>NC_072000.2:74033920-75283920 GCF_028885655.2 Pongo abelii
CATGCAATGACACCCATAGGCTTAAAATAAAGGGATGGAGAAAAATCTACCAAGCAAATGGAAATCAGAAAAAAGCAGGGGTTGCAATCCTAATTTTAGACAAAGCAGACTGTAAGCCAACAAAGATGAAAAAAGACAAAGAAGGGCATTATATCATGGTGAAGGGTTCAAATCAACAAAAAGGCCTAACTGTCCTAAATATAGATGCACCAAACACAGGAGTACCCAGATTCATAAAGCAAGTTCTTTTTAAAAAATAAATAATCGAAATTTATTTTTTATAATTCTGGAGGCTGGAAAGTCTAAGATCAAGGTGCTGGCAGATTCAGTGTCTGATGAGGGCTGCTTTCTGCAGATAAGGCCTTGTTGCTGCATCTTCCAGAGGGGATGAATGCATAAAGCAAGTTCTGAGAGACCCATGAAGAGACTTAGATTCCCACACAATAACAGAGGGAGACTTCAACACCCCACTGACAGTATTAGACAGATCATCAAGGCAAGATGAATCATCGCAAAGATACTCAGGACCTGAACTCAACACTTGACTGAGTGGACCTAGTAGACGTCTATAGAACTCTCCACCCCAAAACAACAGAATATACATTCTTCTCATTGCCACATGGCACATTCACTAAAATCAACCAAAGAATTGGACATAAAGCAATTCATAGCCAATGCCAAAAAAAAAAAAATTATACCAATCACACCCTTGGACAACAACGCAATAAAAATAGAATTGAGTACAAAGAAAATTGCTCAAAACCATACATTTACATGGAAATTAAACAACCTCCTCCTGAATGACTTTTGGGCAAATAATTAAATTAAGGGAGAAATCAATAAGTTATTTGAAACTAACGAGAACAAAGATACAACATACCAGAATCTCTGGGACACAGCTAAGGCAGTGTTAAGAGGGAAATATATAGCACTAAATGCCCATGTTTTTTATTTAGTCTTCACAATAGCCTTATGAGATAAGATGCTATTGCTATCCTTATTTTATAGGTTAGGAAAAGGCTTAGAGTGGTTAAATAATCTGCCCAATTCGCATGGCTAGTGAGTGGTACAATTGGTATTCACGCCCAGCCTGGTTCTGGGCCCCAGCTGCTCTTCTGACCTGCTCCTTCTTTTTCCTCATCCTGTCTGCCGAGTTAACCTGCTTTTTGAGACCTGAAAGCTTTGACTGGAAAAGCTCCTGTGATTGCATATTTTTTCCAAACTGGCCTAGACTTGTTCTTTCACAGGCTGTATGTACCAAGCAACACAACAAACACAACATCCAAACAATCATGGGGGTAGTGGTGGCTGAGTAAATTTACTTAAGGGACATTTTAATTTCACCTCTGGCAAAAGTCAGCTATTTTCCCAGATTCTGAAGTGGCATAAAAAGCCTTCAATCAGCCATTGCTCTTGACACCAGAATTCTACTTGTAGAGAATTATCCTATAGAAATAATTGTTTGAGGATCTACGTAAAGAGATTTTCACTGCAGCATTGCTTTGTAATAGTGAATTGTTGGAAATAACCTAAATATCTATTAGTAGGTGATTGGTTATGGCCCACTTAAAAGAATGTAGCCATTAAAAAAAGTATGGTAGTGACTTACGGTATAAATGTGGCTGTAGAGGCTGGACATGGTGGCTCATGCCTGTAATCCCAGCACTTTGGGAGGCTGAGGCAGGAGGATTGCTTGAGTCCAGGAGTTCCAGACCAGCCTGGGCAACATAATAAGACCTAGTCTCTACACAGAATAAAAAATTAGCCAGGTGTGGTGGCAGGCACCTATATCCCCAGCTACTTAAAAGGCCGAGGCAAGAGGATCGCTTGAGCCCAGGAGTTTGAGAGGTCAGGGCTGCAGTGAGCTATGATTGCGCCACTGCACTCTAGGCTGGGCGACAGAGTGAACCTTGAGGCTAAAAAGAAAAAGAAAAAAAGCGCTGGATGGCTGGGCTCAGGGGCTCATGCCTGTAATTCCAGCATTGTGAGAGGCTGAGGTGGGAGGATCACACAAGCGCAGGAGTTTGAAACCAGCCTGGGCAACATAGTGAGGGCTTGTCCCTACAAAAAATAATTTTAAAAATTAGCTGTGTGTGGTGGCGCATGCTTGTAGTCCTAGCTACTTGGGAGGCTGAGGTGGGAGGATTGCTTGAGCCCAGGAGATGGAGGCTGCAGTGAGCTGTGATTGCACCACCGCATCCAGCCTGGGTGACGGAGCAAGACCCTGTCTAAAACAAACCAACCAACCAGAAAGAAAGAAAGAAGCTATTTCTCCCTTCCTTTTCTAGAAATCATTCAAAAGCAACAAGGAAAATGGGGAAAAACTCCATAGACAATAATTTTTTGGTGAAACTAGGGGACACATATCATTTGCAGACTCCAGAATGTGTGAAGGGGCTGCCAGTGTCACCATTAGGGAGCACTCACTAGGGAGAAAGAGAATGCAGAGGGGGTGGATGTCAGGAAGCTCTAGGAATATGTACACCTCCTGCAGGTGGAGGATGCAACCTCAAGTGCAAAAGAAATCTCCTTCCTTTGTAACAACAGCCTATGGAACTGGGTGAGCAAGGCTGACAGCAGAAGCCATCTTATACCCCGCTTAGGTTCATACAGCCTGTAGAAGTGGACATTTTAGCTATCCATTGCTGTATAACAAACCACCCCCAAACTTGGTGATTTTAAACATTTATTTGTTGTTCTCTTTCCCAGTTCTAGGAAATGACAGGTTCAGCTGATGGCTTTTGCTTGGGGTCCTCATATGGTTGCTGAGGATAAGTCATCTGCATCGTGATTTCGGAGTAGTCAGACTTCTTATCTGGTAGCCGATGGCCCCAGAGCAATTGCTCCACGAGGCTTAAGTCAAAGCTGCAAGGCATCTTATGACCTAGTATGGAAACCCTACAATGTCACTTTCAGCACATTATATTTTGTCAAGCAATTTTTACCAAGAGTGTCCCAGATTTGAGGGATGGGAGAAATAGACTCCACCTCTAAATGGGAAGAGTAGCAAAGAATTTACGACCATCGTTAACTGTCCACATGGGGCTATACAAAAAATCAAATGGATGAGCAGTAGTTGTATGAAGCAGTCTGTCTATGGCTGATGGTGGTGGAGGGAAGCCAGCTATCCTAAAAGGATACCTTGTCCCGCCCCCCAACAGAGCCTCATGCAAATAACTTGCCCACTCAATAATGAGCGACACATAGCATCAAATTAAATCCACTATAAGGTGAAGGAGGAAAAAAAGAGTGTCAAACATTTCCAACAATTGAAGAATACTTACCAGAAAAAATGGACATAGAGCAGCTGAAAAAAGCATTAGGCAATTGAATTTTAAAAAGTGAATGCAGTAATTGCTTCTATGAAGAAAGACCACAAAACAGAAATACATTAACAGATTTTTTTAAATTACCATTTTGCAACCCCTAATACAGCAATTGGTTTTAGGTAGGGATCATCAATAGATGTGAAAACCCTTGAGTAAAAGGCAATTGGGGAATAGTATATTCATGGTGATAAAGTATCACCACATGGAGTAATTATAGAGGGAAGATATGTATCTTTACGTTGGAGAAACCTAGCAGTTACCCATTTTAACCAAGTGGTCAAACTTGGAATTACTCATATCAAGACAGCCTAAACTCATATGCCTCCTGATGGAATGCAATATGAAATTCACAACATCATTATAGGCAAAATTTTTAATCTGAATTTTATCAAGTCTTTGGACCTAGCTGGCAATTTATCAGAAATACAAATGCTAGATAAACAAATGAAATATAAAGAAACCACCTGACAAATCTAGGCTATGGGATATTTTATAAAACAACTGGCATGCATTCTCTCTCTTTTTTTTTTTCACATGTAGGGAGGACACAAGTTTTGTGCCCCTTGTCACAATGACCCCAGATTCCTGTTTGTTGTATTGTAAACAGAGGAGCCACTCTTCAACCCCCCCTGCCCTAAGCAAACCCTGGCATATACTCTTAAAGAAGTAAATGTCATAACAAAAGTTGGAGATCTAGCCTAGATTAAAAGAGAATAAAGGCTGGGTGCAGTGGCTCATGCCTGTAATCCCAGCACTTTGGGAGGCCGAGGCTGATGGATCATGAGGTCAAGAGATCGAGACCATCCTGGCCAACATAGTGACACCCCATCTCTACTAAAAATACAAAAATTAGCTGGGCGTTCTGGCATGCGCCTGTAATCCCAGCTACTTGGAAGGCTGAGGCAGGAGAATTGCTTGAACCCAGGAGTTGGAGGTTGAAGTGAGCTGATATCTCTTCACTGCACTCCATCCTGGCGACAGAGCAAGACTCCATCTCAAAAAAAAAAAAAAAAAAAAAGAGAAAGAATAAAGAGACATAACAAGCAAATGCAATGTATAATTGGATACTGGGTTGGAATAGTATTTAAAAACATTTTTGGAGGTAATTGGGGAAATTTGAGTATAGATTATATATTAGATGATATTATAAAGTTATTGTTAAATTAGTATTATGGTTGCTATGGTCTGACTGCTTGTGCCGCCCTAAGATTCATATGTTGAAACCTAATCACCAATGTGATGGGAGGTGGGGTTGTTGGGAGGTGATTAGGTCATGGGGGCAGAGCTCTCAAGAATGGGTTTTGTGGCCTTATAAAAAAGGACCCACAGAGCTGCCTTGCCCCCTCCACCATCTAAGGGCACAGCAAGAAGGTACCATCTGTGAACCAGAAAGTAGGCCTTTGCCAGACACTGAATCTGTGGGTGTCTTGATCTTGGACTTCCCAGCCTCTGGAACTGTGAGAAATAATTTTCTGTTGTTTACAAGCTACCCTGTCTATGGTAATTTATTCTAGCAATTCAAATGGTCTAAGATAGGGGTTATATAGTGGAATGTTTTTATTTTAGGAGGTGCAGACTAAAGTTTTTATGGTTAAAGTGTTCTGATGTCTACAATCTATTTAAAAATGATTTGGAAAAATGCATGTATGTATTGTTTGTGAGTATAGAGACAGTGAAAGCACACATAGCAAAATAATAATTGGTGAATCTATGAAGTATATGATATATGACTGCTCATTGTATTATTCTTTCAACATGTCTGTAGCTCTGCAATTTTTCAAAATGAAAAGTTGAAGGGAAAAAGAACATAGGGATGAGATTGTGAAATAACAGATTGAGATGAAGCATGGGTGGGCAGAACTCAGATCAAAGTATCAGAGAAATAAGGATGAAATGGAAGGGGTACAAATAATAGGCAATTAAAAAAACCACAGCAAGGGACAAAAATATAATTTTCTGAAATAGAGACATTAATTTATATTATGTATCAGAGAAAATTAATGCGGGAGAGCCAACCGAGAGATGTGTCCTAGTAAAGTTATTAAACTTCAAAGATAACTAAGCAAAATGATCAAGTCACTGAGGGGCGGGGGAAGCAGGCTTGTTTCCGAGTTCCGTGCAGCAACATTCAATGTCAGAAGAAGGTCATGCAGTACTTAAAAAAGATGTCCAAGGGAAAAAAAAGTGTTACACATGGAGTTCAAATCCAGCCAAATTATCCTTCAACCATAAAGACTACAGATAGCCTCGATCATAAAATAATTCAGGGGATGTCGATTCTTTGAATCTTTCTTGAAGAAACAATCGGAGGATGGATGCCAGCCAACTAAGAGATAACTGAGGACATTATAGAAAAAAGACTGGAGGCAAGCTTTGAATATATGTAATGTAGACTAAAGCAAAAATAATTCCACACTTTAGAGTGATTGAAAATGATGTAAAAATGACATGTCCTGACAATATATAAATAAATGCACTGAACAAATACTGGTGGAGGAAGGGGGAAAGTAGGTGAAAGGTAGATTAAGGTAACTGATTGTTACATCTGTAATAAGTGGGAGTCAAAAAATATTACTCAAGACTGACAAACCAAGTAATAGAAGCATACACATTTTTAATAGTACAAAATTAAATGCAGAGAAAGATGTTCTCTTTGGTAGGAGAGAGGAGGAAGAGAGGAAGAGGAAATGTGCTTTTTTTCATTGTTCCTAGGCACTAATAGACATTTCTTGAATAATAGCAAACTAGAGGTATTTTTTAAAAGTTTTATTATAAAAGTAACAGCAAAAATGAAAACCTATTGAAATTTGAAAAGAATTATTCACAGCAACAAAGACAACAGACTACATAGTGAATGTTTTTAAAAACTATATATAAACAAAAATAGAACATAATGTTACTATGTTAGAACTAATGCTAATTTATTTGACGTATGAATAGATGTCAAAATAGGCTTAACTCACCTATTAAAATAAACAATATTTCAGAGTATTCTTAGGTGACACCCACCTTCATGCTGAGCTCAAGCAAGTGAGCACCTACAATAAGTGTTTTCAGAAAGGTTGAAAATAGGCCAGGTGCAGTGGCTCATGCCTGTAATCCCAGCACTTTGGGAGGCTGAGGTGAGTGGATCACTTAAAGTCAGGAGTTTGAGACCAGCCTGGTCAATATGGCGAAACCCCATCTCTACTAAAAATAAAAAATTATCCAGGCACGGTGACACATGCTTGTTATCCCAGCTACTCAGGAGGCTGAAGCAGAAGAATTGCTTGAACCCAGGAGGCAGAGGTTGCAGTGAGCTGGGATTGCGCCATTGCACTCCAGCCTGGGTGACAGAGGGAGACTTCATCTTAAAAAAAAAAAAAAAAAAAAGGTTGAAAATAAAAGTACATACAAAGGTAGGTGAGGCAAATGCAAAACAAAACAAAAGACAAAAGAAAGCCCAGGTCATAATTTTAATATCACACTAGATGGAGATGAAGAAAGTCACTTTAAGGTGGGGTGCTGTGGCTCATGCTTGTAATTCCAGTGCTTTGGAATGCTGATGTGAGAGGGTCACTCCAGCCCAGGAGTTCGAGACCAGCCTAGGCAACATAGAGAGACCCTGTCTCTACAAAACATTTAAAAAAAAATTAGCCAGGCGTAGTGTTGCATGACTGTAGTCCCAGCTATTCAGGAGGCTGAGCTGGGAGGATCACTTGAGCCAGCGAGGCTGAGGCTGCAGTGAGCAGTGATAGAGCTACTATACTCTAGCCTGGGTGATAGAGCCAGACTCTGCCTCAAAAAAAAAAAAAAAAGAAAGTCACTTTATAATACTTAAGGATGGAATCCACAATGAATATAACAGTTCTGAATATCTATGTACCAAATAGGAAAGCACAACATTCATAAAGCTAAAATTGTAAGAGATACAGGGGGTAAAAACAGACAAACAAATGGTAGGAAACTTTAATTCACCCATCACAGTCAATGATGGATCAACTGAAAAAAAAATAATTAGGATATAGAAAACCTAAATATCATATTTAGAAAAGCAGATAGAGGTTTACAATATCTTTTCCAAAACTCTCTATAATTTTTCAGTGTGGAAAGCTGATATAGTACAAATACTGAATATTATGTAATATCTTATTTGGGGTTCATAATGAAACACATTGATATTTCTGCAGTGAACCATATGATGCAGGAAGCAAAAACCATTAGAACAGAGTTTGCTGTCAAAGGAGTTACAAAAAAAGGTTAGAAATCAGAACATTTTGGATTTAGGATATTTCAGAGTTGGGAAGGTGACTGTGTTGGGCTCCACATAAGGAAAAATTTCAACCTAGAACTGTCTAAAAAAGAAATGAAATCCCTTGGAAGTGCCTGCCAGTGGGGCTCAGGTAGGTGAGAGACATTCAAGCAGAGATGACCATTTTTTCAGGCGACTCAAGTACCAAGTAGAGAGTTGGACAAGGAGACTACCAAGTTATTTTCTCACCTGGGATTCTAGGGTTAGACTAGCTGGGGAGCGGTGGGTTAGAGAAGGGGGATGAATAGAATGGGTTCATACAATCCTATGTGTTCTCTTAGGTATCTGTCAAAATTAAAGCAAAATGGTACTGATCCAGTGTTCCAATATGTGGTTGGGAAATATGTATACAAGCTACTAACTCAGTGAAGATAGGAGACAAGTTGCTTTTTACAAGCTTTTAGAGGATGGATCCCATTCCAAAGTAGGCATAAAATATGCTGAAAAGTGGCTGGGAGCGGTGGCTCATGCCTGTAATCTCAGCACTTGGGGAGGCTGAGGAGGGTGGATCACCTGAGGTCAGGAGTTCGAGACCAGCCTGGTCAACATAGTGAAACCCTGTCTCTACTAAAAATACAAAAATTAGCTAGGTGTGGTGGCACATGCCTGTAATCCCAACTACTCGGGAGGCAGAGGCAGAAGAATCACTTGAACCTGGGAGGTGGAGGTTGCAGTGAGCTGAGATTATGTTATTGCACTTCAGCCTGGGCAACAAGAACAAAACCCCATCTCAAAAAAAAAAAAAAAAAAAATGCTGAAAGGTAGGGTGGGGCTTTCAGCAAGTGGGGCTTTGAAGGGACAGCAAGCTTGTCCCCTCGCTTCCTATGGCTGAAGCAGCAATATCACTCAGCGAGTATTTCTGAATTCTTTCTGTGCCATCAAGCACATTTGTAAATTTCTGAATTTTGTGCTGCATAGCTGGGGGCCACAGCAGGTTTAGGCGGTCAGTGAATACTCACAATAGAGAGCTTGGCCCATTTCTGAGAGCTGATAGGTCAGGTGGATGCTGGTGAACAAAGGCAGTGGCAAGTGGAGGGCATTAGGCCTTTGTTGGGCCATAATTGGCTGATATGATGATTATGAGCAAGGACTGGGGAATGGGGAAGGGAGCTCATTGCTGCTGGCTGCTGCTAACTGCCACGTATCAGTGACGTCTTCTGGGTGCATGGGTTTCCTAACCCTTGTTGGGTTGCTTTACTGCTTTTTAAAACTTCCGAAGGACTCACCCTGCCTTGTTGGGAACAACTATCAGTGATGACTTTTGCTGAGGGAGCTATTTCAGTTATCTTCCTGGAATCACGCCAGTTGTGATTACTGCCACACTCTCTGTGGTTCCACCACTTATCCTGGAAAATGGTGAGGCTGGTGGAGTGGAGGTCACCTACCCTCTGAAGCACTTCTTTCCCCCTTGTAACTTTAAGCAAACATTCCATGGCCAGAAGGGAGCAAAGTCTGTGGGAGGGCAGAGAGCAGCAGGATTCACCCGGTCAGAAGTCCTTTAAAACATTGATTTCTCTTCAGCTTGAACAAAACAACATGAGTTGCATTATGGAGGAGGCAGAAAATGAAGATAAGCACAAAAAAGAAAACAAAAATCTCACCACGCAGAGATAAGTGCTATTCATGGTTTAGTCTGACTGTTTCCAACTGGGTTCCTAGATGTCCCAGGGTTCTATGGAGGTGCTTCTAAGATGCCTTAAATACTTAGAATTTAACCAAAGAATGGCCGGGTGCAGTGGCTCATGCCTGTCATCTCAGCACTTTGGGAGGCCGAGGCAGGTGGATCACCTGAGGCCAGAAGTCAGAAGTTTGAGACCAGCCTAGCCAACATGGTGAAACTCCATCTCTACTATAAATACAAAAAAAAAAAAAAAAAAAAAAAGGCCAGGCGCGGTGGCTCATGCCTGTAATCCCAGCACTTTGGGAGGCTGAGGCGGGTGGATCATGAGATCAGGAAATCGAGACCATCTTGGCTAACATGGTGAAACCCCATCTCTACCAAAAAAAAAAAAAATTAGCCGGGCCTGTTGGCGGGCGCCTGTAGTCCCAGCTACTCAGGAGGCTGAGGCAGGAGAATGGCATGTACCCGGGAGACGGAGGTTGCAGTGAGCCGAGATCGCGCCACTGCACTCCAGCCTGGGTGATAGAGTGAGACTCCATTAAAAAAAAAAATTAATCGAAGTAGAAAATATTTTGACCACATAAAAATGGCAATAAACAAAAAAATAACAGCAACCTTGGGGCAAACAGCAGTCTCATGGAGACTACCAGCATGTGATCGTGTGTGTCTCTGCCAGCCTCAGCCGAGCTCCTTGTCATGAATGTGCCTTGGTTGGAAGGCTGGAGCCCTGCAGACCCACAGGTCTATCAGAGGGCTCAGGGCCTTACCTTCTGTGTGTTCACCTCATGAGGAAATCGTGGGGTGTGTAAGAAGTGAATTTGTAACACATCATGGTGTGATTCCATTGTATTATGGATCACTTTAGCACCTGTCGTTTATTTTTATTATTGAGGTATGGTAAATACCTCTTAATAGAAATACCTTTCAATAAGTGGCAGGATATAGAATGCTGAGTACTAACCTTCCCCACCCCAAGTCCACAATATCCTGTAACCTGTGGCCCCTCAGCTACCTGGCCGGGAAGTTCCCTCATGCCTTTAGAGGAGGATTTCAGAAATGCGGAGAGAAAGAAGCATGAGGATACTCAGCTTTTTCATTGAAACTGAAAACAGAGGAAAGTATTGATAGCTTTCAAGACCAGAATCTAGGCCAGGTGTGGTGGCTCATGCCTGCAATCCCAGCACTTTGGGAGGCCAAGGCAGGAGGACTGCTTGAGATCAGGAGTTTGAAATCAGCCTGGGCAACATAAGGAGACCTCATCTTTACAAAACAATGAAGAATTAGCTGGGCTTGGTGGCATGTGCCTATTGTTCCAGCTACTTGGGAGGCTGAGGCAGGAGGATCCCTTGAGCCCAGGAGGTAGGGGCTGCAGTGAGCCATGATGGCACCACTACACTCCATCCTTGGCAACAGAGTGAGACTCTGTCTCAAAACAGCAGCAACAACAACAACAACAAAAACAAAGACCAGCATCTAAACAGTTGTCTAAATAGCAAAAGAAGATCTGGGTTGGGGAAGGGAAGAGAATCAGAGGGAAAGCTGGAGAGAAACAAAGTTCCTGCACCCTGACCCACTATCCCACCCAAGGTCACAATCCTGGGTTGGGCACAGTTACCAGAATAAATGTGGGGACTCTGAGGCCAGAGAAGACCTGCGCTCCTTCCCAAGCATGGCCTGGGGAAGTTGGCTGAGATCCTGGAGTACCCTGTCTGCTCAGCTGTCATCGTGTCTGATGACTGCTGGATGGAGCATTGGGGCAGAGAGGCTGCAAGTTGGCAAAGTCCTCCTCCTTGAGACTCCCGTGGCTCAATGGGTGCAGGGAGCCAAAGGCCTGTGGGACGTGACCAACTCAGCATTCCACTGAGTCTATATGATCAAACAGCAAACTGTTTATCATGAATACAGAATGTGGACAACCTCACGACTGTGCCTGCTCCAGAAGGTTTACTGAGGGCAATCACTTCCTGGCACCAAGCTCCTTGAGGTTATCTACTGGGACATCTAGAGAATGCAGTCTTGCGAGACTACTCTGGACGAGCAGCTGACCCCCTCTTCCACCCCCCTTCTCACTATCTCTTTTGCCTAATAAATACGGAGGGCTGTGTAAAGGTCAGGGCCCTTGTCCACTAGAGGCAAGGTGCCCCCTGACCCCTTCTTCCCAATATACTCTTTTGTCTTTTTTTCCTGCGTTTGCCTGCTTTGTTCAGTCCCCCTAGGTCCATGCGGGTTACATAGTGGCGCCCCAGGACAGGGACTTCAAGGACGTGAACGAAGAAGGTCTGCTGGAGCAGAGGAACTGAAATTGACAAGGTGAACAGGGACCCCAGGCCGAGTCTGCCGGCAGCGGATATAAGGTCGGTGCCCTAAAGAGGTACTGGGAGCAGTGCTTTAAAGAAGTACTGGGAATGGGAAGTTTTCTGAATCAGGGTAACATGGGACAGAATTTGTCTGTTGGAGAAAAACATTATGTGCAGTTGCTTAAAGTTTTGTTGAAACAAACCGGTGCTCAGGTCAATTCTCAGACATTAAGATGCTGCTGGAGGTTATTACGCATAACCCATGGTTTCCACAGGCAGGCACTCTTGATGTGGAAAATTGGGATAGAGCAGAAGGATTAAAACAGGCTCATCAAAAAGTTTTAAAGTTGATTCTTCAGTTTTTTCCACTCAGAGTTCAGTTCGTATTGTACTTCTGCCATTATCTCATTATTCTGTGGGGCAGCAGGCTGAATCTAAAAATCTGAAAGAATCTGTTGTCCCACCCACAGATCCAATTGAAAATAAAAGACAGGAGAGGGAGAATAAAAATTGGCCTATGCCTCCTCCTCCAGTTGCAGAAACATCTGTACTGCCTCCTTTGGTGGCAAAAACAGACACCCCCCAATACAGAGAATTTATGCTCTGCTGTCATAGCCGGAGAGCCCTTAGGACCTTGCGTTTTCCTGTTTCCGTAAGACCTGATCCAAATAATCCACAGCAGGTTATTCACGAACACACTCCACTAGAGTTTAAGTTGTTAAAGGAATTAAAAGCGAGTGTGGTAAATAATGGCATACAGAGCCCATTCACTTTAGGGTTGCTAGAATCTGTGTTTGGTGCCATACATCTTTTACCCTTTGATGTGAAACACTTGGCGTGAACTTGCTTGTCTGCGAGTGCATATCTGATGTGGAATTTAAATTGGCAAGAAATGTGTGCAGAGCAGGCTAGAAAGAACTGTGCTGCTGGAAACGGAGACATTACAGAGGATATGCTATTGGGTAATGGCCCTTATTCAGACCTGGAACGTCAAATGGCACTCCCAGACGCTGCTTATCAGCAGTGTGCACAGGCCACTAAATGCACCTGGGCCATAATTCCTGAAGAGGGAGTCCCAGTACAATCCTTTTTACATATCATGCAAGGGTCACAGGAACCCTATGCACAATTTCTTGCAAGATTACAAGAGGCAGTGAAGCGTCAGCTTCCTCATACCATGGCTGCAGAAGTGCCAACCTTAACTCTAGCTTTTGAGAATGCAAACGCGGATAGTAAAAGTGCACTGGCACCTATGAGATGTACAAAAAACTTGGGAAATTTTCTCAGAGCTTGTCAAAATGCAGGAACTGAGCTTCATCACTCTTCAATGTTAGCTGAAGCAATGCCTAATTTAGTAGTTGACAAATCTAAAAGGAGCCAAGGGTCAAACTCTAAAATGGAAAAATGTTATAATTGTGGAAAAACTGGACATTTAAAAAAGGAATGCCACCAGATCTCAGGACAGAAAGGATCTTACAATGCAGTTCCCCACCAGCGGAAAAAACGCCAGGACTTTGTCCTCGCTGTAACAAAGGAAATCACTGGGCTAATCACTGCTGCTCAAAATTTCATCGGAATGGCACCCCCCTGTTGGGAAACAAGAGGGGGGCCTGGACTCGGGTCCCACAAACAGTGAGGGCATTCCCAGTGCAGACCTTAACCCCGTTTCGAGGATGGGTTCCCGGAGGCACATTGATTCCCTCACCCCAGGAACACCAGGAAGTGCAGGATTAGATCTACCCGCCAGAGAAAGAATCACATTAGTTGGGGGAGACAAACCCATCAAAGTTCCCACTGGTATTTGGGGACCTTCACCAGCAGGATACATGGGACTAATTTTAGGCAAAAGCAGCCTTAACTTGCAAGGCATGACTATAGTCCTAGGAGTTGTTGACTCTGATTATGAAGGAGAAATTCAAGTAGTTTTAATGTCACAAGATCTTTGGGTTTTTGAACTGGGAGAATATATTGCTCAATTATTGCTTATTCCCTGCAAATTACACCCTTCTCCACAAAAGGAGAAATGAGGAAATAAAGAGTTTGGGAGAACAACTACATGGGAAATCTATCTATCCCGACCCATAGCCTCTAATAGACCCACCTGTGTAGTACAAATTAAAGAAATTTTATGGGCTTATGGATACGGGAACTGATGTATCAGTAATATGTAAAGACAATTGGCCCCCATCCTGGCCCTTGCAAATAACTTCTACATCCCCAGTGGAAGTAGGAACAGCTCAAAGTGTTCAACAGAGTGCTGAGATTTTACCTTGTCTTGGTCTGGATGGACAGTCATGTACTTTTCAGCCTTATGTTGCAAATATAGCTATCAGTTTATGGGGTTGAGACTTACTTAGAGCATGGGAGATGAGACTTACAAATGAAAACTTTGATAACCCAGGATTTAAAATGTTGAAGGACATGGATATCAGAGTGAAAAAGGTTTACGGAAATTCCTACAGGAAAATCCTAACCCGATATCAGTAACTGGAAAAACAGATAGAAAAAGGCTAGAACATCAGGATTTCTGACAGAGGTCATTGATATTGCTCCCCTGCCCACTGCCTTACCATTAGAATGGCTTAGTGACAAACCTGTGCGGGTGCATCAATAGCCCCTAACAAAGGAGAAGCTAGATACCTCTGGTGCTTCAGCGCAATGCTCAGAGCTAATTGCGGTCATTCAGGTTTTACAGCTCACAGCTTCAGATCCTATCAACATTGTCTGTAATTCAGCTTATGTTGTAAATGTAGCCAGTCACATGGAAACTGCTACAGTTAAAAGTACACTAGGCCCAGAACTGCTTAATTTGTTTCACTTATTCTCATATGCTGCATGCTACATGCCAAACAGGTGAGACAGCTGGTCATGTACAGTGACATTGTCTGTCATCATTTGCTCATATGGGGATACTTAAACAATTAAAAACTGACAACAGACTTGCTTATACTAGTCATGCTTTTCAAAATTTCTTACAGCTTTGGGCTATAACCCATAAAACAGGAATTCCCTATAATCCTAAAGGACAAGGCGTTATAGAGCAGGCACATCAAACATTACAACACATGTTGAAAAGACAAAAAGGGGGTATAGGAGCCAATTACCACCTCAATCAAAACTACATTTAGCCTTATTTACTTTACATTTTTGGACTCCTGGTACAGATGGTAAGACTCCAGCAGAAAGACATTGGCAAGTGTTAGAGGAAAAGAGGAAAGTTTATCTGAAAGTATCATGGAAATTCCTGGCAGGACAATGGAAAGGTCTGGTGGGTTTACTGGCGTGGGGAAGAGGGTATGCTTGTGTTTTTACGGGAGATGGACAAGCCGTGTGGGTGCCCTCAAGGTGTGTGCGACCATGGAATGGGAGACTGGAGGAACCCAGGGTGGCCAACCATGGGCCCGGTCCCTCTGGTGCGAGCCATGAGCCAGCTGAGCCTGAGTGCAAAGATGGAGAGAAGGCCAACCACAGTCATGACATCAACCCCCATAACCTGGGGACAACTCAAGAAAACCACACAGGAAGCTGAGAAACTACTGGAGCGCCAGGGACAGTCTGTAAAATTGGATGGACCACCAATGGGAAAATGAAAGCTGCCCAGCCTGGACTTACACTCCTTCAATTAATACATAAACAGAAAGGAGGATATGCAGAGAGCCAAAGGCCCATGGGACGTGACCAACATTCCACTGAGTCCATATGATCAAACAGCAAACTGTTTACGATGAATACAGAATGTGGGCAAACTCATGACTGTGCCTGCCCCAGAAGGATTGCTGAGGGCAATCGCTTCCTGACGCCAAGCTCCTTGAGGTTATCTATTGGGACATCCAGAGAATGCAGTCTTGCAAGCCTACTCTGACCGAGCAGCTGACCCCCTCTTCCACTTCCCTTCACACTATCTCTTTTGCCTAATAAATATGGAGGGCTGTGTAAAGGTCAGGGCCCTTGTCCACTAGAGGCAAGGTGCTTCCTGACCCCTTCTTCCAAATATACTCTTTTGTCTTTGTCTTTTATTCCTGCATTTGCCTCCTTTGTTCAGTCCCCCTAGGTCCGTGCGGGTTACAAATGGGTGTGCAACTGGCTGGTTTGGAAGGGACTTCAGGGCTGGGATAAGAAGAAGCATAGTGCAGGACTCAGGACTGGGATTAGGGAAGGAGTGTTCTGGGCAGAGGGAACAAGTGGAGTGGGCCTGGTTTGGGGCTCATTTGGCTGAAGGGGCAGAGGAAAAGGCGAGGAGGAAGGGGCACGCTGGTCGGTGTAGGCTGTGGAGGGGACTGCTGATTGTGATTGTGTTCTCAGAGTGGTGGGGGCCATTGAACATTTTAAAGAGGGCAGCAACATGATCATTCATTCTGGCTGCTTTGTGGGAAATGCCTTCCAGGGATTAAGAGTGGAAGCAGGAAGACGACAATAATCCAGACCAGAGATGAAGGCGGCTTGAAGGCGGCTTGTCCACAGCTGTGCTGCCCACATGGAGGCCACTGGCCACATTAGCTATGAGCACTTGGAATGTGGCTGGTCTGAATGGAGATGTGCTGTGAGTGTAAAATACATACTGAATTTTAAAGGCTTAGTACAGAAACAAGAACATCAAATATCACACGGATAATGTTTTAAACTATTGATTACACGTGGAAATAACACTGTATTTTGACCACCACGCTGTATGGGGTTAAATATTTTATGAAAATTCATCTTGCTTGCTTCATTTTACTTTAAAATCTGTCATCTAGAAAATCTAAAGTTAGATACGTGGCTTGCGTTTGCAGCTTGTGTGATATTTCCAGTGGAGAGCAGTGGACTAGAGTGCTAACAGTGCGTGGCAAGAAAGGCTTGGATCTGTGTTGATCCTGAAATAGAGCTGAGGAGAGCATCAGGGGTAAAAGAGGGAGAGCTGAGCCATCGGTTTATCGGTTTTCCAGGAAGGAGGGATCCTGGGGAAGAAACATGTCTGGGGAGAAGCCATTCAGGAATAAAATGTGGAAATGTTGAGTGGTCCCTTCACCATCCAGGTGGAGATGTGGAGTATGGGGCTGGACTTCAGAGGCAGTCAGGATGCACATTGGAAGTCATCAGCGTTTGGGTGGCATTTATAGTGCTGGGACTGTAGGAGATGACCTGGAAGTGAACATGAAGATGGAAGAGAAGAGGACTGAAGTCAGAACCCTGAGGTGCTTCAGCATTTAGAGTTGGGGAAAAGGAAGAAGATGCAAAGAAGACTGGTAAAGAATGACTAGTTAGGCCACAGAAACCCAGAAGAGTGTGGTGTCAAAACACCCTGAAAAACCACCTGGAGGACCGGACCTAAGTAGCTGCTGCCCCCTGGAAGCAGGTCCCCCGTGGGGAGGGGGCAAGGAAGGGCCGCACTGCAATGCTTGGTTTCTTATCCCGAGCTCACCCTTCCCATCAGTCACTACACAGCAGCGGAGAGGAGGGACCTGGGCCTGGAGAGTTCCACCGAAGCCAGGGGCATGGAGATGGCCCCCACATGCCTGCCTTCGCCTTTCTCTTCTGAGAATCCAGAGTGGCTGAGTCGGTTCAACCCTCATAACCGATAATTCTCCTGCACTTGAGTCTTACTCTCTCCGGTCTATTCTACCACACAGAATGGGGCATGGAATCTCTCAAAGCCCAGCTCTGCCCTTCTCAGTCTCTCTGCCCCCTTTTCTCTCTCTCTGTCTCTCTCTTACACACACACACGCACACACACACACCCCATTTAGCAGCCGTCAATGTGAAACGGATTAAAATCCAAATTCTTTTTTTTTTTTTTTTTTTTTTTGAGACAGAGCCTGGCTCTGTCCCCCAGGCTGGAGTGCAGTGGCGCGATCTCGGCTTGCTGCAACCTCCGCCTCCCGGGTTCACGCCATTCTCCTGCCTCAGCCTCCCGAGTAGCTGGGATTATAGGCTCCCGCCAACACGCCCGGCTAATTTTTTGTATTTTTACATGTTAGCCAGGATGGTCTCGATCTCCTGACCTCATGATCCGCCCATCTTGGCCTCTCAAAGTGCTGGGATTACAGGCGTGAGCCACCGCGTCCGGCCTAAAATCCAAATTCTTTAGCAAGACGTCCAAGGGCTTCCTTGATCTGACCCCGATCAGAATCCTTCCTGTCCTGGGGGGCCCACCTCTCCTTGGAGGGGAGTGTTCTCTTCCTCCTTGAAGGTTTGCCACATTTGTGTGTGCTCCATGAAGGCACTTGGTAAACATATGGAAACCTCTCAGGACACCTTCCATAGGCTCTTCTGTTCCTTGTTTCCCTGCCATAGATTCCCCACCAGAGGATAAGCTTCTGGAAGACAGGAGCAGAGACGTGGGTGGGTGGATCGGCCGGGCAGCTCTCTGGGCACCCAGTTGCAGCAACAGCTTTCAGGTTTTGGACTAGCTTTGACAGTGTTATCAGTAAGGGGTGACTTATTATCCACATTTAAAATTCTTAAATTTGCCTCTCAAAAAATTGCCCAATTTAAAAAATTGCAAAAGAAAACAGAAGAGAGAAAAAAAAATACAAGAAAGTTGGAAACATTTTGCTGACAAAAATTTTTTGAGAACTTTTGGACATTGCTTTATATCTACATGCTTGTAAATGAGCTTCTTTGGTTAAGTGTGAATGATTAAAGCTTTACATGGGTACATGTAGGAAATTCTTTAAGCATAAGGGATTACATGATTTTTGTTTTATTAAATAGAGAATCCCTTCTCCAGCCAAACAAATGTTAAACAGATTTGAAGGGGCCCCAAGTTATCATCCGCTGCCCAGAAGCCCCCATGTCTCCATCTGATTCTATAAAGGAGTGTGGGTTGGTCAGTCTTTACGTTTCCTGTAACTCGTAGAACGCTGTTAAGTCAGTGATGCTTTTCACGTGGTAGGGCACTTGCTGTGTTCACCAGAATCAAACTAACAGACAAAATCTCAGCTGCACTTAGCAATTCTACCACCAGAGGGCAGTAAGTCATCACTGATGGGATTGCCCTGCAGTCCCTTAGGTGCAGGGCAATCCCATCAGCGGTGTTTGGGGAGGCGGAGGGAGGGGGGTGCGGAGTGCAGATGCTGGGGAAGGAAGGGATAAGGAAGATGTTTTCATATGGATAATCCTTTGTGGAAGCCGGAAAAACCTGCCAGAAGGATAACTCAGCTTGACATGATTCACAGCTTCTTAAAGCACTGTGTATAAACACAACTTTCATATTGATTTTTCTATACATCCATATTTCCCCTTGATCTTTCAACCACAGTAGTTCTGAAATAATATACACTTCTCTTGCTTATGTGGTTCAGATCTTCTCTTCCCAACTCCAAGACTTCTAATTGGTTCATAAAGCAACATTTAAGAATATGAAGTCCACTTCCTTCCCCATTTAATAAAGGAACACCTATAGCGCCTTCTGAAGGCCTGCTATGTGCCAGGCACTTTACATATCAAGTCCTTTTTATTTATCAAAACAACCCTGTGAAACAGTTACCATTAACCCCATTTTACAAATGGGAAAACAGAGGCACAGAGAGATAAAATCATTGGTCCCAGAACAAGATAGTGGCAGAGTGAGGATGTGAACCCAAATCCACTGGCCTGCTCACTCATGCATGTATCCCGGTTTTTCTTGACCTCAGCTGTATTGCCACTTTGGGCTGGATAGTTCTTTTTTGGGGGCAAGGACTGTGGGCTGTGTATTGCAGGATGTTTAGCAGCATTACCGGCTTCTACCCACTTGATACCAGTAGCACTCTTTCCCCTAGTTGCAACAACCAAAAGTGTCTCTAGACATTGCCACACGGCCCCTGGGTAGCAAACCGTCATCGGGGAGAACCGCTGAGGTAGAAAAGCCTTGGCTGGGCTTCTGGACACAGCAGACCAGTGTTGCCTTACAGCAGGAAGCCAGGGCTCTGTCCAGGCACTGGCCTTCCAAGTGTCCCGCTCCAGCCATCTTCCAGCTGCTGCTCTCTTAGAGTGAGGCATCCGCAGTACCTACCTGCTGCACTTCCACTTTTCTGCACCATATTCTATTTTCCAGGACCTCCCTGGGCTTGTTGCTGGTTCTCTGGGCTGCTGGAGTGTGCACCTCTACCCCTGGAGTGTGCCCAGGGTGTCTAGCCAGTGGGGAGGGCGGTGGACAGAGCTGGACATGGGAACTAGGTTATCTGGATACAGAAGTGCATGCAAGGCCCCTCTGCTGGAGGATGCTGTCAGAGGTGGGAAGAGAAGGGTGATGGGCTGTGGGCCAGGGCCTCCATTTGTATCTTGACTAGTTCAGGGTGGGCCTGCTCCAGACCCCTGTGGCTGGGGTAGTTGGGGGAGATGTGCTTGTAGGTGATACATTTGCGACACCCCAGTTTGAAGACCTCGGAATCACCGTGTTTGCCAACACAGGAAGGCTGTTAGGGCTCCAGGCTGTCTCCTGAATTATGTTTCTTTAGGGAAGTTTTCACCACGTTTACTGCTCATTTGGTGGTCATTTCCTACCTACAAAAGTCACTCTTTTTCTCCTGGAAAAGCAGACAGGAGTCAAACCAACAAAGGCACATGGAGAAGAGGGGCTCAGCCAGGCTCTCTTACCCACTGAGGGACCCTCACTCATGACAGCCTTCCAGTGGAGAAGCAGTCGAAATCATGGCTTGTAGACCCCAAATGGAAATAGGTTTACTATTTTTATTAGAGGAAATCATTGAAATGACTTACAGGCATACTTGACTACAAGTAATAGAGGTGTGGAAATGTTTTAACTCATTTGCAATTACTTGAAGTAGAAAATCTACCCATAATTCTCATTCATAGGTATTTATTTATTTATTTTAATTTTATTATTACTATACTTTAAGTTTTAGGGTACATGTGCACAATGTGCAGGTTTGTTACATATGTATACATGTGCCATGTTGGTGTGCTGCACCCATTAATGGGTTTTTATAATGTTGCTTTCAATCGTTTAAACACAATAAATAATACATATCTGTCAACAGAGGACTGGTTAGAGCACATCCGCATGCTGTAACCCAAGGCAACCATTACAGCCAGTAGCAAATTTAAAAAGATGAGGCACACTGGGTGTGGTGATGCACACCTGTGTATCAGGTACTAGAGAGGCTGAGGTGGAGGATCCTTGAGCCCAGGAGTTCAAGTCCAGCCTGGGCAATATAGCAAGACCCTGACTCAAAAAAACAAAAACCAGAGAAAAAGATGAGCCAAGAGTAATTTATTCACATGACAAGTATATTCTGAGCCTATGGTATGTGTTGGTGCTGGGTAAAGCCCTGGATAATAAAAACATGCTTTGACTTGCAAAGATATCCATCATAGAACATTAAGTTTAAAAGGTGAGATCACGGCATACATAATACAATCATATATATGCTATCATAGATTTATACAGAGGTAATAGTAACCATTTACTAAATGCTAAGATTCACTGCACACCAAATATTAGGCTAAGCACGCATGTATGATAATTTTATTTAATCTTCACATCTATGAGGTAGGGTTTTTTTTTCTTTCTTTTTTTTTTTTTTCTGAGACGGAGTCTTGCTGTGTCACCCAGGCTGGAGTGCAGTGGCACCATCTCGGCTCACTGCAACCTCTGCTTCCCAGGTTCAATTGATTTGCCTGCCTCAGCCTCCCGAGTAGCTGGGATTACAGGCATGCACTACCACACCTGGCTAATTTTTGTATTTTTAGTAGAGACAGGGTTTCACTATGTTGGCCAGGCTGGTCTTGAACTCTTGGACCTCAAGTGATCTGCCCACCTCTGCCTCCCAAAGTGCTGGGATTACAGGTGTGAGCCACTGTGCCTGGCCTGGTTTTAAATACTTTTAAGTGCACACATCTCACTTATTTCTTGCTAAATTTAATCCTTGCTATTTCATAGCTTTAGCTTTGTTTGCTGCTTCAAAGTGGAACCCCTCCCCTCAGTTTTCTAACTGGATTTTCCTTTCTTTGTCACAGTATTTGTATTAGTCAGAGTTCTCTAGAGGGACGGAACTTATTATATATATTATATATTATATATATTATATATATAATATATAATATAATAAAAAATACATATATATATATATGGGAGTTTATTAAGTATTAACTTATACAATCACAAGGTCCCACAATAGACTGTCTGCAAGCTGAGGAGCAAGGAGAGCCAGTCTGAGTCTCAAAACTGAAAAACTTGGAGTCCGATGTTTGAGGGCAGGAAGCATCCAGCATAGGAGAAAGATGTAGGCTGGGAGGCTATGCCAGTCTCAGCTTTTCACATTCTTCTGCCTGCTTATATTCACTGACAGCTGATTAGATTGTGCCCACCAGATTAAGGGTGGGTCTGCCTTCCCCAGCCCACTGACTCAAATGTTAATCTCCTTTGGCAACACCTTCACAGACATGCCCAGGATTACTACTTTGCATCCTTCAATCCAATCAAGTTGACACTCAGTATTAACATCACAGGTTCACCCCTTGTCAACATGAACCCACACACATCTCCTGAGATCATACATAATCTTCAAATAAATACAAAAGTAAGGTCATAATTATGCCTAACATAATACAACTATCCTTCACACAACTGGAAACGCACCAATCCCCAACCCAAATACTATTACATAAAGTTTACTACTTAAATGCTGATGTGAAGTCAATAAATCTTATGTCACATGATAAAGGAAAAGAGAAATAAAATGAAAATATTTTCTTAGTACAGGTGTGTACACATGCACAAACATGTTTTTAACAAAAGAAGGAGGAAATACTCATGACAATTACAGTCCCCGTTTCTATAGCTGATCACATGGTCGTAGCTGGTATTGATGACTGCCTTCTTCTACTACACATTCTGTGCTCCCTTTGCCTTCAGCAAGCACCTCAGCAGGTCATGGTTTTTTTCCCCTGGTGGAATGACCCAAACGTTCATTCCTGAAGGGTCTAGGTCATTTGTAGTCCTGCCTGGATTGGGCTTTTGTAGTTTCCCATTGACCTGAATGACAGGGCATGGTAATACTAAGAGACACTCTAATGGATGTTCTGTATTCCATGCCTACACTTTCGTGCCTCCGTAATGGAGTAGGAGACTAATTTCATCTTGATAGTCCAGGTCAATCACCCCAGCCACCCGGTGAGGACAAACCTCTGCCCTTTCCGTGATGGAAGAGGTCCAATACAATTAACCTGCCACCAGGTAGCTGGCTGATCACCCCGAGGAATGGTGCCATATTGAGGGCTCAATGTTGGTCTCTGCTGCTGGCAAATTAGGCACTCAGCAGTGGCCATAGCCATGTCAGCCTTGGTGAGTGGAAGTCCATGTTGCTGAGCCCATGTGTAACCTCCATCACTGCCACCATGGCCACTTTGTTCGTGGGACCATTGGGCGATAACAGGGCTGGCTGGGGAAAGAGGCTGAGTGGTGTCCACAGAACAGGTCATCCTATTCACTTGATTATTAAAATCCTCCTCTGTTGAGGTCACCCATTGGTGAGCACTCACATGGGATACAAATATCTTCACAATTTTTGACCACTCAGAGAGGTCCATTCACATACCCTTTTCCCAGATTTCTTTGTCACTAATTTTCCAATCGTGCTTCTTCCAAGTCCCTGACCATCCAGCGAAACCATTGGCTACAGCCCATGAATCAGTATATAATTGCACATCTGGCCATTTCTCCTTCCATGCAAAGTGCACAACCAGGTGCACTGCTCGAAGTTCTGCCCACTGAGAATATTTCCTTTCACCTCTGTTCTTCAGGGAAGTCCTAGAAAGGGGCTGTAGTGCTGCAGCTGTTCACTTTCGGGTGGTGCCTGCATATCGTACAGAACCATCTGTGAACCAGGCCCTAGTCTTCTGTTTCTCTGTCAACTGATCATAGGGAACTCCCCATTAGGCCATGGGTGCAGGCTGGGGGAGAGAAGGCAGGGTGGCAGCAGTGGAGACCATGGGTTTTTGAGTCACTTCCTCATGTAATTTACTTGTGCCTTCAGGACCTGTTTGAGCCTGATCAAGTATATACCACTTCCATTTGATGATGGGATGCTGCTGTGCACGACCCACTTTATGTCTAGATGGGTCAGAAAGCACTCAGTTCATGATAGGCAGTTCAGGTCGCATGGTGACTTGACCCATAGTCAAACGTTTGGTTTCCACCAAAGCCTGGTAACAGGCCAAGAGCTGTCTCTCAAAAGGAGAGTAGTTATCTGCAGAAGATGGCAGGGCCTTGCTCCAAAATCCTAGAAGCCTCCACTGTGATTCACCTATGGGGGCCAGCATCATTATCTGCCACTGACACCTGAAGCACCATTGGATCTGCTGGGTCATATAGTCCAAGTGGCAGAGCAGCTTGCACAGCAGCCTGGGCCTGTTGCAGCGCCTTCTCCTGTTCTGGTCCTCACTCAAAACTGGCAGCCTTTCGGGTCACTTGATAAATGGGCCAGAGTAACACACCCGAATGAGAATGTCTTGCTTCCAAAATCCAAATAGTCCCACTAGGCATTGTGCCTCTTTCTTGGTTGTAGCAGGAGCCAAATGCAGCAACTTATCCTTCCCCTTAGAAGGAATATCTCGACAGGCTCCACACCACTGGACCCCTAGAAATTTTACTGAGGTAGAAGGTCCCTGAATTTTAGTCAGATTTATTTCCCATTCTCTGGCATGCAAATGTCTCACCAATAAGTCCAGTGTGTTTGCTACTTTTTGCTCACTGGATCCAATCAGCATAATGTCATTAATGTAATGGACCAGTGATATCTTGCAGAAGCAAAAAGTGATCAAGGTCTCTCCAAATAAGATTATGACACAAAGCCAAAGAGTTGATATACCCCTGAGGTAGGACAGTAAAGGTCTAGGACAGGAATGGAGAAAAAGACATTTGCCAAGTCCGTGGCTGCATACTAGGTACCAGGAGATGTAATAATTTGCTCAAGCAATGAAACCACATCTGATACAGCAGCTGCCACTGGAGTCACCACTTGGCTTAGCTTATGATAATCCACTGTCATTCTCCAAGATCCATCTGTCTTCTGCACAGGCCAAATGGGAGAGTTGAATGGGGATGTGGTGGGAATCACCACCCCTGCATCTTTCAAGTCGTTGATGGTGGCACTAATCTCTGCAGTCCCTCCAGGCATGTGATATTGCTTTTGATTTATTATTTTTCTAGCTAGAGGCAGCTCTAATGGCTTCCATTTGGCCTTTCCCACCATAATAGCCCTCACTCTACTAGTCAGCCAATGTGGGGTTTCTGCCAGCTGCTAAGTATGTCTGTGCCAATTATGCATTCTAGCACTGGGGAAATGACCATAGGATGAGTCTGGGGACCCACTGGACCCACTGTAAGTCGGACCTAGCTAAAACTCCATTAATTACCTGACCTCCATAAGCCCCTACTTTAACTGGAGGACCACAATGACGTTTTGGGTCCCCTAGAATCAATGTCAGCTCAGAGCCAGTGTCCAGTAGTCCCTGAAATGTCTGATCATTTCCCTTTCTCCAATGCACAGTTACCCTAGTAAAAGGCTGGATTTGGAGGTCTCCTTGGGGAAGGATGGGAGAAAGATTCACTGCATAAATTGTTGGTAATGTAGTGGGGTCCTTCTTCAAGGGGACCCAGCCTCCCTTTCATTCAAGTGGTTCTGGGTATGTAAACTGGCTCAAGTCTGGAAATTGATTGAGGGGTTGTGATTCTCTGTTTTTATAATTCGAATTAGTCTTTTGTCCATTCAACCTAGAAGTTTTCTCCTTATATAAATTAAGTAGGAATTCAGTAGGCTTCCTGTCAATTTCACTTCTAGGAACACTGTGATTAATTAGCCAATGCCAGAGCTCTACACGAGTCAGACTATTTTGATTGCTGCTTTGTCTCTGCTGCCCATTATGATAGCTATGCCCACCTAGCCTTTGATGGCTGAGTGCTGCCACTTGGCCCCTGCCACCTCGGGATCCAATTATTCCCATTGTATTTAAATTTCATAGTTGAGTGACTGCAGTTCCCACTGTTACATCTGACATACAGAGAAGAGCAATTACAGGGCTCTTCAAAGATGCAGGTGCTGCCCTCACAAGTCTATTTCACAAGGCATTAGTTAAGGGTATATCTTCTGGATCCTCCCAACTGGGATGAGTAGGTCTAAAGGGACTAATCTAGTCCACCATCCCAATCTCCCTAAGCCTTTGGATCCCTTCCTCTACATTAAGCCAAGGAAAATCAGGCATTTCCAGCTCACTCACAGTGGGCCATCTTTTGATCATATTTCAGCTAACCAAGCAAATAAACTATTAGAACCTTTTATTTTTTAACTCCCTGAGCTGCAACCTTAAAAGTGAGTCCCTACTTATTGGGCCCAAATCAATACATTCAGCCTGATCCAACTCTATGTTCCTTCCACCATTATCCTATGCCGTTAATATCCATTCCCATGCCTATTCTCTGGATTTCTGTTTATATAAATTAGAAAACTCAAACAGTTCTTTTCGAGTGTAGTGCACCCCCTCATGGGTCACAATCTCAACCTCACCTCTAGGGGCCTGCTGGGACTTCAGTTATAGGTCTAGAAGCAAACAGGGGTGTTGGGGGTGGCTCCTGAGGAGAATCAACATTATTTTTCCTGGTAACTGCCTCAGGGGAGGCCATCACTGTTGCCTCTGGCAGCGTAGGGTTTATCTCCTCAGACAAAGGTGGAAAGGGTGATGGCAGCATGGATGGGTCTGGGTGGGGATGTTGCCACTACTGGGGATGGGGAAGCTGTTCTTTCTGGCAAAAAAGTTTCCTCAGAGTTCACAAACTCGGTGTCCCCAGCTTCACCAGAGTCCTCCCACACATCCCCATTACAAGTTGCAGGGTCCCACTCTTTTCTAATCAGTGCCCTCACTTTAACAGTAGACACCTGACGAGGCTGTGTATGCAACTTTCATTGCAGGTCAGCCATTTGCATGATAAGACCTTGTCTCTGTTTTTCCACAATTTCAGTTCTTTCTCTACAGCAGATAAGACTCTCACTCAGGGAGAGTGAGTCTCAAATCTTAGCAGATTTGAGACTTGGTATCTGCTTCTGAAGCTGGGAGACAGAATCCCTGAGTTCATCATTTTCTTTAATCACTTTGTCCACTGAACTTAGGAGCAACCAACTAGCTTCATTATGTTCCTTTGTTCTCCACATATGGTCAAAGTTATTATGTATATAGTCACTAAACTTCTTGCCTCTCATGAGCGGTGAATCAGGAGAGTCCAATGCATTTATTTTGCATAACTCTTTAAATGGTTTACACCAAGGACTGTCAGTGCTCTCCATACTATTAGAAGTAGAGTCCTTAGCATTTTTGGGTCTAGTCATACTAAGCAGCCAACTCCAGAAACCCCAAAACCAATGAAAGAACTCCATTCTTAATACTCTGTTCCTCTAGAAGCACTCCTGGTACCAAAATCTGTATTAGTCAGGGTTCTCTAGAGGGACAGAACTAATAGAATATATATATATTTCTATATATATATAGAGAGAGAACTAATAGAATATACATATACAGATATGTGTATATATATGTATAGGTATATGTATATATATAGGAGTTTATTACATGATCACAAGGTTCCACAATAGGCTGTCTGCAATCTGAGGGGCAAGGAGAGCCAGTCTGAGTCCCAAAACTGAAGAACTTGGAGTCTGATGCTTGAGTCTCAAGCATCCAGCATGAGAGAAATATGTAGGCTGGGAGTCTAGGCCAGTCTTACCTTTTCACATTCTTCTGCCTACTGTATATTCGATGGAAGCTGATTAGATAGTGCCCACCAGATCAAGGGTGGGTCTGCCTTCCCCAGCCCATGACTCAAATATTAATCTCCTTTGGCAACACCCTCACAGACACACCCAGGATTAATACTTTGCATCCTTCAATCCAATCAAGTTGACGCTCAGTATTAACCATCACATACGGGGTTTCACCTTGTTGGCCAGGCTGATCTCGAACTGACTCAGCCTCACAAAGTGTTGGGATTACAGGTGTGAGCCACCATGCCTGGTCCAATTTTAAATAGTTTTAAATGTATACATCTCACCTATTTCTTGTTAAATTTAATCTTTGGTGTTTCATAGCTTTAGCTTTGTTTACTGCTTCAAAGTGGAACCCCTCCCTCAGTTTTCTTTTCTAACCGGATTTTCCTTTTTATGTCATGATATTTGATTCTTGGGCGAAAATTTTCTACTCAGCCACTGTATTGAACCACCTTATTTTTTTATTTTGGTGAAATTCTTATAACAGAAATTTAACCATTTTAAAGTGAAAAATTCAGTGTGAATTTAGTACATTCACAATGTTGTGCACCCACCATCTCTGTCTAGTTCCAAAACATTTAATCACCCCGAAATAGAACCCTGTGCCCATTAAGCTGTTCTACCCCATGAACCATCTTACTTTTCTGAATTGATTTTTTGGAAACCAGATCTGTGGACTCCATGGGTACCACTGAGCCATGTAGCATTGCCAGGTAGGGAAATGAAACAGGTGTATGTTTTCCCCAAATTTTAGACATATCCCTACCCCCATACTCAGTCTGCTAGGAAATAAATAGTTCAAGAAATTCACAGTGAAATGACCCTAGACCCCCTCTGGCTGGTCACAAGCCTGGGCCTTGCTGCCAAGGATAATTGGTGCTTCTGCATGGCTGGAGCTGAGCTATGTGCTGCCAGAGCTGGCCAAGAAGCCCTGGGTGCTTGGAATTGGTGGAGGAGTGGGAGTGTGGGCAAACAAGCCTGGAAAGCCAGTCTGGTTTGTCATGGTCAACACCTAGGGACCTACATTTGCATACGATCTGCATATTATTTTTATAAACTGAAACTCATCCTTAAATTTCCGACATTCTTTAAAAACTTTTATGTTTAAAATTATACATGGCCCCCCCTTTTTTTTTCTTACTGTTATCAGAACTCTGCCTTTTAATCTCATTTTCTGTTTGTCCATTGCTAGGGTTGCTGTGTGTGTGTGTGTCCGTGTGTGTGTATGTATACGTGTGTATATATGTGTGTGTATATGCGTGTGTATATATGTATGTGTATGTGTGTATATGTGTGTATGTGTGTGTAAGTATGTGTGTATGTGTGTATGTGTATATGTGTGTATACATGTGTGCGTATGTCTATGTGTATGTATGTGTGTGTATGTGTGTGTATGTGTGTATGTGTATGTCTGTGTGTGTGTGTATGTATGTGTATGTATGTTTGTGTGTGTGTGTGTGTATGTGTGTGTATGTGTGTATGTGTATGTCTATGTGTATGTGTGTGTGTGTGTGTGTATTGATCTGGGTGCCATGTCCTGTGCTAGGCACTGAAGACATAAAGACAGTAATAATCTAGGCCCGACCTTCAATGAGCTCCCATCAACTTTCTTGACTCTAAGCCATGGCTCTCCACCTCTATACCCTGTGGCTTCTTGCTTCTCTTTCTTCACATGCAGCCAGAGCTGAGGTTGTGGATTAGTTGTATAGAGCAGAGACCAGGTGTGGGGTGAAGTAGGCTCACAGAGTCAGCTCTCAGTGGGTCACTGTGCCAGGACACTTGTGACTCCTGGTGGGTGGTAACCCTGTACCCTCCGAGCCCCTGCCTTAGGCTTTTGTACTCAGGTCCTCTGAGTATCTCATGTTGGCATCCAAAGTGTACCATGCACTTGGATCTGGGCCCCACTTGGGTAGGGTGGGAGGCTGATCCTGGGCGACACTGGAGATGATGCCGGAATCGGTTGGTTTGGGTTTCCTCTTTGTTGCACTCCCGGAGCAACCTCAGAATCCACACTAAGGACCCCTCCAGCCTGCTGGCCTCACAGTTCCTACCTTACCTCTCCTGTCCTTTTATCTATTCTCTTTTTCAGTTATATATTTTCTTTATTGATCATTTAAATAGAAATTTCTGAAAGAATTAACATGTTAATTAAACTAAGATTCAACAATTTGCCATAGTTGGTACTGTATTGTGGAAGTAAATATGAACAGCAAAATGTCTGGTCATAGAAAATAGAGTCAAATCAAGATTTAAAGTTGAATCAAGCAACAGTAAGCTGCCATATAGGCAAAATGATCCCCAGAAACGAGGAATGGAACCCAGGGCCCAGGTGATGAGATCTCAGTTACCCCCGATGCCTCATTTCCCTATGTTCTATCTGGCGCTCTACCTACATGTAAGCCAACAGAGAAATTCTGGGAGGACCTTTGACTGATTTTAACTGAAATAGATGAATGATTACCTCATTTCATACAAGTGTGAGTGTCAGAGATCTCGGCAGATCAACATTCTCCCCCTACCCTACTCTTTCTTTCGTTTTACATTTTTTACTTTAAACATACACAAAAGTAAAACAAGTGTTCATTAAACTTGCTGTATTTGTCTGCTCTCCAGCTGCTAATAAAGACATACCTGAGACTGAGTAATTTATAAAGGAAAGAGGTTTAATTGACTCACAGTTCCCCATGGCTGGGGAGGCCTCACAATCATGGCAGAAGGCAAAGGAGGAGCAAAGTCACGTCTTGTATGGTGGCAGGGAAGATAGTGTGTGCAGCGGAACTCCCCTTTATAAAATCATCAGATCTCGTGAGACTTATTCACTACCACGAGAATAGTATGGGGGAAACCGCCCCATGATTCAATTATTTCCACCTGGCCCCACCCTTGATACTTGGGGATTATTACAATTCAAGGTGAGATTTGGATGCGGACACAGCCAACCCATATCACTTGCTGTACCCATTATGCAACTTCAACAAACATTAGTGACCGCTTTGTTTCATATATACCTCATTCACTGTCCCTACTCCCTTATTTTCAAGCAAATCCAAGTTCTTTATATATATATATATATTTGTAGAGATGGAATTTTGCCATGTTGGCCAGGCTGGTCTCAAACTCCTGACCTCAGGTGATCCACCCCCCTTGGCCTCCCAAAGTGCTGGGATTATAACAAATCCAAGTTCTTGTATTATATCATCTGTAAACATTTGGTTATGTGTCACTAAAATTTAAAGACTCTTAAAAAAAACATAACCCAATACCATTTTCATATCTAAAGAAATTAACAACCCCTTAATTATCCTCAATTATCAGTTTACATAGTTCCCTAACTGTCTGACAGTTTTTACAAGTTTGTTCAGGTCAGGATTCAGAAAGGCCCATACATTGCAGTTGGTTGGTATGGCTCTTATGTCTCTTTTAATCTGCAGATGCTTCTGCCATTATTTTTCTAGTAATTTTGTTGTTGTTGTTGAAGAAACTAGTTCTTTGCCCTGTAAGTTTCCTATTTTTTGCTGATTTTTAACTGTGGTGTTGTTTAACATGTTCCTCTGTCACCTATGTTTCTCATATGTTGGATCTTGGAAATTAGATTTGAAGTTAGGTCCATTTCAAAGATTTTTTTGTTTCTCTTTTGTTTTCTGGTTTTGTAAGACTACCTCATAGGTGGTGGTGTGTACCTCCATTGGGAGGAAATGTCTCTGCTTGTTTTTGTTTTTAAAATCATATTGCCGGCAGGGTGAGGTGGCTCAGGCCTGTAATCCTCGCACTTTGGGAGGCTGAGGCAGGCGGATCACCTGAGGTAGGGAGTTTGAGACCAGACTGACCAACGTGGAGAAACCCTGTCTGTACTAAAACAAAAAAATACAAAATTAGCCAGGCATGGTGGCCCATGCCTGTAATCCCAGCTACTTGGGAGACTGAGGCAGGAGAATTGCTTGAACCCAGGAGGTGGAGGTTGCGGTGAGCTGAGATCGCGCCATTGCACTCCAGCCTGGACAACAAGAGCGAAACTTCGTCTCAAAAATAAATAAATAAATAAATAAATAAATAAATAAATAAATAAAATCATATTGCCAGTCATTGATGATCATTGCTTAATAGATTGACTCATTATGGGTTGGAAAAATGATTATATTCTGCCAATATTTCTGTGTTGTTTAGCTAGAGTAATCTTATAAAGAGAATTGGTCTTAATCAACTAACTAGTTTATTAGTTATAACAAATATTATAGAAAAAGTAGGATGAAACTTTTATTCTTTCTTTTTACTTATTTACCAGTTTTGAAGGTAGTAAGTTGGTTCTCTAGCATCTTCCAAAGGTTACCAATGATTTTTTTAGTATTGATATGAGCTAATGAATTAGATATACTTGATGTGTTTCAATCCTACAGTTATTATCTTTATCAATGGTAAAATTGTCCTATCTTCAGCCAGTGAGGATTTACTTGGTTTGATTCCTGAGTCTTTTTGACACAGTCTTAGTAGTCTTTGACAGTTTCCTTGCTATCTGATACCATAAGATATTTCAGATTTATCTTGTACATTTCCTGCCTCAGAATTATCCATTTGTTAAGACTTCCAACTCCTTTTAGTGGGAATGATATTTAGAGACCATAATCTATGTGCTTGAGTGCCCATTACTATTTAGTTCATTAGTATAGCTGGGCCTTTTGTGTGGACAGAACTAGAAAAGATGAGTGTACATATGTAGATATTTAGGATAAAATTAGTCATGAGTTCATATTGATATTTCTAGTTCAAATTCAAGATTGTAGATTTTTTTTTAAGATGGAGTCTCATCTGTCACCCAGGCTGGAGCGCAGTGGCACAATCTTGGCTCACTGCAACCTCCACTTCCTGGATTCAAGTTATTCTCCTGCCCCAGCCCCCCATCAATAGCACCTTTGACCACTCCTCACATTCTGGTTTTCAGTGTCACCATCAAATTGATTATTTGGTTTATTTCACACGTCACACACAGTAATTTTAGAATATGAATACCAATACACATACCAACATGAGGAATACTGAAAACCACTCAAGAGGTTGTGGTTTTTGTAGGGTTTTTGGTTCTAGGGTATATCTCATTAGGGATGTACACATTTTTGTACTGTTATTTGAAATGGTTAATGCTACAAATTGAATATATAGTTGGAGTCACCTGTTACATTTTACTTTTGATTTCTAGGTATTACTCTGTAAGTGTATTTTTGTTGTATAATTTATAAATAAATTGCATAATTCCACAGTCAAATATTTTAAATGAAGTTGTATTCAAAGGAGTTTGTCTTAAATCCCTGTATTCTCAACCGCATTTCCTCCATCCCTCATAGGTACTTATTTTAAAAAGTGTTATGGTTGATCCTTCCATAAAAAATACAAATATATATATTCATAGTCTACTCTTCTTTGAAAATGTGGTAGCATACTGTGTATGTGTGTGTGTGTGTGTGTGTATGTGTGTATATAATTTTATTATTATTTTTAAGGCTAAGATCTCACTATGTTGTTCAGTCTGAAGTACAGGTACAATCACAGTGCGCTAAAGTGTCAAACTCTTGGGTTCAAGCAGTCTTCCTGCCTCAGCCCTCTAAGTAGCTGAGACCACAGGAATAAGCCACCATGCCTGTCCTCTAGCTCATTTTTCTATAGAGTTTTTGGCCATTTTCTTCCCTATTTTTAGAAGATTTTTACATTTTAGAGATTTTAACCCTTTTGTGGTATAAATTCGAAATCTTTTTTTCAGTTTATTGTCATTTTACTTTGTGTGTAGTTCTTTTTGCCATGCAGTACTTTCTATGTTTTATGTAATTATGTTAAACTTCTTCTTGTTCTGATTTTGAGTCATAGGAAAGTTTTTCCTACTCCAAGATCACAGAAGAATTTATCCATATTTTCTTCTAGTATTTTATAGTGTCTTTTTTTAAACATTGAAATCTCTGACATTTTTGGAATTTTTCCTGATTTACAATGTAAGCATTAGTTCCATTTTTCCCCATATGACTGTGCAGTATATCTTTCTCTGTATAATTATACCAAGAAAGTATCCATTGGCTTCTATTCTATTGAGTGTTTTTAAAATGAATGGACATTGAATATTAGAAAAAAATTTATATTTTTTGTAAATATGGAGGTGATCATATGATTTTTCCTTTAGCTTTATTAATAGAATGGATTTTATTAGTGGATTTCTCTTTTTTCTTATTTTTTGAGACAGAATATCACTCTATCACTCAGGCTGGAGTGCAGTGACACAATCTTGGCTCACTGCACCCTCCACCTCCTGGGTTCAAGTGATTCTCCTGCCTCAGCCTCCCGAGTAGCTGGGATTACAGGCGTCCACCACCACACCTGGCTAATTTTTGTATTTTTAGTAAAGGCAGGATTTCACCATGTTGGCCAGGCTGGTCTTGAACTCCTGACCTCAGGTGATCCACCTGCCTAGGCCTCCCAAAGTGCTGGGATTACAGACATGAGCCACCTTGTCCAGCCTATTAGTGGATTTCTTAATATTGTGTTGCCCTTGTATTTATGGACCAAACTCCATTTGGTCATAATGTATTATTTTATGTGTTCTGTTGGATTCTGCTTGTATTATTTTATTTATTTATTTATTTTTAGATGGAGTCTCACTCTGTTGTCCAGGCTGGAATGCAGTGGCATAATCTTGGCTCACTGCAACCTCCACCTCCTGGGTTCAAGCGATTCTCCTGCCTCAGCCTCCTGAGTAGTGGGATTACAGGCACCCACCACCACGCCTGGCTAATTTGTGTATTTTTAGTAGAGATGAGGTTTCACCATGTTGGTCAGGCTGGTCGCAAGCTCCTGATCTCATGTGATCCACCTGCCTCAGCCTCCCAAAGTGCTGGTATTACAACCATGAACAATTGTGCCCAGCCTATTAGTGGATTTCCTAATATTAAGTTGCCCTTGTATATATGGACCAACACCATTTGGTCATAACATATTATTTTATATGTGTTGTGTTGGATTCTGTTTGTTATTTTGTTAAAGATTTTTGTAACAGTATTCATAAGCAATACTGATTTTTTGTGTGTAATCTTTGCCAAATTTGCTATCAGTATTATACTCACTTCATAAAACAAAATTAGAAGTTTTCCTTCTTTTTCTATACTCTGTAATAGTTTAAATTGCATAAGGATCTGATCTTTAAAAGTTTGGTAAGATTCCTCTGTAAAACCATGTGGGCCTGGTCTTTTTTTTGTTTATGGAGGCGGTCTCTAAGTATTTTCTCTATTTCTTCTATGACAATTGATCTGCTTAACTTTTCTTAGAAAAACTTCTATTACTGTCTATTTTGGCAAATTACATTTTTCTTAAAAATATCCATTTTTATAGGTTTGAAGATTATTTGCCTATTGTCATGCAAGGTAATCTCATTTTGGGGAAACGTTTTTGTTTTCTTAGTTATTTTTCTTCGTTTCTAATTTTGAACATTTGTATTTCCTTCCATTCTCATTTTTTTCTTGATTACATTACCTACATTTTGTGTTTATTTTGTTTTTGATTTCTTTTTTAAAAAAGAAGCAGGTTTTAAAATTTATTTATTGTTTTTTGTTTTCTAACTCATTAATTTCTGTTTTAATCTTTATTTATTTTCTGATTTTTTTTGTTTACCTCGTTGATTTTTTTTCTAGCGTTTTGAGTTGGTGCTTATTCCCTTATTTTGATTCACGTATATATAGATATTTAATACTATAAATTTCCCACTAACTGCTTTTGTTGTATCTGTTGTATACCGCAGATTATGATACGTCATGGTTTCTTCATAATTACTTCCACGAAATTCTGTAACTTCATCTGGTATTTCTTCATTTGATTCAAGGATTGTTTAATAATGTCATTTTTAGTTCCTAGGTAGAAAAATCTTTTGGTTTTAAAATTTTATTATTAATTTCTAGTTTTGTAGAATTGTAGAGAGATAATGTTTTTCTTTTTATTTGTGTTCTTTGGGACTTAATTGAGTTCTTTTGTGTGCGACCAAAGATATGGTCAATCTGGTGACTGTTTCAAGTGCACTTAAAAAGAAGCTATAGTTTCAATGAGGAGGAATACCTTTTTGAGATCTGTTGCACAGAATGGTGACTATAGTTAATAATGATGTAATGTACACTTCAAAATTTAAATGTCTGCATTACATACGCACACAAAGATAAGTGTGAGATGAGGGGTATGTTAATTAGCTTGATCTAATCATTCCATAATATACGGTGTACATATATATCAAAACATCACATTGTGCCCCATAAATATATACAATTATTATTTGTTAATTTAAAGTAAAGTTTTAAAGGAAGATAAAAAGAAAATAAAGAAGCTGTATTCTGTTATTAGGGATCAGAATTGGATACACACTAATAAGACCTAGCTTACTATTGTAAGGTCTTAATGTGTCCTGAATTAAGAGAAATATGTTAAAGTCTCATATTAGTTTTATTTTTCCTTGCAAATACTATCGTTTCTTCTTTATGAAAGTGATTGCTGTATATTAATAACTTTATATCTTCATGGTGAATGATAGGTTTTATCATTATAAAACACCTTTGTCTCTTTCACTGTTTTTTTTTTGGATCTAAGTTCTGTCTTATCAGATAGCAAGACTGTGACTCCTACTGTTGGTGTTTTTTCAGATTTACATATAGTTGGTATATCTTTGTCCGTTTAAACATTGTTAACCTACCTTAATCTCTTTGTTTTAGGTGTGTCTCTTGCGTATAGCATAGATTTTCACTTTGCTTTGTTGGCAACCTAAAAATCTTTTCCTTTTAATGAGTGAATTTAACATATTTACACTATTGATATGATCAATGTGTTTGGCTCAGTTCTGTCGTATTATCATGATATACGTCATATGTCTCTTTTATCATACAATATCTTATTTGTCTTTCACTTTGTGGATTTTTTCATTCTCTCCCTCTCTCAATATATCTTTTGGTATTGAGGAAAGTTTTAATTTTTTCTAATGGTTATCTTTTTTTTCTTTTTCTTTTGAGATGGAGTCTTGCTCTGTCACCAGGCTGGAGTGCATTGGTGCGATCTCGGCTCACTGCAACCTCCGCCTCCTGGGTTCAAGTGATTCTCCTGCCTCAGCCTCCTGAGTAGCTGGGACTACAGGCATGCACCACCATGCCCAGCTAATTTTTGTATTTTTAGTAGAGATGGGGTTTCACCATGTTGGCCAGGATGGTCTCGATCTCATGACCTCATGATCCGCCCACCTCAGCCTCCCAAAGTGCTGGGACTTTATACTTCCTCTAGTGTTTTGTCTTTTTTTTTTTTTATGGAGGTGGACTATTGTCTTTGGTGCCATAATATGAACAATATCAAATTTACATAGTAACCTCTTCTCCCTGTCTCCTCCTTTCCCACCAATATTTGAAGTAATATTCTCTTTCTCCTAGATGCTACATATAAGGCAACCGGTAAGCTCATTCTAGTTTTCATACACACTCTCCATTCTTCCCCATTTTGTGAGAGTTGTATTTACATTGTCAGAGGACATAACCATCACATGCTATCCTGTCTCACTTTTAATCCCTATTTGGTCTTATTTGTATAGGCAAGTGCACACTTAATGTCTACCATCAGTACTTACATAGGTAACCTTGCAGTCATTTTTTGTTTCCTGAAACTAATTTTCTAGTTGATTCCTCAGGAAGGGATTATGGCAAACATATTCCTGAATTCTTGCATGTTATTAAAAGTTTGTCTGTGGGCCAGGTGCGGTGGTTCATGCCTGTAATCCCAGCACTTTGGGAGACTGAGGTGGGTGGATTGCTTGAGCCCAGGAGTTCAAGATCAGCCTGGGCAACATGGCAAGACGCCCTACCCCTAACCCCTGTCTCTATTAAAAAAATAAAAAGTTTGCCTGTGGCCTTTGTGCTTAGAGATCATTTTGGCTTAATATAAAATCCACAGCTCATATTTTTTTTTCTTGAGTATCTTAAATATGTTATTCCATGTGTTTTGGCATAAAGCATTGCTGTAGAAAAGTCTGATGAGAATCTCGTTTTTTCCTCTTATAAGTGATTTGATCTTTGATCTTGGATATTCAAGTGATCCTTTTCTGTTGCTAATTTTTTAAGTGAATTGGGTATTTTTGGAGAAGAGGGTTGAGTCAGGAGAGCTTTTCTAGCTTCTTGGCTCTAGAGCCTCATCTTCTGTTTTTGCAAAGTGATAAAAATATGGTCTGGTGTTTTCTGAGATCTGTTTCATCTGTTCTACTCTCTTATTTTTATTTAACATTTCCTTTTTTTGAGATGGAGTCTCACTCACTCTTTCGCCCAGACTGGAGTGCAGTGGTGCAATCTCAGCTCACTACAACCTCTGCCTCCCAGGTTCAAGCGATTCTCCTGCCTCAGCCTCCCGAGTAGCTGGGACTATAGGTACACACCAGCACCACCACACCTGCCTAATTTTTGTATTTTTAGTAGAGACAGGGTTTTGCCATGTTGGCCAGGCTGGTCTCAAACTCCTGACTCAGGTGATCCACCTGCCTCGGCCTCCCAAAGTGTTGGGATTTTACAGACATGAGCACCCGGCCTTATTTTACATTTTACATTTTTTATCCTTTACTCCTGTTGTCTAATCCAGCTCCATGTGGGTACTATTTGCAGTACTTTCTCTTTAATGGGGTTTTTTTTTTTTTTCGGAAATGAGCTTATGCTTTTCAGTCCTGAGTTTATGGGGCCCAGGCTACTCCAGCACCATGAGTTGTTATTGCATGATGGTCCTCCTGCCCTGACCCACAGATTGGATCTCACAGAAGCGCCATTCTACTTCAGCTATTCTTCTTAGATTGACTCACCATATTTTCCGGTGAATTTGGGGTTTTTCTGTTCTCAGAACCTTTCTTCTGCTCTTGCTCAAACAGCAGATTCCAATACCAGGCAAGTCTCATGCTTTTGAAGGCTTGTTCCCATGAACATGTACTTAGTGGTTTGTAGAGAGACTCTGTCACTTAATATTGTTGTAGATATTGTCTGTGGGTCTTTGATTTTGCTATCTTGGTTTCTCTCTCTGTTTTTAGGGGAGATTAAAAAACTATGCTGTCACCATCATCTTTACAGAATCCACTTGCTTACCTCCACTTTTTAATAAACTTTATTATTTATTTATTTATTTGTATTCATTTTTTGAGACAGGGTCTCACTCTGTCACCCAGGCTGGAGTACAGTGGTGCGATCACGGCTCACTGCAGCCTCAACCTCCTGGGCTCAAATTATCTTCCCACCTCTCCCTCCTGAGTAGTTGGGATTACAGGCATGCACCACCACTCCTGGCCAATTTTTTAAATTTTTCATAGAGACGAGGTCTCACTGTGTTGCCCAAGATGGTCTCGAACTCCTGGGCTCAAGTGATCCTCTTGTCTTGGTCTCCCAAATTGCTGGAATTACAGGCCTGAGCCACTGTGCCCGGCCAACAAATTTTATTTTTAAAGACAGTTTTAAACTTATGGAAAAACTGCAAGGATAGTATAGAGTTCCTATACACTCTGCACCTAGGTTTCTCTATTATTAAAATTTTACGTTAGCGTGCTACATTCGGTATAATTAACAAATGATATTGATACACTATTATGAACTAAAGTTCACATTTTATTCATATTCCTTAGTTTTTACCTAATGTCCTTTTTCTGTTCTAAGATCTCATTAAGGATACTATATTTATTTATTTATTTATTTATTTCTGAGACAGAGTCTCACTCTGTCACCTAGGCTGGAGTGCAGTCACGTGATCTCAGCTCATTGCAGCCTCAACATCCTGGGCTCATGTGATCCTCCCACCTCAGCCTCCTGAGTAGATAGGACTACAGGCACACACCACCAGTGCCCAGCTAATTTTTGTATTTTTTTTGTAGAGATGGGGTTTCTCCATGTTGCCCAGGCTGGTCTCGAACTCCTAGGCTCAAGTGATCCACCCACTTTGGCCTCCCAAAGTTCTGGGATTATAGGTGTGAGGCACTGTGCCTGGCCTTCGTTGTATTTAGTCATTATGTTTCCTTAGCTTCCTCTTGGCTGCGACAGTGTCTCAGACTTCCCTTGTTTCTGGTGACTTTGACAGTTTGATTAGTACTGGTCAGGTATTTCAATTAAGATCCCTTAATTGAAATTTGATGTTTTTCTCATGATGAGACTGGAACTGTGGGAGTTGGGGAGGAAGACCACAGAGGTAAAGTGCCACTCTCCTCTCCTTATATCAAGGGTACATCCTGTCAGCATGACTTATCCCAGTTGTTGACCTTGATCATCTGTCAGGTTTCTCCACTGTGAAGTTACTCTTTCTTCCCTTTCCATTCTGTCCGCCTAGGAGGGAAGTCACTGTGTATAGCCCACACTTGGAGAGTGAGGGGTTAGTTATGCTCCACCTCCTGGAGGGTGGAGTGTCTACGTACATTATGAAAATTCTGCATGGGAGATGTGTCTCCTCTATCCCATTTATATGATTTATTTCATCATTTATTAATGTCAGAATGGAACCTGAATATTTATTATACTTTGGGTTTTAATCTGATACTGCTTTATTTATTTTGTTGCTTAAACTGTTTCAGCTTGGGGCATTGGAGCTCTTTCAGCTGGTTCCTGTGTGCCTTTGATATACCCCCATTATTGTGTCTATGTGTGTGTGTGTGTGTCTATGTGTCTGTGTGTCTCTCTGTGTGTGTATATATGTGTCTGTGTGTGTGTCTATGTGTGTCTCTGTGTGTATGTGTATGTTATGTATGTGTCTGTGTGTGTATGTGTGTCTGTGTGTATGTGTATGTGTCTGTGTGTGTATGTATTTCTGTATGTGTCTGTGTGTATGTGTGTGTCTGTGTGTATGTGTCTCTGTGTGTATGGGTATGTGTCTGTGTTTCTGTGTGTCTGTGTGTATGTGTCTCTGTGTGTATGTGTATGTGTCTGTGTGTGCATGCATCTTTGTGTGTGTGTCTGTGTGTGTATGTGTGTGCATGTGTATGTGTCTGTGTCTGTGTGTCTCTGTGTGTCTGTGTTTGTGTGTCTGTGTGTTTGTGCCTGTGTATGTGTGTCTCTCTGTGTGTCTGTGTGTGTGTATGTCTGTGTATGTGTTTGTGTCTCAGTGTGTATGTGTCTGTGTGTGTGTGTCTCCGTGTGTGTATGTGTATGTGTCTGTATGTGCGTTTCTGTGTGTGTGTGTCTGTGTGTGCATCTGTGTGTGTGTATATGTGTCTGTATGTGCGTTTCTGTGTGTGTCTGTGTGTGTGTGTGTCCGTGTGTGTGTGTGTGAGCACTTCCTTACTTTCTGGCACTACAAGATGCTCCAGGCTCATCATTTCCCAAGTCCTGAACCAACCATTTTTTCCAAGGACTCCTGGTTCCTTTGATTGGAGAATGGTATTAGAAATTAAAAGCTGAGTGCTAGGGATGCTTTCCCTTTCTTTTTACCCATACTGGTGACTTCTATTTCTGGGCCTCCCCATTCCCTCAGGGCCAACTTCTTTCCTGCTTCGTTGCCTGTCTGGATTCTATGGCTGAGCTGCCCTCGACCCTACCATCCCTTGTCCATGCATTGTAGTTGTCCTCCCAATTCACAATCTTGGACCTTGACTTTGGTCTTGCCCTGAGGTTGTGAGGTGCTGGGAGGTCTGCAGAGCTCTCTGTGTCGCTTGGAAAACTTACCACTCTCTAAGACGGCTGTTCCCCGCCCCTGCCCTGTGCTCCGTCCTACCTACTGCATGGGTAGCAAGGGCCATAGCTTCCTACTTTACCACGAAAATGGAGACCAGTAGGGGTTCAGACCCTAAATTTCCCTCCCTACAATTCCAAACTTAGCTGACTCTTATACCCACCTGCTCACCTTTTGTTTTTCCCTTCCTTTCTGTCTTCCTTCTGTCATCTCAGAGAATGTGTGTTTTTCCTGCCTTCCTTCCAGGCCAGTCTTTCCATTAGCTCAGATCACCAGGAGGAGGTTTCTCTTTCCTCTAATCTTCTCTAGAATTTTGCTCCATCAGTGATCTAATTTTGTGTGTCCTGAAATGTCCCTTCAACACTGCTTTTTTCTCTCTGCCTATGAACATGCGTAAATGTCCCTCATCCTAAAAACACACACCCTGCCTTTTTACATGACCGCTCCCCTTCACTGTTTTGCTACTTCTCTCCTCTTCCCTTTCTCCATTGCACTTTCAGAGAAAGACAACTCTGATAACTGTATTGGCGGCTGCCCTTCCTCCTTTGTGCCCACAAACTTGTTTCTGCCTTATCTGCCACTTTCCTGGAACTCTTCTCTGAAAGAATCACCATATCCAGTGGTTTCTTCTTCACTGTCCTATGTGACCCGTCTTAGGACAGCATTTCTCCTTTGGTTCTCTCTTTCCCTCTTGGCCTTTCCTGTACCTCTGGCTTCAGGGAGGGATGCTCTTCTATCCTGGCTGTCTATCTTCCTCCCTCCCCGCTCCGTCTTGGCTCCTTTCACAGGCTCCTCTTTCTCCCTGCCCTTCACCCTCCACTTCCTACCTGGGGGATACTGTCAGCCTTCAAGATGTAGCACCTGCCCATCCGTGGTTCTCTTCCATGGCTGTGCATCAGAATCACCTGGGGGGCTTCCAAAATATATTGACTTCCAGGCCCCTCCCTTAACTCATTAAATCAGATTCCCTAAATATGCAATCTGGGTGTCTCTGTTGATCAAAGCTCCACAGAGGCTCTGGTGAGCAGTCAGGATGGAGACCTTTAATTTCCGTGTTAATGATTCCCCAGGGGTTCTCTCCACTTTTGTCCCTCCACTAAGCCCCACATGCATATTTCCATCTGCTTACTGGAAGGCCACACACAGAAACTCCAGATCAACAGGGCTGAAGTAGAACTCATGTTTCCCCTGGCCCTCTGCTTTGCTGCAAGCCTTACTCTTCTCTCTTCCCCTCTCTAAGGCTATTTCCATCTGCCCACTCAGGCTAAATAGAAGGCTCACGTTTGCCTTTTCCCCCACTCTCATATCCGTTGGTGACTGTGCCCTGCTGACGCTGAGATGTTGCTCTTCCTTCCCAGCCTCTCTGCCACTGCCTTAGTTTGGGTCCTTGCCATCTGGCATCTGAACTGTAGCATTAGATTCCTAATTGTTCTGTTTGCCTCCGGTTTCTCCCACTCCCTAATTCAACTGTCCCTAATTTTCTTTCTAGGAGGCAAATCTAATAATCTTCCACTGTGAAAATCCTAGAATGGTCTTTCAACACCTGGCTACGCTTCTCCACGTGGCTTCTTTAGCCCTGTGCGTGAGAATCACTTGTGATGCTTGTTAAACTGCAGATTCCAGGGGTAACCCAAGACCTGTGAAATCAGAAAACAGAAAATGGGAGTCTGTATTTTTGAAAGTGCTCCCTAGTAGGTCCTGATGTATAGTGATGTTTGCAAACCCTGGCTGCAAGCCCTGTAGCTGGTACCTAAATCCTTTCTACCCCTACCTCTACTCCGTCTCCGGACAATGTGACCTTCATGGATCTCCATGGTCACCAGACTATCAAACCCAAGTATCACCCGAGAAAGATTAATGTCTAGCCCTTCTGATCTACTTCCCTTCGTCTGAAAATGCCTCTCCCTTTGCTGCCTCTGTTTCCTTGCTTGTTCTGATCCCTCTGTCCGACTCAGAGAAACCAAGACTCAGGACGGTTATTCTTGAGTAAGATCCCAGAGTCAGAAAGTGGCAGAGCCAGGAATCAAACGTAGGTCTGCCTTACCTCAGAGCCTGTACCCTTAACCACTCTGCTGTGCTGGGTCTAGGGGCTGATTAATGAATTTAGCAAAGGCCCCACACCACCCTCTTTGTTCTAGTTCCAGCACTGTCCCCTCCCTCCAGAGCCCCTCTCACTAAGGGGTCATGCATCCCCTTTCATCCTTATTTTAAATGGAAGACAGCTACTCTTCCTCCCTGTCCAGAGGCCAGGCCAGTTCCCCCTTGCCCACCTCCCCCCATCAAGCTGCAAAGAGGCCCAGTGATGAATGGGAGGGGAAAGCGGAAGGTGGGGAGGAGGAGGAGGAGGAGGAGGTGGAGGAGGTGGCAGTGGCGGCAGAAGCAAGGCAGAGTGGGATGGAGTGTAAGCAGAGCGCCAGAACCACAAACCTTAATTTAATCACAGGGCCCCATGCTCAATTTAACAGACACAAGGGCTCAGAATGGGGTCCCTGTGCGGCGGTGGGGCAATCAGCCTGCTGCAGTTCCTGGGAAAGCATTAATTGCGGATGACAATGTGTAAACAGTGGGGATGAATGGAGTGTGCAGGTGTGAGCGCTGGGGCCAGCCCAGGCTGTTTTCACACGAACTGCGGCTCCTCCACTGCTGACCTGCTCCCCAGAACAGGATTAGTGGAAACAGTTGGGAAACCGTTGAGGGTGTTGGAGCTTGGCATAGAGTAAGTGGCCGAGAGCAGGGTGGAAGAGGAGCAGGGACTGGAAGGGCAGAGTCCTGGGAGATGAACAGTGGGGTGCATGTGGGTGTTGTGGACTGCCTGCATGCAGCCTAGCCCCCAGCCAAGCCATGGACTCTCTGGAAAGGAAGGCTGGATTTTTAATAACAATGAAGGGAGTCAGACCTGTGCAGCTCGGGACTGCGCTTGGGCTTGCCATCCACCTGGGCAAAGCCAGGTCATAGGGAAACTGAGAGACGCTCCAGAACCCTTGTCTTCTCTCTCCCAACAGAGCCCCAAGATGTGCCTGGGGAAGTCCAGGCAAGGTTGAACCAGCTTGGGGGCCCCAGCCTGATCTGAGTGGGAGAGGTGTCAGGGCAGGGTGATGGGGGTGGTGAGGAATTGGAAGAGTGCTGAGACAAGTCCAGAAAAGCCTAGATATCTGAAGAGCTTTCATCTGAGAATCTCAAAGCTGCTTTCCAAAGCTGTTTCCTATATTTCTCTTGTCTTTTCAGTCCTGTTGTGACTCTCTGAGGATAAGGGCAATGCCCCCCTTTTCTCTTCTCTTTCCCACGATCCCTAGAATGAGCTGGGCCCTCGGGAATCCCAGGAGTTCAGGATTTATCCTGCAGGCAGTGGGAGCCCATGGACTGTTTTAGGTAGGTGATCATCATAGGGTTTCAGAAGGATAATACTGGCCACAGGGTGATGGCTGAGATATGGAGCAAGGCCTGGGAGAGTCTGACCTGTGACCGGAAGTGGAGCTGGGGAAGAGAAGGCACATTTGAGAGCCAACAAGGAGATGAATTTGCAGGACTTCAGGACTGGTTGGCTCTGGGGTATGCAGGCACGAGGTTCTGGTCTGAGCAACCTACTTGATGGTGGCAGCAGTGTTTGTGTGCCCAGTGGGGAACACAGATGGAGGAGCAGTTTCACAGTAGAGGATAATGAGTTGGATTTGGAATGACTTTCTTTCCGATGATTACTGTGGACTCAAGGCTGTAATGCTGAAGAAGTGAGAGCCAAAAAAAGAAAAAAAAAAAGTCCTATGGCGTTTTCCTGAAAGAGGGTCAGGATACTGGGTCCCCACATCTACTGTTGGCCAAGAGCCCTGGGCCAGGCTGCGTGTCCCTGCAGGGAGTGCTCCCACCTGGCAATGCCAAGCTCATCCTGAACACCTGTAGGGGCTCAGCCCTGGGAGCAGGCAGTGTGAACTGGCCATGCAAACAGGTGACAGGTCAGAAGAGGAAAAAGTCAAGTTGGCACTAGAAAATCTCATGCATAAGCCAAGAAAAAATAACATACAGATGCAAATTGAACCCACTACCTCGAATCTGTGTTTTCTTCAGATCCCAGTTCAGTCTCTCCTGCCAGTTTGTTTTTATTTTCTGTTTAGATAGGGAGATTATTTCTTTTTCCCTGCAGGATTTAGGCACTTGAAGTAAAGTTAAAAGCTTAAGTGACTTTCCCATCAAAGGAAGGTTAATGGTAACCTGGATTTAAAAAGTGGGGTGAGACCAGGCCTAGTGGCTCACTCCTGTAATCTCAGCACATTGGGAGGCTGAGGCAGGCAGATTACTTGATGCCAGGAGTTTGAGACCAGCCTGGCCAACATGGTGAAACCTTGTCTCTACTAAAAATACAAAAAAATTAGCCAGATGTTGTGGTGCACACCTGTAGTTCCAGCTACTAGGGAGGCTGAGGCAGGAGAATCACTTGAACCTGGGAGAGATAGGTTGCAATTAGCTGAGATTGCGCCACTGCACTCTAGCCTGAGCGACAGAGTGAGACTCTGTCTCAAAAACAAAACAAAACAACAACAACAACAACAATAAGCTGGGGTGAGAAGCTGGGTATTAAGTACTATCTGTATTTTGGGGTCATTTTCCTATTTTAGTTCTTAATAATGGTTTCTAGTATAGTTCTGGATCCACAGCCTGGGATCAGATCCCAGCTCAATCATTTGCCAGCTGTGTGACTTTGGGAAAATTTACTTAAGCCTTCTCTGCCTCAGTCTCCTCACCTGTGAAATGGGGATAATAATACCTAGAACATGGCACTATGGTGGGGATCAGATGGGTTCATGCATGCACTTGCCTTGGAGAGTGTCTGGCTCATAGCCAGCATGACCATATATTATTATTACAACAGGGGTTTCCCTAACCCTTCCTGCTTCAGTCGTGGAGCTCTTTGGGGGAGCCCTCTGGGTTTTCTGCTCTATTGGTCCTTGTCTAGGCTGTCAGATCAGTTTCTTGGGCCTTCATGACGAAGCCCTAAAGAGAGGTCTGGATGGTTTTGCAATTCACTGTTCCTGCTCTTTCACCTGCCATGCTTTAGCTCCAGAGCCAGACTTGAACAGTGGTTCCTCTATGCTGCCATTTCTTGAATCAGATTTAAAAATTGATGGATATAGAGTAGCTAACAAGTTTGGCAAGTAAGGATATTAAAGAGTCATCATCAGCATTTCATATATGGACATACTAGTACTACAAGTGTTGAAGTGGGTACTGGACGTCGATTATTTTTTGCCACCCGACATCCATTCACCTGCTTCGGGTGACAGCCCCCAATTTTTTGGTGCATCCATCGCTCCCTCACAATCAGGCCCCAACTGAGAGCTGAAGCAGGTGGCAGGTGGAAGCCAGTCAGGGCTTCTCATTCCTCTGGCTCCAGTAATTGAGTATGTGGCTCAGCCGGAAGCAGTGAGGCACACAGAGTCTGGCAGAAATTCTGGGAAAGACATGGCGGCTCCTTCCTGCTGAACTCTAACCAGAAAGGATGTAGTGGTGGATGTAGTGGTGGAGGTGCTGCTGCCGGGCTGCTGTCACATGGAGCCTGAGGCAGCACGGAGGAAGGCAGAGTCAAACAATGAGGTCATCTGAACTCGAAGTCCAATCTTGAAGCCCCTGGCTTTTTTTGTTTTAAATAAACTTTTTGTTTTATAATAGTTTTATATTTACAAAAAATTGTGAAAATATTAGAGTTCCCAGACTCCAAACCCACTTTCTCGTATTATTTATATATATATATATATATATATATATTTTTTTTTTTTTTTTTTGAGACAGAGTCTTGCTCTGTCACTCAGGAAGGAGTACAGTGGTGTGATCTCAGCTCACTGCAACCTCCGCCTCCCGGGCTCAAGCGATGCTCCCACCTCAGCTTCCTGAGTAGCTGGGACTAAAGATGTGTGCTACCACGCCTGGCTAAATTTTGTATATTTTGTAGAGACAGGGTTTCGCCATGTTGCCCAGGCTGGTCTTGAATTCCTGAGCTCAAGCAGTCTGCCTGCCTCAGCCTCCCAAAGTGCTGGGATTATACGCATGAGCCACTGTGTTCAGCCCTATTATTAATATCTTATATCAGCAGGCACATTCATCACAATTAATGAGCTGATATTGGTACATTATTATGAAATGAAGTCCATATTTCATTCAGGCTTTCTTAGTTTTCCCCTAATGCCCTTTTCTGACTCAGGATCCCATCCAGGACACCATGTTACATTTAATCCTTATGTCTCCATAGGCTTCTCTTGGCTGTGATGGTTTCTCAGACTTTTCTTGTTTTTGGTGACCTTGACAGTTTTGAGGAGTCCTGGTCAGGTATTTTGTAGAATGCTCCTCAATTGGGATTTTCTGATGTTTTTCTCACAATTAGACTGGGTTATATGTTTTTGGAGGAAGGCCACAAAGTGCCACTCTCATGACATATCGAGGGTCCCTCTTGTCCACATGACTTATCACTGTCGATGTTGACCTTGATCACCTGGCGAAGGCAGGGCTTGTCAGGTTTCAGCACCATGAATGTGTTCTTTTTACGGCTCTTTTCATCCTTTCCACGCTGCAGTTTATTTATTTTTTATTTTTTATTTTTTGTATTTTTAGTAGACAGGGTTTTCACTGTGTTGGCCAGGCTGGTCTCAAACTCCTGACCCCAAGTGATCTGCCCGCCTCAGCCTCCCAAAGTGCTGGGATTACAGGCATGAGCCACCGTGCCCAGCCTCCATGCTGTACTTTTGGGAAGGAAGTCACTACGTGGAGCCCACGCTTAAGGAGTGGGAGTTATGTTCCCTCCCCTTGAGGGTGCAATATCTACATAAATTGTTTGGAATTCTTCTGCATGGAAGATTTGTCTCTTCCTCTCACATTTACTTATTCAATTATTTATTTATGTAAGTACGGATTCCTGGCTATTTATTTTATACTTCGAGTTATTATCCAATACTACTTTATTTTGTTGCTCAATTTGTTCCATCTTTGAGCACTGGGAGATCTTTCATTTGGCTCCTGTGTCCCTTTGACAAACCCCCATCAGTGTGGTCATTTGGATGTTTCGGTTGACATGAGCTATCAATTTCTTTCTAGTCTAAGTCAGTTTAGTTCAAAGGTTCTGTCATGTGTAACCAAAAGATTATCAACAAATCTTGAGAGTCTTTAGGTTGCATTATGTGTTGAAACTTTCAGATGTTGTCCGCATTTTTCTTGTGTCAATGCAGTTGAATGAGAATTTTACCCTGGAAAGCGCAGATCCTCCCTGGGGCTGCGGTGGTCACTTTGCTGGGCACTGTATCCGGGGACTTGGGAGCGTGGGCCTGGGTGCGATTCAAGGGCCAGTCTTGTGATCTTAGACGAGTCACTTGACCTCTGAGCTATAAAAGGCGTGCAGAGATGGGAGGGGATTAGGTGACACCACATCACTGTGATGTGACCCAGACGCCAAGACTGTACCTCTGATCTGCTGAACCAGTTGCTGGGGAGTTTAATGAAGCCTCCAAATTAGGGTTGCCAGATAAAATATAGGACACCCAGTTAACTTTGAATTTCAGATAACGAATGAAAAATTTTATTGTAAGTATGTCTCAAATATTACATGGGGATATACTTACACTAAAAAATTATTTGTTGTTTATCTGGAATTCAAAGTTAACTGGGTGTCCTGTATTTTTATTTACTAAACCTGGCAATGTTACCCACCCCAAATGCCCTCTCATTTTTAGGTTTCTCAGGGCGTACACTCCAGAAAAGGTGACTCTGCCACTTCAATTTCAGTGATAAAGGAACCTGAGCCATGTAGTGTCCTGGGAAGAACAGGACTTTGTGGTCAGAGTCTCATGAGGTCAAATCTCTGCTCCATGGCTTTGGGAAACTTGTTTGATCATTCTGAGGTCAGTCTCCATCCTCTGTTGTACAATGGGTTGATAATTCACAGACGCCATCACAACACTTTGCAGGGTCTGACACCTGGGACTCAGTCAATGGTGGCCACTGCTATTGATGTTACTCTTATTTGGACAAATGAACAGAAAGTCCTGAGAGAGGAGATCGAAAGCCATGACAAGGCAGCCCCCTCACTCCCACCCAGTCCCCTTCTCTGAGCCGGGGAGACTGCTAATGCCAGAAGCAGAGGCTGGGGGTGTGGAGGGGGTTTGGGGTGCTCTGTGAGGACCTCTCTGGGGCCTGGGCTTTTTGCTCGAGCTCAGTATCTCATCTGGGATCCTGTTTTCTGAGGGCTTAGGATTCCTCCAGTGGAGCTGGGCCTGAGGTTGGAAGGAGAACCTGTACTGATAGGGTTTGGAATGGGCTAGTTGTGGGAGATTAAAGAGAAAACTAGTTGGGGTTGGGGAGCTGACCTTACTCTTCACAAGCAGGGCGGGCAGGTGCACAATAATGATAGCTAAATTTACTGAGTTCTTAGTATGTGCCAGGCATAGTTTTTTGTACTTTTAATGCATTACTGCATTTAATCCTCACAACTCCCCATTTTATAGGTGGGGAAATTGAGGCGCAAAGGGACTAGGAAACTTTCCCAAGGTCGCACAGTGGGACAGCCTGGCAGCTGTGTCCTAGTCACATGCTCAGCACATTGTGTATCTTGTTTCATTTAGTTCTCACAAGAGCCTTCTGAGGTCAGTGTGATTGTATCTTCATTGTGTAGCTGAGGGCACTGAGGGTTATACAATTTGCCCAAGGCCATAATTTACAGGAGCCATGATTCAAATGTGAATTTCCAACTTGCAGGTGCCTGGAGGTGTCAGGCAGGGGAGGAGGAGGCCAGTGATGACCTTTCTCCTCACGCCAGCCCTCAGAAGAGGTGGAAGTGCCTGCCGTATGCCTTTGATTTATAGTGGGGCAGGGGTTTAGATCCAGCTGTCAACTTGGGAAGCCACGTGAGGATTCTATTTTTAAAAATGGCCTTGTAACTATAATAGTGGGGTAAAAACCAACACCACCACCCAAGCAAACAGGAAAACAACCTGAATGTCCAACAGTGGGGGAACCAGTTAAATCAATTATGGTACAAGCCCATGATGGCATATTTGGCAGTTGTTTAAGAATCTCACATTTTCAGAGACTCTTAGCATAGGACAATGCCTCCAGATATAACTAAAAGCAGGATATAAAACTGCATAACAACCTGATCCCAATTGAAAGGTAATTTTGTATATGACTTCTTATACAGAGAAAACGACTAGAAGAAAATAGAAAGTTGATGGTGGTTATCTCCAGCAAAATTAAAGGCAATTAAATTTTTCTGAATTATCCTATTATGTACTTGCCACATGCTTTACAAATCAGTTTGTTGACTCACAGACCATTAATCAGGTGGCATGCAATCATGGCGTTTTGAAGGTGGGGAAACTGAGGCCCAGGCCAGGGGACGCGGTTCAGGCTGGCCATGAAGCCACGTGTGTTTGTCCAGCTTGGACGTGTGGCCCTGTCGGGTGTAGGGGGGACACCCATGCCTCCAACACGCATAAGGGGGTGATTGTGTGGGGGTCGTGGGGCGCCCTCCCCCAAGGGGCACAGCTAGAGCAAAGCAGAGAAAGGAGGGGGTAAAGGGGGGGTGGGGGCTGGGTGGAAGGGAAGGGTTGGGGAACCTTTCAAAAATGGAAACCAGATGAGCCGTTCAAAGAGGAGCAAATTCTCCACGGCGCGCTCCTTTGTTGCGAGCGTGTGAGGCGGCGGCAGCTGCGTGCCTCGCCCCCAGCCCACGGCCCGATGAGGCGGACACGGATAACTGCATTAGATGCACTCAGCTCTTTTCAATAAAACGCCCTTGTTGGAGGCACAATAGGGGGAACAGGGCAGCAACCCCAGGCCGGGCCGGAGGCGACCTGCCCTCCTCCCGGAGAGCCCAGAGCGCACTCATTTTTCAGGGCTCGGTTAATTGACGTTTGGCCGCGGCGTGGTTCAAAAGAAAAGCCCGAACTCAAGTCCACTTCCACCGGAAACCAGGCGGCCCCTCCGCTGCCGTCCCGCCATGGCTGGGTCTCTGGGGGCGCAGCCAGGGACCACAGAGCAGCTGGCCGCAGGCGGCGCGGAGGCTGCTGTGACTCAGAATAGAAGGTGTCCTGAAGGCTTCTCCCAAAAAGGCTCCGTGCGCAGGCTTCTACTTTCTGTGTGAGAAGCAGACAGGTGACAGCAGCAAGAGCAAAGGGCAATTTCAGGGCTGGAAGACTTCATTAGTGATTACCCAAATGCCACATTCTTTTAGTGATTCTAGTAAAGATAGCCCAGAACATTCTTTTAAGTTTAAAAAAAAAAAAAAAAGGAAAGATTACTATTTCTTGAACCTCTCCAGTGAGTTGCTTTAACTGTGAGCTAGGTGTTTACCATCCCTGGTTTACAGATGTGGAAACCAGGACTTAGAGAGATTATTGGCCCTCTAAAATCGCACCGCTAGGAAGTGGTAGAGCTGGAATTTGAGCCCAGGTCTGTTTAACTTTAAAGCAGGGTTTTTCAACCTTGGTACTATTGACATTTTAGCCTGGATAATTCTTTGTCGTGGGGCCTGTCCTGTGCCTTGTGGGATGTTTGTAGCATCCCTGGCGCTATCCTCCAGATAGGATCACCAAAAATGTGGCCAGACATTGCCAAATGTTCCCTGGGGAGCAGATTTGCCCCCTGTTGGAACCACTGTTTTAAAGCATCCCTGTCATGCTACATGTGCTGGCATGCTTATCTTTGCTGGGCTCAGGAATTTAATCTTTTGGGAAAACCAATTGACTGGCCATGTGGGATTCTCTTCTTAAAGTTCAGCCCCACATGGTTCATGTGGGTGTGGCAGGAGAAGAGTTGGCTGCATCAGACAAGGTCAACCTCTGTGTACCAGCACCTGAGGGTCTGTGGAGTGCTTGAGGCATTTTAAACTGGGTGTCTGTCTGCCTACATTTCTTGGGCCTCACTGGGTTGGGAGTGGTTCTAGTTCCTTCAACTATGCTTCCCATTTCTCTCTGCCAAGACTGTCCCACAGAGGGTGAACCGACACCCTGCCCCATTTCCCCCCCACCCCCGGCCATTTCATTATGCCAGGTAGCAAGAGTAGCCTTGGCCACTGGAATTGCTAAAACATCAGGGAAAACAGCTGGTGAAGGAAGGAGATGTCACCTATGCAAAAATGGAGCAGGAGCCTCATCTTGAAATGAGTAGGGAAAGGACTTTGTTGCAGGCAGCTGGCCCCACCACTGGCCCACAGTGCTGGGGAGGTGGCTTCACCTGATTTCATTTTTGGCTGCAACTTGTGCATGATCCTGCCTCTCCCTTCGCAGTGTAGTGTGGCCTTTTGCTGCTTTGGCTTACGAAATGGTTCCACTCCCCAGTCCCCAAAGTTCAGAGGCCACACCAATCCAGCCCCAGGTTCTGGGGACACACTGAACGGAGGCCTGTTTCAGTTCAGCTGCCTCCTTCTCACATAGACAGAGTTGATTTATAACTGGGCTTCATCATATTTGTTTTTCCAATTCTGGCCTTCTTCCTCCCCAGATTGACTTTTTACTGGAAATGACTTTTACCAAAGGTACCTCTTGGAAGAGTGTCAGGTCCATAGGGAAGTTAGAGGCATCAGGGCCTACTGGACTTCAGGCCTGTCCCCAGCACCGTCCTGGGCTGCACTTTATTGGACGTGCTCATGGGTGGGGGGCTCAGAGACTTGGGGATGGGGCTTATCTTTTTAAATTGAGCCCGCTCAAGGGAACATAGAGGATAAGGGCTTGAGGAGCTCAAAGAGAGGAACAGACATCTGGAAAGAAAGGAAATAGGAAACTGGGACAGTAAAAAGCAACCAGCATCTCAGAGGATGAGGAATTAGGATTTTGGATAACTGGAGTTTGTCTCATCTCTCTTTTCCTTTAATATGCTCATAAGCTTTTGAGGGGTTAGCATACATCCTCAGTTTAGTTCGGTATAGCATACACATTTTCCTGCTTTCCCTCTTAGCCAATGATATATATTTGGTGGACGCAACTTCCTTCTAAAAGGACCATTTAAGAAATGGAAGATATGAAAGTAAGCATGTGTGTGAATGTGTTTGTGCCTCCACCACATGTAACTGCTTTCTTTTCGTTTCTTTCCTTTGAGTGTCTCCCCCTCCCCTGGGTGGTTTACATTTGCCCTCCTTTTGCTGAGATAATTTGCACTCTCCAACTTCATTAGCTGCAACCCCCTCCTGCCCTGGGACAAAAATTAGGGCCAAACTCTTCAAAAGAACACATGGAGACCCCATTAATGCTGGCCCTAATTGTGCCAGTTCAAACCCCTCAATAACTCTAATTAAAACCTGTCTTGTGCGAGGCGCTGAGTGGCAACACAGCTGTCATCCCAGACAATCACATAACAGCTATGAGAAAAAAGGTCTCTCTGTGCAATTTTTGGTGGTGGTTGTTATGGAAAGGGTCAATGCAGGAGGATTACGACAGGGGTGCAGTCAGAGTGGGGAACCTTGAAAAAGTCTTCGATGTCAGATCACAGTTTGAAATCGGAAGACCTTTAGCTTTTTTCCTCTAGCTGCCCCCTTACTTTTTTCCCCCTGCCCCAGGCAGGAACACCTGCAAACTGCCTGGAAGGGGCCATGACCACCAGACACATGGATACCACAAGTTGACTGAAACATCTGAAAGAAAAGGAGCCCCTCCCCTCCCCCTCAAGAGCCCGACCAGCAAAACCACACACCAAAAGCTGAGACAAAGTTTTTCCCCTGCTTCCAACTTTGTCTTTTAGGATCCAGCTACACTTTGCTGGGCACCATAAATAACTCTGCAATTACATTAATTGGTTGCATATTTGTTGACACTGAAAGGGAAGCCTTTAAGGTTGGGGGAGGGGGAGGTGTGTTTCAGCTGCAATTTTCCACTCTTTCCCTTTGCCGTCTCTCCCTGTCTGACTTCCAACCACCTTGCTTAGTTTTCTGGAATGGAGGGAAGTGGTGAGCTGATAGGCTGTTTTCAGAATAAGCTTTGACGGCTTTCAATCAGACTTATGTCTCTTCTCTTGGCTGTCCCTGGATCTGTTAATCCACTGGGTTTAGAAGTTATGTCCCACTGTGGGAGAACTTGAGATGGGTTCCTGGCAACACTCCATGGAGTTTGATTTCCTCTGGAGGCAGGATGTGGGGTGGGCTTCTTTTCAGGCTTATTGTTTGGATCAAAGGAGAACTGGCTAGACTTTTGCCTGAATCCCCAAACCCATCTTGGATTCTTCCAAAAGCTTGGCCAAGATACCTTGGAGAGTATCTTGAATTCCATTCCTTGGGAAGCTGCGGGATCTTAGTTACCTCATTCACTCTACCTCAGTCAATGGGCAAGACATGGAGCGTTCAGCTTGAAAACCAGCCCATTGGCTGGAGGACTTTGCAGAGTGGAAGGTGACAGGGGGCGGGCAGCAGACTCTGAGCCCCAGCTGACAGCTCAAAGTAGGCTGATGACCCGGGACTCAGAATTCATTTTCCCTCAGAGCCTGGAGGAATTCCTCTGGGTCCTGGCCTGGGGCTGGAGGGGGAATGACAGCGCATGGAACATGCCTTGGAAGCTGCCCCACCACTGGCCCTGCTGAGTGGGCAGAGCCACCCTTGGGAGGAGGAGCCATGCCTGCTTTGCTATCACTGTTCCCAAACAGTACCCAACATGAGCCTGGCACATGGGAGGCTCCCAGCTAATGTCTGATCGGGAGGATGGCTGAGGACCTCAGGTTCTGGTGTCCAGGTGCTCTGAGCTCTTAAAAAAGGAAGGAATTACTTCAATATGAAATCAGATGGTTCCCTTCCATGTGGTGTGGTGGAAAAAGCATAGACTTTGAGGCCCACAGACTGTAACTTTAACATACCGACTTTTCAGAGCATCATAAGGATAAATGCACTCATGTAAGTAAACACAAGAAAAGTGACTTTCTTTTCCTTTCTCTGTGAAACCAGTGAGAAGAATAACTTTCAGAATATAAGCTGATTTCCTCACGGCAAAATAAGGACAACACAGTCCTGCAAATTAGCAAAGGGAGAAGCAGGCTTGAGAACCTAAAAGCTTGAGCGAGACTGGGTTCCAGGCTGGCTCTCATGCTTACCGCCTTGCATTTGCTCTTCCCTCTATCCGGAATGTTCTTCTCCCAGATTGTTGCATGTCCCTCACTCCTTTAGGCCTCTGCTCAAATATCACTTCATCAGAGTGGGCTTCCTTGAGCATCCTATCCAAAATATCAACCTCCCCTCCCCATCTCTGTCTCCCTCACCTGCTTTATTTTTCCTTATGGTACATGTCATCCCCCAACATACTATATATGAGTTGATTTGTTTGTTATCTCTCTTCCTTATTACATTCTGAGTTTATGAGAACAGGAACTTGTTTTGTTCATTGTTGTATCCACAGCACTTAGAACATTCTAGTGCCTGACACATAGCAGATGCTCAATTAGTATTTATTGAATGAATGGGTTCGGGGATGGCAACAGCTTCTCATCACCTAGCAGGAAGAGAATACTTGCTCCTAAATATTTGTTGGGTCAAGTTACTCCATAATAAACGTGTTGTAAAAGAGTGGCCCTTCTCTCATTTCCAACCTATGGTTCCTAGAGTAGGAGTTAAGGTCACGGCCTTTGGAGCCAGATAGTCTTGGCTGTACCCTCCCACAGCAAGGGGAACTGGGGATAATTGCTGAGCACCTCTGAACTGCAGTTTCCTCATCTGAAGGTAACAATGATCGTTACCTCATAGGACTCCTGTGTGAATTGAGATAATGTTTGAAAAGTGTTTATGGGGATTTTTGGCACAAAGTATGTGTACATCAAAAAGTGGATGCCATTGCTGTTGTGGTCATCGTCATCCTCATGATCTTGGGGCTGAGACCACCCCCCTACCCCTAACTGAGAATGGGGCTGATCTAAGGACTGGCAATGCCATGAGGCAAGCGTATACTTTTATTTTGAAATAACCCCCACCAACTAATCATACTTAGGGAGGGGAGAGCTAAGCCCTGTTTTACTGCTTTTATTCCTCTGCTCTCCTGTTTTTGAAACTTGCACTTGGTTGCTCATCACATAGTCTTGTAGATAAGAAGGGCCACAAATTCCTCACTGAGTTTATTTCCTCGAGCTTGGACAGCTGGTGCAGAAGGTCCTCAAATGGTATTTGGGTCATTGTTACTTTGACAAGGAATCTGATTTCTTTTCAAACCAGAATAGGTTTCTGTCTAAGACCAGAGTAAATATCATCCCTTCAAAGAGACCAAACAGATGAGTCACAAGCAGACAAATCCGAGTCTTTTTTTCAGTGTCGCTAGGATGTTGTGAGTGGGCACACCCTCATTCTCTTTCCAGCCACCAAGAGTCGGTGTTAGGTGTTGGCAGAGCGACTGCCCGCTTCAGGGGCTCTCAACTTGTCGGCCCGTGTTTGGACCTAGGACTTTTCTGGGGCCGTCAGCCTTACCCTATTGCAGTTGTTTATCTACTCAAGTGCCCTGTATTCAACGATGTTGTATGACTGTATATATGTATGTTTATGTGCACATATGCAAACACATGATACACATACAAACCATACTCATTCCCTGCCTTTGGTAAGTTGGAAACAGTATGAGATTTGGAATCATCTAGACCTCAGCTTTAAATTCTGGCTTTGTCCTAAAGTTGCTTTGTGACCAGGTCCAATGTGGTCCCTGCTATGTGAACACCCCTATGCACACCAATAGGAGCCTTTCTTCTTCTTTCTCCAGGCAGGAGAATAAGGGTTGGCTGGGCAAAGACTGGGTTCCTGGTAGGGAAAGGGAAGGGGACACATGCTTTGGAGAAGGGAGGGACCAATTAAGGATGGAGAGTGGTTGTGCAGTGAGAGAGCAGTGGAGAAAGAGATCTGCATACGCTCTGGCCCACTGTGTGAGGTTGGAGTCTGGGGCCCATCTCTGTCCAAGGGCACTAAGTGCTGCTCACCCCAGATGCACAGCCCATCACAGTTTGTATACCTCAGTGCAAGGCATTGCTTATATTGGCTTTGCTTAGTTCACAAGTTGGGAGTGGTGACCAGCAGCAGGTGAAGTGAAGAGGCCATAAAGATTCCAGCTACAGAGACATTGGAGAATCAAAGAATGACTGATGAGGGATCCTAGAGCGGTGGTCCCTAAAGGGCGGCCTCAGGGCAATCCTCTGGATGGTGGCAAAAGAATGGTTAGAATCCATTTCTATTTGTAATCTACTAAAAACAAGAAACAAAAGTGCTTATTAATGTCTACTCACAGAGTGGCTCTTATTCCCCAACTCAGTCCATTCATCAGACAGCAGGCACCACAGCAGACGTAGGAGTGGCAGTCCCTGGGTCAGGGGTGGAGGGCGGGGTGCCCTCATTCTGTCCTGCGCTTTGAGCATGTTGTGATGTATTACAACAGTATATTTGTGCCTGTTAGTATATTGTTTAGTTGAATGCCTAGCCTCACAAAATAGCCTAAAAAATTCCTTTTAAAAGCAAAAAAATAGTTTTGTAGACAGTATTAAAACTGCAAAATATTAAAACAACAATGATGGCTGAGTTACCACCTCCAATTTCTTATATGAGCTCTCTTTTTCCCACATTGTGAGGTACAACAATGATCTGGCAAGAAATCAGCGACTAAAGCAAATCGAAGTGATTTTGAAATCTGCTAGACATACGGATTTATTTATTTATTTTTTTTTTGAGGTGGAGTCTCACTCTGTTGCCCAGGCTGGAGTGCAGTGGTGCAATCTCGGCTTACTGCAACCTCCACCTCCTGGATTCAAGTGATTCTCCTGTCTCAGCCTACCAAGTAGCTGGGACTACAAGGCATGCACCACCACACCTGGCTAATTTTTATATTTTTAGTAGAGACTGGGTTTCACCATGTTGGCCAGGCTGGCCTCAAACTCCTGACCTCAAGTAATCTGCCCACCTTGGCCTCCCAAGGTGCTGCGATTACAGGCGTGAGCTACCGCGCCTGGCCTGACATGTGGATTTACAGCAACAATCATTAATGATGTCTTGCTTTACATAAATATTTTGCCTTTAAATATCAGTGAGTGATAAATTCAAACTGCCATGATTAATAACATAAAATATCATTTATTTCATGTTTATTTTATTTTTATTTATTTTTTTATTTTTTGACATGCGTTCTGGCTCTGTCACCCAGGCTGGAGTGCAGGCTTGAGCCCTGCAGCCTTACCTGCCAGGGCTCAAGCAATTTTCCCACCTCAGCCTCCTGAGTGACTGGGACTACAGGCAAACACCACTGCATCTGGCTAATTCTAAAAATTATTTGTTGAGATGGGATCTTGCTATGTTACAGCCCAGGCTGGTCTGGAGCTCCTAGGCTCTAATGATCCTTCCTCCTTGGCCTCCCAAAGTACTAGGATTACAGGTGTGAGCCACTGCAGCCAGCCAATGTTTATTTTAGCCTTTAAGTTTTCTAGACATTGTGTATATTATATGCACCCAGGTAGCGCACTGTAACTAGTTATACATACAGTAGGGGTGAATGCTCAAAACCTTTTTCTGCTAGAGGCATACAATAAAAAAAGTTGGAGCCCACTGATTAAGAGTAACCTTCTAATTGTACAGATGAAGTAAGTGAGGTTAGAGAAATAAACCATGTGTCCAGGGTCTCAATGTGAATTAGCCTTGGGGCACAGAGCAGGCACCAGGACTCGGGTGACTGCCTGTCCAGAGCTTTTAGTGATATGGGATTTTGTTGTTGTTATTAAGGATACAGCATCTCCCTGCCCCAAAGCATTGACTTTGGATCATGGGAACAGCTCTGAGGGTGTCATTACCCTGCTGTGTATTTTAGCTATATCTGTAAAAAAAATGGAGCAGGAGTGTCAAGGCCAGGATTATGTCTGAGAAAAGTTAGTCACCTCAAGAATGAAGGCCTTTAATGGCAACACTTGCCCACTAATAACCAATATATAAGTTATACTTGATTTGTACCGTTTAAAGACTTTCAGTGCTGTTATCCATTACCTCTCTTAGTAGGTAGTATGTATTTCCAGAGCCTAAGAAAATAGAATTGCTTTTTTTTTTTTTTTTTGAGGTGGAGTCTCATTCTGTCACCAGGCTGGAGTGCAGTGGCACGATCTCGGCTCACTGCAACTTCCACCTCCTGGGTTCAAGTGGTTCTCCTGCCTCAGCCTCCTGAGTAGCTGGGACTACAGGTGCGCACCACCACATTCAGGTAATTTTTGTATTTTTAATAGAGATGGGGTTTTACCATGTTGGCTAGGCTGGTCTCAAACTCCTGATCTCAAGTGATCCACCCACCTTGTTCTCCCAAAGTGCTGGGATTATAGACATGAGCCAGTGCACCCAGCCGAAAATAGAATTTCTTTAGAACTGTTCCATTCGCCAGGATTTTCAGTAATTAGCCTGCTCTTCCTTCAATTAGGGAAGACAGAGGATTTTACTAGTGCTCAGAAAGTGCTGGGAACAGAGAGGAGGCTGCTGGCAGGAGGGTGAGAGGGGAGAGATGGATTGGAGAAGAGCAGGGAATGCGAAAGAGGAGAGAGCTGAGCTCGGAGGTGAACGGGGCAGGTGGGAAGAAGGGTATCCTAGGAAGAAGGGCTATGGTGCTCTCCACTCCCTGCTTCTATTAATCCAATTAAAGTGTTGAAAATCACATCTCATGTAAAGCTTTGAACATGAACTTTTCATTACGGCACCGGGGTGGAGGTGGGGGTCAGGGTGGAGGAGGAAGAGAGGAGCGGGGAGGCACGGGGAGTCATGAGGTAGGGGTGGAAAAGCCTCCCAGTCTTCCCTACAACAGAGGTGCAGATGTGACGCTGCTGGGCCTAGGCCCGCTCTTCTGGGGCCCGGAAGACCAGAAGCTCGGGCTTCCTCCTCATGCACCTTCTGACTTATTTTTATTATCTTTACCTCCTGACAACCCCATTCCTTGGTGCTTGGCAGGTGAGGTCAGAAAGAGGGTGCCTTGAAGGCTCCCTTCTGTGGCCTCAGAAAGGACACCCCCGCAGTCCCCAGGCTCCCCTCAGCATGAGGACAGTGGATCCAAAGGCAAAGGAGAAGAGTAAGAAGCTGGGGCCCGATGTCATGCAATTAACCCCCAAGTTTGCTTCAAAACTTGGTGTGAGAAAAAAACTGAGGAACCCCAAGCACTAAAAAGTATCTCCTTCCAACCCCGAGAAAACGGGTCGCCAAGGACGGAAAAGGTGTGCTCCGGTGGGAAGGACAGCCTCATTCCCAGCAGCGCCTCCTCCCTCCCTCCCGCCTATCGTCCACGCTCAACTCATTCATGGAAACAGTATTCAGGGCTCCCTGAGCCGACGCCTGGCTCTGTGCCAGCTGCTGGGTATCCAGTCTGACATTCTGGTGTGGGTGAGACAGACAATGAACAAGTCAGCAAAGAAACATGTTCCCTGCAGATTGTTCTAAGTAGGACAAGGGAAAGAACCCAATCACGCATCATCTTTGCCTTTTCCGTCTTGGTCTGTGGCCTCTCTGATTGGAAAGCAAGGCAGATGGCCCAGCAGAGGCTCAGCAAAATCGGCTAAGTTCGCCGGTTTAGCTGGTAGGCCTGGGAGGAAAACCCAAAGTATGCCTCCTTTCTGTCACCCCCCACTCCCCCTCAGACTTCCCCTGCAAATTAAATTTGTTATGTGGCCAATACATTGGTTTAGATTTTAAAAAAGTAGAAGGGGAAGGCACATTTCACTGCATTCAAGATTGTGTGCTGCTTCCCCCCTGCAGCCTGGTCTTTGACCTGCTTGCTGGGCTGACTGTAGGGTGGACAAGACGCTGGGCTCTGGGTGGATGGGGATCACGGGCGCAGGGCGGCTCTCTCCTTGAACTCCCCTCTCCGTGTTCAGCTCCTCTTCTGCACCGGGGTTTCCCTGGGCCCTCCATTCCCAAGAAGGGGGCCCTCCCCCGCCGCCTGGGGTTTAATCTCCGCCAGGCCTATGCACCGCTGGGCTGCTGGTGTGTGGTCCTTCTCACTCATGTGCCTTAGCAGCTGGAAATAGTGAGGCGGGAAGGGGGACCTCGAGCATAAAACCCTGGCACTTCTCAAAACAAAACGAACAACTCCAGCTTTTAATCAGCGTAGGGCAGGGGCGGGAGAATTGTGTTTGGTTTGACATAGACAAAGCCCTTTTTAGGTCTCTGCTTTCCGAGGAATCTGTGACTGCCTTTTCTGCAAATGGCTGCAGAGCCCTGGGCTGAAGACGCTGGGCCGTTCAGCAGGGCCTGGGGAAGAGACTGGACCCGCTTGGAGCAGGGTAGCGATTTGGCTTTTATTAGCCAGACCCCTCTGCAGTGGAAATGATATCTATTAGTCTCCTCTTCTGCTCTTGGAGGCCGGAAGAACCATAGCTTTTGGGAATGTGGTCTGTCCTGCCTTGAGCTTTGACAGGTGGGCTCCTTCAAACAGGAGACTGCGAATTTGAGTTTTAAAAATGAATGTCTATGTTATGGTTAGGGGAACTTGCTATGTATAGGATCCCAACTGTGAAAGAATAAATTTGCAAAGTGAAGAATCCTATCCTATTCCTGCTGCCAGCCACTGCCCTGACCAGATTTTTAGATACCAGGTTATTCTAGAGTCTGCATCATCCTAAAGTGACTTAGTATAAAGTCCCGAAGGATGAGCTGTGCCTCTGGGCTAGGATCACCAGATTTAGCAAATAAACGTACAGGATGCCTAGCTGAATTTGAATTTCAGATAAACAATAAATACATTCTTAGCATAACCCATGCAATAAGGCAGAGTTATGCAATATATGGGGTGTACTTGCACTAAACATTTTGTTGTTTATCTGACATTCAGATTTAACAAGGCATCCTGTGTTTTACCCGGCAGGTGTGCTCCGGCCCTTTTTCATGCAGATCTTGGTCCCTCTTCATCTCCGTTAGGCCCTCCTCTTTTCTTCCTGGGTGCTTTCTGGACTTAGTCTCCCTGGGGCCCTGTACTCCATCCTTCTGTCTTGTTATAATCCCCTCACTTCTCAGTCTGGGATAGCTCTCCTCATCTGCTCTCCCTTTTCTCCTGGTCCAGTCTTACTTGTCGGCCCTGGGTCGGTCAAGATTCAGCCACTGTGTCTGAGGACTAAGAACAGTGGTGGTGATACTTTGTCTACGGTTTTGTCACTCCCTGGCTTCCCATGTGCCAGGCACTGTTGGTTGCTTTACCAATGTTAATCATTTAACACTTACAACAAAACTATAAGGAAGACTTTTTTTTTTTTTTTTTAATGTGGTGAAATATATATAACATAAAATTTACCATTTTAACCATTTTTAGGTGTATAGTTCAGTGGCGTTCAGTATATTCACATTGTTGTACTACCATCACCATAATCTGTCTCCAGAACTTTTTCTTCTTCCCAAACTGAAACTCTGTACCCATTAAACCCATTCTCCTCTCTCTCCAGGCCCTGACAACCACTGTTCTATTTTCTGTGATGAATTTGACTACCTAGATGCCTCATGTAAGTGGAATTATACAATATTTATCCTTTAAAATACGTCTTATTTCACCTAACATGATGTCTTCAAGGTTCATTCATGTTGTAGCATGTGTCAGAGTCTTCTTCCTTTTAAAGGCTGAATCATATTCTTTGTATGTAGACACCACATTTTGTTTATCCATTCATCCATCAATGAACCCTTGGACTGCTTTCATCTTCTGGCTATTGTGAATAAGGCTGCTATGAAGATTTAGTGTACAAATATCTGCTTGAGTCCCTGATTTCAGGTCTTTTGAGTATATACCCAGAAGTGGAATTGCTGGGTCGTATGGTAATTCTATGTTTAATTTTTTGAGGAACTGCCATACTGTTTTCCATAGCAGCTGTATCATTTTACATTCCAACCAGCTACACACAGGGTTCCAATTGCTCCACATCCTTGCCAGCGCTTAAAAAAATACAATAGCCATCCTAATGGGTGTAAACAAGGAAGGCATGTTTAATTATAATTACTATTTCACAAGTGAGAAAACTGAAAACTGAGGCTCAGAGAGGTGGAGAGACTTGTCCATGGTCAGCCAGTAAGTCACAGAGGTGGAATTTGAATCAAGGTCTAACTCCCAATCTATGACTCTTAACTATTATGTTATATTTCCTGCCTCTGATACAAGCATCCAAATGCAAATTTTTATGTCTTTGGACACATGTCTAATTGTGCAAGACATCTGGTAAAGGCCCAAACCTAGGAACAAAATATGTCAAAGGAGTTTTTACATGTTCATACTGAAACTGTACTTCTCACATGGGCAAAGAGCAATAACAATTTCCCCTTAATTTGCATTTCATCCTAGTTATTGAAAAATAATCTATTCAATTTGGCCACCCTGTAATCTTTCACCCCGATATCAATCTGGCCATTTTAATGGCCTAGCAAGTGGGTTTGGGTATGGCCTTTGACCTTGTTGGAGAGTGGGAGGATAGAGAAGCTAGATGATAGAAGATAAGGACTTTAATCTCAACATGTTTGAGGTTTAAGTGGCCAGAGAGATGTGGCCATCTAAGAGGCGTTATCCAGCCACAGATGCATGGACCGCAGGAAACACTGGGTTGCTAGAAGGAGGAGCAGAGGGGCTGAGGCCAAGGGGCAGAGAGCAGCAATTGCAGTGCATTTGTGGCTAGTGGAGCGTTCTCCTGGCTGAGGGCAATGCTGCCTCTTTGGCTGGATGCAAGGCCTGGCATGACTCCATGAAGTGCAACCTAGAGAAGGAGGCTGCGGTTGGTATTGCCCTACCTCTTAGACTCCAGCTCCTTTCTGAGTGCCACTTTGCCCAAGGCCAGAGCCCTCAGATTGAACCGTTGACTTTGAACTATGATCCCATGGAAATGGCCTGGTTCTGGCCTCTGGTGCCAGCTGAGCCTTTACGTTGATTCTTAGGATAAGCTCCAAAATCTGGTTGTCCAATTGTTCTAACACAGGGTGGCAGCAAAGAATGTGGACTTGCTGTCAGATGTGTTCAGGTTGGAAAACAGCTCTGCCACTGGGGCTTGTGGGACCATGGGAGTTTCTTAGCCTCTCTGAGCTTCGGTTTCCTCATTTGAAGGATGGCAATAATATAGGAGATAATATGGTTGTCATGAGGATGGAAGGAGACATTTATAAAGTGCTTAGCATGTAGTAAGTGCTCAATAAGTAGTAGCTATTAAAAACTCATTTTGCTATGAGTTTTTTTCAAGCTACTACTAAAGAGCTACTCTCTCTCTTTAGTAGTAGCTTAAAAAAACTCTTAGGAAAACCTACTAGATTTGTATTTATTTCTCTTCTTTGTGGAGCAATTTGTCAATTTGGCTGTATTATCATGCTTAACCTCTGAGGAAGGAGGTCAGTTTCCTTGTTGAGCAGGAGAGAAGATGACCTAGGAAGGATGGATGCTGAATTCTAAGCAAGGTGTGTGCCTTGCTTAGAGCAGGTGCTCACTCATATTGTTGGATGAATCAATATGTCAGTTGGAATGGGGGGTTCCTGATGGGGAGCCATGAGAATGAGGGGTTTGGAATTGAAAGGCTCAGTGTGCAGTGGGAAGGCAGAGGAGACTGGATTTGATCATTCCTTCCTGTATTTTAAATGACGCTTCTCACCTTATCACAAATATAATGTATGGACATTTAGAAAAAATAAAAATTATGGATAATTAGAGATCTTTGAATAGGAAAATGATACAATGGAGAGAATGTTTGATGATTTTCTTCCCCCCAGGCAACCGTTGAACCTTGGGAAAACCGTGTGGCAGAGTGGGGACCACAAACATGGTAACTGCAAATCTGAGGAAAAGTGGTAGGATTTGGAAGAGGTGGGGTGGGAGCGCTTCTGAGCCTGGAAGAGCAAGTGTCTGGAGGCACTGTGGGTGGTGGTCCAGGCATGGGGGTGAGGTGAGACTCCGAGGGGGTGAGGAGATCCTGCACTCTCTGCATATGCAAGCTGAAACCAAAGAGGGCCATAAAAAGAATAGAATTGAAGAGTGGAGGAGGTGCATGGGCTTCAGGCATTAGTTTGAGCATCACCAAAGCACAAGAAGTCACTGAGGCTGTGACAGTAATAGAGCCTCCAGGTAAAGGGATTGCATGTTGGTGGAGATGGGCAAGGCCAGGAGCTGGTGACATTCCAGTGAAAAGAGGAAGAGCAGGAGGGAGTCAGAAAGGAATGAAGTATGAAGGAAGGCAGCAGGCTTAATAATACCCCCACTAAAGATGTCCATAACTTAATCTCTGAAATCTGCGAATATGCTACCTTATATGGCAAAAGGGACTTTTTGTGTGTGATTAGATTAATAATCTTGTAATGGGAGATTATCCTGGGTTATCTGGTGTGCCAATGTAATCATAAGGGGCCTTATAAGAGAGAGGCAAGAGCATCAGAGTCACAGAGAGATTGGATGATGCTATGTTGCTGGCTTTGAAGATGGAGGATGAGGCTGCAAGCCAAGGAATGCAGGAGGTCTCCAGAGAAAAGGCAAGAAAATAGACTCTTTCCTAGAGCCTATGGAAGTAATGCAGCCCTGCCAATAGCTTGATTTTAGCCCACTCAGACAGATTTAGAACTTCTGACTTCCATAACTCTCATATAATAAATGTGTGTTGTTTTAAGCCATTAGGTTTGGGGTAATTTGTTATAGCAGCAATAGGAAACTAACACATGGATGGAACTGACCAGGCACAGTGACCTGACCAGGCACAGTGTGGGGGATTCACCAGGTTACTGAGATGTGTTAGTACAGTTTGGATTATAGAGACTGTATCAGTCAGAGTTCTCCAGAGCTAGAGACCCAGGAGAGCCACTGGTGTAGTTTCAGTCATCTTCAGGCCAGCAGGTTTGAGACCCAGGCAAAGCCAATGTTTCATTTCAAATCCAAAAGCTGAGGTCCCCATTCTAATGCCCTGAGGCAGAAAGGAGTCTCTTTATTCTGGGGAGGTTCAGCCTTTATGTTCTATTCAGGTTTTCAACAGATTGGATGAAGCCCACTCACATCAGGGAGGGCAAGCCGCTTTACTCGGTCTACCAATTTAAATGTTAATTGCATCCAAAAACACCTTCATAGAAACACTCAGAACAACCTTTGACCAAATATTGGGGCATGCCATGGCTTAATCCAGTTGACACATAAAATTAACTCTTCCACGCTTGAGGCTGTGATGCACAAGCCCTCGCCTGCTGGACGTAGATGTAAGACTCCAGATCAGGCCTCCCTCTTCTTTCTCACTGTGCACCCAGGGATCCCTTGGTGCTTGTGACCTTCACATGGAGAGGAGTCATATTTGCCTCTTATGCTTCTCCATGGCTGACAGTGATCAACCGGCCAGGGTGGCCAGGACCAATGCTGGTAAGAGGGTAACCCTAGTGCTCTCATGGGTCAAGTCCCCAGAATGCTGCCCTGGGAGCAGGAAGGTCAGGTGCTGTTGGCCATGGATGGCAAGGCATCAGAGTGCTGCTTGTGGGTGAAGTAGGCAGCTGGTGGACAAGGCAGCGGCTTCCTCTCTGTGGCAGCCAGAGGGAAGGGACATACCAGCTGAGCTGGTGAAGGAGTCCTCTAAGGTGGAAGGCAGGGCCTGGGTGCTGGTGAGTCTGATCTTGCTGCTGCTGTGTGTATGGAAACACCTCCATGGAGGGCGCCTACTTCCCCAGCCACGCACAATGTGGTGGGGCTGACCCTTAGAACTGAGTTCCGGTATTCCAGCTCTCCAAGCTCTGGTTCCATCACGTAGCCAATCCCAGGGTGCAAGCAGCTCCAGGAGGACTGCAAGTCAGAATGTCCCCAGCTCGGCCACTGCGCAGGCCCAGAACCAGGGTCCTTCTTCCTCTCCAGGGATCAAATTCTTCTAAAGGAGGCAGACAGTTTTAAAAAGCTGCTTACTATACAAAAAAGTTGTTATACCCTTCTCCCAGGACACGAAAGCCTGCTTACTGACCCTTCACTTACAAACTGATGGATTTTTCCAAAACAAAGAAGACCTGCTTTGAGGGTTTTTTTTTCTTCTGTCTATACCCTAAGGTAGCTGGAAAATTATCTTGCTGAAGATTAAAAACACAAGTTTAAACTCTGATAGGGCTTTCTACTGTAACCCGTGATTGATTTCATTTAGTACTCTGCAACTTTGGGAAGTCTTTATTATCTCCCTTTGGTAGAAGTGGCAATTGACGTCAGTGGCCTGGATTGGAATTCAAGTCTTCCATCTGCAAGCCCAGGGTTATTTCAGTGCCTTGGGCTGTTTCTTAAATAAGATCAAACTGTCCATCTCCCCATCACCAAGTCCATTCCAACTTTTGTTTTCAAATAGGTAAAGGATTTCTGATGGTTTTTGACAGCTCCTCATTCCAATGACCTCTAAAAGCATGAAAACATCCTTTCTTCTAAATTGCCATCTACCCTACTTGCTGTTTGGCTTGCTTGCATCTGCCTACTTTGCTCTGCTCTGAGTTGATGGTGTCTATGGTGAGGTCTCCCGATAAACAAGGATAGCCCTACCAATGATGTTGGAAGCTGTGGCTGCTTTATCATGATGTGGGCTTTCACTGTGTGTCTTGGTTTAGGTTCTTCCAATAGCAAATTCTGAGACAAGCAATTTTAGTGCAGGTAGTTTATTTGAAGGTGACCCAAGGAAGTAGAGTAAGGGAGTGGGGAAGTATAATAGGGAAGGGAGAAAAGCCAATGAGTGGTTCATTAATGAGAGGGCTACCTCTGTTGGTGACTGGGACTCAATCCTGATGGGAACCCACTGACAGACTGTGTGAGACACACCTCAGAAGTGCCTTGCAGAGGAGTGAGGAAGCTGGGGAATTTATCTGTGAGTTCTGGTTCTCCAGTGATTGAGGTTGTTTCTGAGGTTATCACCTTTGAGGCACTTCTGGCCTGCCCATGCATATGGTCAGCCTGTGCCAGTGGCCAGATGAAGCTGTCAGGCAGAAGGAGGGAGGTATGTGAGGTTAGAAGCCACTAGAGAACTCTTGGTCTGAGGGATCTGAGTCTCCTTCTGGTCATGCCAGTGCTATCATTTCTCCGAAATCCTTAGACTAATTGTGTTAATACCATTACGATCCCTTGGACCCAATTTTAGTTAATTTTTAAAAGCATTTCTCACAATATTTTTTGACTTTTTTCTTTCTTAGATATCTTTCAAAAAGTATGACTGTAAAATTTACTCATTTTTTAAAAGACAGGATAAAACTCATTCTAACTTGTAATTGTGATATTGGACCCTTTCATAAATGTAAGATACATTATAAGATTTTTAGTGATCTTATTCTTTCCTGTATCTTGAAACATGTAATTGAAACCACCTTTGAAAAATTATGACAGTAAGAGAAATCTGACATGGTTGACTCCATCTTGCTTCTGACATCAAAGCTGTCCTTGGTCATCTCTGGGCATAGGCCAAGCTAACTTTGGGAGGAATTTAGTTTATAGTTTAAAATTAAAGCAAGGATGGTGATGGCCCTTCCCAAAACTAAACCACCTTTGGAAAACTAATGAAAGGCCACAAGGTTAGGATTATGAGAGGCTCCTGAATTCTGCTAAAATGTAAGCATAGTTAAATGATAACCAGCCATTGTGCTGGAGGTCAGAAGATTTGTAACTTCTCCAGTTGCTCCTGTAGATAACATGACTATTGTAGAACCTAAGATCAGCCTTTTGATGTTTTTGCAGGCTTTTGCATTCTGGCAACTGATGGACCCCACTGGGACTCATGACCAATGACTCAGCTGGTCCTGTGGACTCCCATCAAGAGGCAGACTCAGCAAATAAGGACCATTTTCCACACCCCTATGATGGCATCCCCAACCAATCAGCAGCACCCATCTCCTGGTCCCCTGCCCACCAAACTATCCTTGAAAATCCTAGCCTCCAAGTCTTTGGGGAGACTGATTTGGGTAATAACTCTATCTCCTGCGTGGCTGGCCTCATGTCAATTACACTGTTTCTTTACTACAATACCATGGTCTCAGTGAACTGGTTTTGTTTGTGGAGTGGGCAGGAAGAACCCATGGGTGATTATGTAGTTAGTTTGTCATCTTAGGAATCATTTCATCATTACTTATCAATTAATCCCAAAATGCTGAAAAAAGACCAAAATAAGAACACTGAAGAATGATAGCATCATCTAGAAGGATGATGCAATGCAGTGTAATAAATCATCAGAATTTCATCATCCTTCAGTTTTCTTGCTTCATTGCTTAAAATGTTACGTTATCTTTAAAAACATGTAAGACTGGGGATACTATCTTTGTTGTCTGCTTTTAGTTTTTATTAAGAAGTTCAGAAATACGGATTTTTCACTTTCTGCCTATTATGACAGAGAGGAAAGGTGGTAGGGAAATAGGTTACATAATTATTAGATAAACAGAAGATGAATTCAAAGAGACAGTAGAGTCCAGACAAATGCTGGCAAAATTGATTATGTGAGACATAACCTAGCCTATGAGTCTTCAGATGACAAAAGCCTAGAAGATTTTTCTCAAACTTGAGAGTTAATGAATTTAAAAAATGTATACTTCTTTCAAAAGTTTCAGAGGGTACATGTGCATGTTTGTTACAAAGGTGTATTGCGTGATGCTGAGGTTTGGAGTACAGTTGAACCCGTCACCAGGTAGTGAGCATAATTCCCAGTTGGTTGTTTTTCAACCCTTGGCTCCCTCCCAACCTCCTCACTTTTTTATTTCCCAGTGTCTATTGTTCCCGTCTTTATGTCCATGTGTACCTGAGGTTTAGCTCCCACTTATAAATAAGTGAGAACACGCAGTATTTGCTTTTCTGTTTCTGCGTTAGTTTGCTTAGGATAATGGCCTCTAGCTGCATCTATGTTGCTGCAAAGGACATGATTTCATTCAGTTTTATGTCGGAATAGTATTCCATGGTGTATATGTGCCATATTTTCTTTAGCCAGTCCACCACTGATGGGCACCTGAGTTGATTCTATGTTTGTGAATAGTGCTGCGATGAACATATGGGTACATGTGTCTTTTTGGTAGAAGGATTTATTTTCCTTTGAGTATATACCCTGTAGTGGGATTGCCAGGTTGAAGGGTAGTTCTATTTTGTAGTTCTTTGAGAAATCTCTAAACTGCCTTCCACAGTGGCTGAATGAATTTACATCCTCATCAACAGTGTATAAGCATTCCCTTTTCTCCATAGCCCTGCTAATATCTGTTATTTTTTGACTTTTTAATAAAAGCCAAGGAACATATTTTTAAAGACAGAAATATGATATTTTCATCCAGTTTGTCACTCAACATGATGAACTTAATTACACAATATTTTAGGAAAAATCCTGGCTCTTCCAATTTTGCTAAAAAGATATATGGTAATACTCTAATTTTTTAGGTTTTTGTGGAAAATTTACTTGAAATGGACAAATGCTGTAGGCAGGTGTGTACATAAGGAGGAAATAGTATAGAAAGGAAATTATTAATTGAATTGAAGATTTAAAATTGTGTTTGTAGACCTGAGAAAGAACAAAATGAAAATGAAAATGTTTTGCAATCATTAGGGAAAGAAGATGAGCATTCTCTCTTCAACAAAGTTATGAGCCACTAAAGCCTTCAAAAGTATTGTGTTTTGATGATTCAATTACAAACAGAAGAACTGTAAGGAATAAGTTAGAACCAGTTAGAGATACGTTTGAAATCTGGAATCAGTATTTATAAGATGAATATGTTTCAGGTTTATGACATTGGATGAATGAATGATTTTAGTCAAAGTTTGCTTTCTATTTCAGGTATGCTATATTCTCTATTATTATTATTTTATTTTATTTTTTGTAGAGATGGGGGTCTCACTATGTTGCCCAGGCTAGTTTTGAACTCCTGGCCTCAAGTGATCTTCCTGCTTCAGCCTCCCAAAGTGCTGGGATTACAGGTGTGAGCTGCCACCATGCCCAGCCTCAGGTATACTATCTTCAAAAGTAGGAAAATGAATAAAATTTGGGTTTATTATATTTAAATTCTTATTAACATTTCTAACAAAGCTGGCTTTCATTATCTGTGGTAGTCAGCCTCCAAGATGGCCCTAAATGATCCTAGCCTCCTGCTATTCACACCTTGTGCAGTCTCCTTCTACATCGTACCAGGGTTGGTCAGTGTGACCAACAGAATATGGTAGAAGTAATGTGCCATGGTCGGAATGTTTTCCTCCTTCAAAAGTCACGTTAAAATTTAACCACCATGGAAACAGTATGAAGAGTTGGGACCTTTAAGAAGTGATTAGGCCGTTAGAATTCCCCCTTCATGGGTGGGATTGGTGTAGTTATGAAAGAGTGAGTTTGTCTCCCTCTAACCTTGCCTGTCCTACTTCCACTACGGGATGACATATCCAGAAAGCTCCCACTAGTTGCTGGCCCATTGATCTTGGACTTCACAGCCTCTAGAGCTGTAAGCCAATAAATTTCTGCTCATTATACATGACCCAATCTCAGGTATTCTGTCACAGCAGCAAGAACGGGCTAAGACATGATGGTACATCACTCTTGAGATTAGGTTATAAAAGACAGGTGGGCTTTCTCTTTCACCACTCCCTCTGGGCAGGAAGTGAGCTATCTTGTTGTGAGACTCATGTGGAGAGGAATGGAGGTAGCCATCCAACAGCTGGTGAGGAACCAAGGCCTGCTGATGACCATGTGAGTGAGCTTGGAAGAGGATCCTCCAGCCCTAGATGACTGTAATCCTGGCTGACAGCTTGAGTGCAACCAGGACTGGCTACATAATTTTAGACTGTGATCCAGTGCAAAATGAAAATGGGAGCTCCTTTTTCAAAAATTGCTAAAAAAATCAAGACAGCAACAGCAGAGTATTAAGCCAAGTATGGGGCCTTTTGTGATTGTACCGTTTGCCTGCCCATGAAGCTGGCCCTGACTGCAATCTCATGAGAGACCCCAAGCCAGAACCACCAAACTAAGCCACTCCAAGATTCCTGCCACAGAAACCATGAGATGAGAGATGTTTGCTGTTTTAAGCTGCTAAGTTTTGGGAGTAATTTGTTATGTGGTAATAGGTAACTAATATACTATCCCTTTATTGCTACTTCTCTAAATTATTTGTAGAAGGATTTTAAAATACCCATATGGTGAGATGAATTTTAAAACTGTTCTCAGTAAGAAACTTTCTACTCACACAGATCACCAGGGGCATATGTGATTTATCTAAAAGAAAAAAAAATGCCAAGAAAGATGGAATTTTACTTCCCATTTTCTCCTGTGTCCTATTTAATAAATGGATTTTCAGCTTGTTCTTGGATATTGTGACTATAGACAGAACCTCCTTTCAAAGTGGTGAATTCAATTTACCTCCTAATCTTTTAAAAGACCCTAATTCTTCTCTTTATATATAGTTTCCTATGAGCAACCATGAAAATGAAGAGAACAGCTATATAAAGAAAGTCGTTTTGAAGAGAAAGAGACTATGAAACCTCAAAGCACCCTCTCTTTGTATTGTGAAAGTTGTCAGAATCAAAATGGAATCGCTAATGTTAAGAAAACCCTGACAAATAAAGCCAAGGAAGGCCATGAGGAGTGGGTTTTTATATTTGTATGTCTGATCATAAAAGCTATAATAAAAGACCATAAAAAGCATGACCTTGTATAAAGGCCATATTTTTGTGAGGACATCTGTCCAGTAACTGTTTAACCTTGAACTGGTGTTATCTTTGTTACTGATTTTTATAGTCAAAGATAATTATTTCAGAACAATTATGTAATCGAAATTTAAAAAAATACTCAGATGGTAAATGGTTATAACTATTTTTCCTAAGCTACTAAGGGTTAAAGGGATAATAGTGATTTAGTTAGTCACAAATGTAGTTTCATATTCTCTCCTACCTCAATGCCTTTGCATATGCTGTTTGCTATGCCTAGTATACTCTTCCCCTCACTCTTTATCCAGCTTAAATCAGACAGCCTTCAGGTCTTGACTTAAGCATCACTTTGGCAGGGCACAGTGCTCATGCCTGTAATCCCAGCACTTTGGGAGGCCAAGCGGGGAGGATTGCTTGAGCCCAGGAGTTCGAGAAAAGCCTGGGCAACATAGGGAGATCCTGTCTCTACAAAATAAAAAGTTAGGCAAGTATGGTGGCGTACACCTGTGGTCCCAACTACTTGGTGGGCTGAGGTGGGAAGATTGCTTGAGCCCAGGAAGTTGAGGCTTCAGTGAGCCGTGATTGCGCCACTGCAGTCCAGCCTGGGCAACAGAGTGAGATCCCTATTTCAAAAAACGCCCCCCAAAACATCACTTCCTGAGGAAAATTATTACTGACTCTCCAGACTGGGTTATATACCTTTTAAAATAAAGTCCCCAAACACCTGTGCCTACTTGCAGTGCTGTGGATACTTGTAATTAGTGAATTAATTGTTGATAATTAGTTGCTTAATATCTGTCTTCCCACTAGACTATAAGTTCCTTGATATCATTTGCCTTTTGTCTTTGTTCACACTGCATACCTAGATCCTGGTGCAGTGCTTGGCACTCAGTAGGAATGAAGTACAATTTATTTGATTGACTGGTTTGCCTCTGTGACAATGGATTAGGACCATGTGATGATGATTTATGATGGAGTATTAAACCACAGGCTGAATGAAGTCGTTGCGGTAATGCTTTCTCTGGAGCATCTATACATGGTTGTTCTGGTCCTGAATACAAGGGAAATGCCCCTTTCCAACTGGACTCTTGTATAAACAACACAGACTATTAAAGCAGGTGAATGGGGAAAATTCATACCCATGGATATTGAAGTTAGCCTTCAGCAAAGAACAAAATAGCATGCACAAAAACAGTATGTGCTTCTGACTCTTAGGGGTGAGAGATTTAACCCATTTATGCTGGAGATTGCAATTTTTTGAACTGCAAAATCGGACCTTGGCGATGACCTTGAGAAGCAGGATATAAATAACCCTGACATGCTCAGCATTCCAATAATGGAACACTAGGCATAAGTGGGTTAAGAGGATGCCAAATTTTTGGATGTGAATGCAAAATTTAAGAACTGCCCTTGGTAAATTTGACCTTTGTGGTTAAGCCTCAGTTCCTCATCTATCCAACGGGACCAATAATAACGACCTCATAAGTTGGGTCTGAGGATATGAGATAAAGTAGAGAAAGTGCTTAGCAAAAGGTTAGTTCTTAGTACCCTCCACCCTCATAACAAGGTGGATTGGGGTTTGATTCTTATTCTGCTCTTTGTTTCTGGCTATGTGAGTTATTTAACCTCCCATAGTCTCGGTGTCTTCATTAGTGAAATGGAGAAAATAATGCTTCCTACCTCGTAGAGTAAATGCAAGAGTGTATACTAAGGTCTTCATTTTTGGCATTTGCTAAGCCCTCATAGTTACTACCACTATTATTATTAATTTTGAAACTAGGTTACAGAAAAACAACCTTGTGAGGAGAAAGATCCCTTTATAGGTGGAAGAGGGAGGGGAAATAAATGGAAACAGAAGAATATAGACAATTGCCAAAAATATTTTCACAAGATGTGCATTATTCCCAGTGACCATAACTGACCACTGGTCTCTTTAGGGGCTTATTTCTTGCCAGCCTGGCACCACATGGCTTGAGCTTCATTCCAGTATGTTCTCAGTTCCTCCCACTTGAATGTGCCTAAGGGAAATACCAGAAGGAAATTTTTGTGGCCACGAAGAGTCTGGGTGTCTGGCAGTAAGGCCAATGTCTTAGTCAGCTCAGGCTGCCTTAACATAGACTGGGTGGCTTACGAACAATAGAAATGTATTTATCACAGTTCTGGAGGCTGGAAGTCCAAGATCAGGGTGCTGGCATGGTTGCGTTCTGGTGAGGCCAGATGGCCAACTTCTCTTTGTATCTACGCATGGCAGAGAGCAGAGAGGGAAAGCAAACTCTCTTGTGACTCTTATAAGGGCACTAATCTCATTCATGAGGGTTTCACCCTCATGACCTCACCTAATCCTTTTTTTTTTTTTTTTTTAACTGTATACCATCATCATCTAATCATAATTATCTCCCAAAGGACTCACCTCCTAAGGCCATCACATGGAGCTGGTAGACTTTCAACATATGAATTTCAGGGAGATATATTTAGTCCATAAGAGCCATTAATATTTTTGAGTACCAAGGAGGGTCTGCAGAACTAGAGGTAAACCACAGCTTGAATGCTGTGGCCTCCTTTTGTTTGGCAACTCAAGGACGACTCATGAGGATGGCCCCTACTTCTAATTGTGTCCCAGAATTGTATCCTTTCTTAGTAACATAAACTTTGACTTTTAGCTGTACACATGTGGTCACCTCCAATTAGGATTACATTTTTTAAAGCCCTTTTTGGTGAATGTGGTCATACGATCAAGTTCTAGCCAATGAGACAAAATGAAACGTGACTTCTGGGAGGTGTCCTTAAAAAGAGGAGCATGCTCTTCTTTCCTCTTTTTCCTTCCTGTTGGCTGGAAAATAGATATGATGGCTGGGGCTTAAGCAATCATCTTGTACCACCAGGTAGAGCTGCTTATTATGACAGAGAAATAATAGAAGGAGCCTGGGTTGGAGGAAGCTGCCTGAAACTTTGAATGGAGTTTGTGTACCAAAGAGAGAGCTAAATTTCTAAATTGTTTGTCACTCGAATTATTTTTGTCATGTGTATTTAAAGCTTAAGGAGTGACTTTGGTAAGGTTAAATGTCTGCGGGTAAACTTCATTTGCACAGTGGGACTAATAATACTTACCTTAGCCTAATGCTAAGGTTACAGCAAGTTAGTCATAAATCTAAAAGCAGAACCCAGGAATCTTAATGTCTCAAGCTTCTAAGCTCACCAGTGTTTTTGACAAAAGTCTTGGACCTTAGATACAGTGTACCTCTTTCTGTTGGTAGCTGTTGTAACAAATGAAGCAAATATAAATCAGGATATATTTATATTATAGAAGCACTCTGCTCCAGAGCCTCATTCAGGATCTACCTCCATCATGAGACCTTCCTGCCCGTTAGGCCTACAGTGGGTCATCTCACTCTGAGTTCCTACAACACACTGCAGGCTTTACTCTTTTTTTTTTTTTGAGACGGAGTCTCACTCTGTCGCCCAGGCTGGAGTGCAGTGGCGCAATCTCGGCTCACTGCCAGCTCTGCCTCCCGGGTTCACACCATTCTCCTGCCTCAGCCTCCCCAGTAGCTGGGACTACAGGCGCCTGCCACCACGCCTGGCTAATTTTTTGTATTTTTAGTAGAGATGGGGTTTCACCGTGTTCGCCAGGATGGTCTCCATCTCCTGACCTTGTGATCCGCCCTCCTCGGCCTCCCAAAGTGCTGGGATTACAGGCATGAACCACTGTGCCTGGCCAGCTTTACTCTTAAATGTGGTCCCCAGGTATCTCTCTGGTCTGTGTCTTAAATTAGATGGTAACCTCTCAGAGGGCTGGGTGTGCATCCAAAGATCCCTCATAATAATGAACATTGTGCAAGGCGTGGAAGGAGGTGCATCAAAGTGCTTACTAAAAATGAATGAACAGATTCTATTCTGAATATGAGATGAGGAAAGAATCCTTTGGATTGTATAGAAACACAGATATATATATATATAATATATATTTCTTTTTTTCTAGATGGAGTCTTGCTCTGTTGCACAGGCTGGAGGGCAGTAGTACGATCTTGACTCACTGCAACCTCTGTCTCCCAAGCAATTCTCCTGCCTCAGCCTCCCGAGTAGCTGGGATTACAGGCACACACCACTGCACCCAGCTAATTTTTCTATTTTTAGTGGAGATGAGGTTTTGCCATGTTGGCCAGTCTGGTCTCAAACTCTTGGCCTCAAGTGATCTGCCCACATCGGACTCTCAAAGTGCTGGGATTACAGGGGTGAGCCACCATGCCTGGCCAGAAACACAGATATATTTGAAACTGGCATTTCTAGTTAGTACTAAATATTTGAGGCGTTCAGACCTCAATCTGTGATATAAAGTATTAATTTTCATCTACTGAAATATCCCATTGCAAATAGAAATCCCGCAAGACAAGGAGTATGACTGAAACTGGACAAACCAGATGCCAAGATAGTTAGATTATTTTTGGACCATGAGTCTGGCCTCCAGGGAAAGAAGAAACTTGTCAATTTCACTTTTTTTGCTTGGATCAGAAGATTAAGCCTGGCAGAGAGATACTGTTTGGGACTAGTGGTTCTCTGGAATTCCTAACCTTCTCTGGGCTTGGGAGGAGTTGGGAGAAGAAAATGCATCATCTGAATGATGGCCATGGTTACAACAGGCCTCGTATGCCAACCAGAGGGAAAGAGAATACTTGCTGAGCAAAGTAACTGGAAAGCAGTTGCTCATAGTTTGAACTAAGCTACATGATTGAAATCCAGAATAATGTAGATTTTTGGACCAGTGAACACTTGGAAATAAGCTTTCTGGCTGGAAAGTAGCATTTGGTGTTAGGGATGGAAAGGGCTATTGCAGTGCTTTTTCCCTGGGCACTTTGTGCTGCCAGATACTCAGGGCCGTCTGAAGCATATTTACTTACTCCAGCAGATTTCTCAATAGTTCCAGCAACAGGAAGGAGTTGACCAGCTTGATAGGTGAATGTAGCCAGGTGGTAGAGTCAGGAAAAGCCTGTCACACTGCTGAGCCCGATGGTAACATTTCCATCCTGTTGAGCCCCTGGAGGGTGAACACCTAGGCGGACACATGGATATTGATGTCAGTGCTGCACAGGGCACAGTACTGGACAAGTGTCACAAGTCCAGCTGGGCAAACTCCAGGATGCCAGATCACAAGGGCTGTTTCCAGGAAGGGCTGACCCTTGATGTTTACATCCTTTTCCTCTGAAGCTCAGTGGAGCTCACCAGTCTCAGTTCACCTTGTAGGCCACTGAAGAAATTCCCAATTAGCACACAGGAACGTCCAACCCTATGGGATTTGAGACTGGAGATTGCAGCCATCAAATGATGGAAGCAGAATTAGACTCCAAAAACCTTGCCTTGAGTCTCAGCGTCTCAGCTCTGTCATTTGCCAGCCAAATGAGGCCAGGCAAGTCACAATCTCTTGGGGTATTCACTTTTCTACCTGTAAAGTAGGAATGTCTGACCTATTTCAGAAGATTGTTCTGAGGATAAAATGAGACGCATTTGTCCTGTCCTTTTCAAATGCCATATTGTGATACTTTTCACTTAATTATAAGGGCTTTGAAGACTCCATCTCCTTTAATTTTTACAACATCTCATGGCAGGGGGATACTATTTTTATCCCCATTTTACAGAGAGAAAAACGGGACCCTGGATGAGTCAAGTGACTTCTTCAAGCTTATACCACTAGGTGGCAGACCCAGGATTTGAACCCTGCTGTCTAGCTCCAGAGTCTGTCTGACCAAAGCACTCATTCCCAGTGGAGGAAAAGATAGACCATTCTTTTAGAAGTGCTCTTCATTTTTGTTTGGAGAACCACAAGTACTCTGTTATTATTCCAGCATCCAGTCTGAGCTGTCTTGTCTGAGGGCAATGGGGAGAGGGGAAGTCGTTTAAGCAGGGAATGGTGAATTCTGGTTTGCTGCTTAAAAGGATCACTGGCTTCTAAATAGCGAATAGACACACTGGCTGCCGTGTGGAGGCTGGATGGGGCCAGTGTGGAGAGAGGGCAAAACTGAATTCAGGAGTCAGGTGGGAAGCTGGTTCATGGAATCCAGGAGAGAAGCCCTGAGGGAGCAGAGCTAATCTTAGGACCTCTCAGACCAGATAGGGAGGAGGAGTGTGGCACTGATGCTTACAATCAAATTATAGAAAAGAATCCCCCCCGCGAAGTAGCCCATGTTGATGGAAGTAAGCACTAAAGGTTGTTCTCTACATAAGGAGATTGCTCTGGGTTTCATTTTGCTCCCCCCCCATCCCTGTGATTTCCTGGAGATGTTAGTCCCACTGAAGGCAGCCGAGCACCTTGCTCTGTTGAGGAGCCGGTGTGATGCAGCTGTGACCATTCCCAAGATGGCCCTCCGGGGATGGCCCTGGGCAGAGCCCCCCAACATCTGACTGAAGCTCCGCTGAGCTGTCCTCTCCAAGTGGGTCGGGCACCCGGGAGAGATCTCCTCTCCTTTTTCTACCCCATCTCTGGGATCTCTGCATCCTCAGACTGCCTCCTCCTCATCTATGCTTTTCCTCCTTGTCTCCCATCAGGGGACCAGGGCCTCTCTGCCCGCCTCTCCCAGAGCTGCTGGGCTATAGAGAGGCTGCCCCTTGCCCTCCAGTTCAGAGTGGGAAGCTAGGATGCCTGAGTTCCAATCCTGGATCACACGGACCGTAGGGCTGGGAGGTGTGTGTGCGTGTGTGTAGGGGGTTACCGTACCCAAGAGGCCCTCCCCAGCGGCCAATACCCAGCACACGCTTCACCTTGTCCCTTGCGACTTCTCCCGGGGCAGCCGCTGTGAGACTCAGGATGTCACCTCCCAGGGAGAGTCTTTGAAAGAAGTGGATGCTCCCATTCCCCACTCCAACGCCACAGCCCACCCTGTGCGGGTCATCCAGCGACTTCCCAGTTGCTCTTCCCAGATGCAGCAGGGAGGCAGATCTCCCGGCGCCTTTGTGTCACAGCATTCTCATCTGATAAATGGGGCTAGGAGTATTTTCCCTGCCTACTTCACCAGGCTGTTGGGACAATCACGAGCTTGAGCTAAGAAATATACATGCTTAAGGCATTATTATTAGCCAGGTGAGCCTTCTGGTGGGTGCCGGCTGCTGGGGCTCTCTCAGGCTTCCTCGGGCAGGAGTGCCGCGAGAAAGTTACTCTTTATCCCAGTGTCTCCCGGGGCCCACTCCCGCGGAGTTCCTCGGCGGGGGGTTGACCACGAGCGGCTCCTCTTGCCCCTCTCCCATTGGCTTTCACCTGCCAGAAGGTCGGCTTCAACAGGCCTCTTGGCCCGTCAATCAGGCCCGCCGTGCTCCGCCCCGCCCCTCCCGGGGGTTTATAACGGGAATTCCCATGGCCCGGGCTCAGGCGTCCAACCTGCTGCCGCTTGGGCCCCGCCGAGCGGAGCTAGCGCCGCGCGCGGAGCACACGCTCGCGCTCCAGCTCCCCTCCTGCGCGGTTCATGACTGTGTCCCCTGACCGCAGCCTCTGCGAGCCCCCGCCGCAGGACCGCGGCCCGCTCCCCGCCGCCGCGAGGGCCCCGAGCGAAGGAAGGAAGGGAGGCGCGCTGTGCGCCCCGCGGAGCCCGCGAACCCCGCTCGCTGCCGGCTGCCCAGCCTGGCTGGCACCATGCTGCCCGCGCGCTGCGCCCGCCTGCTCACGCCCCACTTGCTGCTGGTGTTGGTGCAGCTGTCCCCTGCTCGCGGCCACCGCACCACAGGCCCCAGGGTAAGTGCGCCCCCAGCTTTGCGCCCACCTGCGGAGGGAGGCGAGGTTGCTTCGCCCCTCATCCCTGAGGGCAGGAGGAGGGGGAAGAGAGATGTCAGAGACCTGTTGTCCTCTGTCTACTACCAGGTCCTCTGCGGGCTTGGTGAAGTTGCTGAAATATTTTTTTTCTCCCATTGGAGCCACCACCACTCCCTTTCTTGACCCACCATCCCTCCCCTGCCCCCGAACTGTCACTGGTGGGTTTTCTTTCCCAATCTCTTCTCCCCTGCATTTTGCTCAAGACCCTCAGAGGTGCCTCCTGCGTCGGAGAGAAGCTCGCTCTCCGCTCATGTAGGGCTTCCCTGTGGTCTCACGCTGCACCCGGTCCAGCGCGCTGGCGTTGTTGGCAGGCGGCGGGGGTTGGGACGGGGGCGGGTGCAGCTCTGCCTGGAGAGTTTTAGGTTACCCGCGAGCCACACAAGGACCTTGTGTTGTTGTTTTAAAAAGCGATCACTGCTCGTAAAACCCACAGCAGATAATTTTAATGTCCCCTCCTGCCGGGCAGGCACTGGAAGAGGGTCAGAGGTGGGGTACTGTAAAGAGGTGGGAGGGGAGAGTTGCGCAATGTTCAGGGGTCTCTTCCCCTGGGTTCAGTGCTGGGAGGTTGAATTACTTGTTGAACCTTGGTCTGATTGGAGTTTCTGAACGACATGAAACCTGCCAATTCTGTGCACAGGACAGATTGTCCAGGGCATTGTAAAATCTCCTGGAACCGACAGTATTGTGTTCATTTCTGGTCTAGATTATCCCCGCAACACCCCCCACCAATTGGTCTAATAAAGAATTTCACTGCCTTAAAACATGTACTATTAAACCACCTAGTGGTTCTTTTGACCAAACTTAATCCAGGCAATCTCTGGCCAAGCATCAGTTTATGTCAGGGCAATTGCCTCTTAACTGGCAGCCTGAGAGTCCATGTGAAAGTAGCTAGGATCTTTGCGAAAACAAAGTTGGCTCAACCAACTTGTGCTTTCTTTCTTGAACATCCTTGGGCCTAGCCCTTTACCACCTGTTCAGATTGCAGGTTGTTTATTCATAGCTTTTGCTATATGAGAATCATCTTTATTGCTGTCGTGTGGAGGAAATTCTTGCAATGCTTGACAAGTCTTAATGACTGCCCAGATGCTGGATTGATTACATCCAAGCCCAGCTATCACTGTGAGATCAGATTTGCAGCCACTTAGGAAAGAAAAGTGTTTGTCCCCGTGTTGGGCCAGCCCTTGCTTTTATGACCAGATGTGCAACAGCAGCAGTTAAAGTGTGGCAGATTAGATCCAGGGCGTGTCATAAATCCTCGACAGCAGGCATTCCCAAAGCTGGGGCAAGTAAGGGCTCTGGGAGTGACTTTTATGGATGCAGATGAGGATGCCTTTTAAATGAAGCTGCTTGATTTGATATTAAGACTCAGAGCTCTTAAACTCTGAGGTCAGGTGAGCCATGCGTTCCCTCCAATAATTAGAAACAGTCAAGAAAGAGATGCAGACCAGAGCACCCCGACTGAAATCTGGATGGCCGCCCACAGGAGGGTCGAAAGGAGAGAGGCCCTGAGACAAATGGTGGGGGGCTCGTTTGTTTGCTGCTGGGCTTGTCTAGAGTCTCAAGCCATATGGCTCTCCTTCCTGGCCTCCTGGAATCAGAGGAAGCAACCTTTAGGGGAAAGCTAGGGACTTGAGGGGAAATCAGGCACCGCGGTTAGGTTCCTTCCAGCTCCTCTAGTTTATTAATTTGATAGAAGTGATGGAACGTAAGCAGGAATTGTAAATAGGCTGGTGTATGTCCAAGCTGCTTCACACTCTCTCTCTTTCTTTCTTTTTTTTCCTCTTTCTCTCTCTCACTCAAATACATACACGCACAAACACACACACACATGTGCACACACATCTTGGTGTGTTTAGAAAGTACCAAGGAGAAGGCGCTGTCTCGAGCATGTGGTTACCTGCTTGTGTTTATAGATAACAATAAGAGCTACCACTTATGAACATCTGGGCTGGGCACTTTACATGATCTCTTTCTTTGAACGAGAACAAGAAGGTGGGTCTTTTAAAAGCCATTTTACAGATGGCAAAGTGAGACTCAGGGTGGCCAATCGACTTGCCTGAGCTTCCAGTTTATATGGATTGAAAGGTTGTGTGCTCTGCCCACCACCAGGCAGCTGTAGTGAGTGTTCATCTGAGTGATGCTGTTTCTGTTAAAGAAAGAGATGGCTCAATGAGAAATACAGAACCCGGATACATCAGGGGAGTCTGCAGAGAAATTATTAATATTTTTTTGGTGTCTGTATCACTTAAGGCAAATGACTGAATTTCAACCTATCCCCAAAGACTCCGGTTCTTTTCTATGGCTTATTGGGGGCCTCAAAAGTGTAGCTCTGGTTGTTGAGAGCGGCGTCATCCAAGGAGCAGAAACATCTGGCTTGTTGCATTATTCCCTGTGGGCGCTCCTAAGTCTCTTCTGTTAATCTTTTGAGTGACAGAGGCTTAAGGATTGGCATCTTTTCCAGCTGGCTTTCTAGGAAACCAAGAGCATGCCCTTTCAGTTTAACTTTATCTGGCTCACTAATTGAGCTCCCCTGAGGCCTAGACCCCAGTCCTTGCCCCCTTATTTGCTTCCTGCCTTCCTTCATAAAATTCTTGTCATTTGTTTGACTCTGGAAACCAGCGGCTATCAAGTATCAGATTGGAGGCTATTATATAGGAAGCACCTGATTTTGGGGTCTCTCAACTGTGAGTGGTCGCTTGGCTAGCTGGGACGTTGGTCAGGATTCTTTTAATTACTGAGGAGGCAGCCGTTTCTTTAATCCTGCACAATTTACTGAAAATGTTTCAGGGGAGGATGGGATGGGGGAGGGGCTCTCCCTGGCTGATGGTGTCTGGCCAATGGTGAAGCCAACTGCCTGTCTTTGTTAAATTCTGTGTCTCCCTTGAAGATGGAAAGCTGGGTGAAGGCAGGAACTGTTTCTGTGTTGTCCAGGGATTTATCTCTGGAGCTCAGCAAGGGGCCAGACACCTGTAAAGATTTACTTTGTTGGTGCTGGTGGAATGAACAAATAAATGCAGATAATGTGTGTTTGAGAGTGATTACAGGTTCCACTTTGACTGGAGGCAGGAACTAGATTTAAGAAGTGTGAGAAATAGGAGATGATGCAAAGATCAAGAGGTCTGAGTCAGAAATGGATTTTTATTTTTTAAATTTGACAGATAGCATTGTATGTATTTATTGTGCACAACATGATGTTTTGAAGTATATATACACTGTGAAATAGTTAAATCTAGCTAATTAATGATAGCATTACCTCGCATGATTATCATTTTTGTGGTGAGAGCACTTAACATCCACTCTTTGCATTTTTCAAGGATACAATAACTTGTCATTAACTATAGTCGCTTTGCTATACAATAGATCTCTTGAATTTATTATTCCTCTCTAACTATAATTATGTACCCTTTGACCAACCTCTCTCCTTCCCTTCTCCCCTCTTCCTTCCTCAGCCTCTGGTAACCACTGTTCTACTTTCTACTTCTATGAGACCAATTTTTTTAGATTCCACGTATGAGTGAGATTATGTGGCATCTGTCCTTCTATGGCTGGCTTACTTTTCTTAACGTCCTCCAGGTTCATCCACATTGTTGCAAATGACAGGACTTCATTCTTTTCTATGGCTGAATGGTATTCCTTGTGTATGTATACCATATTTTCTCTATCCATTCATCCACTGATAGACAATTAGGTTGATTTCGTATCTTGGCTATTGTGAACAATGCTGCAATAAACATGGGAGAACAGGTATTTCTTCAACATACTGATTTCATTTCCTTTGGATAAATGTCCAGCAGTGAGATTGCTGGAACATATGCTAGTTCTGCTTTAAATTTTTTGAGGAATGTTTTAACTGTTTCTCATAATGGCTGTACTAATTTACATTCCCACCAACAGTGTGTAAGAACTCCCTTTTCTCCATATCCTTACCAGCACTTGTTTTTTGTCTTTTTGATAATAGCCATTCTAACTGGAGTGAGGTGGTATCTCATTGTGGTTTGAGTGCATTTCCCTGATGGTTAGTGATGTTGAGCATTTTTTAATATACCTGTTGCCCATTTCTATGTCTTCTTTTGAGAAATACCTATTCAGATCTTTTGCCCATTTTTTCATTGCATTGTTTTTTGTTTTTTTTGCTATTGAGTGATTTGAGTTCTCTGTGTACTTTGCATATTAACTCCTTATCAGATATACAGTTTGTGAATATGTTCTCCCATTCTCTAGATTATCTCTTTACTTGGTTAATTGTTTTCCTTGCTGTGCAGAAGCTTTTTAGTTTGGTATAATTTCATTTGTCTATTTTTGCTTTTGTTGCTTATGCTTTTGAGGTCCCCAAACCAAAGTCATGGAGCTTTCCCCCTATGTTTTCTTTTAATAGTGTCATAGTTTTGGATCTTACATTTCAGTCTTTAATTCATTTGAGTCAATTTTTGTATACGGTGAGAGATGAGGGTCTAATTTCATTCTTCTGCATGTGGATATCCAGTTTTCCTAAAACCATTTATTGAAGATTTTCCTTTCCCCATTGTGTGTTCTTGGTACCTTTGTTGAAATCAGTTGGCTGTAAATGTGTGGATTTATTTTTGGGCTCTGTCTTCTGTTCCATTGGTCTGCGTGTCTGTTTTTATGTCAGTACCATGCTGTCTTGGTTCTATAGCTTTGTAGTTTATTTTGAAATCATATAGTGTGATGCCTCCAGCTTTGTTCTTGTTACTTTTTCCTTTGCTTTGGCTGTTCAGGGTCTTTTGTGGTTCTACAAAAATTTTAGGGTTGTTTTTTCTATTTCTATGAAGAACATCTTAGTATTTTTATAGGGATTGCACTGAATCTGTAGATTGCTTTGGGAAGTATAGACATTTTCACAACGTTTGCTCTTCCAATTCATGAACATGACGTCTCTTTCCATTCACTTGTGTATTCTTCAACCTGAAACTTATTCCTTAAATGTTTTAGGTATTTGTTATTTCTTCTCTCGCCTCTTAATCACTTGATTCATCCTTCAAAACCCAGTTCCAACATTACTCTCTAGGAACTTTTCTACAGAGCATTCTTTTTGCTTAGGAACGATTACTCTCTCCTTTGAAAAACTTCTATATCTGGTCCACTTGTATCCTAACTTGTATTAATCCTCCTGCAGTGAGCATCTTAATATCAGGCCAACATCTTCCTCTTCTTAGCACTAAGTTGCCCCTTTAGCACTTCATGCATGATCTGTTTTGTTAAATGAACAAATCTGCAAGCCCCTTGAGGGCAGAATAGACCTCATTCATCAGGGTGCTTGTCACATTGTAAAGCATTCTGTAAATATATATTGAAATGAAGTGGACTGCATAATGATGTCCAACCTGGACCCCTGCTGTTGTTTAAATCTGAAATTGGTTACTTACAAACTGGCTTTTCCATTTTTGGGTTTTTGTTCTTTGTTTAAAAATAAGCATATTTGGTAGTTACAGGAAGGCTGGGGGAAGAGAGACTGAACATGCGAATTTGAACAGGGAAACTGGCTTTATAGCTCCTCCCCAGTCCTTTTTTGTATCTTGCATTTGCCAAGAGTGAAACAGCTTCTAAACTGTTTCCTTCCATTTGACTAGCCCATCCCAGCATCTTGTCCAGGGTGGGTCCTTGTGTCTGCTTAGATGCTTTTCCTGTTATCTGTGCCCCTGACAAGAATCCTTTTTTTCCATATGGGGGGATTTAGCTGAAGTGCTACTCAAGTATTAGGCCAAGGACCAGATTTAAACATTTTGGTAGAGCTGACATGTGAAATTTATAGAAACAAAAGGACAGGAAGAGGAAACAATCATCTTAGAATCTCTAGGAAATGCAATCAAAATAGAAAAGAATTGATATGATCTAATTATCTTCTGAAGTTGAGTATTCACATTTCTTATGGCCCAGCAATTCCACTTTGGCTCTATGTGCCCAGGAGAAACTCATGTGCTATGCAACTATGTTTATAATATCACATGCCTGGAAAGAGCCCAGATGCTCATCAGTGGGAGGGCAGATGAGTAAACTGTGATGAATTCACAGTGTAAAATTATATTCAGCCAAAACAAGTGAACAACAGTGACATGCAAAAATATGGATAAATCTTGGCAATATGATGTTGAGTGAAAGAAAATTACCAAAAGATACAGCGTGATGTTTAAAAAATAAACTTATAAATAACTAAAATTAAAAAAAAATTTTTAGGACTAGATACAGCTACAACAAAATGCTATGAAAAGCAAAGTAAAGTAATGATGGATACAGATTCAGGGTGAAGTTAGGGTGAGGCAGGGGGATAGAATGGGTAAAACCATATGGTTGTTGTGGATTGGTGTAGGTACTCTACCTTTTTGGGGGAGAGGGAGGATGGGCCTAAAGGCATTTGTCCATTATTCAAGATCTAATAGCTGATAAAAAAGTAAGCCCTGCATAAACCAATGTTGAGTGTATCATGAGCCAAAGATTAAAATTAATTCAATTCTTTGCACGTGAGGTCAAACAAACAAAAATTCCCAGAGTAAGGGACTCCTTTCTTGCCACCTTCTTCTTCCTCCCCCCTCTTTCAAGATGTGCATGTGGCTCTGTCTAAAATAACCCCACTGGAGAGTGATTTTGGCTTCTAGACCCAGAGCAGACCCAGGCCCTGGCTTAAACGTCTGCATCAGGTGGCCTAAGGTCTCATTTGTAAAGCTAAGCTGGCAGTGGGCAGTCTTCCCTTTTCCTTGCTCAGGGTGATTCACCCTGCAGAGTGGAAGTGTTCATGAGCTGATGCTTGGGTCAGAAACTTTATTTGCCAGTGGGGCCTGTGGGTGGAGGTAGTGTCTGGGCTAGGGGAAGGCCTGTTTCTAGTTTGATGCCTGTCTTCATTCCAACCTCCCCTCACCGCTTTTTCCAGGAGCTGGGGGTGGGATGCATGGTCCTGCTCAGCAGGTACAGGGCACCCTTTCTCTCTGAGCCACATAGAGATTTACTGTTTAGGCAGCCAAGTCCTGGTATTGCTGCTAGTGGTGGAGGAAGTCAGTGTGGAGGGCCCCCTCCTTCCATGTTTGGGGAGGACAAAGGTTGAGTTGCAGATGAGAAATCAATCGGAGCTGCTTGTGAGGCCGCCAAATAGGGTTAGGTTTGTACAATACGTGCTCTGCGGGAGTCTTGAGTCACCGAGAGGTTCAGAGATTAGATTGCCATGAATCACTTCCAACTGTCCCCATGAAGACCCCAAAGCAACATAGGTGACTATAGGGTTTTCTTTTGCATCCAACATCATTTGGAATTCAGTTGCTAGATCACAAAATAATCTTACCTTTGGCCACATCTAAGCTTGTTGGGTATGGAGCTCTGCATACTTCCTGGACGTCACCTTGGTTGATTTCAGCATCCTTTTTTTGAGTCAGAATGGGGCAGCCTCTCTAAGACAGGGAAGGTAGCTCTCATCTCAGTAGAGCCTTTCCCACCACCAGGGAGCACTGGGACTGAGCAAAGTTCCATGAGGTCAGACATAATGTGTTTTGAAACCTGACAAATTATCTAGAGATTTGAACAACTATGCCTCACCTCCTTAAAATCTATTTTACCCTACAGTGTTGATTGGATTCTATAAGATAAGGGCTGAAAGCCTTTTTTTTTCTTTTAAAGTATTGACAGTGGAGAAAAATTGGACCTACTTCCCAGAGTGGTTTATTTTTAGAACTAGATATGCATTCTAAGGCAGTGCTAGGAGTTTTAAATAATTTTTATGGATGTTCATTATGCATTTATTCTTGAAACTTCTGCCAAACCCCTGGGGAGAGGACACATTGTAGATAACAAATAAAAGAGTGAGATAGGGAGTGTTATAAAAGGACATGTATTACTTCTTCACTTCCTCCTTCCAAAGTGCCAGTGACCTGCTTAAAAACGATGATGCCAGTGACTTCCCTTCATCCACAGAACTTTTCACAAGGATGGACATGTTTTATAACTGTACTGTCCAATATTAGCCACATGTGGCTATTGAACATTTGAAATGTGGTTAGTACACTGAGGACCTGAATTTTAAATTAAATTAAATTAATGTAAATATGAATGTTAATAGCCACATGTGGTTGGTGGCTATCATACTGGACAGTGCTGGACTCTGACCAGTGTGTCCAACCTTACCTTCTGCTGGATACCCCCATGTGCCCTAGACCTCAGTGGGGCTGGACCACTGTACTTCCTGATCTCTCCTTCCTTCCCCATTTCTGTCTGTCAGAATCCTGCCCATCATTCAAAAGGTTCAGATGTTACCTCCACGCAGTCCTTCTAGGTTGGTCCCAGGAAGAATTCTCTCAGTTTCCTTTAAGCAAAGAATCATTTGCTTACCCCTATGATGGCATGTGTCACCATCTTCCCTGTATCCCAGCCAACCAGGAGCAGCCTCAGCATAGACCCAGAGGCAGACAGACTTAAGTGTGAGTCTGGCTCTGCTGTTGGGCACTTGGGCTAGTAATCTGGCCTCTTAGGTCCTCTGTTCCCTGATTTGTCCAATGGAGGTCACAGCACCTCTTTTTCAGGGTGGTGGGGAAAATGGATGATGTGCCATGTATTAGCTTCCTATTGCTGCTATGACAAATGAACACAAACTTAGTGACTTAAACAACACAAATTTCTAGAGATCAGAAGTCTGACACAGCTCTTAATAGGCTAAAAAAATCAGCAGGACTGAGTTCCTTTCTGGAGCTCTAGGAGAGAATCTGTTTTCTTGCCTTTTCCAGCCTCTAGAATCTGCCTGTATTCCTTGGCTTGTGGCCCCTTCCACCTTTAAAGCTAGCAATGGTTGGCCAAATCTTTCCTCATGCTGCCAGGGTCTCTCTGGTTCTGAATTTTCTGTGTCCCTCTTTGCAATTTAAGGACTCTTGTGATTACACTGGGCCCACCCAGATAATTCAGACTAATCTCCTTATTTTAAGTTTAGCTGATTAGAACAAACCTCCTTGCCCTGTAACATAGCATTATTAGGATTAGCACATGGACATCTTTGTGGGGAGCGTGATTCTGCCTACCACATTCATTAAGGGCCTGGTACAGTGCCTGGCTCATAGAAAGTGCTTTACAATTGAGGCCATCATTATGACCAGCATCTGTTAGTTTCTTTCCTTTAGGGTAGGAGCCTCTTAATGATGAAGTCGCTTAATTTTCTTTATAGACTCCATCCTGCCTGAAAGCAGGTGCTTAATAAATGTTTATTGAATAATAGAATTTTCAATAAAGGTAGATGATGTCTTTCCTTATAAAGATATATTGGATAGTAAAAATAAGTAATATGCAAAAAAGGAATAGATGATCCCTTTTAGGCAAAAAAGAAAGTTGGTTTATGTGTTAAAAAATTAGGTAGATTATATGTCATGCTGTTGGTGGTGGTGACCATGGGGATGTTCAATTCCAAGAGATGCATTTTGGTAACTATTAACACAATTTTGTTTACAATGAGCATCTTTTAATCTTAGAGCAAAATAATAAAGATTAAAACATGCATGATTGAAAAATGCCCCCTAAACCTGCCTCAGTCCAGCCTGATTCCTGAGTCACCCTGGGATTCAGTCTACATCTGACACAATTGGCCTGTATTCATGTTGGGCTAACTTTTAGGGCTAGTAACTATTAGTGCCAGGACTGCTCATTTTCAGCATGCTTTGAGCTCAGACTGCTTTAAAGGAGAGTTTTCAATTAACCTCAGCAGGACATAACTGTAAAAAATATATTTATTGCTGCTGGTGGGAATATAAATTAGTATAACTTTGTAGAATTACAGTTGAAGTTGTACATACTCTTTGACCTTGTAATTCTGCTCTGGTACATACCCTGGAGAAACTCTAATGTATATGGAGAGATAAGTTCAAGACTGTTCATAGCAGCATTTTCTGGTGGTAGTAAACATTGGAAATTAGCTAAATGACCACCAACAGAAGAATAGAAAAATAAATTAAATTGTATACAAATAATGGGCTATTACACAGTACTGGAAACGACTAACCTAAAGCTATACTCATTATTGCAGATTAATTTCATCAATGTTGCATGAAAAAGGCAAATTGCAGAATAATACATAATGCTATTATTTACATAAAGGTTGAAAGCATGCAAAAGCTATATTGTTTAGATGTAAAAAATGTAAGATAAAATTAAGAGCAGTGATGAATGCTGTGTGGAGCTCAGGTTAATGGTTAAGTAGGGCAAACTGGAATATGTCAGAGGGGACACATAGAAGGCTTGGATTGAATGGTAATATTGTTTGTCTTTAAATTGGGTGGTGAATACATAGATTCTTAAATTCCTTTTTGTATACATTAAGTAATACATAATACATTTTTCATAAGATATTAAAATGCATTTGGATAGAGCACAAACAGGGTTTAAGAACAAATATTAAAAGTGATGCTTCTGGAAGGGGTTCTTAGCTGCATGAAGCTGAGCATGCCTTTCCTTTCCTCTGAAGGATAGGCTCAGGGTTGTTTAACCAAAGTTGCAATCCCTCTTCCCTCCCTACTCACTGAACTGCATCTGCTGGCCTCTCCCTCCTATCCTCCTCAGGGCCAGGAGGGGCTACTGCTCCCTTCTCCCGGCCTGTGCCTGCCAGCGTTAGTGCTCCTGTCTACCCTCCCCAGGCCTCTGCTTGCCTGTTGTCCTTGCCCTCCCTGGATGATCATGAATGAGGTTCTTCTTCATCTTCTCCAAGTTATTCGCTATCAGTTTAAGATTTCCAAAGTTGGAAAATAAAAATACAGAATGCCCAGGTAAATTGGAATTTCAGATAAACAACAAATTATGTTTTAGTGTAAGTATGACCCACATAAAAATTATTCATTGTTTGTCTGAAATTGAAATTGAACTGAGTATCTTGTATTGTATCTGCCAATCCTAAATTAGTTCCTTTCTTTTGTAAATTACCTGCCCAGGGTTTCTGCTAATTTAAAAAATAGGGATGGTAGGTTTTTTTTTTAAAAAAAATACTAAAGATATTAGTCTGTTTTTCTGTCAAGTCTGGCAAATGCCTTTCTCAGTATGTTATATGAAAGGACGAGGGTTTCAATCCACTGAACTTTTACATGTTTATGTGGCTAATCTATTGTTATGGTTTCTGTCTTTGGTCTCAGGCTGAGAGAGGCCTCCTACTAAGATTATAGAAATTAGGGTGAATAAATTTCTAGAGACTTGGGTTGCACAAGCAGCAACAAATGCATGACACACAGGTCATCGATTAGTGTTTGCTGTAAGTTTCTCTAGTATGTGCTGAATGGAACTTCTTAATGTAATCCTTTGGAGAACATACTTGTTCCATGCTTCAGAAATTCCAGTAACATTTGTAAAGAAGATATGCCAACTGGAATATTCTGTGATGGTAATTGGGGAAATTTATGTAAAATGTGTTGATAAGCAAGCTGTATTGGAAATGACACTAGAACTTTGGCAAAGGACTTAGACTCTCCTTCATCTTTGTCATTAAATTTTTTTTGTTGTTATGAAAACTTCCAAATATACACAAAAGGAGAGAATAGTACAATGGATTCCCATGGACCCCTTACCCACATTCAACCATGAACCACTCATGGCCAATCTTGTTTCTTTTACCAGTCTCCCTATTCCCCTGCTCAGATTATTTTGAAGCAAACATCTCCCTATTTCCCTGCTCAGATTATTTTGAAGCAAATCTGATATTTTGTCATCATCTGTACATTTTCATATATATCTGTAAAAGTTTAGGATTCATTAAAAAACCTAACCATGATACCATACCACAACCAAAAAATATTAGCAATAATTCTGTAATATAATACAATCAAATAATCAATATTCAAATTTCCTTGATGATCCCTTAAATATGCTATTCTGTTTCTTTGAATCAAGGTCCAAATAAGGTCCACATATTGCAATTGGTTGATTTGTCTCCTAAGTCTCTTTTACTCTATGAGTTTCTCCTCTACCTCTTTTTTACTTTGTAATTTATTTGTTGAGTAAACGGGTCTTCTGGGGTTTCCACACTAGATTTTGCTGCCTGCATTTCTGTTGCATTTTGTAACATGTCCCTCTGTCCTTTATATTTCTCGTAAAGTGATAGTTAAATCAATAGGTTTGATCAGGTATAGGTTTGATATATATATTTTTAAGTATATTTCATGGGAGTTGGTGTGTGCTTCTTTCAGGAGACATATAACATCTGTGATGTTAGCACCCATTGATGATCATTGCTGGACCTGCTAATTCACTGATTTTTAAACAAGTAACAGGCTCTGCTGTAAAGAGATTCTAACTTTTGGGAGGCATTGCCATTACTTTCCTTGTCTCTGGTGTTGCCATGGAGGGATAGAGAAGGGGGTTTGGTGCTAAAGTTCCCTTCTCAAGGCTCTCTCAGTGGGGAGGCTGCATGCAATTGCAAAGCTCTGAGGGGGAAACTATGCCCTGAGTTCTTGGTTGGTGGCCTTGGGAGGGGAACCACCTTAGTTTCTGGTTGAAATGGTAAGAGCATAAAGGAGCTGGCTTTACTTTTTAGTGCTAATTGGGAGGTTTTTTGGATGTAACTATAGATTTGCTTTTTGTGTGATCTTTGGTATATTTATATCAGTTGGGTATTTATATTACAAGAAACAGATAATGCATTTTGAATTGGCTTATACAGTGAAGGAGATTCATTGGCTCAAGTAGCAGAAAGTACAGAGGTAAGACAGGTGCCATGGGCTGAATTCTATCTCCTTCAAATTCATATGAAGTCTCAACCCCTAGTACCCCAGAATGTGATTGTATTTGGAGATAGGGCCTTGATGAAACAATTAAGTTAAAATGAGTCTGTTACGGTGGGCCCTTAATCCAGTCTGACTGGTACCAGTATAAGAAGAGGAGATTAGAACACACAGAGAAAAACTAGGGACATGATTGCCATGTGATGAGGCAGCAAGAGGGTAGCCATCTTCAAGCTAAGGAGAGAGGCCAAAGAGGAGACCAACCCTGCCAGCATCTTGATCTTGAACTTCCAGCCTCCAGAATTGTGAGAAAATAAATTTCTGTGATTTAAGCTACTCAGTCTGTGGTATTTTGTTATGGCAGCCCTAGCAAACGAATACAGTGACTTTCAGAAGTGGTTTGATTCAGTGGCTCAGTAGCATCATCAAATATACAGTGTCTTTATGTAGCTCCCCTCTGCCTTGTGTGGTGCATGTTTTATCCCAAGTCCAGCTTTTGTCATGGGGGCAAATGGCTGTAATGGTTCCATCCTTCCTATCTAAACATCATCCTTTCTAGAAGAGGGAAAAGAGAATTAGCTTTAAGTAGCTCTCTCAGAAGGTGGAGAGTCTTCATTCCTAGAAGGTCTCAGGAAACTTAGCCATTCTTTTAACCAATCCCTTTGGCCAGGAGAATGCCATACTCGACTTGGGCCCAGGTTTCTTAGAGCAATCACTGTGGCAGGGGTGGGAGATAGGATTACTCATTTCTGGGACAAGGGGTCAGATTAATCCTGTTAGCTTCTCCTGACCACATGGCTACTGGACAAGGTAAGAGTGGAAGGGATGCTGGAGCAACAACCACAGGATTTGAGCAACAACCACAGGATTTGTGTTGGGATCTGTGACATTTGGAGACAAGTGGAATGGTGGGGTGGGCTGTGTGGTGAGAAGGGTGTTGGACATGGATGGTCAGAGCCCAGAGAGGGGGCTTCCCTCTTACTGGGTGATCAGTTGCTTCATCTATTAAGGGGATTAAATGATTTTCCAGGGTCCTCCCAGTGCAGATGTTCCAAGAGTTGGAGCTGACAGGAAAAAGGGAACATAGAAAAAGTTTGGAAAATTTCAGAATAGAATAGATAGGCCATGTGAAGATGATTCCAGAAAGCCCAAAATAAGGATAATAGGCCGGCAGTTGAAAGATTCCCATAGATTTCTTCATTTTACAGATGTCTAAGGACTATCCTCAGTGCACTTGGCCAGCTAGTGGCAGAGCCAGAGCCAGATTCTAGATATGTCCCTTTATTGCTCTGTGCATGCCTTTTCCTTTCAAAGATGCCCTGGAACACTTGGAAAAGTGGCACAATTCCAGCTATGGGGAGGAAATAGCTTGAATTTTTGTAGAGGATTGTGTTTCTAAGTTGGCTTTGGCCAATTCACCAATTTCCAGTGGTTGGGAAAGGTGACCAAAACCTCAGGACATGTGGAATCTTCCCCATCCTTGCCACCTGACTATGCAAGCATTTCATAGCATTCTCATTTCCTGAAAAGGGGTGAGTTTCTGGTTTCCGCCAGTGTTGAAGGTTTCAGTTAGGAAATGTGAAGTAGAGCTGATAGAACAAGTAGCCAGCGATTCTGTTTGAAGAAGTAAAGGTAGATCTTGGTGTAGGACTCTTGATGCTGGTTAATAGCAATGAGATCAATGTAAACATCCACCCAACTGAATGGCAAATGATCTGGAGCAGTGAGAGCATGTTTGATCTGAAGGTCGGCATGGTAGTTTCCTAGGTGGGTTTTAAAATCAATATCCATCTTGAGAGTAGAAGTAGAAATCCTTTCTTTTTGTTGAGGAGGGTCTGAAAGTGGCCAGGGTCCTCCTTCTTTGGATACTTTCTCCCTGCATCTCTGCCAGTCACAGCCGTAATGAACAGAGGTCAGGATGCATCATTCCATCCTTCTAGTCTTCTCACTGGCTTTGAGGACCATGTAACTTTTCCTGGTGGTATAGCATTATACTTTCTTTCCCCCCATCAAGGTAGAGCCTTAGGAAAAGACTGGGCTCACAGCCTTGGTCCCAATATTGCTGATTCCCAGTTTGTACCTTTTTTTTTTTCCTTCCTTCCTTCCCTCCTTCCTTTTCTTTTTTTCCTTTTTTTTTGAGACAGGGTCTTGTTCTGTCACCTAGGCTAGAGTGCAGTAGTGCAATTGAACTCTTGGGCTCACATGATCCTAATGCCTTAGCCTCCTGAGTAGCTTGAACTAAGATATGCCTCCACACCTGGCTAATTTTTAGATTTTTGAAGAGACACAGTCTTGCTATATTGTCTAGGCTGGTCTTGAACTCTTGGGCTCAAGCAATCTTCCTACTTCACCCTTCCAAAGGGCTGGAATTACAGGTGTGAGCCAGTGTACCTGGCCCCCAGTGTGTACCTTTCTTTTCTTAAAGCTGCATCTACTTTGTGAATGAAATTCACCTCCCATCTCAATGCTGGAGGATAGAGGTCTGAACTAATACCATTTGACTAGCTGCCTGCTTTCTTGCCTACCTAGAGGGCAATGTAGCATAGTGGCTTGGGGTCAAAGAGACCTGAGATTAGGTATCTTTCTCAGAAAAGCCACTTTCTAGCTCTGCCACTTTCTAGCTGTGTGTTCTCGGGCAAATGAACTAAGCTCCATGCTTCAGCTTCCTCTTCAAGAAAAGAAAGATATTATTTAACTCACCGGGTAATTGAGGAGCTTAAATGAAGTAATGGCAGGAAGCTCAAGAAATGTTAACTATTCATAAAAATAATAGCTGTAACAAGAAAATATGAGAGATCCATGTAAGAACCCAAAATTAGATTTCCCCCTTGAAATTAAAGCTAAAAGAGTACCATCAATACATTGAAGATTTATAATCTGTGGTTTTATTCCCTTTTGTTTATAAATAAAGCTCATTTTTTGTGTGCAATAAATCAAATTCCTACACTTTCCCAATCTGATATAGGTCAGGAGGATCTTCTTAAGTAGAAGTCAGTGGAGGGAGGATGCTCTTTGGCATGGTCTTCCTCCATGTGCCATGTGGCTATGGCTTCTCTTCCAGGCAACTGGACGCTCTGTCTTTCTTGAAGTCTTGTTTCGTTTTTCCCTTTTCCTGGCATGATAGGCTATTTTCCTGACTTCGGCATCTAAAGGAAGCTTGAGTAGTCCTGATCACCTTCTCCATATTTCTCTAAGAATGTGAGGAATCATAGGAAGTCTGTGAGACTGTGAGAAACAGTTTTGCCATTAGGAGGTAAGTGGAAGGTCCTGCTGATTGATGTGCCCTCCTCATGATTTCTGGGGTTGGGGGTCAGGCTAGTGACTGTCCAATATGTTCCCAGATGTGATCCAGGAACATTCCATGGAGCTGGAGGGGCAGTGCCTGGCTTTTCTGGCCTCTTCCTCCTCTCAACCCACATGAGCCTTCCCCTTGTCTGGGGGTTGGAAAGCCAATAAAGGCAGAGCCTGTTGTGTAACCACACACCATCCCCCCAGGTCTGTTTCAGAACTGCAGTTCAGAAACAATAACTCCTTGCTGTTAGCATGACTTCCTGGAGGGATATTTCCAGATAAGGTGGCTTGGGCCAGCCACACCTACTTTTTTTTCTTCTAAGTACTTTTAATTTGTATATTTGAACCATTTATATTTAAAGTGATAATTGATGTAGTTGAATTAATATCTACTATATTTGCTACTGTTTTCTACTGATTGCTCTTGTTCTTTGTGCCTATTTTTCTCTTCAACTCATTTTTCTGCCTGTTGTGTTTTTAATTGAGCATTTTTAATGATTTCATTTTCTCTTTTCTTAGTGTAGCACTTATACTTAAAAAAAAAAAAAACTTTTCAAAGTGGTTGCCCCAGAGTTTGCAATAAACATTTACAGCTAATCCAAGTCCTCTTTCAAGTAACACTATACTACTTCATGGGTAGTGTAAATACCTTATAATAAAGTATTCCTAATTCCTCTCTCCTGTCCCTTGTATTATGCTGTCATTTATTTAACTTACATGTAAGCTATACTCATGGACTACATTGTTGCTAATATTATTATTTTGAAAAAAAATTATCTGTTAAATTAATTGAGAATATAATAAATACAAGTTTTAATTTTGCCTCCACTTATTCTTTCTCTAATGCTCTTTCTTTATGTACATCTGAGTTTCTGAGCTATGTTTTTTTTTTCTTCTCTCTGAATAACTTCTTTTAACATTTCTTACAAGGCAGGTCTACTGGCAACAAGTTTCCTCAGTTTTTATTTGCCTCAGAGTCTGTTTCTCTATCACTTTTAAAGGATAATTTTGCAAAATATGGAATTCTAGGTTGATGACTTTTTCCCTCAACATTTTAAGTATTTCACCACACTCTATTCTTCCTTGCATGGTTTCTGAGGATAAGTTGGATATAATTCTTATCTTTGCTCCTCTATACATAAGGTGTATTTTCCTTTGGCTTCTTTCAAGATTTTTTTCTTTATCTTTGATTTTTTTTGCAGTTTGAATATAATATGACTAGGGTTTTTGTTTTTTGCAATTACCTGGCTTGGTGTTCTCTCTGAGCTTTCTGAATCTGTGGTCTGGTGTCTGGCATGAATTTTGGGGAAATTCTCAGTCACTATTGCTTCAAATAATTCTTCTGTTTCTTTCTTTCTTCTCCTTTTAATATTCCCATGATACATGTTATACCTTTTGTGGTTGTCCTAAAGTTCTTGTGTATTTGATTCTGTTTTTTTTTTTTTCCCAGTCTTTTTTCTCTTTGCTTTTCAGTTTTGGAAGTTTCTATTGCCATATCCTCAAGCTCAGAGATTCTTTCCTCTGCCATGTCCAGTCTACTAATGAGCCCATCAAAGGAATTCTTCATTTCTGTTATAGTGTTTTTGATCTCTTGCATTTCTTTTTGATTATTTCTCAGAATTTCCATTTCTCTGTTGATATTACCCATCTGTTCTTGTATGTTGTTTACGTTTTCCATTAGAGCCCTTAGCATATTAATCATAGTTTTAAAAAAATTCCTGATCTAATAATTCCAACATCTCAGCCATGTTTGTCTGGTACTCATGCTTGCTCTATCTCTTCAAAGTGTGTTTTTTGTTTGTTTGTTTGTTTGCCTTCTAGTATGGCTTGTAATTTTTTGTTGAAAGCCAGCCATGACATATTGGGCAAAAGGACTTGTGGTAAATAGGCCTTTAGTGATGTGGTGGTAAGATGTGAGGGGAGGAGAAGCATTCTGTAGTCCTGTGATTAGGTCTCAGTTTTTTGGTGAGCCTGTGCCCTTGGGCTGTGAACTTCATAAGTGCTTCTCAGTGTTTCCCCCTACCTTAGGTGGAACATGACGGCTAGGATGGGCTGGAGTTTATTTCCCTTCTCCCAGGTAGGTTAGGCTCTGATAAAATCCCAACAGATTAGGCTCTGGTAAAATAGCTTCTCCTGATGGCAAAGGCCTTGTTATGGGAACAGAATGCTCTGCTGTAGTTCAAAATGGCTGCCTTCTCCCTCTTCTGCTGGAAGGGTTGGGATCTGTGTCTCCACCCAAGTTTCGTGTTCAATTGTAATCCCCAGTGTTGGAGGTGGGGCCTGGTGGGAGGTGATTGGATCATGGGGTTTGATCCTTCATGAATGATTTAGCATCATCCCTTTGGTATTATTCTCGTGACAGAGTTCTCATGAGATCTGGTTGTTTAAAAGTGTGTGGCACCTCCCCCCTCTGGCTCTCTTCCTTCTGTTCCAACTTTTTAAGACATTCCTGCTTCCCTTTTGCCTTCCACTATGATCGTAAGTTTTCTAAGGCCTCCCCAGAAGTAGATACCACTATACTTCCTGTAGAACTATGAGCCAACTAAACATTTTTCTTCATGAATTGTCCAATCCCCAGGCATTTCCTTATAGCAATGTGAGAACGGACTAATACAAATGGCAAGGAGATTTTTCTCTGATATTCACTGTGAGAACCAGGTAGGGCTCCTGGAGGTAAAACTCACTAAAATGTGGAGGTCCCCCTAAGTCTAGGTGCCGTTGCAGTTTTTGACCCTCAGACTTGTTCCTACTGAGCCTCTGGCAGGTTGTCAGTTACAGTTTAGGCTTTCCTACCTAAACAGTTGAGGTTTAGATACTGGTTTAGGTTTTCTTACCACACTGGTTCCTGTGGAGATTTCTGCCCTGGTAAGCTGTGATTCTCTGTATCTGCCTGTCTCTCCAATTTTGGGGGCAGTGATTTGCCATGTGAAATGAGAATTGTTGATTTTCAGTTTGTTCAGCTTTTTACTTGTTGTTAGAATGGACTGGAGGCTACCAAGCTTCTTACATACTCGCGATACCCATTTCTATTGACTCCAGACACACACAAACAGTGTGCTCAGTGGTGGATTATGGAAACTTTTTTACAGTTCCTGCTCAGGTGGCTGTGCTTTGCGAAAGTTGTCAATGTGGAGGGCGGCCTGGGAAGAGAGGAGGAAGGCCCACCTGTGCCTCCTAGAGCCAGCCATGTGGGAAGCAGCTACCCAGCTACCTAGTCCTTATGGGATGTGGCTGAACGTAGGGAGTGTGTGTGCCATTTATTTATTTTTTTCACGTTGAAGCTCCTAGCAAAGAGCCTGGCACAGAGCTAGTGTTTTCTGCTATTCAAATCAACACATTCTACAAATATTTATTGAGCTACTACTATGTGCCAGCTAGTGTTCTAGGCACTGGGAAACAAAATACAACAGGGAATGAGATAGTCCCTCGTTTATGGAGCAGTACATAATGGACAACACTTATAACACTTATCTGGCTCTTCTTATGTGCCAGGTACTTTTCTAAGCCCTTTGCACATACTAATCCATCTTATTCTGATGACAAAGACATTATTATCATCCCATTTTACAGAGGAGGAAACTGAGACACACAGAGGTTCATTGACCTGAGATGCTTACTTCAGGCAGCAGGGTGTTTACTCACAGCTTAATAATGTGCTGGAAGGTGTCAAGAAAACAAACATGTTCTTGCCTGTCCCCAACACCCAAAGGCTTTCCTCTTGTGTTAATTATGAAAAACCTGATAACCAGGCATTCCCTATTGCTAAAACAAGGTGAATTGCACTTCTCCATCATTGTGCTTGCCACAGCTGATTAAACTCATGGCCACATGCCACAATGGCCTGGTCTAGCATGACCTTTAGTCATGCCAGCCTGTAACTGGCCATTATTAGCAAAATCTTATCCTCTTCTTTGAGGATAGATTTTTCTTACCCTCTTCTTGTTTTTGGGTTGGAGCTGCTCCTCTACTGACATGAAATTGGGAATCTCAACTCGGTAGCTGCAGTTCTAGAAAGATGATGTCCAATTCCGTGGAAGACCAAGTCTTAAGGGTCACATGCAACTGCTATACCATGTGATGAAATTTAAAATGAGAGATATCTTTTCTTAGCTCCTTCTCCCATACTCAGGAGATGTCCAGGAAGATGAAGAGAAGTGCTATAGCATAAACTAGTAATAGTCCTTGAGGGTCCAAAGAGAAGGGCTGCTTGAATTGCTAAGGTACATTTGCCCTCTGACCATCTTTGTTCAGGGCCTGAAGCACAGCTCTAACCAGGAGGTGCATTTTGACTCATTTCCTCACTCCTTTGTTCAGCCTTTGACTCATTCATTCATTCATTTGTTGTGGATATCCTAATTTCTGCAGTTTAAACTATAAATATTCTTGGGGATGGAACTATCGGAGGTGGTCTGGGAATTATTAATTTACTGATGGCACACATCTTCACATTGTCCCTCAGCCTTCATGTAGTGCTGGCCCAGTTGCTTCCAAGATTTTATGAGTTGGCCTGTAATGGGGCTGTGGAAAGTAAGGGGGATGTTGTGTTTGCATCTTTTCCAGAAAAAAACTCTGAGTTAAAAGTATTCTGATTCCTATTACGGTAGGACATCTTAGGGAGGAATTTGACAAATGTCTGAGAAAGAGTATCTTTTGCCAGATTGAAGAATTGTGCAAGTGCATATTGCAAAAGGCTTTGTCCTATGTCTTTGTTTTTCAAATGCACAAGAAGCTGTTCAGTGGGGCACACACCACCCCGCTGGGAAACAGGGACTTGTCAGCTGGCAAAATTCCATGATGCATTGGGAGAGGGAAATTCAGTGCATTCTGTGGTGGTGCTTTGCCTTGTCACCATCTTGAGATGCCTATTGTAGGAAACATCTGTTGTTTTGGTCTGCCCAGCCTCTACTCTGTCTTTTCTAGCAATAGAATCTCTGCTTTCCTTTAGGGAACACCCGTCCCTCACTCTTACTCTTCATAACTCGAGTGGACTGATCCCACCTCCCAGTTCTAGGGTGAATGCATGACCCAGGCCTGATCAGTGTATGCCCTCCTCTGGTTTAGGAATGGTCATGTGACTTATGCTGGACCAGTGGATTCCATTTGGAGACTTTTTATTGAAACTCTGGAGAAAGAGAAGCCCTGGGGTTTGTATGCTCTAAAGATGTAGGCCTGTAGTCGTTGGTAGTTATTTGGTCACTATGAAGGAAAACCTTGCTTCAAAATAAATCCAACACAGAGCAAAAGAAAGCTGAGAGAGGAAAGAGACAGGTTTCTTATAATATATTGTGAACACCTGGATCCCACTCTGCTAAAAGCTTCCTTGAATCTCTTGTTTGTATGAGCCAGTAGCTTCCTACAGTAGGTTAAATATAGCCACAATTTCTTTGTGGCTCCTTTCATTAAGAGATGGGGTCTATTTCCACACCTTTTGAATCTGGGCTGGCCTTGTGACTTGCGTGGACTCTTGAAGGTGGTGGGAGTGACACTGTGAGTTGTGGAGACTAGGCCTTGGGGTCCTTGCAGCTTCTGCCTTCACCCTCTGGGACCTCTGCCCTGAGACCATCCTTTAAGAAAACCATCTAACCTACTGGAGGAGAGGTCACGTGGAGCAGAACCGAAGTCCCCTAGCTGCCCCACATGTCAGTGAGGTCGTCTCGGACCTCAGCCTTGCTGACCTTCCAGCTGAATGCAGCTGCACTTGGGGGGCCCAGGTGAAACCAGCAGGTGGACGGCCCCATCAGCCCACAGAATCAGAGTTGTTATTTTAAGCCACAAGGTGTTGGGGGTGGCTTGTTATACATCAATAAATTAGCTGATAAATTTTTTTTATTTGCTTGAGTCAGTTTGATTTTATTTTCTGTCATTCACAATAGAGAGTTAGGACTGATACACTTCTGTAATGAACTAAACCTTATCAGAAATGCACCTCTGTGGAACTTCTCCCCACCTGTGAGTGAAACCAGCTGCCTTGATCTGGAGCTTCACTTGCCAAGCATGCATGTGTGAATTCTCTTGCTAGTGGGATATAGTTCTTGCTCATGTTTGTGTAACTTATCTGAACAATGGTGCCACTGTCTCTGAAGGGGTGGATTTCTCCAGCACATGCCCCTAAGGGAAGACCTTTCAACAGCTCCTTCTCTACTGGTCACTTATGGGGTTTAACACTTGGCATTCCTCAGCCTTGTTGTAGCTCCTCTTCATAGGCTCTCACACATGTGACTTCTGGGGTTACTGATCTGTCCTGAAAATGTCCAGGAGAGGTGAAGCATCAGCTACTTGAGACTAAGGAAAGTAGTAGAGGCAGTGCAATAGCATGGGTCCTGGAGTCAGACCTTCATGGGCTCAAAGGCTGGCTCTGCCACCTGCTGCTGAGGGCCTTGTGCTCATCATGGAGCCTGTCTGAAACTCGGTCTCATGGGTGAAATGGGAGGTAATCATACTTCCTTCATGGGGTTGTGGTGACCAAAACATGAGGAGATGCCTCCCATGCAGTGTTGGTAGCCCAGATTTAGCAGCTATCCTTCAACATTTTTCCTCTTGAAGGTGGCAGGATATCACAGAACACCATCCTGCCACTGCCAATCATGTTTATTTCATTCTTAACACTAGACAGAATCATGTCTTGTTCAATTTGTTATCAAGTTTGTAATGGGTTGCCTGTAATGAAGAGGGTCTTTTCTGATAGCGTTCCTTTCAAATACAGACTCATATGGTAATGGTGGTCAGAATGGTGATGATAATACAAACAAATTATAACATCATGTGAAAACATTATGTGTAGGAGCAATATGATGATGTTGGGAAGAGGTGCTATGGCAACACATAGGACATAGGGGCTGAGAGTCTTCTGAAGGCAGAGTCAAAGCAGTCCCACCTGATTTGACACCTAGTAGGAATTTCTAAGGCAGGAGTTGGAGAGGAATGTCCAAGCAGAGGGAATGCATATGCAAAGGCATAGAAGTATGAGAAAGTATGTTCTAGAGACTGCAAGCAGTTCAGGATGCTGTGATGTAGGTTGATTGTGAGGGAATAGAAGGAGGGTAGCTGGAAAGGGAGGTGGTGACCCATCATGAGGGACAAGGCACCTACACACAAAGGAATGTCAACTTGGTGCTGTAGGCAGTGGGCATCATTACAGAATTTTAAGCAGGAGAGTAACATGAATAATGTTTTAGAAAGATCAAGCAGTGAGTAGTTGGAGGGGGTGCAAGTCTCCAGGCTGGGAGACCAGTTATGAATTAATTACAAAATCCCACCTAGAGACGATGCGCATCTGAGTTAAGGTCAATGAGATGATAGTGAGGTTGAAGAAAAGAAGGACTGAAAATATCAAGCAGGCAGTATTGTTGAAAGATGGCAGCCAGTTGGATGTGGAAGGGTGAAGGTGGAAGGGAGAAATCAAAGAAGCCTACTTGCTTTCCTACTTAGATGACTTCAGAAATTAGGTGGTGTCATGAATCACATTGGGTAGTACAGAAAGAGAAGCAGACTTGATGAGGGGCCAGGAAGGATTGTTTTGGATGTGTTGAACTTGAGCCACCTGAAGAAACCTAAGTGAAGATATTTGTGCGTATTCTAGATCAGATGTAGACCAAGTAGTCACCAATGTGTAGATGAGAGTTGGTGTGGATAAAATTGACCATGGAAAAGTGTGATATCAGTCAGTGATCAAACTCTGGATGATGCTACCATTAAGTTGGGCATAGGAAGAAAAATCATGGAAGAGGATTGTAGCAGATTGCATTTTCCAAAGATGGCTGGAACAATCTCTCCTATCCCACATGCCCTTCTTACCATGGGATTTTGACACTTCTCCCAGAGAGACAAGGCCTATGTTCCTTTCCCATGATCTGGGAAAATTTGACTCCAGTGGAGGTGCTTCTAGGATACTTCCAAGGCTAGGTAATAAAAGAAGATACAGCTTTTGCTGGTTTTCCTAGGACATTCACCTTTGGAGCCCTGAGCCACTATGTAAGAATCAGAGGCTGCCATGATTTGAAGGACTCAGGTTACAGGGAGAAGCCATGTGTAGGTCTTCTGGCCAACAGCCTCAGCTGATGTCCTACTGACAGCCAGCATCAACTGCGAGGTGTGAGTGAAGATATCAGCAGATGATTCCTGCCCCCAGCCATAAATTCAACCCTAGCCTTTGAGTCCTCTGTGGAGCAGAGACAAACCATGCCTTCTGTGTGCTTTCTGAATTCCTGACCTGTAGAATCTGTGAGCATTATAAAATTGTTACTTTAAGTTGCTAAGTTTTGGGAAAATTTGCTGTACAAATAGATAACCAGAACAAGGACAAAAAGGAGGAGTCAAGAGAAGTTGGAAGCCAACTGAGAGAGAGGGAAGGCTTGAAGTGGTCAGAACAGTGAACACCTAAGAGACATCCACTGAATTTGCCCACTAGGAAGCCATTAGTAACTTCAATAGGAACATCTTCAGTGTGTCATGAAGGCCAAAGATTGCCATGAAAGAGAGGAATGGAAATGGAGTGTGGGCCACTTTTTCAATATGCTTAGCCTTGAAACACGGGACAGAAACAGTGGAAATTAGATGGAGATGCAAAGTCAAAATTTTTCTTTAAAAGATGTTAGAGAGAGATTTGAGAAGAGAACGAGGTTGGAGATGCAGAAAGAAAAAATTACTAGAGGAATGTCTTGAGGGAAATAGGAGGAGTTAGATGGAAACAGTCATATTTCTGAGAAAATGTTCTTGAACAACCTCTGGTGTAGAGGGAAGGAGGTTTAATGGGTGGTGGAGGAGACAATTTCTGAGGCTGGGGGCCATGACTGTTTTAAGTTCTGGGCTGCCAGAACTTAAAACTAGTCTAGGGATTAACAACCATAGGAAGCAGCACTATGGCATTTAATGTCTTATCATGGAGGAATTATTATTTTGATAGCAAAAATTAGTTAACTTCACTGTCTATTTATAAAAGGTAAAACCTACCACATGGAATCTTAGATATCATCTTTTTGCCTCTACTCTGAGAAATTCTTTCTGTAACATGCTTACTGATTATCTATTTTTGCTTAAATATATAGTGATTTCTTTGTCTATTAAATATAATTTTACCTTTCTGAGTCTTCTACCCATTGATCCTAGTTCTCCCTTTGTAGTTACGCAAAAGAGAAGAATTTCAGATCCCACTTTATCTTGTAATGAACCAAGGGTAGAGACAACAAAGGTGTGGGCCCAGAATTTAAGGTAACTGATATTTTAGCTCTAAGGGTAATGTGCCTCTCATTTGCCGACATTCAGTAAGACAGAAAACAAAAGAGAAGTATTAAGAATGAACCAAGTAGAGTAGGTGTCTTAGTCCATTTGAGCTGCTCTAGCAAAATACCATAGACTGAGTAAGCTTATAAACAGCAGAAATTTATTTCTCACAGTTCTGGAGGCTGGAAGTCCAAGATCAAGGTGCCAACAAGTGTCTGGTGAGGTTCCTTATCTATAAGATTCCTTATAGAGAGCTTCTTTATAGATAACCATCTTCTCACTCTAATCTTACATGGCGGAAGGGGTGAGGGGTCTCACTCTGGCCTCCTTTATAAAGGCATTAATGCCATTCATGAGGTCTTCCCCTATGACCTAATCACCTCCAAAAGGACTCCTAATACTATTGGGGGTGGGGATTTCAACATATGAGTTTTGGAGGGACATACACTTTCAGACCACAGCAATAGGTGAATCAATTGTGGCACACATCTATGGCACAAAAATCTATAAAAATGGTGTTGTGTTTTTGACATGTTTAAGTTCACAACGGATTCAGTGTGGGGGAAAAAGTAGGCTGTAAAACATCATATTGTAGAGACCCATTTTGTACATGACCAATATACACAGAAAAAAGAGTATGCACCAAAACATTGATCTGGGTGTTTTCTCTGGGTGGCAGTATTATGGAGACTTTCATTTCCCTTGTGTAAAAGGAACATGTATTTCTTGTATGTATAAATAGAATTAGTAAAACCAAAGCAACCACTGAATCTGCATGTGTGCTCACTTCAAATGTGAAAGCTGCACTTACCTGTATGCAGGTAAGTGAGTCTGTGGGTGGCCCTTTCCTGATGTTTCACACCCTTGGATGAGGTCTTGCATCTTCTTGGTGGCTGGTGCGCTAGAGGGTAGTGGGAACACGGACAGACTCTGGCCGCAGGACAGCCTGTGTTTAGACGAAGAATAGGAAAGAACACAGTAGACCCCTGGGAATCTGCTAGCCAGGTCTGGGAGGGCCTGAGCCTCGGCATCCTCTTTGCTTTTCTCATCTGGCCTTCCAACAGTGCCTTGGGATCTGTGGGTGCTGTGTTGGCCTTCCAGTGCTCTCTGACAGGTCTTCCTGTTAGTGTTGGAGGCTGGATGAGGAGACCCTTCCGGTTTATTGTGGTAACCTCCTTAGGTACAATTAGGACTTGAGGCAGGCTGGGCTCAAAACAGTGCAGGGGAGTTGTTTTTCAGTTTTGTTTCTCTTTCCTTGCCTCTTTTCTTTTAATCTTAGGTATTGGGGTGTGGGGGTGTGTGTGTGTGAGACAAATCTATTTGGAAGAATTGTATTCTCCCAATTGTTTCTTTGAAATGTCCCTCTCTTCTTCTTCTCTGCCTCCCAGCACTTTATACTCACCTCTCCTAAAGCGCTCTATGGTGATGGATTGGCTCGTTCACTGTAGATTTATCTTTTTGCTCCACTAGACTATGGGTGGACTCCTTTAGGGCAGGGACTCCGTATTTCCAACTATACCGAAAGAACTCAGAAGACAGGGACTGTCTTAAATCTCCATACTCCTAGGGCTCAGCACTGTATCAAGGGCTGAAAAATTATCTATTGGTGATGGCACCAAGCAGCATATCATCATAAATATGTGAGTTTTTGGTGTCCCTGAATCATGGTGCATATTCACTCTATATGCTTTGTTATTTTACTTTAGCATGTGAAATATCGCCTTATGATCTAAACATGTAATACACTGTGTCTGATAGCAGGAATTGGCTGAGCTCTTCCTTATTTTTTGTGGTAGACTTCTCTAAGCAAATACATTTCCTCTGATGGACTTCACTTTGAGTTTACAGGCAGGTACATCCAATGTTGACCTCCAAAGTTCCCACTGCAGTGTCTAGGTGGTGGAAAGTTTGGCATAGCAGGGAGACAGCTTTAAGCTCAGAGGGTAGCATTGGGAAAGGATGATTTCTGGCAAGGATTTATGTAAAAGCTTTTCAAAATTGTGACTGTATTTTAAATGAATACTCAGCTTCTTGTTTTTGTAAAGAGCTATTTTCCATTGGAGAACAACCTTAGATTTTATGTTATGCTGTGTAAAAAGTTTCCAGAAAATGTCAGGGTATTTTCCAAAGGTACCCTAGGAGGTAGAAGCAATGAAAACACTTAAAAAATCTGTGTTCTCGTGGATATTGGCCATTTAATTTGTTTTTCATTGATTCTTCAGCCAAAAATAATTCTAACCAGGTGAGAATGAGGATCGGGGAGTGAGAGAGCAGAGGTTTTTGGGTCTAGCACTCCCTAGGACAGGACTCCATTGATTATTAGTCAAGAGGACGTGATTGGAGACCAAATTTCTTTTTCTTTGCTCACATGTCATTCACGCCTTTGAACCATGTTTCCTAGTCTGGAGCAGATGGTTTCCTCCTGGCGACAGATCATCTGCCTCTGCTTTCTGTGTTAGCTTATGTTTTCAGGTTTATGTGGAACAATTCTAGATAGAGGAAATTACTTAGGGGAAAAAAGATTTAATATGATGAACATGTTTTATGGATCAAGTCCCATGTTAGGTGTTTTACATACACTCTCATTTATCTCTGTCAACTGGTTCTGCAAAAGGAACCGATTTTCATTCCCACTTATGATTGAGCAAACAGAGGTGCAGAGAATTCAAGAAAAGTACTTAGGCCCCTGGGAAGAGTCTGGATTTGAATCCGAGTCTGTCTAGTTGCAAAGTCCTGTGCTTTCCAATGTACCATGCTGCCTTAATAGCACAGCACAGCAAGATTCAGGTCACCCACACAGGTGGTTGGAAAGAAACGGTTGGGAAGAAACCTTTCTGTGCAGGTTTTTATTATATTTTGAACATCTAGGGTGGAGTATACGATGGCCAGGCAGGAGGCATGAAGCTGGCAAAGCCACTCTGGCACCTTCTGCCTATAAGACAGCCTCTGTTTATTTCATGCCAGAGAATGTGGAGGGTGGCTTAAATGATTTATGTTTGAAGGATTTTTTTTTTTTGGTTGACAAAAATGCCCCTATTGCAATAAGCCTTGGATACTCAATTTTTAATAAACTGGGCTCAGCAGCTGCATAAGGTCAAGAGAGACAGACTCTGTTTATGCTGAGGAGGTGTCAAGTCAAATGCACCCCTGGTCAGGATCCCTCCTGAGCAGACGGATTTTCCATGGCCTGACTTGTAGGGATTAACCCTGGGTATTCAGGACTTGCGGGTATGCTGTCCTCTGGGAGGCTGTCAAGGATAGCTGTTTGGAAGCCTGAGACTGGGGACTTTAGTGGGAGCGGGTCTGTTGTCTGTGTTATTACCAGGGAGTTTCCAAGGATGGAGACTGTTATAAGCTATAGATTTAAGACTGACACATTGAACTGTATCCAGACTCCATGTTACCCTGGGCAGATCCTCAAGTCCTGGAAGTTGGGCAGCTGCAAAGGCCAGTAGCAGGGAGTCACCATGGAACTTGTTGCTAATGTTTATGCAGTGGCCTGTATGGCACAGCATACAATATAGCTATTGTTCTGTGTTTCAGGAGTGCCAGTTAGTGGCTGGTGTTAAAATGTGTCCAGGATTTGGATGGAGAATCCTCTCTGTCTACCACTGTATTAGATTTTGGAGGTATATCCAGACTGTGCCTGGGGGTAAAGGCTGGAGATGGAATAGATTAGGGCAGATACTGAGACTGGGCCCAAGATAGAAGGCCCAGGAGAGCCATGTGGCCCAGGGATCACATATTTAAACTTTTAAAGTTTATTTCAAAATTAATATATGGTAAATGCAACACAATTTTTGGTGAACAGTTCCATGAATTTTAACAGTGCATACAGTTGTGTAACCACCACAATCAAGACACAGAGCAGTTCCATCCTTGCTCCCCACCCCAATTCTCTTGTTTTCTCCTTTTCATTGACTCCCTCTACCTTAACCCCTGACAACCAGTGGTCTGTTTTCTGTCTCTATAGTTTCACCTTTCCTAGAAGAATGTTACATAAGTGGAATTATGTAGTATTTTTAGTCTGGCTGCTTTCATGTACTATAATGCATTTGCCATTCATCCATGTTCTTGCATATATTGGTAGTTCCTTTTTATTGGCTGAGTAGTATTCCATGATGTGAATGTGTCATGGTTTGTTCATGCATTCACCAGTTGAAGGACATTTGGGTTGTTTCTAGTTTTAGGCAATTATGAATAAAGCTGTTAGAAACATTAATGTATAGGTTTTTGTATGAACATAACTGTTCACTTCTGTTGAGTAGACACTTTGAGTGGGATTGCTGGGTCATCTGGTAAATGTATGGCTAACTTTATGAGAAACTGCCACACTGTTTTCCAGGGTGACTATACCATTTCGCATCCCCACCATCAATGTATGAGGGGTCTAGTTGCTCTGCATCCTTGCCAGCACTTGGTATTGTTGATATTTTTTATGTGTTTATATTTATTTTTAGCATTCTAATAGTATGTGGTATCTCATTATGATTTTAATTTGCATTTCTATTTAAATGTTTTGGACATTGTTTCCAAATGAGGTCATGTGTATGGTCACTATTGTCAGGATTGAAAGAAGTAAATAGCACAAGTATACTGAATTGTATTTTCAACTGCTGTTAACAGATGCTCAACCATAGTTGAGGCACAATTTCCTTTTTCTTTAAATTTTAGGCGTGGTCTTGCTCTGTCACTCAGGCTGGAGTGTAGTTGCATGATTATAGCTCACTGCAACCTTGAACTCCTGGCTTCAAGCAATCCTCCTGTCTCAGCCTCCTGAGTAGCTGGGACTACAGGCATGCACCACTACACCCAACTAATTAAAAATTTTTTTTTGTAGAGCCGTTGTTTTGTTATGTTGCCTGGGCCAGTCTCTAACTACTGGCCTCATGCCGTCCTCCCGTGTTCAGCCTCCTAAAGTGCTGAGATTACAGGCATGAGTCACTGTACCCAGCCAAGGCATAAGTATACATGATTCACATAAAGGAATTCCAGCTGTAGACTATTCAGAGGTGATAGGTGGTCAGGGACCCAGGTTCTCACTTTCTGTGTCATCATCCTTCGGTTGTGGCTTGCTTTCTCAAGGTCGCCAGATGATTGCGGGAGCTCCAGCCATAACACTTGCTCTCCAGGCAGGAGACAGGGAAAAGGAAAAGGCCCTGTCAGTATTTTTTTCCTCATGGTAGAAGAGCCTTGCATTCTTTCACCCTCCTGGTTGCGTCCCTCCTCAGGCTGCAGTTTGTCTTTAACCTTCAGTTTGTGTGGCTACTTTCTGCTTAGGAGAAATTGTCAGGCTTTCCCTTGTTTCACTAGGAAATATCCAGGCCTGTTTATTTTTCACTTTAAACACAATTTGAATAAGCCTATCACTTTCAGTTCCTTTGAAAACTGGAAGCATCAAATTAGAAAGTGGGAGGAACGATGGCTAATGGCTGGCATGTGGAGACACAGATCATGCACAGTTTAACAATGAAGAAGGGTAGAAAAAACCCAGATGATAGCTTAAGGCCGGCGAGTGTGGGGGCAAACAGCTCTGCATGGCTTCAAAGCCTTTGACACCTTGATTTTGCAGTTCTATCTGTAGGGTTGTCTTGCTGGGTAACAAAATCATTCCTCTATCTCTTTCCGCTCTGATAGACTGTATGTCTTCTCCTGTGGGTGGGAACATGGTACATTTTCCACCGATATCCAGTGTTCTATGTACTCTTATATGTGTGAATTGTGTACTCCTTACCAGCTTCCTAGGAAGACAAAATAAGCAAAATATGATTGGATGTTTCGGGGAACCTTAGCATTAGGGCTGCCAGATAAAATACAGGGCACCTAATTAAATTTGAATTTCAGAAAAACAATGAATTGGCGTGTGTGTGTGTGTGTGTGTGTGTGTGTGTTCCAAACAGTACATGGGACACACTTATACTAAACAATATATTCCTTGCTTTTCTGAAATTCAGAGTAACTAGTCATTGTGTATTATTTTTATTTGCTAGATCTGACCAACCTACTTGGAATACATGAGTGTCAGGAGAAGGCCCTGCAGTTGGTGCGGTAGAATTGATTTAAATGAAATAGCCTTGGCACAGTGGTGGAAATATTTGTTGATCCGATTTTGCTCTTGAGTGTGGGACTTCTGATGCTCTTCTGAAGCAAGAGGAAATAAATTTCTTTTCATGGCTGCTAATAAGCTAGCTCAATACAGCAGCCCTGAGAAAAACCCTGGCTAGGGTTTTAAGAGTCCTAGGAATGACATGAGGTTTATGTTTCCTTATCTCCTTGGCTCATTCCTTGCCTGTTTAGAGAAGCTTTTTAGAGTGTATGTCTTCTGTCTGTTTATACATTGGAACCTAGAGTTAGAGTGGAAATGCTCAAGTTCACTACAGAGTCATGAATAAGATCCTGATCATGTGGGTATAATGGGCTTCCTAAACCAGTGGTTCTCAAAGTATGGTCACTAGACCAGCAGCATCGGTATCACCAAGGAACTTTGAAGATGTGCAAATTTGATCCCCAGCAAAGACCTCTTGAATCAGTAAGTCTAGGCGTGGGGCCCAGCAGTCTGTCATTAACAAGCCCTTGGCGTGATTCTGATGCTCCTAAAGTTTGAGAACCACTGCTGTAAATTAGGGGTTTGTAAACTTTTTCTGTAAAGGACCAGATGGTAAATATTTTAGGCTTTGTGGGGTATAGGGTCTCTGTTGCAAATACTAAACTCTGCCACTATAGTGCAAAAGCAGCCACAGATAATATGTAAAAGAAAAGAATGGGCATAGCTAAATTATAAAGTAAATAAAGCCTTATATTTACAAAAACGGGGAGCTGGGCCAGATTTGTGCACCCATTTCCCCACAGTAGTTCGCAGACCCCTGAAAAAACTAAAAGTAGCATCTTCAGAGTAGTCAGACTTGCTTGTTACTTGCCTCTTCTATTTAGTGATACACTCAAAATGCTCCTTAATACCCACACTATCAGAAGTTGGAGACACCAGTAGGAAAGAAACAAACAAACAAACCAACGAACAAACACAAAACTGCCTAGGTCTGGTGAAGTAGCCATTATCATGCGAGAAGATGCCCAGTGACCAGAGATGTCTGTCCCTCTCTAAGTCTTACCTGGTTTCCAACTGTAATGCTTATTAATGAGACCATTCTGACTGTTCTCACTAGAAATTTGTTCTTACTTATCCCAAGTGCTGCCTAACATTTCTGTTCTCTTCCTCTAGTCCATTCATGCTTCTGGTGTGCTGGAAGACTAGTTTACGTATTATTTTTTCTAATTTATTTTATTCATTCATTCATTCATTCATTCATTCATTCATTCATTCATTCTGTTGCCCAGGCTGGAGTGCAATTGCATGATCTTGGCTTGCTGCAACCTCCGCCCCCTGGGTTCAAGTGATTCTCCTGCCTCAGACTCCCAAGTAGCTGGGATTATAGCCGCCCACCACCATGCCCGGCTAATTTTTTGTATTTTTAGTAAAGATGGGGTTTCACCATGTTGGCCAGGCTGGTCTCCAACTCCTGACCTCAGGTGATCCACCCGCTTCAGCCTCCCAAAGTGCTGAGATTGCAGGCATGAGCCAACACGCCCGGCCAGTTTACACATTCTGTCCTCAAACTTCCAACACATTGGTCCTCCTTCTTCAGTCTCAGCCTTGCTTCCTCTTTCACTGAGAAATCCAGGCAATGGAAGATAGTTTCTTCAGGTTACCCTTACTGTATCTCTGAATCTACCCGTGTCTGTGCCCTGAACCTCCTGTCACTGTGGATGAACTGCTGCTGCATCTGTACGGGGCAAACCCCTCCACTTTTGTGCTAGGTTGTATCTCGTACTTACTCAAGGACATTACTGTAGCCACTGTCTCCTGTCTTCTGTGTCACTATCCACCACCTCCCACTAGATCATTTCCTTGTTGTCAAACCTATTATAATTTCTACCTTGTCACCTTTTTGTTAGCATCCCATTTCTCTGCTGTCCTTGGCAGCAAAACTCTCTGTAATGGTCTATACATGCTTTCCCTGATCCCTTGCCTCTGTCTTCTCTTGAACTTACACCTGTCAGGCTTGTGTCTCCACTACGTCCCTGAAACAACTTGTCAGTGTCACCGATGACCTCCAAGCTGGCTAATGTGCAGATACAGGCAATGTTCAGACCTCATTGTACTGAGTTTTTAGCAGCTCTTGACACAGTTAATTACTGCCTCCGTCATGGGACACTTTCCTCAGTTTCTGGGACATTACTTGGTTCTCTTCCTACTTGCCTAGATGCTCCCAGTTAGTCTTATCTCCTGGCTCCCCCTCATCTCTCTCACCCGTAAATGGTATAGTTCCTCAAGGCTCAGCCCTAGGAACACTCTCTATTCTCATTCCTTTGCTTATCTTGTCTAATTTTATGGTTTAAATAGCATCTCTATGCAGACATATCTCAAATCTATGTCTCTAGTCTGGATATAGCCATAACAACATATCTGCCTTCTTGCTCAACATCTCTATGTGGGCGTCTGTTGGGAATCTGAAACCAACATGAAACCAAAACCCCAGATTTTCCCCACCAACCTTACCAAACCCATTTACCCATTCCTCAACTCAATAAATGACAGCTCCATCTTTAGAGGTGCGATGAAACCTTCAGAATCATTCTTGACCCTCCTCTTTCTCTCACATCCCAAATCACATCCATCAACACATCCTAGTGATTCTACTCTAAAAATGTGTCCAGAATCTACCCGCTTCTTGCCACCTCTGCTGCTATAGCCTGGTCCAAGCTGTTAGGCTCTCTCCTCAGGATTACTGCAGTAGCTGCCACACTGGTCTTCTCTTTTCAGCCTTTGGGCCCTACCCTCTATGAGCAGCATGGCAGCAGAGGGAGCTTTCTCGAATGTAGATCAGATCATTCACTCCTCTGCTGCCCATTTTACAGTGGCTTCCAGGCCCCATGTAATTTGCTCCTCGGCTGCCTCTCTGATCTGACCTCCTGAAGCTGCCTTCTTTGCCCCAGCTGCTCCACCTCTTTGCTGTTCCCTGAGCACTTGGGTACATTTCCTCCTTAGGGCCTTTGCCCTTGCTGTTCCCTCTGTGTGGAATGTTCTCTCCCTAGAAAACTGCATGGCTCCCTTGTTTACTTCCTTCAGCTTTTGGTCAAATGTCACCTTCTCAGAGACTCTTTCCTGGCCAACCTATGGGTAAGAACTGCCATCTCCACCCTCCTTACACCCTTTACATTCCCTTGTCTTGCCTTATTTTTCTCAGCAGGGCATACCACCACCTGCTAGATTGTCACGTACTTGTCAATTGGTTCTGTCCTCCTGCTAGAATGAAAACTTCATGAGAGTGAGAAGCCCAGTGCCTAGGACAGTGCCTGAGATTTAGAACATGCTGGAAGCACGTTGAGTGAATGAATTCTCACTTCTCAGACCAACCATGCATTATAATACGGTGGTGGTTTTCATACTTTTAAACAGCAGGACAACTCTGTTTCCAAACAAATTCAGAAGGAGCCCAATTTGTAGGACAGATAATGATATTTGATCAGCTTGAATGTATCTCATTTCGTCTTGTTTTTGTTGTGTTTTTGCAAAGTGTGAGAAAGTCCTGATTTACATTGCAAATGGTAACAGCTCAATCTGCAATAGCAAAATGTTCTTCAGTTAAACAGGGCCGGAACTTTGAAGGAAGAGTAGTAAGATAATTTTATTTCAAAGCGGAACATTCACGAGTTCTTAGACAGTTGGCCCAAACACCTCGCTGACAATGCTCACGGAGCCTGTGTGCCTGAGCGCTGCCCAGCGTTTGCCTATAGTGCACATGGGCCATTGTGGTGAACTTTACTTGCTTCTAGAATTTCACGTGGACAGACATGTGTAGCTTGCATTAAAAGCAAAACAAAACAAAACACGTAGAGGTACAGCTTCTTAATGAATGACACATTTAGAAAACATTTAAATAAACATACAGTGTGATGGCCTGGGGGAAGCTTTGTTAGTGAGTGTTGTGTAAATACCTTGAGAACACAAGACAGTGTGTGTGCTGGCGGTCTTCAGAGGGTTACACTTCGGATGATAACACATCGGTTGTTCATTTAACAATGGTTTTAAAAATAGTCATGCTGTTCTTTTCCTCTTTCTTCACCTTCTTTTCAAAAATGGTAAACATTGTTTTTCAGGTTTCTATATGAACAAAATCTGCTGAGGGGCTTGCAGCAGGCCAGTGATCTTTGGTGTCTTTCCAAAGGGCCTTTAGGGATGATTCCAAAGACAGTTTCTAGTCACATGGTGGACCCGCCATTAATGAATGTTGGATGCTGAATGAACACAGCAGCAGGCAGAATGGGAGGCAACACACAGTGTCCTCTTGAAAAAAAAATACCACCTGCTTCACCTCCCTTCCTGCCTCTAGTAATGTGGTCCCCAGCTCTCCATCCCTGGCCTTATTAAGGTCTAATTAACAAAAATGTATATATGCAGTGATCTATGCACACATCGTGAAATGTTTAAATCAAGCTAATTAACATATCTATCATCTCACAGGCTATCATCTTTTTGTGGTGAGAATACTTAAGATCTGCTCTCTTAGTAACTTTCAAGTATACAAGACATTATAATTAACTAGAGTTGCCGTGCTGTGTAATAGGTTCCCAGAACTTACCCAATTTTTTTTTTTTTTTTTGAGACAGGGTCTCACTCTGTTGCCCAGGCTGGAGTGCAGTGGTGCAATCAGGGCTTACTGCACCCTTGACCTTCTGAGCTCAGATGATCCTCCTGCCTCTGCCTTTTGAGCAGCTGGGACTATAGGTGTGCACCACCATGCTTAGCTAATTTCTCTATTTTTTTTGTAGAGACAGGGTTTCACCATGTTGCCCAGGCTGGTCTTGAACTCCTGGATTCAAGCAATCTGCCCACCTTGGCCTCCCCAAGTGCTGGGATTACAGGTGTGAGCCACCATGCTCGGCTGATCCTGTCTATTTTGACCATGAACCCTAGGGTCAGATTGGCTGGATTCAATTCCTGGCTCCATCACTTACCAGCTGGTGACCATGGCTAAGTAACGGAACTTCCGTGTGCCTTGGTTTCTTCATCTTTGAAATCTGTAGAAGGCACTTATTTCACAGGATTGTTTTAAGGTTTAAATGGATTAACATGTTAGACACCTAGAACCTGGCAAAAAACTTGCCATTATTATTATTGTTATTATTCTGAGAGGTAACACTTTTCATAGCTGCCCAACTGCCACAGAATATTGAGCCAAGAACAAAGCTTCTCTGTCCCTTCTGACTTGTAGTGTCCTGAAGTGCTTCAGTTAGACCTCACAAGATCACATACAACCCAGGCAAATGGTGCAGAGAAAAGGAAATAGCCTCTTTCTATTTATGTGGATAATGGAGGAGTGGTGATCGTGGGTTTTTTTGTTTGTTTGTTTGTTTTTGATTCCTGCCTCTCTGGAGTTTCAGCTGTGTGTTTTCTTTGCTGCTGTCTCTGAGAATGCACACACTTGAGGTGGGTTTGTTGAGAAGTTCTGACTTAGGGTCACTTTTTACAAAAGGGGGTAGAGTCTTCTTTCCCATGCGGCTGGTATTTCACTTTGGGAATTCTTGTTGCTGCCTTACATAGCCAGGTCAAGCCCATAAAAGAGCTACACCAAGCAACCCTCTCATATTCTGGGACAGAGAGCATGCTCAGAAACTCAGGTATTCCCCATGGAGATGAAAAATAAAGCCCTGGGCCACTCTCACAGCCCCTTTCCCTCGATTTAGACTCTACCTTTCCAGCTGTGTGTCTTGTTCAGCCTGTGTTGCAGCCAAAGGGGAAGTTACTCTATTTCCCACATATACCCTGAACCTTTTCACTTCTGTACTTAAAAAATAATAGTTAAAATTTTAACCACTTCAATGATCACTACTAATATTTACCAAGACCTAGAACGTAGCAGACACATGTAATATCGTAACACATCTGTGATGATTTTACAAGTTATGGACCTGCAGAAGAAATGGGGGTATTAAACTTGACAAAACCCATAATTGCTAGCCTTGTGAATGTGAAGCTGGGCCTCAAGCTTGGCCCAGTGGGACTCAGATCTCATGCTCTCAACTCACAATCATCAAAGCTGCAATGGGAGTTGGGTGGGCCTAAGATCTACAGGGAATCCTGCCTCATTCACTCTCCTGGCTGTGATGAAATCAGTGGAAACCTTCCAGAGGTAGACTTTTCAAAAAAATGTATTTTAACTATACAATTAGCCAACATAATTTTGGATAACTTATATTGGGTAAGGATTATCCAATATGAAATTAATACAACCATCTGGACTAAATCATCCTATGAACAAAAATCCCCCCCACCCCTCTTTCTCCCCTGGAGTAGGGATAAAAGGCACATACATTGCATCTTAACATGGAAGTGGGTGCCTGCCATCATCCATTAGTCTCCCGGGAGGCATGGATGCACGCTGTCTCTCCTTGGCAGTTGCCTAGGCTGTTGCTATGGACTGGATTTAGTAAAGGGATGTCTTCAGAGCGAGGCCCAGAGCCTCTATCGGGAACTGGATCTGCAGACAGAAGGACAGCATGTGCCTCTGCACTGGGGACAAAAGCCAGTGAAGCTCAAAAGCCTAGAGCCCCTTCTATTTGGCAGTAGAAAACTCATTCCGTGATCTCTAGATCTTTGCTATGGCTGACCTTGTAAGAATGAGTGAACTCCAAAATGCTGATCCTAGATATAATTAGTGCCAGTGCTGGCTATGTTACTGCCACTTACCTCTGTAGATTTTATGGATATGTAAATTAGGCAGTGCAGATGAGATGTGGGGCTCTCCCTGGCAGCAGACAGCCCTCATATTATTATTAAGGGGCTATTGCCAGAACTAGGACTTAGAATCATAATTTATGTGCTCATACATCTCAACAGCTTCCTATCATATTCAAATGGCTCTGTCCTCCCCAATTGTCATGGTTCTGTCCTCCCATCCCCATGCAAACATTCCTTCAGCACACTTACTTTGAGCTTCTGTTCTGTGCCAGACACAGCGCCAGGTGAGGATACAATGACAACTGCAAAAACAGTTGCTGCCATCATGGAGTTTACTGTCTAGTCGGGAGAGGCAATAAAATAATCATGCAAATAAAATAAAACTTTACCTGGGATGAGAACTACAAAGGAGATCTGCTTTGCCTGGGGCTTTGTCTGGAAGGTCAGAGAGGGTTGGCCTGAGGATTCCATGCCTGAGGTATGGTCTGGAGGAAGAGGACTTGCCCAGTGAAGAGGGAGGGAGGCGTTCTAGGCAGAGGGCACAGCGCAGCGAAAGGCCTGGTGGCTGGAGGTGAAATTCTTCTCATTGTTTAAGCTAGTTCACAGTCACCGTTAGATGGGGAACCCTGCTCTGTGCTCCTTAGCCCTGGGTGCAAAAACTCCCTGGTCCCCCACTCCATTCCTTGGAGGTGAGGACCTGTAGTTCGTTGCCCAAAGCCCATGGTCCTCCTGGGTGTCCTGAGAGCTTTTCAGAGCACCTGGGCCATGAGCCTTCTCTCGCACAGACTTCCCGCTGCAGGGCTGGCCAGATGCCTCCTGAGCATTGCCTCGGCTGTGACTCACAGCCCAGGGAGGCCATGGCGGGAGTGAGCTAGACTCCACAGCCCCCAGCGCCGCAGACTTCTGCCTTGGTCGTTACATCATGGGCAAGATCTTGCAGGCTGGTGGAGAGACAGAGTGCCTGGGGAGGGCCTGACCAACCCCTTGTGTCTCACACAGTAGGCCTGGACCTTCCCAGGGGAGGCTGTTGGGACATGAGGCTCACAGACTGCACTGGTTTTCATTTCCACTGACTCACTATGAAATTGAGTGTTGAGTTCTTCCCTATTCTGGGCCAAGTTTTTCAGTAGGGCAGAAGGGGACATCAATTCATTCAACAAACAGTTGTTGTACATCCCTGATGTGTCACATGCTAAGTCCCTGGGCTGTAGGTCCTGGGGGGGCCTCACAGGTGAGTAGACTACTCTGCAAGAGGGGTGAAAGAAATTCCTGGTCTGTGCAGGGCTTTGTATTCTGGGGAGGGTGAGGGCTGACATAAACCTTAAGAGAATCTTATTAGTCTTCCATTTTTAACATAAGAGCATTCCCAGGGCCTGGGCTGGGCCCTAACTTGGGTGGTCTCACTGCATCGTTCAGCTGGAGAACAAACTGATGCTTCTTATGTGTTTCTTTCCTTTTATAAAATGGCTCAGAGGGTCTGGAAGTTAACTGGTGCTTTGCAATGGGAACCAGAAACAGCAGGTTAGGAATTAAGATGGAGAAAGGTACCCAACGGAAGGGGCCCCCTTTCCACCCCTGGACCCCTGAAGTGCTCTGGATGAATTTGACTGGCTGTGATTTTGGGGTGCCTCACCTGGGTGCACTGCTCCTGCCTGCCCAACCTCCTCCCTCTCCAGGATCCAGCCATCTGTTGAGAATGAGGCAGTGCCCCAGGTCAGAGTGAGTGGGCTTCAGACTCCATTAGCTCACTGAAGAGGCAGCTCAGTGGTCGTGATACAAAGCTTGGGCTTCAAAGTAGGACCGCCTGGGTTTTGGCTGTGCCATCCTGGGCTAGTAACGTAACCTCTGGAGCTTTCTCATTGGTAAAATAAAAGTGCAAATACTGCAGGCTGGGAGGATACACTGAAAAATGCACTTAATGTTCTTAGCACAGTGCCTGGCATAAAGTCAGCGAGTCCAATAAACAGTGGTGATGTTGTTATCTGCTTTTTTTTGTCTCTCTTCATCATGCTTCAGGCGTAAAGGTCCTGTGCATTATTAAATGCTTCGGCACAGTACATGCTGCTGCTTGAAGTGTTGGAGTGTGGCCCAAGGCTAGCTGAACTCTTTCTGCTACAAGAACTGGCTTTCCTGGGGAAAGTCGTGGATCAGGTTGACCTTGACTATTGCTGTCCGGTGTAATGTGTCCTCTTTGCCTTGGGTGCTCAAAGTGTGGGCCACTGCCCAGCATCGTGGGCATCACATAGAAATGCAGCCTCCAGCATCCTTCTTAGACATGCAGCATCCTGGGCCCCCTCCAGACCTAGTGAATGATAACCTGTATGCTGCCAAGATCTCTAGGTGGTCATATGCACCCAAACTTTGAGAAGTGCCTCGACATTGTATCAGCTTATGGGGATAGAGCCCTAGTGTTGGGTGTGTATGGTGTGCGTGTGGTGTGTGTATAGGGAAAAGCAGGGGAAGGATGAACAAATGAGATAAATGAAAACCAACAGAAGTTAACCTGTGACTTTGTGCATCCCATCTGTTGTCACATCGACTCTCATCACCTGTTGACTTCTCTTCTCCCAGGAGCGGTCCTAGGGCAGGGTCTCAGCCCTCTTTTTTTTTTGTTTTTGTTTTTGTTTTTGTTTTTGAGACGGAGTCTCGCTTTGTCACCCAGGCTGGAGTGCAATGGCATGATCTCGGCTCACTGCAAGCTCCGCCTCCCAGGTTCACGCCATCCTCCTGCCTCAGCCTCCCAAGTAGCTGGGACTACAGGCACCCGCCACTACGCCCGGCTAACTTTTTGTATTTTTTAGTAGAGACGGGGTTTCACAGTGTTAGCCAGGATGGTCTCGATCTCCTGACCTCATGATCCACCTGCGTCGGCCTCCCAAAGTGCTGGGATTACAGGCATGAGCCACCGCGCCCGGCTCAGCCCTCTTTACTGTACACCCTCCACACAAGCTCCCTCCCTGGCTCACAGGACTGAATACATGTTTGAGTAAACGCAGCAAAATTATTTAAATTATTTAATTATTTCTACGTAAATGTGAGTTCCCTCTCATTGATTCTGAAACCCAGGCACACATAGGAGTTGGGGTGGTGGGAGCACAGGGGGTAACAGCATGGACCAGAAGGAAAGAGAGACCTGTTTGGTTCCCTTTATCTCACTGGATTTTCCTTCTCAATCTCCTCTCCTGCCTTGTCCTGCTCTGTTCTCTCCCAGTGCGGGACAACCCCATGTCTTCATCCTGGATCCTCTGTTGTCAGCTGTGCTCTTTCCCCAGATAATTTCATCGAGTCCCTTGACTTTAGATCCATACCCTGGTGACTCTCACTGTATCTCTAGCCCTTACTCTAGACTCCTATGACCTGCTGTCGATTTGACATGTTCATTTAGCTGTGGTCTCAGTTGGGTTTTCTAGCTGCAGACAGTACCCGAGGCAGGGACATACCTATCCTGCCCTTTCTCCTGAGAGCATGCCCTCAATCAGTCCTACGTAGGAGGGAGGCAGAATAGGGCAGGAGAAGAGGTGAAGTAAAGATGTGGTGCCTGGCAATGTCCTGCCTTGGCCTGAGCCACAGGTGGGGTGGGCAGTTGGCAGTGTAACCTCCCTGGGGTCCCCTGGTCAGGCTGCCTTCACCAAGGCAGTTCTCTAGAGAAAAGATTCACACTACTTTCAGCAACTGAACTGCACCAACCAGAAAAAGGGGATCTCGGTGGAGTGTCAACAGCATCCGCTACAGATATCCAAGAAGCTCTAGAATTTAATATGCCTCTGGTTGCTCTTCCCTCACAAACTGAGTCCTCCCACAGACTTTCCTGTCTCAGCAAATGGCAACTCCCCCTCACCCATGCGCTCAGGCCCCAGCCTAGAGATCACTCTTGGTCCTTCCTTCCCTCAGCCCCTGCATCTGGTCCATCGGCAGATCCTGTTGACCTCACCTCCCAAATGCATTGGCTGCGCGCACACTGTCTGCACTGCTGTCTCTCCAGCAAGCTAATTAATATATGCATGACCTCACATACTTGTCATTTTTTGTGGTGAGAACATTTACAGTCTACTCAGCCCTGGAAATCACTGGTCTACACTTCCCATTCCTTTTGTGATCCTTCTTCACACAGCAGCTGGGTTGAACCTCTTTAGAAGTGGATATCAAATCCCACATTCCCTAATGGGAAACCCTCCAGTGCCCTCTCATGGCACCCGGGAATGAATTCAGACTCCTCACCGTGGCCTGGGTGGAATCCTACATGATCTGACCTTTGCCCTTCTCCCCTCCCCCACATTCTCTTGCCTGCCTTGTACAGGGGAGGTAGAAGAGCTAAGGAGGTAGGGAAGGTAGGGGAGCTAGGGAAGGTAAGGGAGAGGGGAGGTAAGGGAGCTAGGGGAGGTAGGGGAGGAGGAGAGCTAGGGGAGCTGGGAGAGGTTAGGGAGGCAGGGGAGGTAGGGAGGTAGAGGAGCTAGGGGAGCTAGGGGAGGAAGGGGAGGCGGAGAGGTAGGGGAGGAGGAAAGCTAGGGGAGCGAGGAGAGGTAGGGGAGGCAGGGGAGGTAGGGGAGCTAGGGAAGGTAGGGGAGCTAGGGAAGGTAGGGGAGCTAGGGGAGGTAGGGGAGGTAGGGAAGGTAGGGGAGGTAGGGGAGCTAGGGAAGGTAGGGGAGGTAGGGAAGGTAGGGGAGGTAGGGGAGCTAGGGAAGGTAGGGGAGGCAGGGGAGGTAGGGGAGCTAGGGGAGGTAGGGGAGCTAGGGGAGCTAGGGGAGGTAGGGGAGGTAGGGGAGCTAGGGGAGGTAGGGGAGGTAGGGGAGCTAGGGGAGCTAGGGGAGGTAGGGGAGCTAGGGGAGCTAGGGGAGGTAGGGGAGCTAGGGGAGGTAGGGGAGGCAGGGGAGCTAGGGGAGGTAGGGGAGGTAGGGGAGCTAGGGGAGCTAGGGGAGGCAGGGGAGCTAGGGGAGGTAGGGGAGCTAGGGGAGCTAGGGGAGCTAGGGGAGGTAGGGGAGCTAGGGGAGCTAGGGGAGCTAGGGGAGGCAGGGGAGCTAGGGGAGCTAGGGGAGGTAGGGGAGCTAGGGGAGGTAGGGGAGCTAGGGGAGCTAGGGGAGGTAGGGGAGCTAGGGGAGGTAGGGGAGGTAGGGGAGCTAGGGGAGGTAGGGGAGCTAGGGAAGGTAGGGGAGCTAGGGAAGGTAGGGGAGCTAGGGAAGGTAGGGGAGCTAGGGGAGGTAGGGGGGATAGGGGAGGTAGGGGGGATAGGGAAAGTAGGGAAGGTAGGGGAGGTAGGGGAGCTAGGGGAGGCAGGAGAGCTAGGGGAGCTAGGGGAGCTAGGGGAGGTAGGAGAGGTAGGGGAGGTAGGGGAGCTAGGGGAGGCAGGGGAGCTAGGGGAGCTAGGGGAGGTAGGAGAGGTAGGGGAGGAGGAGAGGTAGAGGAAGTAGGGGAGGTAAGGGAGGTAGGGGAGGTAGGGGAGCTAGGGGAGATAGAGGAGGAGGAGAGGTAGGGGAGGTAGGGGAGCTAGGAGGGAGGGGAGCTAGAGAAGGAGGGGAGGTAGAGGAAGAGTGAGAGGAGGGGAGCTAGGAGAGGTAGGGGAGGTAGGGGAGCTAGAGGGGAGGGGAGCTAGAGTAGGAGGGGCAGTAAGGGAAGAGGGGAGGCAGGGGAGGAGGGGAGGTAGGGGAGGAAAAGAGGTAGGGGAGCTAGGGGAGGTAGGGGAGCTAGGGGAGGTAGGGGAGGTAAGATGTGACTCTCACATGTGTGTCCATCTTTTTTCCTTTAGTAGATTGGAGGGCTCTTGAGGGGAGGAACCATGATTGTCCCTAGATTTTGTGTGGGCAGCACCCAAAGTTGACATTCAAGTGTGTGCTCAAATGTCACCTCCTCCCCTAGAGTCTCTTTGCAATCACAGGATCCAGTCCCTTGCTGTGCTGTCACCCCGTTTTATTTTCTCCAGAGCACAGATTACCACCCGACATTGTTTTATCCATTTATGTGTGTGCTTGTCCCGACCCCCTTAAATGTAAAGCCCATGGGGCCGGGACTTGCGTGTCTTACTCCCCGTGTCTCCGTCTCTGACACTAAGAACAGCGCTGGGCACATAGTAGGTTCAAATATTTGTTGGCCGAAAGACTGAACACTGGAGGAAGCGAACAGAGAGATGTGAATCAGGGCTGCTGGCTCTCTGGAACCTGGAGGGGTTCACTGTAGACCAGGTAGTCTCCATCCAGAAAGTTCATTGTAGGTTAGAGGTTGTTCTTTTTCCAATTTTCTTATCAGAATGAGCAGAGCAGAAAATCAAACCCTGTTTCCTGCTTATATCTCAGACCACCACGAAAGACAGACACATCTGGAAAAGGCTGGGCACACCCTGGAGAGGAGTCTTAGCTCTCCCTGACTCCCCCCAGAGACTTACTCAGCTCCCCTGAGGAACTCGCTGTCACTGAGGCCCAAGGAGCTGGTTAATATCAGAAGCCTTTTTTTTTTTCAGTCTCCTGAATTGGCTCCTGACTTGGTATTACCAAAATCCTGACAAAGTCTGCGAGTTGCATGTCCAGGGAACAGACACAAATTATGTTCTCTCCTGGATGATGACTTTGTTTGAAGAACAAGAAGCACAATTTTCCTGATTGGAGATTCTGAGGGCAGTGATGAAGTTAAGCCACTCAGATCTCTAAATTGTGTTCCGATTTTGGCAAGTTTTGCAAGGAGAAGGCTCAATACCAGGGTCAATCAATCAGCTGCCGCCAGCTAGATTGGATTTTTGCATTTAATTTGGTACCAAGGGACCACGGAGGAGTAAGCCTCTCTGGGTTCAAGCTTTGGGTTAGGCCATGGGGCGGGACAGACTGCCAGTCCTGTAAACTTTCAGAGCTGGGGAAGGGAAAGTGGAAAAATTAGTGTTTAAGGGGCCAGGCGGCAGATGCAGGAGAGATTTGGATTCCTTCTCCTGCTAAAGTACTTCTCTCTTGTGGCCTCAGGTCCTAGGGGCTCTGCAGAGGATCAAGTGGTCTTTTGTTCAGTGGCAGCAGAACCCCGCTTTCTATCCTGTGGCCAGCTCCTCTGACCAATCCTGTCAAATTGCTGAGAAACCATGTTCCTCCCCTCATACTCTCTGCCCCTTATTGGGGCCCCATCAGGGATGAAGCTTGCCTGGCTCCCTGTTGTAGCCAAATGGCACGTAGGCTCCAAAGAGCCATAATTGGGTGTGGAATGGTAAAAAGTATGTTGGAGTCAGCAGACCTCATTGAAAGCCATGTTTTAGCACTTCTTTACATGGTGACCTTGAGGAAGTCACTTAACCTCTCTGAACCTCAGTTAATTTGCCCAGGATTGCTTATAGGTTGCTGTGAAAACCTGGACGTGGTTATGATGATGATGATGATGTTGACAACAATGGCTCACGTTCACTGAGTACTCAACCCGTGCCAGGCCCAATTCTAAATTCTTCATGTGTCTTCACTTGCATTTCACTTTGCTTAGAACGTCCTTATGTGGTGGTTCCGTTATCACGCCATTTTACAGATGTGGGGACTGAGGCACAGAGAAGCTAAACAACAAGCCCAAGGGCAAAAACTAGAGCTAAGGATTTATTGAGGTAACATATGTGGAACATGCTTCATGTCATGCTGACTGACTTCCAGTTGTTCCAGCATGCAAGGAGGCTTCAAAAAGTCTGGGCTTTGGGTTTGGTTTTGCAGGTCATCAACTTCTGAGCATTGGCTGTGTGTCTGTGCTGGGGCCTACAAGTGCTGGACAGGAAAGGCTTTATAATTGCTTGAGAATGTGAGGGGATGGAGGATAGGGAGTAGGGCTAAATAAGATGGTAGGAGGAGCCGGGCATGGTGGCTCACACCTGTAATCCCAGCACTTTGAGGGGCCGAGGAGGGTGGATTGCTTGAGCTCAGGAGTTTGAGACCAGCCTGGGCACATGAAAACCTGTCTCTGGCTAATACAAAAAATTAGCTGGGTGTGGTGGTGAGCACCTGTGGTCCCTGCTACTTGGGAGGCTGAGGTGGGAGGATTGCCTGAGCCCCAGAGGCAGAGGTTGCAGTGAGCCAAGATTGCGCCACTGCACTCCAGCTTGGACGCCAGAGTCAGATTCCATCTCAACCGGCACAAAAAAAGGTGGTAGGAGGGAAACCTCTGAGGAGGCGTAGGATTGCTTGCGGGTGGAGACACTTCTCCAGCCATTGCTCTGGTTTTCTGAAGGGAGGCTAGCAGGGCCTGGTGCTGGTACTTGACTGCTCCCTTCTGAACCAAGTACTTGGCAGGACTGAGCATTCCGCAGGGACTTTCAGGTCACCTCCTCCAGGGGTAATGGATCCAAGTTCCTTTGTGTCCTGTAATGTGAAGCTAAGAGGGACCCCTTGAGGAAACTGGAAGGGGAATAAACAGAGGGGTGAAGGGGTCAGTGCAGGGAAGAGAAGGCAGTGGGGAACTGGGCAAGTAGGGAAAGGAGGGATGCTGGGCACGATGCAGTGCGATTCTTGCCAAAGAGAAAAGGTGCTTTGAATGAAGTCCAGGAAGCTTCAGATCTGAGACCCAGCGAGGAGAAGGGACTTGCCCAAGGCCAGGCCTGGAGGAGGATCTGTGTATCTGAATGCTTCAGGCTGGCACCCAGATGGCTGGTGCTGGTCACTGGCTTGCCAGGCTGGGAAGCAGGAGGTTGGGCTTACCTTGAGTCAGCCCTGCTCCTCCAGGAAGCAGGCAGGCTTCCTCGGCTGTGCTGGGTCTGTGTGCAGCTCTGATTTATTTCGAGATTTTCCTTGTCTGAATCAGAGATGGTTTTTCTTGGCAAATTGCAACTTTTTCAGAAGGCAAAAATGCAGTCTCCTCGTAGTCTGGGTCAGCGTAATCCCCTGTTTGTTTATCCAGGCTCAGTGTGTTTGAGGCTAGAGCCAGAGCCAGCCAGGGGTGAGGGTCCGACCCAGCCCAGACAGCTTTATAGCTGGATTTGCAAACTCCAGCGAGGTTCCAGCTCTGGATCTTCCTGGTCCTTGGTGTGGTGTGGCTGGGTGCATTGGGGTTTCTGTGTGCACTACTTTAGAGGTGCTCTTTGTGGGGTCCCTTTTCTGCTTCCCAGGACTTTATTTCAGAGTACAAGTGAAACAAGAGCCTGCTTCACATATCAATTTGGGAGGAAAGTCTAGATTAAGGGAGAATTCTTTGAACTCCATTTTGCCTAATTAATGTCCCCATCTGAGTAGAGTTATTAATATTACATATCTTCAAAGCCTGAATAGTTAAAGCATGCATATATTAAATATAATGCTTCCTCTGCTTATGTATGTTCTTATTTTCTACATTTGTCATAAATTTAACAGTTGGGGTCAAGCCCCCAGCTGTTAGGTGGTGTTGATGCTGGGATATTGGACAGGGAAAGATACCTTTCTGGAGAAGGAATGACCATCTGGAAGTCTCTGTACACTGGAGTGAAACTCTCTGGAGGGTTCTGATCCCTCAGGAAGGTTTCTTCCAGGAGCTGGGAACCTCCCCGGGGTGGCAAGCTTGCAAGCTGCATAGGAAGAGACCTTCTTGAGGTGACATCTCATGTCTTTATAGTGACTGTCCAGCATCTGCCACATCAGAGATCCCTGGAGGCTCTATGCTCACCCATTATGGAAGGAAGAGGGAGGAGGCACCCCACTTGCTGAAGCCTTTCCCTTCCATTCCCTGCTCCATCTGCCTCCCCCAAACAATTTCAGTCTGAGGGCTGTGGAATAATCCTAATAAACATAGCTACCATTTATTGAGTATTTACACTGTGCCAGGCTACAAGCTCTACATGCATCATCTCACTATTCCTCATGACCAATCCATGGAATGAGCATTCTTATTTTACAGATGAAGAAGCTGAGGCTCAGAGAGGTTAAGTGACTTGCCTAAGGTCATGCAGCAAGTAAGTGGTAGAGCTGGGATTTGAAACCCTGGTCTGTCTGATTCTAAAGGCCATACTCTTAACTACTGTGCTACATTGGCCACAGAGATGCCTGAGAAACCAAGTGCTTTCTAAGACATTGGGGTGTTTTAGAGACATGTCCTGGAAGCTGTGTGAGAGGGAAGCCTGGGGCTCAGGGAAGCCAGAGTATTGAATCTTGGAGGCTTCTTTGGGAACCCAAGCCCCTGGAGAAGAAGGGAAGGATATGATCTCCCGGGGGAAAAGTACAACTCGATAAAGAGCTTCTTGGTTCTGGATTAAACACAGGTGGAACTGCTTCTTACTGGTAATTGGGAGTTTGGCCAGATTGTGGGGCTTGTTTCTTGGTTGGACAAGGAAGGAGGCAGCCCCAGAGGCGTTAGGCTGACGAAGGAAAAGAGAGACCTTCTTACTCAGAAACCTCTTCCTGGTGTCTGGGCCAAGCTAGGATCAGTCTCTTTTCTGGAGATGCAAGTAGGGTCTGGTACAGGACTTGAGAGTTCGGCCCCACATCTGTGGTGACCCTCCCCTAGGGAGGCAGAGACGTGGCTGGGGGAGCAGCCCCAACCCCTCTATCCACTTCAGAGATGGGCTGTGGAATCCACATGTGCTTCTGCTGCTTGGCTTCTGCATCATTCCTGATTCTGTTCCCACCTCTGCTCTCACTCCTTTCGTTCCCAGTGACTGTACCCCTGACAGCACCCTTCCCACTCCCCTGACAGCACCCTTCTCACCCCCCTGACAGCACCCTTCCCACCTCTGCACCTCTCCAGCCAGTTACTGAGGGACCTCACTGCCCATCCCACCACACTGCCCGTCCCAGCAGCCCGTCAGCTGCTGGGTCACCTCACTTGAGAGGTCTGTAGGGGCACTTGCGTTGTGCCAAAAACATTGCTCAGGATGGATGGATGTGCTCTTGGCATGAGGGTGAGCGGAAACTGAGTCCTCTTTTGTGCAACATTATGTTTAAATTGCTTGAACTAAACTGTGGCTTTGGGGCAGGCCTGTTTTTCCCCTTAGCAGCTGACTGGGTGCAGAGGAACAACACCCAGTCAGTTCCAGCCACTTTTTCTAGGTAAGTGACAGCAGCCAGGTCACTGGGCTGGGGTTTCAGGAGTAGGAGGTCTGAGGAAGGGCCCCTGGGTGTGCAAGAGAAAGGGTCGGGAAATAGGAGTTCCTGGGCCTCAGGGCTTAGGCCTCAGAAAAGCTCTGTCAAGGGAGGACCTTGAGAGCCTGACCAGCTACTGGCTTCTGAAGCCGGCTTCCCAGGCAAGGACACTCGCACCCCAGTGCCTGACGCAGCTCTTGGCCTGGAGCTGGGAATGCAGGGGGTGACCTGATTCCATTGCATTTACTGAAGTAGGCTGGAACCAGAGATGGAGACAGCTGCTTCCAGAATCTTCCTCTAAACCATCTCCTGTGTTGATTCTTCTTTTCCATCCCCACTGCCACAGCGTAGCCTGGGCTGCTGTCAACACCTCATGTTTGCATTTGTGCCAGTGCCTCTTAACTGTCCATTTTGCATTTATTCTCTTTCCCTTTCATTCTGTTCTGCCCTCTGTGGCCAGAACAAGCAGCTGAAAACATCAGTTTTATGGAGTGACTTTCCTACCCAAGCTTCCACAGGTTCTTTCTGGGCCACAGAACTGAGGCCCGGCTGTCTTGAGGGAGCCATCCCACCTTCACACAGACATCTGGCAGCAGCCACATGGGCGTCTCCTCTGTCCCCTGTGCACGCATGGCAATTTTATTCAGGGTGCTCTCCTCTGCCTGACATGCCTTTCCTTGTCTCAGCCATGAGGCCAAATGTTATTTATCCTTCAAGGGGCAGCCTGAGTCCCGCTCCCTCCGGGCAGTCTTCCCAGCTGCCCCAACTCCTCCTTCTCCAAGACCTTCAGCTCCACTTGCTGTCAGTCCTCTGGACAATTCCATGACAGGCGGGCAGTGTATAGCTCTTCCTTGTTTGTTGGTGTTTTCTCTTGACCCAGAGCATTGGCTTTTGGAGGAAGGAGCCAGATCATGTTCTTTGGGAGCCCACAGCAGGCGCTGGGTCAAGCCTCTAATGAGCACTCAAGAAATAATTTTTGAATTGACCAACAGGAAATAAGCTTAGATTGCAGCATAAGGGATTTAGGTTGGATTTAAGGAAGGATTTCTAGAGAGCCATTAGATGTTTAGAAAATTATGAAAAATAAGAGAAGATTCTCCTGAAAATCAGGGGTTGTGGCGGTGGCAGCGGTCAAGGTTTACATGGAGAAAGGTGGGGAAGGAGAGAAAGAAATGGCCACGCTTTAGTGTCCAGTTAAAGGACTACAGACTTTTGGCTGGAATCTGCCTTTCTACTTCTGATTCTTGTCATTAGCTGAGGGCTTTCTTCACTTTTCCCTCCTGTGACGCAGCTTGAGCCAAACTATACCTCAAGGTGTGGGATGAGAAGTGGAGCAGGTGTTGCGCAGGGAGTGGGGCACCGACCTCACCAGGGCCAAAGCCACGGAGCATCCGCCTGTTCTGGCAGTCCAAAGAGTGGCTTTGCCATCCCGTTCCTCGGAACCCGAGCTGTTCCTCAACCCTCCACCAGGTGTGCGGTGGGTTGTATGGTGAAGGCATGCTCAAGGGAACGGGAACACCCTTCTTCACCACTACCCTCTGTGTTTCGCAAAACACGAGTCCACCAGCGGGGTGCTTTGTTTTGCCTGCAGATGTGTGAAGCCACAGGCACAGCCCCTGAACAGGAACAGCTTCCTGAAGGGCTCAGGAGGGGGTCAGTGGCTTTATAGTAAACTTGCTGTTTTGCTATAGAATGCACGACTACATTACAGGTGATGAGCTTCCTCTGCTGCGCTGGGGCCTTCCGGGACTTTACTACCATGCCACCCTCAGCTCCACATGCCTCCTCCTGTCCCTGGGGCTGGGGGTGTGCTGAGTGAAAGGAGTGGTGGAAGTGAGGAACAAAGCCGCCACAAAGGCATTGGGAGGAATGGGGGCAGTGGGAGCTGGGGGAACCTTTCGGTGCCATTTGGGCTTCAGATGCAGCATTGTTCATACAGGTGCAGCCCTCTCCTCCCACTCTCAAAGGACGGATTAGGCACATTCAGTCTTTGTTCTGATATCACAGCCGGCCTCTGCTCTATTCATTCAAAGGCGGCTTTGTGGTCCTGGGGACCGACGCTTGTGCTTTGGGAGCCCCTGTGCCGGAAGATGGAGAGACACTGGCAGGGCAGTGCGGCTTTTTCCTGGTAACCACTTACAGGAGCTGTGATGGGGCGGGCCGGAGGTGCAGAGCAAAGGCAGCTCTGGCAGGGCTGAAAGTATTCTGGGGATGCTGGCAGCAGTTCTTCTGTCACCTTCTGTAAGTCCATGAGACATTCTGAGCAATTCTGACGGAAGCTGTGCAAGACTACACCAACCTAGGGCAGCAGTTTTAAAATTTCTTGAAGACGTGGAACTCTTCTTACATCAAATTAGACTGTATCCTCGGAGGCCAGACCATTGAGAGAGTTTTAACGATGAGTATACATAGGGTGACATACATTATGGGGTGCAGAGCAAAAGTTTAAACTGATCGGTTCTCTGAGTTTTACCCATAGCAAGCGCAGGTGAAAAAGAGTGAAGTTTTCTTACAAAATACATCTTTACAGTATAGTTTTTATCTTACTCTTTTACTTCAACCCAGTGGCCCTTCTGGGAAAGGTCTAAATAAAAAGTAGATGTTTAGTGTACTAGTATTTTACTTATTTTCAGAAACAGGATGGCAGTTGTAGGCTTGTAATAACATCGTTCTCCCATTTAAAGGGTTCATTATTTTTAAAAATTCATTATGGCTATTTCTGAAAAATGAAAGACTTTTTTTTCCACTATGGTTAGTAACACATGTACTGTTTCTGAATTTAAAACTCGAAATATCTTCCACCTCTTTTTGTCGTGGTTCTTTATACAGCTGTGTGTTGAAAATCACTGTAATATAAAATTAGAAAGAAATGAGCTCACACAAATGTAAAAGACATTTTTTTTCTTAGTTTTTTTAGACAGAGTCCTGCTCTGTTGCCCAGGCTGGGCTGCAGTGGCGTGATCTTGACTCACTGCAACCTCCGCCTCTTGGGTTCAAGCGATTCTCATGTCTCAGCCTCCTGAGTGGCTGGGACTACGGGTGTGCACCACCACGCCTGGCTTACTTTTGAATTTTTAGTAGAGACAGGGTGTCACTATGTTGGCCAGGCTGGTCTTGAACTCCTGACCTCAAGTGATCTGCCTGCCTCAGCCTCCCATAGTGCTGGAATTACAGGCATGAGCCACCGCACCCTGCCAGAAAATTGGCTATTTCACAAAATACACAAACTTTCACTTTGTTTGCAAACCAATATCTAGAATCCTTGCTAACTTCAGTGAAAATATGTTGAAACCGTGGAATGCAGTTTAAAAAACTGATTTAGTCAATAATAGAAGTATTAATGTAGTAACATCTAAGATTTATCAAACAGTTGTTATGTGCCAACCCGCTCTTTTATTCTCAGAACATCTTTGATACTGTAACTGCCATATTTCCCTGCCTTAACAAGTGAGGAAACTGAGGCTCATAGAGGTGAGTATCTTGATCAAGGTCCAGGGACCAAGGACTGGATCCCAGGTGTGTCTCACTGAAAGTCCATGTTTTTACCGCCTGCCTTGCATTTTCTGCCCAGTACAGAGGACCTTCCCAAGCAGCACCCGTTTCTTTGCTGTGTCCCGTTGAAGGCTCACATCTCGTTTCTGTTAGAAGCATCACACCTGATTGACGACTGGGGTATTGTCATTGGCCCAGGGCTTTGACATTGAGTTAATCTGGCATCCATCTCCACCCACTGAGGCATACATGAGGACAGCCCCTTCCCCGACATCAGAAATAGAATGGCATTGATTCTGAATTTTGTCCCTCATATTTTCATCCTGCTATGTTAGAGAGTAGCTCCCCAGGATAGAGACAGAGCAATCTCCAATCTAGCCAGGTGGGGCAGGAAGGATGGGGTGGGACTGAACCACAGGCGAGAAGTGTTGGGTCCTAGAAAAATTGCTGCTGAGGTCCAGGTGTTATGGCCTTTGAAGGATTCAGCATCTTTGTTTAGTCCTACTCCTCTCCTTTTTAAGGGAATAGATGGGAGGAGGTAAGAATGTGGTGGTAGGATCTTAGAAATCTACATCTTCTTTACTAAATTATGTAAAAACATCACAACATTGGACTTAATTTTTTAATTTGCTGAGTTTACGTAGTCCAAGGCTGGGTTGAGGGTTTAGCTCCTTTGGATCTTCACACAGTTCCTTGGTCCTTGTTGGCTGACATATAATGGAGCCATAGGTCTGGGTTTGAATTCTGATTATATGGCCTTGATCAGTTGCTCAACTTTTCTGTCAGTTTTTCCATCCGCAAAGTGGGATGCAGAAGATTACCTCTTCGGTGGTTGTCAGGATCAATTAAAATAATTTATTTAAAATTCCTAGCCCTGCACCTGGCACATAGAAGGCATACAATAAATGAGAATTCCCTGGAAACTTATTTCTATTCTACTACGACTTCTTCCTCTCTAATTCCCTCTTAGAATGCTGTAAAATTTCAGCAGTGCAATTGGGTGCTTTCTAGTCTAGGTTTTAGATAAATGTAGTCTTCTTTCCTGGAACTTCTGCACTAAAATATAATTTTTAAGGCAGTTTTCTGGTGGAGACAGGGACCCCAAATAGATTTAGATCTGGCATGGGGAATCTGTTTTAAAGTAAAGCAACCTCTATTTTAAGTGTCTCCCTCAGAGATGCTTTTAAATGCACCAAAAGTTGGGGAGATATACTCTATCGAGGTGAAAAGGAGAAAATTTAAAATTGTCTTTTTCTGCTTTCCCTAGAAGATATAGTTTCTTATACAAGACCAAACACTCCAGCACAAGTCATCCTTAGCCCTATCTTTTCGGAGGCCAATCAGGACGCAGTCAGCCCTGTATTTTAACCTAGCCTAAGTACTCTGATTAGCTTGAGCAACTTCAGAAGTTGGCCTGTGGCCTCCCGAGCCCCTCTTCCAGCTAGTTTGCTGGGGTCTCTTTAGAGTTAATATGTTTTTCTGGATCAGGTCAGGGATGGAATTGCCTTTTAAAGAGACACCTGTGTTGTGACCCAGACCAAGAAGAACCTCCTCCAAGGAGCTTGCTACATGTGGGTGGCAGCACAGGGGTGGTTGTGCTTTGGTGTATCCCCACTCTGAAGTCTGTGCCTGGGACCTGACTCTGTAGCTCAAGGGTATTAAGGCCCTAGAAGGATGCGAAATAGGAACAGTGAGGATTACATCCACAAGACCATGAGGGGCAGGAGCTATGGCAGTGTGCCCCTCCCTGCAGATCCTGTGCCTAGCACAGTGGCTGACCTTAGAGGGGGGTTAGTAAATATTTATGGAATGAACGAATGTGGCAAGTTGTGGAGCTAGTGTATGAAACTACCTTCAGGTTTTGAATTGTTTTGCAAGGAAATGAATGCCAGGGGAGTTTTGTTCTAAGGGCATCTTTCAGCAATGATGGGAGAGCCAATGTCCCTCCACATCCCTCCCCTACCTGAAGCTAGAGCTGCATGTCTTGCAAGGTCTTATTTTTGGCCCTGTGATTTTCATTTCTCCCCCATTCTCCCAGTTGATTACCACCGTTTGTCACCTTCTAGTCTGAAGGCCCATACAGGTTACATGTGTGCCCTAGAGAGGCTGCTGAGTGCTTCTGGCAGCCCCTATCACAGCACCACTTTGGCTTGGGACATTAGAGTTCATCCCATCTGGTGAGATTCAGAGCTGCATCATAGGGAAGGCTGAAGACTGCCTGTCCATGTTATCTGAGCTGAAGAGGGAGACTATGTGGTGAGGATGCAGTTGCCTGGGTAGATGCTGCCCAAGAGGGCATCTGGGCCTGTAATGCTAATGACACTGTTGAGAAAGGACACTGAGTTGTTCTGTGCTGAACTGAGAACCGTAGGTATAACACAGAGGAACAAGTAACCCCATCCGACTTCCAGAGATCAAGAAGCCGAGAAGGCATCCTTCCTCCTTCCCCTCCCACTGCAAGTCTGGGCAAGCTTTGCTCAGTCCCCGGCCTTGTGTGGGCCATTGCCCGCCAGTGTTGGATGCTTTTGAGGTGACAGCAGAATTTGGTGTAGAACTTTGGGTGCAACTTGGCTAAAGGCAGGTCTGGGTCAATCTGTTTGGATTCTGTGTGTGCCTCACTCTCATCCCTTTAAAACAGGTGTTTTTTAGGAAACTTAGAAACTAAAGAAAAGTGCCAAGAAAAAAGCCAAACCCATCTATAACCCATCTGTATTCCTACCATTCAGAGACAGCCACTATTAACATTTTGGTGTATTTCCTATCTTTTGTCTTTCTCTTTTTCTGTCTGGAGTGGGAGGAAGATTACTTACATATATACACACATAAGTATGTATTATATATATGTATATTTATATACATGTTTGATATTCTGCTTTGGTTTTAGTTAATTTTATATTGTGAGCATTTCCGCGGTCAATAAAAAGTCTTGAGAACTGCTTTGAAGGCTGGGTGAAAAGTCTTTAGTACCGAGTCTTTGGGGTGCTATCCTTCGCATCAGAAAAGCCTGTGGCGTTCCCGTTCTTTGAGAGTGTGCAGGCTTTGCTTGGTGTGCCCTGCGTGCTCTCTGGGAGTAGATCCACCCACCCCTTGCTATCTTGTTTCTACAGGACTGCTTAACAGATGGGATCTGCTAAGTGCAAAGGCAAGGGTCCTCTCAATCAGTTTGCCTAATCCCATGCTTGAGGGAAATCTGACCTTAAGGGTTATAAATGTCTGGACTAATAGAAAAAGATCCTCATAGTCAAATACAGGTTTTTATCCTTAAAAGAAAGATCTTTGCTCTGCCCTGGAACTGAAAGGGTTAGTACATGGAAGAACCATTCTTTCTTTCCCTCAGGAATGGGTTTGCTTTGGTTTTCCACTGATCTTCCGTTCCTGCCTGTAGAATTTGACATGGTTTTATTTACTTTTCCTTGGCCCAGTTTGGGTCAACAGGATTTCTCTCCTGCTCAGAACAGCTTCACAGTTGTGCGAAGTCAGACATGAGCCTGAGGCCTGGGCAGTGGTCATCAATCCTTGTCTGAGCGACGCAGTGGGGATTTTCAGCTCGAGATGGTCTGACAGTACCAGTGCCCCCGCCAGTCCCACACGGGCCAAGCTATTTCTTCTCCTCTTTTGCCTGTGACTTTGAAAGCATTTTGTGTGTGTGTTTGGGGGTATGCACACATGCATGCTCACATGTGTGCATGTGTGTGCTTGTGTGTTTGGTGATCTGAAGCCAGGCATCAATCAGTACAGCAGGATCTCAAATGACAGTGGAAATAGCAATGAAAGGAAGCACACGAATTAAACACACACAGCCCCAACAGAATTCGATGATATAGCAAGACTGGGATTTCCTCTTCTGTTTGTTTTAGTCTGCACTTGCTCAGCTTCATTCCCAGAGCTTACTGCTGTAAGGGAGTGGATTTCCTCAAGTGCTGTGGATAAAGCATTTCTTCCTCTGTTATCTCCTTTGTCAGTGTAAATCTCTCCACTGTGTAAGTGGAAATGAAGATGAGCCTGTGTGTATGCCATAGGATTTCATCCAAATTAAACAGGCACTTTAATGACATTTTCCTTCATGATAATCCTATGACACTGAAATATACCAGTTCTCCATTTAGTTATTACAGAGCCATGACATACTCCCCAGGGGCCGGGAGAGTATAATACTCTGCCTCTTCTTCCTGCTATGTTTAGAATTTGTGTGGAAGTCTTTTATCGTGGGTGGGCTATGGTGAGGCTGTTTTGGGCCTTTTTGTATTGATAAGGGGAACAGTAGGTGGTAAAAGCACAATATGCGAGTGGATAAATATTTTCTAAGGTTAGAAAATGAATAGCAGCAACACCAAGAATCCCATGTAGTGGCGTCGTGAGGGCTAACGGCAGCTCTGCAGCAGGATGAGAAAGGAGACCCAGACAAGAGGAGAGTCTGTCTTGCAGGTTCAGTGGCTTAGGCCTGGAGAGTGGCTTTTGGGCTTCTTACCGCTTAAGATGTTGTTGGGCTGTTGCTGTATTGGGGATGGAGCAGGAAGCACACTGGGTGGAGTTCACCTGGCCCATTTGGCCCATTGAAGGAGGGACAAGGAGTGTCTATGGCTTCTGTCAGTGGCATGAGGGTCTCTTATAGGACACTGATAAGGTCTCCATTCACCTCCTTTGGGGAACATACTGTGATATCGGAGGGCTTATGTCTGGTGGTGCAGAGCAGATCCAGAGGGGAGGAAAACAAAGACTACCAGTGCTATTGTTTTTGCAAGTAACTTAGCTGGCAGCTTTCTTCTTCCACATTCGTGGTCCTAGACTCTTGAACAAGAGCCAGTGATTGTGCCCTCCAAATGATGACTTCCTAAGGGCTCTTCTGAGTGTGAGGGTGTGTGCACGCATGTCCCTGTGTCCATCTGACGGAAGCACACATGCCTCAGCTCATGAACAGGTTCAGCTGATCAGCCCTTTTATTTAAAGCACTATCCAACTCCCACCCCTTTCAAACTCTCCACTGGACTCTGGGCCAGGTTAGCTTCATTTCAGCCACATTGTGAGTTACTGAGTGTATTAGTCTGTTCTCACGCTGCTAATAAAGACATACCCAAGAATGGGTCATTTATAAAGGAAAGAGGTTTAATAGACACACAGTTCAGCAGGGCTGGGGAAGCCTCATAATCGTGGTGGAAGGCAAAGGAAGAACAAAGGCATATCTTACATGGCAGCAGGCAAGAGAGCGTGTGCAGGGGAACTGCCCTTTATAAAACCATCATATCTTGTGAGATTTATTCACTATCATGAGAACAGCATGGGAAAAACCCACCCCCATGATTCAATTACTTCCCACCGGGTCCGTCCTACCACATGTGGTGATTATGGGAGCTACAAGTCAAGATGAGATTTGGGTGGGGAAATAGCCAAACCATGTCACTAAGGCATTTTGTCTCACAGCCAGTTCCAGTGTCATCTTTATGGAAAACCAATCTCTGGATCCTACTGGCTTTTGCAAGTTCTCCCTAAGTTTGGGGCTGCCTGTTGGAATCCCACAGTCTGCTAAAGGGACCCAGTCTCCCCTTAGCTTCTATTCTTATAACTGGTATTTCCAGGTCTCTTCTGTCTGTGATTACACAATAGTGCCACATTCACATTTACTCCTAAATTACAATGACTCTAAGACCCTCATCTGCTCAAACAGTAACTCCCCTTAGTCCCCACTTTGGGGTGCCTTGGATACTTGCACAAATAAGTTATAATTTCCCCTTTGCCCAAAGGATGCTTATTGCTGGCTGTGCCCATGGTGAGAGCCAGGTCCAGGTGAGTGGGACTATCTCCCACTGCTGCCAAAGCTGTTGATTCAGGTGCCAGAGCAGGGATGGGCTTCATGCAGAGGTGGGAAGAAGGACCCACCTCATTTCTGTTTCTCTTTGCCATCTAGCTCTGTGAGTGCCCAGAATCTCTTAAGGGGAACTTGAATCTTTTGGATGCCACTTTCAGCTTCTGCATCTCCCACTTTGTCCGGAATCTCCACAAGTCTCTTGCGAAAACAATTCTGTCTGTTTTGGAATCTTGTCTTTCCAACCAGAGGGGTTCAGTCACTGCCCAGCACCCATTTGTATTGAGATCAACCCCAGCCCTCTTCCCCACTCGCCACCGAACTTCTCCCTCAGTCCCCCAGTGGTAAAACACATCTCACATATCACTGGGTGCAAAGAGCTACCAGTGATCATTAGCCGAGGATGGTGGCCCAGGGTCAGGTGGCACAGGAGTATCCGGGGCTCACTGCCACAAGCCAGCAGGCTCAGTGACATGCTAGATATTTGTGTTCTTAGTAATGCTCAATGCAAACTTAGAGCATATTGCTGGTCAGAGCTCATAGGAGTGTTCAGGATAACTTTGTAAGGAGTTACTACCCTTGGCTGAATAAATTGCTCCTGCCAGGTGGAGAGATGGTGCTAATTTAACAAATCCTTCCTATCAGATGTGTGTGTCATTGGGAGGAAGGGCAGGACGCTTAGAATCAAACAGGCATGAAGAAACTCCTTTTTTGTCCTCTTTGCCTTTGCACCCCACAAGTCTAAGTCCTCTCTTATAATCCATGATCTCTTGGATGCACCCCAAGTATAAGACCATTTTGTGGCTCCTTGTTAATACCATCAGCTTAATCTCTATTTTTTTTCCCTCAATGCTAGTGGGCTGAGAGGATTAAAAAAATCGGGATCCTGGGTCCTGGAGAGCTCTCTGTTTATTTGATTTGGAGTGAGAGGAGTTTTTATTTGTGCTGGTGGCAGACTTTGAGGGATGAGGAGAGGGAATGGCATGCAACTTTCTCCAGCCTCTGCTTCCCTAGTCTTTAGTGACAGGGCAGGGGTGTGTGTGCACAAGCAGAAAATAAAAATAAATGCCTTCCGCCTCTGAGTAAAAGGTTTGATGCCCTGTTGGTGATCAAGGAGGACTAAAATCTAAAAGACATTTAAGTTGTAGGACTCCACTCATGCAAAGACGTATTTTGATCTCCACTTGTCCTCCTTTCTCCTTCTTTCTCACCAGGATGCATGCTTCTGGCATCCCGCCCTGCCCTACCTAGACTTGTGGAAGTCCTGTAGGGCAGCGACGAAGCCCATTGATCTTCTCCATGGGCAGCAACCCTGTTCCATAAGACAGTGATCGGATTTGGTTCTTGGTGCTCTTATTTCATCTAGTTGGTCCAGATTCCACCAGGTGCATTTGCTTTTCAGCCTGGGATAACCACCTCTCAGGAGGAGGCAGCGTGCATGTAGATGCCTAGTGTAGGACTCAGAAACTCACATTTGCCTGTGACTAGGCTGTAGTTCTCGGGGGCTGCTGATGGGTTTGCTAAGCTCATCATCTACAGTGTGGCCACACTTATTACCCAGGACACCCAGCCACTTCATTGGCCCAAATGTGCCCCTTCTTTTCCATCCCCACTGCTGGCTTATTCAAGTGTAGTAACCTCCTAAGTGTCCTCTCTTTTGTCTCTCATACCCTTGCCAAAGATTTCCAAAGCTCGGGTCTGAGTTTGTGTTTTACTTCCTTCATTGGCTTTCAGTTTTTTAACAAAACAAAACAAAACAAAACAAAACAAAACAAAACAAAACAAAACACCAAAGACAGCTGGGAATTTTTAGGATCCTCTACGATCTCTCCCCAACCTGGCCCTAGGGGCTGATTTCTTCTATGAATGGTCATTTCTAAACTCTATCTTGAAATTACTTTGCTTGTCTACTTAGGTCTACCTGCTGTGATTCTCTTAGCGTGTCCTTTCGACATCCCTTCCTACTTGTGAAAATCTTTTAAGATCCAGTTTATGGCTCCTTCCCTGAGAAATTCTCCTGGGTCTTTTCAGTCTGAATTTACCTCTCCTTCTAGCCCCGCAGAACACAGGGTCAGCTGCTCTGTCCAGCACTCAGCAGAGCCCTGAAGCATAATAGGTGCTCAGTGAGTCTTTGCCAAATGGATGGTTCTTTTTCCTTCCTCCTTGCCTCTCCTCTCCTCTCTTTTCCTTTCTACGAGTTTGCTGTGACCATCTCACATCTTGGATTTTCTGGCACCCCATTTTCCCATATCTTATCTGTTTGTTTGTGACTTAGGCTTTGCTTCCTGGTTTCAAAAATGCAGCCCCAGTGGAGATATGTCCACATGTCAGTTTTTGCAACTAGATCAGCTTGTAGGGGCAGGGCCTGTGTTCTTGTTTATTTTCATAATCCTCAATGTACCTAGCATGGTGGCTTGTATTAAAGGGGGTGGGCGGAGAAATCGCCAGAAACTTCTCTGAGTGCCTATGGGGGGGTCTGATGTGCCCTTCAAAGCAAACATTCTTTGGAAATTTTTCTTTAGTTTTGTGTTTATTGTTTTTATCTTGTTTGTTTGCTGAGTTGTAATTTACATGGGGTACAACTGACCCCTTTTAGGTGTATACTTTTATGAATTTTAACAGATTTATATAGTTGTGTAACCACTACCATAATCAAGATCTAGAATATTTCCATCACCCACAAACATTTTCTCCTGCTTCTCTCCTGATCTCCAGTCCCTGGTAATCATTAATCCAATTTCTGTCACTTTGGTTTGGACTTTTCCAGGATGTCACATAATGGAATTATATAGTATATAACTTTTCGAGTCTGGCTTCTTTCACTTAGAATAAGGCTTTATTTTTACTTTTTTGGAAATTTGATGACTTGGGCCCTAACCCTCACTTTATGTGCACCTGCTTTTCTAAAAGATTGACAAGGAGCATGGGTTTGGGGCTGCAGACAGAGTGTGTGGATTGGGAGCATGTAAGTTAACTCGGTCCCCTTTGCATTCTTGGTAGGGTCTCTGTAGATCCAGGGTCTCAGCTGCTTTGTCAAACTCATGGGTCCTCCTGTCTCCTGCCTTCCCACACAGTGGCACCTGGTGTAAGACAGCCTTCTCCCCTGGGCCCTGGCCCATCATCCCTGTGGCTGCTGGTGGTGAGGGGCACAGTGGAGGAGGGAAGTCAGGTGGGTGGGGTGAAGTGACCGCTAAATTCCTCCCTTGCGAGGGGGTGGTGGTGGGGTGATGAAGGTCAGGCCTCTCCTGGCTAAAACAACAGAAGTGGCTCCAGCTGCCCAACAGCTGGAGGGGGTGTCTGCTTTCCCTCAGCAGCGTGAAAAGCCCTTTAATCGGGCATGCTGCTGTCAGGCTCTGTCGCGGAGGTGTGCGGAGGAAGAGCAGATGCTGCTGTTGCTGGCAGGCCTCTCTTTCCCTTTGACCTCCCTTATCTTCCCTCTTCCATCTTCACTGAGCCCCCCTCTGAAGCCAGCAGGTCGAGGCCCTTCTTTGCACCTGTGTAAATGCAGTGGTCATGGGGTCAGGGAAGGGTGAGAGCGAGCTGGCAGATATAGGGATGTGGATTTTTAATGCAGATGACCAATTTGATAGTGGGTGGGTGAGTGATGTTTTAATGGGAAACCACTCTCTATTCCCAAAGATGCAGGCCCCAGAGAAGAAGGCCAAAGTCCAGTTTTGCAGATGGTGAAGGATGTGGTGAGAGGCGAGCAGTCCCAGGTTGGAGAGCAAGCGGCTGAGCTGCAGCTAGACGTCTGGAATGTGATTCTCCGCTTTTTGTTCCAAGCATTGGCTCCAAGAGTGGCTTTTCCCCCCTTTCAATAGCAGGTTTACCTCCCAGAAATGCTTTTTAGTACTTGAGTTCTAAAAACTTGAGCTGGACCGTGATTTACAAACAAGACAGAAAAATATCCCCTCTCTTGGGAGAGCTCTTTTTGCTTCTGGTGCCCTTCTCCTCTTCTGTTCTCCTGGGGGCCACTACTATAGACCCAAACCACTGTTGCCAGAGCTGACAGCAAAGCCCTTTCTGCCCCTCAGTGGCATCTGGGGCATAGTGTCTGATATCCCTACATTTAGGAAGGCAGTGTGGTGTGGGAGAAAGAATCTGGGCTGTGAGGATCAGACTTACAGGAGTGCTCTACCACTTACTGACTTAACCTTGCTCAGCCTCGGTTTTCTCCTCATTCATTCAAGCCATACATATTTATTAAATGCCTCATTTGGGCACTGGGGATGCAGCAGTGTCACACCCAGATCTTGGTTTCTGCCCTCAGGGAGCTTACAGCCCGGTGGAGGGGCATGGATAAGCAATGTAAAATTAAATGATGGGCCATTTTAATCACAATTATGGCACAGGCCACAGTGGACCATAGTGGGTGTTCTGGGGGCTCATTACAGGGATCCCGACCTGTTTTGGAAGGCAGCAGCATTTACTCCGGAATTGGAGTTAATCAGGTGGAAGCACATTCCAGGGAAAGGGGCCGGCGTGTGCACAGTCCAGAGGCAGGAAGGAGCTGCAGAGCTGGGCTGTGGTTTCTGCCCTGCCTGTTACCACCCAGCAGGCATACATGTATGGATTGTTCTCCTCCCCTTTCCTTCCAAATAGGCATTTGCAGATTGGACATTTGCAGGTGGAGAAAACTCACCATTATTTACAATGTTGAGGCTATAGAAAAATGAATTTAGGGTGTCAAAAAATTGACTTGTAACTGATTTTTTTTTTCCATCTGGCTATTGTTCTTACTCAAGTGCATGCATATGGTAGCTGCCCGAAAAACTAGAGTGCTAATCACATTGGCCATTAAATTGTCAGAGTTTTCCACCTTGACATATATTAATTTCAGTCTCATCAATCTAGAGTCTCAGATACTGCCCGAGTTATGGGTGAGATGACATCTCTGGGCTGGTGGAAAGGCTTCCTGGAGGCTAAGGCCAGGTTCATTGGGAATGAATTCCATGATGATTTAGTGATATATGGGTACTATCTCAGCCATACTGGTATATCCTCTTAGAGATTTTTTTTCGTTTCCATTAATCCAAGGAAAAAATACCATGTTTAATATGTGACTTTTATTATTTAAGAGATAGATGTTCCTTTAAAGAAAAGAAAGGAACAAATACCTTTAATCACTATACATTTGAGAGCTTTAAGCTGTTGTTGGTAGTTGGACGAAGAATATTTCTTTTCACAGTAAGTGACAGAAAAAAGAGCTACTTCTTCATGATATATTTTAGGTAAGGTTTGATATTCATTCATTCATTCCTCAAACATGTACTGAACAAACTTTTTTGGTAAGGTGCTGTGTTATGCCCTATGTATATAAAGAGGAATAAGACACAATCTTTTATAGACGTGTAAATAGATAAATGATAATGCAGTATATCGAGGGTTTTGATAGAAGTATAAACACAGTGCAGTAGGAGTGCCAAGGAAGCTAATAGTGGTGTTTAAAATATGAAAGTATTTGCTTTTTAGGATGATAACCTCAGTGGCAATGTGGAATTTGAACTTGGGTTAGGGGTAGGGATGGGGGCGGAAGTTTGGTGCCAAAGAATCAAACACCCAGGCGAGAGATAAAGGACTAAATGAAGTCGTCATGGATAAGACAGGAAAGCCTGTTGGAGACAGAGCCCCAGCCAATCTCCCAACTGAGTGAAGTCAAATCTGTTACCTCAGGTGGTACCATGTGGAGCAGAAGAACCTCCTAGCTGAGCCCAGCCAATCCACATAAGTATGAGAAATGATAAATTGTGGTTTGAAGCTGCTAAGTTTAGGGGTGATTTGTTTTGCTCCAACAGATAAGTGAAGCAAAAAGTTTGAAAGTGAGTACTTGAAGCTGTGTTACATACGAATTTATTAAAGAAAAACCTAAAATTAATTTGAGTTTGGCCTGTGATTTTTGAGTATGTTATCACAGAGAGAAATGTCACTTGCTGCTCCAAATTGTGGACTTCAGTCTCCCAAATCCAGTGGATAGACCTCTGACCTAGTTGTTTAGCCTGGCTATTGTCTCCTTCTCTACACCCAGGAAAAATATATGAGTATGCATATTACCAGAAAAATACCTGTTTAGATTTTAGATATTGGTTAAGTCAGCATTATACTAACAGGTGGAAGTTAAGAGGGTGAGCACAGCTCTATATTATAAAGAATTAAACATCTCCTCCCAGATGGAATCTTAGGCTGGCTCTTTTATTCCCTATATTGTCATGGAAACTTGGCAGTCAGTCAAACCTAACACAGCTTGTGGTATTGGGGTGGTCTCCCTGAGCAAAAGCTGTGGCAGGGCTTGCATTCTACTATGCTGGAGACTGAAGGGGAAGAATCAGCATGTGTGCATTTCAGATGGAGGGGATGACTAGTCCAAAATTGATTTCATCTACCCGATCTCCTCCATGGCAAAGGCAGCCCCCAGTCAGTAGCTTACTTTTCCAATAGGAAAAATGACTTGTTTATGTGTATATCAAGTATCCGTCCTACTTTACAAATGTGAACAAAACACAGAGTGTTTGGAGTCATCCACTCTGCAAGGAGAACGGGTGGGAGAGACAACTGCAGATATACAATTATCCCAGCTCCTTTTGTTTGGTTTCTGTATTATGCAATCATATTTAACATTATTATTTTGTTTTTAGTGTCTTTTGGTTAGGAAGAAGGAAAGGAATATAAGTGAAGATTTCTGTAAAACTGCTATTTCCCTCTAGAAGGAAATGGCTCAGTGTTTGGCTTGTTGGAGAGATGGCTTGCTCCTGCCCAACCTCCCAAATTTCCACCAACCATGATTGCTCCTGAGCAACTCCAAACTCCTGGAATATCCTGGTTTTGACCCATAAATAGTGAACTGATTTTCTATCTGACATAGTTTGGAAATTTGTCCCCACCCAAATCTCATGTTGAAATGTAATCCCCAATGTTGGAGGTGGGCCCTGGTGGGAGGTGCTTTGGTCCTCGGCGTGCATCCCTCATGGCTTGGTGCTGTCCTTGCAATAGTGAGTACTTGTGATATCTGGTTAAGTGTGTGATCTGCCCCCCTATCCCTCTTGCTTCTGCTTTTGCCATGTGACATGCAAGCTCCTGCTTCGCCTTCTGCCCTGAGTAAAAGCTCCCTGAGGCCTCCCCAGAAGCAGAGCAAATGCCAGTGTTATGCTTCCTGTACAGCCTACAGAACCATGAGCAATTAAATCTCTTTTCTTTATAAATTACCCAGTCTCAGGCCAGCCTTCCTTCCTTCCTTCCTTCCTTCCCTCCCTCCCTTCCTTCTTCCTTCACTCCCTGTTTATTTTCTTTTCTTCTCTTTTCTCCTTTCTTTTCTTTCATTCTTATTCTGTCACCCAGGCTGGAGTACAGTAGTACCATCATGGCTCACTGCAGCCTTCACCTCCCAGCTCAAGTGATCCTCCCATCTCAGCCTCCCAAGTAACTAGGGCCATGGGCATGCATTACTATGCCTGGCTAATTTTAAAATTTTCTGTAGAGACAGGGTCTCTCTATGTTGCCCAGGCTGGTCTTGAACTCCTGGGCTCAAGCAATCCCCTCTCCTTGACCTCCCAAAGTGCTGGGATTACTGGTGTGAGCCACCATGCCTGGCCTCAGGTATTTCTTCATAGCAATGCAAGAATAGCCTAACATACTGTCTAATTTCAAAATGCAGAAATTATTCTCCAGATCAGCTTCTTTTTTCTTTTTCTTTTTTCTCTTTTTTGTTTTTCTCTCAATCAGTGTTCACCTGGCTCAACTGAGAAAAATTCGATTGAAGACTACACTCCCTCCTCTCTCTTCTCCTCTTGTTTTTTTTACTTTATAACTGGGCTGTTGCATACAGTAGCCACTAGCCACATGTGGTCATTTAAACTTAAATTAACTAAAATTAAACGTAACTAAATATTTGATTTCCCAGTTGCACTAGCTACATTGCAGTGCTTAACAGCCACATGTGGTTTGTGGCTGCTGTATTGGACAGCACAGATATAGAACATGTCCATCATGGTGAGAAGTTCTTTTGGACCGTGTGGCTTTGGAGCGTTCCAGAGTCTCTAGGATTAAGTCTTCTCTTATTGCCTCTATCTTAATAGCTCCATGGTGTCCTGTTATCATGCTCCTTGTCTCCACCCTAAATGGTAATCTTACTGAGGGTGGGTACCATGTTGGTTACGTGTTGCTTCCTATGCTGGTACAGTGTTGGGCTCACTGTTGGTGATCACTTATTGAGTACAGAGCAGATGAACAGATGAAGGAATGAACTGGAGGGTTTGTGGACACAGAGTAATCCCTTTGGGGCCCTGGAGCTTTGGGTGATCTTATTAGGGCGTAGCCATCTGGTTAAAGCTCCATTTTATAGAGCTCATTTTTTTTGTGTGTGAAAACAATCACAAATAACACACAGTTCCTAAAACAGATGAAAATGTGACACCATAGTTGATTGAAGATTGTCAATGCCCCCATGCTATCTCTGAACTTTTTATTTGGCCTTAGGGACCAGTAATTTCTAGACAGGAATATTTTGGGTGCTCTTCTGAAGCTGAGAATGATCTCTGTGTGTTGGGATGGGTGGGGCCTCTGAAGTTCTTTAACCTGTCTGTTTGCAGACAGAGTGTTCCCCTTGTTAAGAAGCTGGTCTCTGGCACAGCTGCTGTGGCCTCTCTCTCGGCGTAGAGCAATCCATTTTCTTTTCTTTTCTTTTTTTTTTAAGTATTTATTGATGATTCTTGGGTGTTTCTCGGAGAGGGGGATATGGGAGGGTCATAGGATAATGGTGGAGAGAAGGTCAGGAGATAAACACATGAACAAAGGTCTCTGGTTTTCCTAGGCAGAGGTCCCTGCGGCCTTCCGCAGTGTTTGTGTCCCTGGGTACTTGAGATTAGGGAGTGGTGATGACTCTTAACGAGCATGCTGCCTTCAAACATCTGTTTAACAAAGCACGTCTTGCACCGCCCTTAATCCATTTAACCCTGAGTTGACACAGCACATGTTTCAGAGAGCACGGGGCTGGGGGCAAGGCCATAGATCAACAGCATCCCAAGGCAGAAGAATTTCTCCTAGTACATAACAAAATGGAGTCTCCTATGCCTACTTCTTCCTACACAGACACAGTAACAATCTGATCTCTCTTTCTTTTCCCCACATTTCCCCCTTTTCTTTTCAACAAAACCGCCATCGTCATCATGGCCCGTTCTCGATGGTCGCTGTCTCTTCGGAGCTGTTGGGTACACCTCCCAGACAGGGCGGCCGGGCAGAGGCGCTCCTCACTTCCCAGAGGGGGGCACATGCACTCCTCATCCCCCAGACGGGGCGGCCGGGCAGAGGCGCTCCTCACTTCCTCCCAGACGGGGTGGCGGCCGGGCAGGAGCTCCTCACCTCCACGAGCGCCTCTGCCCGGCTGCCCTGTCTAGGAAGTGAGGAGCGCCTCTACCCGGCCGCCCCGTCTGGGAGGTGAGGAGCGCCTCTGCCCGGCCGCCCTGTCTGGGAGCAATCCATTTTCAAACCGATTTTTTGGCCTGTAGTTCAACTTCACGGGGACACTGGCAGCTCTCCTGTCCCGTGAGCTGCAGCATGGGCAACTAGGCAACCTCAGTGGGTTTGAAAAGAAACTTTGCCTTCCTCTCCCTCTTTTTTCTGTGTGTTCTCTTAAACCATGCCCCTCTTCAATTAAATTCCAAAGAAAGAAGATGAACAAGAACTTATACGTGACTTAGGATATGTTAATAATTGAATCTTCACATCACCCTATGAGGCAAGGCTTGTTACTACTCTCATTTTACGGATGAGAAAACTAAAAGCCCAGAGAAGCTAGGCAACATTCCCAGGGTTAAACAGCATGTGGGTGCTGTTGCTGGTACTGACACCCATGGCTGGGCTCCAGAGCCAAGCTTCTAATCACTAGGTCCCACTGCCTTTCATTATAACAAACAGAAACACCGGCCCACCTGCAAAAAGGACTTCACAAAGTCAAAAACTGTTGACCAAGCACCTACTCTGTGTGCCAGGCACCAGATGCTGAACATCCAGGTGAGACAGCCCTGCCCTCCAGGCGGGTCAGGCCCAGCACGAGACACTCCTGATGAGAGTTCCTGTTCTGAGGTGGAGTAAAGATGGCAGGCTCTGGGCCACCTCTGCCCACGTGCAATGCAGAAGTGGGACGGGAGAACATGGCTGAGGACGGCAAGGCTGGAAGCACAGGGGCATGAGGAGTGGCCCCAGCGATCCCCGGGGGTGGCAGGAGCCCGGAAAGCCAGGCCTGTGACATCCCACTGGCAGGTGTTGAGGGAATGGCAGGCGGGAGATGCTGCTACAGGGCTGCACTCCTCCCACACATGACGGAGGGCCCCAGGATTGTGTTAGATGCTCGGGGGAGGTGTTCACAGGCAAAGCAGGCATCGTTCTCATCTTCATGGAGCTAAGAGTTGGGGATTCCATTGGTAACCAAATCATGCAAATGAATTCTTCATTACAAACTGTGTGAAGAGCCACGAAGGAAAAATGAAGTGTGAGAGAGTATTACAGGAGATCGTCCTCACCTGGGAGAGTCAGGGAGGGCCTTCTGGAAGAGACCACCTGAGCCAAAATCCGAAGCAGGGTGGGAGGGAATGGAGAAGGAACAGCGTGCCTGAAGGCCTGGAGGTAGGAGCAGAGGTAGCTCATTTGATAAATAGGAAGCAGGCCCGTGTGCCCCACCAGCAGGGAGCAAGGGGGAGCAGGGAAGAGAGAGCAGAGGGACAGAGAGGGGCCCCCGGGTCTGATTCTCACCAGGCCTGGGAGATGATGTAAGGGTCCCCGAGCAGTGGGACATGGCTCACGGGTTTAAGGCAGGGGCAACTTGAGGGGGGTTGAGGCTGGGGATCGTGTGCAGGGCTTGACTGAACAATGCTGTCCTCTCCCATTTCCCCCCATCAGCTCACCCCTCTTCTGTGGGGCAGCCCTGGAGGCAGTGGGCTTCCTCTGGAGATGATGATCTGAGTTATTTATTTTTACCCCTGAGCACTGGACTGTATCAAATGCTGTGCGCATGAGACACTATCTGGATATTTCCCTTTGGGCCCTGGGCAAGATTCAGGTGTGACCTGTGAGTGCGTGGGAGCCCAAGGTGTCTGAAGAGAAAGCGCAATTTCACTGTCCATTTGGACAAGGCCTGTGCAGTGGTTTCAGCCCTCAGCTGCTCCGTCCCTGTGCTAGGCAGCCAGCACCCAGGCATGAGGTCCAGTCCCAAGGAGGGACTGGTTTTATAGCTGGGATGTGGTCGGTGTATTTATGGACAGGTTCGGGCCCTCTTTGAGTTTGGCCAGTGTGGGGTGTGTGTTTCCAGTACTGCCTTGAAGGGTGTGGTGCTACCTCTGAAACTTCTCTGCTGTTCTGGAAAAGGGTCAGCAAGTTCTCATCTATTTGCTTCACACAAAGGGCCCACAAATACATCAGAGACAGAGCTTGTATTCACGCCTTCCCAAAACCTCTACGAGCTTGGTTACATAGTCAACTCTACCATTACTGATGGCCTGATTTGTGCTCATGACATTGCCATTCATTATTGTGGGACATTCATTCCCTCAACCCAGTCTGATGAGGAGCCTCATTCTGTGTGCTCAGGACTCTGCTATATGGGAGTAGGTAAGAGTGGACCCAGGTCTCAAGGCCCGTACAATCTAATCATGGGTTACGGAGCAGAAGCTCATGGATTGTAATAGCTCAGTTATTGTTCTCCAACTGTATTCTGTTGTTGTTAACAGGGGGTTCCCTGATATAGGGGTTCATGGTTAAGTAACTTTGGAAGATGCTTCATTGTATATGCCCCTTGATCTGGTTGATTGTTGTGTAACAAACTACCACAACACTTAACGGCTTAAAACAATTTATGATTATAATCTCTCTCAATTCTGTGGGTTAACTGGGCTCAGCTGGGTGGTTCTGACTTTGGGGTCTCTCATGCAATTATTTATTTTCATCTCTCTGAGTTGCAATTAGATGACAGCTGGGACTAGACTCACCTGAAGGCTTCTTCACTCAACATGTCTCTGTGCCTGGGTTGGTTGGGCATTTCTCTCTCTGCATGGTTTTGACATGGGTAAACTTGGGCTTCCTCATAGTATGGTGGTCTCAGGCTTGTTAGGCTTCTTACAGCTGATTTCCTTGCAGCTGATTTCCTCAAGAGTGATTATTACAAGAGGCCCAGGAAGGAGCTGCAAGGCTTCGTGTAACCTAACTTTGAAGTCCCCAGACACCACTCCCATAGTATTTTCTTGGTCAAGCAAGTTTCTGAGGCCAGTCCAGATTCAAGGGAGAGGACATTAGACTCCATAGCTCAATGGGAGGAGTAGCAAATAATTTGTAGCTGTCTTTAATTTACTATGCGTCTTGGAGGTTCACAATGCATAAGAATGTATCAGAGTCATCTGAGAAGCCCTTCACCAAGAAAATCTGCTTAACTCAGCATTTTCCAAGCGATTAATGTTGTTATTTTAAAAATCAGCAAATCTGTTTCTCACAGAAAATTATTTAACTTCTGTATTCTGCCAGAGAGAGGTGGGCAAAAATTGGAGGGATGATAGATTTGGAGCTCACTACGATCTAATAAATAAAACTTTCCCGAGATGGAATTTGGAGATTTATGGTGTGTTCCTGATTTGAGGAACACAAATAGAGGCTGCATGGCCATCTGCATGGATGGAGAGGCTGGACATCCTAGAGGGTAAAGCTTTGATTTTACTTCTGACAGATTTAGGTTCTAATTCAGCCTCCACTGCTTATAGCTATGTGACACTGGGCAAGTTACGTCTCTAGGCTTCGGTTTCCTCGTCTACAGAATAGGGTTCCTATTTCACAGGGTTGTTGTGAGGACTGAGATCCTGGATGTGAATTACTTGGCACAGTGCCTGTTAATGGTCAGTAATTGTTAGACATTATTGTTCTTATGATGCATAGAGGATGCCTTCCTTGGTTAGACTTTGTGACTGCTCCCTTCCCTTCACCTTTAGGGTTTTATTTGGGTTTATTAGGGACTTACTTTCTAAAGGCAAACAAGTACTGTAAGTCATGGACTCGCCCCTACTTTTCTTGCAAAAGTAACCTCTGTACCCTTTCACTTTTTTCCAACCTAGTTTCTAATAAGTGACCGTGACCCTCAGTGCAACCTCCACTGCTCCAGGACTCAACCCAAACCCATCTGTGCCTCTGATGGCAGGTCCTACGAGTCCATGTGTGAGTACCAGCGAGCCAAGTGCCGAGACCCGACCCTGGGCGTGGTGCATCGAGGTAGATGCAAAGGTGAGTGTGTGCACCCCTGCCCAGCCAAGGAGAGGTTCCTGGGCACCCCAGCTCCCTCACTGTGCATTTGCAGCAGGGAAGCTTGGAGTAAGTCTGTCCACTCACTTTGCTTTCCTATCTCTCCACCCCTTCCACCAGGGCTGAGGGAAGAAAGCCTGGTCTACCTGAAGGAATGAGCATTTTTCTGTCTTTCAAACACTGCCCCCAGGCTAGGGCTTAAAGAGATGTGCTGCTATCTGGCCAGCACTTTCCTTTTTCTTTTTATGGAGATGCTTAAAACGGCAAGACATTATTGCTGGCTCCTGAATAGTGATTCCAAATTGTTGGCCAACAGATGTGTTTTGTTTGGTCTGTTTGCCTGTTTAAAAACAGCAAAAAACATTTGGGATAACATTTAAAAATTGGGAGATTCAGTGAAAAAAAATCTGGCTTTGTGTCCTTCTATTCCAAAATTGGAAAGTCTGGTAACATTAGGTCTGTGTTCCTACAAAGCAACACATGGCTAGACCTGCATAACAGCTACTGCTTTAAAGGGGAGCCTGTTGTCCAGTTTGCCACAGTCTTACAGCACTCCCTATAGTCTCTCAGAACTGAATGTCATTCCTCTCATATCCAGCTGGTTTCTCTGATTTATATCTTTTTCCTGAGTCCTGTACATATTTGAATTTGTGACCCTAGACTGCTTAGAGTCATCACAGGAGTTGTAGGTGGCTAAGCGGGCTGCACTAGAGCCTCTGATTTTCCAAAGAAAATGGTTGCAATTCTTGAACCATAAGACATGGTTGAGCCCCTGTTAGGCTTACTACTTTTAGAATAAACCCAGTGAAAAATCATGGAAGTAAAACATTTTTTTTTTCTATGGGGCCAGGGTAGAGGTACTTGGGAGAAAAGACAGGCAGAACTTGGGATAAACACGACTCCTCTGCTTTTCTATGAATGACATACGGGGAAGGGGGGCTGTGCAGCAGTTACTAGCCATGGCCCTTTTAGGCTTGGACAAGCCAGTTGGTTGTGTGTGGGCTCCCGCACAGGTGGAGTGGTTTTCTCAGCCATTTTGTCCCTTGGCCCCAGTGTCGAATCCAAGTGAAATATGAAATCTGCTCCTCTCCTCTTTCAGATGCTGGCCAGAGCAAGTGTCGCCTGGAGCGGGCTCAAGCCCTGGAGCAAGCCAAGAAGCCTCAGGAAGCTGTGTTTGTCCCAGAGTGTGGCGAGGATGGCTCCTTTACCCAGGTGAGGCCTTGGACAATCCTTTTGGGCTCTTTCCTGGATGGAGGCAGAGGGGAGGTGTCCCGAGAGCGCGAGGGCTTCTTGGCGCCTTCACTTTCTGGGAAACAGTTGAGTGAGTGGCTCTTCAACTCCGCTCCATGCTGCCTTCCCCCTCTCCAGCCCTCCCCGGCCCTCCATGCCACCTCTTGCCAACTGGCAGTAGGTCCTGAAAAGACGCATGGAAGCCCAAGCCAGGAAACTGGCATTGCTTGGTCCCCATCCTCCCTGCTGGCTGTCTCCTTGGAGGGCCAGACCTGTGCTTTTCTCTTCTGTCAAATGTGAGCTGATTATTTTTCTTATTCCTGCCAGTTTCCATGGGCAACCCCGGTATTCCCTTCCCTGTTTATTGCTACCCCCTGCCCTCCCTGCTTTCTATCCCCAGTCCTTGAACGAAGCAGAGCCCTCTTTGAGCACAAAGTGTACTATGGTTCTTGGATGTGTGAGTGTGTGTGTGTGTATACACATAGAGGTATGCATATACTCAGATTTTAAAACCTAAGTCAGGCAGTCCTACCTCTCATCTTGCATGATCTTCTGGTTAGTGCGTTGTCAAAGTAACGCTGACTGTGTTGACCTTGGCACAGACTATTTCTTTTTTCTTTTCTTTTTTTGGAGACAGGGTCTCAATCTGTTGCAGACTGGGTCTCACTCCAGGCTGGAGTGCAGTGGCACAATCATAGCTCATTGCAGCCTTGAACTCCTGGGATCAAGCAATCCTTCCACCCATGCCTCCTGAATAGCTGGGACTATAGGCACACGCCACCACACCCAGCTTATTTTTAAAATATTTTTTAGAGACAGGATCTTGCTATGTTGCCCAGACTGGTCTCAAAGTCCTGGCCTCAAGTGATCCTCCCGCCTCAGCCTCCAAAAGTGCTAGGATTATAGTGTGAGCCATCACACCTGGCCTTGGCACAGACTATTTCTAAAACACAGGCAACGGTGGGACAGAAAGGTGCTTCTCAGGAAAGCTTCTGGGCTGCTTCCTCCTATGCAGGGGCTTGTGGCTGAGGTGGGAGGCAGCCTGGGTGGTAGGCAGCTTCTGTGAGAGATATGGTGCCAGCTGAGTGAAGGTGCTGTCCTGATGAAAGTGTGGAAGGTCACTGGACAAGGATGAGCTTAGCCAGGTGGTTGGGAATGGTCCTGGCACCTGCAACTTCTTTGTCTAATTGAACAACATTTGGGGGAATCCTGTTGTCTTAGAGCCAGGGACAGAGGCTTCAGGGGTTTAAAAGCTCCCCTGTAATTCTCAATCAATGTGGCAAAGGGTATATAGGCTGGTCTTTGGTCTGAGGGGCTTCAGGTTTCATTTCCAGGTGGGACACAGTGGATTACTCATTTGAGACTAACTTTCTGTTGAGGTAGAAAGGTAGAGGGATGAGGAGGTTAGGGATTGGATATCAGCATTTTAAAAGTTTTCTGGTTGATTCAAATGGGCAGCCAGGCTTGATAGTCACTGGGTTAAACTGACGTTCGTTGCCGACCCTGGGAGAGGTGCTTTTAATTCATTTTGTCATTTAAGCCTCACCACAAGCCTGTGAGGTAGGTATCATTATCCCCATTTATAGATGATGCAACAGGTGTGGGATGTGGAGTGGCAGAGCTGGGGTTCAGACTCACAAATCCCAAAGTCCAGAGCCCTCAGAAGCCCTCCATACTCTGTTGGCTCTCTGAGCTGGCAGCTTTAAAGGAGGCTCTGAGGTGTGCTCTGGAAGGAGGCAGTCTGGTGGTCTGGTTAGAGCGCTGCTCCTGGAGCCGGACACCTGGGCACGAAGCTCAGCCCCCACCCCTCAGGTAAGTCCCCGAGCTTCTCTGGGGTCAGAATTTCCTTATCTGAAAAGTGGAGATTGATTATTGTGATTGCTTATCTGTTGTTATTCATTATTATTGTATGTAATAATAATTGTTATATATTATATATTCCTATAATTAGTATTGTTAACGATCATTATTGTAGCTTCCCTCATTAGGTCGCGATGAAGATAAAATCAGTGAACACATGAAACACTTGGAACACATAAATAATATATAAATTTTTGTCATTATCATCATGATTATTCCCATCTTTACTGTAGTTCTACTACTGAAATCTTTCTATCATGTCGATAGCAGTATACAGCTTAAGGAAAAAACCCACCAAACCTTTTGTTGAAAATCCCTAAGTTGGAAAATGGATGAATTCTTCCATAAATTTTTAAAAAACTGTTTATTCTGGTAAAAAGAATGTGGGTGATCTTTGTATATATTTAAAACTGCATTGCTAAGAATTCATGTCTGTGGGGAGGAATCAGACTTCTCTCAGATTAGTTTGGGGCTGAGACAGGGTGAAGGTAAAGGAGGAGAGTGGAGTTTGTGGCCATTGGCTTTTTCTTTCTCCAGGCTTGTGTGATCCTGGGTGTGTTGGTTGTAGGAACGGCTGACCCCTGCCCTCCTGATTCTGAGGTGTTGGCTACCTCATGACAGACAGCCCACTGGCCAGCTTTTGTTTTGGTGAGGCCAGGCCAGGCCAGGTGGTGTTTACTGGGGGAAAGGAACTTCCAGATTAGTCCAGGCTAAATTGCTAAACGACAGAGTCCCCGAAGTTCAGCAAGAGTTGTGTAGATAGTCAAGAACCCCCTCATTTGTTTGACATGCTAAGCACTGCCATGTGTCTGTAGGCTGAAGGCTAGCTCACTCTGGTGGGCAGCCAGACAGCCAGACAGCGGGCCCATCCCAGCTACAGTGATTAAAATGGATGTGCTTTTCCCGCTGATCAAAGACACTGCAATAACTTCACAAAATAAGGCTGCCTCTTTGAGTGTGCTTCAGTCACATTGACTGGCTGCCAAAATGCCGGGAGATGAATGCTTTCTCCTTTCTCCAACCTCCATCACTTAGCTGGGCTTTTTTTTTTTTTTCCCCCAAGACCAAAACCCAGAGATAAACTACATTGCTTTAATATTCTTTAGAATATTGATATGCATGCATCCTGGTATTAACATATTTTAGCCCTGGAAATTATTACACAGTAACCCTCTCTTGAAGTTTATGGGGGGAGTGATGGGACTCTAATGGGATTGGATTTGTTTGGCATGGGACACAGCTTGAGACCACGTGACTGACTTGGCTTTAATGGGCTTCATGTGGGACTCGCTGGCCTCTGTTCTTTCCCTTTGTTTTTCCTTGTCCTCTTCCCTCCCTACCTCCAACTCCAACTCACACACAGGAGTGGTTCAGCTTTCTTCTACAGCAGTGACACTACAGCTGTACATTAGATCATGTTAGACTTTTAAAGGTCTTGAAACCTAGGCCATATCCCAGACCATTAAATCAATATCTGGGAATGGGACACAGACATTGTGTTTTTTCGAGCTCCCCAGGCGATGCCAATGTTTGATCAAAGTTTCAAACCACTTTTGTAAGGACTTCATCACTCTTGTTTCTCGATTGCATCCTTGAGATGTGGAATTTAGCCTCATTGGTGACCTGTTGAGTAAGGTCAGGAACTATAGGCTTTTTCCTTTGCTATGGTCTTATCTGTTTTTTGTTCTGGGTATCTGGAACACAACTCCTGACATCTGTTCTATCAAGTCCTCTGCCAAGCAGTTGTCTGGTGCCCAAGCTGATTAACTGAAATCTCAGCTGCAGTGGAAGGGTGTTGGGCTGTCACCATCAGGCTGTGTTGGCTGGAGCTTGGCAAATGTGTGCATCACTGAATGACAATGATGCCTGCTTTTTATTGAGTGCTATCAGGTGCTAGGCCCTGTGTTTTACACCCATTAATCTTTACTACAACCTTTTGAGATAGTTATTAATACTCTTATGTATAAAGAAAAATTGAGTTTCAGTGGGGTTGAATGGCTGACTTGAGGTCCCTAAGCTTAAGACAATTTGTACTCAAGGCTGCCTAATATCGAGGGCCTAAGACAAGTTGTACTCAAGCCTGCCTAATATCGAAGGCTGTGCTCTTAACTTTTTTGGGCTACAGAAGTGGCCTTGATACATATGTATTCCATTTCTATCACCATTGTTGTTGCAGAAGTTCTCTTTCTAATGCTATTGACCAATCAATGAAACAAACATTTAAAAAAACACAATCTTTTGATTATGGAAATTAAAAAAAGATAAAAAAAGTAGAAATAATAGTATAATGAACATATACCCATCACCCAGCTTCAACAATGATTAACAAATGGCCAATTCTGTTTCATCTTTACCTTATTTCCATCTCCTGCCCCCAAACTGGATTGCTTCAAAGCAAATCCCCAGGCACAATATCTTTTCATCCCAGACATTTTTGAGCTCTGCTATACTGTGGGCTGTGTGCTGGTTGCTAGGGAGGATTCAAAAAAATGTCATGACCTCTGCCTTCAAGGAGTTTACATGCAGAAAAGAGATTAAGACATATGATAAAGTAACTATATAAAAGACAATATACAAACAATAATATTTCAAAAGCTCATTTATAAGTCAGTTATTTGGAATCCTGAATGCCTTTTATTGTTAGGAAAATATATACAAATTTTAAATTTTTGGACACAAATACCTTAAACAAAACTAAAAGCAAAACTGAGCATGGTGGCACAAGCCTGTAGTCCCAGCTAATTGGGAGGCTGAGGCAGGAGGATTGCTTGAGCCCAGGAGTTCAAGGCTATATTGCTCTATGATTGCACGTGTGAATAGCCACCCCACTCCAGCCTGGATAACATAGTGAGACCCCGTTTCTAAAAAGAGAAAAACTAAACTAAAAGCAAACAACACACATTAGCCTTAACAACAAAGAGCTAATCTTATGTAAAGAACTCTTACAATTCAGAAACAAAAAGATCCTAGTGAAAATGTGGGCAAGAGATAGCAATAAACCAGTCATACGATAATAATAAATAGTCAATAAGTGAATCTGAATGATGTTATCTTCTTTTGTCATTTTAGAAATACAAATAAAAATGATGATGAATGCTTTTGCTTACTAAATTAGCAAAAACTGGGAAAAGATGATGATATTCAGGGTCAGTTAAAGGGAAAAGGGTACCCTTCCATTGCAGTTTGGAAAGTAAATTGGCACTGACTTTTTAATGGGATAGTCTTGCAATATGGGTCAAAAGTCCTCAATCGTGTCCACATTTTGGGCCTGCAATTCCACTTCTAGGAATTTATTCTAAGGAAGTAACTAAAAATATGTGAAACTATTTAGCCACAAGGATTACAATCCAAGTTCTGTTTATAGTGCCAAAAAATTGGAAACAACCTAAATATCCAATACTAGAAAATTGCTTAAACAAATGACATAGCCACACTGTGCAACCTCTAAATGCATGTGTTGTAGAGGCTTATGTAATATATTTGTGTAGGTCTGTGTATTAGGGATTTAATTAACCAGATAATTAAGATGATAAATATTTTCATTTTCTTCTAAATAGAAAAGCTATACACATTCTGTTAAAAAAATTCTGACCATACGGAAGTATATAAGGTAGAAAGATTAAGCCAGTGATTTCATGCCCCTGAAATAGCAACAGTTAAGTCTAACCCTCTAGATTTTTTTCCTTGTGTGTACTTATTGTCATTATTTAGGACAAGTATGGTGTAATGTCATATATTGTTTTACAACATTTTCTTAGCTAATTATATTATGGGTTTATTTCCCAGTAAGTTACATACAACACTATCTCATTTAAAAAATGTCTGCATTGTATTTCATTGTATGAATGTATCATGAATCCTAAAAATTTGGAGATTAACTTTCCAGCAGCTGTCTATTGTGTCAAAAGGCCATGCACTTTTTAAGGCATTTGAGGAATACTACCACGTCGCTTTCCATAAATGTTGAGCGACCATGTGGTTGATTATTGGTTGTTATCAGACTCATTCCCAAGACATTTTAATTTTTTGTGTAGCTGGATTATAGTTCTAATAATATAGAATATAAAACTCTATCCATTATGTTACTTCTGTGTGGAAAAAAATGTGTTATGTTTCCTGTCTTTGAGCTCCGTGGTCCAGGAACAATCTTTCTTGATATAGCTGTATGGGCACCACCACTTCTCCCATTTTCTCATTCTAACCACTGCTCCCCTCCAACAGTGCACACAAGTACCTGATTTTTTTATTTCCTGAGGTCATTGCATATAGGGATCTATATGCATGGATCCCTTGCATATAGGGATCTGGGGAGATGTAACTTCTTCTTGATGATGCTTTGTTCTGAAGTTGGAAGCTTAAAAAATGTTCTGTGGCTTTTTGACAAAGGCATTGGGTTCTATTGTCATTTCCGTAGTTCTTACTGTTGTATTTCCTAAAACCTAGGGAAATACACACTTGTTTCCTAAGTGCCTGGGGTTGAGCTATGAAGCAGATCTTATTGTTCCTTTTTAGCTCCCCATCCCCACAGTATAGAACTGCATCTTCCTGACGTCACCCCTATAGACTCGAGTTATGTGACTAGCTTGCCCTGGGAACACCTTGGTTTACTGTCTGGTCTTTTTTCTTTCACATTCCCAGCAAGTACTGAAGGTCTGGATGCTTGACATGAACTGTGAAACTCTGTTGGCCTGGACTGATGAAACGTTGGCAGGCTGAACATCCTCATAGGGTGGAAGGGGTTTGTCCTATCTTTGAGGAGCCTGGGGGTCTAATAGGAGTTCAGGGGCCAAGGGCCTTTTTGTCTTCATGTGGATAGATCTTGCCTAGAGCAACAGTGTGGCTCTCTCAGACAGTGTAGAGGACTCTCTAGGTGAAGTACTGAGACCTGGGGTGCATCTGTGAGCTGGAATGTTTCCAAGCTTCTTCAGCCACAGTTGGCCCCTTTGGATGCTGCAGAAAAAGTGGGCTCTGTGTGTGTTTAGTGGATGGTGCCCTGCTTTATAAAGACCTCCTGCCTTTTGGTCTGTGGACAATGCCAGCTTTTTTTTTAAAGCAGTCATACTGCTAAAAATTCAAGCCCATCCTTTATGTACAGATGGCATAAATGGTAAATGGACCCCACTGTTGGGCACTTATTGATTTTCTTTTTCCTTTTTTGTTACATGCTCAAAAAACTATTATTATTACAGTGTGAACATCTACTGTGTCCAGAGCATCTTACTACTTGTTTTACATGTGTTTTTCAGTGAATTGCTTTTGTTCCAAACAACCAGTTAATGTACAGTGATAATTTATACAAAATGTCTTCTATTTAGCACATAATTGTTGCTTAGCAGATGTTAGTTTTCTTCATCTTTAGGTTCTTGGTTTGCTCAACTGTAAACTGGAAGAGTTGAACTCGTTCAGAGGTTGGCAAACTGTGGTCTGTGGACCAGCCACCTGTTTTTATTTATTCTTTAAAATAATAACTGTATTGACATATAATTTGTGCACCATAAAAGTTACCATTTTAAAATATGCTATTGAGTGGTTCTTAGTAAATTCACAGAGTTGTGCAACCATCATCATTATCTAATACCAGAACATTTTTATCACCCGAGAAAAAATCTTGTACCCATTAGCATTCACTTCCCATTACCTCTCTCCTCAGTCCTTGGCAACCACTAATCTACTTTCTATTTCTATGATTTGCTTATTCTGGACATTTCATACAAATGGAATAATAATATGTGGTCCTTCTGCCTGGCTTATTTTAATCAGCATAATGTTTTCAAGGCTCAGCCTTGTTGTAGCATGAATCAGTACTAAGATCCTTTTTATTGTCCAACAATATTCTATAGTATATATATATATACTATATAGTATATATAAAATAGTATATATAGTATATATAGTATATATATAATAGTATATATACTATATATAGTATATATATAATAGTATATATACTATATATAGTATATATATATACTATATAGTATATATATAATAGTATATATAGTATATATATAGAGAGTGTATATATATATATATATATATATCCCGTTTTATTTATTCATTCATCAGCTGATGGACATTTGGGTTGTTTCTATTTTCTATTTTTATTTTTTATTATATTTTGAGAAGGGGTCTCGCTCTGTTGCCCAGGCTGGAGTGCAGTGGCATGATCTGGACTCACTACAACCTCTACCTCCCGGTCTCAATTGATCCTCCTACCTCAGCCTCCTGAGTAGCTGGGACCACAGGTGTGCACCATCGCACTTGGCTAAATTTTTGTATTTTTGGTAGAGATGGGGTTTTGCCATGTTGCTAAAGCTGTTCTTGAACTCCTGAGCTCAAGTGATATGCCCACCTCAGCCTCCCAAAGGATTACAGGTGTGGGCCACCACGCCTGGCCTGTTTCCATTTTTTTGGCTGTCATAAGTAGTACTATTATGAACATTTGTGTACATTTTTGTGTGTTTATCTGTTTTCAATTCTCTTGGCATATACCTAGGAGTAGAATTGCTAGGTCATGTGGTAACTATATGTTTATGCTTTTGAGGAACTGACAGGCTGTTTTCCAAGTTAGCTGAACCATTTTACATTCCCACCAGCAATGTATGAAGGTTCCAATTTCTCCACATCCTTGTCAACACTTGCTATTTTCCATCTTTCTTATTAGTATCTTTTCTAGTGGGTGTGAAGTGGTATCTCATGGTGTTTTCATTTGCATTTCCCTAATGACTAATGATGTCGAGCATCTTTTCATGTGCTTTTTGGCCATTTCTATATCTTTGGAGAAATGTCTACTCAGATCCTTTTCCCATTTCTTAATTCAGTTACTTATCTTTTCATTATTGAGTTACAAGAGCTCTTTATATATTCTAGATACAAGACTCTCTCTCTCTCTCTTTTTTTTTTATTTGAGACGGAGTCTGACTTACTCTGTCACCCAGGCTGGAGTGCAGTGGCACCATCTTGGCTCACTGCAACCTCTGCCTCCTGTGTTAAAGTGATTCTCCTGACTCAGCCTCTGGAATTGCTGGGATTATAAGCACGTGCCACCAAGCCCGGCTAATTTTTGTATTTTTATAGTAGAGACAGGGTTTCACCATGTTGGCCAGGCTGGTCTCAAACTCCTGACCTCAGTAATCTGCCTGCCTTAGCCTCCCACAGTGCTGGGATTACAGGCGTGAGCCACTGGGCATTAGATACAAGACTCATCAGATATATGATTCACAAATATTTTCTCCCATCCTGTGGGTTCTTTTTACGTTCTCAATAATTTCCTTTGAAGCACAAAAGCTTCTTTTTTTTCTTTTTTCTTTTCTTTTCTTTTTTTTTGAGAGAAGATCTCACTCTGTCACCTAGGCTGGAGTGTGGTGGTACCATCTTGGCTCACTGCAACCTCGGCCTCTTGGGCTAAAGCGATCCTCCCACCTCAGCCTCTTGAGTAGCTGGGACTACAGGTGCATGCCACTATGCAGGGCTAATTTTTGTGTTTTTTGTAGAGACGATGTTTTGCCATGTTGCCCAGGCTGGTCTTGAACTCCTGAGCTCAAGCAACCTGCCTATCTTGGCCTCCCAAAGTGCTGGGATTACAGGCATGAGCCACTGCGCCTGGCCAAAAAGCTTTAGTTCTGAAGTTCAATTTATCTTTTTTCCTCTTTTATTTCTTATAACTTCATTCCTTTTCATGCATATATTCGGTTATCTCAGGACTACTTGTTGAAAAGACTATTTGTCCATCTTGAATTGTCTTGGTCCTCTCGTCAAAAATCAGCTTATTTCTGGATTCTCAATTCTATTCCTTAATCTATATGTCTAGTCCTATGCCAGTGCCACACTCTCCTGATTACTATAACCTTGCAGTAAGTTTTGAAATCTTATTTTTTCTTTATAATTGGACAGTGAGATGAGTGTTGTTCTGCACTCATGTATGGGGTTGATGCTGGCTCCACTCACCAAGGCAGAGCATCTAGTAGGGGGAATGCACAGGAACCTGTAGCCTGTGCTGTAGTCCTAGGTTTGGAGACAATGTCAGTACCCTTGGCATGATATTTGTAAGAAAAGGGAAAGGCTGGGAGAGAACGGTACCAAATGGGGGTAGGAAACTTTTTAGAATCACCAAAGATGAGCATTGTATATCTCTAAGAGCTCTCAGTCTCTGACAGGCTAATACTTCTTTGACTCTACAAGCAGGAAAGGGAATTCCTTTCAAATGAGAAACTCTGGGTTACAGGGAGCCTTGAAGCTGTAGAGGAGAAATGCTACTGCCTGTCTGAGTAGAGTGGTGGGCTTGTGCTAGTCCCCCCGCCCTTCCCCCACTGGCGTATCCTCTGTGGGCATTAAGGTTCTCAGCACATCAAGATCTGGGACAGGTAGAAGCTGGAGCCCCAGTGAGCAGCAGCCAGTAGCCAGCTTCCCAAGGGCACCCTACTTTTGCCTTCCTGTGGGAGGTCAAGGTGGCATATCATTTGCAGTGAGTAAACAATCTCAGTTATGCAGTTATGAAATTTAATTTTTAACTTTGTCAATGATGGCAAGAGCAAGGTCTGACCCATTCATGTGCAGGAAGGACTTGTTTAGGAAGTGACCGGTCTAATGTCTTGCATGTGTTGGGAGCCTCTGCTATCATGTTTTCAATGGGAGAACTGGTCCCCATGCCCCCATCACCCATCAGGTGCAAGGATGTGTGATAAGATGAGGGTGGATGGAGCACGCTTTGTGCTCAGAACACTGTCTCCATTGTGCTCTCTGGGGACTCGCCTTTCCCACTTTCTGCTCTGTCCTGCTCTTCAATGGCTGTTTTCTAGCTGAATGGCCACTGTGAGTCCTCTCTCAGATTGGCTGGCATCATTTGCTTTGGAGTAAGCATGCAAGGTTTGGGTGCTCCCAGCTGGGCATCTGAGCTCCCCGTAGCCCTTGGTGATTCTGTCCCTACAATTTGTCTGTTGTGGAAATGAAAGGAGTGAGCTCTGGGCAGTATCTGCAGCTTCTCTTCTGCAATGCAGTGTACTTGGGAGGGAGGGAGGGAAAGATGGAAGCCTCCTGCTCTGGCTTTCCTGCTGTCTGTGGGAGAGGAGAGGCTCAGTAATGGGAGGCTTCAGTCACTCTCTCTGGTATTCTTTTTTTTTTTTTTTTTTTGAGACAGAGTCTCGCTCTGTTGCCCAGGCTGGAGTCCAGTGGTGTGATCTTGGCTCACTGCAAGCTCCACCTCCTGGGTTCACGCCATTCTTCTGCCTCAGCCTCCCAAGTAGCTGGGACTACAGGTGCCCACCACCACGCCCAGCTAATTTTTTGTATTTTTAGTAGAGACGGGGTTTCACTGTGTTAGCCAAGATGGTCTCGATTTGCTGACCTCGAGGTCCGCCCCCCTTGGCCTCCCAAAGTGGTGGAATTACAGGAGCTGCTATTCTTTTTTAGATGATAATAATCATCATCAACAACACCACTTTCTTAACCTATACACAAGGTACCAGGCTGTTTTATATTTGCCTGACACATGTTAAGTTATTCAGTCCTCACTATAAGCACTATTACATTCCCATTTTATTGATGCGGAAACTGAACCACAGAGAAGCTATGCAGCTTGCCCAGGGTCTCACAGTGTGCAAGTGGCAGAGTCAGGATTCAAACCCAAGTACCCTGGCTCCAGAGTTCTTGATCCTAACCATGATTCCACACTGCCCCTCTAAGAGACATTGCCATCTTTTAAAGTGATGTTGCCAAACTAGGGCATATTCAGGAGGGTGACTCAGGTGAGTAAAGTTGGGAAATGATGTCATGTGAGGAATATCCAATGGAGCCAGAGATAACAACCAAAGGATGGATAAAAAGATGACTAGGCCGGGCGCAGTAGCACACGCCTGTAATCCCAGCACTTTGGGAGGCCGAGGTGGGTGAATCACCTGAGGTCAGGAGATCAAGACCAGCCTGGCTAACATGGTGAAACCCCATCTCCACTAAAAACACACAAAAAATTAGCCAGGTGTGGTGGTACATGCCTGTAGTCCCAGCTACTTGGGAGGCTGAGGCAGGAGAATCACTTGAACCCAGGAGGTGGAGGTTGCAGCGAGCCGAGTTGGCGCCGGTGCACTCCAGCCTGGGTGACAGAGCAAGACTCTCAAAAAAAAAAATAATAATAATAATAAAAAGATGACCAAAGGGATACCTGAGAGCCAGATCCAAACCTTTGTCTGTGAATGATAATAGTCTTTTATGTGTAGTCCCACAGAGCTGACCCAGGATCACTGCGTACAGTATATAAAGAGTAGGATTCTGACTCGAAATAGGGAAGAACTTTTGACAAGTAGAGTAGCTCACAGACAGAATGTCTGACTCGAAGAGGACTTAACTTCCCATCCCGGAAAGTGGGTAAGCAGAGACCGAGTGGATATCTATCAGCTGTGCCATAGGGATGGGAAGGAGTGTTCCTACATTGGGAAGGGGGTTCAATTGATCTCTGAGGAGGAAAACACCACTTTTTAGGATTTTATGAGACAAGAGCTAATGTCCAATCAGGTGGCTAGGCACACAGTAGGCCCACAACAGACATTTACTCAGGAAACTTTCAGGCAGAGCCATTAAGACATACATTTAGGGCTTTTGCCACTGCTCTGTGAGTGCACGTAACATGCTGGGAGGTGACCTGGCAGGTCAGTCAACTAAACTCTTCTGCAAAATTGAAGGGATCAGAATTTTTTTTCATGTCAAAATAGGGAAGAATAATAGGAACTCAGGTGGGAGGTGATGTAAAGCTAGGAGAAGTTTTGCAGTAAAGAAATCTTTTAACTTTGTTTAACCCAATATTTCCAAAGTTATTTGGCCAGAGGACAATTTTATCCCTCATTATTTCTATTCACACCTCACAGAATACAAGCTGCATTCATTCATCAGTGTATCAAATTGGAGAGAACAGCAGCCTCACATTTCTGGAGAAAAGAGAAGAAAGTGGGCACCTGCAGAGAGACTGGTTTCCTCTCTGGTTTCCTAGGAAAGCAGGGGTGATTGGTAAGAGAGTGAAAGAACAAGCAACAAAGAAGCGACTCTGGGAGGTGAGGCCTCACCCCTGCCATAGAAACCCCCAGAGAACATCCCAGGGGAAGCAGGGCAGCCCGCAGCAGGTGGAGGCCCCAATGCTACTCCAGAAAAGGCCTCTCATTGAAATGGGAGCAATAGACTCTCTTCCAGCTGCTTCCCTGGTGGGCATATTTACATGACCCCAAAGAGTTCTATTTTCCAGAAAATTACAAGGCTCAAAGAGACTCAGTCACTTCCTGTCTCTTCCTCCTTCCTCGAGGTCTGAGAGCTTTCCATCTGCCGGGACAAGGTACTGGGAGCCAACTACTACTCTGTCTCTGGGCCTCAGTTTCCTCATTTTTGAAGTGTTTGGGTTAGATTGGTGACCTCTAAGGATTTTTCCAGTCCATCAGTTCTGAAATTTTATGATTGCTTAGATATTGGGATTCCAATGTCCTGTGCTGTTATTAACTGGCTTTGAACACATAACTTCCGCTCTCTGTACCTCTCCTATAAAAGATCTGCACACAGGGTGGCTTTGAGGCCCAAGTGAGATAATGCATAGACCTTTGACGGTGACTGAGAAGCCCTCGTGAAAGTGGAAGCTGGTATTTTTTGCGTTGGACATGGCACCTGCGGGTGATAGTTGTCCATATGCGTTGTTCATCTGTCGGCCCCATTTCTCTCTTTGCTTTCTTCCCCTTTACTCCCTGACTTGCTTTACCCCCAGGAACTGAGGTTTCTCTGCTCATCGGTTGCTCACCTGCCTTGTTGGGAGTGCTAGCCTGCCACATCCTTCCAGGTGTTCAGAATTTGGGCTAATGTTGAAGATTAGCAGGATTAAAATAATTCAGATCTGTCTTTATTTGGATGGAGGTTGGCCTGAAATATACCACTAGGCTGTTTATGTAAAGGGCTTCTTGCCAAAAATATTAAAGTGTATGAGGCAGACATGAAACTTACTTATCTAGGAACACACTGCCTTAAAGGACCTTTGAGACTCCTAGTTACATTCCTTTTTTTGGAGACGGAAACTCACTTTATTGCCCAGGCTAGAGTGCAGTGGTGTGATCTCGGCTCACTGGAACCTCCAACTCCTGGCTTCAAGCAATTATCCTGCCTCAGCCTCCCGAGTAGCTGGGATTACAGGCATCTGCCACCACGCCTGCTAATTTTTGTATTTTTAGTAGAGACGGGGTTTCATCATGTTGGCCAGGCTGGTCTCGAATTCCTGACCTCCAGTGATCTGCCTGCCTCGGCCTCCCAAAGTGCTGGGATTACAGGCATGAGCCACTGCACCTGGCCCCACTCCCCCCAGTTACATTCTACAGTACAGTTACAATATAAGCAGAAGGTAACCTCACTTAGGTTGATGAGTAAACACTTTTTGTCCCTTAAGGAAGAGCCATCTGTTGACACTTCAGCCTTCCTAGGATGCTTCAGTGGGATCCTATCCTTCAGTGGGATAGGAGCAGTGGGATAGAAGCAGATTTCACTGTTTGTATCTGTACCTTTTAGGCCAGAACAACCCTGAGTTTTGAGAACTGCACAGGGAGATATTTGAAATGGCCAATTGCCTCATGGATCCTCTTGGTCCTGGGTTTTCTCAGAGATTAAGTCTGAAAGTTGACCCACTTGAGGCTCTTAGGGAAAAAGGAAGGGTATTACTTATTAATTTAAAAGGACAAATCTGCAAGGGAGGAAGCTAAGCCAGGTAGAGTTTACATCTTGATCATGTATATAGAAACCATCAATTCAAAGAATTTATACCCTGATTGCTTTTCTGCAAGAAACGTTTCTCTCCTCTGCTGGCAATAGAACTACTTCTATGTGAAAACAAACATCTCCTTCTTCCACCCAAACGTTTTCAAACGTTTTGCTGACTTTAGACTGCCCCTTCCCCTCAGGCTGCTCAGAATAGGATGTTCTTTTGTCCTCATCAGATAATCTGGCTCTGGCATTTTTGAGTGTACAAATAGTTTGCTAAAATATAACACAATGATAATAAAAATAAATAGCTGAAAGTTAACTGGGCACTTACCCTGTGAGCTAAGTGCTTTATTTACATGATCAAATTGAATTCTCTTAACAACTAAGATAGGTATTATTGTCATGATTATCTTCCGTTTTTAAAAAGATACAGACAGGCTGTGGCTTAGTGTGATTAAAAAGCTTTTCAAGGCTGCAGAAGGAGTTAAGTGGCGGAGCTGGGAAGTGCTGGAAGGCCGGCTGCAGACTGTCTCCATGTAACTTCTTTTTCTGCAAGAAGTCACCTTGAAAACTCCCTAGGCAACTTAGAAACAACCTCTCATTGTGGAATCATGGGCTGATTTACTAGGGGCTCCTTCAGCTAAGAGCCTGTGCTCGGCCACTTTCCTCAGCTCCTGGATCTGAGACCTTGCTCGGGTCTTCTGTGCCGCCTTTTGCCAATGGCTGTCCCCATCCCTGCGGCACACCTGGGGCAGGTGTGCCATTATTGTATACCCCAGCCCTCACAGGCACGTGGCAACAATTCCTCATTCGATTTCAGTTTTATAGGACTTGGAAGGAGTTTTTTGTAATCTGGGCTGTCTTCTTTGGAGCCTGGACTGAGAAAAATGCTGAGGGCTCTGGGGAGAAAGGAGCTGTGTTTGGGCCTCTTGGCCAGCCTGGGGCTGGGAGACAGTGTTCATGTGCCCACTGGGATACAATGGGCACACTCAGTGAGAATGTGGCCCTTGGGACCCTCTGAGCCCAGATGTCAGATTATATCCCCAGAAACAAAGCTTTGGGCTTAGCCTCTTACTCATGAATTTGCTTCTGTCCCCACTAGCCTTGGCTGGCACTCTGTGCATGCTTTTGAACCAGCCCGTTCTCTGCAGCCTGCTTAACTGCAGTGCCCGGCTCCTGCAGCACAGCACCGGGCCAGAGACACAGCCTCGGGCGATGGACTTGAGGGCACAGTCCTCATGGAGACAGAGGCCTGCCTTGGCCATGGGAGTCAAGGGCCCTGGGAGGGAGTCAGAGTGGCCATTCAGCTCCTGGGACATGTTTCCCCAGAGGTGATTATTGGCCAAGGAGGAGAAAGCAGCCTGCCAGTAAAATTGCTGCCACTGGCGAGGAACTGTCTCTAGGAAATATCCCCTCTAGGGTGGATGGAGTCTGAAGGGATCAGCTCCACATTTCCAGCAGCATTTCCCACCCAAGTCTGTGGAGGTTACTAGAGGAGATATGGCCCTGGAAAAGGCCAGCTTGCCAGGCGTTTCTGGCACAGCTGAGAACAATCCTCACCACCGCCACTCCAAATCCAGCCTTCACTGGGTGCCAAACAATGGACTTCTTACCTTCAGGTTTCACATTGTTATCCCCATTTTATAGATGGGCTCAAAGAGCTGAGCGATGTATCTAGTTCATAACCGGCTGGACCAGGATTCAAATCCAGGTCTATCTGGATTTTTTTCCATTCCACCATTAAGGCTCCTCAGAAAGTAGCGTTGATCTGACCCCAAGATATTGCTCTTGGATGAACATTTGGGGTAGCAACCATGGCCTTGAGATGAAGTGGACATGGGACGTGGTACTGGGGTAAAGGCATTGATCAGAAGACCCGAGCAGGGTCTCAGATGCAGGAGCTGCGGGAAATGCCTCATTTATACAGCCTGCACCTTCGTGGTAGGAACAAGTTTCCCCCTATCTTGTCTTATCCTTGATTTCTGTCGATAGGTCCATAGCGAAACAACTTGTCTTGGGGAAAATGACGGTGTTTGGTGCCCACACGAGAGCAGAAGCCTTTTTACAGCTTTTCTGCCTTTGTGATAACTTTTGGATTTCACCAAGGCTGTCAGATCTCTCCTCTCACTGCTCCCTTCCATCCCTTACCACTCAGTTTGTATGCTATTACTGTCTAGCCTTGATTTCAATATGTCCTTGATTTCAAGAGGCACATTTTCTTCACACTTTAATATCTTTGCAATTGGCACATGTCTTGTAATTGAGATCTACATTTAATGTAGTGGGGTTGTTTAAATTGACATTGCATTTTTATAATTGACGGAGATCAGGAATTGAGAAAATATGATAATGGATCCCTTTATTCAACCCATCAATCACCTACAATGAATGTCAGGCATTATGTCAGATTCTGGGAATGTAGAAATAACTAGCATGCAGTCCCTGAGGTCACAATCTTGAGAGGGGGGAATGGACTGGATGAATCAACAGCTAGAGCTCACAGTGATAAGGGCTCTGATTTTGGGGGCCCCAGGGTGTGTGGGAGGATCAGAGGAAGGAGGCAGGGGAGGCTGGGACTGCTTTGAGGAGGTGTATCACAAAGGAGGAGGGGAATACGAGGGATTAGGAGTGGGTGGGAGATGGGTTGGGGAAGGGCATTCCAGACAAATGGAATGGTTGGAGCAAACAAAGGCTCAGAATCAGGAGAAACTAGAATGTGTTTGGGAGCATCAAAGGGTTCTGTGGCCAGAGTGGAGGGTGTGTGCTGGGACACGGGCATGAAATGAGGCTGCGGGAATAGATGGAGGCAGATCACAGAGGACCTTGTGCATACCAATGAGTTTCATCTCTATCCTAGATCCCAACGCGAATCACTGAAGGATTCTAAGCAGGGAAGTAGGCCTTAATGTGTGTTTGGGAACTCCAGATTGAAAGCAGGATAGTGGGGTGGGGTGGGAGGTGGTGGGTAGGGTGACAGCTACTGGAAGAGAAAGAAGAGCTATCCTGAAGGATGAAAAAAGCCTCATTCCTTTTTGCTATTCCCAGGCAGGCAGACCTGATCTTGGAGGCTTCAGGAAGATCACACAGTGGTGCAGCGGGGCATCTAGAAATAAAACCTGCAGGTTTTACCCTTGCCTTAATCCCATCATGTGTGCCCTCATCTCAAGAGAGTCACAAGATCAATAGGCAAGCTGATCTATGAATGGATGCTGGGAGAAGCTAGACAAAGAAGAAAAGCTTACCAATTGTCTCTGCTTGTTAAAGAAATGTCATTTCAATCTGCAGTGGCAACATTCCAACTTGTACTTGCCAAATTAGTTCAAGGGTTAGAATTTTTGACTGGGTGCAGTGGCTCACGCCTGTAATCCCAGTACTTTGGGAAGCCGAGGCAGGTGAATCACTTGAGGTGAGGACTTCAAGACTACCCCAGCTAACATGGCGAAACCCATTTCTACGAAAAATACAAAAATCAGCCGGGTATGGTGGTGCACGCTTGTAATCCTAGCTACTTCGGAGGCTGAGGCAGGAGAATCGCTTGAACCCAGGAGGCAGAGGTTGCAGTGAGCTGAGATCATGCCACTGCACTCCAGCCTGGGTGATAGACTGAAACTGTGTCTCAAAATTAGGGTGGGTTAGAATTTTGTACAGTTGGATGGGAGTGTATGCCAGTGCTAGAGAAAACAAATGTACAGGTATTGGTGAGAACCATCTCAGGAAAAACACAGTATAATACAGGTATTAAGTGTGAAGAGGAATAAGAGAGAAGTGGGTAAACTGCTGTGGTTTGCATGGGAGTCCCACAGCAAACATGTACCCAGTGCTGTTCACTGACTGGACCACCCATGAGAGACACTCTGGAGACAGATGTGGGGATGAGAGGTGGAAGATGCTCTTTCATCGTATGGGTGATGCTTTGAAAGGGGTTGGAGATGAGTCTTGATATTGTGACCGAGACTTATGGTTTTCTTCCCTTTTCACTTCCCTGAACAGGTGCAGTGCCATACTTACACTGGGTACTGCTGGTGTGTCACCCCAGATGGGAAGCCCATCAGTGGCTCTTCTGTGCAGAATAAAACTCCTGTATGTTCAGGTACCGTAGGGAGGGACGGGAAGAATGAAAAGGGTTGGAGAGAGACCCGTTGGTTGGTCTCCTGCATCTTGTGGGAGAACCTTTAGAAGGTTGGTGGTGGTGATGAACCTTTTTCTAGGTCAGGGAGGATTCTACTCTAACATGCTTGCTCGGAAGTCAACAAATGATAAGGCATGACAGTGTATGCCATGTGTGTATTTACAGATTTTGAGTTTAGATTTTTGGTTCAATGCTCTCCTTCTAAGCACTGGCTGTAACCTCATAGAGCTGTGGTGGCGTATAAGTTACTAGCTTGTGTGCTGATTCTGATTGCTAGTGGCTCTTGAAGTGCTTTATTGAGATGGATTTTGAGACCACCTGGGAGCTCAGCATCAAAGGCTGTAGTTATCAGTTAGTGATGTTTTTCATGGGAGCAGGAGAGGAGAATGGTGGCTTCTGTGTCATATACTCACCACCCCTGAAGAATGTGATGTAGAGAAATGGAAAATTTTCGTAACAGTGGCCCTTAAATCTGACTGATCAACAGCAATGTCTGGGAAATTAAAGAGAACCCAGATATCGAGGCTTCCTCTTGTATATTCTGATCCAGGAGGCCTGGAGGGAGACCTGAGGTCCTTGTTTTTATGAAGTCTCTCAGGTGATTCTAATGATTAGACAAGTTAGCAAACTATTGCTTTATAGTGATCCATTGGGTTAGGCCATAGCAAAAATTAAGTCCTTTCTATTCCCAACTTAATAAACATAGAGAAATTGTGCTTTTTAGGTCCATTTCATGGGATTGTGGATTAGGGATTTTTACAAGCCCCACAGTGTCCACCTCCATTCAGATGGTAAAGGACTCTGAGTCGCTCCCTTAATTCACTGTGTGGCTCAGCTCTCTCAAAAAAGCCTGTCTCACCCATCAGCTGATTCATATTTCTTCATATCTGTGTGCATAGGGTTTTATTGATTTACTTATTTTTCATTTTAAGTGCAAAGTATAAAACATTATGCTAAAACCTATGGGAAATTCCAAAGGCTGACAGTCTTGCTATCATAGCTTTTTCTACTTGCTCTGTTACATGAAGGAAAAAGAAAGTGGAAAGGGCTATAAGAATCTACATCAGGAAACTCAAATTTACAGGTCGAAAGGGAAGTTTACTTTATTTGTGGTTTACATGGAAACTAGAAACCTTAATTGGGGTTGGGGTAGGGAGGTACAGGAATTAGCCCTCCTTTTAAATGACCTGGAAAGTTTCATTTAAAGCAAACAAACGACTAGAAACAAGCCATACAGGATAATATGTTTGAGTTCTCACAAAACTGGTATATGGAGAAGGAATATGACATGGATTAGGGAAATAGAGATTCTTTTCTTTTGGCGGGACTCTACAGATGCCCTTCTGTGCGTGCACTGATTGTACCCTGCCTGTGTGAGGCTGGACCTCAGCAGAAGACAGGTGCCACAGGGTCAGGACTGGAGGAGGGGATGCACAGAGTACCCTAGTATATGCAGGGCGCAAATGCTTGGGCAAACATACCTGCTACCCGCTCCTGGAGGAACAGGCTGTGTCTAGAAAATTGTTTCCATGCCTTAGACTATTTTGGCCCATTCAGTACAATTGGGCCAACAATTTTCTACTTAATGCAGATGGAAAATCGCTGATTTCCTGTCCTAACCAGCAAGGGATGTCAATCATTGCCTTTGCAGTAAAAGGGAGTTTCTTTTCAGTTGGCCTTGCTGACTGAATATGGCTCCGAACATGGAACTGGTGAGAAGTTGGGGAGATGGGGGTGTAAAGGTGAGGGGCAGATATTGGAATGTTCAACAAGGGAGTTATATGAGTGTGGAGCTTTGTAAAAATGTGGTCAAGACTCTTACCAGGGAACCTAGAAATCATAGTTCATCTTAACAGTGCTGGGTTATCAGTGACATTGATGTTAAACAAACCCCACTCAACATGTGTATATGTACTAACATTGTATATAATATCCTTAGATGTGTATACAATACATCTATACATGACCATATGCTCATAACATCAGGTTTTGCCAACTCTTTGAAAGAAACCAACCGCAATGCATTCTGAATGGCTATGTTTTTGTTTCCCTTCTCACCCAAGGTTCAGTCACCGACAAGCCCTTGAGCCAGGGTAACTCAGGAAGGAAAGGTGAGTGGAGTTTTATGCTTTATCTAAATGTTTGCTTCCAAAGATGGTCCAAGCAGGATTTCTTAGATGAGATAGAAGGAGCCTGGGGTGAAAGCCTAAGGTGTCCCGCAGAACATCTTCTCCATTCTTATTCTGTGTTTCCTCTCTGACTCACCCGAGGTAAGTAAGGCTCATACAGTGATGGACACCAAGCTCCCAGAATTCCTGAGGGAGGTGAGTGAGTATAGAGCCCAGAGCTGAGAAGCACCTTTAGAATGTGAGCCCTAGGAATATTGGTTCCCTGGGGAGCTCGGTCAATCAACTACCAGTGTAGCCAGCATTAAACCAGAGAGGATGAGGAAGGTAGGGTGCCGAAGTCTGCCCTTGGCTCTCTTGTTGTAAAAGCACATTTGGGCATTTATCCCCCCTTGCTGATTCTCCTTCATAATAGTCCCAGCACATCCAGATTCTCTTTACTAAGGCGAGGCTGGCTTTGTGGGCATGCAACCTGTGCAGTTGTTATCCTGAAATTCTGAATAATTCTGTCTTTGAGTCTGATGGGGCAGTGAAGATACAAGGGAGTGGAGGAGAGACACATCATATGAGTGTCTGCTGAACCTTGTCACCTCATTAGCACAAAGCTTTTGTGAGATGTACTATGTGGCTTCCACAGCATGCTTAAAATTTTTATTTTTCTTTATCTAGGACAATACTAAGTAGCAAATTAAAATAACACCATGACAAGGTAAGAGAGAGAGACTATGGAATAAAGGACAAAGTGTTGTATTTTAGTGCCTTTAATGGCACTTTTCCCTGCTTTTTGAACAAAAGACCCTGCATTTTTACTTTACACTGGGCCCCACAACTGATGTAGCTGGTATCTGTCTGAGGGCTGTTTATTGGACCAGCCAACATGAGCAATAGGTCCCTGGAATATGCTGACCATAGTTTTTAGCATGGAAGACAGTTGGAGGCTTAAGATTCACTGCCACTGACCTCCAGGACAGCATATGTGCAGAGCTAGTAGTTGAATGGAAAGCAAGTGTGCATTTCATCTCATGTGCAGCCTCTCCAGGACTCCCATCTCAGGCTGAGTTTAAGGCTTCCCACCTGCATCTAGGACTTGGAAACTACATGCTCATCAGGGCCCATGTGGAGCCTTGGGCTTGCTGAGGGTCATTGTGAAGTTCACAGGCTTGTCCTGCACACACAGGTGCAGGGAGACCAAGGTAAAGCCCTGGGCCCTGCCTCCAGTGCTTATGCCATGGGATGGGAAGAAGAGGCGAAGTCAACCACTCTGAATGCAGGAGATAAGGATCTGGAGAACCTGCTGCCCCCAAATGCAGGTGCTCCAAGAAGATGTGGAAGTGGAACAGGTGATACCACCACCCACCAGAAAACAGGGACCAATGGGCCAGATGGGCTACTGCTCTTTCCCTGGGCAAAAATGAGAAAGTAGTTGGAAAGGGGAGTAAGTGCTTCTTCAGGTCCTTCCCAGGGCATAAGGAGACTACCATAAGTGTGGGTGGTTCCCTCCTAGGTGGGAAAGTGGGGAGAGAATCTACAAAGACCTGAAATCACCAATGCTGTGAGTAGTGTGTGTTTACTGGGATTGGAAAAGGAAGATGCCTTCAAGTTTTCTATTGCGTGTGTGTGTGTGTGTGTTTTTTTTTTTTTTTCTAGGAGAGCATTTTTAATTTTTATCTTTTAGAGACAAGATCTTACTATGTTGCCTAGGCTTGCCTGAAACTCCTGGGCTCAAGCAATTCTCCCACCTCAGCCTCCCAGATAGCTGGGACTGCAGGCATGCACTGCTTTTAGTTTTGCCTGTTGCAATGGAAATCTTCAGGAACATCACCTTTATTCCTGGGCAAGAGGTCCTGGTAGTAGGAAAGGAAAATTAACAATCATGCAAAACTGACCACCCAGATTCCCCTCCTCCAAAGGGAGCTGATTGTATGACGTTGAATAAAGTGCACACACACTAAACAACTGCCAGCCATGGGATTCTGGTTCTTAAACTGGACAAGAAGTGTTTTCCAGGGGGATGTGGCTTTGCACCCTGTGGACAACAATGAGAGACAGACCCATGGCCATCCCAGGCTCTCACTGGTCCAGCTGGAAGTGGGGGGGTGAGGGGGGCTGGGGATGTCAGTTTACAGTCAACAGTGAGCACCCTTTGTTCCCTTTTACAGTCAAGCAGTGAGTACCATTTGTTCCTTTTTAGCTCTAGGGTCAGCTTCCAGAGCCAAAAGAGGGTAGAGGAGCCTGATTCCTCCAGGGGCAATGCAGGAAATGGGCGATAGAATCTGAAGCCTTCATCTCAGAGGGATAAGCTGCTCTCAGTTCCCAGCTCTTTACTCCCTTGCCCTGGATGGGTCCCTTCCTCCAAGATGGCTCTGCAGAGGCTTCCTCTTTGGTGCAAAGGTCAGGACAGGGCTCTGGTGGGGAATGCTAGGACTCATTCTCCCCGGGAGTCTTAAATTCTATTTAGTGGCCTCTCTTTCCCTGTACTTTGAAGGATCCGATTAGGTGTTGGATCCTCTTCTCTATGTCTGCTGTGGGCAGCGCAGTGAAGAGCAGGTTCGGGCCACCTGTAGGATGCTGCACCTGAAGCCACACCTGTCCAGGAAGCTGGGGTTTGAATGGGGACAGGGTGCGAGAGGGCATTAGTAATATCCTGTGTCGACCAGCCAAGGTTCCTCTTTCAGCTGCCACTTAAGAATGGAATGTGCTCTGGAAGGCAGCAGGTGGGAAGACACAAAGGCCCCTTGTCTGAGCTTGTGCCCGCACATGGCTTCTCCTAGGAGGCATCTATTTCCCTGAGGCCTGCTACAAAGAGGTGCTTGGTCTGCACCCTTGTGCAGGGTGAGGGGTATGGCCAGAAAAGAGGTGGGGCCAGAGGCCTGGAGGTGTGAGTGGTGGGGGACGGCAGGGCAAGGACGGGACCCAACCTTCTCTTTCCCTAGCCTCCTGCCTTTTTGAATATCCTCCACTGACCAGGCTGGGAGGGATCGGCTGTCCCTCCCAGGCTGGAAGGAATGAAAAGATGTATTGTGTGACCACGGAGAGTCTGGTCGCCAGCCAGGAATTAGTTCTCTGAAGGAGAGGAGGAGAAAGGCAGAGCAGAAGGAGGCTGGGGGAGGAGGCCCAGAGAGATAGCAGGAGGAAGAGAGGAGGGAGAGAGGCTGGGTGGTAACAGGTCACAGCCGTTTGGTCTGAGACAGGAGGCCTGAGTGGCTGTGGCTCCTGGATCCACAGGTGTGGGGCTCCAGGGAAGAAGTGGGGGAAGGAGGGGGAGGCACTGTTATCTTACCCAGATGCACGTGCTCCAGGAGGGGAGGAGGGTCAAAACTTCAGACTATTTACTTAATCCCTTGGAATGTCCTTTCCTCACTCTGTTCTTTGGGCCTCTTGTGTTTAACGAACTCCTTTATGGGCACATGTGTGGTAATTAACACGTGCAGTGTAGGTCCTGGTCCATGTGTTTGAGTTTCAAATATCCATTGATCTGGGGCAATCCCATCCTGGCTGCCCCCTCCCCTTCTTCTCCTTTGGTCCTGGCCCTTAAAGAGAGATATGTGTGTGTGTGTGTGTGTGTGTGTGTGTGTGTGTGTGTGTGTTTGGGAGAGGGGGACGGTGCACATGTGCATTCACATGTGTTTTATGGATGCTACAGAGGAATATCAGAAGAGAGGAAGAGGGCCCCAAACAGCCCCTTTAGCTCTGAAAATGTGCTGCTAAAACAGTCGAAGGCTGAAGAAGTAGAGATAGAGGTAAAGTTTTGGTTTCCACTGGAGTCATCCAAAGGAAAGTAGATTGGAAGCAGAATGGTTTCGGAGATCAAGAACTTATCCTGCAGCAGCTTTACCTGGCTGTACCAAGGCCTGTGGATTTTTCTGATGTGACTCTTTTTGGGGTCTCAATGCTAATTACCATAGGTGATTTGAGGAGCTTCCAGGATAACTGAACACAGGTTCAGGGGCTGGCCTTGCCCTTCATTGCTTCTGAAGTGCAAAGAGGGAAGGAATTTCTTAGCCTCCGGTGGGGTGAAGGGGGGCAGTGGTGAAGAGTGATTAAATGAAAGGATATGGAAAAGCACTTGTGAAATGATTTCTGGCAGTTCTCTGCGAGCTTTTAACTTCTGAGTGCCCAGAACATCAGAGACCATGGGGTGATGCTGTGATAAATGGCAAGTGAAAGTTTAGGGTCACCAGGAGTTTTCTGCGGTTTGCGTTTTTCCCATAAGAAGTCTGGGAGTTAGTTGTTTAACGAAAGTAAGAGAAAAATAAAAATACTAATATACTCTGCTAAACTTTTCTGCATGGGCTTCTGTATTTGTCAAGCTAGTCTTGGAGAGGGGCAGAACTTCAAAAATCCAACCCAGCTTTAATTTGCAGAGCTTAAAAAGAAAATCTCCCACTGGCTGTTCCATAGTATGTGCTCCAAGTGAAGAGTGAGTCATATTTATTTCTCCAAGGTCCCTGTCTGTATCTCTGTTTTTAGAGCTGGGTCTACAGGTTGTTGCCAACTTGGAGACCTTGTCACTCAAGCAATGGATGGAGCAGCTCTGAGGGGCAGGCTTAGGACAGGGGCAATGGCTGGCAAACATCCCAGACAAAGGGGACTGGGTGGCCTCCAGCCTCAGCCCTCATGAGGTGTTAACACACCTGAAGGAGGGGTGCTTCATTGCCCTGAGCCTGGCAGAGCCGTGTTGGGCTGGCTGTCGAGGGACATTCCACATGTGAAACATCACTGATGCTCACATGACTTAAATCTCTTCCCTGCTACCTCTTTTTTCTCTTCCCCTAGCAACCACGGGGGTGTGGGAGGCTGAATCTGTAGCTGATCTCTTAGCATTGCCATCAGGTGGGCTGGGCTGGGTTTGGATGGAGATGGGCAGCTGACGACCTCCATGCTGTTGGCTTCTGCTCACATGGCTTTTCTTGGAGAAGGATTCACTTTGATTCTGTGCCTGCTGAAACAGAACTGTGCCTGAGCAGCTCCAAGCCTGAGGGAGGCAGCTCTTTTGCTTTCTGGTTCTCCGAGCCGCCTCCACCAAGCCTGGAATATTCATATACCAGCTTCGCAGAGGTCAGTTTCAGAAGGGGTGTGCTTGCATGCTCACACATGTACCACGTCTCCCTCCTTCCCATAGCTAACTGCTCCACCAGCTTGGCTCCAGCTACTCAACCCCCTCCATTTTGGCCCGTATTCCAGGGTCTCTGAAGAAAAGTTTATGCATGAACAGCACTAGACTGAGAGTTTGATTTCCTGCCATATCCTCATCTCCAAGGACTGGAGAGAAAATAAGATTTAGGGATCTGGAAAAAGCCTCTTAGACATAGATTCATTTGAATCCCTGGTGGTATTAGTAACCATTGATATTTTACGCTTGGTGCTTTTACTCAGCAAATATTTATGGAGAACTTACTAAATGTCAGGCTTGTTATCGTCACTAAGGACCCAGGGATGAGTATAATAGTACGAGTCCAGGCCTCACCTCCTGGAGCTCACATTCTAATTGTTCTTAGCCTTTTATGATGGAGGTTATTCATCTTCAGGTGGAGGAAAACCTCCAGCGGAGCAACAGGCTTCTGTAAGCTCTGGGAAGTTGCCACCTCTGCAGGGGAGGGAAGGCAGGTGGCCCCTCCAAACAACCCTGTGTGGTAGCTCCTGTAGCCAGAGCCTCTAAAGGAAAGCCCCTTGGAGCGGTTGGCCTGAGCTGAGCAAAGCCCTCTGCCAGGTTCCTGAGCCCTCTGACTAGTGCCTTTGTGGGGCCACTGAAGTCCAGATGAGAGGGCTCAGAGCTTGTCAGGCCAATGAGAATATGTTCATTTGCTCCCTGCTCCCGGCCTAAGTTCCAGTGTGGCACAGCAGCTTGCAGAGAGGTAGGGATATGGGCACACAGATGGACAGGCCTTGGGCCTGCTTCTGACCCCTGGTCTCCAGCTCGGAGGGCCATGGAACTTGTGTGGTAAAGGCCGAGGAACTGTCGCTTTCAGGTTCCATTGCAGTGATCCTGTGCTTGCAGAAAGAAAGATGTGAGATTCAAGGGCTGCTTATTCTCAAGTTTCTTTGGATAGGCAATGGAACAAGAATAGCTGAAACAATTTTTAAAAAGAAAACTAAAGTGGGAGGAACCATTTTACCTGATTTTAAGATGAATAAAGCTAGAGTTCTGGAGATAGTGTGGTAGTTGTGGAGTAACAGATACATAAATCAATGGAACAGAATAGAGGACCCAGAAACAGATCCACAAACAAATGGTGCTCTAGCAATTGGACATCCACAGACCAAACAAATAAAATTAACAAATCAACCCCAAAGCCTCAACCTAAACCTCAGACCTGATACGAAAATTAATTCAAAATGGATCATAGACTTAAATGTAAAATGTGAAGCTATTAAAACTTTTACAAGAAAACAAGAGAAAATCTTCACCACCAAAAACATGATCTAGAAGATAATATATATAAATTGAACTTTAAAATTTGCTCTACAAAAAGTGCTGTTAGAGAATTAAAAAAAAGCTACAGCCTGGGAAAAAATATTTGCAAACCGTCTATCCAACACAGGACTCATATCTAGAATATATAAACAACTCTTAAAGCTCAGCAGTTAAAAAACAGTTTAATTAGAAAATGGTGGCCTGGCATAGTGGCTCACACCTGTAATCCCATCACTTTGGGAGGCTAAGGTGGACGAACCACTTGAGGCCAGGAGTTCAAGACCAGCCTACCCAACATGGTGAAACCCTATCTCTATTAAAAAAAAAAAACAAAAACAAAAATTAGCCAGGCATGGTGGCACGTGCCTGTAATCCCAGCTACTCAGGAGGCTGAGGCAGGAGAATCACTTGAACCCAGGAGGTGGAGGTTGCAGTGAGCCGAGATCGCGCCACTGCTCTCCAGCCTGGATGACAGAGCGAGACTCCATCTCAAACAAACAAAAACAAAAAATTAGCCAGGCATGGTGATGTGCACCTGTAATCCCAGCTACTCGGAAGGCTGAGGCAGAAGAATCACTTGAATCCAGGAGGTGGAGGTTGCAGCAAGCAAGATCATCACTCCAGCCTTGGTGACGGAGTGAGACCCTGTCTCAAAAAAAAAAAAAAAAAAAATTGGCCAAATGCACAAATAGACATTTCACCAAGGCAGACAAACAGAGGGCAAATATGCACACAAGAAGAGGCTCAGCGTCATTAGCCGCAGGAAATGCAAAATAAGTCCATGGCAGGATGTCACTACATATCTATTAGGAGAGCTAAAAGAAAAAGTAGTGTCAACACCAAATGATAGTGAGGCTGCCGAGAAACTGGACCTCTCATACATTGCTGGCAAGAATGTAACATGGTACAGACACACTGGAAAAATACTTTGGAAGTTTCTGAAAAACAACTAAACATACATTTACCATATAATCCAGCAGTTGCACTCCTGAGCATTTATTCCAGAGAAATGAAAATTTATGGCCACACACACAAAAAACCTGTACACGAACAAGAAGCAGCTTTATCTGTAATAGCCAAAAGTAGAAAAAAAACCCCAAATGTCCTTCAGTAGATGAAACAAACCGTGGCACAGCAGTACTGCCCTACCCACAGCCAACCACGGTCTGAAAATATTCAATGGAAAATTTCAGAAATAAACAATTTGTAAGTTTTAAGTTGTGAGCCATTCTGAGTAGTGTGATGCAATCTCGCACTGTCCTGCTCGCTCCCATCTGGGATGTGAATCATGACTTTGTCCAGCATACCCATGCTGTGTACCCTCCCTGTGACTTGGGGCCAGCTCTGTTATCAAGTGGATAGATTGCAAAATGAAGAAGGATGAATACAGTACAATCAGATATTCTGAGAGATAGACAATATTCATATAACTTTTATAAAAGTACGTTGTTGTAATTGTTCTATTTTATTAGTAGTTATTATTGTTCATCTATACTGTGCCTAATTTATAAATAAACCTTTATCATAGGTATGTATGGGAAAAAACAGGATGTGTAGGGTTCGGTACTATCCGCGGTTGAAGGCATCCATTGGGGGTCTTGGAAGGTATCTGCTGTGAGTAAGGTGGGATCCCCTATCCATCTATACCATGGAAAAATACTCAGCAATAAAAAGGAATGAATTGTTGATATATGCAACCACAACTTGAATGGATCTCAAGGGCATTATGCAACATGAAAAAAGCCCATTTCAAAAGGTTGTATATTGCATGATTCCATTTATATAACAGTCTAGAAATGACAGCATTATAGAGATGGAGAACAGATTAGTGGTTGCCAGGTGTGAGGAATGGGGTGGAGGAGGGAAAGTGTGACAGTAAAAGTGGCACAAGGGACATCTTTGTGCTGATGGAATAGTTCTAGGCTGATGGTGGTGGTGTTTACCCGAGTCTACACATGGATAAAATTGCAGAGAACAAAACACAGAAATGAGTGCATTTAAAACTGGTAGAATCTGAATAAGGTCCATAGATTATATGAATATCAGTGTCCTGATTTTGATTTTGTACTAATTATGCCACCTAGATAATTACAGGGCTTACCCATATCATTATGCTAACTGTAAAGCCGTTACCATTGGGGGAAACTGGGTGAGGGGTACACAGGACCTCTCTGTATTATCTTTGCAACTTCCTGTGAATCTATAATCATTTCAAAATGAAAAGTTAAAAAAACATTGGCTGAGTCTTCTGTGTGAACCCCACCCTGACCAGACTCCTCTGCTGCCAGTGCTTCCTCTTCCTCTTCTGTCCCCAGTTTGCCTTTTCCCCAGCCTTCTGTTTTTGCTCTTCTTCAGCTCAAGGATGTGAGAACTGCCTGCAAAAAGGAAGCTTTCAGCTTGTTTTCACTTCTTTTGGGAGGGAACATGCAGGTAGTTATACGGAATATAAAACACTGACCTCCTGCTTTGGAAAGAACCTGACATGCCCGACCACTTCTGCTCCTACAGATCAGAATCAGGACAGTTCACCATCCATTTCTGAGTCTTGCTGGTCATGGCGCATGCATCTCAGGAAATGTTGAGGTGGCCTAGCATTCCATCCTTCTCCGGGTCTGATTCAGGGCAGGTTCTCAAGGGACTTTTGCAAACAGACACTGTTGTCTCCTTACGATGCCCAGAATGAGTTGTCTCCACTTCCTCATTGAGCCTCAGAATCACATGTGGAGGAGGATGGTGGCTCTGGCATAAATGTGGTCCCTTTAAAGAAAGAACTTTCCAGCACTTCTACCAGGCTGAGGTTTATCTCCATGTCTTTTTCAAAGATGGACAATGGCAGCCTGAAAGAATATGAGGGAGGGTCACCAGTGATGGACATGGTTTGGGGAGAGCCCAAGAATTAAAGGGGACTTGGGATTGTTGACAGACCTTCTACATCTCAGGATGGGGGAAGTGGTTTCTTTTTTCCTCATTCTCCAAGGCTTCTCAGTCTCAGAGACCCCAAGAGATGCCATTAATACAGATTCCTCCTCTGGCCCCTTTGAGACATTTGCTTTTGAAGGACCTGGAAGAGAAAGCTCTTTGTATGTGGCCAGAATAAACTCATTGTACACCCAAACAATTAACTCCTCAATGGACTTGCCAGCCCCTTGAAAGGCCTGGCCCTGCGTCCCTGGACCTCTTGGGCTCTATTCAGTCCCTTAAGCACACCAATGTTTTTGGGTTTTTGTTTTGTTTTGTTTGTTATTCTGAAAAGTCTTTCCCTGAGAAAAGTCTGAGCGGATCAACATTGTCCTCAGCCTGGCATTTATCTCTCCTCGCCAGCGAATGTCAATCAGGAATCAAAAAGCCAAACAGAGGAGGCTTTGAACGGTGTCATCGGGGGTCGAAGTGACTTCCAGCTGTCTGTGCGTGGGCCAGGCCTTCTCGCAGGGCAAGGAATTGTGCTGTCACACAAACCTACTGTCTGTATAGGCTCACAGAGCCCATGCGGGGGCTGCAACTTTCTGGGGCTGCACCTGCAAGGACAAGGCGTGACTGGGGGTTGGGGAATCTCCGGAGGCCAAATGCCAGGGCTCTGGGACCAGGCAGTTTCCAAAGCTGCTTGCTGCCTCTGGGACCTTGATCAAATCACTTACTTGCATTGTTATTCAATTCTCTTTTTATCTGCCTGGTTTCTCCCTCCACCCTGGCTGGTGGTGAGAATAGATGAGGAAAGCTACCTGCCAGGAACTGAGTGTTGCAAAGTGTGGTAATACTATTATTACCGTTGCTCTTGACATCCTCCTTGAGAATTCTTTCAGTTTGCCTTACTTGTTGTTTGTTTTCATGTTTCCAAATTTGCCTTTTTTCTCCCTCTCTGTAAGAAAAAGGATAATCTTTGAATTGGCTTTTTTTTTCAGTGTTTATCCTCTTCCTTTTAATCTGGAAGATTATGATAGTATTAAAGAGAAATACTCTCTGAGGTCCAAAAGAATCATGAAGAATATGCACCAAACATCATCACATGCATATACAGATTCAGATATATTTTTCTTTAAAACAGTGGAAGAGTCTTCCCCCAAATTAAGGACCACTCAAATAATCTAGCTGCTGCTGCTTCATGATTTATTTGTGATGACTTGGGCACACCTACCTTTTTGTTTTAACAGCTTTATTGAAGTATAGTTTACATACCATAAAATTCACTCATTGTAAATATACAACCCAATGAATTTAATAAATTCATAGTGTTGTACAATTGTCACCAGAGAACATCTCCATCACCCCAAAAAGCAACCTTGAATCCATTCACAGGTATTTTCTACTCCTACCTATAGCCCTAGGCACCCCCAGATCTGTTTTCTGTGTCTACAGATTTAGCCTTACTGGACATTTCATATAAATGGAATCATACAACATGTGATATTTACATCTGGATTTTTATACTTAGCATAATGTCTTTGAGATTCTTCATCTATATTGTCACATGTATTAGTATTCATTCCTTTTAATTGCTGAATAGTATTCTATCATATGGATATATCACAATTTATCTATTCACCAGTTGACAGACATTGGGATTATTTTCAGTTTGAAGCTTTAATGAATAATGCTGCGGTGAATATTTCTATACATGTCTTTGTGTGGGCATGTTTTTATTCTCCTAGATGGATTCTAGGAGTGGAATTTTGGGGTTAAAAGTTGATGTTTAGCTTTTTAAAGAGACTGTCAAACTCCTTTCCAAGGTGGATGCCCAGTTGTACATTCTCACCAGCAATGAACAAGGGTTCCATTTCCTCCACATCCTTACCAACACTTAATATTGTCTATCTTTTTATTTTAGCCATTCTAGTGGCTGTTTAGAAGTATCTTGTTGTGGTTTTAATTTGTACCTTCCTAGTGATTAATGATGTTGGGTATCTTTTCATGTATTTATTAGCCATCTGTATCTCTTCTTTGGTGAAATGTCTGTTAAAATATGTTGTCCATATTTAAATAAGGTTGCTTGTTATTGAGTTGTAAGGTTTACCTTATTTTCAATTTAAAAACTTTGATAGGATTTTAATTTTGTAAACCCAATTTTAAAAGTAAGCAGTTGAATAAGATGGTTTGCACTCATGGAATTATAGATGCCCTTTAGTAGGCCTTTAAAGTGTTTTACACCTACACAAAAAAGTGTCCCGAGATTTTGTAGGCAGATATCCTTCAATTTTAGAAGAGGATATTGCTATCCAGAGAAGTAAAAGGAGGGGCTCAACTTATCCAGAGTAAATTTATTAGATGTGAAGGGGGATTTGGAGTGTGACTCCCCTTGAGACTGGGAGGCAGGAGCACATATAGAAACCTTGTTCTCTCCCCAGGGCCCAGTGTGGGGCCTGGTGTTGCTCCAGGGCTTGCCTGGAAGCAGAACTGATGTAGACCTTGGACCTAGGCCTTGGACTTGTGTTTGGTAGAAGAGGTGCTCTTATTTGCTGAGTCAGAAGCCAGGAGCCCAGGTGCCCGGAGATGATGGTTAGAGGGTGCTGTTCGCTTTGGCTTGGCTTCTCAGCCTTTGAGCATGCTGGATTTCACAGGTGGTTCCTGGCAGCAGGGCATCTTGTCTTTTCTCACTTCATAAAGATTTCCATTTAGGACCTCCCCGTGGCAGAGCAGCTGTATCTTTTCACCCTCAGTGACCCTACCCTGCAGGAAGATTCCTTCCCTGCACGTGGCTTTATGCCTCATGGGCTTCTCTGACTACATCTGGGAAATCTGTGGAAGTCCTTGACCTGCAAAAGGGCAAAGCTTCCCCAAAAAACCGTTTTGCCCTCCTTGAGTGCAGACCTGCTTTGCTGATGGCTGGGCCTGATGGGTAGTCCAAGATTTTCATCTGGATGATGGGAGAAATAAACACAATGTTTTCAGTTATCTTGCTCCAGAGAAGAGATACAGCTCTTGTAATATGGGAGGATTTTAATATCTACATTGAATATTAAAATATTACATAAGCCATATGCACTTGAGTTCTCACTATCATCCCTCCTGGAATGTTTGATTTTTCACTTTCCCTTTGTTAGCCAGTAAGACTCCTAAAATGAAGCCACCCTGTGTGGAAGGGCTGAGCACACTGTGCTGGACTATTTAGACTGTGAACTCTGTATCCGGCAGGCACAACCAAATGTGCATTGCAGCTGCCAAAAGACTCAATTCAGTGGCTCATTGAATTCAATGGAAAGAGGTGTTAATAGAGTCAGGGGAAGTGATGCTATTAAAAAAATGACATTGTGTGGCTGTGTTCTGTGTTTATTCTCCCTCAATGACTTCCAGATCAAACTCACACAGTTTGGCATCAAAAGATGCCTGTTTTGGACTCCAGTTTGAGGCAAATAATATATCTAGCATAGATACCCTTCTCTTCCTGCTACATCTCATTTCTTGGGATGATTGTCAGATAATTCAGGATCACTTTGGCTTCTGCAAGAGTTGGGTCTTGGTGTCAGTACGTGAGAATAATAGCAGGGTCAGGTGTCACCCGACTGTCAGCTCAGCTGCTGGCCTCAGCCTCTAGCAAGGGTTAGAGTCTCCATAGCTCTTGACTCTTAAGCTCCCAAGGGTGAGATATTGATGCAAAAAAGAGATCAGGACTCTGTATTCTCTCTCCCTCCCCCAATAAGATGCATGAAAGTCGGCCAAAGGTACTGAGAGCTCCAAATGGTAGAGAGTTGTTATTATTGATGATCTGACTGGCGTCACAGAGACTATCTGAGAACTTGGAATCTGCATAAATAGTTAATGCTCAGAGAATATAGTGTTCCATCCTAAAAGACCTCTAAGGGGTCTTGAGAAGAGAGGGATGGTGTAATCATCAAACCACCTGAGACAACAGTGCTCTCCTTCCCTCCCCCCGTGGAGAGAAATCTCTTAAACTGTATATCCTTAAGAGGGACAAAGATACCCTCTCCCAGCCTTCTCTAAGGGGGTAAAATTATTTCTTAGGGGATGAAAAACACTTACTCATTTTACATATGAAGCACAAATATATACAGTTTCTTTGCATTATTAAAATTTCATTAGGGAGATGATTAGGAAAAAATTACCTAAAAATGCTCCTTAGACAAGTGATAATGGAAAAAAGGTTGAGAAATACTGCTCTAAGCTAAGGTTTTTGGGGCCCTGATGAAAGAACTCAGAGTCCTGGAAGGTAAATAAACAAAGTCTGCACTAACTCCTGACCTGCAGAGGTTCTTGCTGTGCAGAGAGGACTGCCAACACTATTAGAATGATAAGCATTAGGACTTTGTTACTGGGAGCTCCCTGCTCCAATCATCTATGTTAGAAATTTCAAAGCAAGTGTAGGGTGATTTCTGCAAAGTCCCATGTCCTCTCCCATTTTGCTTGCCCTCCCTCTTATTGGGAATTGGGGTCTTTGCTATTTCGCAGTTAGAAGCATTCTAATGATTCCTGATTCTCTTCAGTTCCGTGTGCTGGAGAGAGAATGGTTCTTCCTGCCTTCTTATCTGTTTTAGGTGAGAGTGGAGAAACAGTGAGGAGATTGGAAGGGAATAGCACACAGGTCCCTTGTTTTCCTTGAGCTCTTTAATCAGGGCCACTGAGCTGGTAGCTTTAGGGCAGGAAAGGAGCTGGGGACACCATAATTTGATGCCATAAGGATTGCCAACCTTATCCTAACATGCCTGGCCATAACTCAGGGCTGAGGGGGAGATACTGCCTTCCAGTTTTCCTGCGGGAACAAGGGCCAGCAGAGTCATACTGGTATCCTCAGATTTGTGAGAAACGGTCCCCCAAAGCCATGAAGCTTTAGCTCCTTTCGTCCATGCCTTGGGATGGTGAACACACACCTGGATTTGTTTTGTTGTTTTGTCTCTTTATGGTTCTCTTTTCCTTCTTGCCCTTTTCTTCTTTTGTTTCTTTTTCTTTGTTCTCTTCACTGGGACTTGGCCGGGCCTTGTACAAACCCCAACCATTCAACAGTGCTGGAGAGTAGATAGTATTTACCTCAATAATGGTAGTCTCCTTTCGATTCTTTTTAACCCTCAATTCAGATGACGGGTCTAAGCCAACGCCCACGATGGAGACCCAGCCGGTGTTCGATGGAGATGGTAAGCTCTTGCATTACTTCTGATGTTCATTCTCCCACTCATTTTCAGGTTTGGGAAAAGTCTTAACGTTGGATGTTTGTTTAAGTTTTATTATTATTATTTTCTTTTTTAATTTCAATTTTTCCCAGTGTAAGCTGGGTTGTTTTAACCTTTTTAAAAAATGCAAATCCTCCCAGAAACTGGTACACTCTCCACTTCTGGAAGGGCCCTCTGTTCTCTCAGGCTTCCTGCCTGTCTCCTGGTGTCCAACAATAACACAGCCTGGACAGACCCTTGGAGCTGCCAAGACCCAGGAATCACAGCTGAGAAAGATAGTCAGGCCAGCAGTGTCCCTTCAGTAAACTAATTGACACTTACAAGTGTCCACTCTGTGCCTGGCACTGTGTGAGCCCCTCTGGGAGATGAAAAGGAGGTTTGGAGATGTAAGCCTTTGCTCTCAAGACAGCTGCAATTCTTAGAGTGCTTTATGTGTTAAATTACGTGGTCTCCGTTCTTATTGTCATAGACATTTATGGAAGAAAGAGATCACCATGGTCTGGGAAAAGCTTTTGTGAAGAGCCAGGACTTGAGCTGGATCTTGAAAGTGGAGGGGAGGAGTCTCGGTGTTCCAGGCAGGGTGCTGGCATGGACAAGAGGGGAATGAGGTAGGGATGGGATACAGTGAGGAAAGTCGCAGGAAGGAGATTGGCCAGTGGGACTGGTTCGTGTAGGTTGTAGGGACGTTGAGAGTTGAGGCAGGACATTTTGGAGAGGAGAAATTCTAGGTCAAGAGAAATTGTGGCTGGTGGCAAAAGAGAGGCTGGAAGTCTCTGGAGGCATAGAGAGAGGATAGGAGTGTGGGGTGCAGAAGGTTCAAGTTGGAGGTGCTCAGGGCCTGTACTCTTCTTCAGTGTACTGTACTAAGTACTCCATATTCCCCTGATGAGGAACTGGAAGTTTGGCAGAGTGAAGTCTCTAAAATATGACAATAAGGTTGGGATTTTAGTGCAATGTGTAGCAAACTTTGAGGAGCTCCTAGCTAAGCGTATCCAGCCCTGGATCATGAGACTGGGCAGAGTGACAGAAGAATAAAAAGAAATCATGCCACGGGTTAACATTGTGACTATGAATGTCCCTAGCACAAGCTCAGCTCTGAGGATTGAAATGTGCAATATCCTTTGCAATCAGCTCACTTATGGGAAGTTTTGTATGTTCATGTCTAAAAGTTTAGTTGTAGATGTCTCTGTGATCCACAAAGGTCCTGGATCATTGACAAGTCTGGGACCCTGGGGGGTCAGGTGAGGGATGGAGACTGTCTCATCTTAGGAGACCTCCCCAATACCCTCATTGAAGGTCACTCCACAGTATGCTCAGGTCACTTAGGATTCCCATTTGTCCACTGGGTGACCAAATCCTGGAGAGGCTGGAGGCACCCTGGCACTCTCTGGATGGAGGAATTCAGCCTGTGCGCATGAGAAGCCATTAGAAAGGGGATTGAAGCACACATGAGACGCACTCCTTTCTTTCCCATCTGGAGCAATCTCGGCTCAGCCGTTTCCCCTAGAATGGTCTCTGTGGTTTGTTTGGCGTTTGTTTGTTGATTTATCCCCTTTAAATCTTCTCCCAGGGAAGCAGCTGAGAGGGACTTGGCTTGGCCCATGTTCCTTACCTCCTGGGATAATATTTTTATTCCTGGATGGAGTGCTCAGCGCCTCTGCATTCTGACCACTCTGCTTCCCAGCACAGGATGCCCTGATCGGCTCTTATGAGCTGTTGGGGAGAGGAGCTTCCGTTGTGAGGAAGGGAGGGGAACTGGGAGGAGTGGATGTGGGAGAGAGCTGAAGCCTCAATGCCTCAGACTTTGAAAAATGACTATTAAGAAATCTGAGGTTACACTTCCACTCACATAGTCTCTTTGCCCAGACTTTTTCTCTCTCCTTTTCCTCACCCCTAGAAATCACAGCCCCAACTCTATGGATTAAACACTTGGTGATCAAGGACTCCAAACTGAACAACACCAACATAAGAAATTCAGGTAAATAACCTTCCTTGGATTATATATGTACCCAGTCCATCCTTCTTTGCCCCATGGTTCTGTGACTACTTATTGTGTGGGTTTGGAAAAATCATTTAATCTGTCTGGTTGTCAATTTCTATAGCTATAAAATAAAGAGATTGGATGAGTTAATCCCTTCCAACTTTAATTTTCTTCAATTATCATCTCACGGATCATCTTTCTTAGGTCGTTTATCCTCTTAACAAATTTCTTTGACTGTATATTGTAATATTTTGATTAACTTTCCATATGCCATGCAGAAGAATTTGAAAGAAGAATGACTGGACATAAAGAAGTTGGACTTCAAGCCTGGAGGGAGTCGATTCTGTGTGTTTTGAAGGCTCTAAATAGCTGCTTACAGTCATGTCTTCTCTGGTCTGATCTTTTAGTAGGGGGTCTTGTGAGTGGTCAAGTTTGAGCACTGGCTGAACCCTCTGTAGAAAGTGATAATTTTTGAAGGGTGATCATATTTGTAGGATATTTTTGTAGACTCTATTTAATAACAATAAAGACCAGAGTCAGTAAAGAGGTCTATTTACTATCAATAAAGACTAAATGTTCATCAACAGGAAAATGTGTTCACAAGCGAAATCTGTATCTTTATCAAGGAGGATCATCTTTTCAACCGAAGACTTCATTATGCAAAATACCACTCTGCATAATTTATGCCTGGTTGTTGAATTTAGCCATATCTTCTTTTCCTTATAGGTGGCAAGACTATGAACAAAAGATATATGACTTTGAACCAGCAGGCAGAATTTTACATGACCATCAATTAATGAGTGTCCTGTCATTGGTCCCCTTTAAGTTGACCAGTTCACCAGCTCTGTCCTAGTGGTGGCGATGTGGCATTAGAATGCAAGGAATTATATAGACCAGGAGGTGAATTCACACGCCATCAGTTGAGTTCCTCTGTGACTTGGGCTGGTCACTGCCTTTTCATGTGTCTGTTCACTGATAAAAGTTGGAGATATGGGATGGTGGAGTGAAAGGAGACTGTGAACTCCCTTGGGTCAGTCTTTGACAGAATAGTGCAGTGGTTAAAGCACAGGCTTTGGAATTAGTGAAACCTGGGTTCACATTGTAGCTCCAACACTTAGTGACCCCAGTCAAGTCACATAATTCCTTTGAGCCTCAATTCTCGTTCATAAAATGGGAATCACAATCTCTCCCTCAAAGGGCTATGGTTAAAAGTTAACTAAGATAATGTCTATATGGCACTCAACTGATGCCTGGCTAACTGATAAATTGTAAGTACATGTATTTATTATTATCATTATTATTGGTATGAATAGTGGGAACAGTAATGATGGTGCTTATTTTGAAAATTCTTCAATCAGAAAGAATTTATGATTGTCACCTTAAGCAAAGGCATCTATTAGGCTTCTTCTTAGGACCCCCTCTATTCCCCTTTCCCTGTTAGGCAAATATAAATCAAATAGAAGTGGTTTTGGTGCCTGTAGTACCTGGTGCTGGAAGTAACATTTGCAACTGGTCTCCTAGTCCCTGAGGCCCTGGAAGGTCTGCAAGACCCCCATGAGTTAATTCTCATTCTGTGACCAAGTGGAAGATACGAAGGTGAGCTCTCTGAATTATAACATACAGCACTTTTTTGCCTGAAACACTCACTTGGCCCTTAACAATTGCTTCCTTGAATTTCTTTTTCACTTACCCATGCATTTGATTGCTTTGGGGAATGATGGAGGAGAAAAGATCATCATCATCATCATTATCAGTAAAATTAGAATAGCACTGTCATAATAGCTACTTTGTGTCAGGTCCTGTGGAACTTTACATTTGTCATCTCACTTGAGCTTCACCATAACCCTATGAGATAGCTATTGTTCTTGTCTCCGTCTTGCAGATGAAGAGTCAGAGGCTGAGACAGAGGAAGTAACTTGTCCTGAGTCATAGCTAGGGAGTGGTTGGGCTGGAGAAAACTAGTTATCCTTGGGAATAGAATGCCTGTCTTCTTGGGCTGTATTCTCTGCGTGTAGTAAAGTGGTGAGGTCAAAGTCAGTTGATAATCTTTGCTTCCGCTGAAGTTCTTCTGCTTTCATTCCTACTCTCCAATTAGATAAGAATAGGGTCATGTTGAGAAATGGATTCTGGGCAGGTCCATCCACCTTCCTTTTGTTGGGGTGGCGTGGCCACCTTTATTTTTCTCTGCATGACCCCAGTTATATCTGTAAGGTTAGTGTATATGACAGGATAGTTGGGAGAGACCTAACAGTTCCCTGGGAGAAACTGAGACCAGGGCTAACTGTTAGAGATTGATAACTTAGGAATCTCCTACTCAACTGGGACTTTTTCCATCATGGTCAACTGGTAATATTGGCTGAATGCCTATCAATCTCTTTGATATAATTATGTATAAAATATATGGTGCCACAAAGGCCTATAATAGGGGTTGTCAAATGGTCACTTGCCTGTTTTTGAAAATAAAGTTGGGTTGGATCACAGCCACAGCCATATATTTATGTAGTGTCTGTGACCATTTTCATCTAAATAGTAGAGTGGAATAGTTGTGACAGACCCTGTATGGCCTGCAAAGCCTAAAATATTTGTTATCTGACCCTTTACAGAAAAGCTTTCTGGCTTCTGGCATATATGATTGAAATAGAAGCATTTGGATGGGAGTGTGTGTATGGGTATGTCTTACTTAAGTTTTCTGGCCCCTCTCATAGTCCAGGAAGGAGGATGCTTCCTGACACGCCCAGGTAAGCCTGCATCAGCACAGGAGCTCTGAGGCAGCTCACAAGGCTCTTCACCATCTCACACAAACCTTTTCCAAGCTTTAATGTCCGGTTCTGGTGCATGCTCCCACAAACGGGTTGCCAAAAAAGCATCTTGATGTTTGGCTTTCTTAGGCAGGGGGTAGGGAGTCTTTTGCATGTAGCGGAGATAAACCACGTAATGGCAAAAGCATGGGCTTTGGTGTCAGACAAACCTATAACCTGGTTTCCAATGCTAGCTTCCCACTGAGCAGCTTGGTGAGCCTGGGAAAGTTAATTAACTTCCCTGAGTCTTGATTTCCTTATATGTAAAACAAAGTTTTAGTGCCTTGCAGGATTTCTTTGTGAGGACTCAAAAGCATCTGTGTAATGCCTGGCACGTAGTAGGTATACCATAAATGATTTTTTAAACCCAACAAAACACTGGTGACTCTTGGTGGAATATCTTTATGTCTTTTGCTAGCCACTTGTCACATGTTATCATATTTGGTTTAATGAGAAGTCAGATATACCTTAATGATAACTTATGTCTGGATATTTGGCTCTGGTAGGGACTGGAGCCTCTTGGCCAAACATCTGAGACAGTTTTTCATTAGAGTTTGATGGATGATCCTGGGTTCAGGTGTGCTTCAGCCTGCATCCTCGGGGAGGTTGCCATGGGACTCCGTGAAGCCCATCGGGATGAGAGCTCTTCTTCTCAGCTGTCTCTCAGAGGCAAAAAGGCTATCCCAGTTTCTTTTACACCCCACACATCCTTTTTTCACACTCAGACCCTGTGACGCCAGGTTTGTTTTCTGGCCTGGGGACTGTTGATGTTGGAAAGGTTCCACTGGGCAGCTGAAGTTTTGCAATAACATGACACATATGCCTACAGACTCTCCTAGTCTCCTTCTCTGCTCCTGGAAGTTTTGGCCCTTGTTTTTAAGGCTTTGTCATGTGTTCACTATAGTCAGTGTCACCTTTTGAGTACTTGGCAAGTTCAGCATTGACAGATTTGCTTCTTTGCTCTTCTCTTCAGTTCTCGCCTCCATTGAACCTCTCCTCCATTGCATCTCCAGTGCACCAGGAATTCCTTTTGCATTCAGGAAGACAATGTACCTGGCCAGCTAATACCCTAGAACTTGAGAACAGCATCTTCCCATAGATGAGTGTTGGATGGAGCCTCTCTTCTGCTTTTATAAGGAAATATGAACTCTTGCTAAGTTTTTTTTTTTATATATGTATCAGGGGTTGGCTACCAAGGCATTTCTTAATATACCTAGTGTTTAAAATATTTTTTAACCATCTACATGTTACAGATGATAAAGATATGAAATAAGTGACAAGAATTAGGTTTCATCTAATTTTTCACCTCATCTTCTCATGTTTCTAATTTGACTATGTGCAGGCACTTTCCTATGGCTCTGATTTACATCTTTGTTTCTATATGACAAACTTCCACCCTTTCTCCTCTGGGCAAGTATAATCTCTCAGGAAATATGTTCATGCAGCTCTTCTCTGTGCAGCATAGTAATGCTCCCAAGGCCCACCACTCATTTCCTTCTGCCCTGGGGGCTTGACTCTGTGGCCTCAAGTGGAGTGGAGTGGTGTGACTTCCCTCTTCATTTTGTCATCTCTTTCTTTCCTTTGTCCCTGTTTTTTTTCCAGTTAACTTCTTCCATGATCTGATCAAGGACCTCAAGGAGGCCCTAGACCCTGGCCCTGTGAGTTAAATCTGAAAGGGCCATGCCTTTCCTCCCTTGCCTCTTAGACCCGCAGCGCTTCCTTCTCTACGTCATTGAATGGAGCAGCTCATGGTGACTCTGCTCCCTGGAGATACAGCCATCAGCACAGACACAAGGTGGAAATGCATTTCTTTTAAGTTTTACCATGAAAGTGACACCCTGGCCTCCTCGTGCATGACTGTGACTGTGTTTTCTCACGTCACCTTACCTGTCACAGGTAAGCTGTTCACAGTATCAGACTGCTGCTCTTCTAGGCCTGCTTCAGGCCACTTGGCCACGTCTTAGATTGCTCCTTCCTCACCCAGGAAGTTCCTGCTGGGATAGCTGCTATGACTGGGACTTGGGGTCACTGAGGCAACTACACCTCCTGGCTGGATTCCCCCACCCCCCAAGCCAGCACTCTTGGCCCGCCTAGAAACCACTGGCTGATGTAATGACTTGAGGCCTGGAAAAATAAACAGCTCACAGGGAAACCAGCGGTAGCCGTCGTAAGCAAATACCCCATGGCCACCTGGAATCTCGCACATGACGTGATTGGGAGGAAGAATGAGTAATCCACTAACGTTAGCAGCCGAGGATGGGTCTGGGCTTGTGTGCATTTAAAATATCTATATAAAAACACACCCTGGATATTTATTTCCATAACTGGCCTTCTGGATATCTGCCCGTCTCTCTGATGCAGGTGCCTTGGTCAATCATGGCCAGTAGAATTGAGCTGGGGATGGGGGATGGGTGGTCATCCCTATGGCTTTCTCCATGGCAACAAAGGCCTTGTTCTTTCTTAAAATTTCCCTTTGCAGAGAGAAGCAATAAACACACTTGGAGGCCCCAGGGAGCCTAGCCGCACAGTCCATTTTTACCTTGTTTTAAAATTAGCTTTCCTGGTCGCCTTGCTGCTTCGCCCCACGTTGTCTGCTTGGAACACAAAGGTTGGGGAGGGTGGAGGGATGTGCTGCAGGACCCAGCACTGGGATGATGTGCTGTACCAGCAAGGGTTCTGTTTCTGTTTCTGGAGGTGAGTGTGTTGTGTCTGCTTTTTAATGTTTGATAGCAAAACTACATGCCCTGGTATTTTCCTTTTGGCCTCTGCTGCTAAGACACTGAAATTAAAGATCTTGCCCAGGTATTGTCATTGGCTCATTCCAATTTTCTGGAAGTCAACTACAGTCTCTGCTTAGATCTGAGGGTCCTTGTTCTGTGTTTATTTGTAAAGTGGCTTTGGAAGTAGATGGGGTCTACATCTCATAAACACACTCACACAGGCAACACTCATGTTTTGGGGAGTAAAGAGTGAAGTTGTGATACTTTATTTTGATAAATTTAAATAGCTTTTTCATCTTCCACCTTTGTCTGTGCCTTTTCCTCCCTTTCTGTCTAAATTTTTATTTGCTAGAACTTGCTCTTAAAAGTACAGAGACTGTCAGTTTAAGGCCAATGAAAGTACAGAGACTGTCAGGTTAAAGCCAATGAAGTTACTGAGAAAAACTAGAAAAAAGGCAGCTTGCTATTTCTCAGTACTTGTCATTGCAAAAATACTGTGAGGTATTTCATATTCTTTTTGGTGGAAGGGTCGTATCTGCTCACTTAATGCCGTGAGTCAATAGAGATGGGAACTTCTCTAAAATTTGAGCGGATGTGAGTGAGTGATGCCTTGGGGGAAAAGTTAAAAAGAAAAATGCCTCCATGCTATATTGGGACAATCCATCCTGGATGAAACATCCTCTGTAGAATTTCGATCTTGTTCTTCCCTACCCTGTAGGAACTCAGTCTCTGCGTGGGAAGGAAGCGGTCACAACTTCAGACCATGGTGAGCCATGCATGACCATTTTGGGTTACACAGAGAGAAACTATTTAGACAGGCTGGTTGGTTTGTAATTTTCCCTTACACCTCCTCACCCATGACACTTCATCCCAGCAGCATGCCCTACTTACAGTGCCAACTGTAAACATCCCTGTGAGGAGGTGGCCTCGGCCAACGTCAGGGATATGGGGTGGATGGTGTTACTTTTGTGCTGAAGATGGGATCTCCGAGACATAGCAGGTTAGGTGTGGCTCACAGGCCACATAGCAGGGCTGTGGAAAGAGGTATGAGGTACGAGGGAGAACCTGAGAGCACCGAGCAGCCTTCCCCTTAACCCAGCCCCTTCCTGGTGCTCTGAGTTCCATTGGGACTTGGGAAGCTAAGTTTGGATCTGGCCCCTGAGTCATGGGGAAGTGCACCTGATTTTGTTTAATTGTAAGACTGTGGGCTGTTAGAGTGAGAAGGGCCTGAGAGTCATCTAGCATTGCCGCTTAATTTTAAATGAGAAAACAGGAGCCCAGACTTGCTAAGGGCCTTGTCCAAGGTCATAGATCCATCAAGAACTATCATGTACTAAGGCCTCTGTTTGCCACTGAGGGGTCAAAGGATGAAATACAAGGAACGTTTAAGGCAGGAGCTGACCATTGGGCAGTGGTGCACCAAAGGGATGGGGGGTGATGGTGTGGTCCATACCAGTGGGGAGGAGTATTTTATCACTGACATTGTTTTGAATTGCTGGCATAGTGATTAGAAAAAGCAGATAAACTCTTAGCTATATGTGCATATTTTTTTTAGTTTACCTATAGACCTAATACCCCTTTATTGCCTGCCTCTGGAGCATACTGCTCCATTCCCCTGCCTTTGGTCAGCTACTGGAGTCCTGTTGAGGAGACTGGTCATTCACATGGATAGGGCAGGAAGACCATGTTTGCTCCACACTGCTACCTTAGACAAGCTAATAGGAATAGTAGCTGCCATTTAGCAACTTACTATGCCACCAGGTTTAATGTTTTTCACACATGATTGCATTTAATCTTCACAATGACCCTGTGAGGCATGTGCAAGAGTTACCTTACTTTTACACGTAAGGAACCTGAACTGGCCAAGGTCACAGAGCAAACAAGGGGTAGAGCCTGAATCATTGACCACAAAGCCCATGCTCTTGACTGCCTATATTGCCTCTATTCCAACTGTTGCTGACTTCGGAACCTTCTAACATGCCAGACCTTTGGATAGGAGTATGCAGGAGGAGTGATAGGCACTTACGACTGCTTTTAGCCTTGCCAAGGAAGCCCTAGTATTCCCTCATCCCCTACCTCTAGTTCCCTCTGACTGCCCTGAGTTCTCTCTGGCAGTTGAGCTTTTAGACTATCCTCACATCTCCATCTGGGCTGGAGCTGGAGACAGTTCTTCTCTTGGCCAGTGAGTTAATCAGAAGGGTGCTCCCTCCAGGGGGTTCTCCTGGGTCCCTTTGTAGGTTACAATTGAGGGATGATGTTAGATTTTTGCTTTCTTTTGCTGCCTATTCTGTGGGGGAAAGGGCTTTTTAACTTAAAGGGGATGGAAAAACCCATGCCAACAGAAGTGTGACTTTAATTTGCGCAAATTCTGTTTCTATTCTCCCCATACCCTCCCTCTACCTGATACAAACCTGAGCACAATTTCAGCGGCTGACTTTGTTCTGTTTGCCAGCGACGTTTGCTTTTTCCTTGCCCTGGTAGGGCCTTTCCTTTTCTGGGCCAGTTGTCTGCCCTCTATTTGGAAAGAAGCCCTGAGCAATGGTTCTGTGGGCTCTCCCCCTCCTCAGGGGCTCCCAGAGCCCCTGCATAACTCTGAGTCACATAGATGTTGAGAAATTGGGAATTGGGAATTGGCGATGGCCAAGTGGCACTGAGTGGTGTGTGTGATGGAAAGCCATGGTAGCAGGGCAGAGTCGGCCCAGCAAATGGTGCTTGGAAAAATGATCCTCTGGGGGCCAGTTAGCCCCTCCTGTGAAAAAGTGCAAAGTCCACAAGTAAGAAAAATAACCTGTTCACATAGTTGGCTTGAAACCATAGGTGCTAAAACCCCATGTGGCTAAATAAACAGCAAGGGCCTGCTCAGTGATGTCCCATAAATCATGGAGTCCAGCAACCCTTCCCCGGGGTACCATATCTCATCCCTGTGCTAACCTTTCTGAAACAGCAAAGTCAGTTCCTTACAACCTGGTCTTATCTTTCTCTCTTTTACTCCTGCAGTGCCTTCCTCTGCCAAATTCTCAGCCACCCGACAGTTCTGGAACGCTCCCGACACCACACTCTCACATGCTCGCACGCTGACCTAGAGAATCCAGAGGCTAGAGCCATGTGGTTTCTTATGCCTCTGGAATTTCATGTTGTAATTTAGAAAGGTTGTTTTCAACACACAGTTTGATATTTTGGGTTATCTTTCAGCATTTCATTCATTTTTGATAAGAGACTAGGTGGGTGTGAAGTATTTGATGGGGTTTCAGGGTCACCGTAGGTGACACAATGCTAATTTTTTCTTTAATATTCTTGGCTCAGTGGGACAACTCCTTCTGCAGTGAAACCTAAGTAAGTGCCTCTCATTTTTCAGTCTGGGTAACATTTTAATTGATTTTTCCCCAAGAAAATCCAGTGCTTGATGGTCTGAGGGTTGAGTGTAGCATTTCCCAGGATGTGTCAAAGGGATAGATATTCTTTTTGCAGCCTCTGTGGTCTCATCCCTATGGTTTATTCAACAGTGGGCAGCCCCATCTCTGAAGTGTCAGACTAGAATTCTGTGAGGGGGTGACATAATGGGGACTCAAGCAATAGAAGGGTTCTTGGACCAAGTACCCTTTATGAATCTTGTACACCAGAGATTCCACGGCTCTCCTATGGCCACCAGAGATGGGTGTGGTGAAGGCTCAGGAAGGGTGTGCAGAGTCCTAGTTTCCAGGAACTTGCATCCAGTGAAGTCAGGGTACCGAGGACAAGGGGCCCACGAGGGCAGATCCTCCACAGCGGCCACACTGCTTCTAGCCTTTTTCCAGGTGGGGCCTCAGGGAAAGCTTCAGGGATGGAGGATGGCCTAAAATGAGGGTAGGCAAAGGTCTCATGGTTTATTCTTTCTGCTTGCTACATCTTAGAGGATTTTTCTGGCCTCTCCAGCACCTGACATGATGCCAGCACCCAGTACATATACAACCAGTAACATCCTGGGTGAGAACCTGGGTCTACAAGGTCCCAGTCCTTTTTTGTGTCCTCTTCCTGGGCCCTAATTTCATTTGCTGCTCAGGATCCTACTTTAGGTCCTCCTCTCTCAGGACAATGTCAGCTTACTTTTTCTGTAGTATAAGGAACTCCCTGTCCGGATGGCCAGAGTAGGCACCTTGGTTACCAACCGAGCCTCCACTGGGAGAGCTTCTGATTCTTTCTTTGGGAAGACTGCATCATTCATCAAGGCATCTTCCCAGTCCATGTTTTTATGGCTTGTGACTCTTCTTCATTTCTTCTGCGTATGGTTCTCTGTAAGATTAGCCTTTTTTCTTGCACTTATTTTTCAGATGGACTTTACGATGCTTCATGTTATAGGTCAGTTTGGCTAGGCCATCCTGCCCAGTTGTTTGGTCAAACACTCATCTAGATATTGGTGTGAAGGTATTTTGTGGATGTGGTCAACATTTACAGTCAATTGACTTCAAATAAAACAGATTGCCCTTCATAATGTGGGTGGGTCCCATCCAATCAATGGAAGGGCTTAAGAGCAAAGACTGAGTTTTCCCCCAAAAGAAGGAATTCCTTCTCCAGACTGTAACATGGCAATCCTGCTTGAGTTTCCAGTCTGCTGACCTGACCTATTGATTTTGGACTCAAGACGCCCCATCACTCTTACCTGAATTTCTAGCCTATTGGCCTGCCCAACATATTTTAGATTTGTCAGCCCCTGTAATTATATAGCCAATTCCTTAAAATATCACTCTCTCTCTCTCTATGTATATGTGTGTGTATCTATAATCTGTAGATATCTAGCACTTGTCCCTGTGCTAGCCTTTCCAAAACAAATAGATATAAAGATACACACACACATACATATACACCTGTCTCTGTCTTCTGTTGGTTCTCTTTCTCTGCAGAACCCTGAGTGACACAGACCTTCTCTGTCTACTGTCTGCTCTCTCCACCCGTCTCCCCTTCACCTTCCGCTTCCTCCATCACCATGAGGTTCCCATGTTCTTTCTCCAAAAAGCTTACAGCATAGCTGGCCTACCAATAACTGCTGACTGCATGTGCAGAAGGTGCTTTGGTGTTGGGTTACCCAGGATCTCAGCTTTTCTGTCTGCTCCTTTCTTCAGCAGTTCCTCCTCTGGAAGGCAGTGTCTAGAAAGAAAGGCCAGCCCAAAGATGTGAAACTCAAATCTTGTAATGTTTATGTTTTTTGGCCATTTTTGCTTTAAACAAAAAAAGAAGAGAAAGGAAAAAAATGATGACGAAGAAAAGGTTTCTGGGATAAAAGACTAAACTCTGGGCTAAAATCAAGACTGGGGATTAGCTGAGGATTTAGGTTATCCATGCTTTTCTTTGTTCCTAATCACCACGAGTAATTGAGAGGCACAGAGGCCTGGGCTAGTCCCAGCCAACAGAGCTGTGCTCCAGTCTTGTCCTCTCTTGGTGGGATGTGAAAGAACCCGTGCCCTGGGCCTGGAGACAAGGTTCATGTTTGTCTGGTCCAACCTCTTTTTTCCTTTCCTGTCTTCTGCCCTGCCCACTCTTGCTGGACTTTGGTCCTTCTTTGCTATGTGCAATTAGTAGTGGACAGGGTTGTGTGCTTTCTGGTGACAAGGGGTGGACATGGTTTCACTTCTATTTGAGTATTTACCATGTGCCAGACTAGGTACTGGGCAGTTTGCTTGGATATTTTTTCTATTGTGTTTCTTCTCTTAGGCAGTCAGAGGTTTGTCAGTGAAACTTTAACCACTCATTCCCAAGTGCAGAATGACCTGACTCTCACTTCTTCTCTGCACCATCTGAGGGACAGGATTATAGGGGCAGGCGTGTGTGTGTATGTGTGGCCATGCATTTCCATGCCCCCCTGGACAGCCCTAATTGTTCCCTCTCCCCTTCCATTTATGGCTTCCAGGTGTTTACAGATGGTCCTGGCCCATTCTCATAGATACCTGGCCAGACCTTCTAATCTTGTCATCTCTCCCTGAATGTTCCTGAGCAGAGATTATTTTAGAACAGTGTGTGTTCACTTCTGGGGAGCTCCCTCTCTGAACCCATGATCATGAAGAGACCCACGAAATAGGCCCCCTGTCTTGCATTCTGGAAGGGGACTTCTTGGTACCTAAGAAAACTGATAGATGTGAATTTTAAGACGCATTTGGGATTTAGGTAACTGAGAAGGACAGAGGATGATAGTGGCCCCATGGGTGGCCTGGCTTTTTGGGTCCACCACTTCCTAGTTCTGTGATCTTGATCCAATGACTCTGCCAGTCTGTGTTTCTGCATCTTCCTCTCTTCGGTGAGGATAAGAAGAACACTATTTTAGAGGCTTGTTTGAGTTTGAAGTGAGTTAATACAAGCAAACTGCCCAGTACCAAGTCTGGCAGATGGTAAATACTCAAATAAATGTTAGCTATTGTTATTCATTTTAGAGTTCTGCAATGGTGGATGAGTTACAAATTTGGGTCCTCAGATATGGAATAAGCTTATGCCCTGTGGTACTCACTGATTAGCATCTGCGTGACCCATAACCTCTAGAGAAGCCCTTCAAGAATAATTGATTGGTTGACTGAAGGGCTTACAGAGCTACAAAAATACGTACAGGGTAAATTGATGAATAGTTGAGGTCTAGATGTTTCAGTTATCTGCTGCTGTGTAACAGACTGCTCCGAAATGTACTGGCTTACCATAAAAATAATTTATTCTTTCTAATGTGTCTGTGGGTTGGCCGGGTACTTGTTTTACCTGAATTTACTCCTGGACTCATCTAGGTGGGGGAGGATCAGCTGGGCTGGAATGTACAAAGTGACCTCCCTCTCACATCTGCAGTTGGTACTCGCTGTGACCTGAGCTGCTTCCCTTTCCTCTCTGTGGCCTCTTGTTCTCCAGTAGGCGAGACCAGCTTCCTTGTGATGATCTCAGGGCAGCTTCCACAAAAGTGAAAGCGAGAGCTGCAAGTCCTCTTGAGGCCTCGGCCTGACACACAACATCAGCATTGCCTCTAACATTCTATTGGGCAAAGCAAACCAGAGTCCACGTGGAGGGGTCCACACAAGGGCATGATCACAGGGAGGCACGGTTCAGTGAGGACTGTTTTGTAATGAGATGACCTATACTGAGTAAAAGAAAAATATAGGTTAGGATAAAAATCAGATTAGCCTGTGGCAAGAAGATGATCTTGCAGAGGTGAAGCACCCAGCCAGTGCTGAAATGTCAGCTCTGCCACTTCCTAGTTCTATGATCATCCAATTTCTCAGCCAGTCTGTGTTTCTGCATCCTTTTCTGTTCAATGAGGATAACAACACTGCCCTTAAAGGCTTGTAATGAGTTTGAAGTGAGTTAATACAAATAGTGCACCTAATTCCAAGTCTGGCCCATGGTAAATACTCAAATAGATGTTAGCTATTGTTATTCATTTTAGAGTTCTGCAATGGTGGATGAGTTAAATTTGGTTTTAAGTTTTCCGCTTCTGAGGCAAAGAGAGAAAAATATCCAGGTACAAGATTTGTAGCGTGCTTAGGTCAAGAAGACATCATTGGTCAGAAGAAGCTGTGCTGTGTCCAGCACATTTGGTTTTGAATGCAGCAGATTTGGGATAGTCTGCAAAGACACTGACATAGAAGAGCTCACTGTAAAAAATAAATTTATTTGTCTCCTAGAGCAAATGGTTAGAGGCAACACTGTCTAGAGGTTAGCAAGTCAAGCCTGACTGTCAGGATCCCCCAGCCTTTCTGTCTCCCGGCTGAGTGAACTTGGGAAAATCCATTAATCTCTCCAATGTTCAGCTTCCTTGTCTACAAAATGGGCGTAATAATAGTGCCTACCTCACATGGGCAAAGGGATTCATTAGGTAAAGCCCTTAGTCTATTGCCTGGCACATATCACTCAATGAATGTTTGTTTTTATTGTTATTAGTTGTAAAGATGATTTTAAGGGAGATTTTCTCTTGGCTGTAAGACAAACTCTCTGTGTACTCTTCACAGAGGGTTAGTGCTATTATGATAAATCACTTCTGTCTCTTTCTTAGAGGCACCTGGACTTGCAGATACTGTAATGAAGTAGTAAATCAATAATAAAAATAATAAAATAAAAAAGTGATAAACCTCGCATTCAGGCTTTTAAAAAATTCTTTGCTATCCCCCATTTTTCCAAATTAGTGAGCTTTATCATTTTTATTATTTTATTTTATTTTATTGAGACAGGGTCTTACTCTGTGGGCCAGGCTGTAGTGCAGTGGCGTGATCATGGCTCACTGCAGCCTCAGCCTCCTGGACTCAGGTGGCCCTCTCGCCTCAGCCTCCTGGGTAGCTGGGACTACAGGCATGCGCCATCACGCTGGCTACTTTTTGTTTTTTGTTTTTTGTTTTTGTAAAGACAGTGTCTTGCTATGTTACCCAGGCTGGTCTCAAACTCGTGGGGTAAGCAATCTGCCTGCCTCAGCCTTCCCAAATGCTGGGATTATAGGCATGAGCCACTGAGCCTGGCATTTTAATGATTTTATTCTCCATGGAACTTCATAGACACTGACTATAAACAGCTCAGAACAGCCTTCAAGGACTTCCAGAAATCCATCAACAGGGCCCAAACCACGAGTCTGTGCCTATTCTTAGATGGCTCCTGTCCACATTTCCGAGGGTCTCGGGACCCCCAGTGGTGTGAAGTCAGGTTCATTATTCGCTCTGCCCCTGGGGAAGTTCCCCCCTTCTTTCTTTGCCTCTTGCTTTCAGTCTGATTTATGGCTTTAGAAGGTTGGCCTGGAGAGTCTTAATTTAAAGCCTCTGTCAGAGGTTGTTACATGAACGTGGTGCCAGTAAAAAGCTGTTTTCCTTTGGTTTTGCTCCTCTATTGCCTCTTTCATGGCATGAAATACGAGGTAGGAAAATAAGGCTACCAAATTGGGGTTGGGGGAGCTATTGAAAAATTCTTGCATAATCCCCTTGAAGTTGCCATGGCACCTTCCCAGCCAGGGGCTGAAGTCAAAATGCCGGATCTTTAAGCCAGGTTTCCCAAGGCCCCTCTCCCTGCTCAGTTTCTGTCTCTTTCCTGCCTCTAGATGCTGTTCTGGTGGTAGTCACAGTTGGAGGCAGAATCCCAAGTCTGATGTCTGTCAGCTGTTTTAAACTCCTCTTCCTCTAGCCAAGGAGATTCTGTTTAGCTTTTCTATATTTGCATTATGAAAACAGTAGTTTTTTTTCTCTTCCCAAATTCAAAATAACATTTTCTATTTTAATAGTGAATATGCTATATGTGCCTGCCTCGTGGCCCTCAGATATTTTTATGTCCCTAAGGAAATATTTTTACCCTGCAATGAGAATCACCAGGTCATTGTTTTTGAGCATTTTCCTAGCAGTGAGACATAGCATTGTTTTTCTATCATCTGACTTCTCTGTAAAACTACATTGAGCTACTTTGTGTCTCTGTGTACTCCTATGGTTTGTTTAAACATGCGTGCTTTACCTATATGTGTGTCATTAACAGAGCCATTATTTCAACGAAGTTGGCTTCCTTAAAGTGGAGTTGAGTGTCTGTTATTTTGATCGCTTGTGCTGTTGTTCAGTGCACAGCATGGTTCTCCAGGTTGCTGATACCAAGTTCTTTGCTCTTAAGAAGGGTATTTTTGTAACAATCTGTAAACATTCAGTGGGTGCCCAAGACTACATTCCTGTCAACTTCTTCAAGAGAAGAGTTGTAGAATAGTGGTATGAAAAATATATAGTAGGTAAATAAACGAGTAAATGAAAAATAAAGTAATAGTACAGGTTTATGATGTGATTCTTTTGTTATCAAAAAAGTAGATGTGTGCACCTGTATTTCCATGTATGTATGTACATAAAATCTAGGGAAGGTACAGTGTTTAACTTTGGCAGGATTATAGGTTTTTCCAAAGTTTCTTTTTTAAAACTTCTTTATAATAAGAAACCCAACACTATTTATTTTTAATACTTAAAACAAAAACAAAACCAGAAAAAAAACAAAAAGGGAAGCCAGGCAGGCTGAGTAGTTGATTGGGAAGAATTTTCAGGTAAGTGGCTGTGCAGATGTGAGATGCCCTGGAGCTGGCCATGCTGGACACAGGGTACCATGCACTGTCTCAGCCGGGCACTGGCTCGGGGGAAACCAGGTTTGGCTGTTCAGACATGCCTATGTGTTCCTGAGGCTGCTGAGTGCAGATACCATCCGGCTGGGCCTGTTTTCTCTCCAATTGGATGGAAGCAGCATTGTGTAACTCACTGAAATTCACTCGGCCTACTTTGTCCAGCAGCGTTGGAGGGTGGGGAGAAGCCAAGGCTGGACCTTGTTTCTGCTCCTCCTGGGTGCCGAGCATCACTCCACATGAGGCTGATGGCCACGGCTCCATCCTGCTGTGTCTGGGCTTGGAAAGGTCTACATGCACAGGCATTCCTGCATCAGCCTGCAGGATAGCCAGGCTCCTGCACCCACCTCTCCTGCAGCCCATAGACAGAGCATCAGCAGGAGCCACTCTGAAAACAGTGAGATATTCCACCCTTGGGACAAGCTGCCACTCTGAGACGGGGCATCCCTGGAGTCCCTGGGCTGGCTTGTTGCTGCAGTTGAACCTGTTTGGTGGGAATGCTAATGAATGCTGGCAGCAGAGATGGCCACAGGGAGGTTCTGAACCTCCAGCCCCCTCAGCATGCGCTGGCATGGGAGACAGCTCTCTGTGGTAATTCATCAATGGGGCAGCTCAACAGTTCCTTGGGTCCAGGCCTGGTCCTTGCTACTTACTTTGGATGCTGGGCACAGAAGACAGGAATGTTAAATCACAGGAGTGATAGTCACCACAGGCTATGTCTTCTCTTGCAGAGAAAGTCTACTCATGTGACCAGGAGAGGCAGAGTGCCCTGGAAGAGGCCCGGCAGAATCCCCGTGAGGGTATTGTCATCCCTGAGTGTGCCCCTGGGGGACTCTATAAGCCAGTGCAATGCCACCAGTCCACTGGCTACTGCTGGTGTGTGCTGGTGGACACAGGGCGCCCGCTGCCTGGGACCTCCACACGGTAAGCCCCCCGGGCTGGGTCCTGGGAAAAACGCAGCTGCTGGCTGTTATCCATGCTGGCATCTCCCAGTGTTCCTGCTCTGGTTTGGTGGGAGATGAGTGCCTGGGAGAGCAATGTTTTCAATGAGTAGAAGAGTTTCTGGTAGAAAGACCCTGGGACCTGGATTCTGGTCACAGGCCTGTCTCTTTCTAACTTAAGACCTTGGAACAGTACTTAACCTCTCTGAACGTCGGTTTCCTGATGAGATTATTGCCCTTTCTAAGCCACTAGGTTCCATGGGTCAAAAAAGATACTGCGTGCAGCTCAAGTATCATTGTTATTATGCTTGAGTGGTTGAAATGACATGCCTGAACATGTCTCAATGGGAACATCGATGCTAAGATTGCCTTGTAGCTGCCGGACAGCGCAAGAGATATCATGCTGCCCGCCCTTGGTGCTTTAGGCTTGGTGACAACATAGATCATTGCTGGGCAGTAGTGACTGAAGTAGGCTCAGTTGCCAGCCCCTCCCATCCCTCCCATATCTCTCTTTTCCCAGCTACGTGATGCCCAGTTGTGAGAGCGACGCCAGGGCCAAGACTACAGAGGCGGATGACCCCTTCAAGGACAGGGAGCTACCAGGTGGGAGACGATGCTGCGCTGCCGGCACCGTCACCTCCTTCTGTTTCTCCACTCTCTCATTATGCAGAAGAAGCTGTCTCCTCTTTGTCTGTTTCCCCATGTGTAAGATGGAGCCAGGAGCCGTGGGATCTACATCCCGGTCTGGGATTTATCCCTAATTAGCTCTGTGCTCTTGTGCACGTTGCTTCTCTTCCTTGTGCCTCTTCGTCTTTATAATGTAGTCATCGGGTTAAAATCCTGTCTGCAATTCCACAACGCGTTGTCCATCTGAGGTCCATGAGGACAATGTTTTGAGCACTGCGAGTTATTTTTTCCAGAGCTGTGAGGATAAGATAGCTTATAGGGAAGGGCTGTCCTGAGCAATGTGGACAGTGTCTGCTGCTTGCTCTGAAGAGGCAGACGACCCCTGGTGACACAGGACGACCATGGAGTGTGACACAAGACACATAGGCAGGGCCCTGGTACCTCCAAATGGCTAATGTGCGGGTTTCCCCTTATTTATAGCAATCTCTACCTGCAAGTTACAGTAAAATTACTAAATATTGGTGGCTTGGAATCTTATTGTCTTTGCACAGCACAAAGTCAGATTAGTGCTAGTGGGAAATGGGCCACCTTCCTGTGACCTATCAGGACTCCAAGTGAGAACTGAAAGCAGAGAGTTCTAAAAGTCAGGGATTTTCCACACGAGGTTTGTAGGAATCACCCCATCACAAGAATGGAGTCATGGTGGCCAGGGTACCCCTTTTAGCTAACCCCTCAACAAATGTGAATTGAGATTCTACTATGTGCCAGGCACTGGGTATAATCTAGTGGTCAAAGTTGACATGAGACTTACAGAGTGGAGGAGACAGATTGGATATGAATAAATGAATACAGGCATTTATAGATAGTCGTGGTGGGTACTGTGAAGGAAAAGCAGAACGTGCTGTGAGAATGGCAGGGAGAACCTGCTTTAGATTCCACAGCTTCTCTGAGAAGCAAGTGTTGAACCTGAGACCTGGAGGATTTGGGGACAGAAGAGAATGAGCTAGTTGCTAATCTCTGTGTGGAGTTGCTTTGAAAAGGAGCACTGGGAGTAGTGTAGAGGGCCCATTTGGTGCTGGTGATAATGACTTTATAGGACACCCATTTATCCAGTTGTGTGGTGGTGTTTTCCCCAGCTACGTGATGTAGACATGGAAAAGGCGTATCTATAGAAGGTTCATCTGTGCTTTACTGTGTTTTCCTGGAATAATACAAGGAGGAAAAAAGGAACAAGGACTTGGGAGTATTTATAAGAGAGATGCTGTAGTTATAATCTAAGATGGATGAGGAGGGAAGTGAAAAAAGGAGGAGGCTCTTGGATGGATCCGGTGGTAGGTGTACTTAAGTCAACTTTGACCACTGGGGGTTCTCTCCCTCCCTTGTGCTCCCACAGCCCCTAGTTCTTACCCCTAGCACAGTATTTTTCTCACTTTAGGATGACTGCTTGGCTATTAGCTTGAGTTCCCCTGTAGATGTGAACTGTACAAGGATAAGGACCTTCTGTATTGTTCACTCTGTATCTCTAGCGTTTAACATGGTGCCTGAGTTGCTGTCTAGCAAAAACGTGTGGAATGGAAGAAAATTGAAAGCATTATTTGGTCTGATGGTCCTTTGTGGGGTATGGGTAAAGGAACTATGGAAGTTTATGAGACTCATCTGATCAGTAAACAAGTCACTAAAGTGGATTTGGCTGGACAAGAAGGGCTTTGAGAAGTTTAGGAAAGAATGGTAGTTGAGAAAGCTGTTGACTTGATTATTACCTGGCATCTACCTTCAAATCTCATTTTATCTTTTAGGCTGTCCAGAAGGGAAGAAAATGGAGTTTATCACCAGCCTACTGGATGCTCTCACCACTGACATGGTTCAGGCCATTAACTCAGCAGCGCCCACTGGAGGTGGGAGGTGAGAATGTGAGCAGGAATCAGGCCTAGGAGAAAAATGTGGGGCCCCTCCCTGACTTTTCAGATGCTGAGGGAGGGTGGGAGAGTTGGCAGGGTTTGGGGAGGGCAAGGGCTGGAAGTTGATCTTTTTCATGAAACCATGTACCCATAGCTTTGACCCGCCTTCTGTCAAAAATCTTCCTGCCCCTCTACCTTCCCTGTTCTTTGGGAGCTGCTTGTCCCTAGCTTTTAGTTACCTGATTTATAGGAAAGTCCAGGGCTGTCTGGGACTTCCAGCTGTTTAATCTCAGAAGGTGATGGGTTGGAGTGAGAGTTCTGAATGGCAGGAAGGGTGATGGGTATATCATGGGGACAGGGAGGGCAGAGAGGGAGCACAAAGCACTTTGCAATTTTCTTCTCTCCTAGAAGGCAGGAACCAAATGCCTTTTTGGCATCCTGAGAATTCCAAGGAGCTCTTGGCAATGGAACTGGACACTCATATAGCCAAATATAGCTCAGGTCAGGAATTGAGGTGGTAGCTGAGGCCGTCCTGACGTGAGGCTGAAATGCACATGCTCCGCAGTAACCAGCATTGCTGGCACTCATGAGTTTGGGCCCATTAGACCAGTCGGTTGGAGATGCATGCATGCATTCATCCATCCGCTTACCACCTTTTGAACATGGAAGACACAGCAAACACTGGGCTAAGGACAAGGTATCTGGGGATAGAGGCATGTCCCACCTTCAAAGGATGCAGCTTAGTGGGGATACTAGACCATAGATAGATACTTACAAAATCTGTGGTGAGTGCTAGGACACAGGTGGAAGAATGGAGAATGGTTGTCTAACTCAGTCTGGAGGAGTCAGAGAAGGCTTCCTGGAGAAGGTGATATCTGAGCTGAGTTTTAAAGGATAGGTAGGACTTAGCCGGTCAAAGAAAAGAGAAAGCCATCCAGAGAGAAGGAAAGGATATTGTGGCTCCAAGAAAGTGCATATCTGTGGTTCAGTTAGGTTGGGCTGGGGTGGATAGGCAGAGGAGGAGGAAGCGGAGGAGGTAAGAGTGGTAATCGTGAGATGGAAGAGGTGGGCAGGACTCAGATCCTGAAAGTCCTGTGAGACATGCTGAGTAAGACTTCTGCTCATGAAGCCAGAGGGGGAAGCACAGCAGAGACTGGCAGAGACAAGTGGGGGAGTGTCTAGGCTCCTTACAGCAGGAGGGGAGGTACCCTAGGCTTGGCAGGGATGGGCAGCCTGCCTCTGAACTTATATGGCTCACTGAGGAGGGAGCGCTAGTCCCCCGGCATCTGCCCAGAGGCAGAGCTGTTATCCATAAGACAAGGAATGCCACAAAGAGAACAAGCCTAGGCCTTGGAAGGACCCCAGCATAGCTCCCTCAGTGGTGATTGGCAGGACTGTGTGGTATGTGTTTAGGGTAGGAGTTTAGGGCTCCAAGCAGACCTGTTGACGTTTCTGCATCCTGAGGCAGACAAAGGCAGCCATTTTGAAAACCCAATTTTATATCAAATCAAAGTGAGTGCACACAATAGCCAAGACATGGAAACAACCTCAATGCCCATCAATGGATGACTAGATAAAGAACATGCGGTATATGTATACAGTGGAGTAATATTCAGTCTTAAAAGAGAGAGAAATCCTGTTATATTGGGGGCATTATGCTAAGTGAAATGAGCCAGTCACAAGCACAAATGCTGCATGATTCCATGTACATGAGGTACCTGAAACAGTCAGATGTGTAGAAGCAGAGAGCAGAATGGTGGTTGCCAGGGGTTTGGGGAGTTGCTAACCAATGGGTGTCAAGTTTCAGCAAAGCAAGATGAATAAGTCCCAGAGATCTGCTATCCAACATTGTCCTTATAGTTAACAGCACGGTGCTATACACTTAGATGTTTGTTAACAGGCTAGATCTCCCATTTAGTGTTCTTACCACAATAAAATTAACAACAACAACAACAAAAAAACGAAAGGAGAAAAAAGAAAAAAGTGAGTGCAGTGGTTGCCCGTCTTGGAAACTGCTTGTCGGGGTGCTTGCCCTGAGCCCCCCATGGTCCCGTGAGCTCTGAGGCTGGTTTCTGGCTGTGGCTCTGTTTCTGCCGCCCCTGTGGGTGGGGGCCAGGACTCCTCCAGGAGGAGAACAGCACTAAGTCTGAGAAAGGTGAAGACAGGGTTCAACAGGCCCACAGACGGGAGCTGCTGGAGGCGGCCCGTGGCACTCAGTTGCTCAGTCTCCGAGATAGAGAGGACGGCATCCAGATCTCCAAGAAGAGGGGAGAAGGTGAATTTTGAAAAGGCAGTGTTGTTGGCCTTGATGTTACTTGTGTTTAGAATATGAAAAAAATACCTGTTGTTTCATGCAAAAACAGGCATGAAAGATTTATGTTTTATGTTCATATTTATGTTTAGAAGAGAGGGAAAAAGGGAAAAAGGAAAAAAAGGAGGTCCATGGGCTTAAAAGTTTCTGGTCTGGGGGCTTCCCACTTACACCTTCCTGCAGGCTCCGGGCACCGCCCCCCAGCTCAGGGGTCCCACCTGCAGTTCTGCCTGAGTCCTAAGGAGGCAGGACTTCAAGCTCCCCTTGGTTGCTTTCCCAAGAGCACTGCATGGGCTCCACTGCAGGTGGGGGACGCAGATGGGCCCTGCTGCCAGGGGAAGGTAGGATTTGTGCCTTATCCTCAAATGACAGACAGAAGGGATTTTTACAGGCAATGAAAGCTAAGAAATTTATAATTTTTTAATATCAGTGTGTCCTTAGGGAAGAGGATCTTTTTTCCATTCTATTTTAAGTGTCATTTAGACTTGGAAGAGGTTTTTCAAAAAAATTGTTTTCAAAACATGTTTTTCATTTTAAGCTCATATTAGCTTGACCATACTTGGTTTTGATGGGAATGAAAGATTTGAACTGCCTTTGGTAGTTATGTTACCTAGAGGATGGACTTTAATCAAAAGACAGACAAGATGCTTCAAGAAATAGTTTAGAAATCAAGGAAGTGGGTGGGGAAAGGGAGAAGAAAGAGAGAAACTGCTATCCAGGAAGGTAGCTGTCAGGGTTACCAGTGTAGTAACAGGGTTTAAGGCTGTTCCAGATCTTCCCACTGTATTCAGCATAAGCCCTAACTCTGACCTGGGCTGGCCCTTCAGGACAACTTTGCTGGGCCCACCTCTCCTCACATATTCCTTTACTTCCCACCATTATGTTCCAGGTACTGGTTCTCCTCAGTTCTGGTTCCTCAAACAAGTCAAGCTCTTGCCTGTTCCAGGACCTCTATGTCAGTTGCTCCTAGAATTCAGTTCCCCATCTTCCAATGACTGGCCCCTGCTTATCTATTTAAATGTCACCTTCTCAAGTACCACTCAATCTGTAGGAGCTGCCTGTTCACCCCGTACCTCAGCACCCCTTTTTAACTCAGCCTAGCATATATCATGGTCTGATATTTTGCTGGCTTGTTGATATATTATCTGTCTCCCTAAACCCAAGGAGAATTTAAGTTCTATGAGAGAAGTAACATTTTCTGTCTTCTTCCCTTCTGTATTCCCAGAGCTTAGACTAGTGCCTGGAACATAGTAGGTGCCCAGTAAAATATGTTAAATGAATAAATAGCTAGAGGGATGGGGGATAGATGGATGGATCCCTGTCTTGATAAGACCTCTTTCTGGCACACATCAGAGGGTCAACCGACCACCACAAGACCAAGTATAAGGCTGGAGCCAGCTGTCAAGTTTACTGCGGTGCTATTTTGTAACCAGGGCCCGAGGGTACCCTGGCCAGGACCCAGGGACTTGGAATGTCATGCAGACAGACCCTGGCCAGTTGTCCCTCTTGTTTGATGGAGGAGCAGAGGTATGGGGCAGCTGGAGGTCAGGTAGCATGTCTGGAACAGGACTGACGAAGACAATTAGGAAATCCAGGCATTCTGAGTTTCGGCCTTGGCTGTGGAATTCAGGCAGAGTTGGGGCTACAGGCATGAGGTTAAGGAAGTCGCATCTGATCCCTCCTTTATCCTCTCAGACTCTAGTAGTTAAAGCTGGACATCAGCTGAGGCCAGGGAAACAGTCTCACTTGGGGACAGTGGGAAAAAGGGATAGAAGATGTTTGGACAGTGCAGAAAAAAGGTGCCTTCCTCCCAGTCTACTTCCTGTCAGGCATGGAGATGTTGGCTTTGCATCAGCTCTCACGTTTCAACTCGCCCATGGTATGAGCTCCATGCTAGGTTCTGGGGCATCTAAAGAAAAGGGGATAGTTTCTGGCCTGGAAGGGAGATACAGAACAACCATATGACTGCAGTATAAAGTCGGTAGGATAATAGAGGCTGAGAAAGTGTTGCAGGTACCCTGGGGAGCCAGAGCATGTGAGGGAAGGCTTTCCATGGGAGCAACAGTGGAGCCCCATCTTCCCTTACGAATGGGAAAATGCCTGACCTAGATGGACCAGGGGTAAGGGGCTTCCAGCAGAGGGGACCATGTGGGTAGTGAGGTGTGAACAGGGTAGGAAGTGTGGAAGGAGTTGTAAGAAGTAGTATGGTTTATGTTTGGGAGTCAGGTTGGGGGCAGGTAGGAGATGAGGCTGCAGAGTTGAGCAGAGCCCAGCTGGTGCCAGGCCCTGGGAGTCAAGATGCAGGGCAGAAGGGAGCTGCAGGGTTAGGTGGGCATTTTTGCAGAGTCATCCTGATGGCACTATGGAAGCGGGATTGGAGGGGAGCAAGGCAGGCAGGAAGATGATAGCAAGTGTCAGCATGAAGGGTGATGAGGGCATGGACCGTGGGAAAGGGATGATTTGCTGAAGCTTTTGTAAAGAAATCAATAGGATTTCAAGACTTGCTACATGCAGGGAGTGGAAGAGTGGGAGGCATCTACTCCCTTTTCTGGCCTGATTTATTAGCAAAAAACAGTGCTACAAAGATCTAAAAATAGGCAGAGTAGAATGGGGTGTCTGTGAAAACTCCGTGGCAGGTGCATGGGAGGGTGTGCATTGCAAATATCAATGGCTGATAGTCCCTCTTGGTGAATGTTTTCTGTGTGAGTGAGTTATCCCTTTGGCCCCTCTGGCCAGGGCTCCAGGAGGCAGTGTTCCCCCTTAGATCAGCCTTCCCACAGCACCCATTAGCATTTACCAGTCCCAAAGGAAGATTTCTGAGATCTCAGCTGGCAGAGTCTTCTAGAGCAGGGGAACCCTCTCCTGGCTCCACCCTCCCCTAGGGAAAGTCAACTTTGAGGGGAGGTGGGAAGGGCTGTGTGAGCCTCTTGGCCCTTCACGTGGTCCCCCGAGGGGAAACTGTACTGTGGCTTCCTCCTTTCTGCCCAGTGTGGTTGCCTGTTGATGGCTTTGCAAGGAAGAGGCTGGAATGTGGCTGACTTGGCATTTCCCAGCCGCACCCGCACAGCTGGCGGGGCCTGGACCCAACTCCAGACGGGGCTCAGTTGGTCTGCTTGGCTTGGCTAGTGCCTCCAGGCCGTCCCGCCTTACTTCTCTAAAACTGCTTAGGACAGCAGAACTGGGCCCGAGATCTTGGCCAAAGCAGGTTTCCTTGTGGTAAACGGAGCTGGCTCTCCAGCTGTGCATTGCAGCCAAGGCCTGGCGGGGCTGAGGCTGCAGAAGCAAAACTGAAAGTGCTGTGGGAGAAGGGTAGCCTATGCCACCTCTGAAACTGGGAGAAGGCTCCGTGGGGCCAGTTTGGGGAGGAACTTGGCTCTAGTGGGTTTCCTCATCCCTGGAGGCAGAAGTCAACAGGACAGTCACAAAAACAGCCCAGAGGTAGGGCAGACACCAGCGTTATTTGGCTCATGTTGTCTGAACCATAGTCTTCTAAAATCTGGAATCTGGTATCATTTGGGTGTGTCTGTTCATACCATATCCAAGGAAACTTGGATATTATACCTACCCAGTGAGCCCTTTTAGTAGAAGTAGAACTTTACCCATGGAGAAGTCTGCAGTGTGGACAAGTTAGTGCTGTTAACACTGATCCTAAGGAGCTCTTGCTCCCTCTAACTTAGGTCCTCAGCCTTTGCCTGATGAGCAGCTTTGAATTCAGCAGTCCTGACCTCCAGCGGAATATATGTGTGCTTGTGTGAGACAGGTTGGGAACCTGAGGCCAGTGTAAGCCTGGAGCTGGGAGGGGAAGGGGCAAGGCTTTGGGCTTTCTTGGGCTATGGCTTTGTGGTTGAGGGGGTCTAACTGTGATGGAAAGTCTCCAGCAAAGACTGCTTGAGAGATTCCTGAATCTCTGGGGGAGGCTTCCCTGCTCCATGCCTATCCAGCACTCCCCCAGGAAAAATCTCAGATTCTGTTCAGTTAACAGAGGCCTCTTGGGTCTTCTTTTGCACACACTTACTGCTATGCTAGGACTCCTGCTGGATCTAAGTCTTAGCCAAGAGCTTGTACAAAGCATAGTGGGTACCTGCTGTCAACCTCATCTGTGACTTCAGGCTGTTGCCAGGCCAGAAACTTGATTTACAGAGTTTTTAAATCCATTGCCTTCAATAGTATTGTTGGAAGTAGGGAAACGATCCCCAAACCCCTCCAGCTACTGTCTTTTGTCTGACTCCATCTTCTTCTTTAAGCATCATGCTTAAATACTCTTCTTGGGCCATGGCTAGAGCCTCCATTCCTCTAGATCAAGGGTTTTGTTTTGTTTTGTTTTTGTCTTTTTTTTTTTTTTAACCTGAGTCCGTGGACTTTGAATGGATTTAGGGAGTCCATTAATCTCCTAAAATCTGCAGACTTCTCTGTGTATGTCTATTTCTCTAGAGAGAGAGCTCATATCTTTGTGGAGGCTCTCAGAGGATTCACAATCCCTCATGGACTCAAAGCTGAAATTTTCTGCTCTTAATGTACTTGGAGTTTGGCATGGCCAAAGTGTTGGATTCCAAAGATGACCCTAGGGCTACCCAGCTTACAGGTAGAGGTAGGGCTCTCTTATTTAGGGGTTTGAGGGTTGTTTTGGCAGCCGAAGGAGTTCAGAAGCAGAGAATATCATGCTAGCTGGGAAGGAGGAAGGAAGGCAGCAGGACCCTGGGGCCTCACAGGGCAGGCTGTGAGTCATGCCAGTGTTAGAGGGAGCCCAGAGGCACTGCCTGGAGGGGCTCAGAGGATCTCTCCTGAGGAAGTGAATGCTGCACAACTCAGCCCAGTGGCTCAGCTGGGCGCCAGGCGGGGTCGGGGGCAGCAATCAGAAGTTGTGGCTGCCCTGCACTGGGAGGCCTTGATGGGAGTGAAGAGAGTCAAAATGTTGTTCTTCTGGCAAGGAGATGTCAGGAAGGGAAAATCAGAAGAAAGGCAGGGAATGGGGCAGGAGTCGGATGATGGTCACTCTCAGGCATGGAAGGAAACTCTTGGAGGTTGTAAAGCCAGAAGAAGAACTGCTTCTTGCTGCAAAATAGCCCAAAGGAGGGTGGCAGAGCTCTGTCAATGGAGTTGCTGAAGCTGGACAGGCGGGAGCCCCAGAAACACGTGTTGGAGGGAGTGCTCCTCCCCTGGCAGGGCCTCTGGGTGGGATGACCTCATCCCTTCCCGTCTCAGCGACTGAGGCTTTATTATTCCAGCCTCTAGGTAGACATTACGCTATACTGAGCCTAAAGGTTAAGGGAAGAGCTGCCTTTGCCTTGGAACTCTCATGGCTCCCTGGTGGGAGGGCTGAGCGGGAAGGTCCCTGACTGCCTCCCCCATTGCCTGAGAGAACTGAGTTCCTTCCTAGGGGGCCTTCTGTCTCTCCTCCACAGCCTGTGTCCTCCCTGCTGTTTGGGGAAAGGCAGGGACAGGCAGGTCACTCCCCTACCTGCACCAATAGCATTCCAACAAAATATTCTGCCTTTGTAGCTGGTATGCACTGCAGGGGCCGTCTTAAGAGTGAATATTGCAGGTAAAATAGGGAAAGATGGAAAACACCAGAATACTGTGTATGCTGGCAGAGACAAAATCTGAGTTCTTCAGTGAATAACTTCATGCCTGTTTCAAAGACCTCCTGAGCCTGGTTTCCATGACAGACTAAGCAGATTTCCTAAGAGTTAGAGGCAGCTGGTAGCTCTCCATGGCTCCCTCACACCTTCCGCCAGGTACTGTCTGAGTTAAACCTGTCACAATGAGGTCCCCTTGGCAGATCCACTAATTGCGTCCTCCTGGAATCAGTCCAGGATGCCCGGAGTACCTGCCCAAGACTGAAATTCAGCTAATTAGGAATAGGCATCTAACAGGGATGGCTGACTGGCTTTTTTTCCCCCCCATAATGGAACTTCTTTTTCCCTGAACTTGGACGTTACTTGGTGGGGTGGAAGAGGAGAGAGTTTGCTGGCTTGTTCACAGGGGAGACCCCACATTCAGTCGTCATGACTGTTTTCACCTTTTTGGCTCTGTCTCATAGAGACAGTGAGCCACTTGAGGCCAGGGGTGCACCCTCCAGGGCCCAGACTGGCACTGGGCGTACAGAGCACCTTCCCCACAGTGAGTCCACCCCAGGGCACATGTTCACGTGTGATGAGCAGCTTGTCTGCAGTGAGTGCTAGGCCAGCGGAAGGACAATTTGGATTCCAGCTCTGGTTTATTCAGCAAATTAGATCAAGCCAATTTGTCTTGAGCACCCAACATGCACAAGAACATTTCTGGCTTTGGTAGAGGGCGAGGCATGTTTGTGTAATAAGGATTACACACCTGGGGAGTCCTGAGAAAAGAATGGTCCAATCTTGGGATTTGAGTCAGAGAGGATGGCTTGATGCTGCCACAGGCTGAGCCGCTCTGGGTGGACTTTGGCTTGGAGGAGCCATTTCTACCTGACTTTCTGGGGGCAGTCGTACCAGGGCTGATGGTTCCTGCAAGATCCTGAGTGGTGTTCTCTGGGGTGGGGGTGTTTGTCCATGGCCAAGGTTCTCAGAGCCAGACCCCAGCCACACCCTGGAGGAGCGGGTAGTGCACTGGTATTTCAGCCAGCTGGACAGCAATAGCAGCAACGACATTAACAAGCGGGAGATGAAGCCCTTCAAGCGCTATGTGAAGAAGAAAGCCAAGCCCAAGAAATGTGCCCGGCGTTTCACCGACTACTGTGACCTGAACAAAGACAAGGTCATTTCACTGCCTGAGCTGAAGGGCTGCCTGGGTGTTAGCAAAGAAGGTGAGTGCTCTCCCCTGTGCTCCTGGCCTTTCAATTCTTGCCCCCACCCAGGCATGGGACCAAGGGCTGTCTGATAAATGAGATCCCAGGTACTCATCTGTTCATCAATTATTTGCTGGAAGTGTGCTATGCTTCATGCTAGATGTTTGAGACACTGGTGGAATTGACTGATAAGGTCCCTATCCTTGCACAGAAGACAGAGCTTAAATAAGCAATCACATGAGCTGTGATACATGCTGTGAGAGTGTGCTAGGGTGGGCCAGGCTACAGTCACAAGTAGGCCCATACATCATGGCTTGATACAGTGGAAAGTTTTTCTTTCCCATATAGTAGTTCAGCATGGTCGCAGGTTGTAGGGGGTGTGTGTGTGTGTGTGTGTGTGTGTGTGTGTGTGTGTGTGTGTGTGTGTGTGTGTGTGTGTGTGTAGGGGAAGGAATAGGGGCAGGGATTGCTCTATGCAGTCACTCTGGGATCCAGGCTGAGAGTGACTCTGCCATCTTCATCATGTCCATCCTCAGTCAACCAGATGGAGTAGACATGAAGCAGTGCATGTGAGGGAGTTTCATGGGCCAGTCCTGGAAATGACACTCGTTTCTGCCGGTATTTCACTGACCAGAGCTCGGTCACTGGGAAGGCTGGGTTTTATGGGCCAGCCCTGGAAATGACACACATTCCTGGTCATAATTCATTGGCCGGAACTCAGTCAACTAGGGGAGGGAACCCAAGAAGAGAACAGCATGAATTCTGGTGAACATCTAGTAAGCTCTGTCACAGCAGGGCAAGTGCAGAGCATTGTAGCAACATATATAGGGGCACCCAAGACACTAAGGGACAGACAGCCTTGGAAAACTTTGTGAAGGAAGCGATGCCTAAACCAGGGCTCAGCAAACAATGGCCTGAATGCTCAATCTAGTCTGTGGCCTGTTTTTGTACAGCCTGTGAACTAAGAATGATTTTTGCATTTGTAAAGAGCTGTAAGTTTTTTTTTGAAAGAAGAATATATAAGAGGGACTGTACATGGCCCACAAAGCCTAAAATATTTACTATCTAGTCTCTTGCAGATAAATTTGCCAACCCATGGTCTAACCCATTACTGGAAACATGAGTAGGAGATGGCCAAGAAGAGAGGTCAGGAGAGGGAAGAGTGTGTTCTAAGCCGAGGCAAATGAGGAGTGAAGCTCTGGAGGCAAGGAAACAGTTTTCAATGAGCTGAAGGATGTTTGTGTGACTGAAATGAATATTTTAACAGTGATAGGAAGAGCAAGGGTGGTGACAAGAGGCAAGGTGAAGTTGGAGAGTTTTTAAATTCAGGTGAAAGACTTTAGACTTTATAAGGGTAGTGGAAAGCTGTTGAAGGGGTTCAGAGAATTGATAGTATCAGTTTTTCTTAAAAAAGTATTCTGGTTTCAGGGTGGGACATGGATTGGAAATGAGCAAGGCAGGGTCACCCAATAGGAGGCGTGGCACAGTCCAGGCTAGAGTGATGGAGGGCCAAGTTATGAAAACACAACAGGGTAAGGGGGATGGAGAGAAGTGGGTGATTGGAGATCAAGTTGGGTATGGGACAAAGGTAGGTTTGTTCAGCTGGAGGCAGGGCTGCTCACTGAGATGGGCAACATGGAAGGAAGAGCAGGTTAGGTATAGAGGGATGTAGAGGGTGCCCAAGTATGGCTTGGACACGTTGAGTTGGATGCATATGAAGGATGAGTGGCTCTGTAATGCAGGTGAAGGGTCTGAAGATGCAGATTTGGGTGATGCTGACTTATTTGAAATGGAAGCTTTAGAAAAGCTGAGATTTCCTAAGGAGAGAGTTTAGCAGAAGAAGACAAAAAGGCTTTTTCCTTGATCCTCAGTTGTCAGAGTAAACCCAAAGAGTAGCATGGGAAATGGATGGGTTCCCATAGGAACCTGGGCTTGGGACCCACTCCCCACCGCCAGCCCTGCCATGGCTGGTTTCTGGCCTTGGTTCTGGGGCTTACTGGTGTGTGACTTCGTTACTCTGGGCATGCCTGTCTGATGCGGATGCTTCTCTGTTCCCATAGTACTCTGAGTCTCCAGGACTCAGCAATGAGTCAATGGTTCAAACCCTGCCTCTGTCCTGGCCTCACTCTTTCACCACATGCGGCTTGAGCGTCCCTTATCTGAAACGCTCGGGACCAGAAGCATTTGGAACTTTTTCAGATTTTGTAATATTTGCATTACACTTACTGGTTGAGCATCCCAAATCCACAAAATCTGAAATCCGATATGCTACAGTGAGCATTTCCTTTGAGCATCTTGTCAGCACTTGAAAGGTTTTGGATTTTGAAGCATTTTGGATTTCAATTCAGTACAAATTACTGAACCATTCTGCATTTCAGTTTCTTCACCTGCTTAATGGGAATAATGCTAGAGTCTATCTCATAGGACTGTTGTGCTGATTAAATGGGACAGTGAGTGAAAGCATTCCCAAAGTTCCTGAGAAATTGAAATAACTCAATAGAAGTTCAATATTACTATTCTTCTTCATAAGATGGACTTACACTGTGTTGCAGTTTGCTCTTCTGATTACCCCTTGAAGCCAAAAGGATTCTCTCTCTCAATTCCTAACCTCTAGCATAGTACATGGCACCTGGTAGTTCATTAAGTCCTTGTTAAATGAATGAATAAGTGAAGGAATGAATGGATGAGGGGGTTGCCCCTTCCGGTGACATTATGCTCTGACACACTTGGAATTTGTGGTCCTTTCGCAGAGCACAGGCAGATGGCCAATGTCGGGAAGAGACCATCCAGTGTTAATGTAGACCCCAGGCATACCAGGGGCACTCCTGGGCTGAGCGATGATGCTCTGTACTGCCCCTGCCTTCGGCCCCCTTCCCGTGCTAGTAGTTCTGGTCTGCACAGCACACGGAAGCCAAGCAATGGCTGAGTGTGGTGAGCTCAGATCCACCGAGCTCAGGGACTCCTCCTAGCCTTCCTCTGAAGCCTTTCCAGGCACCAGGTGTCTGCCAGTCCCAGCTGACACACAGGACCTGACAGAAGCATCCAGAGAAAACTGAAGTAGAATGTAGATTTAGGGATTCCTGGTCATCTGGATGTTCCTCCTCAATTCAGGCTCAGCTGCGGACAAGTGTTAGTTTCAGTTATCCTCATAGCTTTGCCCACAGAGGCCCGTAGGGTGCTTTGGAGTGCAACTGTCATTCTTCTTGGCCCAGTACACCCTCTTGAACCCCCCACCTCAAAGGTAGGACTATGGAAAGTCTGGCCAGAAAGCCCGTGTCTGTGACATGTCTCTGAATGTATATACACGTGTCTGTTTGTGCATGTCTCCGTGGGTAGGCCTGAGTGTGCACCTGTCTGTGTTCATGTCTGTGTCTGTTTGTACATGGTCTACACTTATGTCTTTAAGTATGGCTATGTGTGCATGTCTATACATATGTGTGCATGCATTGTGCATATGTCTGTGTATGTCTGTGCATGTGTCTGCATATATGTGTGTATGAGTGTGATGGAGTGAGGGAGAGTAGAACATTGAGATAAGAGGAAGACGGTATGTAGGATTAATCAATGGGGTGGGGTGAAGTGGAGGCTAAGTAGACTTAAAGCCTATGCAGAGGCAGAAAGGATTCCTGTGTCCCCACTCTCCATTTCAACACACACCACAGGACACACTGCTCTGGACCCAAGCAGCCCAGAGCTGGAAGGCTCTGTGGGTCCTCTAGTCCATTTTGCAGTCTAGGAGTCAAGGTTAGCCCAGAGAGGAGTAGCGATTTGCTCAAGGGTACATGTGAGGTAACACCACTGCTGGCGCTTGGCCCAGCCTCAGGATTCCTGGGCTAGACTGCTGTCCCCTCCAGGAGAAGGACCCCAGTGTGTTTGAAGATGTCGCCTTGTGTGAGCAGGCCAGTCTTGGTTGCCTGGTGAAGCCAAGGGAGTGGCCAGTGGGGGAGTCTGGGGAAGAGGGGGAGCAGACCAGCCTGGGGGCAGTGTGGGCAGGAGTAGAGGTGTTGCAGGGGGTGAGGGTGCCACCAGCAACCTGAGCTGGGAAGCCCACAGTTTCCAGGCAGGCAGTGCCTGTGGGATGATGGACCACTATTGAGAGGCCCAGGAGCAGTGTAGGATACCATGATTAGGCACAAGTAGGGGCTGGAGTAAGTGCAGAGGCCCTGAAGTCAGATGGGCCTGGCTTGATTTTAATCCCAGCTCTGACAATTACCGGATCTTTAATCCTTGGCAAATTACCTAAACTCTCTAAACCTCCATTTCCCCATTTGCAAAGTGGTGATTATAGTACCTACCTCAACGATTTGGTGAGGATGTAATCAGATAATGTGTGTGAAGAACTTAGCACGGTACCTGGTACATAGTGAAGGCACAAAAGAAATTGGTAGCGGTAGAGGAACATGTCCGGGAATGAAGGCATGAGTTTCAGAACTGCCCGCTCTATCCCTCTGCTCTGCAGGGCGGCAGAAAAGCCCCTGTGGTCCATGGTGTGCAGGGGCTCCGGGAGCAGAGCCTATGCGTCGGTCATCCATCCCGTGTCGTGCGGTGCCCCCTGGTGGGCTGCGAGGGGCTTGCATGCTAGGTGGGGACAGAAGCTGGCTGGGGGAAGGATGCCGAGCTTGGGGACCAGTAGAGTTTTGGGTCCAAGGGACTGAATTTTTGGAAATTCCACTGAAACCCAGATATTTTACCAACCAGACTCCTCCCTGGAGAGCTGAATTCTCTGCATAACATGCCTCTTTCTTCACTTTCCCAATTTATAAAGCACCTTCACTGGGATCATTGTCACCATCCTGTGAGGCAGGTGGGGTCTAGTGCCTCCTTTTCTCAGAACTATCAGCTCTTCTTTTGCCTTGTCTGAGGATGCCAACTGCCTGGGGCTCAGCCTTCTTCTCTCCCATCCTCCCTGGTGGCTCAGAGCATGATTCTGGAGGCAACTAGCTAGGTCGGAATTCGCTTTGCCACGCGGAAGCTGTGCCATCCTGGGTGGGTTACTTGATATTTCCAAGCTTCAGTTTCATCATCCTAAGATGGAGATAATTTTATCACTCTCAAATAAAGTCGCTCTGAGGATTAACTGATAGGACTTAGGTAACAGGATTAGCACATAAGCCTCCATGAAAAAGAGCTGGTTACGGCTAGCTGTCCATTTTGCTTCACACATCTCAGCCTGGTGGGCAGAACTGCTGTGCACCTCCTTTTTAGATGTGCTGACCTTTCTACTCAGCAAGGAGAGAAGCGGCTGCTGGAGGGAGCGGAGGAAAGGTGGGATTTGACGTCAGCAGCCTGGCTCTGCCGCTTCCCACCTGCTTGCCTTGGGGCTGTCACCTTCTTTTAGAGTTTGTCTCCTCCTCTGTAAAATTGGATAAACCGATATCCACCCCACACCCACCCCACCCCATGTCCGCTCTCCTTTCTTCAATTGTAAGGAATAGTGGCATAACCCAGGGGACATGGAGCTGTGGCTCACATGACCAACGGGTGGGCTTGGGTTCTGCAGCGCTGTACACTCCTCAAAGCCCTTTCTCCTCCTCCATGAATTCAGTGGATCCTCAAGGCAATTCTGAGAGGGAGGCAGAGCAGAAGCTGTACAGCTGTGGTTCTAGCTCCCAGGCTGTAGACTGATCCAGAGAGGTTCAGGGGCATGCACAGAGTCACATGGCCCTAAGCATCTCGGGGCGGGGGTGGAGGGGGGCAGCTCTTGATGTGCTTGCCCCCAGCTCCTCGCTCCTCTTCAGGAGGCCAGGACCTGCTGGAGCAGGCATGGCAGTTTCCACAATGGCTCAGCCCCCTCTGGGGAGATGTGGGTGTCAGCAGAATGAGCCTGGGACTTTGTGAAAGTCGCTCCTCTGCTCTGAGCTGCTGCTGGATTCCTTCTACTCTGACATTCTGTGACTCAGGGAACCAAGACCTGGGACAGTTCTGTCCAGGTGCATCAGCACCAGAGCCCTTCTTAGTGGATAGCTGAGGGCTTGCAAAGAGGTGCCCAGCAGGAGCCAGGCCTTATGGAAAAGGGACTTTGTGTGAAGGCGTTGGCCAGTAATAAGTTCACCTGAGCCATAGACACTCACAGAGCAAAAAGCAGGGCCAAACAACCTTTTTGCTCTTTCCCAAGTCTGCTCTTTATTCTGAGGGTCAGAGGGGACAGAGACCCAGCATACGGGAGAAGGTGCCAGTTCTCTGGGTCAAGGCCACTCAGTGTCACGTGCTCCTGGTTTGTTGCAGGTGGTAGCCTTGGCAGTTTCCCCCAGGCAAAATGAGCAGGCACAAACCCATTCAGTAAGTTGCCCCTTTCTGGGCTCCTCAGGGGTGAAGAGATTGGCCAGGTGACTTAAGCTCCCATTTTCAGGTTGTTTGCTGAGGACACGAGAGAACTATTGGGTCAGTGCCAGGGGATTCTGCCATCCCCACCTGTAAACAAACCCCTGCCGTTTCCACCCCAGCCCCAGGTTGAAAAGCTGGCATGTAAGAGTAGTGTGATCTGAACAGAGTGCATACCCTGCAAACCCACACTTCCCTAGGCCAAGCCTCGTTCTCTCCAATGCCAGACTTATTTCAGTTGCAGTGTTGGTGCCTCATAGTGGCAAAGGACAGGCTGGTAAAACATGCCCATCTGCAAGTCCAGGCAACCTGTGCCCCACCTAACCTCATAGAGGACAGCAGGTGAAAAAGGCTGCACTTGTGGGGAAATTGATGGACATAGTTAGATTTCTCACAAACCCAACTCTAACTTCTTGCTTATATCTCCCCCCGCCTTTTTTTTTTTTTTTTTTTGCATTCTCCTTCCTTCTCTCAGTAGGACGCCTCGTCTAAGGAGCAGAAAACCCAAGGGCAGGTGGAGAGTCCAGGGAGGCAGGATGGATCACCAGACACCTAACCTTCAGCGTTGCCCATGGCCCTGCCACATCCCGTGTAACATAAGTGGTGCCCACCATGTTTGCACTTTTAATAACTCTCACTTGCGTGTTTTGTTTTTGGTTTCATTTTAAGACATCAATATCTAATACCACAGTGGGAAAAGGAAAGGGAAGAAAGACTTTATTCTCTCTCTTATTGTAAGTTTTTGGATCTGCTACTGACAACTTTTAGGGGGTTTTGGGGGGGTGGGGGAGGGTGTTGTTGGGGCTGAGAAGAAAGAGATTTATATGCTGTATATAAATATATATGTAAATTGTATAGTTCTTTTGTACAGGCGTTGGCATTGCTGTTTGTTTATTTCCCTCCCTCTGCCTGCTGTGGGTGGTGGGCGCTCTGGACACATAGTCCAGCTTTCGGAAATCCAGGACTCTATCCTGGGCCTACTAAACTTCTGTTTGGAGACTGACCCCTGTGTATAAAGACGGGAGTCCTGCAATTGTACTGTGGACTCCACGAGTTCTTTTCTGGTGGGAGGACTATATTGCCCCATGCCATTAGTTGTCAAAATTGATAAGTCACTTGGCTCTCGGCCTTGTCCAGGGAGGTTGGGCTAAGGAGAGATGGAAACTGCCCTTGGAGAGGAAGGGAGTCCAGATCCCTTGAATAGCCCACACAGGTACTGGCTCTCAGAGGGTCCGTGCATTCCTGCTCTCCGGACCCCCAAAGGGCCCAGCATTGGTGGGTGCACCAGTATCTTAGTGACCCTTGGAGCAAATTATCCACAAAGGATTTGCATTATGTCACTCGAAACGTTTTCATCCATGCTTAGCATCTACTCTGTATAACGCATGAGAGGGGAGGCGAAGAAGAAGACGCACAGAAGGGCCTTTTAAAAAGTAGATATTTAATATCTAAGCAGGGGAGGGGACAGGACAGTAAGCCTGCACTGAGGGGTGTGGTGCCAACAGGGAAACTCTTCACCTCCCTGCAAACCTACCAGTGAGGCTCCCAGAGACACAGCTGTCTCAGTGCCAGGGGCAGACTGGGTGTGACCTCTCCACTCCTCCATCTCCCGATGTTGTTCTAGTGGCTATCACAGGCCTGGGTGGGTGGGTTGGGGGAGGTGTCAGTCACCTCGTTGGTAACACTAAAGTTGTTTTGTTGGTTTTTTAAAAACCCAATACTGAGGTTCTTCCTGTTCCCTCAAGTTTTCTTATGGGCTTCCAGGCTTTAAGCTAATTCCAGAAGTAAAACTGATCTTGGGTTTCCTATTCTGCCTCCCCTAGAAGGGCAGGGGTGATAACCCAGCTACGGGGAAATCCCCGCCCAGCTTTCCACAGGCATCACAGGCATCTTCCCCAGATTCTAGGGTGGGCTGCCCAGCCTTCTGGTCTGAGGTGCAGCTCCCTCTGCCCAGGTGCTGTGCCTATTCAAGTGGCCTTCAGGCAGAGCAGCAAGTGACCCTTAGCACCCCTTCCAATAAGCAGCTGTGGTGGCAGTGAGGGAGGTTGGGTAGCCCTGGACTGGTGCCCTCCTCAGATCACCGTTGCAAACCTGGCCTCATCTTGTATTCCAACCTGACATCCCTAAAAGTACCTCCACCCGTTCCAGGTCTGGAAGGCATTGGCACCACAAGCACTGTCCCTGTGGGAGGAGCACAGCCTTCTCGGGACAGGATCTGATGCGGTCTTGGGCTAAAGGAGGTCCCTGCTGTCCTGGAGAAAGTCCTAGAGGTTATCTCAGGAATGACTGGTAGCCTCGCCCCAACGTGGAAAGGTGGGAAGGAAGCCTCCTCCCGTTAGCCCCAATGAGAGAACTCAACGTGCCGGAGCTGAGTGGGCCTTGCACGATACTCTGGCCCCACTTTCAGGCCTGGAGGAAGCATGCACACATGGAGACGGCACCTGCCTGTAGATGTTTGGATCTTCGAGATCTCCCCAGGCATCTTGTCTCCCACAGGATCGTGTGTGTAGGCGGTGTTGTGTGGTTTTCCTTTGTGAAGGAGAGAGGGAAACTATTTGTAGCTTGTTTTATACAAAATAAAAAATGGGTAAACCTTGGTGGCTGTTGCCTCTTTCTTTGGGTGGCTTCCTTTAGTGAAAAGGCTTTATTTCCTAGAAAGCTTAGTTCGTTTCCCTGGCCTGGGTGCTCTCCACTTCCATCCAAGGACATCTGAGGTGCTGCCAATGATGAACCTAGCAGGGGACCCGGAAGTGGCCAGTGTGGTACTGCACCTAGAGAGGGGACTCCCTTGCTAAAGGTGTTTGTGCACTCTCTGTAATTCTTCCTCTTACCTCCACCCACATATCTGCCCCACGGGATGCCCCTCCCTGACTGCCGTTCCCTTCCTCTCACTGGAATGTACAGAATGTTGCTGGCAGAGCTTTGGGGGCAGGGCTTGGGGAGGAGCCTATCCCATGGCTTCAGGCTGTTGAAAGTGGGTACATTGCCATCATCCAGATGACAAGACGCCAGGCTGAGTTGTAGCCATAGGTGGGGAGAAGACCCCCAGTGGAGTTTTTCAGCCTGTGCCCCAGTTTTGTGGGGTATCTATTCTGGCTGAGGCTGCAGGTCTGGTTTGCAGAGCTGGAGAACTCCCAGATGAGGATTGGCAGCAGGGGTGGAGAGTCTAGGTTTTCTCCAGCGTGACCGGCCTCTTTGCCTTTTTCCCTCTCTGCACACACAGCTGTCCCTGGAAATGACTGCCTCAACCATCCCCTTGAGAACCTTCTCCAGATTCCTTGTGCCACACTCTGCCCCCTTGTCTTTGCAGGTGAACAGAAGATAATTCCCCTTGTAAAATTCTCCTCCAGCCTTTGCTCCAGCTAGGCTTTCTTGGGACAGGGTCTAAGCCCCGGAATTTGATCACGCAGGCCACTCCTCCTCCAGGGCTGGTCCTTCCTCCTAGCTCAGAAGAGAGGACAGGCGGTTCATGGCACACTTACCACCTGCCAGACACTGCCTGCTACGTATACAGGCCCTGTCATACATATGTAACACCACAACCCAGTGACACAGGCATCATTGTTCCTATTTCTCAAGTGTGGACTCAGACTCAAGAGTTCAGTGACTTGCTGGGGTCACCCAGTTTCATGCACGTCCGTGTGAAGAGACCACCAAACAGGCTTTGTGTGAGCAACATGGCTGTTTATTTCACCTGGGTGCAGGCGGGCCGAGTCCGAAAAGAGAGTCAGTGAAGGGAGATAGGGGTGGGGCCGTTTTATAGGATTTGGGAAGGTAATGGAAAATTACTGTCAAAGGGGGTTGTTCTCTGGTGGGCAGGGGCGGGGGTCACAAGGTGCTCAGTGGGGAAGCTTCTGAGCCAGGAGAAGGAAATTCACAGGGTTAATCACCCAGTTAAGGTGGGGCAGGAACAAATCACAATGGTGGAATGTCATCAGTTAAGGCGGGGCAGGGCCTTTTCACTTCTTTTGTGATTCTTCAGTACTTCAGGCCATCTGGGTGTATACCTGCAAGTCACAGGGGATGCTATGGCTTGGCTTGGGCTCAGAGGCCTGACATTCCTGCCTTCTTATATTAATAAGAAAAATAGAACAAAATAGTGTTGAAGTGTTGGGGCGGTGAAAATTTTTGGGGGTGGTATGGAGAGAGAATGGGCGATGTTTCTCAGGGCTGCTTCAAGCAGGATTAGGGGCGGTGTGGGAACCTAAAGTGGGAGAGATTAAGCTGAAGGAAGATCTTGTGGTAAGGGGTGATATTATGAGGTTGTTAGAAGAAACATTTGTCGTATAGAATGATGGGTGATGGCCTGGATACGGTTTTGTATGAATTGAAAAACTAAATGGAATAAGAGAAGGAGAAAAACAGGTATAAAAGGTCTAAGAATTGGAACGACCCAGGATATCTGATTAGAGAGTGCCTATGGAGATTCAGCATAGTCCTGCCAGCGAAGATTATTTATTTACTTCAAGAGTTAAGAGTGGCAGTTTGGGGATAGCACGAGGAGATATCAGCTGTGATGGCTTGGAGAAACAGTGTAAACCGGCAGTGTAAACAAGAGCAGGGCATGTATGAGTAGTTGAGAACAGTGAATAGGAGTATGACTAGACAGAAGATAGTAGGGATGACAAGTTATTTGGGGGCACAGTCTAAGTTGGTCTGGTGTCTGGAATGAGACTGGGGCCTAATAAAAAGGAGCGTCTATACAGGAGCTTAAATGGGCTGTACCTTGTAGCATTGAGGACAGGTCTGACTTCTGAGAAGGGAAAGTGGTAAAAGTATTGTCCAGTCCTTTTTAAGTTGGTGGCTGAGCTTGGTGAGGTGTGTTTTTAATAGACCATTAGTCTGTCACTGAATACTAAGAGCCTGAAAAAATGCTTGCCTGATTTGACTAATAAAGGCTGGCCTGTTATCAGACTGTATAGAGGTGGGAAGGCTAAACTGAGGAATTATATCTGACAGAAGGGAAGAAATGACTGCGGTGGCCTTCTCAGACCCTGTAGGAAAGGCCTATACCTATCTAGTGAAAGTGTCTACTTAGACTAGGTATTTTAGTTTTTGTGACTCGGGGCATGTTGAGTAAAGCTAATTTGTCAGTCCTGGGTGGGGGCAAATCCTCGAGCTTGATGTGTAGGGAAGGGGGGGGCCTGAATAATCCCTGAGGAGTAGTAGAATAGCAGATGGAACACTGAGAAGTTATTTCCTTGAGGATAGATTTCCACAATGGAAAGGAAATGAGAGGTTCTAAGAGGCGGGCTAGTGGCTTGTACTATAGCATAGCCTGCCTTTGCTGGTGTGTGGCGATTAGGCCTGGTGGAACCGCCATCAATAAATCAAGCATGATCAGGGTGAGAAACAGGGAAGAAGGAAATGTAGGGAAATGGGATGAACATCAGGTGGATCAGAGAGATGCAGTCATGAGAGTCAGGTGTGGTATCAGGACTAATATGGGAGGCCAGATTGAAGTCCGGGCCAGAAACAATGGTAACTGTGGGACTTAACAAAGAGTGAGTACAGCTGAAGGAGTCAGGGAGCAGAAAGTATATGTGTCAGGTATGAGGGAGAAAATAGATTTTGGAAGTTAATAGAAATGTAGAGAGAGAGTTGAGCACAGTTTGTTATTTTTAGGGCCTCTAACAGTATTAAAGCAGTGGGAGCCGCTGCATGCAGACATGAGGGCTAGGCTGAAACAGTAAGGTCAAGTTGTTTGGACAGAAAGGCTACACGGTGTGGTCCTGGCTCTCATGTAAGAATTCTGACCGCACTAACCATCCCTAGGAAGGAAAGGAGTTGTTCTGTAAGGGATTGAGGTTTGGGAGATTAATCGGACATGATCAGCAGGGGGAGCACATGTGTTTTTACGATAATTATGCCGAGATAGGTAACAGATGAGGATGAAATTTGGGCTTGACTGAAGTAATGGGAGCTGTCTGCGAAGCCTTGCGGCAGGGTCAGTCCAAGTGAAAGCGAAGAGAGGCTGGGATGACGGGTGCAAAGGAATAGTAAAGAAAGCATGTTTGAGATCCAGAACAGAATAATGGATTGTGGAGGGAGGTATTGAGGATAGGAGAGTATATGGGTTTGGCACCGTGGGGTGGATAGGCAAAACAATTTGGTTGATAAGGCACAGATCCTGAACTAACTTGTAAGGCTTGTCTGGTTTTAGGACAGGTAAAATGGGGGAATTGTAAGGAGAGTTTATAGGCTTTAAAAGGCCATGCTGTAGAAGGCAAGTGATAACAGGCTTTAATCTTTTTAAAGCGTGCTGTGGGATGGGATACTGGCATTGAGCGGGGTAAGGGTGATTAGGTTTTAATGAGATGGTAAGGGGTGCATGATCGGTCGCCAAAGAGGGAGTAGAGGTGTCTTATACTTGTGGGTTAAGGTGGGGGATACAAGAGGAGGACACAAAGGAGGCTTTGGATTGGGAAGAAGGGCAGCAATGAGATATAGCTGTAGTCCAGGAATAGTCAGGGAAGCAGATAATTTACTTAAAGTGTCTCAGCCTAATAAGGGAACTGGGCAGGTGGGGATAACTAAAAAGGAGTGCTTAAATGAGTATTGTCTAAGTTGGCACCAGAGTTGGGGAGTTTTAAGAGGTTTAGAAGCCTGGCCGTCAATACCCACAACAGTTATGGAGGAAAGGGAAACAGGCCCTTGAAAAGAAGGTAATGTGGAGTGGGTAGCCTCCGTATTGATTAAGAAGGGGACGGGCTTACCTTCCACTGTGAGAGTTACCTAAAGCTCTGCATCTGTGATGGTCTACGGGGCTTCTGAGGCGATCAGGCAGCATCAGTCTTCAGCCGCTAAGCCAAGAAGGAGTCAGTCAGAGAGCCTTGGGCCAGAGTTCCAGGGGCTCTGGGAGTGGCTGCCCGGTGAGTTGAACAGTCCGATTTCCAGTGGGGTCCCACACAGATGGGACACGGCTTAGGAGGAATCCTGGGCTGTGGGCATTCCTTGGCCCGGTGGTCAGATTTCTGGCACTTGTACGCAAGCTCCTGCGGGAGGAGGTTCTGGAGGAACGCCTGGCTGCTGCGGTTCAGGTGTTTGGAAGTTCTTGTGTGCTGGAGATGTGGCTGGGGTTTGTCTCACAGTGGAGGCAAGGAATTGCAACTTTTTTCTATTACGGTACACCTTGAAGGCGAGGTTAATTAAATTCTGTTGTGGGGTTTGAGGGCCGGAATTTGATTTTTGGAGTTTTATTTAATGTCGGGAGCAGATTGGATAATTTTCTTGGCGCGTCCGTGTGAAGAGACCACCAAACAGGCTTTGTGTGAGCAACATGGCTGTTTATTTCACCTGGGTGCAGGTGGGCTGAGTCCGAAAAGAGAGTCAGCGAAGGGAGATGGATTATCATTAGTTCTTATAGGTTTTGGGATAGGCGGTGAAGTTAAGAGCAATGTTTTGCGGGCAGGGGTGGATCTCACAAAGTACATTCTCAAGGGTGGGGAGAATTACAAAGAATCTTCTTAAGGGTGGGAGAGATTACAAAGTACATTGATCAGTTAGGGTGGGGCAGGAACAAATCACAATGGTGGCATGTCATCAGTTAAGGCTATTTTTACTTCTTTTGTGGATCTTCAGTTACTTCAGGCCATCTGGGTGTATACGTGCAAGTCACAGGGGATGCGATGGCTTGGCTTAGGCTCAGAGGCCTGACATTCCTGCCTTCTTATATTAATAAGAAAAATAGAACAAAATAGTGTTGAAGTGTTGGGGCGGTGAAAATTTTTGGGGGTGGTATGGAGAGAGAATGGGCGATGTTTCTCAGGGCTGCTTCAAGCAGGATTAGGGGCGGTGTGGGATCCTAGAGTGGGAGAGATTAAGCTGAAGGGAGGTCTTGTGGTAAGGGGTGATATTGTGGGGATGTAAGAAGAAACATTTGTCGTATAAAATGATTGGTGATGGCCTGGATACGGTTTTGTATGAATTGAAAAACTAAATGGAATAAGAGAAGGAGAAAAACAGGTATAAAAGGTCTAAGAATTGAGAAGACCTAGGACATCTGATTAGAGAGTGCCTAAGGAGATTCAGCATAGCCTTGCCAGCAAAGATTATTTATTTACTTCAAGAGTTAAGAGTGGCAGTTTGGGGATAGCACGAGGAGATATCAGCTGTGATGGCTTGGAGAAACAGTGTAAACCGGCAGTGTAAACAAGAGCAGGGCATGTATGAGTAGTTGAGAACGGAGAATAGGAGTATGACTAGACAGAAGATAGTAGGGATGACAAGTTATTTGGGGGCACAGTCTAGGTTGGTCCAGTGTGTGGATGAGACTGGGGCCTAATGAAAAGGAGCATCTATACAGGAGCCTAAATGGGCTGTACCTTGTAGCATTCTGAGGACAGGTCTGACTTCTGAGAAGGGAAAGTGGTAAAAGTATTGTCCAGTTCTTTTTAAGCTGGTGGCTGAGCTTGGTGAGGTGTGTTTTTAAAAGACCTTTAGTCCGTTCTACTTTTCTTGAAGACAGAGGACTATAAGGGATATAAAGGTTTCACTGAATACTAAGAGCTTGAAAAACTGCTTGGCTGATTTGACTAATAAAGGCTAGTCTATTATCAGACTGTATAGAGGTGGGAGGGCTAAACTGAGGAATTATGTCTGACAGAAGGAAAGAAATGACTGCAGTGGCCTTCTCAGACCCTGTAGGAAAGGCCTCTACCTATCCAGTGAAAGTGTCTACCTAGACTAAGAGGTATTTTAGTTACCTGACTCAGGGCATGTTGAGTAAAGCTAATTTGCCAGTCCTGGGTGGGGGCAAATCCTCGAGCTTGATGTGTAGGGAAGGGAGGGGGCCTGAATAATCCCTGAGGAATAGTAGAATAGCAGATGGAACACTGAGAAGTTATTTCCTTGAGGATAGATTTCCACGATGGAAAGGAAATGAGAGGTTCTAAGAGGTGGGCTAGTGACTTGTACTGTAGCATAGCCTGCCTTTGCTGGTGTGTGGCAATTAGGCCTGGTGGAACCGCCATCAATAAATCAAGTGTGATCAGGGTGAGGAACAGGAAAGAAGGAAATTTGGGGAAATGGGGTGAATATCAGGTGGATCAGAGAGATACAGTCATGGGAGTCAGGTGTGGTATCAGGAATAATGTGGGAGGCCAGACTGAAGTCCGGGCCAGGAACAATGGTAACTGTGGGACTTAACAAAAAGTGAGTACAGCTGAAGGAGCCGGGGAGCAGAAAGTATATGCATCTGGTATGAGGAAGAAAATAGATTTTGGAAGTTAATAGAAATGTAGAGAGAGAGTTGAGCATAGTTTGTGATTTTTAGGGCCTCTAACAGTATTAAAGCAGTGGCAGCCGCTCCACGCAGACATGAGGGCTAGGCTAAAACAGTAAGGTCAAGTTGTTTGGACAGAAAGGCTACACGGTGTGGTCCTGGCTCTTGTGTAAGAATTCTGACCACACTAACCTTGCCTAGGAAGGAAAGGAGTTGTTCTTTTGTAAGGGATTGAGGTTTGGGAGATTAATCGGACATGATCAGCAGGGAGAGCATGTGTGTTTTTGTGAGAATTATGCCGAGATAGGTAACAGATGAGGATGAAATTTGGGCTTGACTGAAGTAATGGGGGATGTCTGTGAAGCCTTGCGGCAGTACAGCCCAGGTAATTTGCTGAGCCTGATGGGTGTCAGGGTCAGTCCAAGTGAAAGCGAAGAGAGGCTGGGATGACGGATGCAAAGGAATAGTAAAGAAAACATGTTTGAGACAGAATAATGGATTGTGGAGGGAGGTATTGAGGATAGGAGAGTATATGGGTTTGGCACCATGGGGTGGATAGGCAAAACAATTTGGTTGATAAGGCATAGATCCTGAACTAACTTGTAAGGCTTGTCTGGTTTTAGGACAGGTAAAATGGGGGAATTGTAAGGAGAGTTTATAGGCTTTAGAAGGCCATGATGTAGCAGACGAGTGATAACAGGCTTTAATCCTTTCAAAGCATGCAGTGGGATGGGATATTGGCATTGATCGGGGTAAGGGTGATTAGGTTTTAATGAGATGGTAAGGGGTGCATGATCGGTCGCCAAAGAGGGAGTAGAGGTGTCTTATACTTGTGGGTTAAGGTAGGGGAATACAAGAGGAGGACACAAAGGAGGCTTTGGATTGGGAAGAAGGGCAGCAATGAGATGTAGCTATAATCCAGGAATAGTCAGGGAAGCAGATAATTTAGTTAAAGTGTCTCAGCCTAATAAGGGAACTGGGCAGGTGTGGATAACTAAAAGGAGTGCTTAGAAGAGTATTGTCTAAGTTGGCACCAGAGTTGGGGAGTTTTAAGAGGTTTAGAAGCCTGGCCATCAATACCCACAACAGTTATGGAGGCAAGGGAAACAGGCCCTTGAAAAGAAGGTAATGTGGAGTGGGTAGCCTCCGTATTGATTAAGAAGGGGATGGACTTACCCTCCACCATGAGAGTTACCTGAAGCTTGGCATCCATGATGGTCTAGGGTGCTTCTGAGGCGATCAGGCAGCATCAGTCTTCAGCCTCTAAGCCAAGAAGGAGTCAGTCAGAGAGCCTTGGGCCAGAGTTCCAGGGGCTCTGGGAGTGGCTGCCCGGTGAGTTGAACAGTCCGATTTCCAGTGGGGTCCCACACAGATGGGACACGGCTTAGGAGGAATCCCTGGCTGCGGGCATTCCTTGGCCCAGTGGCCAGATTTCTGGCACTTGTACGCAAGCTCCTGGGGGAGGAGGTTCTGGAGGAACGCCTGGCTGCTGCGGTTCAGGCGTTTGGAAGTTCTTGTGTGCTAGAGATGTGGCTGGGGTTTGTCTCACAGTGGAGGCAAGGAATTGCAACTTTTTTCTATTATGGTACACCTTGAAGGTGAGGTTAATTAAATTCTGTTGTGGGGTTTGAGGGCCGGAATTTGATTTTTGGAGTTTTATTTAATGTCAGGAGCAGACTGGGGAATAAAATATATTTTGAGAATAAGATGGCTTTTTGACCTTTTAGGATCTAGGGCTGTAAAGTGTCTCAGGGTTGCTGCCCAACAAGTCATGAACTGGGTTGGATTTTTGTATTTGATGAAAAACAGCCTAAACGCTATCTGATTTGGGATAAAGAAAAAGGAGCATTAACCTTGACTATGCCTTTAGCTCCAGCCACCTTTTTAAGAGTAAATTGCTGGGCAGGAAGGGGAGGGCTAGTCACGGAACGAAACTGTAAGCCGGACCAGGTGTGAGGAGCGGAGGTGATAAAAAGATTATAGGGTGGAGGAGCAGAGGCTGAGGAAGAATTGGGACCTAGCTTGGCCTGGTGAGGAGCAGCCTGGGGAGGAAGGGAGAGGTCAGATGGGTCTGTAGAAAAGGAAGATTAGAAAGACTCAGTGATGCTTGGGGTTGGTACTGAGGGGACAGGCAGGAGGGAAAGAAGGAAGATTTGGGATGAATTGCACTGGGCACAGAGACTAGGAAGGGACTGATGTGTAAAAGAATGCCTGGACATCAGGCACCTCAGACCGTTTGCCTATTTTACGACAAGAATTATTTAGATCTTGTAGGATGGAAAAATTGAAAGTGCCATTTTCTGGCTATTTGGAACTACTGTCGAGTTTGTATTGGGGTCAAGCAGCATTGAAGAAGAAAATAAAACACTTAGATTTTAGGTCAGGTGAGAGTTGAAGAGGTTTTAAGTTCTTGAGAATACAGGCTAAGGGAGAAGAAGGAGGAATGGAAGGTGGAAGCTTGCCCATAGTGAAGGAGGCAAGCCCAGAGAAAAGAGTAGAGACATGGAGAAGGGGTGGGGGTTTCTTGCCCTCCAGAAAAGCAGAGAAAGTGTTGGGGCACGGAAATAAGGGATTGGGGGTTCTTGCCCCCTAGAAAAGTGGGACTTGCTGCTAATGGTGAAGAAGGGGTTGAGGGGTTCTTGCCCTGCCCCAGAAGAGCAGAGAAGGGGTAGAGACACAAAGAGAAGGGGTTGGGGTACTTGCCCCTCCCCCAGAAAAGTGGGACTTGCCGCTAAGGGTGAAGGACCAAGGCAGGCATCCCTGCGTGGTCTGACACCTTTGAAACGTAGGTGAATAATCAGAGAGGTGTCCCTGCAATGATTAAACACCAAGGGAAGTCTGCCTTCCCAGTCCGTGACCGGCGCCAGCGTTTTGGGTCCATGGATAAAATGTGTCTCCTTTGTCTCTACCAGAAAATGAAAGGAATTGAAATTAAAAGAAGGGAGAGATTGAAGTGTGGTGCCAAGATTGAAAGGAGAAAGAGGTTGAGGGATAGTGAGGGAAGTTGGAGAAGAGAGTAAAAAGAGGCCGCTTACCGGATTTGAAATTGGTGAGATGTTTCTTGGGCTGGTCAGTCTGAGGACCTGAGGTCATAGGTGGATCTTTCTCATGGAGCAAAGAGCAGGAGGACGGGGGATTGATCTCCGAAGGGAGGTCCCCCGATCCGAGTCACGGCACCAAATTTCATGTGCATCCGTGTGAAGAGACCACCAAACAGGCTTTGTGTGAGCAACATGGCTATTTATTTCACCTGGGTGCAGGCGGGCCGAGTCCGAAAAGAGAGTCAGCGAAGGGAGATAGGGGTGGGGCCGTTTTATAGGATTTGGGAAGGTAATGGAAAATTACTGTCAAAGGGGGTTGTTCTCTGGTGGGCAGGGGCGGGGGTCACAAGGTACTCCGTGGGGGAGCTTCTGAGCCAGGAGAAGGAAATTCACAGGGTTAATCACCCAGTTAAGGTGGGGCAGGAACAAATCACAATGGTGGAATGTCATCAGTTAAGGCGGGGCAGGGCCTTTTCACTTCTTTTGTGATTCTTCAGTTACTTCAGGCCATCTGGGCGTATACCTGCAAGTCACAGGGGATGCGATGGCTTGGCTTGGGCTCAGAGGCCTGACACCCAGCTGGAAAGGCAGAGCAGGAATCATCCTTAGATTTTCTGACTCCAGGCCTGGACCTGTGCCTACTCCTCGGCTGCCTTCCTTGAAGGGTTAGAACTGCAACCGTCTCCTTCCTGTCCAGCTTGGGCCCTGGTGGGAGTTCCATCCAGCAGTGAGTGCATTTTTCCCCCAGAGCAGTTAAGAGTCTTATTAAAAGCCACCACTTTGCTGAGGCCTGTACAGGCTTTGGGGGCTTGGGGAAGAGAAATAAGGCAGGCACTTGTCCCTTCAGGGAGGGACTTGTCCCTCACTGGGAGGTTTGGGGTTGACCTTGGCTCCAGCAGAGATCCCCAGCCTGGTGTGGAAGGGACAGGTCTGAGCTCACACTTGACTGCGGGGCAAGCTGTAGGCCCCTTCTGCCTTCCCCTGCATTCACCAAGGACGGTAGGACCAAGAGTCAAGGAAAAGTGCAAGATAGATCTATTCTATTTCTTCCTCCACCTGGAGATTCCTGAGCTATGCTCAGCCTCTGTGGGGCGGGGAAAACTGGGGACATTTTTAGTCAGGATGCTGAGAAGTAATTCCCGCTGGGGCCAGGCATCTTTTCAGGGCTGCTGTGATGCCAACAAAGAAGGGGCCCCAGGCCCATCCTTACTCCTGGTCCCCAAAAGGATCCAAGTGGGATGGGAAACTGGCAGCACCAACCCCCTTGTAGATTAACAACAACAAAACACCAAAAAATAAAAAAAAGCAAAACAACAACAACAAAACAAAACAAAAACCAAAAACTAAAAAACCAAACCAAAACCAAAACCAAAAAAACCCTAGATCACCAGGCTGTTTATCTGGCTATTTACTCCCAAGTTCCTGAAAGACTTGCAAGGCCACAGCTGTGCCCACCAAGGAGGCTGAAGACCTTCCCAGGCACCATGACCTTCTGGTCTGTAGTGTTAGGCCTTTTTCTGCTACACAGATGGAAATAGTTGAAGCTTGATCTTTTCATGTAGCACTGCCAAATCATGCTCTCAACCCTAGAGCCTGGATCAACATTCGCCTTTGTGTGCCTTTCATGAGTTGATAAGGAAAAGGGCCATGACCTTGGTTCCATGCCTGCCTACTCCTGCAAGTGTCTGTGCTACGTATGGGGCACAAGTCTCTCTTGTCATTTCTCGTCAAGTCTTGGTGGGGCACTCTGGCCAATTCCTTCTACTCCTCTATGCCATCCCCAACCAACACCTTACCCAAGCAGTTCCTTCTCCCTCTCCTGCTCTGCACTGCCCCTTTTTCCTCTGTCAGGATGTACTCTGTGAAAGCTGTCTTACCTGTATCCTGCTAGCCAGAGCACTAACTCTAGCTACTGGTCAGAAAGGTGTTTTTCTCACTGCTGTGACACAGCAGTGAGATAACGAGAGTAACGTACTCAGCACAGTGCCTGGTACAAAACTGGAGCTCACTCTCTGTCAGTCATCGTCCTCCTCCTCCTCATTTGTATCATCAGTGAGCGTTGGCACTGGGAGGAGCCTGAAAAATCACCTATTCTAATGGTTATACGTGAAAAATCTAAAATCTCAATAGATAGGCAAAGTGGCCATTTCCAGGTCAAATACTTAGCTTGTGGTGCAGCCAGAATTAGAATTCACTTCTGTCAACTCCTAATTTAGCATTCTTAATAGCAATTACTTTGCTATACATTTAAAGAGGCATATATCATATATAGATGGAAAATTCCATTAAATCATGGAAAGAAGCGTGTCTACTGAGATGTTGAGTAGTTCACTGTATCAGATTCTAACAAATGAGTTGTTTAGGGAAAGGTATAATGAAATATAGCTGACAAGGCAGTGAAATGCGGTAGAGATAGAGTGATGGGATGCACATGCCATTGCAAAAAGCATTATGATGCAGGCTGCATGATGGAGTTGTAACTTCTGGAGGAAAGCTAAAAATGGAGGGACAGATTAATATCAGCAGCAAAATCACATGGTCTGGCAGGAAAGTGAGGGCCAGCAGAGAAAGCACCTACTACAGGAGTCTTCAGCCTGGTTTTGCTGTGAACTAGCTGTGTGTCCTTGAGCCATCGGCTTTACCTCTCTGGGCCTCCTTGGTGTTTTTGCACGGGAGTTCTGACTGTATGTCAGACATTTTGCTAAGCCTGTTATCTCATGAAATCATTGCAACAACTCTATATGGTGTGCAGAAATCTCCTGCCTGCGCCATCTGGAGCCATTCTTCCCCCTTCTTCACCTGCTGCGTGCTCTGCCTGGGGGACTAACTTTTATGCATGGCATCAATGGAGTTCTTGTGCTCTCTGGATGACCAGGATTCCAGTGGGAGATGGGAGAGTGGGAGTGGGGGGAGGACAGGGTGTTATTCTCTGTAAGGTTGCTTTGGGCTGGCTTTGTTTTTTGACTGAAAGGTATCACTCCTCTCTAAGACGCCTATCTACCTGATTCTGTCTCCTTCTCAGTTCCTGAAACCTCTCCTCTCCTTCCACTTGGGCCTAGGAGGAAGCAAACTCATAAAGTGGAACTCTGGGTTTGGGCTGGTCATGAGCAGCTCAAGGATAACTTCCTTGATGAGGGCAAATAGGACCCGGGTAGTTCATGGTAAAGGGTGGCATCATGAATACTCAAATTATCACTGAATGGGGTAGAGAATAAAGTGGAGGGCAAGGTGCTGGGAGATCAAGCGGTTCTAATGCTTTGTTCCTAGAGCAATTGCAGTATTTTCAAAAATCATGGCATCACCTGATTCTTTGCATGACCCTTGAGAACATACATGGGGGAAAAGACAAATTAAAAGCTATTAATATGCACAGGGAGAACTGGAAGTCCTCTCAGGAAACTTTAAAGGAGTCCCTCCACTCCTATAGCTGCAGGGACCATAGGGATACGGACCAAGCCCAAGTTGCAGCATTAATTAAATGCTGGACCCCATTAGGACTCTTCAGGACATGAGTAGGGAAGGAGTAACACCAAATAACATATGACTTAACCTACCCATGTAGAACTGGGTACCTTTCCCAATAAATTATAAAATTGAACTTGCTCAGAAATATTTATTATAAAACGGAAGTGGTATGTATATAGGGAAAACAGCCCATTCATGTCAAGAAAGCACCAGTAACCTGCACAAACAGGTGGTTTTGACTCTTGTGGTAACTCCAGGTAATAGCTTTGCTGCCTTTCCCTCAACCACACATTGACTTCATGGGGAATTCCCTGTGACCAGTGAATAAATGAGAAAAAAGCATGAACCTAATTCTGCACAGTATGCCAGCACCAGCCAGAAGTGGACAGCGCCATCTATAGCCCTACTCACAGGAGACCCTAAAAGACTGTGGTGGATGGAAATTTTCCCAGTGGACAGAACTTCAGGCAGTACATTGAACTGTCCACTTGGGCCTGAATCATGGATCTACGCCAACTCATGCAGTGGATGATGGGTGACTGGCTCATTGAGGACTTGAAGCTAATTGGTGGCAAGAAAAATTAGGAATTTAGGAATTCCATGTATGGAATGGGCCCCATAGTGTGAAGATATAGTGCCCCATACAAATGCCTATCAGAGAGCAACCATGGTGGTAGATGTTCTCAAGATGACTCATGCTGTCATTAATATTAGTTGGCCCCTCTCTCTAGCCACCCTGATGCTGGCTCAGTGGATCCATGAACAAAATGGCATGTCAACAAGGATGGAGGCTGTACTTGGACTCAACAGCCTGGCTGTCCTCTCACCAAGGCCCATTTGGCTACTGCCACTGATGAGTGTATGATCAGCAGAAGCAACTGATGAGCCATTGACATGGTAATATCTCCCAGGAAGGCCAGCAGGTTATACGGTGTCAGATTGATTTCCTTGGACAATTGCCATTATAGAAATATAGCAGTCTCTTCACAGAGGATAGACTCATATTCTGGGTATGAATTTGCCTTTCTTGCCCATAGTGTTTCTGCTAGCATGTCCAGTTATGGACTTTGAATGTTTTATCCATTGCAATGATATCTTTCACAACATTGTCTGACCAGGGCCACTGGTCTTACCACTTTTCCCATTACCCAAAGGTGGAATGACCTGATTCAGACTCAATTACAGCATCATCTAGAAGATAATACCTTGTGATATTAAGATGCTATCATACTGAATGCAGTATATGCTGTAATTGGGGGCCAATATCTAGTGCAGTCTATCCATAGATGGGATCATAGTTCTGGAGACTAAGGGGTAGAGATGGGTGATGCCTCTCATTATTATGCCTAATAACCTACATGAAGAATCTTACTTTCTGTTTCTATAGCTTTGGTCTCAGCAGGTTTGGAAGTCCCAGTGACAATGTAGAAATGCTTGCACCAAGGAAGAGTTCTGGTTCTGATGAATTAGAAGTAGATACTGCCTCCTAGTCATTTTGGGTTCATTGAACTGGTGTGGCAAATGTCCTGATTACCTGGGGGAAATCGGGTTGCTGTTGCATAATGAGAATATGAAGGATTGGGTTTGCAATGTAGGAATTCATCTGATGTAACTTTTCATACTCCCTTGTTCAAAAGTACTGGTCAATGGAAAACTGAGCAACATGCCAATAATTCAAATCTTGTGGGAATGGAAGTTTAGGTTATCCTACCAAGGAAAGAACCTCATGTAACTGAGATGCTAGCTAAGAGTAACAGGATATGGAATGGCTGGAAAATATGGCAGCACAACAGAGTAGAAGGTGCATATAGACAGTCAATCTCTTACTAGCTCTGTAAGACTCAATATTTTAGGGTGACAGACTGTCCCAATTTTCCAGGACTGAGGGATTTCCTGGGACACAGGACTTTCAGTGCTAAAACCAGGAAAGTCCTAGGCAAACCAGACAAGTTATCCTACTTATGATCTGTGCTTTCTTCTTCACCACCCTGACAGTAAATAATAACTGTCTTACCTACCCAGCAGGTGCATGTGAAGATAATGGTCAATCTAGATATTAAGCCCAGCTCTGCCACTTACTTGTGGAATGACTTTGGACAGATGACATAACTTCTCACAAAGCTTCACTCCCTTCTTCAGGCCCACCATTATCTGACTTACTTATTAGCATTAATGAACTCCTTTGGCCTGCCGCCTCTTCTGTGTCACCCTTTCTTTGACACCAAACATGTCTGTCTCTCTTCTCCACTGTGTCAAGAGGCTTACATGACTTGGAGGTCCTGGTGTCCCTTGACCATCTCTCCAAATCTTAATACTCAAGTTTAACATTTCTAGGGTGTATGGAAGGTGCTAAACACTATGGTGATTGACTTGAGAATGGTTTGTTTAATCGTTGCCACACTGTATTTTGGGATTAGGGAAACTGAAGCTCAGGGAGGCAGTCAATTGTTTAAAATTCCATAACAGGTAAAAATAGTAGATCTGGGCTTCAAACCCCACAGAATGCTTGAGGCAAGCATCAACGTGCAAAGGCCAAAATGCAATACCTCAAGCCTTGGTCCATAGCAGGTGTCATGTGTACAAATGTCTTCAGGATTGGACTGGTCACATGAATAAGAGATGTGGCTTGGGTGGGAACTCTGGTAAACTGAGAGAGTAAACGCTGTGTACATAGATAGGGTGGCCACTTAGCAGCTCCACTGGATTTGTTGCCTCATAGGAATGCCTACCCAGTGTGGCCAGAGAAGCCAAAATCCAGATTTTTACACAACATGTTTCTGTTTCAAAACACTGAGAACTATTCCAGTTTTGAAAAAGCACTGTAAGAATCAAACTCATCAAGTCTGCTGGCCACCAGGTTTTAACATCTGCCCCACAGTCCCACAGTCATGGAAGGAGAAATTGATTGAATGAGGACTCAGCCAGAGGTGATGATCATAGCAAAAAAAAAAAAAAAAAAAAAAAGAATAGTTATCATGCACTGTAGAAGCAATCCCATTGATGTAATTTGCAGTTTGTAAACCTGACAGAATGACTACCATAAGTAGGATCGTAAGTAGGATAACTTGTCTGAGGTAGAAGCTAGAAAGAACTTGAGAAACAGCAGAAAGGACTGAGATTAGAAATCAGAATCTAAAGATTTGAGGTACCAGAATAGTTTACCTTGGGCTACACCTCCTTTCCAGATTTTTAAGAAAGAATGATGCAATCCTATTTCTGGGAATATATTCAAAGGAAATGAAATCAGCATCTTGAAGAGGTATCTGCATATACATGTTCAATGCAGCATTCTTCACAGTAGCCAAGATGTGGAAATAACCCAAGTGTCTGTCGATGGATGAATGAGTAGAGAAGTTGTAGTGTGTGTGTGTGTGTGTGTATGTGTATATGCACACACACAATATGCATATAATGGAGTATTATTTGGCCTTAAAAAAGAAAGAAATCCTGCCACTTGTGATAATATGGATGAAACTGGAAGACATTATGCTACGTGAAATAAGCCAGGCACAGAAAACACAACTACAGCATGATTTCACTCATATGTGGAATCTACAAAAGTTGGAACTCATAGACACAGAGTGTAGAAGGGTGGTTAGCAGGGGATGGGTTGGGGAGAGAGGAAGCTGTTGCTCAAAGAGTACATACCTGAGGTTATAAGAGGAACAAGTTCTGGAGACCCAATGTCCAGCATGGTGACTATAGTCAATGATAATGTGTTGAGTACTTGAAATTTGCTAAGAGAGTAGATCTTAAGTATTCTCATCACAAAAAAGGGCAACTATATGAGGTGACAGATATGCTAATCAGCTTGATTGTGGTGATTGTTTCACAATGTAAACAAATATCAAAACATTATTTTGTAGACCTCAAATATATATAATTTTTATTTGTTGGTTACACTTCAGTAAAAGTGTAAGAAAAAAGAAAAGAAAGAATAATGAATTACCTTCAAGTTTACTAGTAAAGGCTGATCTTAATTTTCATAAAGTCAGTTTGACTTCCCCTCTCCTTTGTTCCTTCCTGAAAATGCCACAAATGCCATATGACACACCTACCAGGGCCATGTTCCAGGAGTCTTTTTTGGATTCCCTTTCCCAAGAAAATGTCTTTTGAATCTCCCCCTTCCTGGGGCCAGATGCCTCTCCATCAGAAAATTGTAATCAGGCTCCTTAATCCAAATCGCTTTATCACAGTTAAATTTCTCTTTTGGAAATTTCCATCAGTCTGCCCTTGGCTTTTACTGGCACATCATCCATTCAGGTGCCCCCAGAGGAAGTGCCTCGCTTAGTAGGAATGGAGACAAAGGAGAGGAGAAGGGAACTGTGGGAGGGTGAGAGAACCAGTGCTGACTGGCTTCTCTCGCCTTCCCTACCTGGACGCTGGCTGCCTCTCTAGGGAACTCTCTCTCGCTGGCTAGATCCAGCTTCCTCCAAGTCTCATTCTTTGTTCTGGTGTTTGTCACAAGGGTTCATAATATTCTGGGAAGAGCTTGAATTTGCCATCAGAAGACCTGTGTTTGTGTCTGCCTCTTACTATCTGCTTTCTTCTGGGAAATCATCTAACCTCTCAGAATTTCATTGATAAAATAAGAATATCTACCACTTGTGGTTCTTATCAGACTCAAACACATGTATATGAAAAGCTTTTTGTGAACCATGAAAACCCACATAGACATAGGTCAGATTGCTCTTGGCCATCGATAGTAAAAATATCTATCTTTAATCACAAAGGGAGTGTGGCAGAGGCAAACATTCAAACACATTTCATCCTTTTGTAGTATAGAATGGTCAATGGGAAGTGGCTGCCCCACAAGGATGATATCTCCCAGTCTCCTTTGCATGTGAGTGGGTTGAAGTGACCAGCTTTTACTAATACAAGAATATGAGCGAAAGTAATGAGTACTACTTCAAAACCAAGGTAGTCAGAAGTGTGTGTGTGCTTTTCCTAATTTTTGTTCCATCTACTGATAGATGAAGAACACTCCAGGGCCCTAGAGGCCGACAGAGTTACAAAATAGAAGGAAACCGAGTCCCTGAATCATCACATGGAAGAAAGCCACCTGCTGACCAAGAACATCTTTATTGGATTATTATGGGAGTGAGAAATAAGCTTTTATTTTGCTAGGGTATTGAAATGTTGGGGTTTATTTATTACAGCAGCTAACATTACCCTAATGATAAATGAGCCAAAGGGATGGGCATGTTGTGGCTCAATCAGTAAGAAGTGCTGAAAATGAACACGTGCACAATGGCTAACAATGTCTTCTTCATATTGAATAATACACAGGCCATAGGGCCAAGGAGTTGCAAAGGGGCATCTGCAGTGGTGTGTCAATTAAGGTAGCCAGGCAGTTTGAGTGTGTGCGTGCACATGTTGATGCATGTGTGCACACGCACACACACACTGCTTTTGTATATATTCTAGGATCACAATATTAAAGCTAGAAGTAATTGACTTCAGAGGTCATTTATGAAAATCTCACTTATAGTTCAGGGAATTGTGATCCAGGGAGACAATGGATCCAAAGAGAAGATGGATTGTTAGTGGGGGCATCTAAACTAGTACCCAAGGCTTCAGATTCCTGGGATGCATTCCTGAATTCTCCTCCTATGGTTCATTCCAGCTTCTGTTTTGACAAAGCCTAACACCTGGATAACCCAGAAAGGACTCAGAAAATGGGAGTGATGATGGACACAAACGGATTTTGTGATTTTGCATCTACCATTTAATCTGCTAAAAGGCTTTTTTTTTTTTCATTTTTAACTTAGTGGCTGGCAAAAAACTGAATGAGGCTTTTAGTCCAACCCTTTTTCCCTGCCTGCTTTTTGTGCTAATCTGTTTCACTCACAAATCCCATTGACATCTCGTTCTCAGCTTCCATGGTAGGAATTGTGTTCCTGATGCTGCTTTCTCAGCCCCATTTTTGTCCATAAGTTTAAGCCCAGGACCCTATTGCAGACAGCTTCTAAACCTCAGCAGAGGGCACAGTGGGGCCACAGTTAGGATCCACCTACCCTTAGCCTTCCTCTTGACCTCTATCCTAGCCATGCTGACTGCTGCCATTCCATGACTGTGCCATGTCATGCTTTACCCTTGTGCCTTTGAATGTGCTGTTCACTTTTTGTCCATCCTTCAATATGAAGCCCCTCACCAAAGTAAATCATGATTTCATCTTCCTTCAAGATCCTACTTACCTGTTACAATCTCTGTGAAGTCTTTCCCAATTCTTCCAGGCTGAGTTAATGTTTCCTTCCATTGTGTTCCCATGGCATTCTGTTTAGGTCACTCTTAGAGTGCTCAGGGCATAGGACTGTCATTAGCATTTGCACTTTGGTGTCCACATGCATCATAAACCTCTTCCCATCACTTGGCTTTTAGAAGGGGCAACAGTACCTACAATGTGATCATCACCCTCCTCTCCACACCTGGGTTGTTTGTATCAGAAGTGAACATTTGACACAAAGCACCCAGTCCATAGGCACCCCAACAGTGTGATTGCCTTCTACAAAGGATTCTGCCTTCTCAGAATGGCCCTCTGGAGACAGAGAGTTGACCATATTCTCTTGATTGAGACTTTGCACTCAGAGGAAAAGAGGGAAGTTCCAGTTCATTGTGGTGATCAAAGCTGTGAGGTCATGATATAGTGTCAGGGCTGGTGACTGTGCTGGGCTGTGTGTAAGAAAATAAATCAGAGGAAGCACCTTGGAAGATAAAGGAAGAGGATGGGCCCAATGGGCAGAGGGAAGCAAGGGTGAGAGAGGCCAGGTGGCTTGGGGGAGGTGGGGAAAGTGGGCTCAGTTCCTGATGGCTTTCAGGCTCCTACGGCCTGGCTGTGCCTCCTGCCTGGCGTTCCACAAGATCCCCCCACCAGGCCTTCGCAGCACTACCCCTGTTCTTTGAACAAGTTTGGTGGGCTTCTGGATCACTTCCCCCATGTAGACTGTGAGTTCTTTTGTTTGTTTGTTTTGTTTTGTTTTAGGCAGAGTCTTGCTCTGTCGCCTAGGCTGGAGTGCAGTGGCACAATCTTGGCTCACTGCAACCTCTGCCTCCTGGGTTCAAGCAATTATTGTGCCTCAGCCTCCTGAGTGACTGGGATTACAGGCATGTGCCACCATGCCTGGCTAACTTTTAAAAATTTTAGTAGTGCTGTTAGCCAGGCTTGTCTTAAACTCCCGGCCTCAAGCGATCCACCCACCTCGGCCTCCCAAAGTGCTGGGATTACAGGCATAAGCCACCATGCCCAGCCTAGACTGTGAGTTTCTTGAGGTCAGGAACTATGTCTTGCTCTTCTTTGTATCACCAGAGTGTCATTCAATATATTCAACATGCTCCTAAACTTTTTGTTGAATGAATGATGAGTAAATGAATGAGTGAAGACATGTCTGTTGGTAATAGGTGCAGGGCACTGTTTTCCTAGCTGGAGTCTGGTGCGGCCAATGCCTTTCTGATACAGAAACCTCCTTCCTCCATAATTACCACAGCTCTTACTACTACTTACATCTTCCAACTTTGCAAAGTCCAGGTTTTGACAAATGGCATTTTCCTGAAGTACTTTTGCTTAAAATATACTGGGTCTGACACATTGGCACCTGAGTGTGAGAGGAGGTGACACCTTCACCTGGGTCACGTCTCCTCAGAAGAAGCCCACGGTGGCCCCCTGGACCTTTCACTGAAGAAACACGGGGAGAAGCAAGCTGTATGTAGAGAGATATAAGTATAGCTTTTATTTTTTTTTTTTTGAACCAACCCAACATTTCCACTGGCAACTGTCAACATAGCTTATGACATGAGCACTGTTTCTTTTTTAGTTATTTTTTTCTTAAAAAATGTGTTTAAAATTAACAGGTGTTTTTTAATTTCTTCCCCCCCCCCCTTAGAAAATGTATTTATGTCAATGCAGAAAGCCTAAAGATCCGTGGGCAGTTTCGTGATGACATCTTATGTCTGTTTATTTGTGTGTATGTGTGTGTGTTTTAAAGCCAGGTCCTTCCCACATTCGTTGAGAAAAGGTCTATAGGGCACAGAGATCTCTTTCTCTAAAAACCCAGGCTTGACGGGATTATGACAACTAAGATTCCTCTTACTGGAGCAAGAACTACCCCATAGGCTGGAAAAATAGCTTCATGAAGTTTAAAAACAAGCAGGAACGTGGGAGAAATGAGGAATTCCAGTTCCTATCTTGTAAAAATGCTTTCATATGTGACCTGAGGGACCAGGAGAGGTGAAGGGAGCCCCTTGTTCTCTTATAAAATCTCTAAGTTTTTACACCACTTCAAGAAATATAGTCAGCCCTCTTTGTATAGAGCATTAGGAAGCAAGAGCGTGGTGAAGCTGATATTTCTCAGGCACATTGACATTTAAAATACAAACTTTTCTCTTAAAGATCTCACTGGTTGGATATCTCTTCTCTCCTGCCTCAGGTACAAAGCCAAAGATACTCAAGAAGGCCTGTATCCCTTTTGTTCTTCCAGTAGCCCTTTGTCATCACACACCATTCCTATTTTTGTCCCATCTCTTCTATTTGGCGGGTCTTCCTGCAGAAGGATACGCAAGTGGACATTGACACAACAAGACACACAGAATTGGAAAAGCTTGGGCAAAGAGGGACAATTGCTTTTTGTATCTGACTTGATTCAACATAAGCATAAAAAGCTCCTCCTGCTCCAGTTGAAGCTCCTGTAAGATCTTTAGTACCCTGCGTGGGTGAGTGAGCTTATTTCTACCCCAATGCCATCACTCCTCCCAAGATCTCAGAGAAAACAGTGAGATGGGGAACTGGATCTTGATGGAGCCAAGAGGTGGCAGGAGAGCATGTGTCTGAAAATTCGTGTTTCTCTCTGTTGGCTCAGACCTGGAATTCCTTTGTGGCACCTTTTTCACTCACTTCAGAAAAAAAAGACAAAATAAAATAATAAGCAAAACCTAATGGCAAAACGAAAGCAACCACACTAATGATTACAATGAAAAAAGAACCCCACCCCAGCCACATGAATGTGACTCATTTTCACGTCTTGTCAGCTGTGTGAGATAATAGGGATGTATGGAATTGGGCAGAGAGGAGAAACCCTGCCTCCAAAGAAATGAGAGGCAAAGGAATAATCAAAAGTTGGAATAGAAGGAGGCGAAAGGCTCTGACCTTTGCGTTGGGTCAGGGTTATGAGGGGGAGATGGGGTGGAGGTGGATTTGTTGCTGTTGTTTGTTTGTATTTAATTAAATACTGTGTAAAGTTGCTGATTCCTCCATTGTTTGATTGATTAAGACTTTGCCCTTTCAGTTAATTGCCAGGGCGTAAGTTGGGTGAAGTTCCTGGGGCTTGGGTCCTGATGCTGCCTCTCCAGGGCAGTGCAGCCCGGAGAGGTCACTGGTGGGGAAGTGCCCTTCTCTTAGGAGAAGTCCTAGGCCTGCCCTGCCGGAGGCTCTGTTCCGTGGCTCAGAACCCTTTGATGTAGCAATAGGCCTCTAGTGTGGCAAAGAGTATGTAGAGGAGCCACAGGCTCACAAAAAGCCATGTTGTGGCGAGCTTGCAGCCACGGGGGCCACCAAGCTCCCCTCCCAGGTGCGGCCGGCGTCGGTACAAGAGCACGCTGATGCAGACAAATGCAAAGATGGTGAAGAGGGTGACGGAGAAGGCCAGCGTGCCGGCCGACACGTGGAACTCCTGTCCCTGCAGAGCCCAGTAGATGGCGGCCACAGACCAGGCCAGGCCGATGCCCAGGAAGACATTGACGGCGTTGCTGCCCGTCACGTTGCCAATGGAGGCGTCTGCATATACATCCTGGAGGGCAGCAGCTTTGCTGGCAAAGGTATCTGGAAAAGGACAAAGACACGTGGGAACTGGTAGGAGGCTAAGGTGTGCAGGGCTTGTCTTCCAGTATGCCCAAAAAGCAGCTTGAGCTGGTGGGCTGAACCCAGGAATGAGAGACAAGGGCTAGGGGGCCACTCCTACCTCCTAGCTCTGCCACAAGCAAGCCGTGTGGCCCTGGGTAGGTCACATCCCTAGTCTGGGCTTCCCATTCCTCATCTGCAGTGATCTGAAAGATTCTGAAGGGCTTTCCAGTTCTGATATTTACTGAGTGGGCTTATTGTTCTCCTTTGACTACTTTTTCAGTAAGGGAAGTTTGCCATCAGTAAGGGAAGTTTGCCATCCCATAATATCTCCCCAGGGAACCTTGACACCCTGGGAAGCTGCTTGGAGTAGATGCCTGATTTTAACTGTCATATGGGGCATTTATTCACGAACCGCCAACAGTTATTGAGCAATGCCTACTGACTCAGCACTGGGCGAGGTGCTGGATTTTGGGGACAGAGGACATGTTGGGGAACCATGATGGGGACATGCAGGGTGAACTGTGGACTCAAGGAAGACGTGGCTCTGTCTTTGTGGTTTATATATGTATCACAGGGCCTTGCAGGGTGTTTGACTTTAGATCTTGGCACAGATTGTAGATACAGGGAGGACTGTCAGAGACATCTAGCCCAATTCTTTTATTTTACAGGTAAGAAAAATAAGGGTCAAAGAATTTACCCAAGGTCACATAGGATGTTAGCGAGAGACTTCACCCTAAAGTCCTCATGTAAGGACCCTTTCCATACCTTCAACTATATCCAAAGAGCTTCAGCCAAAGCCACTAAATCAGATGAGTGGATCACAGGGTAACCTTCTTAAAGCCTCAAATGTTGTTAGCTGTTGTCTTGGCCAATTGCAAGGACTTGGAGATGCCCAAGCCTGCCTGGCTTGCCTCATTATTGCCATTTTTTATAGATCTCCTAGAGAAAACCTCTTACCCTTTCTTGCCTATGGCCTTGTTTGTTTGTTTGTGTTTCTGTTGTTATTGTTTTTTGCTTCTGATCCTCTGATATTTCTTCCCACCTCTATGCTTTCCCCCATATTTCCTCCCTCCCCTCTGATAGTTCAGGTCCCCCAAGGCTTGGAGAACAGAGATCACAGGGCATCTCATCCACAGGCCTTCCTGGGATCATCCATCTAATTTCCAACCTTCTGATGCATTTCCACGATAGCTAAATCTCTTGCATCACTAATGGACAAATAATCCCACTGGCCTTCACTGGGGTTTTGGAAAGAGGTTTTCCTAGAGTTTGATGTGGATTCAACTACTCTCCTTGAAGGATATGTTTGCTTGGTACAGGAAAGATTTCCCTTGGCCCAGCCAGAAGAGTCCTGTCTGATGAGATTCAGCCTAACCTCCCTGCAGGAGGATGCGCTCTGTTTCTTTCTGGGGCAACTGGGATGCCAGCTCCCTGGCAGAAGTTCAGAGTTCAGAGGCCCCAAAGCCCCTAACTGAATTAAGTAAAGAACCTGGGCTAGTGCAGCCCCTGTCTACCTGCTAACTCCTACATTCAGGCCCAACTTCCTTCCTTATGCAGTACCTTTTCCTTTTCTTCCTAGGATTTAACAAGATAACTTTAATTATAGCAGTTGAGTGTTGCCTCCGTCACTAGATTATAAACTCCACGTGGAGAAGGAAGCATGTGTATCTTGCCTTTCACTATAGTCCCAAAAACTAGCACAATACTGTAACAGGCATAATAGGTGCTCAGTAAATATTTGTTCAATGAATAAAGGAATGTCTGCTCCTTTCTGTTTGTCTCTGAGTGTTCCTAAGAAAAAGAAAGAGTATGTAATTCATCCTATAAAAAGATAAAAGCTGTGGAACTTCCTTTGGCTGTTCTGCTAGGAGATACTTTGTACTCACAGTGTCCTTCCAAGTAGAGGAGGCCAAGAATGTACGTGGGCATTTCTCCTTTGATATCTTTGAGCTGGCTAATCTTTAACCTCTCAGAGATCGCCAGAGGTAAATGGAAGGAGAACAATATCTACATTCTTTTAATTTCACTGTTTGTGGTCTAGTCACATAATGTGGAGGTTAAGAAATTGGACCACTTACTTGAACATGTAGCTTAACCTCTATGGGCTTCAGTTTCTTTGTCTGTGAAGTGGGGATAATAACTTACCCTATTTAATAGGGCTTTGGGAAACATTACAGGGGGAAAATGTAAATGTGTAAATTGCTGAACACACATGGTGCCTGTCGCATTGAAAGTGCTCAAGAAATATTAGCTGTCATTACTAATGTCATTATTCATCTCTTTGATTGACTTTTGTGCACTTTAAGGGCAGAGGCTCTGTTAAGTTCAGATCTGAGATGGTGTGGAAGATAATGAGATGGAGTCCAGGGGTCATTTGAACCAGGTAAAATCCTCTTTGCAAATTCAAGCACCTCTCACTCTCACCTGGGACAGAGGTGCCAAATGCCACGAAAACAACAGCTGTGACTGAATCCTTGAGACCAATGGTGCAGCCGAAGTGCGAGGCCAGGTCCCCAATGATGGCGGTGAGCATGCCGATGATGAGGATGGAGACGGCGAAGCAGGCCCAGCCGTGGCAGTACTCTGTGGGGGGCACACAGGCAAACAGCACCTTCCAGAAGACAGTCAGGAAGTGCATGACGTAGTCAAAGCAGGAGGGCAGCCTCTCCTCCCCGGATTCATCCTCATCCTCATCCCCTGCTGGAGGCAAGATAAACAGGCAAGAGAAAGGGTAGCGAAGTCAGATAATCATTCATGAGAAAGTCAAGCCCAGCCCGCACCACAGACATCATCCGCTAGAAGGGGACTCCAGCTGTCTTCTGGGCAGCTGGTGGGGGCCAGGTCCAGGGTGCCAGAAAATAGTGGGGAAACAATTTGGGCTGCCTCATAGGTCAATTTGAATGCAGGGCACCAAGGTAGAGTGGGAGAGAGAGGGCCAGGGAATGAGGAAGAGAAGAAAGAAGGAGATTAAGAGGGACAAGACAGTGGAGCAGAAAGAAAGGAGGATGCAAACCATCATTCTCAGCAAACTAACACAAGAACAGAAAACCAAACACCGCATGTTCTCATAAGTGGGAGTTGAACAATGAGAACACGTGGATACAGGGAGAGGAATATCACACACTGGAGCCTGTCGGGGGTGGGGGATAGGGGAGGGATAGCATTAGGAGAAATACCTAATGTAGATGACGGGTTGATGGGTGCAGCAAACCGCCATGGCACATGTATACCTATGTAACAAGACTGCGTGTTCTGCACATGTACCCCAGAACTTAAAGTATAATAAAGGAGAATGCACAGGCTGCATTTTGTTGTCTAGGGAAAGAAGTGAAATCAGTTCAGCGTGGCCACTCTTCACTGGACACCAGCAGGGCTCCTTTCAAATTTTCTGACCTGACTGCTGCAATAACCATTGTGGTTCTGGTCATTATTATCTGTCTCCTGAGGGATGGCTGTCATTCCAGATCATGAGAATATACTGCAGAGCCAATGCCCTCCTCCAAACATCTCATGGGAAAAAGCAGGATGGGCCTTGATTGTCCTTGCCAGGAAATGTGGGCAGAGTTGCCCACTCAGCAGCCCTGGAGGGGAGGGTATGCTGAGGCATGCCTGTGCCTTGCCAACGGCAACTTCTGTCATGTTTTGGCATAACTGGTAGAAGCTGGGCTTTGAAAGAACAGGAGTCAGAACACTTGGGTTCTCATTCCAGCTTTGCCATGAAGAAAATCTGTAAGCTGGGTAAATCATCTCTTATTTCTGAACCTCAGGCCCCTCCTTTGTAAAAGGAGCAAGGTAGATGATGTGGCCTACATTCTGTTTATTGTCTCGAGGGGCACAGTCAGGTCATCAGAGGGGGAGCTAGAAAGATCTAAAGCAGCTGATGAGAAAAGTGGGGCAGCAGCAGCAGCAAACCTCTCTTCCTGGCTGTCTTTTTGCTCTGGCTCTGGGGCCTTGGGGATATGACCCTGTGGGTTGCTATGACAACAAAGCCTCTCAATAAAAGACAAGGCCAGGAGGCCTCAGTGGTGCTGAGAGGTGATAGTGACGGTGGTTGGGAGACCTTTTCCGTCCCTGTTCCAACCAGCAGTCCCCGCAGGCTGCTAGGACTCCCGGCTGTGCTGTGGGTCACTACTGAGGGAGCCTGTCAGTAAATGCCGAGGGAGGGGGTTTGGAATCATCCAGGGTGTTTTGTTGGAGAGTCAATGCAACACATTTTATAAACTCCTAACTCCCACATCTCTAAATCAGAATTGTCCCACATTTTACAGAAGAGCAGTACCAAACAAATGAAAAGAAAGAATGACGGAAATCAGAATTTATTGAGTTTGGATTTTATACAAGACTCTGTACCTTTCTACTTTTCTGAGAAAGGTAGCAATAGTTCCCCTTTGGAAAGAGGACATTGAGGTCAGAGAGGGTACATTATTCCAGTTCACACAGCAGAACAAGGATTTGAAACCAGAGATAGCCACGTTTTTCAGATACACCATGATTCTTTTCCAAGTAGGCACCTAGGACCAGAGCTGGGAAGACTGAGCACACAGGCCTTCCCAGGGACTGGTGGGCTGTTAACATGGCTTTACGCTTCCTTCTCAGAGGCTGTCTGCTTCTCCCAGCAAGGCCAGCCTGAGACACTTCTCACCTGCACTGACGGTGATGGCCTCCATGAACTGGTCCCTCCAGGAATGGGTCCCCACAACCAAGGCCAGGTTTGTCTTCTTGATCAGTTTGTCCACCGTAGTCTGTTACGAAGAGAAAAACTTGGAACCATGAGGTTAGAATGCTCAGAACCAATGAGGAGTCTGGTTCTTCAAAGGAATGAAAGATGCCCTGTCTCCAGGGTGTTCTGACAGTTATGCATGGAATGGCCTTGGGCGATCTCTTTTGAGGCAATCCTTCTATTTCCCTTTGTTTTTGGTTGTAATCTTTTTGTTTTGTTTTGTTTGAGACAGGGTCTCACTCTGTCACCCAGGCTGGAGTGCAGTGGTGCAATCATGGCTCATTGCAGCCTCAACCTCCTGGGCTCAAGCCATCCTCCCACCTCAGCCTCCTGAGTAGCTGCGACCACAGGCATGTACAACCACACCGAACTGATTTTTATTTTATTTTTTATAGAGATGGGGTCTCCCTATGTTGCCCAGGCTGGTCTTAAATTCCTAGGCATAAGTGATCCTCCCATCTCAGCCTCTCAAAGTGCTGAGATTACAGGCGTGAGTCCCTCACTGCCTGGCCTGGCTGTGACTTTTGAAATTGGCTATTTAGAATAATACAATAAAGAAGAATAATAATGATGTTAATATATCTTGCCCTGTAGTAGTGAGTTTTAATATTTTTGCTTTCAAAATACAGTTAAACAATAATGATAATACATCTCAGGACTTTCCAGTCCACTTATTTCACATTCTATGTTATGTTTCCTTACAATATTCCTAGCATACAAATGGCCAGCACTATTTGTTTCATGTTACAAGTGGGGAAACTGAGACCTGGGATGGATAAGTGATTTGTTCAGTTTCAACTTCACATATTCACTAGTGAAAGTGGAAAAAAACACCCCAGGTCTTCTGCCTCCCATTTTTATTTATTTATTATTCAATTAGACCTCACTGTTTGCCTGACCTTGAACTCATAGGACTCTTCGATGATGACTTCCAGTTTGGGGTGTTCACCCAGTACTGGCTTTCCCATCTCTGCTATCCTCTTGGCCTCCTCTTCCTCCATAGTCAGCTTCCTGTCTGTCACCTCTGCAACAAAACAAAATCAGACTCGCTTTAACACCTTTTCCACTCCCTGGAAGGATACAGTTCAGAGTATTAGGCATGGGCAGTGGGTACAAAGCAAATAACTCTTGGGAATGGGGAGTTTATGTATATTTTTAGTGCCTTTTTTATGAAGTACTAAACACTTTATAACCAGACCATGAGAATGTGCCTTGCAGACTGGGATAAGCATTCCTCTTTCTCTTTTATACCTGGGTGGACAACCTGACCTAAACATCTCCTGAGAAATAGCATCAAGTGAAGTTCTCAAGACACTCAGTGAGATGTTGGGGAACTGGGAAGAAAGGGCAAGTGTTTTGACCTTGAACTATTTTGAACTTTTAGGCCTGTTTGTTCAACCACTTCCTGTAAGAGTTCTTGAAGGTGCAGAAGGACATTTATTCAAAGGAAATGTCTACTGGTTTCACAGCATCTTGACTCATTTACCAATGGTCCCTTCTCATGTTGAACAGTTTTTTTTTTTTTTTTTTTTTTCCACTTTGGCTGGTGAGTCCATTTTAAGACCACTTCTGCATGAAGACATGTTTTCCGGATTAGAGTGAAATAGAGATTGAATCTTTTTATTCCCCTTTGATTAGAAAATTGCTCTTGGCGGCTTGTTTCTTTCAGATCTCATTTAAACATCTTCCCATCCAAGTCCACATTCTCACATGCAATTAATTCTTTTATTCAGCTCCTTAATTGCTTTCATTCCACACAGTAAACCTCCCAGGGGAATCCTGTAGTCCTTGGATAATCTCAAGGACAAAATGGGTCGGAGGCCAAGAAGGTCTTTTGTCTCTAGCTGGGGAATTGGTGAAACAAGGGCAGTCGTGAGACTCCAACTCTCGAATTTGCAAGGAGAGAAATTCCCTGAAAAGACTATAAGCCAAGGGTTTAAGTTACCAAGCAGAGAGCCTTATATTTTATGTCAGAATTTTCTTAGTTGGCCTGCATGAAGATGGTATGACAGTGTGCGGAGACTTCCTGAGCTCGCTGTTTTGCTCAGTGTTTGGGCACCAAACACAGAAGGCAATCCTAAAATGTCTGGGAGCTGTCCGTGGTGCTGTCCTTCCTCTAGTGCTGGTGGCCACTTTTGGAAACAATGTTTTCTCAAGGATCCATGTCTTTCTGCATATGTCCAAGTCAGCAGACATCCTCTAGCAGCCTGACTTCATTTAGTCTATTGAATTCGAGTCTCTGATTAGTTAATTCTGAAGGTAAATCTGGGTGAATCTAGGGTTCTGGCTATGAGGCCAGCAACCCTAGAAGCCAGACTGCAAGCTACTCTGGGAAAAAGCCCTTAGAAAAAGACACACAGATTCCATACTCTTCCTTTACTTGCAGGTTTAAGCACCACATCACAATGCCTATCTTAGCAGCGACAGTATTATTCCACTCCTTCCTCCCCAATTCCCCCATGTCATACTTTACATGTGACACAATAACTTTATACCAATATAATGAGCTCTCCAGTGACATATAAATGTACCTGTCTAACCCCTTGTCTACCTATCAATCTAGTACTATATCCATCTGGCAGGATATTGATCTACTTACTGACCTGTCCACCTCTGTGGTGACAGTCAGTTTTTCCATCTAGCTTTCTGCAAAAATCCCTTTGACAAATAACCAATCCTCTATCTTTGGATCTCCCACAGTCCCACAGAGGCTCTCTGTATATATTTGTTAATTGATTGAGTCACATGCCTTTAAGTCAATTCTAGTTTCTTGGTTTGGCAATAATTCCCGCCTTTTTCTATTTTTGTCATGATCATTCCTTTAAATTCAAATGTTGTTAATTTCTTGAGAGAATTATAAGTCTTCAATTTAGAGGACCATAGTGATTCTGATATCTTGTTTATGTGACTCCTCAGAATTTCAAGTAAAGAGAATAAATGGCAGGTGATCTAGATATTCAGACTGACTAAATAAACTCTCAGTTCTAGGAACAGGAAGAGAGGCTGGGAGGGGAGAGAAAGATAGAATATGAATAGGATGGAAGATTGAACAAATATTGGAAGGACAAAGAGCCTGCCAGGCCAGACAAGAATAGGATGTTTTGAACACTCTGCAGAGTGATGTAGCTAGTGCTCTTCCTGCAAGGATCCCTGAGCTTGGGGGGGTGGGGTTAGCTCAGAATGAACATATTCCCTCTCTGTCTCTGTCCACCTAGAAAAATTAAAACCGGTATTTGAGATTTCCAACAGATTGAAAGGCTAATCAAGCGCTCCTAAATTAAAGGCTTACAGATTGAAAGAGCTAGGAAAAGAAACATTTCCTTTTTCCCATTTTAGCTTCTATTGATGTTTGCAAATATGTTAAAAGTAGAAAGAAACTTAAATTAAATCACAATCTTTGTTATGCATATATGTGAGGGGGGTGGGTGGAGAAAAGAGTTGGAACAAAGAAGCCTTACATACCTTCACAGGCAAGAGGATGAGTGAAGTGGAGAAGAAAAACCCAATACTATGAAATCAATACCCTGGGAGAAGAGTGAAGAACAGAGGGTTGAGGGTAGCCCTTACCTTGTTGGTATAAAAAAGAAGCAAAAAGCCAAGGAAGCTGGAGTAACTGTGTTTTTTCCACAAAAGAAAAATATAGGAGTTACCTACATTTCTTTTTTGTTTAAGGCTCCCAGAAGGCAAATGTCCTTACTGTGTATACCACCCCTTCCTGAACCCAAGATGTAGCCTGTAGGTGACTTTGAATACCAATGAAATCTGTAAGATGTTTTGCCTCTTAAGTGGCCTTAACATTTTTTTCTGTGTTCAAAGGACTGATGAAATGTAAGACGTTCTTTTAAAATATATTGAAACTGTCTTGTGTAGGCCACTCTGCTTGCACAGAGTTATAGTATTGCTAGATATGCTCAAAATGCTTTCATATCTGCTCATGAAGTTGAATGTTGTTTATGATTGGTTTCCACTCATGCAAGCATACTCTCAAAGTAGGTATATGTCCTCTATAGCATCTAGATTCTGCATGAGAATCTCTTCAAAATAAATTCTCTAAAATTTATATTTCCAGCCAGAACACTGCCCCAACCCCCCATCCTAATTCATCTTGTTCATGGCACATAGGACTTTAAGGGTCAATGACAAGTGGACCAAAATTCTAGCAATTTAAGTCTCAGCTGTGATGAGATGGAAGATCTCCAGAACTGGTAAAATTCCAGATTCTTTAAAAATTGCATTTCTCATTCTCACAACAGGTTTGGTTGTTTTCCTGGATCCCTTGGGATTAAAGTATTTTTTTTCAAATCCTATCACATTATATTAGGAGATTCCAGCTCTGAATCTCACTGTCTTTTCCTCCACAACATGAGATGGCAGATGAATTAAGACTCAGAAGTCTATGACCCACCATCTCCTTGGTAAGCTTAATTTCTCTTCCTGGTCCCAGAGAGGATCAGCTATGCCTTAACCCACATCCACAGACAGAAGTGATGCTCAAGGAATTGCCTTCCTCACAACTGCTTTCTCATAATTGCTTCATGTGGGAAAATAAATCTCCCAGTCCTTGGGAGAAATTGTCAGGTTAACTCGAGCCTGCAGTTCTTATTCAATAAATCAAAGGACATTGGTCTTAAACCAAATAATGGCACTGGCAAGAAGTGGAAAGAAAAGAGGGGGACAAGACACCTCTTACCTGGAGATAACAGGAGCACTGTTTGCAAATGGATACCAGACAAGTGGAAGAAAGAAAAGGAAAGAACATTAAGGTCCCATCTTGAAAGTATCACCAGGTTTTGTGGTTGCTGGCAGCATAAGGAAAGCAGTGAGCTTAGTAGGTGAGAGCTCAGCAGCCATATGCAAAAAGCAGCCTTTGGAGCATGCACAGAGCAGCAGCAAGAGGTGTGAGCAGCCGGAGAGTCTGCTGAGCACCAGGGCCCTGGTAAGGGCATTTGCTCCCATGCTTTCCCGGCTACCCTAAGGGCTAGGAATAGAGGAATGAGGATGGGGAACCAAGTGGGTGGGTTGGTCACTCATGACTGTGTAGAATATCAGGTTATCACATCCATTCTGTAAAAAAAGTAGTGAGAATCCAGTTATCATGAAAACTGTGTAAGTTGCAACCCTGCCAGAGTAGCTAACTTATGAGTGGCAAAAATGACCATGGGGCTTGAATGGGAGCTCAAGGAAATGGGTAGCATTGTGCAAGAGTGGAACAGTGCCCAGGTCTATGTCTTCCATCCCTAACGACTTAGCTGAACTCATGCTCAGCTTCTCAGTGCCCATAGGGTTTCCATGACCACAAATGCCTTCCTAGCTGCCACGTTGACTAGAACTTTGATTTCCCCTAAAAGAATGACTTAGCAAAAAGGTAAGTCCTGCAGAATGTTTTCCTTGAATGGTTTGTCTTTACCATAAATATATCCCGGAGATTAGGGCTATGGGCTCCTCCCATTTTGTATTACCTCTGCTTAGCAAAGTCCCTGCATGTGGTAGTGTTTAATTAAGTTTGGCTGTTTGCTGTCTATTTTGGCAACTGTCTTTTCCATAGATCTCATAGATCTCTGGTTGGGTGATCTTTCTGTTTCAGAAAGGACAGGCTAAGTCAGAGTCCAGGTATTCTGGAACAGAGAAACTGTCATACCAACAGCTATACATAGATGAGAGATGACAAATGCAAGGTCCCTATGTGGATTGGGAAACTGAGTTAAAGACACACCCAATACAGGTTGTCTGTAGCCCTTGAATTTGTACTTATGCTGAACCCTCTTAGAGTTTAAGATCTAAGAACTAAGGAAACTCTTGTGACACACCACATTTTCATTTCTATGGTATCTTAGTACAGCCCCTCACTCCTTGGCTCTCAGATAAAGGTCTGGGGAGAGCTTGCCACATATTCATCGTGTAGTTGGTGACCGATAGAGATTGCTGAGGAACGAGTGTGTGTTGTGGGGGAACCAGGGGGGACATGTCTGTGGATCATTTTTTTCCTAAGAATCTGTAGGAATGCAACTCAGGCCTGTGATCAATCATCCTATATTCACAGCTACTGAGATATATGTGGATCCAGAGTCTACATGATATATAAACAAGGCAGTTCACTTTTTTAGGTATCTCCCATGTAGAATTCCAAAGGTTAATGGATCAATGGCTTTCCTCAGTACATTGAGATAGGTAGACATAGATAGACAGACAGATAGATAGATAGATAGATAGATAGATAGATAGATAGATTGGCAAGAGCTTGTTTATTCTGCTCCTTCCAGGAGTTTGCATGGAAGAGCTCCTCCTGGCCCCCAAGTTCCAGGGGAGATCAGAGATCCCAGCGCATAAATGAACACAGGTGGGCCAGACAAAGGCAGCTCTTCCAGAAAGGTCCCTGATGCCCTGGTTTTCACTTATACATGCCACCGAACATCTGGCCCATCCCTAGAGTAGTGAGAAGGCCTGCAGTTGGCTGGAATTCCATCATTCTCTGGTCATTGTCTCCATGAATCCAAGACTTTCTGCTCAGCAGTTATAGATGGGTCAGCGAGATCTGGGTAGGCCAGCTTTGACTGACACAATACCTTGAGGGTGTTTTTCCTGCTGCTGCTCATGAGAGAAGCTGGAGCTGAACTTTCCCCTGTATTGATCCCCTGGGTCAGGTGAGAGTCATTTATTCCTGCTCAGACACTCCAGGGACAAGCTGGAAAGAGCATAGGACTGTGAATAATTAGGAAGCATCTGGGCAGCTTGTCAAGATGAGCCCATGGATGTCGAAAAAGGAGGACCAAACAGGCCCCATTCTTGAGAGAGAGAGAGAGAGAGAGCTTTCCTTTCCACCCCAAGGCTTCCAATGTCCAGGCCCAGGCCCAGTCCCAACAGTCTTGATTATGTTGCTCAGTGTTGCTCTCAGAAGTCTACTTCTAGACTCCAGAGCAACTGTGTTTCCTATTCAGTCTCCCTTTTTTCCTTCTCTTTTTTCCATCCCCCAGCTCATCCAGAGCTTTTAATCTCAACTCTGAAGTCTGTTTTGTTTGCCAAAAATAGAGTCTCCTATTTCAAATCCAGTCTTTCATTTTTTAATGCAATTGTCATTTTGACCATGCAGAGACTATGCCATTCTGAATGTTTCAGACTCTCCCATGCAGTAGTGATAATAAAAAGCAATTTCCACTGTTCTGTCTCTCACTCTGAGAACAGCAGGGAATTCTGGAAATTTGGTTGGGTTTCCATTTGCTTCGGAGTCTAGACAATCAGGTTTTATGACCTTTCACCTTATGGTCTAATGTCAAAATATGGGAAGGACTGAAGAAACTGGAAATTAACCACCTGGAAAACACAGACAATAAAATAGGCAGCTGGAAAATTGACACATTTCTTCTTGGCACTGCTCATCTTGGCATCTTGGTCACTGGGGAGATCTGGGGGCACACCACACAGATAGCTTGCTGAAATCCTTGTCTTCTCACCTACTCCCTCCACGAGGGCATTGCTGACATTTCCTTGGACAAAGAATCCAGTGCAAAACAGGAAGATGTCCTTAAATGGGGATTAGCCAAAGACATTTGCATTTGGTTAGGTCTCTTGAAGACTTATCTTGGGTCACTCTCTGTCCTGCTGTTGGTAGAGGTTTTTAAGGGAGCCATAAAAGAAGAGCCTTTTTACTGGTGGAATAAAGGCATATATGGACTTCCAATCTCTTCCTCTTGTCTGGAACCACTGCTTTCCTTCCTGTACACTGTACAATCCTTTGTGCTGCTTTCATTTGCATCTAAGTAGCTTGGACTGTGGAAACTGATGAAGGTGACTTACAATTGGCCTTGGGTATCTGCTGCTTCCAACCAATTATGAATACATGGAATAAATGCTCAAGGGAGGTGGGAATGAGGTAGGGCAGGTGCTGAGGCAACCTCTGAGAATATTGTTGGTGGCAGGAACTGGAAGTTGGGCAAGAATACAATGTGGGAAAAAATAGAACCAGAGATAATTTCTTTCTTTCAGCACTTTTTGGCAGCCAGGCTGAGGGCAACGTTTTATTGAGTGGCGAAGAAGAGAACCAGCAATGGAAGATGGAGAGGAGTTCTGCCCCTAGAGCATCAGGTGTGTCCAAACCAGTGCAGGCACAGAAGTGGTCAGCTCTGCAGGAGAGTCCCCAGCAGACAATAAGAACTGACCAATCACACTGAGAAGGCCTGTAGAGGATCCTTTGGGAATGTTGTTGCTGAATCTCTTAGATCTGTCCTCGTGTGGAAAGTTTTATGCTGCTCTTTGTCACATGAATATGAACTAATTGCAGTATGAACACCCCTTTTTGACAAACAGGTGAATTTCACTGCTTCATTTGCTAGGAGGCTCCCAGCAGCATATCTCTCCTGAATGGGAGTGTGAATGTCCTCTTGTTATTTCCCAGGAGCACCCTAACCCATTCCCACATCTATGCCTCCAAATGATTGGAAGCCATTCAAAGTAGTGGCTTCCAATCATTTTCTTCAAGGGAAGAAATCCTTCCTTACTTCTACCCTGGTTGCAACATAATCAGTCCCTTAGGGATGAGCCCCTGGCGGGTATTCTCAGATGCAGGTCCTGAGGAAAGCAGGAGATGAGGCCACTTCTCTAGTGTGGGATGAGGGCTATCTTGGGATCTGGGCGATACGTTCTCTTGCAGTTGCCAAGCAAAGGCAAACATCTGTGACCCTTCCAACACCTGTCTGTCAGGGATCAGCATCAATTGCATCATTTAGAGTCTTTTCTGTTGGAAAATCCCCAATTCAACACTCCAGGCCTGCCCAATGTCAGTCCTTTTCTGGGGCCCTTGGCTATGGGAATTTTCATACCTGGAACTATTTCCTTCCCTTCAGGAACTCTCAATTTTCTGCTTTAGAGGTTGCATTGTCCCAAAGTAGCCTGAATAACGTACCCAACCTTGGGCTAGGAACGTAGAATGGGATGGGGTGGGATGCCCAGAGGAGGAAGAATAGCTCAGGATTCCAGATTGCATGATTACTGCAGAAGTCAACTGTCTCTCCGAGAGCTCTCAGAAGCCATGGCCTCTGAAAATTGGTACACTTTCCCGTGCCATGGTCTGTCCGACTGTGAAACAGCCAGATAATACACTTACCTCCTCGAAGGGCAGAGGGGCCTATGGGCCACTCCACAAGTGAATAACCTGCCAAGCATTCAAAGGAAGTTGGGGAATGCAGCAGAAAACTGTCAAAGCATCATTGCAACCCAGGCCCCAACCCCCATCCCAGACCCTCCCACATTCAATCCAGGCTAAAGAGTGAGGGGTGGCAGGGGAGGAAGGCAGGGAGGGGCACAGGCATGCATCACGTCACATTCCTTTTTTTTCTTCTCCTCCCCACCCACCAAGGAATTTTCACATTTACAGGTTACAGTGTAGGGGTGGGGTGGGGGAGAGTGCAGGGGCCCATGGCAATTGAATAATTGAAAATTGTAGCAAAACAGGGAAATAACTCATTAGGGTAATGAGGAGTTGAGGCTGCAGTGCTGCCCAGAAGGTGGGAAAGGAGGAATTTGGAATAAGCTAAGGCTAAGAAGGCAGAGATGATACCGAAACAGGGTGAGAGCGAGAATACAGGAGGGAAAAGAATAAAAAAATCCATTGGTCAAAAAGAGAAAGGAGGAGAAGGGAAGAAAAGGAGGGAGACAAAAATATAGTTGCTTTTTCTTTTTTGTTGTTGTTTTTCAGTTTGTTTTAATTTTTCTTTCTTTTTTTTTGTTGTTTTGTTTTTAAAGAATCTCACACCTGATATTCCACGTTCCATCCATTTCGGTTCACCAAGGGCAATGAAGAAATTCTCTTGCCTTTCGTATTCCTCCTCATCTACTATTTTAACCCTTATGGTTTTCCTGTAGGGACAACAAGAGAGAGAGTGTGTCGACTGGGTCGGTAGATTGGTTGGTCACCTGGTGCACAGCCTTTAAAATAATTCCCCATCATTCCTGGCACATGCAGTCCAGTCCCACCATGGTGGCTTTCGACAGGACCATGGTGGATTGTGTTGTTCTCAGGTAATAAATGGTCTTAGCTTTTCTTGTCTTCTTGGTCATAGTTGTTCTTATGGGTGAGGGGGCAGGGAGCCAGGAGGCAAGGAAAGGTGGGCAAAGAAAGGGAGCCAGAAGGACAGAAGGGGAGGAGAAGGCAGAAGGCGGCTAATGGTGAGGAGGAGTCATTTTAGACCTTGCCAACAGTTAGTAGGAAGTGAGTCGGGCAGCATATTCCACTGGGTGTCACATGGTAACAGTGGCATTTCTCTGGGCAACAGGTAAAGTACTAACCCACTGGGAATAACCCAGGGTCTTCCCACAACAGGGAATATGTCAACAGAACCCAGGGCTTGTGTCCCTTCTTTGTGTCTATACTCACTTCCATTGTGAGTTTCAGAAAGAAAATTTTAAAAGAAAAGTATTTATGAGGAAGGGAAACCAGAGAGAGGAGGAGAAGAGGGAGAGAGAGAGAGTGAGAGAGAAAGAGAAAGAGAGAGAAAGAGAAGAAAGAGAGGTAGAATTGTGTGATCTTTCTCATTCTTTATCTCATAGGGCTTCAGTGGTGGGAACTAAAATAAATATGTATTAACCACAATATTACATAGGAATCCTTTACTATTTACAGCTGAGGCACTTCTGGGAAAATGTGAAGAAAATGATGTAAATCATCAAATTCTAAATCACCTTTGGGCTTCTATCACTTAGGGGTGATGTGTCCCAAAACTGGTTTCCTCAATGTGAATTATCATGGGTCTGGGGCACAAGGTGATAGAAGTTTCTGTTCATCTCTGGGTATCTCAACAAAGCATAACATCTTTTAAAAACAAATCACCCAGGGAAGAAATGTTCCTTGAAATTCACTGCCCTCCAAAGACTGGCTCTTTGTCATGTGGAGAGGTTGCCGTGTGGGCCTGATTCTTCCTATGTGGTTTCTTCTGGTCCTTCATGGAATCACAATGGTGGCTAGCAGGTCCTACTAGTGAGCCAGAATTGTAATTTTCTGCTTTCTTTTTCTTTTTCTTTTTTTTTTTTTGGCGGGGGGCGGGGGGGGGGAGATTGGGGGAGGGGGGCCTAAGAACTAAATGCTGTAAAGGGTAAAGAGCATTTACCTAAATATCTCTTCAGATCCTCTGATGTTCCTGCTACCTTCTGTGGGCGTGCTCAGCTTTGCCATGTATAATGTAGTAGACTGACCCAAGGGGGCTTGTAGGGCACAGGACTTGCTGTGCATTTGTGGTGTGTGTACTTTACAAGTACAGTCACATGCTACATAAAAACCTTTGGCTCAATGACAGACCACATCTACAATAGTGGTCCCATAAGGCTATATACTACCATATTTTTACTGTGCCTTTTCTATGTCTAGATGTGTTTAGATAAACCAATACCATTGTGCTACAGTTGCCTGCAATATTCAGTACAAGCACATGCTGTACAGGTTTGTAGCCTAGGAGCAATAGGCCCACATAGTCCAGGTGTGTCGTAGGCTACACCATCTAGGTTTGTGAAAGTACACTCTATAATTTTCCCACGATGACAAAATTGCTTAAGGATACATTCCTCAGAATGTATCCTTATTGCTAAGTGATGCACGACTGTACATTTTTATAACCTTTTTGGGTACTTCTTTTGACATCTTTTTATACCTTGCTCAGTGGACAAAAGACAAAGCTCATTGATTGTCAAGAGGCATTTTTTTGGGAATATTTCTCTTGGCCCTAGATATGGGACCCCAGGGCTGTCTACAAGGTGTGAGCCTGTTTTTCTGCTGCAGGAACTCTGCTGTGGGATGGTATTGGGGTGCTCTGTGACAACAGGCATGGACTGGAGGGCATGAGGGATGGCTTGGAAGGGGAAGGAACATTGCCCTCAGTACTGGCAGCTCCCTGCTCCACAGTGTGATCTATTCAGGAAAGGACTTCCTGACTTGCCTATTGGAGGCCATGGGATGTATGGGGTCATTGAAGTTGAAGGCAAAGATTCCATCCACTCTGAGAAGCCCCATGGACTTCTTGGGGAAGCTTCCATTCGGGTCAGGATGATCTCCACCACTATTCTCTCTGCCTCCACACCTGGGTGTTCTTAATAGGAAAAACATAGGAAGACAAATGGATATTTGACCTAGATCTGGAACTCAAACCTGTACTTTCAGCTTCCTTAAGGTCAGGAGGAGAAACAAGTCTTGATAGTAGCACCATGGCAGATAAGGTGGCTCCTAAAGCCTGCTTTTGGGAGGGGAATGAACTATAATCCAAATACATTGATTCTCAACTTCCTGGGACTCTTAAGTTTAGCCCTGAGAATAACTGCCCCGTGGAAATTTGTGCTGAGAGCCTGTTTCTCAGTGCTGCTCTTCTACCTGGTGCTGGGCTATGTGGTCCCTTTTCCCCCCTTTATACCCAGCCATTCTGGAGAAGCCAAGAGCTGCATATGATACTCCAGCATTTTGGCTCTTTCTTTCCCCATACTCATTTCCTTATCCCAGAACAATTACCATCGATCTTGAGCATCCCTCGTATGGATGCCATATGTCAGGCTGGCAGGTGTTAGGACACAGCTGGGGGCAGACAGAGGACAGAGGAGAGGGAGGAGTGAAAAGAGAGCAGGAGAGACAGCAAGAGAGGAGACAAGGGAAAGGGAACCAGAGAGGTGGAAGACAAGAGGAGGAGGAGACAAATGAGTTGGAGAGGAAGAAACAGAAGAGGAGAGAAGAATGTTAGTGCTAGTGTGGAGGACAGGGTACTACACCTTTCTGAAAACTCATATCCACCATGCGGGGACCCATCATCTCAATGAAGTAATTCTTGTTTTTCTCATACGCCTCATCATCAATTACCTTGATGTGAATTGTTTTGCTGTGGATGGAAAAATAAGTATCATAAGCAAGGAGTAGAGTGTGGGACAAGTCAGCCAGGAGACAAAAACAGGAAGAGAAGGAAACAGTTAAAAGATTCAGAAAGGTCCAAGTTTGCCCCAACACCACAGGGGCATGGAGGAGAGTGGCTGCCAGGGGACCCCTCCAGCCTCACTGGGTGCCTCCTGGGCTTTGTGCTGCTTCATGGCATGATCATATTTGAAGACTGAAAAGAAAGAGCTCAAGCTTCACAGCCGAGGGCTCTGAGTTCTCATCCTGGATAGGCTGTGTAATCTTGGACAAATAATTCAACCGATAAACAAACAGGATGAATCATGCTTACAGCATCCCAGGGAAGTTATGAGAGCAATGAAATAACATACACACAAAGGCTCGGCCACTAAGGTCCTCCCATGTTTGCTTCCTTATCAGTCTTGCTTTTGAGACAAGGAAAATTTTTTGACTTTTGCAATCAGCTGACGTTGATCCAAATGGTTTATTTCATGAGAGCAGAAAGGGACAAACTGGTTTGTGGAGATCTTGCCCAGAAATAGTAGAACCTCTCTTTTTCTGTATGGCAGTGACTATTCCATGGGAGCCGGCGGGAGGGTTGGGTCGGGGGCGGTGCTGGGGGTGGGGCGCAGGGGGAAATTTGGCTCATGTCACACATTCTGGCAATTCACAGAGGGCCTCAAAAGCTACTGACACTATCTCCAAACAGGCTTCTGCAGTCACAGGGATGAGCCAGCTGGATCACATTAACTCTAGGGCTCTCAGAATTACGATTCCTTTCTCAGTCCTATGACGATTTTGTGGCTAGCACAATTATATTGCTTTTCATGTTAAAAGGTGTTAGTTTGTTAATATAAACATTTAAAAATATACGCCAATTTTAGTCACCCTGTTCTGCATTTCTTCTTTTTTTCTTCCTTTGTTTATTTATTTATTGGAGCTTTAAAAACAGCTGTAGACCTGGGCCTCTCCAGATGGTTGCTTACTGCAGGGACATTTTGGGACCATTTCCCAGGGAAGATGTTTGGACCTCTCCCGGTGGGTGTGAGACACTGCTAGGTGGGTGGGTGTGGAGCTGGGTCTCCCCTCAGTTGTGGGAGTGAGGAGGCCTGAGCAGGAGCTCTGGGCAGTGGCCATGGGCCTGCACCCTTTCAGACTCTGCTACCCCGCAGCCTGGCCTTGTGGAAGGAGACTGAGGCCTTCAGCACCTCCTTTTTTTCTTTTTTTTAAAATAGGAATCTTTACATTCTAAATGGGGACAAACTCCCTGCCCTCCTGAGCTTCCCCAAGTCACCATTAGAGCTTTGGATGTCTACAGAGCCTGCAGTGTCCATATTGTTGATCCTGCAGAATCAGATCTGGTCCTTTGCTCCTGAAGTGAATGCAACAGCAGTTACTAAGACACCTCGTCCCCGCCACCCCACCACATGGACTCCAAACCCTCATCACTTGCCACACCCACCCCAGTCACAGAAAAACGTGGCTGGCCACCGTAGAAAGCCCGTGGCTCTTCAACTTGTGAAAGGCCATGATGCTTTGGCCTTCCTTCTTCCAGGTAATGGAGACAGATGACCTGGATTCAAATCCCACCTCCACCCCTCACTAGCTGGGTGACCTTGGGCAATGCTCTAAAGTTCTTCAAGTCTCATGTGTAAGGTCGAATAATAGCACCTACTTTGTGATGTTCTTAAATGAAATAATTTATATGAATTGCTGGGCAGGGTTTGTGTTCCCTATTAAAAGTTTCATAAATAGCAACCACTATCACTAAGAGTAACAACAATCCCAGTTTGGTGGTTTGAGAGTAATATGTAAGGGAAGCTTATCATCTTCAGTCATTAAGTCAGAAGACTAGGGAAACTCAATAAGTACAGTTGGTGACCCAAGGGGTGGTTCGAGCTGGAAATAGAAATCAGGTCACGAAAGGCTTGGATAAAACTGTATGATAAATCCTAATGGGCTATTAGAGGGGATTGGAATGTTAAGGGTGGTAACAGAGAGATTTCTCTCAAAATCTAGTCTGTGCCCCTATCAGCAACAAGCTCTGGGCTGGACAGACAACATGTCATGTGACATAGCATGGCTTGTGCTGTTTTGATTGACATCTTAGGTGGGGACAAGAGAAATAAGGACAGGCGTTAACTAGTGGCAAGAGTAACTTAGGTTAGCCAGCCAGAACCACCATCAGAGCAAGGAATGAATGGAGGAGGCAGGGTATAGGATTCTCCCATTGAGATCATTCCCAGGGAGGGCATCACTGTTGGGACTTACGGTATTACCTTGCCTGGAGGCTAGAAAAATCCCTTCCAGCTCTTGAACACTGGAGAAAGTCCTTACTTCTGCTCAAGTCACAAATGAGGTTTTAAGTTTAATACGAGTCACCAGCCAGATCTTAAGCTTTCTTTCCAAACTTGTTCTTTCCCATTTCTGTCAATGGCACCATTATCTAACAAATTGCCCAGTTTTCCTAAACCTGGAATCACCCCTCATTCTTTCCTTGCTCTCAGGCCTCCCTCTCTTCCCCAGCAAAGTTAATTTACTACCCTCCTTCCTTCTGCCTTTCAGACCCAGATCAAAACACCATCACCTGGCTGGCGCGGTGCCTCACACCTGTAATCCCAGTGCTTTGGAAGGCCGAGGCGGGTGGATCGCTTGAGGTCAGGAGCTCAAGACCAGCCTGACCAACATGGTGAAACTCTGTCTCTACTAAAAATACAAAAATTAGCCAGCCATGGTGGTGCACGCCTGTAATCTCAGCTACTTGGGAGACTGAGGCAGGAGAATTGCTTGAACCCAAGAGGCAGAGGTTGCAGTGAGCCGAGATTGTGCCATTGCACTCCAGCCTGGGTGACAGAGTGAGACTCCTTCTCAAAACCAAACCAAACAAAACAAACAACAACAACGACAACAACAACAACAAAACACCATCACCTCTCCCTTGGGCTTTGCAGTAGCCTCCTAAGAGATTTTCCTGCTCCTGCCTTTGCCCTCTTTCTTCAATCCCTTCCCCACATTATAGCCAGGGTTAACTATTAAAAATGCAGCCCAGGTCCTATCATGCATCCTGTAATTGTAGTATACACAGAGCCTTACCATGGCCTGTGGGAGCTTGCATGATCCAGTCACTGCTGACCTCTCAGACCTTGTTCATAACATCCTCCCCTTGCTTATGTGTCCTAGACACACTGGTCTTCCCAGTCCTCAAATCAAGCCCTTTCCCACCTAAGGGCAATCCCCTTGCTATCTCCTCTGCCGGGGACGCTCTTCACCGGGGTCTGTGCTTATCCTGATCCTTTGGGTCTCTGAGTAAACTTATCACCTCTTCGGAGAGGCCCTCCACGGCTACCTTATCTAGAGGACTCCCGGCTCCACCACTTTCGGGCACTCAACGCAGCCTGAAGTTAGTTAGTTACTGGATGTAAGCTCTGTAAGTACAGAGAACTTGTCTTTTTTCAAAAGCTTGCAGCATCCAGTATCTCCAGGCAGTCTCCAGTTCAAGGACTAACCAGACCCCACCATGCTTACTTCCAAGATCAAGCAAGTTCTTGTCTATCTGACTTGCTACAGTGGTCCCAGTGCCCAGCACAGTGCCTGGCATACAGAATGCCCTCAATCATAACTTGCTGAGTGACTCATGGTGAATTTCTAACACACCTGAGACTTCATAAAATGAATCCACTCATCTTTTTGCAGCAAAAATATGTCATTAGAGACAAAAATATTTTGAAGGCTACTTTCATGGAATGCCCGAGGATTTTCAATGGGACAAAGAAGCTGCAGACCTAGTATCATCAAACCTAGATCCCCAGTTTACTTAACATACCACATTTGTCCACTCCAAGGAAGCTCTCTCCAACAGCAACCCAGAATATAACTTAGTGGTTCAAGTGAGGGTTTTCAGATTTTTTTGGGCCCTCCATTTCCAGTTCTTCTTCCCAGACAGTGGCAGTTACTTAATGGTCATGGGGACAGATTATCCTGAGCAGCTACTCCTAGAGCCAGTAATGCCGTCAAAGGCTCCAGGACCTGCACCTGCCTTTCCTCCAAGCTTTCTGCCAAGGGAGGTGCCAAAGCACACAGCGTTCCCAGAACAGACCTGGCTGAGCTGCTGGGGAAAGCTGCTCCCAGGAGATCTTCTATCAAACAACCTGGAGACGATTAGGAAATACATGTCTGGGCTGCCTGGCTGGCCTTTTGAAATAGTCCTTTGCATTGAGGACATTCAAATCAGGCCTCTGATCCTCAGGGTACTGCAAAGGGGAAGGGTTCTCTTTAGCCATTGAGTTCCTTTAGAGTGAAAGTGGGAGTAAGCAGCATTTATTAGTTGAACGGATGATTAATACGTTGGAGGAGGCCTTCTTTATACAGGAAGGAAGAATTCTAAGATAATATATATGCTTACATTGTGTTCACCACCATGAGAACCATAAGAACTTTCTTATTTCATTCTTCTTATTTATTTATTGAGACAGGGTCTCACTCTGTCACCCAGGCCGGAGTGCAGTGGTGTGATCATGACTCACTGCAGCCTCGACCTCCTGTGCTCAGGCCATCCTCCTGCCTCAGCCTCTTGAGTAGCTGGGGCCACAGGTGCATGCCACCATGCCCAGCTAATTTTTTAAAAATTATTATTGGTAGAGATGGGACCTCACTAAGTTGCCCAGGCTGGTCTTGAACTCCTGGGCTCAAGTGATCCTCTCACCTTGACCTCCCAAAGTGCTGGGATTACAGGCATAAGTCACCATGTCAGGCCTCTTATTTCATTCTTATTTCTGCTTTATTAACATAGATATTATTATGTTATTTATTTATTTTTGAGACACAGTCTCACTCTGTCTCCCAGGCTAGATTGCAGTGGCACAATCTGGCTCACCACAGCCTCAACCTCCTGGGCTCATATGATCTTCCCACCTCAGCCTAGTGAGTAGCTAAGACTACAGGCACCTGCTACCATGCCTGGCCAATTTTTGTATTTTTTCTAGAGACGAGGTGTCACCATGCTGGTCTCAAACACTTGGGCTCAAGCAATCCACTGGCCTTGGCCTTCCAAAGTGCTAGGATTATAGGTGTGAGCCGCTGGCCCGGCCAATTATTATTACTTCCATTTTAAAGATGAGAAAACAGATGCTCAAAGAGGTTAAGTAACTTGCTCAGTCGCACAGCTATTAAGCAGCTTAGCTAGGATTTTAGCCTGTGTCCCCCTATTACACCTATAGCTTATTTCTTATGCAGGTGGGTAAGCTCTGGATGTCATTCCCAAGCTGCAGCCACAGTGAGGAGGCACAGAATTTCCACACTGAAATCCCAACAGCACGGGCAGGTAATAAGTGGATCTGCCTCTGTATTGTATCGTGAGTAGGTGGCCTCCTAACCCTTCGGCCCTCCCATGCCAGAAATAATCTCTGAGTACAGGCTGGGCTTCTGACTCTGTGACCTCTTCCTGTCTCATTCCTACTGAATGACTCTTTACCCTGTCATTCAGTAGGGAAAGAAGTGTTCCCTTTCATCACTTCTAAATGTATCCTTGCTGCTCCAGGCCAGCTAATGCTCACAGAACTGTCTTGACCCGGGGCAGCCGGACCGAGCAGGCGGAGGAGCTGCAAGCCTTTCCATGGGAGCTTTCAGAAGCCTCACATCTCTTAGCTGGGTTCTTCTTGTAGTTTCCTTTATTTTTCCGGTTGGGTGTCGCTGCCCCATCTCTTCCCCTGCCAGGTTTCTGGCTCTTTGAACGTGGACTGAACCCCCCACCGCCACCTGTCACCAACAACCCAACACTGACATTTCCCTGACCCCTCTCCCAAGGTCTGAGGGGAAGGCCCCTGTTCCATGAGAAGGCTTAGGGTCTCTAATTGGTGTTCTCTTTAAAATAAGTGTGTCAGCTCGCCCCTGAAAGCAGTGCTTCTCAAACTATAATGTGCACATGAATCACCCAGGCATCTTGTTAATGTGTGGATTCTGATTCGGTAGATCTGGGGTGGGGCCTGAGAGCCTGCCTTTCTAACAAGGCCCCAGCGTGTGTGGATGCTACTGGTCCATGGCCAAAAGATCCCTTGGAGAAGTCGCTCTGACTCTATTAAAGACCCAGGGAAGGAGGAGCAGTGGCTTGAATGCTAGTGCCAGTCAAGGATGGGGGGCTGGAGTCAAAGTCTAGCATTTCAGCCAAATGCTGGACTAATTAGGTCAATCCTGACACTACATCTTGAGAGGGACTTTGGAGTACATCCAGAGTAGGTGACTAGGGTGATGAGAGATCTAGAAACCACATTTCAAATTAACTTACCAATATTTACATAGTGCTTATTTTGTGCTAGGCAGAGCTCTAAGCATTTTGCTTATATTAAGTAATTTAATCCTCACAACTAACCTGTGAGATAGGTAGAGGCCAGACCAGGTGCTATTTTCTCTGTACACATTATCTCATTTAATATTCATAATAACCTATGAGGTAGGTGCTATTTTTATCCCCATTCCCACACATGAAGAACCAGAGGACCAGAAAAGTTAAGAGACTTGCCTAAGGTTATAACTAAATAAGTGGCAGAGCTGGGAATTGAATTCAGACAGTGTGGCTCTAAAGATTTTGCATCTAACTACTGACTTGTGGATCCAGAGGAGAGATGTCTCCTGGAGGAAATGCTACTTACTCCAAATGGTTCTGGGGCTGTCACAAGTGCTGCTTCCAGAGGAAGTTGATGGGAAATTCCAGGGAGGTGGGTTTCAACTCTACCATGTACCATTCCATCAGGGAGATGAACTAGCTTATAAGAGAGTGACCACCCCATTCCTGGTATTAAAAAATAGGATGATGTCCATGCATAAAAAAGGCCACGAAGAGGATTCCTGCATGCTACAGGAGGTCAAGTAATGACCCCTAAAGGACTACAGCCAGTGGTGAGCTAGTAAACCAGCTTTCCAGGAATAAAGAGAAACCCTGATTCAGAACGGTTGCTTTCCATGGTGAAAATACTCTCACTATAGTCAATTTCAGGCTACTAATAGTTTAACAACCAATGTGCACAATAACTAAACATTTAATAGTCAGCTCTTGTGAGATGGTAGGAGCCTGCTCTGGTATACCACTGACAGTATCAGATTCTCCCAATGTGTTTGAGAAAGATTGTGGTGGGAAAGAATAGTTCTGATTGATTTACAGCTTATTTTGCCACATGCTAGTGTTTGCTCAAAGTGGGTAAGTGTCTGATGAAGTTAGGTACAAATGTGCTTATTCAAAAAGGCCTTTGGGAAAAAAAGGCTTCAAGATTTGGCTTTTAAAAGGATTATGGGTTAGTGGGGAGGCAGAGTTTCTAAAATGTTCCCCCAAAGATGTTCTACTCTAATCCTTGGAACATGTGAATATGCTGTTATCACTCCTGAAATGTTATATGGTATCACAGTTACCTTTAAAATGGGGACATTATCCAGGTGGGCCTGATTGAATCGCATGAACCCTTAAAAGGAAAGAACTTTCTCTGGCTAAAGAAGAAGGGAAAGCCAGAAAGATACGAGCCACAAGAAAGATTCTACATGCTGCTTTGGTTTGAAGATGAAGGGTGTCTTGTGAACAGGAACATAGGCAGCCTCTAGGTGCAAAGAGTGGTCCCTGGATGACAGCCAGCAAGGAAACGGGGACCTCTGACCTCAAGCCACAAGAGACGGGATTCTGCTGATGGCCTGAATGAGCTTGGAAGCGTATATGTCCTCAGAGCCTCCAGATAAGATCCCAGCCTGGCCAACACGTTGATTTCAGTCTCACGAGACCTTGGACAGAGAACCCAGTCAAGCTTGCCTGGACTTCTGAGATATAGAACTTGCGAGATAATAAATGGGTATTGCTTTAAGCCTCTACATTTCTGACAATTTGCTACACAGCAACAGACAACTAATATGGAAGGCTTATTTATTTTATGGAGGCAGGAACCTGAGCTAAATGATCTGTTGGAACTACCCTACACCATCTATTCTGTGAACAGAAAGAGTGTTTCGGGGTGCGTGTGAGAACGTGCACAGACTCCCCTTTTGCTTTGGTATCTATTCTGGACCCTCCTTTGAGCCCTCTACTGCATGCAGCTTCTACATACCTGTGACTAGCTGGACTCATCAGAGATAACCTACTGAGGATGTGGCTTCCCCTAGGGAAAGTGTAGGAACATTTTGTCTCTACTGACAGTAACGACCTGACTGCTGGACATGTTTATGGTTGTAGACCCATTTGCGGACTTGATGCTCATTCTGTTAATTCTGAAATGTCTGGGTTTATAACTGGGCATCACAGCCCATGGGTACCCCTCTTCTTTCCTAATTACCCACTTTCCCAGTGCCTGGAGAATGTGTTACCTGTGGCTAGATTGAAAGGGACATCTGAGGTAACTGCATGATTATGGACCTAGGATTCAGGATATGATCAGAGGCAAGGCAGTGCCAAAAACCTCAAAGGGATCACTCACTCTGTTTCCCAAAGGTCAGGGCAAAATGAGGGAATTTCTAATTTTTTAGATATTAATCTTTTAAAGTAGATGCCTTTTTTTTTTTTTTTTTTTTTTTTTAAGGTTTTCATGCCTTGTAGGGTAGCTGTACAGGGTAGAAAAGATTTTAAAATCACAAAATTTTATTCTCCCCTTCCTTTCTTTAGAGAATAAAGACTTAATCCTTAAGTCTTTATTCTTCATCCTAAGAATTGGAAACTCTCTGTAATGTCCATCCATCCATCCATCCATCCATCCATCCATCTATCCATCAATCCATCCATCCATCTCTGCAACCTGATCTTTTCTTTTTTTGTGAGAGAAAAAAAAGAAAGCTCTGTCACCCAGGCTGAAGTATAGTAGCATGATCTCAACTCACTGCAACCTCTGCCTCCCAGGCTCAAATGATTCTCCTGCCTCAGCCTCCCGAGTAGCTGGGATTACAGGCATGCACCACTAAACCCAGCTAATTTTTGTATTTTTCGTTGAGATGGGGTTTTGCCATGTTGGCCTGGCTAGTCTTAAACTCGTGACCTCAGGTGATCTGCCTGCTTTGGCCTCCCAAAGTGCTCAGATTACAGGCGTGAGCCACCATGCATGTCCTGCCACCTGATATTTTCAAATTTTTCCACACAAACTCTGCACTTCAATTCTCTTCATTATGCCCCAAACATGTCATTCCTCTGCTCACCCTGAGAATTCTTCCTCCTTCCCTTCCCTTCCCTTCCTTCCTTCCTTCCTTCCTTCCTTCCTTCCTTCCTTCCTTCCTTCCTTCCTTCCACCCTTCCATAATAAAGATTTCCCTCCTTCTTTGCTGCCCTATGGTGGAAAGTGCTTTGTATTACTGCTTATGTGTGTATTCATGTGAGTGGGGGTATGACAGAGTGGGCTGAGGGTTAGGAACGTTGCACTATACATTAGAGGGAGGATCTGGCCTTCTTGAAAGTAGCCTTTATATGAGTATTGCCCAGTTATTCTCAAAGCGGAATTTAATCTTCAACCTCCATATCAGTGGGCCTGTGAAGGTTTCATCTCTGCATGTGACTCAGTTACTTACAGCTCCATTTGGGCCCCAAGTTTGTCCTGACTCACTTCAAGGGGGCTGGAGTGGTGGAGACAGGAATATTCACAACTCCAATTCTCTCTTTTTTCTAAGTCAAGAGAAGTAAATATATATATATATATGCATGCCAATGGTCTGGGAATAAATGATTGCTGTGCCCTGAAGTTGATAAATCCCCTTCTTGGAAAGGCAGTGAGAAGAATCTATAAAATCATTTTATTTAACAGTGTATCTGTTCCCAGCACTGAAGATAACAACTGGCTGGTTATCTGATTCATGGCTTTAGAGATGTTGGATCTCTCTGTTTTGTCTTCTCTCACTGCTGGGAATCTCATTTTGAGAGAACAAATTTGATCCAAGCAGAAAAGAGAGAAGTCTGTATTGTATACACATGAAACATTGGGTCCAAACAAAACCTTCTAATAATTAGGAAGAGAGAGGAGCTGGCTCTTCAGGACTTGGGTCAAATGCAGTCAATACGCCCTGCCTTCCACCTTAATTCCCTGTCCACTCAAGCTCTGAGAAAGCCCATATTTCTGGTGGATAATTTCTAGAGATCCTTGTAAATAGCAAATCCAGGAAAGATTGCTCTCCCTGGGCTGAGCAGAGAAAATATTTCAATTAGAGGCTTAACTGCATGGGAGATTAGCTGATTCTATAGACATTTTCTTGACTGAACCAATCAGGGACTACACTAAAGCAAAGCTGCAGTGTTGCACAACTGCATTGGGCTCCAGGCACACAGAAGCCGATGAGAATGCTGCCCCCTGGTGTTGTGCAGCACAGTGGCACTGGATGACAGAACAGCCTACAGGTTGCATGTTAGCTACTGTCCCCATTTGGGGTATGTTGAATTGTGGGTCCCAAAGGGGTTGTCAGAAATTTCCACCTGTGAGAATTCTAAATGACCTGTTTTCCAATTCAGAGTTCTTCCCTTCTTCTCCCAGTCAAAGGGGAAATTCTTGTTTTATACCACCTGGAGACAACGTAGGGCCCAGGCTATTGAAGGGTTGGAGTCAGTGGGCCTAAGTGCTTGTCCCAGCTCGGCTGCAGGAATAGTGGATCCTTTTTGCTAATGTGACAATCTAGCCTGCTGCTAGTTTCACAGAACCTGGTGACCTTGGGAGGAACATAGTAGGCAAACTACTTGGGAGATAGACTTTAAAAGCAGAAGCTGAGATTTTCACAAAGGTGGGGAAGGGAGACAGAAATCCTATTTTCTTTATGCTTAAAGGTCTGAAGTTATTCTTATGGTCAAAGCAAGAGGCTGATATAGAACAGACAGGCATAGATTCAGGACAGGGATCAGGGTGAGACTAGTAAGTCAGAGGTGCAACATTTAAGGGTACACCTAAAAACTCAGTAATCAAGATCAATAATATTTTAATGCAATGATTTTTAAAAGTTGGAATTAATGCAACAAATCCATGATAAACAAAATATCAAAATGTTAAATAAAGACAGGTTCCTATCCTGCCCTTGCTGACTCACTTCATTTACCTTGCCCTAACCCTAACCCTAGGGAGGCGACTTTAGCGGTCCTCTGATGCCTTGTGGTGTAATAGAGAGAATGACACTAGGAAAAGAGTGGAGTTTGAGTTCCACTGCTGCTGCTTACTTACTACAGGTTCTCCTAAGCCTCAACAAGGAAGACAAGAGATTGTTTCTCTTTTGAGGTTGTTATGGGTCATGATATGAACAAAAAAAATACAACTCTTGTTTTTAGAAACTGCAGGTCTCCTTCAACTGTGTGTATGTGTGTGTGTGCGCGCACATGTGTGTGCGTGCGTGTGTGTGCATGTGTGCGTGTGTGTTTAATATAACTAGGGCTTTTAGTTCACCCTCCAGAGCTAACCCCTTAAGCCTTTCAGGAAGCCAGACAACGTTCTCAGCCTTTCAGGCTCTCTGTTCATCTCTTCCTTCACTCCTCACTGGCCCTTCCTTTTCTCTCTCACCAGAGGAACTATCTGCCCTTTGCAAGAGCTCAGCTCCCATGTGCCTGCCCAAGGTTTGCCATAGGCCACATATGCTTCTTATTTTTAGACAATAGGGAGGAAATGGGAGGAGGGTGGAGTGTCTTCTTTGAGGACATTGCCTTTGAACTGTGCTCTGGAAAGGTGTTGTCCAGTTTTCTCTGGCCTTCACTTTTGCCTTCTGCCTTCTGCCTTGTCGGGCTTGCATGAGTGGCCCGCGCTTATTTGTCAGCGTGGTTCCCCTCTACTTGGAACCGTCTTCTCTGCCATACCACCCTACTTAAACCACTTTCTCTTCTTACCTGGCCTCTTGCAATAACCACCTAATTTATCTCCCTGGTTCCATTTCTCTTAGCCTGTTATGGTCCATTTTCCCCTCAGCAGGAGTGCTTAAAAACAATTTTTTTTAAAGAAAATTATAACATGCTGCTCCCCGACTTAAATCTTCCATAGGTTCCCATTGCATTTAAAATTAAAACTGAACTGCATAATCCAACCTAGGAATTCTGAAACTTTAGCATACTCGGAATCATCTGGAGGGCTCGATAAAACACAGTGAGGGGCCCCATCCCAGAGTTTGTGACTCAGGAGGTCTGGGTGGGGCCTGAGAATTTGCATTTCTAACAAGTTCCCAGGTAACATTGATGCTGCTGGCTCCAGAACCACAGTGAGAACACTGATCAAGCCTGCAAAGCCTGACCTTGATGCCCCCACTCCCCCACTCACCTTCTACTACTTTTCCACCACCCACTTGGCCTGGTCATGCCTGCCTTTGTCCTGTTTTCTCAAATGTCTTGTCCTCATTCCTGCCTCAGGGCCTCTGCACTACCTGCTCCCTCTGCCTGGAGCTTTCCTTCTCCAGATAGTCTCATGACCAGGTTCTTTTTAAATGTCTTAGCTTCCATGCCACCACCTTGTCTGCCCAGTCTGCTTGGCCCTCCAGCTACTCTCCATCAAATCTTTCGGATTCCCTCTATCTTGTTTATTTATTTGTTTATCTGTAAATGGTCTGTTTCCTTCATCAGAATAAAAGCTCCATGAGAGCAGGAACCTTGTCTGTGTTCTTTGCCAGCACCCAGCACAGTCTCTGGCACATAGACAATACGCAATATATATTTGTTGAATGAATGAATGAATGATTAATGAATACCAGTAAGTGGTGGAGCCAGAATTTGGGCCCAGGCCTTTCTCACTGCAGAGACAATCTTAATGCTTAGTGTGTGATTTGTGCTAGGGATGCTGAGGCACACACTTGGCTGGTCTCCCTGACTCTATTCTTGCACACACTACTCCCTCCGGAGCACTATTATTGGGCTACTCTTAGGAAAAGTTCACCTTGATAGCTCCTGTTTCCCTTCCCAAACAAGTCTAACCTCCTTTTCCTGGCCTTCAAAACATGCATGAAAATAGTCATCTTGGCTGGAATCACGGCTCTGCTGTCAAGTTCATTTATTTGGTTATGACTTTGGTTAAGCATATTCTCCATTGTTCTTTTCCGATGACAGATGCCATGAAAATCATTATTCATTTGATCATTTACTGATTAAGAGCCTGGGCCTTAGAATCAGAGACGTCTGGAGGCAGTAATTATGTTTTAGGGCTTTTGACAAATTACCGAATCTCTGTGAGCCTCAGTTTCCTTAATTTAAGATGAGTGCAATAATAAAACCTACCTCACAGGATTTTTGAGAGGATTAAATGACATAACGGAAGCAAAACCCCACAGCACGGTAACTGGCATACAATAAGCAGTCATACATGTCACTTAATTTGATGATGGTCTGTCTGTTTAAGTTATAACTGGAGCAACCAATAAAGTGATTTTTTTTTCTTAATTCCCAGGACAGGGTCAGAAGAGGGTGAGAAGTTTGGCAGGTGCTGGTTTGGAACCAGGTAGGGTGTTTTCTGAATTTCTTGGTGTGGTCTGCGGAAGAACTACAGACAAAAGAGTATGCTTTGAGAGGTCTTGAGTTTCCACAACATCTTTCCTTATTTCCTGTCTTAGGAATTTAAGTGGGATCATCTTTGCACTGTACCTGCTGCCCCAGTGGAAGCTGAATGCCTTTTCAGGGTAACATTCCCTGTTAATCCAACACTGCTCTTTGGTCTCTCACAGGGTGGATTGTGGGGCAGTTCATTTCCATGTTTCAGTCCCATTGGTTAAACACAGACAGGCCTTCCAGGGTCCTGTTTTTATCTCCATGGGGGTATGTGTGGGAGAACCAACGGTATCAGCATGTACTCTGGAGGGCTCCTCAACCTTGGATAAGGAGAAGTTCTCCATGGATGTCCAGTAGGTAGAGGTGGAAACTGAATTTACTTCCTTCTAGCCCCATTCTGGATGCTTTTATTGACAGATAAAACCCCCACCCATGCCCATTTCTTTTCCCAGAAATGCCAGAATCTGATTTTGGGTCCCGGTACCAATTTCTCAAGTTCCTTTTGCACGCTGCCCTTGCTTCAGTGAATTCTCCTGAGTGCTGCTCCTTTACTCTTTTGCCTGGGCAGAGTACAGTAGCAGAAAAGAGTCTGTTTCCCCTACAGAAGACATCTGCCCTTCCTCCGATTTCCACTTTTCACCTCTCTTCAGAGGCAGATGGCTTGTAGCCAATACTCATTTCAAGCAGGACATTTACATATTCCTGTCCTATTGAAGGAAATAAAATAAGCTTGGGAAAGCCTAGACTTATAGAGAGGTGATGACCAGCTGACAGGAGCCGGCCAGGAAAGCCTCCGGATCCCTCAGTTAAAAACATGTTTGTTTATATGGCACATCTCAGGGCTGCTACCTTTCCAATGCCATTCAGGGCAGGAAAGAGTCAGGCAGACTCCTTCACCTGAAACAGGAGATGGTGAAACTCTGGGGTGATAAAAGAAAGCATAACAATAGCGGCAGTAATATAACACATTTAAAATTCTACATCTGCCTGGAGGGCCTTTAATCAAGGATTTCAAAGCACTTTCCCAGATCTTGCCCATTCATCTTTACCACATCCCTGGGAAACAGCTGGCAGGTAGGTAGCAGAGCATTAAAATTAGGGTACTGTATCATTATCTTTGATAACAGCACTATCTGTTTAGACAGCATTTTTTCTGAAGAACTAAAGAGCTCCATACACATTATATTATCTGATTCTCACTTAGTCATACAACATCCCCCATATTTGCTGACTTGCAGGTAGTTTGGAAAGCTTTGGATCCACAGAAATGCACTACTTTACTGCCTACTCTCTCCCCTCCCACTCCTGCATAATTCACAGGCACTTCCCACTGATGGCCTGGCTGACTTTAAGCCACCAGTACCATGGGCTGGACCACCTTCCTTGTCTATCACCAAGACACAAGCACCCTTAGCACATACATTCAGTTTTATGTCAGTGATACCAAAGGCTGTAGGAAGAACAAATCATAAATTCCCTCATCAGATTTCGTTTGAGTCTCATTTGTTGGGTTTTAAAACCTCACTTGTATGGCTATTAGATGGACTTCATGATTAGTATGAAGATACACCATTGGAAATGGATCTGCAGGGTCTACCAATCATATAAACCCATGGTTGAGGCTAAGCTTCTAGCACAGTCTCTGTCCACCTTGAAAGAGGGCATCACCTTTATAATTGGCCCAGGGGATTGCTTTGATTTGTAAGAACTTCTGTATTTCTCTTTCACTGAAGTCATCAGGCAAGTGATATTCTTCTGTAATGTACTTATAGTACATGTTACAGTTGTAAAGAATCAATCAATTGTATAATTGTTTCCTTATTTGTCTTCTCCACTATCCTAATAAGCTCTACAAGGGCAGGAGCTACATTTGTTCTAATCACCCCTATATCTTCAGAGTTAAGCACACATCAGTTGCTTAATAAAAATATCTGTTGAATGAGTCTAGGCACAGTGGCTCATGCCTGTAACCCCAGCACTTTGGGAGGTGGAGGCGGGTGGATCACTTGAGGTCAGGAGTTCGAGACCAGCCTGGCCAACATGGTGAAACCCTGTATCTACTAAAAGATACAAAAAAAAAAAAAAAAATCAGCCAGACATGGTGGCGCACGTCTGTAATCCCAGCTACTCAGGAAGCTGGGGCACAAGAATCACTTGAACCCAGGAGGCAGAGGTTACCGTGAGCTGAGATGGTGCCACTGCACTCCAGCCTGGGTGACAGAGTGAGACTCCATCTAAAAAAAAATCTATTGAAAAATAAGGGAACAAATAATGGCATTTATCACATTGAACATTCTCTGGCTTAGGGCTTCTAATCACACCCTTTCTGCACTGGTGTAAGTTCCATGTCTGGGCATCATAATGGCCCCCACCCCCATGCCATATAATCACACACCCTGGGAAATGCAACCTTGCCAACCCTCCCCCCTCATTTTCCTCAGTCCTTGAGAAACACAGGTGCTGCTTAGATAGAAGCCTTATATTTGGCCCAGTCTCTTCCAATAATTTAGTTGAGCTCTGGGCTCGGAATTTTTATATGGCCTGCTCAAAAAGCCCAGTGCTTCCAGCAAAATCTCTCACTTGCACCTGTCCCCGTGGTATGGAGAGAGAAACACATAAACTCTGGGGCCATAGAAACTTGAGTTAAAATCTTAGTTCTATTGCTTATAGCTGTGTGACCTTGGCCAAATCTCTTACCTCTTTGAGCTTCCGTTTCTTCAGCAGTTACCTGGAGATGATAACATTCACATTGGGTTGTCGTGTGGGTGACATGAGAAAGCACAGGCAGCAGGCTCAGTAAATGATGGTTCCCTTTCCTTCCCTTCTTTCCTTGACCCCTTCCTTTGACTTATCCTCCCTCCTGGCTGCTAGTTATAGTCTGGATGCCTCTAGCTGTCATTCCCTAGGTTTTAGGCTCCATGCTGGAAGAGTTGAGACTCAGACTATATTTAGATGCCTTAGCGCTTTCGTTTTTTTATACCACTGTGTTGCTATGGTGATGGTGGAGAGGGGAGGGGAAGGACAGCTTGAAAGGAAAGATGGAGCTCAGCGGTGAGGATCGGTGGCCTTGGCTGTGGACTGTTCCTGGCTGGTACTCTCCAAGGAGATTTACCTGTGCATTCCATCAGGAGATGCAGCAAAGAGATAGGAGGAGGTAGTGATTAGTAAAGGCTCTTAGGAAAAGAGAAGATAAAGAGGACTGACTGTTGAAAACTGCTTGCTACACTGGCCCAGACACAGCCTTAACTCCAGGAATCTTCCTTAAGTGGCTTCTCTAGCAATTGAGTCAGGAGACAGCAAATGGGGTTGGGTGGAGAAATGACATCAGTTATGTTGGAGTTTGGAAGATGTTCAGACCAGACTCCTTCACAGGAAGAAAGTCCCATCTTTATACCATGGCTCAGGATTGTCATGGATTCTATTGATTAAGGAAACCAAAGTCATACAAGGGCAGAAAAGAGAAGTCCTTTTATTTGTGCACGGAGCTCCGTACACTCAGTGGATTTGAATGTCTGCATGGTAGGCTCCAAGCTGACGTAAAAACTTGCACTGTAGAATGATCCAGTGTTCCTAAAATGGTTACACATCATTTCACTGGGTCCTCAAAAATGGCCTGGTGAAGTGGGATTATCTTTACACGAGGAAATGACATAGATAGGTTGGCAACTTGCCCAATGTCACACAGCTGGTAAATGGCAGAGCGGAGAATTGAAGTCAAGCCACCTGGACTCCAAATCTAATGTTCTTTCTAGTATACCAATGGTTACCAAAACTAATTATTTAAAGCTGAAGAAAATTTATGTGAAGATGAAAGCCTTTGGTGAAACAGAACCAAACAAAGCAGATATAAGCAGAGACGTTCAAGTTGAAGTAGAGAATCTCCCTTCGACAAAACCTCCTTCCACTTCATCTGCCAGAAGAGAGGGTCCTAGGCAGCACTTCTGTAAGGGTGGTGGTTGAAGCACCCATATTAGAAACATCTGGTATAATTGTAAAAGTGCCAATTCCTAAGTCCCAGTCCCAGATTCTGATTTGTAGATCTGGGGTACTTTTCTTTGGACAAGCACCCAGGAAATTTGGATAAATACTAATTTAACTGGAGTTAAACAAACAACTCTTGACTCAGAAAATTGGGAGATGGAACAAAATTGCATCACCTATCTCTTTTTCCTATCTGATTCCTCAAGCTCATTTTTAGCAGCCTGAGGTCAGGCATGTCAAAACAATCAGGCTGGATTGTCTTGTGAAGTTTTCCAACTGCCCTCTGGGCCTCCATCAGTGGCTGATCCCTGGGCTCTAGGCTATGTGGGTCATCAGGGTCCAGGTGAGGCCACAGCCATTGTCTGACCTTGGTGGGGTCATCATTGTACCCAACAGCAGATACAAGGAGACTCTGGGTGGAGGGCAGGGAAGAAGGGTATTGGATTCAAGAGCACAGGAGGGGATGTTTTTCAGATGAAAAGTCCCAAAGGAGCATGCAAAATTGGGACTAAAAATATATTTATTGGCCAAAGCAGAAGGTTTGGGAAAATCTGCAGGGAAAGAATGCTTAATTTCTTATTCATCAAAGGGTTGAAAGAACAGTATGAAAAATGAAGGAGATTCTGAAGGTGCTGTTGAAGGGAGAAGTCAGTGTAAGATTTTTAGTTCTCCTAAATTCTGAGGACCTTAGGATGTTCCCCTCCCTTATAAATAACAGCTCCCTACGGGCAAACACTGTACTTTACATACATTTAATCCTTCTCAGAGCACTATTAAGTACTAGTAGCATTTCTATTTTGCCCATGAGGAATCTGAAGCTATTAGCAGTCAGGTAACTTTGTCCAAGGTCACCCAGCTAGGAAGTGACAGAACTAGGATTTGACCCCAGTGGTCTGATTCCAAGACCCCTGCATACTTGTCCAAAACCGACTGACCCTAAATAGGTGTAAATAGTCCAATTAAATGTCCATGATAAGATTTTCTAAAAATATCAGATTTCAATTTTTTTAATAATTTGTTGGGGGGTGACCCTACTTAGCTGAAGCTTTTAGGTAATCCAGCACCAGGTAGGTGAAGGAACGTCTCCAAGGGGGTTATATTCCCAATCTCCTTTGCTGCTTCCTGCTCTGGCAGGAGATTGCATTTGTTCAGTTGTTTTTACAAAATCTTCTTAAAACAAAATCTTGTTAAATCAACAATAACAACAACAACAATGCAACATATTTATTATGTAAGCCCTGCATACAATGCAGAGCTGAGATCCCATCTCCTGAAGAAACTTTCCCCATGACTCAGGCCTGCAAGCCCTCTTCCTCTTCTGAACCTGGTCTCATTTCTAGTTTGTAGCTACCACGTGGCACCCAGCACACACAACTTCTATCTTCTCTCACCTTGCCCTGTGAGCCCCATGGGGGTATAGCCATGTTATACACCTCTCTGTTTCTCCAATGCTTGGCCAACTGAGGCAAGCTTAAGCCATCAAGCATTCCGCTGAACCAAAGGGAAAATGAAATTGAAGAAGGCCAAGGAATTATGGGCACAGAGGGAAGTGAGAACGGATAGCCCAAATTCACCAGCCTTCTGTGTAATTTCAATACTGATGGAAATGCTCTTGAATACATTTCTTTCTTCCCCATCTGTACCAATTCCCTTGGGTCATAATTAACTTTCATATCCCAGCACTTTGTCCTGGGGTCAAGGAGGGACAGGTAGGGAGAGGAGGGAAACGGGCAGGAAGGAGACATGACCTAGTCACAACTCACAATCTGAGCTCATGGTCCAAAGGAAGGTGGCCAATTCTGGTTTTAAAAACCTTCATAAGTTTAGGTTCCACATGATTAGTTTCTACTGTTCCACTTTGGAGACTGACCTAGCTCCTCTCCCCAGCATCTCCTTTAGATTCTGACCACATGTGTAGAGTGATTGTTTTTCCAAGAATCCATGCCTCAAGCATGAAGCTTTCTGATGAGATTTATCATCTCTGGAGAGCTCTTTACAGTGGATGAAATGCTTCCCCATGCATGACCATTCAGAGATTCCTAACCACCCTGTAGGTTGGGCAGGGCAGTTATCAAGGACCTCACTTTACTGCTGAAATGAAATTATGGGGTTAGTTTTGGGGGTATATTGCTCTATTTCCTCTCTCCCAAAGGAAAACAAAATCCTGTTGGGGATTCAGCTGCAAACATCTTAAGTTTTGGAGGAAGAAGAGAAAGAGAGGCGAGTCCTTTTTTCCAGAGACAATAAACTCTAGCCCTGGTCAGCAGACAATTGACCGTATTTCTTATAACTTGTTGCCTACTACCAACTTCTAATCCCTGAAGGGTAGCAAGTCCCAATAATCCTTTGCATATGCAGTAGGCACTTCTGTTTACAGTTATTTCGTTTTATTCTCTTAACAGCCCAGTGAAGTCTATGCAGTTAGGCTCACTTCCACTTGAGAGTTACAGGAATTGAGACCCAGTATTGTCAAAAAATCTGCCCAAGTTCACATAGATGGTAAATGGTACAGCTCAGCTTAGGCTCATATCTTCAGAAAATGAGGCCAGGGATCTTTTTAATACTCTGTTCCTCTCTGTCTTTGAGCATTACCCAATCCACACCTGGACATTCTGGAGGCAACAAAAGCAGTATATGAAGATGGTCCATTTCCATGGATCAAGGGTATTACAACAGAAGAGATAAGTTAAGAGTGAAGATCTTGTTGTCAGGTTGACCTATGTTTGAGTCATGACTGACCACTTGTAGCTGAATAACATTGAGAAAAGCACCTTTTTAAGCCTCTATATTCTCATCTGTAAAAGGATGATGTGATAATTAAGTGAGATGCCCTCCTGCAAATTACTTAGCAGAAATTGGTCAATATAAACTCATTGCTGTTGTGATTCTTGATAATGCTCCTGATATTAATCACTAAATCCGTTTTAATTAAGGGGTCCTGCATAACATTGTATCACCTTGGTTATTTTCCAAGATGGAGGTGGTATCTCACATGCTTAGACATCTTTTCTATTTCACCAACTTTCCTATTCACTTTCCTAAAAGCGGCTATAATGTTGCTTCTTTAGCACAACCCACATTAAGAGTAGTTTCAATGTCTATTGTTAACCTTCTAGGGCTTGAGGATAGAAATTCTGTGAGTGGGTAGTTATCTTATCTTTTCGCCCTGCTGGTCATTATTCAGCCAAGCTGAACACATTTTTTTCTTTTCATTTTTTTCCTCACACTCTGTCTAGTCAAGTTTCTAAAGTAGCAAACTTGTCATTGAAGCGACCAGACAGAACACTTAGCATTTTTCTCACATGCACACATTTTCAAAGTACTTTTCCATCTCTCTCCAATGCTCAATGTCTAGAGGGAATGTGGTGTTTTGGAGCATGGCATTAAGAGAAGGGAAAATTGAATGTTTTCTGGAATTGCTATATGCCTAATGGGGACTTGGAAAATATCCATTGAGAAAGAGGAGAAATGGAGTTGGAGTGAGAAATTAAGAAACTGTCTCAGCTCAGAAAACTGGATTTCAGGGTCTGAAGAGCTCTAGGTCTCCAGATTCCTAGAATTCTGTTTCCCAAATGGTACTTGTTTGACATTGGACATGGGAGGTGTCAAGAATGTGATGGAAGAAGAAGATGCTTGAGGAATAATGTTTATAAGGCGGATGATGGAAGGGAAGACATGGTTAGACAAACTGTGTAGTAGGGGAGGGATGGAAAAAGGCTTTTCTGGACCTCAGAAATTAAATTCCATTTACAAAAGTCTATTGAGTTTCCATGGGCAAAGTATGTGATAGGCATTAGGGGGTAAAGAAGTTAAAAAGATGAGTAAGACATTGTTCTTTATCTTAAGAGCGTCACAAGACATGGACAAATATTGAGAAATAGTGACCCAGAATCCATCAAGGCCAAATTCATAACCTATAGATTCTCTATCTGTGGACATTTCTTCTGAGCACTGGTGTTGGGAAGGGGAATAGATTAGCACCCCATTTTTCATGCACAACAAAACAAAACACACCAACACACAAAATTGTGTAGCAATAGTAACAATTATTATTATTTACTACTAAAAAATCACATACAATCAGATTATGATTTCTTTCCGTCTATGCATTCTCCTTGGACTGTACTGGTATTGCCATGAAGGTGAAATATTGACCTGATTTCTCCTGGATAGCAATGTTTGCAGTTCAATCTGGTAACTACTTAATGTGATGCCCCAAGGCCCTTCTCTTACCTTTAACCCAACCCACCTCCCCGCCTGCAATGACCCACATTGACTGAATCCCTACAACATGCCCAGTCCCATTTGGCACCTGGTAAATGTCAGGTATCATAATACGATGCCAACACTATGGAGAGATGAATAAAACAGTTTCAAGATTTCGCAGTCCAATGGGGAAAACAGACACGTAAGCAGATATTTATACTGTAGTCTCTGATTTATGAAACTGGGAAGAGCCTCAAAGACTTCAATGTTCCAATATGTCCTATACCACATGTTGTTTAATAAAATAACAGCTAATACTTACATGTCATTTAATATGCTCCAGGCACTACTATGTGTGCTTTATATGTATTAACTCATCAAATCTCCACAACACACCAGAGTAGGAACTATTATTACTCCTCTCTCAAAAATGATAAAAACTGAGGCACAAGGAGGTTAAGTTACAGACAATAAATGACAGAGACAGAATGTGAACTGAGGAGGTCTAGCTCCATAGTCCATGTCCTTAACCACTATACTATACTGCCTTTCAAATGAGATAATAAAAATTGCTTTTCAATGAAATAGAGGGAATTGTGGCCTCTCTCATCACCTCCGAGTCTCTCTCTAGCTTCTTTATAGCCAGCATTTACTGAGTGTTCCTTATGTGCCAGATACTATGCTAAATGCTTTCAACACATCTCATTTAAGTCTCATTCAACTTGATGAGGCAGGTACTAGCATTAGCTTCATTTTACAGAGGAGGGAATTGAGAATAAGAGAGATTCAGTAAAATCCAAAGTTGCACAGATAAGCGAGATGAAACCAGGATTCCAGCCTAGCTTAGTTGGACTCCAAGCCCAAAGCCTTCCTTTGTTTAAAAAACAATTTTTTTTAATTTAATTTTTTCTTTTCTTTTTTTTTTTTTTTTTTTTTTGAGATGGAGTCTCACTCTGTTGCCCAGGCTGGAGTGCAATGGCACGATCTTGGCTCACTGCAACCTTCACCTCCCAGGTTCAAGTGATTCTCCAGCCTCAGCCTCCCGAGTAGCTGAGATTACAGGAGACTGCCACCACACTCGGCTATTTTTTAATATTTTTGGTAGAGACGGGGTTTCGCCATGTTGGCCAGGCTGGTCTCGAACTCCTGACCTCAAGTGATCTGCCCCCCTCAGCCTCCCAAAGTGCTGAGCCACCGCATCTGGCCGATTTCTTTCTTTTTTTTCTAAAACAATGTTATAGCACCAAAGCCTTCATTTGACCTGAATATCTTCTTCCTCTGTAATGGGCTATTTTTGCTGGAATCTCAAGAACAATAGGACGAGTATCTCTAGTTCCCTCTGCCTAAGACCAGACATGCCAAGGCTTCTGCTCTGGGAATGTGTTTGCATCCACCTCTTGCTGAGATGAATCAGATTCCATAAACCACCCTCTACTACCCAGAGTCAATGCTGAGTTAGGTGTGCTGGAGGGAAACCGATGGGGCTGTCAGTAGAGGAGTTCCAAAGTCAGTAGAGGAGTTCCCGTGAAGTTCCAAAGGCCCTGATCGACTGGAGGCAGGCTGCTGCTGATGTCAGCTTCTATAGGTACCACTATCCAAAGCCTTATGATTTTCCAAGAAAAGAAATATTCTCAAGAATCTCTAGCCATCTAACATAGTTTTAAAATTGCTACAATTGCCCAAAGGGAAAAATAATTCAGAATCATTCTTATCTCCAGATGTCCTTGTCAAAGTCCAGGCTAGCGTATCTTTAGGATAACCATCATAAAAATGAGAAAAGGAAAAGCATTTTATGTGAAGAAGAAGAACAGGCAGACACAGGCAGATGGCGCTCTGGAGGAGCACAGCCCTCCTAAGGAAGCTCTTAGGCTGCTGTGCAACTTCCATTTATCTTCTCAAACTTCCTGGAACATTGGCCGCTGACATACCTTATCTATCTATTGATGGCCCAGAAGTCATATAAACACTGTCTATCAATGGCTACTGGGACTTGTGTCCAGCAGGTTCAGACACTTGCTATTTGATCTCATTTATCTGCACTTTTTTTTCCTTAATGCTCTGCCATAAAAAAAAGTTAAAAGCTATAATCTCCCCCTTTTTCCTGTCTTAAGCAGTTGCTCTCCATCAAATATTCAAAGTCATTTTCTGAATGTACAGAAAAATCATTTGAGCTGCCATTCACAATTTTCGCTCTTAGGTAAATCAAACAAATTGGAAGCAATTGCTGTAAGAGCTATACAGGCAAACAAATTCAGCTCCATCTCTCATATGTTTCTGCTTCATGGAATTTAAGCTCCATGCACCATCCGTCATTTCTACTTTATAAAAGACGTGCATGGACCAGAACTTTGCAGCCCATGTTAAATAGGAAATTAACTAACAAGTTCTCTAAATATTCATGGTGCATCTACATATGCAAGGAAATGTGCTACAAATTTTGACAAGGCATAAATCGGATTCTCTGTCCACCAAGAGATTGAAATATATGTGCACAATAGGTAATATTTCATAGTTATAGAACAGGTGCTACAGGAAGTGTGTAATCAATGGAGAGAGAGTTCACTTGGTAGGTATTAAAAGTTCTCGAAAGGGCTGGGATGGAGCAGGTCATTGAGAATACATAAGATTCAGGTAAGTGAGGTACAGAGATTAGGAAAAGAAGATTATGAACACTGAGGCACTGAAACAAGAAAATATGAAGTGCCTTTAGCAGACAGTGGGAAGGCCCATGTGGCCAGAGCAGAAGGGTTGTGGGGGCAAGTAATGAGATATACATCTGTTTGGTGATGCTCTGAGAACTAACAAAGCCCCTTATCTAAATAGGAGTTCCTTGAGAATAGAATTCATCTAGGTAGGTTTTCTGGGGAAGCCAGTGCCCACCAGTCTCCTGTGGATACTGCTCTTTCTTTCCTAAGGATTGCTTTAGAAGCAAATCCCTGAGAGCTGTGTCAGCTAGGATAACTCTCTCTGCTACTCTCAGGTAATGGCTCCTTCCTCATCAGGCTATCAACCCTTCTCCTGCTGCTTCTGACACCTGAGTCACTGGACTCAACATTGAAGACCTGGCTCATAGGCTTCCTGCCAGCATCCTGGGTGGCTTTAGTGGCCCAGGATAACTTATTATAAATCCTTGGCCCTCAGTTCCTTGACCTTTTCCCTTTTAATAGCCTCAACCTTTACTTTACCCATCCACTCTCAAGTCTACACCCTGAGCATTATCATCACCTAGAACTACTCCTCATCAGAGAAATCAAATTCAAACATTCCATAGCTGAACTTCTTATTTTCTTTACCAAAGCTTCTTCTCCTCCTTTAATCCCTATGTCAGTGGATGGTACCACTATGCATTCTTGCCTGCATTCTGGCTTCCTCTCCAGACTACCCCCATTTCCAATCAGGAACCAGGTCCTGTTGTTTTTACCTACTTCTACCTCATGAACACATTTTGTTTTTTTCATTGTCTGCTAAAACTCTCATATATTGGCCACCATCACCTCTGGCCTGGATTCTAGTAACAGTCTCCTAACTTATATTCCTGACCTGATTTGTACCCACTCAACTTCATTCACCCAACACAGCTGAAGTTATCTGTTCAAGTGGCAAACCTCACTATGCTCTTCCTTCCTTCCAAATTTTGAATGGTAACTCCTCTGTCCTCCAAACTTCTTAGCATGCTGAAAGAGGCCTTTTTCTAGAATGCTGTTACTTGTTCTCTTCCTTGCCCAGTTCCACACATCCTCCCCATCTCAGACACCATCTTCTCTGAGATGCTTTTCCCAACTTCCTTAGACTGGTTTGGGGAGCCTCCCACAGGGGGTGTTTGCCTTTGGGATGGCACTTAACATACTAAATACTTAATTGAAATTACTTGTTTATAAGACCACCTCCAGCATGAAGAACAGTTTCCAAACCATAACAGTAGCTCATAAATGCTTATGAAATGAATGAAAAGAGATGCAAGCGAGAAACATTTTGAATATAGGAAGGGGAAGTAAGACAAAGTAAAAGATAAATTTAAGGTTTGCTACTGGGTGAAAGAGGTGGGGATTGTGGAGCAATGAGCAGAGGAGGAACTTCCAGAAGAGAAGAAGCAGGTTTTGAAAATGACACTTTCAAGTTGGGCATGCTGACTTGGAGAATGACTAGATATGAGGGAACAGAGCCAGGAAACACAGATTTGGGACTTAGACACAAAGAAGGTATCTTTGAATCCATCTGTGTAGATGATGTGTTTAATACATATTGTGTGGCTTCATTACACCATCGAGCCATTGTGACTTCTGTTTGCTGTTTTCATGCAATATGATGCTTGTTTTTTAATTGGCTTCTACTGGTTTTCCCCCAAAAGATAATTTCTTTGATCAACACATTGGCTGACTACTGATTCATACATTTCTATTTATTTATAGAGAGAGGAGCAGAGGACCAAGATTTGTATACGCAGGAAATTTTACCAATTATCCAGGTAATTCAGGTATAAATGAGAGAGCTTTTTTTCTTAATTTTTGAAGTAATTATTTTCATTGTTTCTGATTTTGAAGATCTGCGGGGATGTTCTTCTCCTGTAACTACCCTTTCTGTCTTTTTTTGGAACGTATTTTGCTAACTGCAGCCGTTAATTACCTCATCACACAATCAAGCCATTGTGACTTTTGTTTGCTGTTTTTATGCAGCCTGATGCTTGTTTTTCAATTGCCTTCTACTGTTTTCCCCGAAAGATAATTTCTTTGATCAACACATTGGCTGACCATTGATTTATGCATGTTTTACCAGAAATATTCTTGCTTGCTCTCCCTCCTACCTCCTCTAAGTTGATTTCCCATTAAGGAATACTGTGTTCTGAATTTTCTTCTCTTCCCTTCCAAGTGAATAATTATCAGTACTTAAACTATCACATCATATGTGCATGTCCTCCTGCCTACTAATTAATTTCAGAAGCTCAGTGCCTTTCCACAGATAAAAGAACGGTGCATTGGTACTTCACAGGGGCCACATTTTACCCCTAGAACCCCAAATCAGTCCACATTTTCCTAATCGTGGTATACAGGTTTGATTTAGTAAAGTCACAATTATCTTTCAGAGTTGAAATATAAACATAAAGGCGCTTCATGAATCTAATCATATTCCTTCCTGCCACAGGAAGAACCTTTGGTCTTTTGGAAAAACTTGTATATAGTGGTTCTTATTCCAAATAAGTTAAATATATTGAATTCCTGATTCATATAGAAGTATTACAATATTTCCTTGATGAATTTGTATAGCTGGAAGCAGATCTCCCATGAAATGTGAAACCGCATCCCACTTGTGTGAGCTGCCCTGGTCAAATGTGTAAATCTCTAAGTGTAGCAAAATCTCCCTTTGCTCTAGGAAGTAGTTCTTAGCCTCTTGGGGGATCACAAACTGCTTCGATAATTCAGGTGCTTCTTACCAGAAAAATGCACATACTCACACACAATATTTTGTGTATAATTTCAGGGGGTTCAAAGATCTTTGAAAACCTAGCCATCAATCCTCTAAAGGTCCATGGAATGCCAGTTGACAACCCCTGGACTAAGAGCTAAAGATCAGTTGTTGATGGATGAGGGATTTCATAAACCTCAGAATGTGAAGAAAACAGCTGCAATGAAAATGTGCACTGCTGGGCAGCAGCTACAACTCGCAGCAGGAGATGCGCGGCTTGTGTATAGTCAAGCCCAGCATGGCACTGAGTGGGCTGCCATCTTCCTTTCTGCAGGACATCACGTTTTCTACTCATTATATTATGCGATTTAATTTTATGGCAGCAGAGCTCTGATTTTATAATGGAAGTCAACACAAAATAGCTCCTTTTTTAATAATAAAAATTTGTCTTACAATAATTTCAGCTAAAACAAACTCGGTTTTTAGCAGGAGGGAGGATGGGAAAGGAGGAAGCTCCTGTGTTAAAAGAGCTGCTCTCTTTGCCTCTTCTCCCTTCCTTCCTTCCTACAAACCCTGGCTGTTCACTTTCTTTAATATCTTATACTCCCTTGACTCCTACTCTCTTTTATTAGGTCTCATTTCATTTTCTTGAAGCTGGTACTTGAATATCCTATATCAGTTTCAATCTTTCAATGTCTACTATTGATCTCATTTCATATTGCTTTGCAGATATCTGGTGTCGGAGCCACGCACCCCTCCCTTGAATCCCAACAGGGAAGCTTGGTGCTTTTGATCATTTGAATCACCACCTCTTACGTTCTATTTTAACTTGAGACAACATAATCTCCCTCTTTCAATACTTACTTCAAACTTAGCTGATCTTTGATTTTTCAAAGTCATGTTTAGAAGTGTGACCTGCAGGATATGCCAGCCTGATAACTACAAATTGCAAGCTGGATTATTTTGCTCATCTCACCATCACCCTCACAATTGCATTTATTACAATTTTAAATGTACATGAAAGCTCATTAGTTACTGAGACAATTTGAGATTTTCTCTCCCTTCCCCCAAATCCTCTAAAACACCATTGTGTTATGGATATGCAGTTCTCAAGCCAACATTTCTCACCATGTTACTTCCTATCCAACCCTCACAGACTGTATACTTTGTTTTTCTTTGATTCTATTCTAAATAAATCCTTTTAGGGTTCTTGAGATCCTAACTCCACATGATTTTCAAAGGACTTTGATTTTTCTATCGTTAACATCAGGGCTTTATTACCTTCCTTCGTGTCCCTTGGCCTCCAACACTACTGAGCTACTTGCTCTTCCCAGATCCTCATATTCTTCTGCGTTTTTGCTTATGTGATTGTTTCTGTCTGGGGTGCACTTCCTTCCTTGTATACCTCATGACCCCCAGTCATTCTTTGAGGGTGTGCTCAAGTGTCCCTCAGCTCTCCTGGAATGCTTTCCTGATGCCCCTCTTCACTTCAATCCAGACCCACATGGATCCCCACCCTGCCCCTGTCATGCCTCTCAGGGCTCTTGTGTTGCAGAGCTGGCAGCTCTGCTTTGTAGCTGTTGATTACTTGTCCATGTCCATACCTCCCTCTAGACCGAAAGCTCCTTAAGGTCTGGGTATTATCACCTAGAGTGTCAACCTCCTTCCCACAGCCCTGGTTTGGGGTATATTCATGCCTCTAACCCTAACCACATTGTTCACATGGGAGTGGCTATCTTTTTACATAGCCTATCTCTCCCACAGAATGAATGGCCTAAATGTTCTCTGACAGTCCATTTCCAACATTTAAACTGAAGATGTGGGCCTGAGGGCTGCCTGTAGTTATGTCTCCAGCCCAGTGGAGGGAACCAGTTTGAGAGAAAAAAGATGGCCTGAAAGAAAAAAGAAAGAATTCTGGAGACATTTGAATTCCTGGTTTTCATCATCCCTGGGACTTTCTTTCTCATGCTTTGCTTATGCAAGCCAAAAAAATCCCAATTTCTCCAAAGTGAATTCAAGCTGCGTTTCTGCCCTTTGCAATCAAAGAATCCTCTGAAATAATATGGATCATCTTATTGATGTCTCTACCTCCAGTAGCTGACTCAGGTTTTGGCATTTAATATGGGCTTCAGAAACATTGGCACTGTTAGTTCAAAACCTGAAATTGTATTTGTTGTAATGTGGAATCAGGAATTGAGGTGGGAGTAAGCACATGTCATAATATGACAGATGTACAAGGCTTATACCTTAGAGCTGTATAGTGAAGTAATAACTCCACACATTCTTGGGTCTGAGTTTATTCTGGTGGTATTTGGCCTATGATGCTGCAGAAGTGTTGGCTATTTCTTATCTAACCAAGAATGATTAGCTCTCCTAGGGTATAGCCCTGAAAGACAAAATGAGGGAGACCATAGCATGCATACTTATTGGATGACTTGGTTGTCCAGTTGTCTTTCTGTTTGCCTGGTGCACAGGGTATTGGGTGAAGGAGACAGAACAGCTGAGATGGACACTGTTTACCAGCTCTGTGGTCCTGGGAAAGCAGCTTCACTTCTCTGGGCCCTCTTTTCCCCATTTGCCAAGTGGAGAGAGTAACACCTGTCTCACGTACCTCACAGGACTATTGAGGGGATGAGACAACACATACGGCAACACTTTGTTGTTGTCAAATCCTTTCTCGGAGAATCATGTCAGGCCCTTTTCTAAACACAGAGGCCACTGCAGGGCTGATGGGCTGGCTTTGATAAACACATGACATAAGGCAGGGTCACTGCTTCAAGAACTGGCCTCATGCACATTTGTCAAGGAGATGTGGTGAGCCTTCCCAACTCTGACGTCTGCTTTCTGTCTTTTCTGTCCTCTTGACTCAATTGTCAAACAAAGCTTCTTGACACTTCCCATTCTGCCACTGCTCAGAAAGCCTCTCTGCTCAGCATTTGGTCATGAAAATGGAGCCTGAGTCCCCTGCCTACCTGCCCCATTTGGGTGGAACACACCCTCTGGTACCTGCCCTAGCTCATGAGTTGGGCTGAACCTCAATGAAACCCGACAGGCTGTTCCCTCACAGACTCCCACTAGTTTGTGCAGTGTCCAGGATGTTTCCATTGAACACAGGTGGCTCTGCATAAGACCCAATGTTGACTGCTAGCCGGACGTGTGGGCCAGCATGGGAAAGTGGCCAGGGGAGCCTCATCTAGTTCTGACTCTGTTTCCTTCCTTGCTGACCTTTGCATAAGTAGCTTCCAGCAGCTTCCTAGTCTGCCAGACTGGAAAGGACATCTCTGACACCCAGTCCATGGCCTCCCCGCCAATGGGAGGCAGTGGTAGAAAGATGGAGGCTTTGGAGATGGGTTCAAATCCCAGCGCTACAGCCACCTACCTGTGGGAACTAGCACATAGAACACAACATTGCTGAGTCAGACTCTCAGCCTGTGAAATGTGGATAATAAAGCTTGCATAACATTGCAACAATGGCTGATGGTTGGGTAGCTGCCTGGTATAGAACAGGTGCTCCATAAATATCAGTTTCCTTTCCCATCCTTCAATTATAAGACCAACAGTTCCCATCATTACGACGTCTTACATTTCTGGAAGAAACTTGCATGCACAATCTAATTCCACAAATGAAAATATTTCAAAAAGAAATCTTGCAGGAAGAAATACATTTCCTTATCTCCCCAACCTGCTGAGACCCAAATTCTGGGTTCTGCATTCTCTCAGCAACAAGACAGAACACAGCATGAGCTATACTCCTTCCCAGCATGGGGACATCGAGGGAGGAGTGGGGTTCAGTTTGTCAGCCTCCTCAGGATGAAGACAGAATGTCCCCCCTGCTGTTGATGGGGAGGAGGTGCCTCCAGAGCTCTGAGCTGGGTATGGCTCAGCAGAGCCCTCGGGGCTGAGGATGTGTGTCAGCAGCAAAAATAATTTGCATCTGCCGGGGCTGCTTATGTTTTCAAAGCACTTTCTCTTCTTTTATCTGTTTTTCCTCATACAGTATCCATGTGAGTTGAGTATTATCGTTCCCATCTGACAGATGAGGAAATGAAGCAGACAGCAGCAGTATTGCAAGTGGCTAAAGCACAGGCCCTTAGGAATCAGACACAGAGCTGTGTCCACATCCTGGCTCAGGTGCATAACCTTGAACTAGCTGCTTACCCTCTGAGCCTCCATTTGCTTATCTAAAGTGTGGATCTGCAAGCGCTCACCTCATAGAGATGTTGTGAGGTTTACGAGGGCTTGTCACATGGTAGAAAAACACAGGTTTTGGAGATGAGTATTCAAATCCAGGTGCTCTAAGTATTGGCTCTACAAGGGCGCCATTGACAGATCAGCAAAGAGCTTTCTTCCATAACTTCACTTTGGTTGCTTCTGTCCTGGGGCTGTTGGCCTGAGACTATCCTAAGAGGGCCCCAGGACCCCCTGGCCAGCCAGTGCTCTGAGTGGGCTCTGGGACAAAGTAGAGAAACCACATTTCCTGTAGAAATCAGACGCCACGTCCAGTGACCTAGCATTGACACAAAGGCCAGAGATCTGGACCCCAGCCAGGTTCCTTCTGTGCCTCAGTTTCTCCATCTGTGAAAAGCACACAACTTACTTATGCTTTGAGCTTTTGAATTGTCACTTGGACCACGATAGCAGCTTCCTTCCCGGCCTCCTTGCTGCCCATAGGCCTGGCAGTTGCATCTTTACTCCATTTCTCTGCCCTTTGGCTGAATCCTTGACCCAAGCTTTCTCCCTGGAATGTGGAGTTTTAAGGATACTATGGCTGCCTGAAACAATGATATGTAAACTTGGGAGGGTGGATCCTGATTTTTCTATGTGTATGATGCAGCAATGAAAAATCATCTGAAGAGAGAGGGAAATGAGACAGAGGTGCAGAGAGAAGCAAGTAAGAAACCATTTGGTTCCAGGGAAAAAGACAGGAAGGTACCGGCAACTTCCCAGTTCCTGTTTTCAGCACCTGTTAAGGCCTGTTTGCCCTTCTGTGAGTTCTACACACACCCATATATCTTCTTTTTTTTTTCTTTGAGGTGGAATCTCGCTCTGTCACCCAGGCTAGAGTGCAGTGGCGCAATCTCTGCTCACTGCAACCTCCACCTCCTGGGTTCAAGCAATTATCCTGCCTCAGCCTCCCAAGTAGCTGGGACTACAGGTGTGTGCCACCACGCCCAGCTAATTTTTGTATTTGTAGTAAAGATGGGGTTTCACCATGTTGGTCAGGCTGGTATTGAACTCCTGACCTCGGGTGATCCACCTGCTTTGGGCTCCCAAAATGTTCAGATTACAGGTGTGAGCCACTGTGCCCGGCCCCCATATATCTTATATATTCAACTTTATAGATATATAAAAGATGTCTTTACTGGGTTCCTGCTTCTTATAACCAAAAGAGAGTGACAAGCATGCACTTCCTACCCTGTGTTTGGATGGGCTACATCGTCACTGGTTGTTCCTAGTCATGTCCAATTGTCACAGCACCCAGGTAAGTTCTTGGGCTGAAGAGGGTGTCACTGAACACAAATCGTTGACAATGAACAAGATGAATGTAACTCCAGGACAGGTGGCCTCTGCTTTACTGTGCAAGAAGATTTCAGCTGATCTATCTCAACATTTTCCCTGGATGTTTTCAAGTAGGAGGCAATATAGACTGGTGATTAAGAGCACAGGTCCCAGAATCAGACTGCCCAGTTTCACATCACAGCTCCACCCACTTACTAGTTATGTGACCTTGAGCAAATTCCTCTATCACTCCACACCTCAGTTTACTTATGTATCGAAAGGGGGTATTTACAGTACTCAGCTCACAGGGATATTGTAAAGAATAATAAACAAATCCTCAATTCATGTCCCTCTTCATTCTCATGTCCTAAACAGAACAGAGAATGCATTTAGAGGGGAGGCTGTGGCAGGTGGGGCTTGCAGTGGATTCTGGTTTCATTTTTCCACTTTGGTCTTTCGCGGGACGAGGAGGGAAGCTGTAAACTTCAGAGAAAACTGAGGCCTTGAAGAGAGGCAGGTCAACAAAGAGATAACAAAGATAAACAAAGAGACAAACAGAGTCTTGTGAGTAAAAATGGGACCAGCTTGCCAAGCCAAGTGAGGCCCTCGTAGCCATCCTTCTGTGAGGTAACTGTATACAAATGTGGGAAATTAAACGTCCTGAGGAAGGGGCTGCAGGACTGTGGGCTGGCCGCTAAAGAGGCTCCTGCTGCCTGACAGTGTGAAGGCAGGACACAGTTCTGCAAGAAATGTTGCGGGGGACCATGGGCTCAAGGGAGATGCAGCAATCAATACAAACTAACTGAGAATATGGGAAGAATGGCAATGCAAGTGAGTCAGAATGAAACTTGTGAAAATCTTGATCGTAAAGATTTTTATGAATTTAGATACCACCCTCAGAAAAGCTTTTTTCTTAAAAAAAAAAAAACAAAAAAAAACCACCTCTTTGAAGATGAATGAAATCCCAGCAGTACATCTGCAGACTGCTTTCAGCTCAACAATACAAAGTTACTATAAATGGTTCTGTGTACAGAACGTCGTTTAAAATGTATGACAGGCCAACAACATGTTACTAATCTAGGACTGCAGATTCTCAAATCCGGTTGTCTGGGTACAAAACCTGGCTCCACTACTAATTAGCTGGAGGACCTCAAATGAGTTTCCCAACTTCTCTGTGCCTTAGTTTCCTTGTTTGTACAATGGAGACTGTTTAAGTGTCTAGTCCATAGAATTAGGGAAAATGAGTTAACACATATAGAATGCTTAAAACACCATGTGGCATAGTAAAAGTTCAATAAACATTAGCTGTGACTGCTGCGTGTGGTTTTTTTTGTTAATCTCTTTGTCTTGTAATACAAGAACACAACAACATGCACACACACTCCAACAATCCAATGCAAACAACCACTCCAGCCTAAAGAGCTCTTTAAAGTACGGGGGCAGGTGAGGGCATAGTCTGGCTAAAAAGCACAAGCAAGAGTTCTCAGAACCTCAGCAGCCAAGGGTGCACTTGGCATCAGATTCCAGCACCAATTACATGGTAGGTGTGCCATCTCTGACCCCCCAGATCCTGTCTTTGAACATAAACCTCCAATGTGTTAGTATTGTCCTCTCTTTCCTGCTATTGCTCTGTCTTCTTCTCTGCCACTATCCTGGCTGCCCCATCAGGTCTGTGGGAGGGGAAATCTGTGAGTAGCAACATCAGTCACACTGCCTAGCATAAGTGTCACCCTGGCTGGGCCAACTGAGCTCATGGAAAGGGAGATCAGAGGTTCCCCTGACATGTGACCAGGACAGGTGTTATGGCAAGTGTCCATGGGCTTCCAGTGGGAAGAGCTAACCAGAGAACACCAGCCTCATGCACCCAAAAGAGGTGCTCCATCCTTCCTCCAATTCCATAAAACCCTTTTCTTTAGAGGTTTTCCTTCTCTTTCTCACTTTTTTAAAAAAAACCCTCTGCCCGTACAGTCCCCTCCCCCTTTCCCCAATCTCTATCTCATTACGCAACTGCACGGGCTAAAAATACTTCTGGCAGCCGTGATCAAACCCAAACTGAGCAAGATGCAGATTTAATGAGGCTTCCATGGAAACAAGATTCCTTTTGCCAGGCAGAAGAAAGTGTCTGCGAGGGAAAGGAAGAGAGCAGGGAAGCATGTGGAGAGGAGACTGAGGTGTTGGTTAGATGGGGGCAGCGGGAAGTTGGAGGAAGCCTCTTGGCCCAGCAGTGCTTTCTGGAAGGGGTCCAGCCCACAGCTGGGGACTGCACCCACTGGGGACAGTCAGCTGTCCTGGTCAGCAGCATCTTAAAAGCCACACCGTGTGAGCTCATCAAAGGAAACCACAGCTTCTGCCAGGCTAGAGACAAATATTTATCACTAGAGTCCCTTAAACAGTCAAACACTTAGCAGCTGAGAAATAATTAAATGAAAACATAAAAATGAAAAGGTGCCGACTCTGGAGTTCCTGACAGTGCTTTGATTATATCCAAGAAAGTGCAGAAAAGAAAGGTTGAGAAAAGCCAGACAGATGTGATGATTTCTATCCTTTAAGTTTTCTACTCCCTTGAGGAGGCATTTCCTTGCAGCCCACGGTTCTCTGGGCTGCTGGAGGTGTGAGGTTCCTGAAAGAATCTCAGAGGGAAAGCAGAACTCTTAACAAATGCCAGGTGGTTCAATGATCCCCAGTTTCATCTCACCAGAGCAGGGATAGCACCTGATGTAATCCTGCTGCCTCTTCCAGGCCCTTACCATTTTCTTGCTATTTTCCATTGCAATTGCACTAATTTTTCACATCCTGAGAAGCAGGGTGCATGCTGGTTAAAAAGCGGGGGTCAGCAAACTATGGTTCACAGACTAAATCCAGGTCCGATTTAGCCCATGAGCTGTTCTTGTAACGTTTGTAAATTTCAAATGTTTTTTACATTCTAGAAGAGTGTGACAGAAAGAAGAATACATTACAGAGACCATATGTTGCCCACAAAGATTAAGATACCTACTCTCTTCCCTTTACAGAAGTAGCTTGCTAACCTCTGGTTAAAAGCAAAGACTGTGGAATCAGACAGATTTAGTTGCAAATCTCAGCTCCTTCATGGACTAGCATAACGACTGTAAAGAATTTACTTTATCTCATTGAGTCTCAGTTTTCCCAATTGTAAAGTTGGGCTAAGAGTGCCTGTCTCATAGAGAATGAAGCTAAGAGCTTAGCACAGTGTTGACCACATAAATGGTCTACAAATGTAGTTAGCACTACCATTGGGAAGGATGGAAAAGTAAGCTTGAAGCATGGCAGGTAAATGACCTAGATTTGTTTTTCAAGGATACACTGCCTGCAAAATATTCTGCCCCTTGGTTTGCACTAAGCATCAGATATGCATCCTTACGATTGATTCAGGAATTATATTCAGAATTCCCAGAGTTCTAAGGCTACAGTGCTTCCCATGGGTGCAGGGATCCTGAGCCACAAGTTGTTTAAAAACATCTAATAATAAACTCCTAAAGCCAGAATCTGCTGCTCACCTAAATCACTACCTTACAGCATTGTGCTCTAAGTCTGGTCCATTATGCACGAGACCTCCTAAAACCAATGTTATCATGTTAAGATCCCTGTGCTGACTTACCCATGGCTTCTAGAATGTGGAATGGCAGAAAGGTGGCAAAGAACATGTACTTAGAAATCAAACAGCCTTTAATAGTACAAAGCCACTTTGGCCTACCTTGTTCTCCTCTTCATCTTTTATAAATGACTGGATAAATAAATGAGTTCAAAAGCCCTGAAGAAACACTAGCACTGCATTCAATCATCCCTTGGAATAAATAACTGGGCTTCTGAGCCAAAGTGGTGCTGAGAAGGTGGTGCTGATGAGGTCAAGGTTAAACCTGGATCAGCCACTCAACTTTGTGTTGTCAGACATTCAGATGGTGTTTCCAGCCTCAGCCCAGTTGTCCTGGGAATGTCCACACTGATCACAGAGGAGCTAGGTGGGGAATGCAGAGCTCAGCACATTCACTTCTACTTAGGGACAACAGCACACAAATGACTGCAGGGCTTCTCGACTGATGGCTGATTTTTGACGTAGTCTTTATTGGCTTTTTAAAAAAGAGATATTAGAATGTTTAAGATGCATTTTTGCAATAAGAAGGTTCAAGAAATTTAGATTTTAACAGGGATGGCAAAGAGCCTCACAAGGCCAAGAATGGAAATGGGGAAACTGCTCAGTGTGGGAATTAATGGGAGCAAAATGATTATAAGCCCTCACAGGACTTCCTTTGTGCTCACTGATATTTATTAAGGGCATAAAAAGCCAACATGATTCCAATCTGAAAAACTAAAAACATATTGCAAAAGGAGGATTATACTTTGCACACATTTTGCCCTATAAAGTAAGGATAGAAAGAACCCAAGAGAATGGAAGACGAAGCGGTGTTCTGGAAAGAACTCCTGATTAGAGGCCAGGAGACTGTTCTAGCTGTATTTCTGCCTCTGGTACTATGAGCTTTGCCGAATCATCTGGCTTTTCTGTGTCTCAAAATCTTTATCTGATAATATTCACAATCTTCCTTAAAGGGTTTTGTGAGGCTCAGAGGAGCTATGCAGAAAATCCTCTTTGAGGAGTAAAAAAGACTATATGAATGTAAGGTATTACATTTATCATCAATGATAAAATGAGTAGACGATCTAAAAGACAGAAGTCAATTCATTTATTCAATGGTACATACTGCATACGTACTAGGTGCCGGGCACTAATAATACCGTATATGTGGTATAAATAAAAGAGACAGGATTTCTGTTCTCCTGGACTGTGGATTCTGGGAAGGCAGACAGACATAAAACAAACAACACATAATTACAACTTAAATAAGTGCTTTGAAGGAAAAATATAGTGTAAAACAAGAGTATGTGATGGGGGATGAAATATAGACTGACTGAACCAGGAATGGCCATCCTTAGGAAATGATGTTTCAGTTATGAGGATGAGTAACAGTGGATAAAAAAAGAGAATGGTGGATCATTATTAATGGGGAAAGAAGAACGTGTGAAAAAACCTGGCGGTAGAAGTTCAAAGAAAGAGAGAAGACTAAAAAAAAGGTGGACGAGGGACAAGTTGGTGCAATAAGAAACTAGAGAAATAGCCAGAATTTGTATCATGCGGGGCCTTGAAGAGGATGTTGTAGATCACAAAGTTATTCTAAGAGAAATGGAAAGCTACCAAGGGGTTTGGGGCAGGAAGTGACATGCCCCAGTTTGTATTTTTAAAATGATCCAAGTTGAACTTGTACCTCTGGCCATGATGGAGGAACTGGTACTAGAAATGATCTCCCATTGAAAACAATCATAAAACTGGAAAAAATTTTTGTAGAAATCATTTTCAGGCATTGAACAGCAAACAGTGCAAAATTACCATCTTTGAGAGAAGGGAAATGCGTGAAGCAATTACTACACAATTGTCCAGCCTTTTCTCTGCAGATACTTTCCTGTTGTGGAGCAGGAAGATGGAGCCCACAGAAAGTGGCAGTTTAGCTCCCCTGAGAAGGCAGAAGATAAGAGTTCTGAGTTGTTAAGGTGAGTGAAATTTGCAGGATAGGGTCCCTAGAAAAGGAGGCTATACTTGATGTTTAGCTTCCTAAACATCAAATATTGAGAGGGCCCAGATGTTTCTATGGGGTTTTCCTGCAAGTCTTTGGCTGAAGGCTGAGCTGTCCAAATGCAAGCAAGATTCAACAGGACCCAACAGAGATCTCTTTTTACAGGCATGAGAGATGAATGATGAATACATAGGTAAGACCATGTCAAGAAATGTTGCAGTTCCTGGTCAGGTGAGAACTCATTGACTATCTCAGGCAATAGAAATAAATGTGATAGAAGTAAAGAGCATACAATAGAGCAAGAGTCGTACCCTAGGACTAACTTTAAAACTAAAATAGGCTCACTTTAACAAAGAATAAGATCAAGTTTGACAGGAACAAAAAGTTCTACTAGTAATTTAACTACTTCCAGAACAAAACTCAATACCCTTAAAAGGAAGATAATGTAATTGATACTGTTTATAATATTTCATTTCAATATACAGCAAACAATAAATAATTACTAGACATGTGAAGAAACAGAAAAAAATGTGACCAACAGATAAGGTAAAGATCACTCAATAGAAAATAACCCCAAGATGACTCAGATGGAATTAACTGACAAGGACTTGAAAGCAGCTATTAAAATATGTTTAAGAACTTAATATTGTAGTCATAATGAATGAACAGACAAAAAATCTTAGCAGAGAAATTAATACTATAAATACTAACCTAATAGAAATTCTAGATCTGAATGGCCTAATATCAGATTGAAGGTGGCATAATAAAGGAGAAGTGAACATTAACGGAGATCAAGATAAATTGTCCAATCTGAAGAACATAGAGAAAAAATGGAAAAATGAACAGAGTCTTAGTGATCTACGGGACAACGTCATGCAGTCTAACCTATGTACAACTGGAGTTCCGAAGAGAGTAGAAGAATGGAGAAGAAAAAATATATGATTGGCTTAAAATTTTCCAAATTTGCTGAAAAAAAAAAAAATCTCACAGAGGTTAGAAGCTCAAGGAACACCAAGTGGAATAAATACAAACAACAATAATACCACTTAGGCCATCATAATCAAAGTGTTGATAACCACGGATAAAGAGAAAAATATCTTGAAAGCAGCCAAAGAAAAATAACACATTGTGTATAGAGAAAGAGCAAATAATCAATGACTTTTCCTCATAAACAACAGAAATCAGAAGACAATGAAACCCAAGAGTATAGGAGAAAACTGCCAACCTAGATTCCTATGTCCAATTAAAATATATTTCAAAAACGAAGGCAAAATAAAGATATTTTAAGGTACATGGAAATAGAGAATATGTTGCTAGAAGTTCTGCACTGAAATGCTAATGGAAATGACACGAAATGAAAACAGGTTTACAGATAAGACTGAAACAGGTAAGAATGAAAAGAAAGCAGAAATGGTAAGTATGTAGGTAAGAATAAAATGTTATATGTATTTTTCTACTCATAAAATTTTTAATTCACACGAGGATTTGGAAAAAGGTTATGGCACTCTATTGTGGATTTTACAATGTATGTAATGTAATACATACGGAAACAATAGCACAAAGAATGGGGGTGTAAAGGGACATAGACTGCTGCAAGCTTCTTCTATTTTATGTGAAGTGGTACAATATGATTTCTAAATTGTCTGTGGTAAGTATACATATTGTTATCCCTAGAGCAAACAATAAAAAATAATACAAAGATATATAGCTATAAAGCCAATTGAGGAATTAAAATGGAATACAAAAAAAATTAACTGAAAAGAAGGTAATAAACAAGGAAATGAGGAACAACAACAAAAGATGGGAGATGTGACAAATAACAAGACAGTAGACTTAACTCCAACTGTATTGATAAGCATATTATATGAAAAGGCAGAAATTGCCAGAAAGGAGTAAAAATAATCAAGACACAATTAACTGCATACTGTCTACAAGACATGGACTTAAGTATAAAGGGATAAATAGTGTGAACGTAAGATAATGGAAAAATATAAACTATGCAAATGGTAAGCATAAAAAGGATGAAGTGGCTACATTCATATCAGTTAAAAAGACTTCAAGATAAAGAATATTACCAGAGATAAATAGGGACATTTCATAAATAATAACAGAACCAATTCATCAGGAAGATACAACAATCATGAATGTCTAAGTGTCTAATAACAGAGTTTCAAATTACATGGAACAAAACTGACAGAACTAAAGAGAGAAATGGCCAATTCCACAATCATAGCTGTAGGTTGTTAACATCCTTGTCATAGTAATTCATGAAATAATTCTACAGAACTTAGGATATAGATAATCTAAATAATTTTATCAATCACCTCATTGTCATATATAGAATTTTATACCCAATAACTACAGAATACACTTTCTTTTCAAGAGCACAAGGAATGCTCACCAAGACAAATCACCTGATAAAGGTTGTGGAATTGGCCATTTCTCTCTTTAGTTCTGTCAGTTTTGTTTCATGTAATTTGAGACTCTGTTATTAGACACATATACATTTATGATTGTTGTATATTCCTGATGAATCAATTCATTTATTATTTATGAAATGTCCCTATTTATCGCTGGTAATATTCTTATCTTCTTATCTCTGGTAATATTCTTAATACATTTCAAAAGGCTGAAACTTTATAATGTATATAGTTGGATTGCAGCAGAATTAAATTAGAAATCAATAATAGTAAGATATCTGTGAAAGTCTTCGAATATTTGGAAACTAACTACATATTTCTAAACAGCCTATGGGCCAAAGAAGAAATCACAAGAAAAATTAGAATATATTGAATATATGAATATATATTGAATATATTCAATATATATTAGAATATATTGAATAAATGAAAAGACAATGAAAAGACAATATCAAAATTTGTGAGATACAGCTAAGGCAGTGCTTAAAGGGAAATGTGTAAGTTTAAATGCACTTATTAGAAAAGAAGAAAGGTTCAAAATCAATGATCTCAGCTTCTATCTCAAGAAGCCAGAAAAAAAAAATGAACAAATTAAACCCAAAGTGAGGAGAAGGAAGAAAAGAATAAAGATAAGAATTGGAATCAGTATAATGTAGATAAACAATAGGAAAAATTATCAAAGCCAAAATGTAGTCCTTTGAAAAGATTAATAAACTTGGTAAACCTCGGCCAGGCGCGGTAGCTCATGCCTGTAATCCCAGCACTTTGGGAGGCTGAGGCGGGCGGATCACAAGGTCAGGAGATCGAGACCATTCTGGCTAACATGGTGAAACCCCGTCTCTACTAAAAATACAAAAAATTAGCCGGGCATGGTGGCTGGTGCCTGTAGTCCCCGCTACTCGAGAGGCTGAGGCAGGAGAATGGCATGAACCCGGGAGGCAGAGCTTGCAGTGAGCCGAGATTGAGCCACTGCACTCCAGCATGGGCGACAGAGAGAGACTCTGTCTCAAAAAAAAAAAAAAAAAAAAAAATTGGTAAACCTCTAGCAAGACTTCTTTAAAAAAGTGAGAGAGGGAACATCAGGACAGATCTTATAGACATTCAAAGGCTAATATAGGAATATTATCAAAGACTTTGTTGTAGTAAGTTTAACAACTCAGATGACATGGGCAAACTTCTTGAAAAACACAATTCATCAGAATTGTCACAAGGTAAGATAGAAAATATAAGTACTATGTATTAAAGAAATTGCATTATTTATCATAAAACTTCCCCCAAGGAAGCTCTAAGTCCAAATAGTTTCTCTGGTATATTCTGTTGACCATCGCTGAAACAAATAATTTCAACGTTGCATAAATTCCTTCAGAAGATAAAGGTGAAAATACTTCTCGACTTACTTTGTGAAGCTTACCTGACCTTGCTTTCTTAAACCCTTACAAAAACCTTATAAGAAAAAAAAATTGCAGACCAACATCTCTCATGAAAAGACACCAAAAATACTTAACACGATAGTATCAGATTGAACCCAGAAGCATACAAAAAGGATAATACATCGATGACCAAGTAGGATTTATGCCATGAATTTAAATTTGGTTCACATTTGAAAAATCAATAAATGTAATTAAACCATATTAGAAGCTTTAGAAAGCAAAACGATATGATCATTTCGACAGATACATAAAGAACTGACAAAATTCAAACTCATTCATGGTTTAAAAAATTATTATGAAATAATAAGCTGAATAATAACATACTGAAATAATAATAGACTGAATTAATCCGTCTGATAAAAGGCATCTATGAAAAACTGACAGAAAACATATTAAAGCAACCTGGAAACAAAGCAAGAATGTCCATTCTCACCACTTCTATTCAACATACTAGAGGTCCTAACCAGTGCAGTAAAACAAGAAAAAAGACGCATGTGCCTCTTATCTCACATCTGGATAAATAAAATTTATTTTGCAACCCCTTTGTGCTAATATTCTCACATACTTTTTTTATGAGAAAAGAAAATACTCTTGGAAAATGGACTATATTTAATATCTGTAATTTGGATCTAAGTTTTATTGTAACAGAAATCTTAGTATTTAGAGGCACCTTTGGAAAGTGAAGGATCATTTTTATGAGTAATTATCTCATACAATGTTGGTTTAGAAAGTTCACACTTAATAAACTCTGTTTTACTTATTTTATGATGATGATGGTGTCAGGTTGCTGCTGCTTGTAGTGAGAATGGTAATAACCTTTATTTAATAATAGGATAGAGCCTTATGTGCCTAGAAGAGTGCCAGTATGGAATCATGACCTCACTAGAGTAAACTGGGAACCTCATCATGGAGGAAGATCTCAGAATTGAAGCCCATATTCAATTTGATTTGATTAAATTCTTTACTTCATACCCTTTTATACCTCTGTTACAAAAGGTTGCACAGGGTGTATTTACTTGTCTGTATTCCTATCAAATTGTGAGGATTTGAGAATATGGATGCTATGTTACTTGGCTTTGTATCCCAATGCCAAACACAGGACCTGACCTATGGGAATCCAGAAGAAACAAGCTCTCCAGCAGGAGCAGGAAAAATTTTCAGAAGCATTGAAACTTCAGCTGGATCATAAAAGATGAGAGAAATCTTTCCCATCAGAGAAGTGCAAAAGTACCAGTCTGAGCACAGGTTACAAGTCTAGGATCCCACAAGTGGTTTAGAGAGGAGTAAGAGTAACAAAGAACAGGTAGGAGTTGAGGCTGGAAAGTTAGGTTGGAGCCAGATTGTGGATCCTTTGGTTCTGATTTCAACAGAATATGATTTAGACTGATTGGTTTCTATCTCCTCTACATAAAACCAAATAACCACACCCCGGTGACTGAGAAAGGACAGCATTTGGGGAGGAACTCTCTGTTTGCTCCACAGACTAAGAGTGAACTAGAAAAAAAAAAATCCGATAACTGTAGTCAGTTGCAGTGAAACCAGGCTCCTTATACATCTGCTGTGGCTGATACTTTTTATCAGAATCCTTGAACAGAATAGCCATTTCACATTCAGATTGTAATGAATGTTGCCAGCAGCCACTGTGCGATTGTAGACATGCATCTATACATCAGATCCTACCGACAAGGGCACCCAAGGCATTTTCAGTCTCACTGTAGGGAGACATTTAGCTTGCCCTGTGCACAAAGCCTTGGGACATTTCAAACAGAAACCAGCCTCTTGATTTGCAAAGATGCTACAGTAGATTAATTCATGCGAATGCCATCCAGTGGGGTCCTAACACAATCACAGCGGCTCAAAGGGCCACACAGCACATGTTTTTATGTAAGCTGCTTCCTACAATAGGGATGAAAGACAGGGAAGCCTGTAAACTCAGAACTAAAGCTTTCCTTTCTGTACATTTTTAATACCAGAAATGACTCCAGCAGGAGCTCCCTGCAATCCTTTCAAATTTGGGGCTGGGGTGGAAAAGGATTAGAGAGAGAGTGAGGCACCACAGCAGATAAATGTTGCTGCCCAGATAATTTCCCTTGTCCTTCCCCTCTATTTTCCTTTCCAAAAACCTCCTTTCATCATTCAGGTCAGGTCTGAAAATTCCTTTCTCTCTGATAGATGTTTGGCATCCATGCATGTGTTTGCCCTTCATCTTTCTTCTCTTGGACGTCTTTACCATGATTTCCTATAAGAGTTGCTTTCAACTCCCTCATGTCCACTTCAGTGTAGGCTCTCCAATGGCAAAGATGTTGCTTATCTCGTTCACTGTCATATCTCAGTGCCTGGTACAGCCTGGCACACATTAGAGTCTCAATAAAAATTTACCAAACAACTGGGTGAGCAGCCAGAGTTATTTCTGAGATTCTCTTCCAACTTGTCTCCAGCCACTGAATGGAAACAGTGAAGACAGACTCATTTGCAAAATCCAACTGAAGGTTGTGGATTAAGAAAAAGGGCCTGTAGTTCCAGCTACTCCGGAGGCGGAGGCAGGAGAATCGCTTTAACCCGGGAGCTGGAGGTTGCAGCGAGCTGAGATCACGCCACTGCACTCCAGCCTGGGCGACAAAGCAAGGCTCCGTCTCAAAAAAAAAAAAAAAAAAAAGAAAAGAAAAAAGAAAAAGGGCTCAGCACCTCCCTCCCTCTTTTCATTCTTACAATGTCCCTGTCCTCACAAGCCAACTTCTTTTGCTGCTTTGTCTCCCCTTAGACTCAGGTACTTCTACAGATGGATCACTGGATTTCTCCCAGAGAAAAATGCCCCTTTATGAATCAGAGCTTTGTCTCACACAGCGTTTGGCAGGACGGCTCTGAATTAGAGCAGCTGCTGCTCATGGTGGTGGTGTCCAAGTGTACACAAGTTTATTTAAGAATCTTCCATCCTTAGATAAAGTAGCTTTAAAATAGCAATATTATTTTATAATGCAAAACTGCCTTCAATCTTCCATATTTCCTATTGCATTGAAATTCTAAACTATTTCCCTGCCTCTCCACCCTAGCCACAGTCCTGCTACACTAAGCTTCTTCCACTGTCATTTCCATAGCAGGCTCTTCTTTACCCTGGGCCTTTGCAAATGATGTTCCCTCTGCCTAGACTGCTCTTTCATCAATATCTGCCTGTTTAACTTCTATTCTCTCAGGTTGCACCTTAAATGTTGCTTTGTCAAGAGCCCTTCTCAATCTAAAGTTTATCCATTGATGTCTGTCTCAGCACTCTTTTATGTGTAGCACTTTTCACAAATTGTAATTTATATATTTATTTTTTATTTACCAGTTTTCCCTTCTGAATAGAAAATTCTTCAAGGAGAGGGACTTTGTTTTTATTACCATTGCATCCTAATCACTTAGCAGAGTTACTGGCATACAGAAGGTTCTTTTTTTTTTTTTTTTGCTTTAAGTTCTGGGATACACGTGCTGAACATGCAGGTTTGTTACATAGGTATACATGTGCTGAAGGTTCTTAACCTATATATATATGTATATATATACACATTATATACACACACATATATACATATACACATTATATATATATACACACACACATATATACATATAAAGTCATTCATTATTTGCTCTTTATATATAATGTGTTATTTTTCTTTGGCTGCTTTCAATAATAATGTGTATATATACATGTATATGTACATATATATATATATATATATAAAAAACAGAGTCTCACTCTGTTTCCCAGGCTGGAGTGCAGTGGCGTAATCTCAGCTCACTGCAACCTCCACCTCCTACGTTCAAGCAATTCTCCTTCTTCAGCCTCCCAAGGAGCTGAGACTACAGTGCACACCACCACAACTGGCTAATTTTTGTATTTTTGGTAGGGATGGGGTTTCATCATATTGGCCAAGCTGGTCTCGAAAAGTCCTAACCTGAGGTGATCTGCCCGCCTCAGCCTCCCAAAGTGCTGGGATTACAGGCTTCAGCCACCATGTCTGGCCACAGCCCAATATTTTTAAATAAAAAATAAGAACAAAATATATCCTACCTAGCTATCTCCCTCCTACTTGTTAAAGCAGAAATGACCTCTATAATATCATGGACAAATAAATAAAGAATCCACTATATTTTTTGACAGTTGTAGGATTAGGCTGCTCTGCATGTTATAAAGTTGTCTTTATATCAAGTCCACAATCCCCTTCCTCTAAAGTTAACTGACTGGTTCTAGTTTTACAATATGGAGACATGTAGAATACATCTACTTTTGTTCTTTTATTTTAATTTTTTTTTTTACTTTTAATTTTTGTGGGTACATAGTAGTTGTATATATTTATTGGGTACATATGATGTTTTGACAGAGGCATGCAATGTGAAATAAGCACATCATGAATAATGGCGTATTCATCCCCCTCAAGCATTTGTCCATTGAGTTGCAAACAATTTAGTTATACTCAAATTTTTAAAAAATGTACAGCTAAGTTATTATTTACTATAGTCACCCTGGTGTGCTATCAAATAGTAGGCCTTATTCATTCTTTCTGGTATTTTTTTGTACTGGTTAACCATCCCACCCTCCCCCTAAGCCCCCCACTACCCTTCCCAGCCTCTGGTAACCATCCTTCTACTCTCTATGTCCATAGGTTCAACTGTTTTGCTTTTTAGATCCCACAAATAAGTAAGAACATAAGATGTTTGTCTTTCTGTGCCTGGCTTATTTCACTTAACACAGTGATCTCCAGTTCCATCCATGTTGTTGCTAATGACTGGATCTCATTCTTTTTTTATGGCTGAATAGTACTCCACTGTATATATGTACCACATTTTCTTTATCCATTCATCTGTTGATGGGCACTTAGGTTGCTTCCAAATCTTAGCTACTGTGAACAGTTGCAAACATGAGAGTGCAGATACCTCTTTTTTTTTTTTTTTGAGATGGAGTCTTGCTCTTTCACCCAGGCCGGACTGCAGTGGTGCTACCTCGGCTCACTGCAAGCTCCGCCTCCCGGGTCCATGCCATTCTCCTGCCTCAGCCTTCTGAGTAGCTGGAACTACAGGTGCCCACCACCACGCCCGGCTAATTTTTTGTATTTTTAGTAGAGACAGGGTTTCACCATGTTAGCCAAGATAGTCTCGATCTCCTGATCTCGTGATCTGCCCCCCTCGGCCTCCCAAAGTGCTGGGACTACAGATGTGAGCCACCGTGCCTAGCTGCAGATACCTCTTTCATATACTGATTTCCTCTCTTTTGGGTACATACCCAGCAGTGGGATTGGTGGATCACACGGTAGCTCAATTTTTAGTTTTTTGAGGAACCTCCAAACTGTTTTCCATAGTGGTTGTACTAATTTACATTCTCACCAACAGCGTATGAAGGTTCCCTTTTCTTCACACCCTCGTCAGCATTCATTATTGCCTGTCTTTTGGCTAAAAGCCATTTTAACTGGGGTGAAATAATATCTCATTGTAATTTTGATTTGCATTTCTCTGATGATCAGTGCATCAGATTTTCAAGTACTAAATGTTTAAGCTGCCATGACAGTCCACAAATACTGCGTTCACCCTATGGATGAAGCCCTATCCCAACCATAATAAGAAAATTTAGCCCAAGTAATAAATTTGTATTTTAAAATGGCGATAATGATTCTTAAGTGATAAATATCTTAAGGATGAAGGGCTATGTTTAATTTGAAGCATTTTGTAAACCATCAAGTGTGATGCAAAGGTAAACTATTATTATTTGTTATCATAAGTGAAGATCAATACAGAAGGAAAGATATGACCAATGTAGAAATAATCATTACAAGAGGCAGAATATAATGGGAGATAATAAAAATATAAAGAAGAGCTTGAAGACAGTGACATACTGGCTGGCAACTTACTTTCTGTGATGTCAGTTTCCACATTTGTCAAAGGACTCATAAATTCTTACCCTTCTCAGCTCTAGGATTCGTAAGGCTCAATTGAGAAAGTACATGCAAAAACATTTTGGAAATGGAAACACTATTCAAACATATGATAAGGTGACAGTGGTGATGATGGCAATGATAATTTGGGATAAATTTTAAAGTAAGTCCTTGATTTTGACAGGTAGTGCTAGATAAGGGGAGAGGAGGAAAGGGGCCAAGGCACAAAGGCTGAAAAACATCAGCAATGCCAGGGAACCTGAGCAGGAGAGTAAGTACAGGAAAACGTGGGAGCTAGAGCTGCAGTTACAGTAAAGGGATTTGTCAGTCAGCTTGGGTCTTCTTCTGCAGAGGATATTTTTCTTTTTAGTAGGACAGAGGCATGTTCCCTCCAACTCAGACCTCAAGCAGTACGTTGGAAGACCTGCTTGCAGAAAGATACTAAGAATGGCAAAGGAGAGTGGAAGGGGAGAGGGAGAGACTGAGTCTAGCCATTAGGCGAGAAGAATGGATGGTGCAAGGTCCCTGAGGTTGCCAGAGAAGGTCAGGATCTACAGCACAGGTGAAGATAAGCAAGAGTTACATGCCTTCCCTCAGACACAGGAAGGACAGTGCTCTCATCAGTGTCTCAGAATAAATCACCTCTTGAGGACGAGGCACTGGGGTGGATCTGGGGCCATGCATGAGAAAGGTGAGAAAGGTGTGGACCAGTCATTGAGGGGATGGACTAGGCAGTCAATGAGAGGCATGAAAGCCTTGCCACACAACCCTGACGGTCTAGGTGGGACCAGGGAGCAGGATTTGCAGTGGAGACAATTCATAGGTTTCATAGCTTCCTGTCATCTCAAAGCCTGGATGCGGAATGAAGAAAATGGGCTGTAGACGAGCCAAGGCTGAGGGCTTCTGGCTGTTTCCATTTGTTCTTATGGGCTTCCCAGACACCTCTCCATCCTGAATGTATTAGTTTCCTATAACAAAGTACCACCAACTGGATGGTTTGAAACAATATACATTTATTGTCTCATAGTTCTGAAGGCTAGACATTTGAAACAATGGTGTCAGCAGGGCCATCCTGTCTCTGAAGGCCCCAGAGGAGGATGCTTCCTTGCTTCTTCCTAGCTTCTGGTGGCTCCTGGCAATCCTTGGTGTTCCCTGTCTTGTAGATGCCTCACTCCAGTCTTTGTCTCTGTCCTCACATGGCCTTCTCCCCTGTCTGTGTTCCTTTTCCTTTTCTTACAAGGACGCTAGTCATATTGGATTTAGGGCCTACTTTACTCTGGTATGACCTCATCTTAACTTACTATATTTGCAAAGACCCTATTTCTAAATAAGATTGTATTCTGAGGTTCTGGGTGGACGTGAACTTGTATTCTGATGTTCTGGGTGGACTTGAACTTTTGGGGTCCATGATTCAACTAAATACATTGGTCTTTGTGTCCACTGGAGACTTCAGCTTGGGGACAGTCTTGAGATATAGTACTGTCATGCCTCACTTAACAACTGGGACACATTCTGAGAAATTTGTCATTAGGCAGTTTCATCACTGCGCAAACATCATAGAGTGTACTTACCCAGACCTAAGTGGTATAGCCTACTGCACACCTAGGCTGTATGGTATAGCCTATTGCTCCTAGGTTACAAACCTGTATGAGAGGTTACTGTACTGGAAACTGTAGGCAACTGGAACACAATGGTAAGTATGTGTGTATCTAAACATATCTAGACCTAGAAAAGGCACAGCAAAAATATGGTATTATAATCTTAAAGGACTACCGTCACATATGCAGTCCACTGTTTACCAAAACATCATTATGCAGCGCATGATTGTAGCTAGAACTGGCCTGACCACTACACGCAGGAGAAAGCATATGGCATTTGCCAAGTGTATTAGAGCTGAGAAATCATCCTACTTCTTCCTTTTATCTTCTTTTATTTATAAAGTCATTTGTATTCCAGAAGATGCTGTTATTTAGCCATTCTTACCTCAATGTTGATCCCTTAACACAGAGAAAATGATCCTGCTAAAGGGAAAGAGAGATTAAAAATGAGGTGAATCACTAAATTGTTAACACTATAACCACAGGCTAAATCAACATGCACAGATAGAGCCAGGATTGCTTAAAATTGGTTCAGAGAGCCACTTCTGTGCAGAAGGAAGCTACAAGTTTTAAAGTATTTCATTAGGTCACATGCCTATCTTGTTCAATTATAGCAAGTTCAAGGTCAAATCAGAATCAGCAGCCTAACCTGACAGTAGCATAGGGGACATTTTTTTTCCCTGATGTTCCCAGGTGTTCACGGAATTTTCTTCTCTGAAGATTTGAGAGTAAGTCTCATGAACTCCCAGCACCAGGACTAACTCAAACCATGCCCTCCCTACATGGCATTCATAACCCAGAAAGCTAGATCCCTTTTACCTTCTTCCCCAAGAAAGTTTGTAAACTAAAGCCCCAGGTTATTGGATACTTAGATGGGCCTGCAAGGTTGTGTACAGAGGTAACTGAGGAGTCTTGGGTGGAAGAAATAATTTGAGCAGGAAGAGCCTCACCCTCTGCGGACCACCTGACATCTTACAGTGCTGGGCTTCAGCACTGTTGACATCTGAGGATCATCTAGGATTTTAGAGTTGAAAGGGACATTAGGATAGTTTGGTTCAAGCTTCTCATTTACAGGTAAGGAAATGGATAGGGGAAGTAACTTGCTCAAGGACACACTAAGGGCTTTTGGCTGAGCTGGGAATAGACTGAGATCTCTTACTCAGCCCAGTCATATTTTCACTACCTGCAACAGCATTCAAAATAAAACTGTAGCTGCAAGAAGGTGAACCCAGCTCTCACATACACCTGCTCTGATTTAATTGGCATTGTCCAATTTCTGCCCTGAAAATTCAGGTTCGGAAATGCAATGGCTGAAATTGTTGGAGGCTGGTTTCAAAAGCACTCTCTAACCATCTCTCCTCCCTGCCCCCATCCCTACCCTCCTCTGGCAATTCCATTAAAAATAGCTTTGACTTTAAATTGGCCTAGAGATCATCATCGACTCTGCAATTATATAACCCTTCAACTGAACGCATTATCATACCAAGCAAGACCCAAATGAGTTTACAGCATGACTGTGCTACCTGAGAGGAAAGCCAGATCCCTGCTGGGAGTCTGCAGAGGCTCTGAGGAGACTCAAATGTGCAGGTTCCTCCTCTCCTGAGCGGGTGTGTGGGTGGGAGAGAGGGCGTGCTCCACAGAGTCGGAGTGGTGGTGGTTCCTTGTCTCTTCCTCTCCCGTGACCAGGCAGGGCAGATACACAAGGGACTTTGCAGAGCCAGGTGGGGCTGATAGACGAGTGTCTGGCTCCCTCATCAGGAGACACGACCAGTAATTCCCTACACAGAGATAATTGGAAGGATATAGAATCCTAGATCCTGAAAATGGTAGTGCTCTAAGGATACTTAAAGATCATTTTGTCTGTAGATCTTTACCCTTCTTTCCTAAGATGAAGGAGCTGAGGCCCGACAAGAGGTGAGAATTCCAGGAAGCACTTGGGAAGATGGCGGCAGAGTCAGGACTAGACCCCAGCGCAGCGCACTCGGCGCTCGATGTGCTTTCCCTGCCTGAGCTTTGGATTCAGTCATCTTTTCTTCCCCACTTCTCTCCCCTCAGAATTTGAGGAAGGAGCCCCCTTCTTCTGATAAAGTGCTAAAGAAATTATCTTTTGCAAAGATGATTTTGGATAGCAGCCTTTTCATTACTGGCTACTTGTGCAAAATAGTGTAATGGTTAAAAGTCCAAATTCTTTGGTTTGACTCCCATTGCCTCGGTTTTCCCTTCTGGAATAATGGCTCTAACTTTACAAAGTTATTATAAAGAATAAATGGACAAATTCATGGGAAGTACTTAGCACAATTCCTGGCACACAGTAAGGCCTGATACATATCAGGTGCTCTTATTACTCCTCAGCCTGTGCATGAGGAGAGGGACGATGGGAAGGGCAGCAGGAGCAGGCGGAGGCTGTCCTAAGGGAGCCTGAAATGTGGGTGGCACAAATTAAGAAGTAAGTGTGCCTCACTAGCTGAGCACACATCCAGTGGCCACATGGGCTGGGGTATTTATGTTGGACTTTTCACTTAGCAATTCTGTGAACTGTGACCTGGGGCAAGTTACCAAATCTTTCTAGGCCTCAGATCTGCAAAATGAAAGGGTCCAACCAGATGATGTCTGAGGTACATTCCAGCTTGAACACCTGTAGATTTCTAGAAAAATCCTCCTTCTCATTGTGAGAAGGGAAGAAGCAGAGGTCCTACGCCACCTGAAAAAGTATCTCCCAGACCGTCCCTCCCTCCACTCATTTAACAAAGCCTTTGTCAGATGCCTTCCAATGCCAGGCCCAAGTTTCTCAAAGGAATGCCTAGGCTTTTGTTTATTTTGCAACAGGGGATGATGAGAAGAAAGAGAATTGGCACCCCCCTCCCCCACAAAGGGAGGTAGTGCTGAAAGCTCAGAGAGGGGGTCATAGACTTTGAACTTGGATGTAGCCTGGGTCGGGGTGGCTGGGGAAATAATAAATATGGCGCTTGGGTCTTCCTGACTCTCCTCCCATCTCCCAAAAATATTAATAATTGTCTGAGAGGCCAGGGGTGGAACCAGATGCTACACATATTTGGTGCATACTAACTAAATGGTGAGCATTGAGAACACTCTGTGTGTGTGTGTGTGTGTGTGTGTGCGTTTGTGTGCAGGTGGAACGGGAAGGATCTGTGGAGCCCAGCAGGAAGCACAGTTTGAGAACTTTGGCTCTAAGGAACATGGTGCTTCCAGATGCAGTGAGAGCTGGCTAACAGCCACGTTGTGCATCATCTCCCCTGTCAAAGCAGGCCCAGGCCTTTAAGGTGCCAGGCACATCACCCACTTCATCATTGGTTCTCGGGTACAACAGTAAGTCTTTAATATACTGGCTGGAAGGTCGGAGGAAGCAGTGGTATGCCTTTATGTGTGGCTCTCGAACAGGTAATTCCCAATAAGTTTTCCTCCTCTCACAAAAGGCGAGCTCCAGCCACCCTTTCTGACAGGGCTGCTGCTTCTACATTTGAAAGGAAGCTGGCACTTGCACAGAAGGTTTAAAGGGGCACAGCCGAACCTCTGCCTTTAAAAACAAATCATTGAGAAAGAAAATGATGCAGATTGGATTCTCCCCATGGAATTTTTAGCAATAGTATTGCTATATCACAAGCATATCAATAGATAAATTTTATCCAAGCAGAATTATCAACAGCATCTGAGTGTGATTCTCAGACTTTTCAACATGAATAAGCCAATCTGGCTTGGTGGCTTTTCCTAGCAGAAAATTGAGATGTCTTACCACATAGCCTCAGACACATAGCTTGATTTTTTTAAAAAATTACCTGTGTTCTCCAGGGGATCCCTGCCTGGGATTCAGCCTACTTCCAGTTCTAATGGATGCTAAGGTGTGCAGCCCAGATTCCTCTTTGGGACTATACCCTCTTCTTCTAGCTACTGAGAGTCTTGGTGCCCAATGTGGCCGAGTGCCCCTCTTAGGATGCCCTGTGTATAAAGAGCTCTCTCACTTAAGGTCATGCCCTCATGGGGTGCAGTGGGAAGCCCACATCCAGTGACTAGCATGATTCCTTTCCACCGTTGGAGACATTTCTGAAGGGCCCTCTGTGCTTAGAGCTCCTCATGGCCCAGGATCCACTGAGGTCTTTGTGTGACTGGCATTGTGTTCCAACTTCTGTGCCCAGTTGGGCTTCTTTCACTTCCTCCACAGGTATAGAGCCTTAGGGCTTAGTTTGAGCATTAAACCTCCTTCATGCAAATCTTCATCTGAGAATGTGATTTCTGGGAAACCTGACCTGCAAAACCAATTATCAACTTCTTTAGGTTGCTCTTAACTACACAAAAACTAGACCTGTGAGTATGAATTAGTCATGCTTTTAATTTTTTTTCTGTATTTTCTGATGCTTTGACATCTGGGGCATTGCTGTCTCTAGAGAGATTGCTTCTCCTGGGACCCGCCAATTTCTAGCGATAGTAGAGGACTCACCCTGCACGTGCACCTTTCATATACAGATCAACCAATCCAAAGCCTACACCTCCAACCACCTCCTTTAGGGAGCTCTCACACTCCAGACCACTATCCAGCTGCCCTAATTACCCCTGCTGCCAGTCAGTAGAGGCAGTCTCTACACCCCACAGCTCAATCAAGTCATTCAAACCCGATAATCCTAAACCTGCTTACTCTGCCCCTCCCATTCTTTGCCACTGAATCCACAGTAGAGCCTCTTGTCCGTGTTTTCCTCTTGCTCCTTCTGCCTTGCGGCTGACCCTGGTGCTTCCCCATGTGGCCTGCATGGAGGCCATGCTTCCTATTTACAGGGATCTGTGAGTATAAATACTTCTTCCTTCGTGACTGTCATCTCCATGTCTGTGCATCTTACCACACCTGATTAAAATAAATTCCAGGTAAATTTTAAAACAAGGTATTAAAAAGAAGCTTCTCCAAACCAACAAGATATCTGAATCCCTTTATGTATCCTGCTCTTTAAGATGACAGAACTATGGGAAAAATGCCAGTGTTATTGTATAGTACTTTTGCCACCAGGGTGGGGGGAAAAACAGTGCTTCCTTGCCCCAATTGCTTATTCCCCAGCAAGCTGCCTGGTGCTCTCTGGGCCAGGCTACAAATGGCAGATTCCAAATGCTCCTGCTTTATACCCTGTTTCCATCCACCCTCTGACTCCTTGTGTTCTTTTCTTATTCTGGAAGAAAGCATGAACAAGAACCCTTTACACCAGAGGAACCTACCCAAATAAGCTCTCAGGTCTTCTGAAGCTGCTCTTGAATCTTCTCTGCCTAGAGCTCAGCCTTTTCAGCTCTGGCCATGTTGTAAGGTCTAAGCTCAAGTCTCTATTTATTCTCCCTTGTTTCTGTGGGGTCAACCTGATTCTAGAGGCATAATTCATTCCCAAGAAAGAATGCCTTTGCTAGTGGCAAATATTAATACATCTCCACATAAAATGAGAAATCCTTTTGGTGATGCTCTTCTTCTGTTTCTTAACCATCTGTCGAACATATCGCAATATAAAGCCTCAAAAGACATTCCAAGAGGACTTTGAAGCATCTCCTGCTTCCAAGTTTGGGAATCTCAAGAGGAACCTGAGATGGAGTTTGGGATGTTCTGTGTGGAGGCATCAGGGGGACATAGGTAGAAAGAACACAAGCAGTTGTACACACACACACACACACACACACACACACAAAATTGGTTTTCTAGGACACAGTGAAATACAGCTTTGCTGTATAAAGTCATTCAAGGATTGTCCTTTCATTAAATATTTGGGCCTAGCATGAGTTTGGAGCTCATACTCCTCATCTGAAACCTCTAAGGAGAAGTAATGCTGGGGAATTCATACACCTCGAGCCCCTCAAGAGCATGGCAGTGCAAGGATCCCACAGGACACTGCTCAGTAAAGTCCTACAGCTTTACTCTTTCATTTAAGTGCAAGTAGTTTTTTTTGGGGGGGTGGGGGGAATGGTGTGTTTCCATGTGACATCTTTAGGTTTTATGAAACCAGCAACTGGGGCAAGGAAGCACTGTTTTTCCCCCCACCCTGGTGGCAAAAGTACTATACAAAATAAAGTCCTACTTCCAAGGCTACCGTTAGTCAATCTGAGGCCTTGGTGGGAAAACACTCCCTTTTTACTATATGTTGATTTATTTGTTGGGTAAATGGAAATACTTTGCCCTGCTTTCTCCTACATGGACACTGTGAGGCTTCCATTTATGTGGTGTGTTAAGAAACCTCTAGAAGGGCTTTGCTATGGTCAAGCATCACTGGGGACCCCACCCACCTGATCTGCTTACCCTGAGAATCATATGATGTCCCAGCTGGCAGGTGACGTCAGATTTTATCCAGTTAAACATCCTCACTTTACAGAGAATGAAACCAAGATCCAGAGGGAGGAAAGTAATTGCTGGAGACTACACAGGCTACTTAGTGGCTGATGCATTTTCTCAGATCAGAAGCTCAAAACAGTAGAATGCAGCAATTATGAGCCTGAGCTCTGGAGTGAACAGCCTGAATTTTGGATTTGCCACCAACCACTTATGCAACTTTGCATTAGTTAAGTTACATCTCTACTGTCAACTTTTTCATCTGTACGTTAAAGAGGATAATAACCTCATAGGATTGTTGTGAAGATCAAATGAAATAATTCTTGGCACATTGCCTGACAAATAATATTCTGTATAATTGCTAGCTATGTGTGTTGGAGACCAATAACGATTCAGGCTCCCCTTCCAAGTGCAAAGTTGTTGCTGACCAGATAGGGGCTACATTTCCCAGATGCCTTTGCATCTAGGTTGGGCCACATGACTGAATGATGACTAGAGGAGTGTATGTAGAAGTTGTGTGTGTCAATGCTGGGCTAGGTGGTTAAGTGACAAGTGCCAAACCTCCCCCCTCTATTGGTTGGATTATGCCAGAGCAACTCTGCCATCCCTGAATGGTGGAGCCAATACGATGGAAGCTGCCTGCATCCCCATCACCGAGTTGTGGCTTAGATAACTGCCTGACCAGGACACTCAACTTTATATGAGTAAGAAATAAACTTTCACTGAGTAAACCAATGAGATCTGGAAGTTATTTCTGCAGCTAGCATGAAATACCATGACTAATATACCATGGCTATTATTGGTAAAATAGGACATATGTTAAGAAAACAAAAAGGGAAATTGGAGTCTTTAGTCAGCGTGACTCTTGGTTACAACATTTGAGTTTGAAGGTGGGAAAGGTGTGCATTTGCCCATCCTACTTACACTAATCATCATACACAACCACTTACATTCTCCTGCTAATAAGCAGCAGAGGGCAAAGAGGCAGAGTCTAGGCTAGCGCTGTCCTCCCTAGGGGCTCACAGCTTTTCTGATGTGTAGTAAGAGGCTTCTAATTATTTCAGCTCTAGCAGTACATGCCTGTAAAATCCCTTGCAAGAAAGATAAAAGAATTAGAAATGCTGCAGGAAGTGTAGCAGCCTGGGGGTTGAGACAGCCGGGTCCTGTTCTCCCTCTGCCTTTAGCTTGCTGTGTGCCTTTGGCCAAGCCACACAATGTCTTGAGCCTTAGCTTCCTTATCTGTAAAATGAGAGACTAAAGAATCTTAAAGGATACTTCAGCTCTAATGATTTGAAAATTTTACTAGTTCGTTCATTCAACAAACATTTATTAAGCACTGTGCTGGGTACTGGAGGCACAATGATCTTTAAGATATGATCTCTGGCCCCAAGATGGTCATAGTCTAGAGAGGAGTCAGGCATGACAGAGGGAGTTTTAGTGCAGTTTTCTGTGTCTATACGGCCACTTCTAGGCATCTTCCTCTATTTTAACTTGATGTAAAATAGAGGAAGGAGGGGATAAGGACTACTTCACAAAGCCAAGTACTCTAAGAAAGGTGCTCATGCTGGAACGGCCCAGAATCTGCAACATGACAACAATTCAGAAATGTCTTTTTTTTCCCATATCAGTTCAAAAAATACTGCATTTTAGACCCCCCCAAAATGAGCCTATGATTTCGTAACCCCTCATTTTACAAGAGAGATTAAACAGCTCATCTGACGCCCCTTCCTTGAAGAGATCAGGTCTAGGCTCCCTATGCCAGTCATCCTGAGTCATGGCCTTGGAAAGGAAGGGGCATTTGAAAAAGCATCTCCACTCTATGCCCCATGGAAGAGCCAGGTGATTGTTTCTCACAGCAGTGCCACCCAAATTCCTTGCTTCAAAAACCTCTGGATTTCTTTTGTGGACACTATTGAACTGGGAGACTCTAGATGCTTCTGCTACAGATTCTGATATGTCTTGCTCTCATCAAGTCTAATGTCCACAGCTTTGACATGTGGTTGCTGAGAAACCACTGGGCCAGTTGCCTCCTTAAGCCACTTCAGCCTTAGTTTCTGTATATTTAGCCTTTTTCAATTAGGCTTTAAAAAATCCATAAATGCAAAACTAGTCATGTAGTCAAATAAGGGTAAGGGGTTTGGAGCGTGGATTGTGGGGAAGAACCAGTGGTTACCTTCTGGTTGAAAGGATTCAATCTTCTAAGGAAAACAAAAAGCCCCTTACTCGGTTGCCATGGGAACAACTCTGCAATGCTAAGGATGCTCTGCAGGAGGCTGCCTGGGAGCCCAGCTGGGGAGAGGGATTTCTTTTCAATGAGGCTTTCTTTTCAAAAATTTTACATTTTTTTTTTCAATTTGTAAAAAAAAAAAAAAAAAAAAAATTCTGTCAGCTCCTCTGATTCCTGCAGGGGCTGGGAATGGTCCCACAGCCTCTGGTCTTAGGACATCCTTTTTTCATAGCTCAGCTGGCAAGAAAAAGGGCCATGGCCCAATATTCACTCCAAATGATTATGGAGTGGCTCCATATTTAAGAATTCAGACTCACTTAGGAGGCGAGCTTCCTCATCTTCACTGCCACAGCTCTATCCCTGTCCCGCCAGGATGAGATGACTGGACACCCCTGTGTGAAGAAGCCAGGACAGAGCCAAAAGAAGAGCTATTTCAGAGAAAACTGGGGGGATGAGGGGCGGTATGTGATTGGAGAAGGTGGCATCTTTTCTGTGTGACCTTAGAATCGTTTATTGCTCCCACTCCCATACTATACATTCACACAAAGATGGACAATGATTATTGGCTCCTGACCCATTTTTTCTTTTGCTCTTTTTCACAGAAGACTCATTTCTCAGCCCACTCGCAGATGTTTCTGACTCAGACACACCCATGGGGTCCTTGTCCCCCAACCACCCCTGTAGAAGAACTCCATCTTTACTGGTTCGAGGACAATGGGGAGGGCTCTGATGAGCTCTGATGTCAGACAGACTTGGCCTGGCCTGCTCTGCCACTTCCTGGCTCTGTGACCAGGATCAGGACACTAAAACTCTATGACTCAGTTCCCTCCTCTGTACAATGGGTAGTAAACCCCTACCTCCTAGGATTGCTGGGCATATCTTGTGATATATTGCATGGATGGCGCTTAGCCAAGGGCCTGGACCATAATGGGTATTTAATAAATGTAAACTAAGCAAAAACAAACAACAACAAAAAACAAACAAACAAAAAAATGTTCAGAGTAGATGACCTACCTTTACAGTTTTCCTGCTTATAAGAGCCTATGATTTCTGTTCTCACTTCTCTATAAAAAATATTTTATGGGCCTGGCACAGTGGCTCACAGCTGTAATTCCAGCACTTTGGGAGGCTGAGACAGGAGGATTGCTTGAGGCCAGGAGTTCAAGACCAGCCTGGCCAACACAATGAAACCCTGTCTCTACTAAAAATACAAAAATTAGCTGGGCGTGGTGGCGGGCACCTGTAGTCCCAGCTACTTGGGAGACTGAGGCAGGAGAATGGCGTGAACCCGGGAGGCGGAGCTTGCAGTGAGCCGAGATTATGCCACTGCACTCCAGCCTGGGCGACAGAGCAAGACTCCGTCTCCAAAAAAAAAAAAAAATTAGCAGGGCATGGTGGTGGTTGCCTGTAATCCCAGCTACTCAGGAGGCTGAGGCAGGAGAATCGCTTGAACCCGGAAGGTGGAGGTTGCAGTGAGCCGAGATCACGCCATTGCACTCCACCCTGGGTGACAGAGCGAGACTCTGTCTCAAAAAAAAAAAAAAGAAAAAATTACAAATACCCTCCACGGTTAGAATTATTCCACCTTTTAAAATGAAGTCTTATCACTCTCTCCTTTTCTCATTTCCCTTAAAAGTAATTGTTTATGTTAAAAACAAAGAGCATGGAATAAAGAAATATAATGTTAATGATGTGTTTGGTGGTAGTAGACTATGTGAGGTGGCTTTTTTTCTTTTCCTGTCTTTTTTTTTTTTTTTTTTTTGAGATGGAGTTTCACTCTTGTCACCCAGGCTGGAGTGCAATGGTGCAATCTTGGCTCACTGCAACCTCCGCCTACTGGACTCAAGCAATTCTCCGGCCTCGGCTTCCCGAGTAGCTAGGATTACAGGTGCCTGCCACCACACCCAGCTAATTTTTGTATTTTCAGTAGAGACAGGGTTTCACCACGTTGGCCAGGCTGTTCTTGAACTACCGACCTCAGGTGATCCACCCACCTCAGTCTCCCAAAGTGCTGGGATTACAGGCGTGAGCCACCGTGCCCAGCCTGGCTTTTTTTCTTTTATAATGGAAATAAGATAAAATATTTTACAAAGTAGTGTTATCCAACATTCTGTCTATATGACCTCCATTTTTTCTGACATCTATTTAAGAGGACATCACCATCCTCAAATGGTAATTATCTTTTCTACAGAGAACATTTTCAAGTTTCCATTTCCAGGTCTGGCCTCCCTCCCAGGCTCTGGTCCCCCAGGGCCAGCAGACATCCATGTGGATGAGTCAGAAGAATCCATAATTATCCTATTGTACACAGTGTATTACAGTTTACAAAGCTCTGCCACACTTGTCTTACGTAATCCCCCAAATAACCCTGTGATATGACTATGGATATCAACACCCCCATTTTACAGAAGAGACAACTGAGACAAATCAAAAGCCTTGCCTACTCCATTTCCATTTCAGTCAGTAGAAAAATAGTAGAACTAGGAATCTGACCCCAGGGATGCTGAAGCCACTTCAGAAGAGGCTTCTCCCAGGGTGAAATGTCTGGACACCACAAGTTGATAATGTCTGCTCTAAATCCAGTGACCACCCCTTGCCTCTCTCTTCAGTAATATCATCACCACCTCTTCCCTCACTCAGTCGCCAAACATGGTAGTCATCTGACATCTTTCACCGTCTTCTCCACTGCTTTACTCTATCAGCCCTTCTCCTTCACTGCTTCTCACATTGTCCCTTTCCCTCCATTCCCACTATGGCCCCTCATGTTCAAGCCCTTGCTTCTCATATCCTGATGATTGAGCTATGAAGCTGGCCTCATTCTACCTGCAATCACTTTGTCCTTTATGGTAACCAGGTTAATCTCATCTACAGTCTTTTGTGCAAAAACTTCAATAGTTCTTGATTGCCTATGCAATGAAGTTCAAAATCAATGCCTGACAGGCAAGACCCTCCGCCACCTCCTGTAGGCCTGTTTTTCTTGCTTTAACTCTTATTATTGCTCTGTTCAGTCATTCAACTCCAGACATATATGTATAATCTTTCCAAAACCAGCAAATAGTGTTCAAGAGATCTGGTGCCAAGAGAGCAAAAGGTGATACTTGCCTAGAGCCCTGGGTTGAAAAGGTTTATAAGACTATATTTGGGTCAGAGAAAAAGGGTGCCAAAATGAATTAGCAACATCTGCAACTGTCAAAAGGAAGAGGGATGAGGGTTGGAAGAAGGTGGCGTCCTTCCGTATTCCTTAGGTCTTTTATATTAGTTTGAAACCTAGGCCATGACCTTGTCTTTTTCCCCAGTCTAATTTCCCTTCAGCCACTTAACATAACACAGTGCCTTGCACACAGGAGATACTCAATAAATATTTTTAAATGGGTTCATAAATTTTTCTAAACTCATTTTGAGTTAAAATAAAGCTGGGGACCCATAGGATAGGAACAGTAGTTCTCAGCCCTGAGGAGCTTTTATTTATTTTTTTTATTTGTATACATTTAAGGGGTGTAAGGGCAATTTTGTTACATGGCCATATTGCATAGTGGTAAAGTGTGGGCTTTTAGTGTATTCATCACCCAAATAATGTACATTGTACTCGTTAAGTAATTTTTCATCATTGACCATCTCCCATTCCCCCCACCGTTCCGAGTCTCCAATGTCTATCATTCCACACTGTGTGTCCATGCATATACATTATTTAGCTCCCAATTGTAAGTGAGAACATGTGGAATTTGCCTTTCTGTTTCTGAGTTGCTTCATTTAAGAGAATGGCTTCCAGTTCCATCCATATTGCTGCAAAAGACAGACTTCGTTCTTTTTTATGGATGAATAGTATTCCATTGTGTGTGTATATATACACATTTTCTTTATCCAGTCATTCATGGATAGACAGTTAGGTTGATTCCATATCTTTGCTACTGTGGATAGTGTTGCAATAAATATTTGAGTGCAGGTATCTTTTTTATATAATAATGTATCTTCCTTTGGGTAGATACCCAAAAGTGGGATTGCTGGATCATATGGTAGTTCTATTTTCAGTTCTTTGAGAAATCTCCTAGGGAGCTTTTTTTAAAAAAAGAAAAAAAAACCCACTCATGTCTGGGCCTCATCCCCATGGGTTCTGATTTAATTAGTCTGAGATGTATCCAACACTAGCAGTTTTTTAAAGCTCCCAAGGTTGAGAATCACTGGTTTAAGGAAAGGACAGTGGATCACAGAAGTCCTGGCTTTACCGAATAGCTGTATGATCATGAACAAATCACTTTGCTTCTCTGGGTCTCCATTTCACCTTTTAGAAAATAAAGCGGTTCTGCTGCATCATTTCTAAGGTGCATCAGATTCTGACAATATTCTTTTGTTTTTCCTAAAGAGTTTTCACCAGCAGAGTCCAGCTCTTACATTGCGGGATCCAAAGCTTCATCAGATGCCCCAGAATTAGAAGAAATGGAAAGCCTAATGTATTTTCTTTTGTTTTGTTCTTTTGCTCCAGTCTGCTCTAGCCATTGGAAACATTACTTCTTCAATCAATCAAAACATTGCTTCTTCAATCAATCAATCAATCAATAATAGTAAAGAGTAACTTGGGGGGCATCATTGAGCCCCACTCATTCTTAGATATACACAATCGACATTTTCTCTTACTTGTGAAATGTGCTTGAAGAAAAGTCCCTCAACTTATCTTGCCACCCTAAGACTCCTCCTACATAGAGAACTGGAAGCCTTCTGAAATCAAGGACCTAATGAATTCCTTTATTTGCTTAGAACTATATGAGGAGCTGCAGGGAGAATACAAAGAAACACAAAATTTTGTCCCGAGGAACTTAGAATATAAAGGAAGAAAGAAAATTCTCTCTCTCTCTCTCTCTCTCACACACACACACACACACACACACACACACACTTAGAACAAATTTGGGGCCCTAATAGTAAGAGTGTTCAAGGGGTGCCCAGAGAATGAAAATTCCATGTTCCTCCCACCCTTCTCAGCTAGGTCTCTTTGACCTTAGCACGCTGATATCATCCCAAACCTACCACTGGTTGAATATCCCTAATCCCAAAACCCAAAATTGAAAATGCTCCAAAATTGGAACCTTTTTGAGTGCCAATATGACACTCAAAGGAAATGTTCATTGGAGCAGTTTAGGTTTCAGAATTTTGGATTAGGGATGCTGAACTGGTAAGTATATAATGCAAATATTCCAAAATAAAAAAAAATCCAAAATCCAAAAACACTTCTGGTATCAAGCATTTTGGGTAAGGGATACTCAACCTATATTGAGTTTATTCATGCTATGACCAATTCTTGGCCACTGGGAGGGGCTTCTAGAATTCCTCCTAATTGTTGAGCACAATGTGAAGTAACAAAAAACACCCTGCACTCTGTTCATCATGTCTGCCTTCTATTTCCCTATAATGGCTCCCAAATGTATTCCCAAGTAATTTACAAGCAAATTAAACTATAAGGGGGCAGAAAGGATTGGGGGTAGAGGTGGGAGAAAGTAAGCTGTATTCCAGTCACCTACCATTGAGAACCAAATATTCTGTTACTTGAAAACAGAGACTGGGTGATACCAAGACTGGATCCATAGATGAAGTGGTTATTGTGGAGTTGGTAAAGGTCAGATGTCTGGGCACCATGTGCTGAGCAGGTAGACTTTTTGACCCCGCCCAGGCATCTTAGCACTTTATTGACAGTTTTGTAGACCCGTGTTCTTTGACCATTTCCAAAGAGTTAGCGCTCCATTCTAATTGCTTTTCTTCCTGTAAGTGTGGTCAGTAGTAGCTGAAAGCTACTGATGGTGATGGTGATGGGTTAAACTGAATGCTGCCTAACTGGGACCAGCACCAGAAAGTGATTTCCCTGTGCTGGATTTCCTTTGCTTAGTTCTGCCTTGGGATGTCCCCTTTGGATAGTAGCTGGTTTGTTGTATGCTCTCCAAACACAATTAACAGGATATGGACCACCCTGTTCAACCCTCTATTTTATAGAGGAAGAAATCAGGCCCTTGTAGAGGGGGCACTTGCCCACAGTAGTGTTATCATGACACTCACTGGTGGTTTGTGCCCAGGTCTGAAGGGTATTGTGAGGAGAAAGAATAGCACAGGCTTAGCCTTTGGTCTTTTCTTTTCATTCTAAATTCTCCCCTTTGGTAAGCTCATCTATGCCCTTATCTTCTATATCACCTCCATTCTGTTTACCTTATAAACTGTGTCCCTCATTCTGATCCTATCCTGAATTCCAGGATAGGATTGCCGAGATCATTTTCACATGAATGTCCCATTGGTATATCCAAAGCAACATGCCCCAAATGGAATTCATCATTGGCCCCCCAAAACCTTACAAACTTGTTCCTCATTTTTGGATTCCTCATCTAACTTAAGGGCAATCCTATACATCCGGTTATGATGGATTGAAATCGGGCAGTCATTCATCTTTGACCCTGTTCTCTCATTCCTTTCCACCATACCACTTGGTATCCAAATCTAGTTATCATCATAGCATGTCTTCTTATCTATCTTCCTTATCCTGTCCCTTTCAATGGACACAATTGCTGCAAAACTAACTTTTCTAGAATACAGATCTATCATGTCACCCTATGGCTTAGAAACCTCCGTGGTTACTTTATTGCCTATAATGTCTACAGCTTTCAGTCTGTTTATTTGGTCATTCTCTGAAGTTCTTTCCCTCTGCACCCTGTTCTAGCCATATTTTACTACTCATTCCTTCCTCAATAGGCCCTGCACTTTCTTCTCTTGACCAAAAATGTCCTTCCTTACACACTACCATGACAAAGCCCTACTTTTGCTTTAAGACCAACTTCTTTAATAAAGCCATCTCCCATCTCACCCGTTCTCTTAGAGTGGTTGCATTTTTAGCATTTTTCAGTTAATTTGATGGCATTTAAGACTATGATGGGAAGATATTCGAAGAAGCAAAATTATAAAAAACTTGGAGAAGGTGGTTATAGGGTGGTTTTTTTTTTTTTTGTTATAAAGGAAATGCTTTTATTCAAAAAAACTTACTAAATACCTACAATGTAATAGGTACACTTGTATACATTTTCTTTTTAAAATATAGGGTGGTTTTTGAACATGTTTCCTCTTCACTAAACAATGGATCAGGCCTCAAGTTGTTAAAACCCTTCTTTCCTGCCTTTGTTCTTGGCATACCTTTATTTTAGCTCTTACCTTCTGCCTTCCATGATAGGTGTAGGTATAAAAGTTTTCATTCCCTACCAATTTAAAAGCTCATGCAAAACACACAGTGTGCCTGAACGTAGGATGTCTTGACATTTGTCAATTACCACCATGTTAATTGGCCTCTGTTGTAGTTATGGGCATGATAGCTATTGTGGTGATAGTAGGAGGTGGCCACATGTGAGAAGGGCATCCCATTATTGGCTTGGGCTCTGGGTCTAAATCCCAACACATATCTCCTATACTTTAGGCCAGGGAGACTTTGGGAAGGCACTTTTTCCTATACAGGGTAGACCTAAATATAATTCCCCTCTATACCCAAGTCCATCTCAGATCACACCCTTCTCAAGCTTGGAAAAGCCACACCCAATGCCTGAGTGAAGGAAGAGAGTGTAACAGCATGAGCTGAACCTGATTTAAATTCCTTAATTATATTCCTAGGGAAGCTCCCACAGAAAACATGGTGTCCTGAAATCTGACTATTCTGATCTGCACTTCTGGACACAGGGTGAAGGAGGGCTAAATAACTCTGAGAAAACTTGCCCTTGAAGTTACCATTATGGTAGTAGCTACTATTCCTGTGAGCCAGGTGTTTGTGCTGAGTTTTATATATATTATCACACTTAATCCTTGCAGCAATCCTATAGGGGTGTTATTATTATTATCCTTATTTTACATAAGAGAAAAACAAAGTCTAAGGCACTTTATATTTCATGGCTCATAAGGCAGAGCATTTAGTAAGCTTCATGAATATTTCAATGCATTTATTGGGCATTTTACACCAGGTACTGTGGAAGAGATAAGGATAAATCAGATATGTTCCCTAACACAAGAAATTCACAGGCCAGGAGGGAGACAGTTGTATATTCAAGTAAATCAGACTTTGTTAGGGAGAAGGAGAGGTCACCACTGACTCAGTGGTCTTACTTAGAAAACAGAATTGGGCCAGTGGCCTTGAAAGACAGGTCAGTCTTCAAGAGGCAGAGAAAAGAGGGCATGTGCTTTCTGTGAAACTAAACAGTAAACTCTTAGAGGGCAGAATCCAGTATTTTTTGCATAGCTCAATTCAAAAGATATTTTCACGCATCTTCTATGTACCTGCCAGGGCAGTATGTGTTGGAGGAGAGGGTGGGGCACCAGGATAAATAAGACCAAGCTACTGCCTGCAGGCCTTAGGGCAAACTTCTTCCATAGTCACCAGCAGTATTTCCTCCTCTAGCTGTCCAGTGAATCTTCTCACTCTCTTTCCCTCAATGAATTGTTTACTGAGCTGTTTATTCTACTGTTCTCTGCTTCATCTGTATCAGACAACCCAGAACAGCACCAGGGGCTGGAATTCTGAGATCCGAAAGATTATCGGAAGGAGCTTCAGACCCTAAACATTTGCATGTTAGTTACTGAGCCCGCCTATGCATGCATTTTAGAAGAGATTTAATAACTTTCCTTAAGGATTTAAGATTTAATAACTTTTCTCAACTCACCTGAAGTTCACCTGCTGACCAACCTGTTCCCACCCCCTATAAAGGTGTAACAATGCTGATGGCTGGGGGGCAGATGCTGGGTTGCCCCTTGTTTGTTTTTGTCCTGTGCATGCACGCGTGTGTGCACATGTGAGCTAGTGTGTGTGAGACAGCATATGCAGATACAAATGATACTTCTCAGGATCACCACCCACATTGGGGGAACCCTGTTCAGCTTTCCTGCAGTCCTCTGCAAGAGGGATACCAAATATCCAGGAAACTACCCTTGAGCCTGGCTAATTGACCTGCATGTTAAGGCAACTCCACTGGGAATCCCCAGGAGCTTGTCTGAGGAGAGCCATGAACACTTATAATACAAAGGCAGAAAAAATAACAACAGTCCATCTTGGCGCCCTGGCTGTAAATGGCTCATTTACTCTGGCAAGAGGAATGGAGTTTTAATGACAAATTATAATGCTGCACAGCAGGCCTGGTTGTGTGCTGTAAATTATTTTGAAAGAGGCACTATGCCTTAATAAAAAGAGCATTGCTTTCTGCTGTAGTCTGGACTTAGAGTAAGAGCCATAGAGTAAGAGCCACTGGCATGCCTATAAAATATTCAGGTAGAAATGCCTAGCAGGCAAATGGATATATGGCTAGAGATGCAGATTTGAGTCTTGACAATATAGAAATTGTGGACCAAACTTGAGTAGATGAAGTAGATCAAGGAGGTTGTACAACAAGAAAGCAGGGGACAAGGATAGGACCCTCAGGAGCACCCAAATTTATGGGGCATGGTAGAGAAAAAGATACTGATGAAAGAGGAGATGCAGAATGAAAACAGTCAGGAGAATGCTCTGTTGTGGAGAACGTGGGAGAAAGAGACTCCAAAAAGGTCAGGGATCAACACAGAAGAGAAGCGTTGGATGATCTCAGAATGGAGCTTGGACTGCAGAGGGCCAAGGGATAGAGCCAAGTGGGGGCACAGAGACTGTGAGACATTCAGTTTGGGTGAGAACTGGAGGTGGGAAAGTGAAGAAACTGAAATGATGTAGAAGAGGGAGGCAGAGCATGGAGCCTCTGCTATGCTTTAGAATCAGACAAGGTTTGGTTAGAATCCTAGGTTCCAGGTTGTGGGCCTGGGGTAGATAATTTAACTTCCAAGCCTGTTTCTTCATCATTGAGGTGAACATAATAAAACCTAGCCCACAGGGTATACGGCAGGTGTTCTCAAATGGAGCTGGAGGAGGACACGGGTCATAGGAGAGGTTTTGTAAAAGGTAGTACAGAAATGACAGGGGCAGACAGGACAAAATCAGACATCAGCCCTAATAATGTCAAGTTGCATAATTCAAGTGCTCCTGATTTCTCTTGTTGAAACTGAGAGAAATTGTGAGCTTCTTAGATTGCATTTGATAAAGGGAAATGTGTCAGTTACAGAATGTGTCAGAGTCTATAAGTGTTTAGGAAGACATTGTATATGCGTGAAAATCAGGTTGAAGTTCAGGGACATTAGAAAAACAATCAGGGGGATCACAGTGATAGCTCAGAAGTGGCAAGCACAGTGAGAGAACAACTGAAGAGGCAAGAACAAGAGGACAGATAGGGTAGGGCCACAGAGAAGGAAGTGGTGGTGGGTCAAAGTCTGTCTTTAACTGGGAGGAGGAGAGACATCTCCAGGAAATAAGTGAATACATTTCCATCTGGGGGAATAGAGTGATTGGAGACCTTCCAAGTTGTCCCTTGATCATGCAAAGCAAGAACCTGCAGACCAGCATGGCTGACTTACATATGTAGTTAATGGCAAGGCTGGAGCTAGAGCCTGGAGCCCTTGGCTCTTTCTGTGGCATCTGTTTGGTTGCAATGAATTAAAGATGAAAGAACTAGTTTGTCCTGGTTTGGTGAGTGCCCCTTTTGGTGGTCACTTCTTGCTTGATTAGAATGGGAGAGAAGAAACCAAACTAAGAAATAAAGCCACTCACCAGAAAAAGCAGCAAGGTCAGAAAATGCTGCAGCCTTCACTGTAATATTTGGGAGCCCATCCCTTTGCACTCTTTTAGTATTTGAGTTTAGCATTTGAGTATTTAGTGAGAGTCCTAGTATGTTAGTGCTTCTAAAAAAGTTGTGGAACAGCCAATTCATTTTACAGATGAGGGAACCTGTTTACCAAGCACACAGAGGATCTGCAGCCAAACCGAGATAGTGCTGAGGTGTTCCAACCTCCAGCCACAGAAGCAGCATTGTCTGTGTGCGGGCATGGTGGGCAAGCAGGTGGGCTCTGGCTGCGGTGACCTGCTGCTGTAAGTAGCTCAGGAGGCAAATGTGGATGAAATGGGAAATCTTTCATCCCATTTGTCAATTGCATTTCAGGGTAGCCTTTTGAGGTCGTGATCCTGGCAGTCTGGTGTTAAAAGAGGGGTAGGGGTATCTAAATTAACCAGATAAATATAGCTCTTTGCTCCTGAATACCTGATGCTGTGAGCAAATGTGTGTTGTGTGTCCACCCCAAGGCAAATGAGCTGAGACAGTGGAGACAGGAGCTCAAGTAATCACAGCCCACCCTAGGCACGTGGGGATTCACTACATGACAGAAGGAGATCTTCAAATCCGTTTTTGGGGGGCCAGCCACCAATTCCTCTCTCTCTGCTGCCTGCCTATGGTAACATCCTTGGCTTTTCTGCTTATCACTAACTGTTGTCTTCTGATTCTAATTTACTGCCAGGTTTGACACTCAATAAACCCCCCCCCAAAACACCCCCATAAAACAAGTATTAGTTAGGAAATCTTTCCAGCTGCAGCCCCTGAGACCAAACAGATGTTTTTAAAGTTATTTAAAGTAAAGGAGTACTTCCTTCCCCAGCAGGATGGCCATAGAACCAAGGAAAGTTTGGCTTGGTACCTGTAATAAAATGGCCTTTACCATTTGTTCAAGCCAAAAAAATGAGGCCTTGAAAGAAAAGAGAAGAAAGACAATAAAATAGGATGCAAATGATGCTGAACACTCCCTTGTGCTCACAGTTTAGGCAGAATGACCTTCACTCCACAGGCTGGACAAATGGTCCTGACACCAGGCCCTGGGGTGGTCGGTCCACAGGCAGTAAGCTCTGCAGCCATCTCCTCCTTCACTGTCACCCAGAAAAAAACTGCAAGAGGCCTAAGGACCCCTTCTGGCATAGGAAAATGCCCTAATATACTCTTGGGGGGTAATATCCTATTCAGAACAAGGTGCATTGAGGCTGTAGGAATGCTGATACTGAGGATGTCTTTTGACAAAGTCTGTGCACGGACCACAGCAAATGTGAGGGAGAGACCAGTGGGGTCACACTGTGCCAGGTGCCAAAGCCAGAATACCACCCTTGATGGTTTTTCACCCCAAATGCCCAAATTCAGCTGACCTGGTAGGAATTCAAACAAAATAGGGCAACAGAGATACAGGATAAAGGGGAGGCTCTGATGAAAATCCAGCTCTGATAGAAGCACAATTCTGGGGCTTGGGAGAGCTAGTTCCAGGAATACAGAAGAAGATGGGGTATCAAAGATAATCAAGTCAAGAGAAAGCCCTGGTCATGTTGGGTCAATGGTGGGTTTCTAAAGAAACCTTAGCTTTTAGCCTAGATTTCACTTGAAGCCCTTTTCTCAGTTTTATGTGCTCCTCTCAGCCTATTCCCCATCCCCAGGGGTCAACTTCCCCTCTATCTTCCTTTCCAGCTGGTCTCTGTGGAGGGAACTTGCTACCTTCTAACTCCATCATGCTGGTACTTTTGGTAATTTGCTTTTGGGCACTGGTCCTGACCCAGCACTGAGATGGAATTAAATTGAGCACTTGCTCACAGCCAGTCTAAGGAAAGACTGTGATGCCAAGACACTGCCTGGTCCTGCATTGCTCTTTCTGTCCTGGGCATGTTCTCTCTGATGTCCTGTGTGCTACTCTGTCTCATCTCCAAATCAGTGGCTGCTTTTGGGAAAGGTGCTCACTGTGTTTCCTCTCCCAGCGATGTCTGCATTTTAACAAGGATTGAGCTTTCCATCAAAAGGATGCTTTTTTACTTAGTATTTTTCAGATAAAATAAGATATTGTTGACTGGGGAGGGGGATGTCTAATTTTTAATCCCTGCATTCTTCCCATTCCTTTGCCATCCATACCACTCACAGCCCCTAACCTGATCCTCTCCAGGTTTGTCTGAACAAGGTAAATGGTACCAGCTTCCCTTCACGATGAAAGTAAAAAGCCTAGACACCATCCTCGAGTCCTTCCTTTTCCTCATCCCATGTCCAATCCATAGGCGTATTTTGTCGTTCATTCTGCAAAAGATGTCTAATCTCCATCCACTTCTCTTCTCTCTACTGCTATCACCTTAGTTCTGCCATCATCACCTCTCACCTGGATTTTCTTATCATTTTCTTAGTCCTTTATTAGTCTCCAACTTCCATCCTCATCACCCTAAGGCCATCTTCACACAACAGTCTTTAAAGCATACATCACACCAGGCCATCTACCTGCGTAAGACACTCAGAACTTGCAAGTAGAATAAAGTTCAAACTCCCTACCATGGTGTCATGTGTTGAGCTGTGTCCCACTGGAATTCATATGTTGAAGTCCTAAACCCTAGTACCTCAGAATGTGACCTTACTTGGAAATAGAGTTACTACAGATGTAATTAGTTAAGCTATAATTTTTCATTCTGAAATAGGGTGGACCTCTCTAATCATATATAACTGGAGTCCTCATAAGAAGATGGCTGTGTAACAGAATATATAAGAAACTCCAAGAACTCAATAGCAAAAAAACAACTAATCCACTTAAAAATGGGCAAAAGACCCGAATAGACATTTCTCAAAAGAAGACATATAAATGGCAAACAGGTATATAAAAAAACGCTCAACATCACTAATTATAAGGGAAATGCAAATCAAAACTACAGTGAGATATCATCTTACCCCAGTCAGAATGGCTATTATCAAAAAGACAAAATATAACAAATTCTGGCAAGGATGTGGAGAAAGGAGATGCCCATACACTGTTGGTGGGAATGTAAAGTAGTACAGCCACTATGAAAAAAAAGTATGGAGGTTCCTTTAAAATCTAAAGTTAGAACTGCCATATGATCTAGCAATCCTACCCCTGGGTATATATCCAAAAGAAAGGAAATCAGTATGTTGAAGAGATATTTTCACTTCCATGGTTATTGGAGCACTATTCACAATAGCCAAGATATGGAATCAACCTAAATATGCATCACTGGATGAATGGATAAAGAAGATATGATATATATACACAATGGAATACTATTTAGCCATAAAAAAGAATAAAATCCTGTCATTTGCAGCAGCATGGACAGAACTGGAGGTCATTATGTTGAGTGAAATAAGCCAGGCACAGAAGACAAACACTGCATAGTCTCACTCATGTATGAGAGCTATAAAAAAAAAAAAAAAGTTGATTTCGTGGTGGTAGAGAGTAGATTGGTGGTTACCAGAGGCTGGGAAGGGAAGAGGGGAGGAGGACATAAAGAAAAGTTGGTTAATGGGTGCAAAAGCACACCCTCAACAGAAGGAATAAGTTCTAGTATTCGATAGTACAGCAGGGAAATTATAGTAAACAATAATCTATTGTATATTTCAAAATAGCTAGAAGAATTATAATGTCCCCAATCAAAGAAATGAGAAATGTTTGAGGTGATGGATATTCCAATCACCCTGATTTGATTATCACACACTGTACACATGTATCCAATATCACATGTACCCCAAAACTATATATAACTATTATGTTTATCAATGAAATAAATAATTAATTAATAAATAAAAACTTCTGTGCCTCAGAGGGGACACACACAGACACACACAAAAAGAAGAAGAAGAGGGCTATGTGAACTCAGAGACACACAAAGAAAACGCCCTGTGACAACCAAGGCAGAGCTGGAGTCACCCAGCCCAGGATTGCTAGCAACCCACTGGAAGCTAGGGACAGGCAAGGAAGGATTCTCCTCTACAGGTTTTGGAGGGAGCACAGCCCTGCCAGCACCTGATTTTGGAATTCTGGCCTCCAGAACTGTGAGGCAATACATTTTTGTTGTTTTACGCCACCCAGTATGTGGAGCTTTGTTATGGTAGTCCCAAGAAACCAACACGCAGGGCTTCTGAGAGCCTGCGTAAGCCTGCGTGATGAGGCTCCTGTCCACCTCACTCATCTTTTGTGCCATCTTACTCCCTCTCCAGCCGCACCCACTTTTTGGCATGTTCTAGAACATAATGAGCCCACTCGCCTTTGCAGCCTTTGTGTGTGCTAGTCCTTCTTCATACAACACTGTTCTTCCAGCCCTTCACGTGTTCCATGTGTTCTTGGTCTTTTTGGTTTTGCTTTAAACATCACCATTTCAGAGAGGCCTTTCCAGACCTTCCTACCTGCATAGGTTCAAAGCATCCTGCTTATTTTTCTCACAACACCCATCTCAACCTAAAACTGTTTAACTTTTTAAGTGTTTTCTTACCTTGCTCTTCTACTAGAATACAAGCTGCCTGAAGGCATGGACCATTAAAATGGAATTGTTCTAAGCCAAGCTCCCGGTCAGGGTCTGGGAAGAGCTGGTTGACCAAACATCCTTGGCATTTTCACGTATGAAAATATTTTGAATCGGTGAATGAAAGAAGAAATGCATGCTACTTTTAAGGCCCATCCTGTTATATCTCTCTTTATCGAATGAAGAAAGCTAGCGGTCTTGGAGCATCTCCTATGAAGTATAGAAGGGCTAATCAATGTAGGTAATACTATACCTCATTAGAGTCAGAGATAAAACTAGGAACCAGGCTTCTAAGACCTAAAAACACATGCTTTTTTTCTACTAGTTCATATTGAGAATATTGTAAAAACTTGTTTATATATCCTTTTTTTTTTTTTGAGACGGAGTCTTGCTCTGTCACCCAGGCTGGAGTGCAGTGGCATGATCTTGGCTCACTGCACCCTCCACCTCCTGGATTCAAGTGATTCTTCTGCCTGGCTGCCTGGCCTCCCAAGCAGCTGGAATTACAGGCATGTGCCACCACGCCTGGCTAATTTTTGTATTTTTAGTAGGGACAGGGTTTCACCATGTTGGTCTTGAGCTCCTGACCTCGTAATCCACCCACCTCGGCCTCCCAAAGTGCTGGGATTACAGGTGTGAGCCACTGTGCCAAGCCTATCATCAAATTTTTATAAGCAAGCCATATTTCAAAAGTACTGGGGTAGCTGGCTACTTAAAAGGAATCCTGAGGGAAACCAAATTGTAAAATGAGCAACAATTTCCTAATTCGCAATTTGTGAACATTCAGCACTGTGGTTATTGAGGTAGTTGGTATCAAGGTGCAAATGTGGTTCCTGCCTCTGAGAACACAACAATGATTATTTGTACCACCTGCTCAGAGGAGGATGAGTTTTCAGCAGAAATTCCATGCTTTCTTCTCTATTTTGAGGTTAGATGCCAAATACAATGATCTGCTCCAAAAAACAACTCAACAGCCTCTCTGATTTGAGAGCTGGTGGTGACTTTTTTTTTTCTAATTTGGAAATCTCCCAACACCTTGTTAATTTGGCTCCCTGGGAAAAATGGGAACTTCAATTCACCTCCTTAGGGGAGAACGATGGATGACTTAGCATGGCTTGTCCTTTAAGCAAGTCTCCTCTTTCCCGTGTCAGGCAATGATTCACTTTCACTGTGCCTCGATCCATCACTCCGCTCAATCCCCTCCATACACCTTTCCTGTCACTCCCCAGGGAGGGAAAACGGATGGCAGATGTTCCCTGAGATCTTGTTTTCAGGAGAAAGGAGGCAGCAGAGAAGGGAGCATCCCTGATCACACTGCCAGCAGTAGCCCTTGGTCTTGAGTGGGTGGGTGGCTGGCAGAGCATCCTGATGGCATGTGTGCCTCTGTGGAGCCAGCAGCCCTAGGATGGGAGGAGAACAGCCCATGGTTTCTCAAATAAAGAGGGCAGCCACTGAGAAAGGGACTTTCGATCACTAGAATGTAAGCTCTGCTGGGCAGGGGTTGTATCTTCTTTGTTCACTGCTGCGTCTTCAGTACCTAGAAGAGTACCTGGCACATAGTAGGGACTCAAGAAATCTTTGTTGACCAAAGGAAAGAAAGAAAGAATAAATGATTATTCATGCTTCCCAACAGACTATAAAGCAGCTTCAATGTGACAGACACTTCTTTGAACCAGTGGTTTCTTCCTGCTCTGAGCTCATGGCTCTGCCTACTGCACCATTCATCGGAATCAAGCAGATTGAATCCAGGTTCAGACTTCTCCCACCATTGCATCAACTATAAGCTCCTGGAAGGTGGGGACTCGGAGCTTTGCTGACAACAACCACCTTCTCTCTTGGTCTCCATACTTGAAGTTATTCCAACCATGTGTCCTGTTTGGAGTTCAGAAAAGGTGGTCTCTGTAGCTGTACAGTGCTTTGAATAGAACAAGCTTCAGTAAACATTTGTGGAACGAGTGTGTCTAGGCTTGGCTTTCCAGATTCCCAGGTGGGATAAGGACACAGGGCAGAAAGGACCACAGTCTCAGTGCTCTGTTTATCTTACTATGTGTGGACAAACAAATGGTCTTAGACACCTTGTAGGTTAAGCAAAGAGGAAAATAATAAAGTAGGCTTCCCACTGGCTATCACTTAGAAAACACCTGTCCAGTGCCAGGCACTGTGCTAATACACATTACATATTTAATGGGATGTTGGATGGAACTTTTCCTGCTGTCCTAATGTTGGCAATTGGAGTGCCAAACTGAGGCAAAGAGGACTTAATTCTCCCCAGGCTTAAGGAGAGAAGCCAGCAGTTGAGGATAGACACCTCCTTCAGGACTTCGCAAAAGGCAGCTGAACTGGCTCTGCCACCTCCAGCAACCATCACTCCCTTCCCAGTCTATAAAATGGAGGAGAGAAGGAGGGGTGCCTGAGTTGTTGACTAGTAGGGAGATATTTGGCTTCTCCCCCTCCTTTCAAGAGGGAAAGGAGAGAAGTGCCCCCTCTCGCCCTGGCAAAGCCAAGTGAAGGGGTGCCAGCAAAATTGTTCAGAAAGATTAGGGGTACCTCTAAAAAGAGGACACTGGTGTTCACTCCCAGCTGGTAACTTGCAAGCCCTCTTTGGTGGCATCAAAATGAGCAGAGCAGAGCATTGAGTTCTTACAAGAGCTGGTGTAATCCCAAGAGTTGGGGGCATATGAGAACACAGGGATTCAGGCCTGCAGTTTCTCACCCAGCAGAAGGTCTGCTGGAGTGTGGAGCCAGCCAGGCGAGGAGGAACAGTAGCGTAAGGTATCTGCAGAAAGGGAATGAAGCCCCGCCTTGACCTTAGTTACTTGTGAATCTCAGTGGGTATGAAAGAGGAAACTAGAGGTTCCCATGGCTCCCCAAAGCAGATCATAAAGGCTAGAGGGTGAGGAGGAGGTGTGAGTTTGGCCAGACAGCTGCTGGAACAAACAAGGTGATGCCCCCGGGAGAGGGGTTAGAGGAATGGACCTGACCTAAGGGAAGTATGATTGCCCCTTTGAGAGGGTCTACGGTGACTGAGGGGCTATAGTGGCACTGAATACCATCTCCAAATAACCAACATGTCAATAGAGGATGAAAGACAGAGTGTGTGACATCCCCAGGCATCTCCCCCTTTCCCTTGAAATTCCCCTACCCCTCTGCAAGTTCGTTGAATCATGAACTTGGTTAACATCAGAGTAGGGAGTTTCAAAATATTCAGCTGGTGCCAAAGTAATTGTGGTTTTGCCATGACTTTTAATGGTAAAAATTGCAATTATTTTTATCATTATTTTGCACCTAATACTTTTGATATTAGTGCTTTAAAATGGATGGGCAGAATAATTTTAACCACAAAAGTTGCCAGGAAATTGCAGATTCTGATGTCATTAAGGTATGAGCTGAAAGCATATGCCCCAAAGAGGGAGGGCAACTCAACAAAAGACTTTTGGAGACAATGAGTGGAGAAAAACACACCTGTCCCATTGTGATACCTTCAGAATTCACACTGCCTCATGAACTAAGTTCACATGCATCATATCACTGCACACTTACAGCAGCCATATAATGTGTGTATATACAACCTTCACTGAACAGATGGGGAAACAGAGGGTAAGAGAGGTAAAATAACTTACCAAAAGCCACACAAGAAGGGTTATCATGGCTCTGAACTCCTGCAGAACACTGCCTCCCCCCTTCCTCTCTGCATTAATTCCAGATGTGTTTGCAGGATATACTAGGAGGGACTTAGAGCCATGGATTTGTGTCCTTGCTCCACCTCACACCTTGGGATTCTGGGAAAATTATTTAATGTGTCTTTGCCTCACTTTCCTCCTCTATAAAATAGTAATAGTACCTACCAAAAAGGTATTGTGATGATTTGGTAAGAATACTTTTGAATGGAGTCTGGCAGGTAATGTAGGTGTACATTAATGACTAATTCTTTCACCCTTTTCCCTGAAAACTTAGATCAAGCTGCACCCTTCTCCTTTGACCTCCTATAGCATCTATGAGATCTCTCTGAAGCCAGTATCAGCAGCACCTGGCATTTACCACAAACTATGAGTTTCCTTTTGCATATTGTTAGTTTCCTTTCTATCTGATTATTTCCCCCTAATTAGACTATAAGCTCCTTAAAAGCAGGACCAAATTCTCACTTCTCTGGATGCTTTATAGCATCTAGCCACACACACAGTACAGACTTAGTTAAATCAAAGGCTTCTGCTGGAATACTGCTGTGATAAACAGACAGGAAAACCTGAAGCCTATAGAGAAGAGGATAATGGTCATAATACTGATGCGATAATAACAATAACTGATTTATCGAGTACTTACTCTTGTCAGGCATGGTGCCAAGTGTTTTAAATGCATTCTGTCAGAGACTCCTTCCATCAATCCTGGCTAAGAGATTGGTTTGTTGGTGGGTTAGTTGGTTAGCTTTAACTAACATTTGGAAAGAGCTTATCATTGCACAGACACTGTTGGAAATGTATTCAGCATGTATCACCCCATTTAGACCTTGCTGCAAAGATATATGGTAGACACTATTATACCCATTGTGTGGGTTGAAAAGGAAGCAAAGACACATTAAATACATTTCTCAAAGTCTCACAGCTAGCACATGAAAGATCCAAGATTCACATGCTTGAAATTTGCAGGTTAGGTGACTTGCTGAAGTGTATGTAGCTAATGAATGACTTACGTTTATTACGGGAGATTTACATCCTCTGGCTTTGGAGCTTAGTCAGTTCCTGTGCATGATAGCAGAAGCGGGACTGCAAAGCAGCAGTTCATAAATGTAGCAGGAGCATTTGTTTCCATCTGTGGATCTCTTCAGTAGGACAAGAGTTCATGGGTCCCTCTTCAACCTCTTACACTTGTCAACAAAACAAGCTCCCCTCAGACTTAGTGGGAAGAGTGGTGGGGCTTTGGATGAGACACCAAGGAAATAATGTTTGGTTTTAATGAATATCAGGAATCAATTAATGTATACTAGAAGCTAAATCCTTTCATTTTAGGAATATTACCCTCCTTTCACATCCCCAGGGAATCAGTACCTATCTAATAGCAGCTGTCTGTCTTCCTCCCTGGCTGACCTCACAGTGTAACTTTCTTTCACTTTGTAACCTGTTTCTCTGAAGAGGATGCCCACCTAGCTGTTAACCCTAGGGTCTGTAGATCCACCCCAGTGACTCCAATGGCCTCCCTCTCACCAGTGACCAGAGCCCTGCCTTAGGGCTCCACAGAGCCCAGCTGGCCAATGGGTTCCTCGGAGCCAAGCCCGGCACCTAATGGCCAATGCAGCCCCATGTGAGCCAGGAGAGAGAAATCAGAAGGGTGAGACCCAAGTTGGGCTGATCAGAAACCCAATGGGAGAAGCAGGCCTGATATGGAGGGTGACCATTCAACCAATTCATGTTACTGCAACAGACAGGTTTCCAATCTCTCCCAGACAGTCTTCCCTGAGCTCTCTTGGGAGATGCTGTTCTTGCAGAGCTCAGAAAAGGAATTTCAAACCTTCAGAAACTCAGACTGACTGTGATCGTTCAGATTTAGGTGAAAGCAGGATGTGGGGTGAGAGTGGTGGTGTAAATGAACCACTATTGAAATAGTCATCATTTGATCACCAGTTCTCCTTGAAATAAGATACAACGTCCATACAACTTTGTAAATTTGTGTGAAATAAGGCATCAGGTAATTCTTTGCTAGAAGGAGTGTAAGACTGCATTCTTGGTCCCACAAATCTTGACCGAGGAGAAAAAATATGTCTAATTTAACCATAGACCGGCTGATTTTCTCAAAGGCAAACACAGAAAGGTCATTGATTTTCTCTTGGGGATCACACTTAAGTCCACGCATTACCTTTTGATGATTGCGCTGGAAGAGAAATCTATTCATTTCTGAGGGAACTTCCTCTCCAGGAGACCTAACTAAAAGGTCATTATCTGAATGTTAATATTTTGGTGGAAGGGTCTTTTATTCTTTCTCTTATTTTACTTTTTTCTCATCACGTCTAGAGGGCAAGGTTCTGTCCTATGTATTGACTTAGGCTAAATATAATTTAGATTCTTCTGCTCCCTTAAAAAAGAAGTCACCGTTTTAGAGTTTTTCCTCAATGGATGCAAAATTAACTCATTGCCTTTGCCTCACCAACAATGTTTAGGTCTAGGGCTGTACTAATTTTGTTATTTTATTATTGAGCACAAATATGATCAATGTTCAAGTGTTTTCCTGAGTCTCATCCTGTCCCCAGCTACCCTCAGCTTACCCTGTGGGGGCTCATTCTTCTCTCTGTAGCTCGCCCACCCCTTAAATGAGCGCTGTTGGAGACAGGCTTTTGCTTCTGAGCAGTGCTCACAGATTTTTTGACTTGATGGCATAAAATTCCTTTCATATGGCTGTTGCCTGTAGATGCGTTAAGTTTTGAGGGCCTAGCCCATGAGGCCTATGCAAGTGCTTATTATGAGCTGAGAGTATTCCGTGTAAACCTCATAATAATCTTGTGAGGAGGTACTATCATTGCCCACATTTTACAAATTAAGGATTTGTAAAGTTTAAGCCATTTAGTAACTTGCCTGAGGTCACTAAGTAGGCACTAAGGAGCCAGGCGTGCTTGGCTCCAGAGCCTTGGCACATTTGTTACCTCAAGACACCTGTCCACTTAAAAAGGGATAGGACTGGGAGCACCCCTGGAGTGCAGATGGATAGCTTAGGGCAAGGGTACTCAATCACAGCTATGTATCAGAATCACCTGGAGTGCTTAAAAAATATACTGATATCCCAGCCCCACGTTAACACAATGAAATCCAACTCTCTGGAGGTAGGTTCCAGGCATCAGTACTTTTCAAGCTTTCCGGGTAATTCTCAGGAGAAGCCAGGCTGAGAAGCCCTCATCCACAGGAAAGAACTCATCCCTAAGAGAATGGTTTGGTTGTGCACCCATTGCTGATCTGAGCACTAACAGCTCCAATAACCTGCTGGTTTTGGTGCTCCTGTTCCAGAATCCCATATCCCTTTCTTCCCCCCAGAGAACCAGCAGCTCTATTCCCCTCCACCCAGGCTCTGAGCTGTTACATGGCTGTCAGGTGTATACTCATTTCACGGCACCTCACTCCTTACTTATCCTCTGTGAGCACTTCCCCTGCATTCTGGTCTTCTCCCTCTCCTTCCCCACTGTTAGTCATTCCCTCTCGTGGGTTCCTACAAAACCGTGGCCATGGCTTCAGACAGTACTGATCTCATGGCTTCATCTCTATCTGTTTCTGAGTCCGTCTCCTCCACTGGATAGTGAGCTACATGAGGACTGGGGCTGTGTCTGACTCTTCTCCATACCCTGCTGTGGGGGCAGGGCACTCTATAGGATGGACCCAGACTACGTGGATTGAAAGCATATATTCAGGTCTATGGGACTGGGTTCTGATATCAGAAAAGTCTCCGTCTGTTGCCACAGCCTCTCTTTCCATTCACCTCCATGTGACACAAAGATTTTTTATGGGAAGTAAAACAAACAAAAAAACAAATGAAAACTTCCTGGTTTTTTTTGTTTTTTTGTTTTTTTAAAAAAAAAAAAAAAAAAAAAGGCCAGGCATGGTGGCTCATGCCGGTAATCCCAGCACTTTGGAAGGCCAAGGCAAGTAGATCACTTGAGGTCAGGAGTTTGAGACCAGCCTGGCCAACAGGGCAAAACCCCGTCTCTACTAGGAATACAAAAATCAGCTGGGTATGGTGGCACACGCCTATAATCCCAGCTACTCAGGAGGCTAAGGCAGGAGAATCGCTTGAACCCAGAGGCAGAGGTTGCAATGAGCAGAGATCATGCCACTGCACTTCCAGCCTGGGCAACAGAGCAAGACTCCATCTAAAAAAAAAAAAAAAAAGCAATTAAATCTTCAAGATTTGGCTCCAAACATATCTCCAAATAGAAGTCTCTTGGAGTGCCTCAGCTCATCATGGTCTCTTTTCATGATATTTTACAGTCATCACAATCTATATCATTCAGTTGCCAATTGCATTCTTCCGTTACTGTCTTCAACAGTTATTTTTTAATGCTTATAGGTTTATGTTTCACTTTCCTCACAAGACTGTGAACTCCATGAATTTCAGGCTATTTCTAAAATGGCAGTATCATTTTGTTGGCTCACTTGTTTGATGTCTCCTGACGCACTGTAAGCTCTTGAAGCCCTGACACGCTCTTACATTAATCTTCATATGACAGCCCAGGCACAGTGCTGGCACTGGTAAGAGCTCAGCTGGACTTTGTTAAATGAAGACATTTGGTAACCCCTTTCAGCCTAGTGCCCTGAACTTACCAGGTGCTCACAAATCATATTTGTTAACTGAGTATGAAATGAAAAAGCATAATTCTTATTATAAGATGTGGTTCATATGAGGCATGGAAATTTATTGGATTAAACCCTCTTTCAATTTATTTTTTGGCTATTTGTAAATGCTTGGTTATTTGACTCCAAAATTGAATAAGTATTGGGGAAGAATCCCTCACCTACTTCCAAATCCCTTACATATCAATTTTACACAAAGCCCCTAAACCTTCAGTTCCAATCACTCAGAATTTCATATACCTCCATTATTAAATTCAATACATCACTGCGGAGAAAAGACAACAGTGCCAACTGGGTTTGGGTGGTGCCTGCACACCCACAGTGGCATCTAAGTGTAATCTCTAAATATGGAATCAGGTCTGCTGTTTCATTTTTTAATGAAGGAAATAGAAGCCCTGGCCCCATTACCAGAGATGCTGCCCTGTTGTATCAGCTACAAAACACAGGGTCCTGCTCCGTTTGGCTGACTGATTATACAGGAGGATTCCCCGTAGATGGCAGGTTTGATGCCCAATGATAGCAACACTGTCAAACAGATCATTGTTTTCTGTTTTCCTTTGGGGAAATAAAAGTCTGTGTGGGAGGAAGGGGACATGAAAGAAACATATAAACTCATCTGCCCCAGAAAACCATCCCAACACCCTGTCCCCCAGCCCTATCTTTGGCCCTCCAGCTGCTGCACCCCAGCACACAGCTGTTGCTGTTGTGGACTAACAAGCTGCGGTTAGCAGGGTAGGCAGGAGGGATGATTGCAGTGGCACTAATGAGGGGCGCCAAGACAAGCACTCAAGGCAGCTGGTTTTAAAGCAGATGGAAGGAAAGAAGGAAGGAAGGAAGGAAAGGAGGGAGGGAGGGAGGAAGGAAGGAAGGAAGACAGGCCCAGAAGACAGCATGTCCAAATGACAGGCTCTGTAGAAGATGTCCCCAGGAGCACTCTGGGTGAGCTTCAAAGCGCTGCCAGCCAGGGCTGGTTACAATCCTTCACCACAGGCAGGGGAAATGGAGGAAAAGGAATCTCGTTCAGCCCACCCGTAGCCAGCTCTAACCACTTGAACATTAACTCTCCAGCATTCGGCTGAATAAAATGGTAATTGACATTACAGTGGAAGATGTGTAATGTCAACAATGCCATGGCTGGGAAGTTCCAGCCAAATTACTTTTGGCAGGAATCTACGTCTGCAATGAGGCTAATGGAGCTGAGTCCCTGTCTTCAAAAGGCTCCTCCACTACATTTCACCTGTTAGTATGAAGTGACTGGCAAAGTTGGGTTTCGTATCTGCAGCAAACTCATCCAATGCCTAGAAGAGTTGGGAGACATATTGAGGAGATCATGGCTCTCCAACGAAGCCCAGCAAGGGAAAAGGAAGCAGAGCTCTTGCTCCTGACCCTTACTTCAGCTCTTCTATCTATTCATTTAAAAAAAAATTAGAAAAATGACTTGAGGAAAAAAATAACCCTGCCTGGTATTTATATATATATTAGAGTATATTTATAAAATTTGAATGACTGGGTGACCTGACTGCACATTCATAGCTGAAGTGGAACAAGGTGATTCTCTACATTCTCCTTCCAGCTTCCATGCTGTAAGCCAGTGTCCTTTTTGCAGTCTCTTTAGTGCTACGTTTTTCACATGTTTGTGTTTGCGTTGACGGGTTTGCTGTTGAAAATGACCCTTAAGCATACGGCCGAATCCTAAGTGCAAGAAGGCTGGGATGTGCCTGAGGAGGAAATGTGTGTGTTAGATAAGCTTTGTGAAGGCAGGAGTTATAATGCTGTTGCCTAGAGAGTTCAGAGTTAATGAATCAACGTATATATTAAATAAAGTGTCTTGAAGCAGAAACACACATAAGACAAGGTATATATTGATCAGTTGATGAAAATATTGTGACCAGCAGCCTGGATTTCCTCCAGGAGCAACGCTTTAGGATTCACTCATTCGGAGTTTGTGCTAACTTTATAGAACATAACTGCTATGAATAATGAGACATAACTATTTGGGGGCATGATTTGGGCTACTTGGAAAGGTTTTCTATGGTATTTGAAGTGACAGAGACTGCAGGATAGGTGAAAAACAAAAGGAACAGTAGGAGGGAAATTGTTATATACTTGTGTCTGTATCTGCAAGACTTTTCCAGCCTATTCTTTCTCATTTAGTCTTTGTCATAGCCTTATATGGCTGATCTTATTGTCCTTTTATTCCAGGTAAGGCAATTGAAACTTCAAGAGATTAGTCAATTTACCTGAGGTCAAATAGCATGGGAGACAGATTCTAATGTGGCTGTAAGATTCCTTCTCTCCGCAAGAACATGCCCTATATAATCCCCTCCCTCAAGTGTGAGTGGGATCTGTGAACATTTGGGACCGGTGATTATTTGCCATGATTATGTTACATGGCAATGGTGAAGGGATTTTGCAGATAGAATTAGGGTCCCTAATCAGTTGACTATTAAGCCTTGACTTTAAGGGAAACTGTCCTGAGTGGACCTGACCTAATCAGGTGAACCCTTTAAAAGATGCGAGAGATTCTCTCTCCCCATGTCCTTGAAGAAGCAAGCCATGAGTTCTATAGCTGCAAGAAAATTAATTTTGCCAACAACCACCTGACCTTGGAATCCACACCCCCACCCCCATGCTTCAGATAAGACAGCAGCCCCAGCTAACACCTTAACTGCAGCTAAATTGTGCCTGGACTCATGATTCATGAAAACTGAGAAATAAATGTGTTGTTTGTAGTAATTAGTTATGCAATAGAAAACGAATATGTATTGTCAAGCTCTAGCAGAATCAGGGTTCAAACACAGGTCCACCTGCCTCCAAAGCTGATGCTTTCCTCCTTTATACCCTGTACAGACAGGATTCCTGACTCAGGATGTTTCGACCGACAATTTTTCAAGTTTATGATGGTGCAAAAGTGATATGCATTCAGTAGAAACTATACTTTGAGTATCCAGAAAACCATTCTATTTTTGACTTTCAGTACAATATTCAATAAATTATATGAGATATTCAACACCTTATTTTAAAATAGGCTTTGTGTTATATGTTTTTGTCCACCCGTAGACTAATATAAGTCTTCTGAACATGATCAAGTAGGCTAAGCTAAGCTATCACATTCTGTGGGTTAGGTGAAATAAATACATTTTTGACTTATGGCATTTGTAACTTACAATGGAATTACGTCCCTTGTGATATGTTTATCAGGATGTAACCCCATCATAGGCTGAGCAGCATCTGTAATATCACCTTTTCTTTGTTGTTTGCTTGATTGCTAGTTTAGTTGGCATGGGAGAGGGTTGGCAGAAGAGGGTACTTTTTTCTTTTGAGGAAAGGAATACAGAAGACATTCAGATACAATGACTAAGGTTTTAGCCCTAACACAAAGGAAGTCTCTTCAGCCTTGGATGGTGGCAGTAACTGTGACCAGTAAAAACATGCGAGTGTGAGCCAGCCTTTTATTTCCTTCTGCTCAGGAAACAGCTAGTGGAGATTTGAGAGCAGCAGGGTTCACAAAGGGACAAGGTAAGAATGCTGGGTCCCTCATGTTGAACGAAACACATAAAATTGCCAATATGATTATTATATTTTGGATGTACCAAACAGCAATACATACGATTCAACCAGCTATGTGCAAGCACAAAGCTTAACCAGTGGTTAGACCAGGGCTGATCAGTGACCAGAACAGGGCAGCAGCAAAGTGTTCTACAGGAAAGAACTTCTAAAGTGGGAAGAGATGTGAGTGGGGCCATGATCAGGGCGTGAATATGACAAGTAGGTGTGTAGAGCCAGGAGGAGCTGTCAGTGATTGCAATCATGCCTCAACCATGGCAAATTTCAGTTAAGGGCTCTGCACAACTCAAGCCTAACCTGGAATTCCTGACTTGGATTTAGTGACAAGCTGTGTTGTGGAAAGGGAAGCACAGAGTGGTCAGGGCTGGGGTTGCACCATTGCAGGCTTAGTGTAAGGATCATACATCATAAATGTCCAACACCTGCTGGAGTTCCTGGCACACAGTAAGTACTAAATAAATCACAGTATTGTTTGGCACTTCATTAGGTGACAGGAAACTGCCTTGCTTAGGTAAAATGAAGGCAAGGGTGACTCATCTCCAAATATAGGGATAAAAAAGAAAGGTATAAAGCCCTGATTGGGAAAAGCAGAATCAGGCTGGAGAATAGTTAATTCCTTAGTTACTGAACTTCCTCTTCTGGGGATGCGTGGGGAGAGGCAGCACCATCCACAGCACTATGGGAGAGTCACGGGTCTTGCTCCAGATCACTTTGCCATTAAGAGCAGGGCCCTCCATGTGATGCAGTCCCGGCCCGACAGGCTTGTGGTTTTCATCACAGGAGCCCAGAGATATGGTTCCACTCGGAAGCTGTAATTGTTCTGTTTAAGCTTTCCGATCATCAACAGGCCCCAGGGTGGAAGGTGTGTGTACTGTGGGGTCTGAGAGACGGGTCTAGTGAGAGAGGCTTCAGTACTGCCTAAAGGCTGCTCCGAGACATGCTCAAGAGCCCTCTGCAGCCTGTACTGTAATTATTGTAGCTGCTCCAGATCCAGAGTTCCACTGGCAAGTGATTTCACATGTAATTATCCTTGAGACCAGAAAGACTTTGCCCATCCTCCTCCCAGCCCTTCTTCCTCCCACTTCTTTTATTCTCCTTCACTTTCTACATTCCATCTTTCTTTCCCTTCATCTCCAAAACAAGTCCATAACATCCACATCAGGATGCAGAGGAGTCAACCTCAAGGTCACCTTCTGCCCTGTCCTGAGGCTGCTCTCTCTTTGGGAGCAGCCTGTCATGTTCCCTGACATCATCAAAGAAAACCCAGATAATGACATTTCCCTCTACCTTCCTCCAGACAGTACTCTGACTTTCTATCTTTAGATCAACTGTTTCTTCCTAAAAGCTAATCCTGGGATTGGGGAGGGAATACAATTACTGATGGGGGAACCTGAGCAAAACGCTGGCCCAGATAGGTCAAATTGCTGTGACATGTCCAGGATACTAGTTACTTAACTAAAAACTAGTACATCATACCCCTGGTGAGGAATTTAGACTAGGCACTGTGCTAAATGTTTTATATTGCATAATTGTATTCAATCCTCACAATAACCCTATAAGGTAGGTGCTATTATTAGCCATGTTATGTAAATGAGTAAAGTGAAAGGTTAGATAACTTCCTCTAGCTCAGGTCACCAACAAGTAGCTGGGACTCCAAATCAGCCTGTCTGATAACAAGGCCACATATTTAATCATGCTGCTCTATTACCCCCTGTGTGTATATGGGCTTCCACTCACATTGCTGCTTTCACACTTCTGTTATTGGTGATTTTATCGTGGCAATGATGAGGCAAACTTCTGTCTTCCAGCTCCCTGACATGAACTCAATGCCTCCTACCCTCCTATCACTGCTGCTCTCCTCTTGTCACAGACAGCCATGGCCTTGGCTGCCCTTAGGTTGGCCGTGACATCTTCAGCTGTGCCCCAGCCAGCCCTGCCTCTCTTTGCAGAGGAAATCAGGTAACAAGCCTACATTTTGGGATAAGCAGGTAACACACCTGCAGCTCAGGACAAGCTTTAAGGCACCGAGGAACTCCAGAGGGAAAGGGGATTTGGAGAATAGGCCCTTTTTTGTCTCCCTAGTCACAAAATGACTCTTAACTATACAGTGGGGCCTTGTTTTCCATGGCCTAGAGTTCAGCCATCGAAAAGTTCAAAAAGCAGAAATGAGCAATGCAGTTCATGGCTGCCCCTGCCTAGGCTGGAACTTTTGGGCAGTTGTTTAAGAACTATGTGGCCAGGCACGGTAGCTCATGCCTGTAATCCCCGCACTTTGAGAGGCTGAGGTGGGTGGATCACGAGGTCGGGAGTTTGAGACCAGCCTGGCCAACATGGTGAAACCCCATCTCTGCCAAAAGTACAAAAAATTGGCCAGGCATGGTGGCAGGTGCCTGTAATCCTAGCTATTCAGGTGGCTGAGGCAGGAGACTCGCTTGAACCTGGGAGGCAGAGGTGGCAGTGAGCCGAGATCGTGCCACTGCACTCCAGCCCAGGCGACAGTGCGAGACTCCACCTCAAAAAAAAAAAAAAAAAAAAAAAGAACTATCAAGGAACCAGGGCTAAGGAGATTGGAAGATAGAAGAGGAGGCCATTTATAACAGCTGTAATAAAGTAACAAAACAGATTGGGGTACGTGGCTTAGAGAAAGTGGCCATTTATTTTTCAACCCTCATCTACTTGCAAACAGGAATTCAAAAGGTTTACAACTGGAACCCCTATATAACAAAGTTGTTGAATGAGCTCTGGCCTACTCCTGCCTTGAGAGCTGTGGGTCAGTGTCCTGAGGGACAAGCAGCACAGAGGTTGCTCTTCTATTAGTCCTTTGGACATAGTTGTGAGGCCCTTGACTTGCTATGGAACGCTGGAGTAGGCATTGTGCAGGTTGTATGTATTAGTTTCCTGTGGCTGCTGTGACAAATTGCCACAAACGTGGTAGCTTAAAACAATAGAAATGTATTCTCCCCAACAGGTCTGGAGGCTAGAAGTCCAAAATCAAGGTATCAGCAGGACTGATTCCTTCTAGAGGTCCGAGAGGAGAATCTGTTCCATGCCTTTCTCCAAGCTTCTGGTGTTTCCTAGCAATCCTTGGAGTTCCTTGGGTGCCTCACTCCATTCTTTGTCTTTGTCATCACATGGCCTTCTTGTAAGGACACCAGTCATAGGATCTAGGGCCCACCCTAATCTAGTATAACCTCATCATAACTATTAATGGTTACACCTGCAAAAGCCCTATTCCCAAACAAGGTAGTATCCTATGGTTTGGAGTAGACATACATTTGGGAGGAGGAAGGACACTATTCAACCCAGAACAGCTTGCCAATGGCATTTTGGGCAGATCTCACATAAAGGAAAGGAAAGAATTTGGGTTCCTCAAAAGGAGGGCTCAAGTAAACCTGGGCTACTGGTTTCCAGTGGCGTGGGCAGTGGGAAGCAACACCTCCCTGAGCAGTGTTCATGTCAGACTACATTGCACAGAAATGAAGCCCAAAGGAGCAAAGAAAGTCATGCAGAGAATTAAGGCAACTTCCCCCAAAACTCAGACAGAGCAGGCACACTTCCCACACCCCGCCAACACCTCCACCAATTCATGAGCATCTTACCAGAGAAATCTTAACCAGAGAAATTGGAGCATCTTAATAGAGAAATGTGAACATCTTACCTGAGAAATTCAAATGATGAATTTGTGGGGGAAGTGTGCCACTCTGTCAATCAATCTTATACCTTCTCCCCACAAGACAACATAGAAAACAGGCAAACAACAACAACAACAACAACAAGTTCAGTCTCTTTTTTTTCCTTCTCCCTTCTAACCCCTAGGAGGGCTGGGAAGACCAAGGGATTTAGCCATGAGAAGAAAAGGGAGCTCTCTTAGACTCCCACACATCCAAGAACAATCCTGGGCAGACAGATCTGTATGGCAAAGAGCAGTGCAGGACCAAGAGAGCCCTCAGTTCCCCCAAAGTGGGCCCGTTCTGTCAGTGAGGACTCATTTCAGAGGCATTCGGGAAAGTGCTGCACAGAACTGAGTCCAGTCTGGGCTAAGCAGATTAGTTTCTTCTCAGGGAAAGATTCTGGGCAGCTGAGCAGGGTAACTCCCTGTGCAGTGGCAGGGGGCTGTCATTACAAGGCCCAGATAGGACATAATTACATGCTCCCTGGAGAGAAGGCTTAATTGAATTACAGGGTGTCTCCTGAGCATCAAAGGCAGCCCAGGCTCAGAGGTAGCTGAGCAGCACAGAAACACCCTCTGACGAGCTGGTGCCCGGGCAGGGGTCAGGCTGTGGAGAGCCTCAGCGTTGCCAGTGCTCAGAGGGCTCTGTGGATCTTGCTGAAGCTGGGACAGGAGAGGAGGAATGGCTGAAGAATGCAAAATGGTGGGTGCTCCCTGGTCCTTATGCCTGAGAGCCACATTCCAGTCCCAGGTGCCCCTGGGCTTGCTGCAACCTGGTGTGGCACATAAGCAGAAGAGGTTCCAGGAATTCACTCATTCATTCATTCATTCATTCATTCATTCTGCAGGCATAAATTGTGTCCTGGTGGTGTGTGAGGCACCTTTACTAGAAATGGGGAAGAACCGGGTGCTGCTCTGGTTTAAGGACACAGCTTGCATGGGGATTTACTTACTCCTGAGGCCACCTTATACTTCCATCTGTGTGTGCCTCACAAGCTGAAGCTAATTCATCATTCCTGCTTACCAAGTCCTTCTGAATTGACTGGAGGAGGGGGTTGTGCAAGTCACTTCTAATGACGCCAAACTGAATCCCTGACAAAAAAGAAGGGGGTGTTGCCTCTGTGTGGCCACAGCCCTCAGTGGTTCCCCCTTCTATAGCAGCTAGCACATATGCTTGTCTTCCCTACCAACTGTGACCTCCCTGAGGACAGGGACTGTGCCTTTCTTCCCTGTGCTTAGCCCACAGTATGAGCTCCCCAAATGTCTGCTGATTGTACATTGAGCGATGGACACTCACCCCTCTGCCTCCGCTCTCCTGTTGCTTCTGGCCTCCTTGGTCAGCAGGGCTGGCATAGGCTCTCCTGGGGCTGCAGCTGAGCCCCTCCTGCTCTCATCTCATCATTGCCCCATCTAGCCCTTGATCCTAGCTGCACTCGGACACCATGGACATGGCATCAAAGGAGGCCCCCGATCTGAGAATATGGTCCTGAGCCAGCCTCGCCCTGTTACCCAGGCAGCAGGCCAAAGCAACATCTGTCGGTAGTTCCTGGTGATGAAGTGACACAAACAAGAATCCTCTGCAGACCAGCTCAGGTGATGGTGGGTCGGAGACAGCAGTCAAGGATGGTGAATCCAGATTTCTGAGCTGGGCATTAAGGACTTTATCTGGCCCTTGCCAAACTCCCTGGGCCCAGTTGCCCCTATGTTAAAAGGAAAGAGCCAACTCCTTAAGGGAGAAATGTAGAATGCATTCTTAACTTCCTACATATGAGGGAAAGGGAGCCTGCTACTTCCAGCTTCATAACCTTATTCTCATGCTAAAATATGTAACACAATAGAAAGAATATGCAGTTTAAAATCAGAAGATCTAGGGCTAAAATTTTTTTGTATTTTTATTATTAAAGAAATGCATGCTCATGTTAAACATTTAAAAGAGCACAAAGTGTAAAGTAAAAGATTAAAAGTTGTCTTTCCACCATTCGGACCGTCAGTCCCACTTCCCAAAAGAAATCACTCTTAGAGGTTCTTAACAATGCATTAATACAACATGCAGCCTTTCCACTCCACACCCAGCTGAACAACATATATGGCTCCCAAAGCCATCACACAAGTGAGAATGGCTGCCTCTGCTAACCACTTGCCACGCTGGGTGCAAAATCTTTCAAAGCAAAAGGCCAGAGAAGTACCATGCAGTAGGAAAGGTATAGTCTGCTTAGGACTCAGTTCTTTGCACTTTTTCTGAACTGTACATATTACTTCTTATTGCACTTTTTCAAGCACAATCTTATACTGTAATTTTATCACACCCTTAGATATAATTTAAAACATTATTCTTAATGGTTACAAATTTATGTTTTGTAAATACACTGAAATGATTTTTTTCCTTTTATTTTTAGTTGACACATAATAATTATACATATGTATGGATACAGAGTGATATTTTGACACATGTATACAAAGTATAATGATCAAATCAGGGTAATTAGCATATCTATCACCTTAAATATTTATCATTTCTTTTTTTTTTTTTGAGACAGAGTGTCACTCTGTCACCCAGGCTGGAGTGCAGTGGCATGATCTCGGCTCACTACAACATCTGCCTCCCAGGTTGAAGCAATTCTCCTGCCTCAGCCTCTTAAGTAGCTAGGACTACAGGTGTGCGCCACCATGCCCAGCTAATTTTTTGTATTTATAGTAGAGACGGGGTTTCACCATGTTGTCCAGGCTGATCTCAAACTCCTGACCTCAGGTGATCCATTCACCTTGGCCTCCCAAAGTGCTGGGAATATAGGCATGAGCAACCACGCCCAGCTGAATATTTATCATTTCTTTGTGACTATTCAGAATCCTGTCTAGTTTTTTTTTTAACATACACTAAATTACTGTTAACCGTATTCACCCTACAATGCTACAAAACACTAGAACTTATTACTCTTACATAACTTCACATTGTATCCATTAACCAACCTCTCTCTATCCTCCTTCCCATCCTCTAATAACTACAATTCTACTCTCTACCTTTTTGAGCTCAATATTTTTAGCTCCCACATATGAGTGAGAATATGTGGTGTTAGAAGATCAAGGTTTTGATACTTACCCTTAAAACTCTGTGTTCTCGGGTAAATTACTTAATACTTCTTAGACTCGGAATCAAGTGATCATAGTAACCCTAATAGTATGACAAAATCCTTACATCTTTAAAAGTGGAATTCTATGTTTTCATACAAATATTAGAAGTTTTATTATGTAAGAAACATAACAACAACAATAGTAAGATTTCTCAGAGGCCTGAATAACAGTGGTAAGGCCCAGGTAACCAAAGCTGTGCCCATTCTTTCCAGCATGTTCTGATCCCCTTACGGAGTTACCATCATCAAAAACAACTTTAAACAATGAGTGCCCGATATTTTCAAAGCATTTTACATCAGTTAAATGTCCTCTGACAGTCGGCCCTTGGCTGTGTTCATTTCTCTCTCTACTCAACCCCTGAAATAGAAAGTTTATATTCTTCCAGCAGTCCACACAGGTTAATTAAAATGTTGTTTCTCTCTGCTTTGGCTATAATTACATTAACTCATCATAATATCACCAGCTATCTTTTGCTGTATTTTATGAGAAAAAAATAGAAATCCAATTATCAGCTAATAACCTAAAACATAGGTTCTACAGGGAGGGGCAGACCATGAAAAAGGCCTGCGGTGGGGAGCTGGCTTGAGAACCCCCTGTCTAGAGTATAAAACTCACTAGGTTAGCAGCGCTTCTGGAAGATTCTAGTCTGATAAAGAAATTATCTGCTTCATGTGTCCAACAAGAATTTCTGCCCCTGTGGGTTCATCCAGGGAACAGAAAAAGCTTTTGCGTTATATGTATGATAAAGAAAAGAGAGACTCAAAAAGGGTTTTCTCATTAGGATCGGCCCAGTGTTGAAGAAATAGTGACAATAATTTCACTCTTATGCATCTCAGTGAAATGGAGATTCCTAGTCTCTTCACTCCATGCAGTTCTTTCTATCTCGAGTCCCAGGACCAGGATTGGCAGATATTTGCCTTTTCTTCTCACATCTACAACTGAGCCCAGATACAGCCTCACAAGTCCTTTCCAAGATGGCCCCCTGGATGGCCACTACTCATTGACTGGAGCTGCCACAAAAGGAGGGACCCTATTTTCCACCCCAGTCCTATGCAATGGGACATGAGCACCCGACACAGCCATACACTGTGCCACATGTAGATGAGGATGCTCCAGCTTCTGGGGATTTCCTGGAAAGGCATCAAGTTTGCAGCTCCTAGGATAAAGAGGTGGTGCCTGCTGGCTCTGGCTGAGTCCAGCAGATCAGCTGTCCAGCAGGGGAGGGGTGGGCAGGGAGAGCCTCAGGAGTGCTGTCATTCTATCCCTGGCAGGCATGAGTGGCAGGGAAGCTTTCTGTCTTGCTTTACAGCACAGGCTGCTCTGGAAATCCAAACCCAGAAAGAGGCTTTGAAAGTGACTCAGTACCCAAATAGTGTACCTGAAAACGACGGAAGATTATCTTCTGACGCTAGTGTCCTGGAGAGGACAGATCAGAAAAAAAGTAAATGGGGAGAAATGACCCTGGTAGCCTTGAGATATGTGCCGCAAGCATCATTCACTAAGAATGTTTTCTGTTGATCTGAGCAGAAGCCAGTTGAATCTTGGCTGCAGAGTCTATAGTGAGCTTGATGCATTTGGGCTGGGGGCTTCTGAAGTGGCTATTTCTCCCATTCTCCAGCCTACTGCCCCAATACAGGCCACTACAAAATCAGTGCTCTCTCTGGGGTGTTGCAGATCTTAGAACATGCACCAGTTTGGAGTTGATAGGTGCCTGGCTCACCTGGGACTCCCTTCTAAGTGACACTGTCTACCACTTATAGATAAAACTGTTTAGATAGCTTATCATGGAATTCCCATGGCAACTTCAATTTCCCACTCCATCATTCAGTTATGACAGACTAGATAGGGGAGGGGAAGAGGGTGGGAGAAGGGGGCACTTGACACAGGGCAACCAACTCATATGTGGTCAGTGGTCTTTGACATGACCAGGTTAAAAAAAAAACAATCGGATTTCTTCTCTTGAAAATTTAAACTAGAAGAATAGAAAGAGCTTTGTGGGTAGGAACAGAAAGCACATATGCAGAGAGGAGCCAGGAGCTATGACTTTGGGGTACCATTGCAAGCTGCAAATAATAAAGAAGAAGCCCACAGAGAGAAGCAGAGATGCCAGGAGACAGAAAGCATGTCACCCAGGAGGGAGAGCACTGGAGAGAGAAAGCAGTCCCTAGAGCTACCTCGGTCCCCGATGGCTTTCTGATACCAGTCCCAGTCTGTGCTGCATCCTTACAATTAAACCCTCTCGTCTTCACATACAGGCAGACAAACACTTCATAGTGAAGGCAAAAAGAGCACCACCATGAGTGGTTTGTTTCCTGGGAGATATCAGTCTTCCTGGTGCTGTCATGAAGCTAGTTTGTTCTGGCCAAATGACAGGCTTTCTTAAGGGATCCTTTCACAGCACCTTCTTGATCACGCAAAGAAATCATAGATCAGAGAATAGACTGAAAGCAACCCAAGTACAGATGCCAATAGTGTGAAGGAAAAGACTATCTGGAGTAGGTTAAGATTTAAAGAGGAGACATGGCAAAAGGAATTGAGAAGGGAGGTGCTGAGTGCAAGGAGGAATGAAAGGAAACCCAGCATTAGGCTCTGCAGCACCTAGAGCACAACTAGAGAAAAAGTGGATGCAGCAAAGAATGTTTAGAAGAGACAGCAAATGTAAGAAAATAGTGTACAAACATGAAGTAGGGTGTAAGAATGGAAATAATGTGAACATCAATGAAGACCTGCAGCCAGGGCTCGGTTAGCACTTGTGATGGTGGCAGAATACATCTGCATCCCCACAACTCAGAAAGACGTTTGGAGATGGAAGTGGGGTTGGGGAAGGTCATGTGGAATACATGGGGAGAAATCTAAAAGGTTGACAAATCGAGACCAAACAGCCTGGCAGAAGATGGACTGGTATGGAGAGATGGCAGTAGCAGTCATCCATAATCGAAAATTTGTTTTGCAGCCATATTCGGAATATTAAGTTACTATTTGGATGTCACTTATTTTGAAAGTACCAACTAAAGAACCTACAATAGAGTGGTTTCTATACACTCTGCAAATAACTGCTTCTTCATGAACCCTACCCACCAAAAGGTAACTGAATTGGGTCCAGGCAGGGTTAGTCAAGTTGCACCTATGCATGCTAATTCTTAGCTAGGAAGAGTAAGGATGGTTCCAAAATGACAGCTGAACTTAAATATACACACATATCCAGTTTTCAGAAAAACACATTTTTTCCATAATAAGTTCCACCACATTCAACTTTAAATTCTCCTCTGCTTATCCAAGTAATTTCTTACTTGGGTCCCCAGTAAGTGGTAGGAGTGGAAATATAATTCCTATGAATGACAACTCTCACGCCATCTGAAAATATTTGTCTAGTGCTTTCCTCCATGGTTATTTAGCAAAATCCTCAAAGCATTTGATTCTTGCAAAATGCTTCTAGAATGTGCAGAATTTAAATATGGGGCTGTGCTCTATTTGCAGATCAAGGAGCTCTCTTTCTTCAACTAACAATTATATGTCATTGGCTCTATGCCAGGTCTTCAAACTTTCAAACTGGGTTCTGGAAGCACAGCTTAGTTTCTCTTTTAAAAAACCAACAATAAGGGGCCAGGTGCGGTGGTTCATACCTGTAATCCCAGCACTTTGGGAAGCCAAGGTGGCTGGATCACCTGAAGTCAGGAGTTTGAGATCAGCCCGGCCAACATGGCAAAACCCCGTCTCTACTAAAAATACAAAAATTAGCCAGGCGTGGTAGCATATGCCTGTAGTCCCAGCTATGCAGGAGGCTGAGGCATGAGAATCGCTTGAACTCAAAAGCAGCGGTTGCAGTGAGCCCAGATTACGCCACTTCACTTCACTCCAGCCTGGGCAACAGAGCAAGACTGTCAAAAAAAAAAAAAAAAAAAAACCCAAACACAAAACACTAAGGAAACATCTTGAATAAGTGAAAGACCACAGCTCTGACCTCTTCTACCTTCCTCCTGGAGTTGACAGGGCCTAGCTAAAGGGTGGAGAAGGAATGAGTGCTCATGTCCCATCCAAAAACCTTTGGGAAGTTGACGAAAAGTTGGACAGCCAGAAAGAGTCCTCCCCTTTTACCTGCCTTGCTTTGCTCACCTTGCTGTCATTCTTTTGAGTGGATGAGGAAACTGGCCTTAAGACCCAGAAGAGTCCAGAGAAAGTAAGCTATGCCCATGGCAGGATCCCCACCTGCATCCCCTTATTATTGTTGCCTGAAGCTCCAATTAGAACCTTCCCAAGCAGTGCCCAGCAGAGCCTGCTTTGAGGATGAGACCCATTCATTTTTGAAGTGGCCATTCACGTGATCATCTCCACCCACAGTGTGTCTTTTTTAACCCACACTGACATTCTTCCTGATGGGCTCTCCAGCTCTGCACCTCTGAGTTTTCTCATACTATCAGACCTTCACATCCATGAGCTCCACCAACCGCAGGTTCCACCAACCAACTGTGGGTGCCATGGGTAGAAAATATTTGAAAAAATAAAATATAAAAAAGGATAATACAGCAATAAAAAACAATACAAATAAAAAAAGCAATACATTAAAACAACTATATAACGTTTACATTGTATTAGGTATTATAAGAAATCTAGAGATGATTTAAAGTATATGGGGGGCTGGACGTGGTAGCTCACACCTGTAATCCCAGCTTTTTGGGAGGCCAAGGTGGGCGGATCACTTGAGGTCAGGTGTTTGAGACCAGCCTGGCCAACATGGTGAAACCCTGTCTCTACTAAAAATACAAAAAATAGCCAGGCGTGGTGGCATGCGTCTGTAGTCCTAGCTACTTGGGAGGCTGAGGCAGGAGAATTGCTTGAACCTGGGAGGCAGAGGTTGCAATAAGCGAGTGACAGCCTGGGTGACAGAATGAGATTCTGTCTCAAAATAAATAAATAAATAAATAAAGTATATGGGAGAGAATATGCCTAGGTCATATGCCAAATACTGTGCCATTTTATACCAGGTACTTGAGCATCTGAGGATTTTTGTATCCTCGGAGTAGCTCTGGAATCAATCTCTTGTGGATATTGAGGAATTATTATTCTGGAGAGCAAACCAATGTGAGCAGACCAGGGCAGGGGCACTGGATACTCTGCTGCACATGGTGTGGGACTGACTTAGGTAGAAGGAGAATTGCTGATCCAGTGTTGTCAGGGGATACCGCATGCCTAGTCCCTAAAACAAATTAACCAGGAGGGCTCTGGACTTCCTGGAGAGTTTTGCAGATGTGATAGGGTCTCCACAGAACTTGGGGTGTTTTATGGATCCTGGAGTTGGAATATGTCATGCTTTGACATATTCTTTGACAGTCTCAGTAATTAAGAAGAAAAGAGACCAAAAAAAAAAAAAAAAAAGACATTTAATCAAGACCTGGGGCCCTTCGGGACACAATAGCTAAAGCTTCTGCTAAAAAGTCTACATAGCATGGCTGGGCACGGTGGCTCACGCCTGCAATCCCAGCACTTTGGGAGGCCGAGGCAGGTGGATCACGAGGTCAGGAGATTGAGACCATACTGGCTAACATGGTGAAACCCCGTTTCTACTAAAAAAAAAAAAAAAAAAAAAAAAGTATATATGTATACACACACTAGTCGGGCGTGGTGGTGGGTGCCTGTAGGCCTAGCTACTGGGGAGGCTGAGGCAGGAGAATGGCGTGAACCCGGGAGGCGGAGCTTGCAGTGAGCTGAGATGCGCCACTGCACTCCAGCCTGGGCGACAGAGCGAGACTCCAACTCAAAAAAAAAAAAAAGAAAGTCTACATAGCCTTCAGTTATTCCTTTGGGCCTGGAAAGTGGGCAATTGTGGTTGAACAATCCTACTGGAAACGCCTCACTGTACTGCTAAGTATCTCCATTCAACAACTGGCTCAGAAATGGAGTCCCCTCTTCAAGACAAATCTGTGCCAAGTACATAGCTCCACTAAGGGTTTCAGGTAGCCACAGTTGTAGTGACTGACTGTCTACCTAAAGAGAAGGAGGGCTTTTACTACTGCCACTGAAGGCAGAAGGAAAGAGAAAGAGAGGGATGTTGGCCAAGGGAGAGATGTCACCACCTCTACTTGACTTTCATCCTCCATGAGCTTGCAGCCTGTGACTCTCTCAAGCACAGAAAGGGTATTCTAGAGGCAAATCATCTCCCTCTGTGGCCAGAAAGAGACTATCTTAAACCTTGCTAAGCCCAAGTAAGAGAAAACAAAAAATCGATTGTGTTTTAGTTAAATTGGAGAATGTGCAAATTGTATCCTGGAACACTCCAGATTTTTATAGATTTTTACAGAAAGATTTCTTGGGGTTAAAACATTACAGAGAAAGCATCCCTGGAAGGGAATGTTCTACACTATTTTGAAAATTTTTATTATTTCATGGAACAAGGCCTAGCCTGAAGTTCACCAGCACTGCCTAAAAGATGTTCCAACTATGCATGTCACCTTTCCTCAATTCAGATAGAGAAAGACTTTTTAAAAAATTTCCGTGGGCTCACTATTTTCCTTCCTGAACAGTTCAAGGTGAACCAAGAGATTAAAAATAGTCCATAATGTATTATTATTCTTAGTTAAGACATTAGTCACATAATACTCCCGGACTCGCACTTCCAGAGCATCTTTTACCCAAGAATTGCCATAGTCTTTTCGAAGTTAACATTTTATTGATGGATAAAAGTAAAATGGAGAAGCCTAAGATGGGAAAGGGCAGAGAGAACATCAAATAGGCAGCTTCTAAAGTCCTTTCAAACCCTCACTTTCTAACATCCTTTCCAACTCTAACTTTCTATCATAGCTAGTTATGTGATCTTGGATAAGTTACCTTCCCTTTCTGAATTTCATCTTCATAATTTAAAAAACGGGAGGTCAGATACCTTTAAGCTTTAACATTCTGATTTGGTTGGAGAATGTGCAGCACAGCCAACATGCTCTTTTTCTGTGAAGGGGGCCTGTGCTATTTAATTATAATAGATCTTGGTATTTACATATTTGACATCTGTGGCTTTGACTATTCCCAGAGACATCAAAGGTCCAAGAGCGGCAATAATCTGTTATTTTGCAAAGGCGTGCTGAGAGCCTGGGATATAGGAGCCAGTCACTTGTTTAATGAGTGAAATTAGTGTGCGGGCAGAACCCATACCTCTGTGAGGTTTTGTCGTTGCATGCTACAGTCTTAAAGGCCATAATTCTCAAGAAGTGACTATAGTGATGGTTGCAAAGGTGAGGATTCTTCTGGATCATGAAGACGTCAATAATATCCCTCTTAAATGTTAAGGGTTCATTGTAATATGGATGTAAATTAATCATGTACCTATCCCCACTTCACCTCTGTCACTACTACGTCCTTAATGAAGGTTAATTTAGAAGCTTCAGTGGTACCACACACATTGCAGGGAGCTCTCATTGCTCCTTTATTCAATCCATCTCAGCCATACCACTTCTCCCACATTCCTTAATTTGTCTGTACCCTTTGATCCTCTCCACTTGACAGTAAGATCCTTGAGAGCTGAAATGTCAGCTTGTCTTATTCACTTATTTAACCCCAGTGCCTAGTGATGTAGCTAGTACATAGCAAATATTTAACAAATGTTTGTTGAATGACTGAGCACCATCTATGAGAAGGCACTGTGCATTTTTTTCATATTTATATTTAGTATTCCCTTGAAGGATAGAGAATATTATTTCTGTTGTCCAACAAAAACCTGGCACTCAGAAAAGTGATGTGACTTGTTAAAAGTTACTGGTGAGTGATGGATTCACATCTGCTTTCATATTCCAAAGCTTGTGCTTTTCCATTCTTCCATGCTGCTAAAAGCACCTTTGAAGAAGTAAAGCATAAAACCAAACATGTGAATTCGTGGATCCTATATTATTGATAGAGCACAGGCCTGGCCTCAACTTGATTATATTTAGGGGAGTATAGTGAGGGCAGATTTTCAATACTACCAGGCTTGGTAGGCAAATAAAGCTACACAAAGAGGGAGAGATTAGAAAGCAGATGTTCCAACTTTGTCCAAGTACCCTGAAGGTATCCATTTCGGTTTCCAGACTGGTATGGCAATTAGCACAGCCTCTGGTTCTTGCTAAGTTGGAGTCGAAAGTTGGAATTAAAGAGCAAACAATCATTATTCAATTAAGCGTTTGAAAAACCACTTCTTTGCTGGGTCTCCTGATTTGGTCAAGAGCTTTAGAACCTTTCACCTCTAAGCTGGGGCCAGCAGCATCCAGAGCTTGTTAGAAATGTGGAATCTCAATCCCTCCCCTAGACCTCCTGGATCCTAATCTGCCCTTCAGTGAGATCCCTGGATGATTGAGCAACACATTAAAATTTAAGAAGCATGACTGCAGAAGATATTCTAAGGTCCTTTCTAGCTCTAATATTTTATGAGTTTAGGTAAGTACTCTTCATAGTAACCCCAAACTGGCATGCACATTACTTAGGGTCACACAAAGAGCCAAGCAACCTAAACAACTCCACAGTGTCTTCTGAAGAATATTGTTAATTCATCAATATTACTACGAAGAGTCTTGTTTCCTGAGCATATACCGTATACCAGGTACACTGCATACAATACCTTGAATCATCATAATGGCCCTGCAAGAGAGAAATTATTATCCCCATTTTGCCAATGAGGAAATAATTTCATAGGTTAATAAAATTTCCCCAAACTACATTGTTAAATCAGTAGTGGAGCCAGAATCCTAACCCAGAGTACTTAGAACCCACGATTTTTCTGCTCCATAATACTGCTTCTAGTCATAAAATTGCAATTTAAAATATCAAGAATAGGGATGCCACGTGACAACAGATGAGCAGGTTTTGGACTCATTATTCTGCAATGAATGAAGTCTAAAAAATAAATGAAAAGGGATGGATGGGAACATAGATTTGTTCACCAAACCCTAGAATATCTAGACCAGAATCTCAAACTTTTGGAGGTTGACATACCTTTAGAACGAGTATCACCCAGAAGTGATAATTTGCGAGGCTCATTTGCACCAAGATATTATACAAACTGAAAATGCAAATGAGTTTGAGGAAGGTTTGGTCATATTCAGAGACCCTAGGTACATAATTGATTATTAATAGAATGAGGAAATTAATAGAATGAACTAAGCCTCTGATCTCTGAAAACCTACCTATCCGTGCCATGGGTAGAAAGGGTTCTGAATCAGAAGAACCACAAGTCTGTGAAATTATGGCAAATTTTGTGGTCTTAATATCATTTAATGCCTTACCATATCTTTTTCCACACTGACATCGTCATAATCATGTGAAATTCCATAGAGTGTGTTTTCCCAGTGAAGCCCTGTCTTTCATTTGTATGTATAAACACTCTCCCCAGAGTACATATAAATGGATAGTATTCTCCGGAAGGCACAGGGTTCTACTTACATTAAGAAATGATTATCCTTCCCAGCAAAATGACTAAACAGAGCTCTAATAAATCAATTTGTCAATGGCCATTTCCCTTCAGGAGACAATATCCCCTGATCCATTTTTGGCGAGTGCAAATATGACCTACACTGAGTGCTTATGTCTATGGTTCAGAAAATCTTAGAGCTGGAAGGAACTCCAAAAAGGACTGACCTTGCCTCCAGGCAAGGAAAGTATTGTTATTCCCAGTTTGCATATGAGAAAGGTTAGTTCCAGAACCAATAAATGACCTGCCCCAAGTCACATTATTAGGAAGGGATTGAGTAAGAACAGATGCAGGATCCCCCGGGTCACTCAGTTCTGTCACTAGCAGTGCCCAGCTCTTTTTGAGCTCTGTCTCATGGCTGGACCTGGGCAGAAGCACTCCTAGGACACCTCTCCCTAGCTTCTGTGGCTCCCCACTTTTCCATGAGTTCCTTCCTCCACCTCTTCTAGAGGTTGTATGGCTTCATTTCCACTGAAGATATAATTAGCAGGTCCTCGAAACATTAGACACCCCCCACACACAACTTCCTATATGCTCCTTTTACTCTTCACACCATCTCCTGCCACTGCTTATTATTTGTGGATATGTTCAGTCATTCAGAGGAAGTTCCCGTTTCTCATCTCCACCCTTCTAGGCCACCCAAGAAAGTCTACTTTCTCATAAGCTACAAATCCTGAGGAAAGTCATTCTGCTTTCCCTTTTAAAACTATCCAACTGGAAAAAGGACAGAATATCCAATTTGCAAGAGGTTTCAATGGGCAGAGGCCTTAGGGTAATAGAGGTGACAGAAGTGTAATACCCACAGTTTCTGAAGGGCTGAATAGGGCAGTAACCCAAGAAGAGGTATTTCAGGAGAGTCCTAGACTGTGAAAAGAGATGACCACACAGAAGATGTATTTCCTCCCACAATTCCTAGGATGTTTCTTCTTCACTGCTTCACCAGATTTTGGAGCTTAGACTTGTGACTAAAGACAAGTAGCCACTGCCCTGGGAGCTCTGCTTCTCCAAGATACTTTCCAGTATCCAAACCATACTGACTCAATTCAACTAGGCTGGGCAAGCCTCACACCATTAAATAGTCTATGGTCATTTAAAAAGATTGCCAAATTTCTATCAATTTTTCAATTTCCAAATTAAAGAAGATGTGCCTGGAATCTGGTTATACAGTGAGACTGGCAATATAGTACCAGGGAACAAAGCCAATGCCACTTGTTTTCTTGAGAATGTTCTGATTGGGCTATTGCTGCCCAGAATGGAAATGATTGGTTTCAAAGCTCATAGACACCCTTCATATGAGGAAGGGAGGAAGAAGAGGCCCAAGCAGTTCTCTAGTCCTTCTTAGTCACAAGAATTCTCCAAAATCTGATATCACAAAACTTCTGTCATCCCACAGCTCCACCAGCCATCATTTTGTGTTTCAGAGAACAAAATGTTTTGTGTCCTTAGCTCTTGTCACAGGATTCCTTGCCCAGAAACAATTTAAAGTGAGAAAACTGAAGAAGAGTTTGGAAGCAGAACCTGTCCAGTGGTGTCTGCTGATCCTGCGTACCTGTGATGGAACCAAAGTTTGACATTAACACAAACACAAGGAAATGTTGTAAAGTGCAGTACAGAAGGACAGAAAGAGATGGCAAAAGATGGGGTCGGGGAGGGGCAGAATACAGGAAGGTTACTTACACAGTTTCATCATTCTTGAATTCCAACTCCCCATATGTGTCTTCAAAGTCCTCACCACCACCCTTGGCTGTCCCTTCTACTGTCCTAAAGGGGACGATGACTGTACCCCGGGCACCTGATGTCCGCAGAACCTTGACCTCCATAACACCAATACTCTCACTGACATGAATAGTATCACATTCAAAAGTGAAGATGCCTGCATGGTCATCATCCAAGATGGTAACTGTGGCCACAAAAGGGGAGGCTAGGACAGCCCGAGGCAAGGGAAGACTGTTGAATATTGCTGGAGGCATCCCCTCTTCTGGCTGCTCCTCCTCTATGCGGACATTGTTCAACCTTACAAAGAAGTGTTCATCTTCCTCAAAAATGTCATCATCAATAATGCCCACAGAGAACTCCTTCTGGGTCTCTCCTGGCTTCAGAACCACCGTGCCCTCTGTGAACTCATAGTCAGCCCCTGCATTGGCAGAACCATCCTCTGTTTTGTAGTCCACATACATGGTCTTTGACATGTCTCCCCCTTTCCTCACCACTGTCAGGAGTACAGCCCCACAGTTCTCCAGGCACTGGTAAGAACATGGGTCAAAGAAGACCTTGGAAATAAAGTCCTCAGGCTCATCGGTGTGCACCTCGCTCATGCTGGAGGCCTTCTTGGCTTGTTCTGCTGCATGTTTCTTCAGGATATTGCCTGCACCAGTCATCATACGAGTGGCTTGGATCCGGTAGAAGGCGCGGCTCTTCTGTTGGTGGGAAAGAGCATAGTAATTGGCCATCTCCACCAGCTGATCTAAGTCCTTCTCTGGGTGTTTTTGCTTCAGATCCTTGAGAATCCGGATCATCTCTCTGCGGGACTCATCCACTTCCTTCCCTTCCAGGGGCACCAGGTTCCCATCTAGAAAATGGGAATTCATCATTTTCCCATCCATCTCAATGCCCTTAGGGTGGTCACCCTCTGTCTCTATGATAATTCCTCGGTGTTTATCTGTGCGGTACTTTTTGTGCATGTATTTGTAGAAGAGCAGTCGTTTATCTGCCACCCAGGCCAGAAGGACACACACTGGAAAGAAGAAGAGAGTGAGGAGGCCTTCCCAAACCTGGACCACACCAGGGGAGAAGACTGCCAGAATCATATAGAGCCAGATGTAGGCAAAGATACTCCAAGCAGCGGTGATGAAGAACACTCGTAGGTGCTTGATCTTGCGAGTCTCTCCATCTGGGATCACATAGACACAGATGCCAATGATGATGAACATGTTGAAGGCTGCACTCCCTACAATGGTAGAAGGTCCCAGATCACCAGCAATGAACCCATGACCACACACCTCAATTAAAGAGAGGAGTATCTCAGGAGCAGAGGAACCCAGGGCCATAAGGGTCAGGTTAGAGACAGTTTCATTCCAGACCCGAATAGTGGTTGTGCTGGTTTCTCCATTAGGTTTCTTAATTGTCACCTCCCTCTCTTGAGAGGTGATGACTTCAATAGATGCCATGAAGCGGTCAGCAATTATGGACACCCCAAGGAACATGTATATCAGGGCCACAAAATAGACAATGACCCTGGCAATCTTGTCCCCAAGGGAAGGGTTCTCCGGGTACCAGATTGGCAGGATGACACCCTCCTTGCAGTCCGATGACCCTGAACAGGACTCATTGTTCTGCCCTGTGCTTGGCACGTCGCCTGAGCCACCAGCCTCTGCTCGAAGACCATTCAGGAAGAGCACAAAGGTAACCAGCCCAAAATGGAGGAAGGCAGAGGTGAGAGGCTGCAACCTTAACCACGCCATACACGAGACTTAGCCACTGGCTTCTATTGCAGCACCAGTCGTCCTCCTGATAGGCCAGAGACCTAGAAAAGATCAGAGAGGCAGGAAAAGGCATGAGGAAAAAGGGGACAGCAAATGGCAGGTTCCCATCGATACAACTGATGCTTCACCTCCAGTGACATATTGCACTAACATATGGGGCAGTCTCTCACTTGGAAAAATAGATGTCAATGGGAGGCACAAATAGCTGCTCTGTCCTCCAAACCATCTGGTGGAGACTCCGTTGAAAAATGGCTTGAAATAGCTGGGAATACTGGGGATGGAAATGCAGCAATAGCCTTCAAGTCCTGTCTCCCAAACAGGTATTACCTGTGAGAGTTCTCAAGAAGCAACTTAAAATAGGCCATGTATAACCTGAATCTTCATCCCCATTTATACTGTTTCTGGGGTGTTCGGACTTCCTTACCCTGTTGTCATTATACTCGAGAATCTTGGATAACATAGGTTTGCAAGAGAGTATATTGAATTGAATTTTCATGGACTAGTCCCCAGAAAATTGAAAACCTTGCTCTGTTTAATTTCCTTGGCCTTCATGTTCACTCCAGGATTATACCAAGTGACCGTCCACCCCAGGACCTTTGTACATGCCATTATTCTCAATCATCTTTGAAATGAGGGTTTCTTCTTTGCACTCCCCACTCTTAATAATGCTTTAGATCTCATCCATTAAACAGAGCAATAAACCTTGAAAACTGAGCTCCCTTGGAAAGAAACTTCCTCCCCAAATGCAAGACTTCTGGAGGCAGGCTATAATTCTGAGATAGCTTGGGAAATCAAAAGAGTTGATTCATGGTGAATGCCACCCACTCCATAGCCAAACAGAGGCCCTGTAAGGTGTGCCCAAGACCAAGTTCACAGTAGCTCTGAGCCCTCCAGTAAAACCTGCTTATGAGCAGTTTAAGCAGGCAGTAACAGGAAGATGATCATCCGCCAGCCACTCAAATTTCAAACCCAAACATGGAAAGGAACAAGTGGTAAAAATCATTATTAATAAAACATGCAAATGTCTCTCAAGTTTTGTTAAACTGGAGACAAGATTTTGGGGGTGATATGCAGCTTCATCTACTGGCCTCAAACCACTAAAAGGTGAGCTTGAGCTCTGAAGAATGGGATGAAATGCAATTGAAACTATTATATACTCATCTTACCACTCACTGCCTCATTTGGGTGGGATGAGAATGAAAATACCATGGAATAGCTTAAAAAAAAAAAAAAAAAGGGCAGGTGATCTTTCTCACTCTGCTACAACTGTGTGGGGTACCCTTAGTAATAAAGGAACGCTGATTTGTGTTTGTACAGCACCTTAAAGATTCAAAGTCTTCATCCTCCATATTTGCTCCTTTTTCTCCTGTTTCCCAGCTCAGAAAATAGCATCTTCAGCCACCCAGTTACTCATGTTAGAAAGCAGATGTTAGTCTGAAAGCCTTCATCTCTCTTCTGTCCCTTATCCAATCACTAAATCCTATCAACTCTTTCTCCATTTCTACCACCATCATCCCAGCCCAGGCCACCATCACTCCTTACCTCATGAATCTACTTCAGTAGCCTCCTAATGGAGCTCACCACTCCAACTCTTGCTAGTTCTCAATTCCACTTTCCTCATATAGCCACTGTAATCTTTTTTTTAAAAAAACAAACAAACAGACTTAAGCATATCACTCCCCTATTTGAAGCCCTTTAGTAGGCTTCTCTTGCTCTTGATATAAAGACCAGATTCTTTCCCATGACCTTCAAAGCCTTGCATGAACTCACTCCTTCTCACTCATCCCGCTTCATCGCATCACTCTCTCCCTTATTACATTTCAACAACAATAGCCTTCAGGTTCACTCTTGGATTATACCAAGTGACTGTCCACCCCAGGACCTTTGTACATGCCATTATTCTCATTCATCTTTGAAATGAGGGTTTCTTCTTTGCACTCCCCACTCTTAATAATGCTTTAGATCTCATCCAATAAACAGTGAATGACATAAGAGCAAAGACTGTGTCTCTTCTGTTTATCATGGTATCCTGAATGGTTAGTAGGTTCTCAGTAACTGTATGTTTTTGGAATGAATAAATGTAGTCACCAACGAAGCTTCCTTGGATGACAGCCTTCTTTATTTTTTATCTGAATTGTAGCCATTTGCTTTGGAAATACATATACATTCCATAGACAAATCCAGACTGGATTTTAGAGGCTATGTGGGACCTCTTTAAATTTCCAAAGCCTGTGCTCAAAGAGAAATTCTCTTCGGGACAAAAAACATCAGGGTGCATATTGTCCCCATGAAGACCTCCCTCCCAAAGAGCTGAGGATTTACTTGGTTTAATCCCTAGAGTGGCAGCCAAGTGCTGAAGCCCACATTCTCCATTAGTCCAGGTGCTGGAGGCATCACAACAGGTGCTGGGACCTGTTGTGCCTTTGACCTCACTCAGAGGAGAAGAGGTTATGAGGATAACTGTGGAGGAATAGAGTGGTTGAAGATGTTCAGCATCCATCTTCAAAGGTTAAGAAAGCTCTTGTCATCAATGATGTGCACAAAGGCGTTCATTCAGAGATTTGACACTCACCCACCCTAGAGAAATGTGGAGAGAAAAGAATCTTGGCTCCTTACTTTGACCTCTGAAAACCTTGACACTTTGTGGATTCCAATAAGCCCCATGCAGCGATGACAGATGGTAGGCACAGCTGAGCAGTTCTTTCATCAAGAGCCAACCCAGTGACAGGAGGTGGCTGCTGTGAGAGCCAACCAATCCCAAGAGGGTGAGTGTCCATGGGGGAGGGAAGACAGCTGGTCTTCTAGAGTGAAAGGATATGGAACACTGGGATGGTAGAATCATCCTTATTAACAGGGGACTTGGAGTCATATTTATCTTATGGACCAGGAGAATTAAGGAGGATGATGGTCTTTGTTTTCCTTTGGCCCTGTAGACACTTTGTGGCAACAGGTTTTTCTGGGGAATGTGCTATCATATGATCAGAATCAGAGGCCAGTTTAAAAAGACTATTCCATGAGAAAATAAATGAACTGAAGGAAAAGATTAAAGAAAAAAGGCAAGGCCTGGCTCAGTGGCTCACACCTGTAATCCCAGCACTTTGGGAGGTTGAGACAGGTGGATCACTTGAGGTCAGGAGTTCGAGGCCAGCCTGACCAACATGGCAAAACCCCATCTCTACTAAAAATACAAAATTAGCTGGGCGTGGTGGTGCACGCCTATAATCCCAGCTGCTTGGGAGGCTGAGGCAAGAGAATGGCTTGAACTCGGGAGGCTGAGGCAAGAGAATGGCTTGAACTCGGGAGGCGGAGGTTGCAGTGAGCCAAGATCACGCCATTGCACTCCAACCTGGGCAACAAGAGTGAAACTCCATCTCAAAAACAAAAAAAGAAAAAGAAAAGAAGGCAAGGAGGTAAGATGGCTAGCAAATGCAGGCACCCAGTTTTTGAAATTGAAGGTGGAAAACGCCCTGTGAATGCCTAGTTCCTCTTTGCAGCCCTGCCAGGAAATGGTTTCTGGCTGAGATGTTAGAGAAAGCAGGAACATCTCTAACGACCAAGCCAGTGGTCATTTTTTATGCAATTGCCTCTGGCCCAGACACCAATTGAGATAGATCCCAACATCCTGGGGGTCCAGCTCAACCCCTTAGAGACCCAGATAATCTTCTGTGGTTCCAGAAGGCTATTAACCCCGAGGCATACTCAGAGATATGACTCAACTTGAGACCGTTCCTCCCCCAGGACCACCCCAAACCATAAAGACATTAATAACAGTAATTAGCATCTACAAGTGTTTATTATGTGCATAATGCTGAGTGCTTTCTCACTTAATTTTCATAGCAACCCTATGAGGTTAGTAATATTTTTATCCCTATCTTATATTTTGGGAAACTGAGTCTTAGCTAAGTCATTTACTCAAAGTACAAAGGAAATAGTAGAACTAGAACTCACAGACAGATGACATAAAGTATGGTTTTAACCACCCCATTTTACTAAGCTGTCCCACTTTGTTGTAGAACATCCATGGCCTCCAATCAGTTTCCAGTCTGACGTGGACTTAGAAGCAAGGTGACTGTCCCACACCTGCTCAGAGGAGAAACTTACCGTTTCGATACCTAGTTCCCAGGCTTACTGGGGTTGTTCTGGCTGCCTGCTGCAGCCTCCCATCCAAATATTCTCCTTCCCATCAGTTCAGTTTGACAAACATTGACAAAAGCCTGTGATTTGCTAGACCTGGTATTAGACGCTGGTGGATTAAATGGAAAAAAAAAAAAAAAAAAAGAGACACCGTGTTTGCCCTCAAAGGTACAATCTAGCAGAAGTATACAGATGTACAAATAAACACTTTTATTGTAAAAAGAGGAGGTACGGCAGAATGCTATGGGAACGTGAAGAGGGCACTGAGCCAGCCTGGGGATTCAGGGAGGCATTCTGAAGGAGGTGATTCCTGAAATGAGACTTCAAGCATGAGTGAGCTTTAGCCAAAAAAAAAGGAAAGTGGGAAGGGCATTCGTGTCAAAGAGAACAGCCCAGGCAAAGGCAAAGACATGGAAACATGATGGAAAAGGCTGCTGTGGGCATGGGATTACAAGACATGCAGTGTGAGGCAGGAGGCCCAGTAGATGAGGCTAGACAGTAGGGAAGACTTCACTCATGGCAAGCTTTAGATGCCAGGCTGAGAAGACGGGGTTTTATTCTAAGGGCAATGAAAAGCCAGTGATAGGGTTGTAAACCAAAGAATGACATGGTATGATTTGTCTTTCAGAAATACCAATTTCACCTAAGGGTTTAGGATGGCTGTAAGGGGGCAAGACAGGAGCAGGAAGGTCAGACAGAACTCTACTGCAAACTGAACAGATACAGACAAGCATGGTGGGCCTGGGTAGATTCTGCTCATGACGCCCATCTGTCCCCATGTCACACTCCCCTCTCTCAGTCAAACTGATGCCCTGGCTCAGCCCCGAGCCTCTCATCTGTTTTCTGGATCATCTTCCTAACGCCCCTGAGGCCATCTGCAAGGTGTCTGTGTCCTTAGCAGTGGCTCCTGACATCTTTTAATATCACTGGCAAATTTAATTAAAGTCACTGTTCCTCCGCTCTTCCAGATCATTAATAAAACAGTGCCACCAGGACAGACTGAGCAAATTCTCTCTCCTGCTATGCCCTCCACTTTCTCCAATGAGAACACTGCTCCGGGTATGTCACCAGCCTGGGTAGAGTTGTCCCGTTCTGCTTCTAAATCTGGGCCCCTGCACAGGCGTCATAGCCAATTTACATTAAAGTTTTAGGTCCAGCCAGGCTGCACTGGCTCCGATGTGTCACCCGAGTCCAAGCACACTGCATATTCTCCTGCACTTCCTCTGCCTCCAGTGGGTGGAAGTCAGTGCAGTCCTGTCTTCGGCAATACTCCTCGAGAGACACAGGAACGAAGCTCCTTACTCTCTCAAGAGTAGGAAAGATGTGACCTCTGCTGCTTAGGTAGCTTGACTGCCACAACTGGAACTTGTATCCAAGGAGGAAAATGTGATGATATTAAATGTTTTTCTTGCATTATTAATGTTTTGAATCTTCACAATGAAGGAGGTGCTATTATCACCACACCTGTTTTAGAATTGGCAAATTGGAACTCATAGAGGTTAGGGAATTTGCCTAAGACCCCAGTTAGTAAACAGAAAGGTAAGCATTTGAGTTCTGGCAGTCCACCTCCAGGACACATGCTGTTACACTGTGCTTGACACATACCCTAGGTTTGAGGGCCCCTTTGAGCAAAGGCTCAAGGAGGGCAGGCTGAGTCTTTCTAGATGTGGAGGCCCCCAACAAGCTTGGAAGCTCTACATACAGGAAGAATGGATCCATGGTAGACCCCTGGATTTGAAAACGGACAAGAACTTCCTTTCCAGCCTTGCCTCAATGAGGTGTGAGACCTTGGGAAGTCAGTGACCCTCTTAGGGCAGCAGCTTCCTCATCCATAAAATGCAGGTTGGGTTAGATGATCGCTATAGTTCCTTCCAGTCAAACATGCTTTGATGACAGGAAAGGAAAGAAGTGAAGGGACACATTTTATGTTAGATGGGCCCAGAGCCACGTGAAAGCCAGGTGTGGAATTTAGACTCCCACAGAGACCTCAGAGAATAACAGAATAAGAGGGTGGTAGGAAGAGGGGACCAGGGAAAAGTCAAGGAGAGCCTACATTCTGGATTTACCAAAAAGCCCCTTGGACCAAATCCATTTTTTTTTTTTTTTTTTTTTGCCTATTAAGGCTAAACACTGTGCTAGCAATTGCAGGTACAGCCATGAACCACTTCTCCAACCTCTGAGAGTTTATTTTCTGATGAGGGGTGGAGACAAACAAGTAATTATCGGAATAATTGATTACAACTATGTCTTGGAAAGTAATATGATTTTCTTCTGCTGCTCTAAGCGCTCAGGTTGGTGGCTCTACGGCTGCCTCAACCCGTGTGGGCAGTGGCTGCAGTGCAGCAGGGCTTTTAATGTAGAGAATGTTGCAGTCGTATGTGAGATAATATTATACTGTTCTTGCTTCTCTGATCTCATGCAATTGTCATATTTTGCCTTCCCTGAAGTCTCTCAGACCTTTAATGACTTCTGAACCATCTGACAGTTTCATGAAACCCTGCTGACACTCTCCCAGGTACTACTACAGAAGAAGAGAAAAGAAAGCTTCCTAGACAGACCAGGGCATCAGCAGGCCTCTGCCTCCTCATTCTTTATAAGGACCAAGGACTTTAAAAAAGTGATGACAACAGCAATGATCATATATATTCATCAGGCACCTACTCTATAGCCAACTCTGCTCTAGGCACTTTTATATCTGTTATTTAATACCTCACAAACCCACCATGAGACATGTCTTGTTGTCAGTTTTAGAAATGAGGAGATAGGGGTCTCAAAGATTCATAATTTACCCAAGGTCTACCAGCTGAGCAAGTGGCAAAGAGGGGCTATGAAACTTGGCGTGTCAAATGCTAAAGTCTGCTTTTAAGCTCCAGGAGATGAAAGGGATGGTGGAAGAGTAGGCTAGGGATCAAGATCCCTTAGGTCAAGAACTTTGGGCTCCAGAAAGTTCTGTGTCTTCTGGGAAGGCTTCCCCGAAAATGCGTCTTCCTCTAATTGTAAACTGAGTCATTTATTCTCTTGGATTCCTTTAACACTTTGGTCACCCCTGAAGCACTTGTCACAGTGTACTGGGCTTATCTATTTACCTATCCATCTTCCACACTCTTCTGGAAGCTCTATGAAAAATTTCAACTCAATATAGGGAAGCTTTTTATTTTCTTTTTTTTTTTTTTTTTTGAGAGGGAGTCTCACTCTGTCGCCCAGGCTGGAGTGTAGTGGCTCAATCTCGGCTTACCGCAACCTCCGCATCCCAGGATCAAGCGATTCTCCTGCCTCAGCCTCCCAAGTAGTTGGGATTACAGGTGTGCACCACCACACCTGGCTAATTTTTGTATTTTTAGTAGAGGTGTGATTTCACCATGTTGGCCAGGTTGGTCTCGAACTCCTGACCTCAAGTGATCCGCCCACCTCAGCCTCCCAAAGGGGAAGCTTTTTTGTTTGTAAAAATGAATCATCACACTCCGTGACACTCTATTGATAGGACTAAGAGGTTGAACTTGACCTCTGATACCCTCTGTGCCTCTAAAATTCTGTGATTCAAAGATGCCTGAAATGTGCTAGACTTGAGTCAACCAGAGGACTTTGCCCTTTGCAAATCCTTGACAGATCTGGAGAGTTACAAACACTGAGAGTGGGCCAGAGAGCTAGGAAGAGAGAGGGCTTAGCTCAGCTTAATTTAAGTTTTGTTTTTCCCATGGCTGGGTCTACATCTGCATTTAAGTCACCCTCCAGTTGGAGACAGTGATGGAACCAGGATCACATTCTAGAGAAGGCTGTACATCTGAATAACCATGGAGTTCTAAAAAATACAGACATCTAGATCCTACTCCAGACCTAAGTTTTGAACTCTCTGGGAGAGGAGCCTAAATACTTACGTTTTTGAAAAGTTCCTTAATTGATTTTAAGATACAGACAAGGTTGAAAATCCTGGAAGAGAAGAGAGGGAACTTCGCCTGACTATGACATTTGCATCCCAGGTATTCTAGCCATTAGAGACTTTCTTTGGACTGGGAGAGAGACTCATAGCAGATCATGTGTTGACTCACAAATGGGTACCACAAGACATTTCTATGTGCTGGACAAACATCTCACCTTCTTGGAATCTCATTTCCTTTCATACCTTGCCGAGAATAGTCAGCATCAATTCTCTACCCACATAAGCAGATTTTCCCTTTATCTTTCCCTAAACTTGCTGTCTACTTGGTTTATACTTGTACTCATGAAATATAAAAGATACATAATTCTCTTGTCTTTGTAGGAAAATGATGCTATTCATCCATTTTCAGCAAGTTGTATTTCTAATTATTTTTCCTTTCAGTGATAATAGCTTAGGTCTACTTCTTCACACTTCCTCACGGCCTCTTTGTTCATTCACTCACTTACTCATTTATTCATTCATGCATGCATGCATGCATGCATTTGTATGAAACCCAGCTTATGTGTCACAGGCTGGCTTTCACTGAATTATGCTGAGAAGGTTAATTTGTTCCAAACTCATTTTTTTCCACACATTCAAAAAAGTTAGAATATAAGTTCCAAGAGGGTAGAAATTTTTATCTGATATTTCTGTATCCCCAGTGCCTAAATCAGTGCCTGGCATATCATAGATGCTCAGTATATATTCATTGAATGAATGAGTACATCGAATGAATGTGCAAAAATAGAAGGGATAATATCCAGTGAGTCCTCCCATCTTTGGCAGTGTTCAACTTGGAGGCTGGAGAACCATCTGTCAGGGATGCTATGAGCAAGGTTTTCTGAATTTGAGTAATATGAACAAAATATAATCCCTCTAGAGAAGCACACACTTCACTGGAGAGCAGTGACAGAAAACCAAATAATTACACCAAAACAACTACCAGATTTTGAAGCATGTGCAACGTGCCAAAAGACCACAAGAAAGGAAGGTATAGCACCTCTTGGGATCACTGGGGCCAGCTGCATGAACCAGCTAACATTAGATCTAGGATTTAAAGAACGAACAGGAGTTAATTGGGTGGAAGCCAGTGCATCTCAAACAAAGGCCATAGGAAGCCCATGCTAAAGGGCATGGAAGCCTGAACAAGCAGCGTCTGTTTCCAGAAGGATGAGCAGTATGGCTGAAAGACTTGAGAGAAGCTGTGGAGATAAGTGATGAATCGCTGGTAAGAGGCCTTGTGTGCCTGGCCAAGGAATGTGGGCATTCTCTTGGAGGCAATAAGGAAGCACCGAAGGTTTTTAATCATAGGAGGGACAAGATCAATGTTTTTCTTTTGGATAGGCAACCTAGAGTGATGACAGTGTGGGAACAGGATAGGTGAATGAAAGCGGGGCAAGACTGGAGGCAGGAAGACCAGTCCAGACTCTCCCAAGACTGGGATAAGAGGCAATGGAGAATTGAACCAAGGCAGTGGGAGAAGGGCTGCTGGAGAAGGCGTGGATTTCAGAGGCACTGAAAGGGGAATCTATCTAAGTTGGAGACCAATGGAAACAGAAGATGATGGTGAAGAAGAATGAAGAGGCCTAGCAAGGACCACACCACATCAGGCCCCTTCCTCCACTGGCCCTGCAAAGTTCATCCTGATCCTGAGATCTCCAGGCCCCAAGAAATGGAAGCTGAAGGAATCAACACAAAACCATCCAACTTAGATATCTTCTTAGCTTTAGGACTTCCTGTAACTGTGGGACAAATGGAACCCAACCAAGGCCTTAGAGTGTTCCTCAGTCTAGTCAAGGGAATAACCATTTGTGGATTCAATAGACCAGACTGTGATAAGCTCTGGAGATGCACTGATGAAGCAGGTCTGGTTCCCCCTCTGGAGTGACACACAGAAAGGTATATGAGATCAGTATCTAAGTGTGAGCAAAGGGTTTGGGGACTTATGAACACTGCCTAAAGGTTATGAAGTTAGACGTCTCAGATCTGTTTCAAATGACCGCACAGTTTCACAAAGGATAAAATGAACCCATGGAACATATTGCTCCTAAGAAAAAATGCTAGCTAGAAAAATAAGAATTATGTGTAAAAGACCCAAAATAATGAGATTAACTTCAAGTTAGTCTAGAGTGACTACAAGAAAGCATGATGCTGTTCATTGATTCATGAATGAAAGTATTTGTTGAGTACTTACTATGTGCCCATCACAGTTGTAGGTTCTTTGAAGATCATTTCTGCCTGGATGCATTCTCAAATTTATTGAGTGCCAAATATGTGTCACATTCCATTCTAGCTCCTGGAGATTTAACATTTAATATTACATCTCTCACCTGGACTACTGCAACAGCTGCCAACCTTGTTCCACCCCTTATAATCTACTCTCCACAAAACAGCCAGAAAGTCTCTTTAAAATGTAAATCAGATAGATCATGCCATTCTTTGTATCCTCTCTCTTTCTGTGGCACCCCACACCCTACTGACTTCTTGTCTAGCTTCTAACTTGCTGACCTTTCAAATCTCCTACCATTTTGTTTTGCTCCACCCATACTCCACTCCAACCTAGATGAAATACTTTGAAGTTTCTAGAACAGGGAAGCATGTGTCTTAGGACTTTTGCATCTACTGTTCTCTCTACTTGGAACAACCTTACCCTAAATATCCACATAGGTCACTTCTAAATTTCATTCAGGCCTTAGATGCCCCCTCTCTGAGAGGCTTTCCCCCACCCATCTTATCTAAAGGCAATCTCCCCCTCCAGTACTCTCTTGTAACATCACTTTTCATTTTCTTTATAGCCCATATTCACTTGATGAAATCATCATTGTTTTTGTTTGCTTGTTTACTAGTTTATCATCGAATATATACTCCATAGTAGCAGGAATCTGGTCCCTTTTGTTCACCACAGTATTCCCAGTGCCTTGGCTAGTGCTGGCAGAGGGAGTACTCAGTAAGTATTTGTTGAGTGGATGTAAAATGACTCTACAGGAGTTTTCATTAAGTGATTCTGGAAAGATGCACCTTTTGAAGAGACTTCAAACTTCCTGGCAAGCCTTAGGGTACAGAGGTATATGGTTAAAGCCAATGACCTCAGAGTTCAGATAGTTTTGTTCATTCTCAAGAACCAATGGGACCACATAGTGTTTGGACAGAAGTCATGAGTCTAATTCTAAACACGGCCCCTTCTCCCAATCTTAGTCCTCTCATTAGCACCTCACTTTTCCTTCAGAGTATGGCATAATGATAATTGGCATTTATACTGCATCATTCATTCAATAAATATTAAGCAATGCTATGTGCCAGGGGTTTACAAAGAACTTCTCACTCACAGGATCTTATTTAATCCTTCTTATGAGGATGATCATACAGAAGAAGAAATTGGGGCTCAGTTTATTGCTGAGTGTTGCTATGCCAATAAATAATGGAGCCAGAACCAAACCTTGGTGCTGTGAATGCCAGAGGTCTCCTTTCAGCAGGCTGAAGGAGTGTGTCATGTCAGGAAGGACCAAGAGAAAGTATCCCCTGCAACTGAAAGGAAGTCAGGGCTGGAGTCAAAGGAGCAAGAATCCCAGGGCAGCCTGAGGCCGACATCGTTCCTGCCCTTCCCTGTTGCCAAGAGAGAACCACCTGGGCTCTATCTTCTGAGGTTACCCATGGGGGAGGCTGACATCCTTCTGCCCTGTTGCAAAGCCATCAAGGGATGCTGGTGATCAGCCTCCTTTATGTACATATTTCTCAGGCTATTCTCCAGAAGCCAGATGTATTTTAATGCAATTTAATTTATTTTAATTTTTTAAATGTTGAAATATGGAATTAAATCATATCATTGCCTGATTAAAGAACAAATAAAACCTGGCAAGCAGTCAAAGTCATCTCTCTGAGACAAGTCTGGGTAGTTCTCCTGTATAATCAACTCTAGGGATGCTCTGGGCCCTCCTATTACAAGGGGGTGCTAGGAGCAGATTCCCCAGACTCCCAGCAGATCTAGCTACTGCCTTCACAGATGTGCTCTCCCATAATGATTTCCCCTTGAGGTTGATCCCTCTATTAGTTTCTTTTCAGGGGCTAAAAGGCACTGGCTCAAGAGGATTCTTCCTGTCTCACTGGGGAGAGAGTACAGTGGTATGTTTGGGGTAGGTGGAGCATCTAGAAAGCCACTGAGCAGAGTGGTTTTACTAGACTCTCAACAGAATCTACATGGCTCTAAACACATCTTTTCTGGGGGATCTATGAAAGGCAGAAGTGCAGGAGTTGAGATAGGATGTCTGGAACATTTGGGAGCCTAGAGCACTACTAGTTATTCTGCAAATGCCCTAGAATACTGCAGTGGGAGCTGACTGGTGACTGCACATTGAGGAGTGCCAACCTGGGGCCCTTGGGGCACTCTAACCAGTTTAGGGCACCTTACAGGCTGGACAGCTGAGTTGACTGGCCAAGTTGATCTCTAGAGACTCAATGTGATAACAGATACACTAGAGGCTTCAAGTTACAGCTGGAAGGTTCTGAAATGAAAGATACTGTCAGCACTAAAAGTATTCTTAGCAGGAGACAATCTGTATGCTATGAAACAAGACACACAGAACACAGAATTGTCAGGTCAGGGAGGAGCATAAAAGTCAACACATCTAACACAAACTCTTTTGATGGATAAGGAATCCAAGGCCCAGAGAACAGAGGTGAGTCTTACCTGTGGTTGTCAGAAGTGATAAGAATTAGAACATAACCTTTTATCGCCAATTCATTGCCTCCTCTATGACACCATTTTCCTGTCCCTGGTTTGAATTTTGACTCCACCATTGTCTTATATTTTAGGAAATAGTATAGATTTCCTAAATCCTTATACTTATTTTAGGAAATAGTATAGATCCCCTTTCTTGACCTTGTTTCACCTGCTTCATGGGTGAGGGAGTATATTCATTTATTCACTCCACTTTTTCATTGAACAGCTACTGTATTTCAGGCATCATGTGACATAGAGTGGGAGACAGAAAAAGCACTTGCTCCAGGAGGGATGGTAAGCCACATGCAAAAAAAAAAAAAATGCATTTCAAAAAGTGTAAAGGGCTAATGAAAAACAGATGTCACATTATTAAAATTCACAGGAGGAAGGGACAGCTTCTCCATAAAGCCTTCCCATCAGGCAGAGGCATTTGAATTGAACACTGAAGAATAAGCAGAAGTCTTAGGGGAAGGTAAACTGTGAACAAATGCACAAAAGCAGAAAGGGCAAGGGAACTGTAAAAAGTGAGGCTAGATATGGAGTGGGGCACCAGCTCATACAGGGCCTTGAATACAAGGAACTGCAAAAAATGGAATGCCCTTCAAAGTTTTTTGTGCAGAAAAATGATAAGTTTATAAGGGCATTTTAGGAGGTGAATCTTGTAACTGATTAAAATGAACTGAAAGAGGGAAAGGTTGAAGTTGGGAAGATGGCAGAAAGCTGTTTTTTACAGTATAATAATAGTAACTACTTTGTACAGTCATGGTAAGGATTAAATGGGAAAATCAACATAAAGCACTTTGCAACAGAGTAGCTGACAGATGGTAAACACACACACATTATTTTTATACAAGAGGTGATAAAATCTGCACTTGAGTAGTGTTTGGGTGATGGGTGTTTGGGATGAAGAAGAGGGGCGTGGGCTTATAAAATACCTCAAGCAATACTTGGGGAACAAGGGAGAGGAGTTCAAATATAAACTTGGAGGTTTCGAGCCAGGGTGACTGGAAGTTTGTTGGTGCCATCAAGAGAAAGTGGGAAGTCAGGAGGAGAAGCTCCTAAGGACAAAGATGATGTCAGGTTAGTAAAAATTCAGGAGGAGTTAACAGGACATCTTGTTGGAGATACTGTGCACACGGCTGGAAACAAGACACCCGGCTTGGAGAGCTAGAGTCACAGACTCTGGGAACTATCCACACTGCAGTAACAGCAAAAACCATTCAGGGAGACTGCCAAGGGATAATGGAAAAAGGAAAAATTGGGAGAGAGGACAGAATCTTGGAGTGGAAGTGGAAGAGGGGCCATGTAGAGGTAGTGAGACCTAGAGAGCTCTGTGTGAAAGAAGCCGAAAGAGGAAAGACTTAAGGAGCTAATGGTCAATATTATCTGATGCAGGGAGGGAGAGAGAGAAAGAAAGAGGGAGGACAGCGGGCAGCTCTTTGGAATAAGTCATTATATTTTGGGGAATGAGAAGTCCTTGTTGGATGAGACTTGGGGAGAAGGTGGAGAAAAGTGGGAAGTGAGTGGATGAGTGATGAGAAAATAGGGACAAATGATTAAAATTTCAAGAGTTTGTTGAAGGCATGATGGGGAAAGAGTATAATGGGGAAAAGGAATTAGAGAAGTGATATTCTTTTTAAGATGGTGTTTGTGGAGGGAGAGGATTCTGTGTTGAAGAAGAAAGATGCTTCAGATAAGAGATGGAACTGGGGCAGTTTACCAAAGTAAGGCAAGGGTGAGATCCTGGGCACTGTGCAGGAAATGAAGGCTTTTGTTTTTGTTTGTTTGTTTTTTACTCCAAGATTAGTGACAGGGAAGGACGAGGAACCCAGTGGAGAAATCAGGGTGCAAAGGAAGAATGCTGACCAAGCTCACACTGTTTGGTTTCATTCTTTTGGACTTCGAGGTCCTCTCCTGTCGAGTGATTTGGAAATTATCACATGGAAGCCATGGCAGGAGCACAGCTTCTGGTCCTACTTCCAGATCTAGTCGCCACATGACCCAGCATTCCAGCACACAACTAGGAAAGCCCTATTTATCATTCCAAATATCGAGGCAGTAAATGCTATTTGGTCTCTTCCAATTTACATATAGATGAAACAGAGCTGTTTTCTTCTTACTAGATGTGATTCTGTATGCTATATCCAAGTACCCTGGATTCTAGAATTAGCTTTTATTCACTCACCATAGTATTTTTAAATACCACGTACATACACATGTCAGTCTCCTGTCTAGATGTCTTGCTCTATAGTCTCCATGGACCTAAATTCTTACTCTTCCAGGCCCCTTCTTCAGGCATGTCTCAGCCTTCACAGATGTCTCCATCTCAAATCTCTGAGAGTTTGCTTTGCTCTGCAGTTCAGTTGGCCAGGAAATATGTCTCACATTCTGTGGAGCCCTTTCTCTTTTCCCCTAAGGCATCTGCCCAGTGTTGAGTTTAGAGGGCCCATTCAAAACACAAATGAACAACCAAACATAAACCAATCTCATTAGAGAAAATTAGCGAAACTTTTTCCTAGAAGGGTATCTCTGGTTTGTGTGGAGTCCTAATTAGGGAAAAGAGGTCAGGCTGGCAGGACCAGAGGAAAGCAAAAAGAGAAAGCAGATAAGCCATAAGTCTGCCTTATAGCTTATAAGGCATGAAAGCTTATAGCTTTCATGGTCCAGGACACATAGCCCTCCTGTGCAAATAATTCACAATCTTCCTGTACCCAGCTATCACCAGACCATCGGCTGATAGAAAAGTGCAAGTTAACTCACTGCAACCTTGGCATTATCAGTGCTGCACATAGCTTTCTCCGGCACAAGCTCCATCCTATAAAGTCTGCAGCAAGCCTTTGTCTCCTTGCAGTCAGCTCTTTCTTCTCTTGCTGACCTGCCTGTTGCTTCATTGCAATCTGTCTTCATATGTTCTCTAATAAATCTGCCTTTTATTTTCTTTTTTACCTACAACTGTCTTGGTAAATTCTTTTTACCTCCTACGCGACACTGGCCCCAGATAGTCGCTACCTGTGAGAGTCTGTACATTGAAACAGAAAGAGGAAACCCCCGCCCTCATTTTCATAGGCTGCCAGGACCATACACCTGGGTTTCTATACAGCTTCCTCTTTACCTTCCTCTCTCTCCCACGTTCCAGTTTCAGTATACTATCTAAAATGCAAGTCTGACCTTTCAAATCAGTAGTCAACATTTTCCTAACCCCATGCTGGAAACTCAGTGGAAATTCTTGGCATGGAGTACAAGCCCTTTATGGTTTGACCCCTATGCCTTCTCCACACTCAACTCCCCACTACATTTTAATCTCTGTCTTCAGTCATTTGGAAGAGCTCTTATCCATGTTAGGTCTTTACATACGAATCCCTTCACTCATAACACTTTCTCACTCCACTCTCCTCTCCTCTTTACTTCCTCTCCTCTTTTCTTTCACCAAAGCTAACTCCTACCTATCCTCCCTTTCTGGGCTTAGCTGTCCCTACAAGTCCTCATTAAGCCCATAGGAAGAGGTGCTCCTCCTATATGCTTCCATTATCATGGGGTTTACCCTTCACTGGCATAAATCACTTTATACAGTAATTGTCCATTCACTAGCTGGTTATGCTTGCTGGAATGTGTGTTTATGAGGAAAAAGGCCATTCTATTTTATTTGCCTCTGTACTTAGCACATGCCTGGCAGAGTAGGTGGCTGTTGAATATTTATTGAATAAATGGCTAGCTGAATGAATAAATGAATGCTTTTTCTTTTGGAGTTCAATGTTTTTCTGAGCCTCATCACATATTTGAATCTCTTAGGCAAAGCAACCAGGCTTAAGTGAAGGGGGTTATTCCTTTTTTCTTTTTCTTTTTTTTTTTTTTTGAGATGGAGTCTCGCTCTGTCGCCCAGGCTGGAGTGCAGTGGCTCAATCTCGGCTCACTGCAACCTCCACCTCCCAGGTTCAAGTGATTCTCCTGCCTCAGCCTCCTGAGTAACTGGGATTACAGGTGCCTGCCACCATGCCCAGCTAATTTTTGTATTTTTAGTAGAGATGGGATTTCACCATGTTGGCAAGGCTGGTCTCGAACTCCTGACCTCAGGTGATCCGCCTGCCTCAGCCTCCCAAAGTGCTGGGATTACAGGCGTGAGCCACCGCGCCCATCCTATTCCTTTCTTTTTATCTAATCTCAATAGTTTGAAAAGAAGTCCAAATGTGTGACACATTTCCCAAATCCTGATCATGGGCAATGACTGAAGCATGCAGGCTGGGGAACATGCCCACTATCAGTGCCCATAAGTAATACCAACAACTGTGCCCAGAGAATGCAAGAGGAACCATCCTGCACAGGCACAGTGCAGGGCTAGGGCAAGAGGACAACCTATCGGCTTTAGGGTCCTATCCCCTGGGGGAGCACAGGGCATGGGAATAGTTTTAACAGGGTCAGTTCAGTAACCATATTCTCCCTTCTCCGACCAGGAAGCTGTAGGTGGCAGTGTAAAGGAGAGCTCAGAAGAGCAGGAACAGAGAAGGAAAGAATGTAATTGTTCCTCCAATTCCACTCATTCAACCAACATTTACTGGGCACCTATCCTATGCCAGGCACAGTGCTAGGCCTTGGGGACACAGTTTCCTCCCTTTGTGGAGTCTGTTGTCTAAGGTGTGCCTGGCATTACTTAATCACATACATAAATTTAATGGGCGTCTTTAAATTACTTCAAAAACATAAGTTCAGATTATGAGTGTTTATGAGGAAAGGGTCCATCCTATTTTATTTGCGTCTGGACTTAGCACATGCCTGACAGAGTAGGTGGCTCTTGAATATTTATTGAATAAATGGCTAACTGAATGAATAAACAAATATTTTTCTTTTGGAGTCCAATGGACTCCACGGCCAAATATGGCTTGGCTGTGTCCCCACCCAAATCTCATCTTGAATTGTAGTTCCTGTAATCCCTACGTGTCCTGGGAGGAAGCCAGGGAACTAATTGAATCATGGGGGCAGTAATCCCCATGCTGCTGTTCTTGTGACAGTTCTCACAAGATCTGATGGCTTTATAAGGGGCTTTTCCCCCTTTTTTCGTCACTTCTCCTTGCTGCTGCCATGTGAAGAAGGACATGTTTGCTTCCCCTTCCACCATGATTGTAAACTTCCTAAGGCCTCCCCAGCCCTGTGGAACTGTGAGTCCATTAAACCTCTTTCCTTTATAAATTACCCAGTCTTGGGTATGTGTTTATTACCAGTGTGAGAACAGACTAATACAGGTGTATAATAAGCAGGGATCTGGCCTAGTCAGGGAGGATATGAAAGGCTTCCTTGAGGAAGTAACTAGTGAGCTGAGAGCTGAAGCTTGAGTAGGAGTACTTTAGGAGTATGTTGGAAGAAAAATAAAGCATTCCAAGCGGAGGAAACTACATAAATGGCCTTCCCTTCTCCATCAAGTTAAAGAAAGAACCACTTCAACCAAGTTCAGTTCTATAGGCCTTATCTGCTTCTTCTCAACCCATTATCTACATTTATTTAAAGAAAAAGGAGCCTACAAAGTGGACTTGTGTGTGGGGACTGCTGCTGGGCATTGTAGATTGCAATGAGGGGCTGGGGTGATCAGTCCACATCTAGTTACCCTAAGCTTTGACCATCAGCTATCCTCCTTTGGAGACCTGCAATGCATGAAGGGGCAGGTTCCTCTCAAACTTGGATCCAGCCAGTGACGCCAGCAAAAAGAAGCCCCAGCCGGAGGCCAAGAGCCCATAAAGGGAGAACTGATCCCCCTACTTCAGGAAGAGCATGGCGCAGCAGCTATATTTGAAAATCGAGGTAAACAAGAGCTCAGCTCAAGTGGATGGGGCACGACAGCTGTGGAAGATTAATCACACACCGCTGCAAGTCACCGGGTCGCCAGGGGCCGAGGAGGCTTCCCTTTTGGTGCCCCACCAGAAGGCCGGATGTGTTCCTATCACGTACCCACATTCCACCCCCCCTCAACTCCCTCCTCCCCCCACCCCCTTCGGGTGTTTCTTGACCACCCAGGAGCTTGGCTGCGCCTGCTGCAGTCTGCGTTTCTGATAAATTGAAACCAGTTTTAATTCTTCTGCCTGGGAGACCTAACCGCTGAATGCGTTCAGAGGTTTGTTTTTTAATCGCCAGGAAAGGGGGAGGGGGGGAGAGAGAGAGGGAGAGAGAGAGAGAGAGAGAGAGAGAGAGAGAGAGAGAGAGAGGAAAGGAGGAGAGAAGAGAAGAGAAGGGGGGCGGGCGGGGGGAGAGAGAGAAAGAGAGAGACAGAGAGAGACAGAGAGAGAAGGAAGCTGCGATGAGCGGGTAAATTTATGGTACTGCATTAAAGGCATTTCTTCTATTTAACCCCACCCCGCCACCACCACCACTACCACACGGTTAAAAATAAAACACAATGAATTAAGACGAAAAACTGCTTTTTTCCCCTGAGCAAATTGTTTTCATCATCTTTCCCAGTGGCTCGGGTCCTCTGGGCAGGTCAGCCAGGGCCTGTAGGAGCAGCAGCGCTAGCCTCTGAACGAGGGCTTTGACTGTGTGTGTGTGTGTGTGTGTGTGTCCGCGCGCATGTGTGTGTGCGCGCGTGTGTGTATTGGGGGATCAGGGGAGGGTTAGTTATATATTTCCATTCTCTCCACTGAGCCCCCGATCACGCAGACCACCAGGGGCTGGAGAGTGCAGGACTGGAGAAACCCTCCTTCTCCCTCGCCCCCTTGGCCCCAATGGTGGTTGCTCTGGGGCTGCAGCTCCCGACCCGCGGCGGTGGAGTCCGGAGATTGGGGTGAGCGCGTGCGTGCGTATGTGCACGCGGGCGCGCGCCGAGTGGATAACGCGCTTCCCTGCTAGCCCCCAAACCCGGCGGACACTCACAGCACCAGAAGCACAACACGCCCTGGCCCCAGGCGGCACACATATGCCGACATGCATCCAGCACACACAACACAGCAGTCAGTCTCCCCAAACAGCACCCGCTACCAACCCAGCATGCTCACGATCCGACTGTACCCATCTGCCCAGGCATCTCTCTCTGCCCCTCCCCACCCGGCGGCACCCTCCCGTAGACACCCACTCTGCCAGATCTGCCCCCCCAACACCGCATACACAATGTACACTTTCCGGGGCACCCTCACCCCACTTCTCCTGGCACTAAATCCACAGGAAGGCGGTTCATATGAATGATCTTGAGAAATAACTTAATCCCGTTATTCACAATCAGAGATCCTCTTAGGGGCATCCCAAGCCCCCCAACCTCTACCTCCCATGTCTCGGCTGCCCGCTAAGGGGGAAGGGCAGGAGGCTCACCCCATTACTCACCGTTTCCTCTCGGCCTCCCGAGCGGAGTGGGCAAGTGAGGGGGGTGAGGAAGGTACGCGATGCCCCCGCCGCCGGGCGCCTCACCGGCCGCAGCGGCTCATCGCCCCCGCGGGCTGCCCGCCGGCCGCAGCCGCGTCCGGGGCATGTCAGTCCGCCGCCGCCGCCCGCCCGCCCGCCGGGGTTCGTGGGCTTGCAGCTGTCAGGGAGCTGCTGGGCAGCGCATCTGGAGCGCGGGGTCCGGGAGGGAGGGTGTCTGGGGCCAGGGCGAGGGGCCCTGGGAGGGGTCCTTCCACGCGGATTTCAGAAAGAGGGAAATCCCGACCCAGAGCGGTGGCTGGAATCTACGCCCGGGAGAGGCCCGGAGTCCCGGCCGCGGGCGGCGGGGGATTCCTGCCGGGAGGGGCAGGAAGGCGAGCAGCCCGGCGCGCCCTGGCGGCTCCGAGGGACCCGGGCTCGGGCTTGCGGTCGGGTCGCCTGGGCTTTCCCTGGGCTGGGAGCGCGCCGGGTCTCCGCCTTGCACGCTGTCACCGCGGGAGACGTCTCGGCCTCGCCGCGCGCAGAGGGGACGCGCGGAGAGGCTGGTTTCTGGGCGAGCGGAGAGCTTTGCCCATTAAGCTGCCGCAAGAAGCCAAATCAAAAAGCCAATCTCCAAGCCTCCAAACGTAACGTCACCCTATCAGCTGGGAGACAGCGCTGCGCCGAATGACAAGCCGCGCATATTTATCCTCGCGCGCGGAGGGGAGACTCTCAGAACGCTCCTCGACCAGCAGCGAGGAAGTCGAGCCCGCATCCCGCATCCCGCATCCCGCATCCCGCATCCAGAGCCCCCGAGGGCCGAATTCAGATCCAACCCCTGCCCCGCGGCCACCCACCCCAGTCGTTGGAGCCTGGCGCCCGCGCCTCCCGGCCGGCAGCAAGTCAAAACGGCGGCGCGTCCTGACCTGGATTCCGCCAAGTTGGGAGCTCCAGGCAGCAGGCGGGCGCGCGGCACCGGCTTTCCCCTTGTCCTCAGGAGACGCTGCCTGCAATTCCGAAATTAAGTCTCCACCAAACACATCTGTGGTTTTTAAATATAGTAGGGAACTATTACCCAGGCAGGGTCCACCCAGGCCTAGGGGAGGAGTTGAGGGGGATGGAGATTGGCAGTGGAGGGAAAAGAAAACTCCTTTTTTCCCCCTCTTTTTTTCTTCTCTTCTTGGTGCAGAACCCAGCCTGTCATTTTCTCAACCCAAGTCAAACAACAGCTTGTGAGAGACGCTTGGGTGAGCTCTGGTATGTTGGCTTTTCGGGTTTCTAAAGCTAAAAATAAGAGGGGGCTGCCTCCCAAATTGCTGCTTACTCTGGGCCTGGAGGCTGGAAGAGAGCTGGTCCTTTGATGCAGCAGCGGGACTAGGGCTTGGGGCTTGGCTCAGGCGAAGTGTACACACGTAGCCTTAAATCAGAGGCCTGTAATTTCTGCTATATTTGTCAGGCTTGATCCTAGAGGCATGCGGGGTGGGCAAGCCACTCCTAAGAATGGGGTTTCAAGCCCTTAGCTTATCGGTGGCATTAGGCAGATCTAAAATGAGCCTGGTGGCTGGCCTTCTGTAGCGACACCAGTGCAGAAAAGTCAGAATGTAAGGGCAGGAAGTTGTTCTCTTTCAGGCCTCTCTGCTGCCTGAAGCTAAGTGTGAGGGGCCAACAAATAATAATAATACTTACCAAATATCAGCACCTTTTAAGGGCCAGGAGTGGTGCTAGTGAATTTGATTGTATTACCTCATGCCATCCTACTAAAACTCTGTGAGCTAGGTACAATTACCAACTCTATTTTTTTGTTGAGGAAATTGAGCCTTAGGTTAAATAACCATCCCAAGGCCATGTGCAGCAGAACCAAGAGTTGAAATAAAATGCAACCAACCGGAGTTGTGCTGAGACCTCAACAGTGTGTGTGACTCCTGAGATCCCTGGCTCCTTTGCCCGGCTGCTCTGGAGCAAGGCTTGGTTCAAAGAGATTAAGTGGGTGTAGAGACTAGGGAATCTCTAAGCCTGAGATGGCAGGAGGTCTTTGCTGGTCCTTTGACTCAATGTTCCGTTAGCAATCTGTGTGGTAGTTTCTGGCCTGAGTCCTGAGTCAGAGTCCAGGATGTGCTCAGTAGGAGCAGTAGGAGTGCTTTCAGACCCCTGAACCTTTATGGGTCTTGAACTTCATTTAAAGTTAGGGCTGGGACTGACTTTGAAAGGTTTCAATAGCTTCTAAAGTTGTGGGATCTCAGGATATGTCAGTTACTGGGACTTACCTTGTGTCTGCTCCCATGGAGAGTCACAATGCTGAGTCTACACATTGAGAGTCTACAGTAGAGACAAAGAGATGGCTAGTGGGCATATAAATTGATACAGTTTTTAGGTAGGGCAATTTTGAAAGATACATCAAATTCCTTAAAAATGTGAATGCCTGTGACCCAGTAATTTTACTGGAAGAAATTTATTCTATGGCAACCATTAAGGATATGCTCAAATATTTAATTACAAGGGTATTCATGGTAGTGTTTTTAAGAGTGAAAAATTGGAAACATCTTAATTTTCCAACACAACAAATTGGTGAAGTAAACATGTTTTGTTGACATAATGCTGTATTCTACCACTGTAAAAATACCGATGCAGCATTCTGTGTACTGGTGTGGAAAGGTTTTTATAATATATCGTAGAAAGAGAGAAAAAACCCAGAACACAGTGTAATACAGCATGTGCGGGGGTGGTGGGGTGGGGATGAATGCCCTGGCAGCATAAAAACACCAAAATGGTAGTGGTTATCTCTTGGTGGTGGGATTTCTGGTGATTTTTTTCTCTTTATATCAATCAACTTTATTGAGGTGTAATTTACATACAACAACTCACCTTTTTTCTGATATATGCTTTATGAAGGCATCAAAAGCAAGGTCTAGTGCACAGGCTAAATGACTATCTCAGTAATGAGGAACATGAATCTGCAAAACTATCCCAGTAGTGAGGAACATGAATAATATTTCAAGATACCTGCAAAAACTGATGATATTAAAATATCTGACATTTCTAATGGAGATAAAGTTACAGGTATCCAAACATTACTACTACTACTAAAAACTCACCTGTTTTAAGTGTATAGTTTGATGAGTTTTATACAAGTACATGTAGAGCAACAACCTCAATCAAGACATAGAACATTTTCATCTCCCCCAGAAGTTCTTTCAGGCCCCTTTATACTCATCTGCTCTTCCCACAGGCAACTATTGATCTGCTTTCTGTAACTGTGGATTAGTTTTGCTTGTGCCAGAATTTTATTTGTTTGCTTGTTAGTATCTATTGATATCTTTTCAGTGAACGTTACCTATTCACTAAAACTGAACCAGCAACAACAACAGAATTGGTCATGTCATTTTTTTAGAACTGTCAAACAGAACAGACAGGAGCCTTGTCTTCCTCTTGTCACCTGTGACAGGGCAATGCGGGAGGGAGGAAGGCAAGAGGTGCCAAAGCATGTTCAACCAACGCTATCGGCAGAGCTGACTTGCGTAGGTTCCTCTGAGTTCTAGGTAGACTGAAATAGCAAAGCCCAACTCTGCATTCTGAGCCTCAGTGTCCTCACCAGTAAAATGGGAATAATAATAATAATTATTATTAATAATAATAATGCCCACCTCATGAGGTTGTTGTGAAGCTTCAGTGAGATTACATTTTCTGGTATAGACCAATCCCCAAATATATATCAATTCTCCTTCTCCCCTACTTTTTTTCTCCCCCAACCCTGCTTCTCTCCCATCTTAAGTTCTACAGCCAAACTTCATGGGGCCTATGAAGTCTCAAAGACTGTTTTTAACTCTGGACATTCTCACTTTTTTTTTCTCACCACTACATGCATACAGGGTTGGGAAACATTAAATGTAATGACACAGTACTTGCACTTCTGCCGTTGTTGCTTATATCTGGCTGTACTAGAATGCAAGGAGATGTTCACAGGGAAGATGGAAAGCAAGCTATGTATCATCAGCATTGGGAGCAAGAGCCACAAACCTCATTTTCAAGTTGGGAAGAAACTTAGGACCCGAGAAGCTACAGGATTCAGCCCAGTCACAGAGCTTGGTAAGAACTAGACAGACTCTTTTATGGACTGAATTGTGTGTCCCAAAACTTGTATGTTGAAGCCCTAACCCTTAGTACCCAGAATGTGCCTGGGTTTTGAGATAGGGTCTTTAAAAAGGTAATAAAATTAAAACAGTGCCGTCAGGGTGGGCTCTAACCCACTATGACTGCTATCCTTATAAGAAGAGGAGATTAGGACACAGACAGACAGAGGGACAACCTTGTGAGGACACAGCGAGAAGGCAAGCCAAGGAGAGAGAAATCAAATGTGCTGACACCTTGATGTGGGAGTTCTAGCCTCCAGAACTGTGAGAAAATAATTTCTGTTATTTAAGCCACTCAGTCTTTGGTATTTTGTCATAGTAGCCCTAATTCTGTGAGTCCTTGTCATAGAATACCCTTTCTCCAGAGGCTGAGCAGCAAGTAATAGGGCAGATGGGATGAATAGTGGGAAGGGACCATGTGGCTTCTTGGTGGAGCCCCAGTATTTGCCATTATGCTGCAGAACTCCACAAGTCAGTGCCTCTCCAAAAGCGGGGCCTCAGGCACTTCATAAGCAGACGACCTGCCAGTCCTGGCCACCAGTGGCACTGCATCCAGCACAAGCCATAGTGTCTCTTCTCACGAGCAACCTAGGTGCCAGCATTCCACAGCCCTTGGACTATACAATCTGATAGCAGTTGAGAAACAAGAGCAGTCAAGTAGAAGCTAAAAGTAAGTTCTGGAACAGCTCTGTAGGGAAGATGGAAGTTTAGTAAACCCTGTCTGATAATAGGGTATTTAGTGAGACATAATTCTTCCCTATGTGTTATATTATTTTTAATCTCATTATAACTTGTATTTCAAAAATTTGTCACTTAATTATCATTTCTTTTTTCCTTTTATAAAGTTTATTGCAGTAGGATATACATACAGAAATGTACACAAGTCATAACTATAGCTCAAAGAATTTTCACAATGTGAATATATTTTATTTAATCATCATCCAGAACAATAAATATTACCAGTACCCCAGCAGCTCCCCTCGTGCCTCTCCCAGCGATGCTTCTTCCTCTTCTCCAGAGGGAACGGCTCTCCTGACTTCTAAAACCACACATTAATCTTATGTGACTTTGAACTCCACATAAATGGAAGCAGATGGAAAGTACTGTTTTGGGGGTTCTTTGCTCAGCATAATTTTGGTGATGTTCATCCATATTGATGTGTGTAGCAGAAATTTGTGATTTTTCATTGCTGTATAGTTTCCTTTGAATGAATATGCAACTCAACTTTTTATTCTGCTCTTGATATCTAAATTGTTTCTGGTTTTTTATTTTTTGAATAATGCTGCTGTGAACATTTGCCTACACTCTCCCTCTCCAAGATTGTTTGATCACATTATTCTCAGCACTTAGTATTGTCAGACTATTTAAAGTCAGTCATTCTGGTGGGTATAAATTTGACTTTAATTTGTGGCTTTAATTTGCAGTTTTAAAAAATTTTACTTTAAGTTCTGGGTACAGGTGCAGAACATGCAGGTTTGTTACATAGGTATACATTGCCCTGGTAGTTTGCTGCACCCAACAACCCAACATCTAGGTTTTAAGCCCCGCATGCATTAGGTATTTGTCCTAAATGCTCTCCCTCCCCTGGCCCCCCATGCACTGACAGGCCCCTGTGTGTGATGTCCCCCTCCCTGTGCCCATGTGTTCTCATTGTTCAACTCCCACTTACAAGTGAGAACATGTGGTGTTTGGTTTTCTGTTCTTGTGTTAGTTTGCTGAGAATAATGGCTCCCAGCTTCATCCATGTCCTTGCAAAGTATATGAACTCATTCTTTTTTATGGCTGCGTAGTATTCCATGGTATATATGTGCCACATTTTTCTTTATCTAGTTTATCATTGATGGGCATTGAGTTGGTTCCAAGTGTTTGATACCGCAAATAGTGCCACAATAAACATATGTGTGCATGTGTCTTTATAGTAGAGTGATTTATAATCCTTTGGGTATGTACTCAGTAGTGGGATTGCTGGGTCAAATGGTATTTTGTTCTAGATCCTTGAGGAATCACCACACTGTCTTCCACAATGGTTGAACTAATTTACACTCCTACCAACAATGTAAAAGCGTACCTATTTCTCCGTATCCTTGCAAGCATCTGATATTTCTAGACTTTTTAATGATCACCATTCTAACTGGTGTGAGATGGTATCTCATTTTGGTTTTGATTTGCATTTTTCTAATGACCAGTGATGATGAACTTTTTTTCATGTCTTTTGGCCACATAAACGTCTTCTTTTGAGAAGTATCTGTTCATATCCTTCATCCACTTTTGATGGGGTTGTTTGCTTTTTTCTTGTAAATTTGTTTAAGTTCCTTGTAGATTCTGGATGTTAGCCCTTTGTCAGATGGATAGATTGCAAAAAATTTCTCCCATTCTGTAGGTTGCCTGTTCACTCTAATGATAGTTTCTTTTGCTATGCAGAAGCTCTTTAGTTTGATTAGATCCAATTTGTCAATTTTGGCTTTTGTTGCCATTGCTTTTGGTGTTTTAGTCATGAAGTCTTTGCCCACACCTTTGTCCTGAATGGTATTGCCTAGGTTTTCTTCTAGGGTTTTTACGGTTTTGGGTTTGACATTTAAGTCTTTAATCCATCTTGAGTTAATTTTTGTATAAGGTGTAAGTAAGGGGTCTAGTTTCAGTTTTCTGCAGATGGCTAGCCAGTTTTCCCAGCACCATTTATTAAATGAGGAATCGTTTCCCCATTGCTTGTTTTCGTGAGGTTTGTTGAAGATCAGATGGTTGTAGATGTGTGGTGTTATTTCTGAGGCCTCTGTTCTGTTCCATTGGTTTATATATCTGTTTTGGTATCAGTACCATGCTGTTTTGGTTACTGTAGCCTTGTAGTATACTTTGAAGTGAGGTAGTGTGATGCCTCCAGCTTTGTTCTTTTTGCTTAGAATTGTCTTGGCTATATGGGCTCTTTTTTGGTTCCATATGAAATTTAAAGTAGTTTTTTCTAATTCTGTGAAGAAAGTGAATGGTAGCTTAATGGGAATAGCATTGAAACTGTAAATTACTTTGGGCAGTATGGCCATTTTCATGATATTGATTATTCCTATCCATGAGCATGGAATTTTTTTCCATTTGTTTGTGTTCTCTCTTCTTTCCTTGAGCCGTGGCTTGTAGTTCTCCTTGAAGAGGTCCTTCACATCCCTTATAAGTTGTATTCCTAGGTATTTTATTCTCTTTGTAGCAATTGTGATTGGGAGTTCACTCATTATTTGGCTCTCTGCTTGTCTATTGTTGGTATATAGGAATGCTTGTGATTTTCTCACATTGATTTTGTATCCTGAGACTTTGCTAAAGTTGCTTATCAGCTTAAGGAGTTTCGGACTGAGATGACAGGGTTTTCTAAGTATACAGTCATGTCATCTGCAAACAGACAATTTGACTTCTTCTCTTCCTACTTGAATACCCTTTATTTCTTTCTCTTGCCTGATTGCCTTGGCCAGAAATTCCAGTACTGTGTTGAATAGGAGTGGTGAGAGAGAGCATCGTTGTCTTGTGCCGGTTTTCAAAGGAAATGCTTCTAGCTTTTGCCCATTCAGTATGATATTGGCTATGGGTTTGTCATTAATAGCTTTTATTATTTTGAGATATGTTCCATCAATACCTATTTTATTGAGAGTTTTTAGCATAAAGCGGTGTTGAATTTTATCAAAGGCCTTTTCTGCAGCTGTTGAGTTAATCATGTGGTTTTTGTCATTGGTTCTGTTTATGTGATGAATTACATTTATTGATTCACATATGTTGAACCAGCCTTGCATCCCAGGGATGAAGCTGACTTGCTTGTGGTAGATACGCTTTTTGATGTGCTGCTGGATTCAGTTTGCCAGAATTTTATTGAGGATTTTCGCACTGATGTTCATCAGGGATATTGGCCTGAAATTTTCTTTTTTTGTTGTGTCTCTGCCAGGTTTTGGTATCAAGATGATGCTGGCCTCATAAAATGAGTTAGGGAGGAGTCCCTCTTTTTCTATTGTTTGGAATAGTTTCAGAAGAAATGGCACCAGCTCCTCTTTGTACCTCTGGTAGAATTTGACTGTGAATCCATCTGGTCCTGGGCTTCTTTTGGTTGGTAGGCTATTAATTACTGCCTCAATTTCAGAACTTGTTATTGGTCTATTCAGGGATTCGACTTCTTCCTGGTTTAGTCTGGGGATGGTTTATGTGTCCAGGAATTTGTCCATTTCTTCAAGATTTTCTAGTTTATTTGCATAGAGGTGTTTATGGTATTCTCTGATGGTAGTTTGTATTTTTGTGGGAACAGTAGTCATATCCTCTTTATCATTTCTTAATGTGTCTATTTGATTCTTCTCTCTTTTCTTCTTTATTAGTCTAGCTAGTGGTCTATCTATTTTGTTAATCTTTTAAAAAAAAACAGCTCCAGGATTCATTGATTTTTTTTTTGAAGGGTTTTTAGTGTTTGTATCTCCTTCAGTTCTGCTCTGATCTTAGTTATCTCTTGTCTTCTGCTACTTTTGAATTTGTTTGCTTTTGCTTCTCTAGTTATTCTAATTGTGATGTTAAGGTGTCGATTTTAGATCTTTTCAGCTTTCTGATGTGGGCATTTCATGCTATAAATTTCCCTTTTAACATTGCTTTAGCTGTGTTCCAGATTCTGTGTTCCAGAGACAACAGAGATTCCGTTGTCTCTTTGTTCTCATTGGGTTCAAAGAACTTCTTTATTTCAGCAGTCATTCAGGAGCAGGTTCTTCAATTTTCATGGAGTTGTGTGGTTTTGAGTGAGTTTCTTAGTGTGGAGTTCTAATTTGATTGCACTGTGGTCTGACAGACTGTTATGATTTCTGTTCTTTTGCATTTGCTGAGGAGTGTTTTACTTCCAATTATGTGGTTGATTTTAGAATAAGTGCTATGTGGTGCTGAGAAGAATGTATATTCTGTTGATTTGGGGTGGAGAGTTCTGTAGGTGTCTATTAGGTCTGCTTGGTTCAGAGCTGAGTTCAAGTCCTGAATATCCTTGTTAATTTTCTGTCTCGTTGATCTGTATAATATTGACAGTGGGGTGGTAAAGTCTCCCACTATTATTGTGTGGGAGTCTAAATCACTTTTTGTTTTATGAAGCTGGGTGCTCCTGTATTGGGTACACATATATTTAGGATAGTTAGCTCTTCTTGTTGCATTGGTCCTTTTACCATTATGTAATGCCCTTCTTTATCTTTTTTTTAATCTTTGTTGGTTTAAAGTCTGTTTTATCAGAGACTAGGATTGCAACCCCTGCTTTTTTTTTTCTTTCCATTTTTTTGGTAAATATTCCTCCATCCTTTATTTTGAACCTATGTGTGTCATTGCACGTGAGATGGGTCTCCTGAATACAGCACACTGATGGGTCTTGACTCTTTATCCAATTTGCCAGTCTGTGTCTTTTAATTGGGGCATTTAGCCCATTTACATTTAAGGTTAATATTGTTGTGTATGAATTTGATCCTGTCATCATGATGCTAGCTGGTTACTTCGCACTTTAGTTGAGGCAGTTTCTTCATAGTGTCATTGGTCTTTATATTTTGGTATGTTTTTGCAGCGGCTGGTACAAGTTTTTCCTTTCTATATTTAGTGCTTCCTTCAGGAGCTCTTGTAAGGCAGGCCTGCTGGTGACAAAATCCCTCAGCATTTGCTTGTCTGTAAAGGATTTTATTTCTCCTTCGCTTATGAAGCTTAGTTTGGCTGGATATGAAATACTGGGTTGAAAATTCTTTTCTTTAAGAATGTTGAATATTGCCCCCTACTGTCTTCTGGCTTGTAGGGTTTCTGCAGAGAGATCCACTGTTAATCTGATGGGCTTTCCTTTGTAGGTAACCTGACCTGTCTCTCTGGCTGCCCTTAACATGTTTTCCTTCATTTCAACCTTGGAGAATCTGTCAATTATGTGTCTTGGGGTTGCTCTTCTCGAAGAGTATCTTAGTGGTGTTTTCTGTACTTCCTGAATTTGAATGTTGGCCTGTCTTGGTAGGTTGGGGAAGTTCTCCTGGATAATACACTGAAGTGTGTTTTCCAGCTTGCTTCTATTCTTCCCATCACTTTCAGGTACACCAATCAATTGTAGGTTTGGTCTTTTCACATAGTCCCATATTTCTTGGAGGCTTTGTTCATTCCTTTTGATTCTTTTTTCTCTAATCTTGTCTTCACACCTTATTTCAGTAAGTTGATCTTCAATGTCTGATATCCTTTCTTCTGCTTGATCGATTCCACTATTGATACTTGTGTATGCTTCATGAAGTTCCTGTGCTGTGTTTTTCAGCTCCATCAGGTCATTTATGTTCCTCTCTAAACTGGTTGTTCTAGTTAGCAGTTCCTATAACCTTTTATTAAGGTTCTTAGTTTCCTTGCATTGGGTTAGAACATTCTCCTTTAGCTCCAAAGAGTCTTTTATTACCCACCATCTGAAGCCTACTTCTGTCAGTTCATCAATCTCATTCTCCATCCAGTTTTGTGCCCTTCTGGACAGGAGTTGCGATCATTTGGAGAAGAAGAGACATTCTGGTTTTTGGAATTTTCAGCATTTTTGTGCAGGTTTTTCCTCATCTTTGTGGATTTACCTACTTTTGATCTTTGAGGCTGATGACCTTTGGATGGGGTTTCTGTGTATGGGGTTCCTTTCTGTTGATGTTGATGTTGATGTTATGACTTTCTGTCTGTAAGTTTTTCTTCTAACAGTCAGGCCCCTCTTCTGTAGGTCTGCTGCAGTTTGCTGGAGGTCCACTCCAGACCCTGTTCAGCTGGGTATCACCAGTGGAGGCTGCAGAACAGCAAAGATTGCTGCCTTTTCCTTCCTCTGGAAGCTTCATCCCACAGGGGCACCAGCCTGATGCCAGCTGGAGCTCTCCTGTATGAGGTGTTTGTCGACCCCTGTTGGAAGGTCTTTCTCAGTCAGGAGGCACGGGGGTCAGGGACCCACTCGAGGAGGCAGTCTGTCCCTTAGCAGAGCTGGTGCGCTGTGCTGGGAGAATCCCTCTTATCAGGACCAGGTTCTCCCTTCAGAGCCAGCAGGCAGCAATGACTACATCCGCTGAAGCTGTGCCCACAGTCGCCCCTTTCCCCAGGTGCTCTGTCCGAGGGAGATGGGGGTTTTGTCTGTAAGCCCCTGACTCGGGCTGTTACCTTTCCTTCAGAGATGCCCTGCCCAGTGAGGAGGAATCTAGAGAAGCAGTCTGGCCACAGCAGCTTTACCAGGCTGTGGTGAATTCCACCCCGTCCGGACCTCCCAGCCTCCTTAGTACTGTCAGGGGAAAACCACCTACTGAATTTGCACTTTCCTAGTGACTACTGAAGTGGAAACTTTTTCATACACGTATTGGCTTTGGATGCCCTCTTTTGTTAAGTATTTGCTCAAGTTCGTGGCCTATTTTTCCATAAGGTCTTTTTCTTATTAATTTGTAAAGGTTCTTCACATATTCTGGATGAGTCTTCTGTCATCACACACATTGCAAATATCTTCTTTCAGTTGGTGGCTTGCCTTTTCATCCCTTTTATTGTGTGTTTTGATGAACAGAAGTTCTTACTTTTAATGTAGTCTATTTATCATGTTTTTTCTTTGTTATCCTAAGTGCTTTCTGGTTCCTGTTCCTTTGTCTACTCAAGGTTATGAAGATATTTTTCTGTGTTAGCTTCTAGAACTCTTACCTTCTAACTTTAAAATTTAGATCTACAATTCTTCTGGGATTGCATTTTTGTATTTAATATGAAGTAGGGGTGGAATTTTATTTCTTCCATATGAATATATAAATGACCCAGTAGAATTTATTAAAGAGAGATCATTTTACCTGCAATGTCACCTTTCCTATGAATCAAGTTTTGTGTATGTACGGGTCTATTTATGGACTCTCTACTCTGTTTCATTGGTTTATTTCTCTCCTCTTGTATCTGCATCACACCATCTTAATTACTGTAGCTTATGAGAAATTTTAATATCTGGTAGAATGAGTGTTTTTTCTTTGTTCTTCTTCATGAGTATCTTGGTTATTTTTGGACCTTTGCAATTACACATAAATTTTAGAATCAGCTTGTCAGTTTTGGTAAAAATGCCAGCTGGGAAGTTAATTAAGAGTACACTGAATTTATAGATCAAATTGGAGAGAATGGACATCTTAACAATATTGAGTCTTCTGACCTATGAACATGGAATATTTATTTATTTAGATCTTTAATTTCTCCAAGTGATGTCTTAACATTTTCAATGTACAGGTCTTGCACACAGTTGACCCTTGAAAAACAGGGGTTTGAATTTTGAGGATCCACTTATATGTATATATTTTTTCAACCAAAAGGTGATAAAAAATGCAGTATTTGCAGGATGTGAGACCTGCCTATATTGAGGGCCAACTTTTCACATATGCATGTTCCACAGGGCCAACTTGCAGGACTTGAGTATGCCTGGATTTGTGTGTATGCAGGGGTTCCTGGAACTCATTCCCCATATTTATTGAGACAACTGTGTTTCTTTAGATGTATTCCTAGGTATTTGGGTTCTGTGATGTCACATAAATGGTATTATTTTCTTTTTCTTCTAATTAAACAAAATTTTATGTAAAATTGTTTCTTATGATTAAAAATTAAATTAATTTTTGTAAACTGATTTTGTATCCAGCAACATGGTTAAATTTACTTTAATTCTAAAAGTTTGTAGATTGTTTAGGTTTTTTTCCCTCATACACAACTATGCTTACACATTTCTTCCTTTCAAATCTTTTATTTTTGCAATGACTAGGATCTCAAATACATCAATAAATAGAAGTGGACATAGCAAGAATCTTTGTTTCTTTCTTGATTTCAATGGAAATGCTTTCAATATTTTCCCATTAAATATGATATTTGTTATTTTTTAAGAATATCTTTATCAAATTAAGGAAGTTCCCTTCTCTTCCTAGTTTCTTAAGGTTTCTCTTATTTTAGTCGTAAACTTTTTTGCTTGCCTTTTCATTCCTTTTATTGTGTCTTTTGATGAACAGAACTTCATCAGATGCTTTCTTTGCATCTATTGAGATGATTGTATGAAATTTCTACTTAATCTGTTAAAGTGATAAATTATAATTAACTCATTTTCTAATGACTAACCAATTTTACATTCCTGGAATAAAGTCATATTGGTTGTGTTGAATTATCCTTTTAAGTGTATTACTGAATTTGGTTAGCTATTAAATTGTAAAGGATTTCTGTATCTACATTCATAGCAGAGATTGGCCAATAATTTTCTTTTTTTGTAATGTCCTTATCTGATTTTGGTATCAGGGTTTTCTGGCTTCATCAGAAGAGTTAGGAAGTGTTTTATCTTTATTCTCTGGACAAGTTTGTGTAACATTGGTAAAGTCGGATTTTCAAATGAGGGAATGAACATACTTAATACATTTTAATCGTTTTCTATGGCTGCTGAAACAAATTACAACAAACTCGATGGCTTAAAGCAATGCAAATTCATTAAGTTTTACAGGTTAGAAGTCCAACACAGGTCTCCCTGGCCTAAAACCAAGGTACTAGCAGGACGGCAGTCCTTTCCAAAGGCTCTGGGGGAGGATCCTTTTGCTTAAGGTCTTCCCACTTTAAATTTACAAAATTTTAAATTTACAAAAATATTTTTCTAAAATTCATTCTATTATTTTATATTTTACATTTAGATTTTTACTTCATCTAGAATTTTTTGAGCATGGTATGATGCAGGGATCTGGTCTGCCTTCCTTCACATGCCAATTCTGTCAGCATGATTTACTAAATACATCATCCTTTCCCACTCTGTCAGATACTAAGACTCATATTTACTTGAATCAACTTTGGATTCTGTTTCATTGATTTACTGGCCTATATTGTGGCCAAGTCTATATTTTTGGCGTTGTTATTTATTTATGTTAAATTAATAAAGTTTATTTTTTAGAGTAGTTTTAGGTCCACAGCAAAATTGGGCAAAAAGTAGAGAGTTTTCATATAATCCTATCCCCCTCCATGCCATATTTTTATTATGTTAGATTTAGAGCTAATTGTAATATATAATAAGTTATCATCCTTGTATCTTTCCATAAAAATGTACTCCTCTCAGATATTCTTTCAGTGATCTTTAAGATTATTATATCCAGTGTGAAGAATCCCAAACTAGGATTCTGGTTGGAATTTAATTAAATATATAAATTAATTTAATTAAAAATATAATTAATTTAACATAAAAATATATAAATATATACTTTTTATGATATATCATTCTATCTTAGAAAGTTGTCATTCCATTTAGATATCTTCTTTTCATATTTTAGTAAGATTTTATAGTTTTACTTATTTAGGTCTTTTGCCTTTCTTATGAATTTTATTTCTAGATATTTTATAGTTTTCAGTTTTATTAAAAATGGGATTTCCTCCCTGTGACATTTAAGTTTGTTACTAAAAGTAAACCTATTAATTTTTGTATTTTTATTTTGCATTCAGTTTCCCTATTCAATTCTTTTAGTAACAATCTTTAACATTTATGGAGAACTTACAATGGACCTGGCACTGTTTTAAGTGTTTTGTGTGTATTAGCTCATTTAATCCTCATAACGTCTCTATAAGGCAGATACTATTATATCAGTTCCATGGATGAGGAAACTGAGGTCTAAAGTAGAATTTCTTAATTTTTCTAAGAAAACAATCATCTAATCTGAAAATTAAAAATTTGCTATATGTGAATATTTATACTGATTGTTTCATTGTATTTTTTTGTTGGATTGTCCAATACTTACAAGACAATATTGAGTAATAGAAGAAATAGTGGACATATTTGACTTGTTTCTGATTTTAATGAAACTGTAATATCTTTCTAAATTAACCTTGAGGTCTTTATCTTGAGACTGACCATTAAGGACTCCCCGATAGCCACTCTCTAGGAGAGCCTACACCAGCAGAAGAGTTAGGCTCAGGTGCGTGTGCCAGGTGACATGCAGAAGAGGCTGCATAACAAAACACAGGAAATCACAGACACCTTCTGTTACTCACAGATTCATAGGAGAAGAAGGGTGCCCATGAGAGCCAGCAGCAAGTCTGGAGACGGCAGCATGCCCAGCCAGCAGGTAGAGGGTGACAAAGAGAGAGAATCTGTGGCACTAAAGCCCTTATTGGGGTCAGGGCATTATCCAAGCAGGTTTCCTGAGGAGAGTTCTAGTTGGTGGGTTTAGAACAAACAAGCACAAGTTCCACGGGCTCACTTTGTAACTGAGAGAGGTGGTCAGTGCTGCATATCTGCACAGTCCATTCAGGGTGAGTCAGTGGGGCTAGGTAAGTAGGCTGTATCTAGCTGTCCCTCAGGGTAGTGGTCACCAGTAGGCAGTTGTTTAAGGTAGATAAATGGATTGACCACCTTGAGGAACTGGGAGAAGGAGTAGAACTGGAAACTGTGTGAAGGGAGACTGAGCCCTGCTCCTCATATGAGATAGTACAACTCATATTCAAAATGGACTTGGAGCAACATAAAAGTATAAGAATTCACTACAACAGTTGTAAAGAGAAATTACAGATAAACCCAAATGTACACTGATAGTTTGATAAAGAGTCTATTTGCAAATAATAATAACATTAACTAGGAAACAAAAGAAAAAACAAAAGGATTTATACATAAAAATTTGTGCAAGTATCTTTTATCCTCAAAGAAGTTCTTGCTCAACCCCACAACTCTTTTAGTTCTTCTTCTTTCTGTAAGTAATAAAGTACCCAACCAACAGTAGCTTAAATCATAATAAGTCCAGAGGAACGTGATCTCAGGGTATTTGAGCTCAGTATCGTCATCAAGGATGCAGGATCTTTCTGTAATTTCTGCTCAGCCCTCCTTAGCTTGTTGACTTCCCCTCATGCTTGTAACGGCAGGATCATGACATGGCAGCCAGAGTTTCAGATATCATCTCCAAGTTCAAGGCAAAAAGAAATGGGAAGGAAGTTCTATACCCTTTTATCAATAAATAAACCCTATTTGTAATAAGCCCCCTCAGCAGACTTAAAAAAAAAAAAACGCATTGGCTACATCAGGGTCACAAAGACCCTTCTACCTGTAGAAGAGGCTGGAAAAAATGATCACAGGCTCATAATTTCTTATTGGCAATTCTGAAACCAAAAAAGTCTGAAAACTGAAAAGTCCTTTATAAGTTTGGTGCCAAAATGCATTTGGTGGCTGATATGGTTTGGCTCTGTGTCCCCACCCAAATCTCATCTTGTAGCTCCTATAATTCCTACGTGTTGTGGGAGGGACCCAGTGGGAGATGATCGAATCATGGAGGCGGGTGTTTCCCGTGCTATTCTCATGATAGTGAGTGAGTCTCATGAGATCTGATGGTTTTAAAAATGGGAGTTTCCCTTGACAAGCTTTCTTTTTGCAGGCTGCCATCCATGTAAGATGTAACTTGCTCCTCCTTGCCTTCCCAGCCGTATGAAACCATAAGTACAATAAACCTCTTTCTTTTGTAAATTGCCCGGTCTCAGGTATGTCTTTATTAGCAGCATGAAAATGGACTAATACAGTGGCAAATATGACCCAAACAGAGATGACACTATTTATAGTCCTTATTCCTCATAATTAATGTGACAATCTCTCTGTTTTAATACAGAATTATTAATATGTTTGAAATGGGATGCTGTCTAACACTTACTGTGGTGTTAAATGACATACAGTACAGGGCCAGGCATGGTGGCTCATGCCTGCAACCCTAGCCCTTTGGGAGGCCAAGGCAGGAGGATTGCTTAATGACAGGAGTTTGAGACAAACCTGGGCAACATGGTGAGATGAGACCCCATCACTATAAAAAACAAAAAATTAGCCAGATGTAGTGACACATGCCTGTAGTCTCAGCTACTCAGGAAGTTGAGGAGGATCCCTTGAGCCCAGGAGTTCGAGACTGCAGTGAACTATAATTGCACCACTGCCCTCCAGCCTGGGCAACAAAGTGGGTCCCCATCCAAAAAAAAAAAGCCATACACTACATAGGCACTGTATCACTTTATTACCCTTCTAAATGTCCAAAAGTTTATTCTGAAACATATCTGACCCCAGGGGTTTCAGATAAGGGATTATAGGCCTGTATCTGGCAAAGGGCAATGGGATTGTCATTTTTAGTTTATGTCCATCAGATCTATCTACTGAGGCACGGCAGATTCATGTCCTGAACAAAAGAAGGGCTTTGTTAGCAAAGAAAAGAGTGGGGTGCAAATGGTTGTCAGGAAGGCAACAGACCCATGTGATTGGTTTCTGGAGTAAATACTATAATGTAACAACTTTAGCAGTTTTTTGGCCACCTCTCCCAATTATTCAAAAGACCTCTTCCAAAGAGGGTAGAGAGGACTCAGAGACCTAAGGACTGGTTTTTGGAGCAGATTATTGTATTTGATATGTAGCTTCATTGCCATCTCCCTCTCTGCTTTGTCAAAACCAACTTTCTTGCAGGAGCTGTCCTTCATGAATCCATGTCTCAATTTCCCCTGAACCCTTAACTGGAAGTTTGGCACCTGCTTCAACCAATTAACTGAGTTCATCAAAGGGACTTAGCTACTTTAAACTACATGATTATAGCTACTTTTTATTCCTCATCTGACTTGGTCATGGCGCTCTTCACAGAAAGGACTCTCTCTTTGCCTTCAATAACCCATGCTCTTAGCTCTACTTTTCTACTCTATCCAACTCTTTTAGACATCTTTGTGGGCTTCCCTCTTTCTGTCTATATTTTTTATACCTTTTTTTTTTTTTTTTTTTTTTTTGAGACGGAGTCTCACTCTGTCGCCCAGGCTGGAGTGCAGTGGCATGATCTCGGCTCACTGCAAGCTCCGCCTCCCAAGTTCACACCATTCTCCTGCCTCAGCCTCCTGAGTAGCTGGGACTACAGGCACCCGCCACCACGCCTGGCTAATTTTTTGTATTTTTAGTGGAGACGGGGTTCGCCGTGTTAGCCAGGATGGTCTCGATCTCCTGACCTCATGATCTGCCCATCTCGGCCTCTCAAAGTGCTGGGATTACAGGGGTGAGCCGCCGCACCCAGCCTTTATACCTATTTTCTCTAGAGTTCTGCCATTGGCCTTCTTTTCTCCTCACTTTACACACTCCCTGGGTGTTCTGGCCTGTTCCCATGGCTCAAAAACCACCTAGATACTGAAAGTTCTCAAATCTGTGTCTCCAGTCAGCCTTCCCTCCTGAGCTTCCCGTGCATATCTCCAGCTGCGTCTGAGATTTCTCCTTCGAATATCATGCCAGCTCCCCAGGTTCATCAGTGCTCCATGCCCTCCAAACATGTTTCCTCTCATATTTCCCAAGTCAGTGCTGCCATCTTTCTAGTTCCTCAAGCCAGACACCTGGATGTCATGCCGGACTCCTCCTTCTCCCTCATCCTTTATCCAATCAGTAAACAAGGCCTATCTGTTCTACCATGGAAATACTTTCTCTGGAGTGACTCACAGTCTTGCAACAAAATCTTTCTAAACATGTGTCATAATTATATAAAAGGTAAAAGGATGTGTTGCTGGATGTTAGATGAGGATGCCTATATGTTTTTAAGAAGGTCACTAAATGTCAAGTTTAACCTATGACTAGAAAAGAATATGTATGTCAGAATCTAGGGAGAGAAGGCAAAGAGGATGCTGTAACACTGCAGGCAGGGCGTTCTTCTTATTCCATGACAATCATTGTCTATCCACTGTTGGCAAAAACAGGCTACAGGGGCAGCCCTTTCCACCTTTCTGAAGTATCCCATAGACATTTCATTTAGGGAGGCACACTTGGGTTAGAAGAACACAGCAGGAAGAGGGGCTTCAAAGGCATAAAATTCAGTGGCTCCTCTTCAAGAGAACTGCTCTCTTCCACAGAAGACGAGCAAAGATTTTCTATCCCTTTGAATGTCCTCAGGGTCATGGTGCACTGAGAGGGTGGGGAGAGGGTATGATAGCCAAACTGAGACAGAAACCTGGATAAATAGGAAACATAATCACCAAGAATAAAATGACAAATCTCTTCACTGGTCTAAAATGGAGGTAAACTGCTTCCTGATCTTGTATGATTTGACTTAGAAAATATATAACAATTATTTGACATTTACATAGCATTTTACAATTTTAAATTATGTTCATAGATATCATCTCCTTAGAAACTAATAATAACCCTCAAAGGTAGATATTCTTTCATTTGACAGATAAGGAAACAAAGGCTCATAAACTATTAAGCAATTTACTTAAGAGTACATGGTTAGTGGAGTGTTGGGACCAGAACCCCTGGCTCTGACTTCCAGCTCGGGATTGTTTCTTCCATTGTACACTCCTTTCTTCAGAGGAGTCTTGCAGTCTTTGGTAGTCTTTATTTGCTATTAAAAAAAAAAAAAAAAGCATTCCCATTGGTAAGAGGTTTCAATGCAGAACTGCAAGAGAAGAAAATATTGTCACAGTGCCATGTTAAGTGCCTGGGATGCATAAAACTCCACAGAAGTTTCTGCAGCCACAAGGATGCCATTGAGGTCTTCTCACATCACTGCCCTTGGACACTAGTAATGATCTCTGAGGTTCAGAGGCTAGGTCCAGATCAGAAAGAACAGGTTTGTGTCATGAAAAAAAAACACAAAGGAAACACTCAGAAAAAGGCTGGGGCTCTAGAGGGATTCCCTAGAGGAGAAGATGAAAGAAATGAACTAGACAAAAACAAAAGAAAGTGAGGTTGAGGACAGGGACATGTTGTTCAGTAGTGATGACACATCATGGTGATGAGAGAGGGAGATGAAAGGTAAGTGTATCTCCAACACCAGACTTAAAGAGGTGGTAAAGCTGCTACAAAATCCCCTTCATAAATGAGGTGGGGTGGGAGATGATTTATTCATTCATTCATTGATTACAGAATTTTCTTTTTGAAAGCCAGTTATGCAGGCAACCTCTGAGACATTACAGGTTTAATTCAAGATCACAACAATGATCAGAACAAAGAGAGTTGCACGAATTTTTTGTTTCCCAGTGCATGTAAAAGGTATGTGTACACTGTACTGTAGTCTATTAAGTGCACAATATCATTATGTCTTTTAAAAAGTACATATCTTAATTAAAAAGACTTCATTGCTAAAAAATGCTAACAATCACCTGAGCCTTCAGCAAGGTGTAATCTTTTTTGCTGGTGGAGGGTCTTGACTCAATGTTTATGGCTGCTGACCGATCACAGGGGTGGCTGCTGAAGGCTGGGGTAGCAGTGGCAATTTCAGAAAATAAGACAACAATAAAGTTTGCCACATCAATTGACTCTCCTCATGAAAGATTTCTCTGTAGTATACAATGCTGTTTGATAGCATTTGCTTTGCAGAACAAAAATGTATTGAATTTATATGTATTATATATGTATAAATTATATATGTGTATTATATATAATATATATGTGTATATAATATATGTGTGTATACATATATATGTATATATATGCATGAGGGTTGGACATATATGTGTATGTGTGTGTGTGTGTGTGTGTATATATATATATAAAACATTATATATACCGAGAGAAGAGAGAAAGAGAGATATTTTAACGACAGGAAAGCTTTTTTCAAAATTGAAGTCAATCCTCTCAAACTGTGTCACTGCTTTACCAACTAAGTTAATGTACTATTCTAAATCCTTTGTTGTCATCTCAACAGTGTTGACAGCATCTATACCAGGAGTTGATTCCATCTCAAGAACCACTTTCTTTGCTCCTCCATAAAAAGCAACTCCTCATCCATTCAAGTTTGATCATGAGGTTACAACAATTCAGTCACATCTTCAGGCTTCATTTCTAATTCTAGTTCTCTTGCTATTTCCACCATATGTGCAGTTACTTTCTCCACTGAAGTCTTGAACTCCTCAAAATCATCTATGAGGGTTAGACTCAACTTCTTCCAAACTCCTGTTAATATTGATATTTTGACCTCTTCCCATAAATCATGAATGTTCTTAATGGCACCTAGAATGGTGAATCCTTTCCAGAAGGCTTTCAATTGATGTTGCCCAGATCTGTCAGAAGAATCACTATCTGTGGCAACTATAGCTTTATGAAATTTATTTCTCAAAGAATAAAACTTGAAATTTGAGATTACTCCTTGATTTATGGGCCGAAAATGGAAGTTGCATTCACAAGCATGAAAACAGCATTAATCTCCCTGTACATCTCCACTGGAGCTCTTGGATGATAAGGTGCATTGTCAATGAATAGTAATATTTTGAAAGAAATCTTTTTTCCTGAGCAGTAGGTCTCAATAGTGGGCTTAAAATCTTCAGTAAACTGGCCAGGTGTGGTGGCTCACACCTGTAATCCCAGCACTTTGGGATGCCGAGGCGGGCAGATCACCTGAGGTTGGGAGTTCAAGACCAGTTCAGTTTCAAGACCAGCTCAGACCAGTTTCAACATGGAGAAACCCCGTCTCTACTAAAAATACAAAATTAGCCAGGCATGATGGCACAAGCCTGTAATCCCAGCTACTCTGGAGGCTGAGGCAGGAGAATCGCTTGAACCCAGGAGGTGGAGCTGCGGTGAGCCCAGATCATACTACTGCACTCCAGCCTGGGCAACAAGAGCGAAACTCCATCTAAAAAAAAAAAAAAAACTTCAGTAAACTACAATATAAACAGATGTGCTGTCATCCAGGCTTTCACTGGCAGAGTAGATTTAGCATAATTCTTAAGGGCACTAAGATTTTTTGAATGGTAAATGAGCATTGGCTTCAACTTAAGTCACCAGTTGCATTATCCCCTAACAAGAGAGTCAGCCTATCTTTTGAAGCTTTGAAGCCAGGCATTGACTTCTCCTCTCTAGCTGTGAAAGTCCTAGGTGGCAAGGCTATTTCATCTACATTGAAAATCTGTTGTTTGGTGTAGCTACCTTCATCAATAATTTTAGCTAGATCTTCTGGGTAACTTGCTGCAGCTTCTCCATCAGCACTTGCTGCTTCACCTTATACTTTTTTGTTAGGAAGATGGTTTCTTCCCTTAAGCCTCATGAACCAACCTCTGCTAGCTTTCAACTTTTCTCTGCAGCTTCCTCATCTCTCTCAGGCTTCCCAGAATTAAAGAGAATTAGGGCTTTGCTCTGTAACAGGCTTTGGCTTAAATAAATTTTGTGGTTGGTTTGATCTTCTATCTGGACCACTAAAACCTTTCCATATCAGCCATAATGATGTTTTATTGTGTTCACTGGAGTAGCAATTTTAATTTCCTTTAAGAACTTTTCCTTTGCATTTGAAACTTGCTAACTCTTTGAAACAAGAGGCCTAGCTTTTGGCCTATCTCAGGTTTTAACATGCCTTCCTCACTTGGCTTAATCATTTCTAGCTTTTAAGTTAAAGTGAGAGATGTGCAGCTCATCATTTCACTTGAACACTTAGGCCATTGTAGAGTTACTATATGGCCTAATTTCAATACTGTTGTGTGTCAGGAAATAGGGATGCCCAAAGAGAGGGACAGAGATGGGAAAATGGCTGCTCAGTGGAGCAGTCAGAACACATACAAAAATTTATCAATTGGGTTTGCCATCTTACATATATGCAATTTGTGGCACCCCAAAATAATTACAATAGTAACATCAAAGATCACTGATCACAAATCACTATAACAGATAAAATAATAATGAAAAAGTTTGGAATATTGCAAGCATTACCAAAATGTGACACAAAGACACAAACATGAGCACAGGCTGCTGAAAAAATAATGCAACGGCCATGCACAGTGGCTCATGCCTGTAATCCCAGCATTTTGGGAGGCTGAGGCAGGAGGATTACTTGAGCCCAGGAGCTTGAGACTAGCTTAGGCAACACAGTGAGAACTTGTCTCTACAAAAAATAAAAATAAAAAAGCCAGGTGTGGTGGTGCACACCTGTAGTCCCAGCTACTCAGGAGGCTGAGGTGGGAGGATCACTTAAGCCCAGGAGGTTGAGGATGCAGTGAGCTATGATAGTATCACTGTGCTCCAGAACTGGGTGACAGAGCGAGACCCTGTGTCAAAAAAAAAAAAAAAATGATGCCAATAGACTTGCTTAATGCATGGTTGCCAGAAACCTTTAATTTGTAAAAAACATAAACCTACAAAACGTGATAAAATGAAGTGTGATAAAACAAAGTATGTCTGTATATGGCAGTGTTCTAGGTGCCCAGATACATAAGTAAATAAGAGAAAATTCCCACTGCATCATGCTTCTAGTATAATGGAGAAGGAGAGGGATAATAAACAAGTAAAACAGGGTATATTTTTATAAAACTTCAGATAAAAATCAGTGATATGAAGAAAACTCAAGCTGGGTATTAGAGAGTGACTGTGGTGGGATATGTTTTGGTGGCAATTTAGATTGAATTTTAGGGAAGCTACTATGTACTGAATGTGTGGCCCCCAAATTCATATGTTGAAGCCTTCATCTGCAATGTGATGGTATTTGGAGGTATGGCCTTTGGGGGGTGATTAGGTTTAAAGGAAAACATGCAGGCAGAGCCTCCATGATGGCATTAGTGCCCTTGTAAGGGGATGAAGAGGCTGAGCAATTTCTCTCTCTTCTCCCCATTTGAGGATACAGCAAGAAGGCATTCCACAGAAAATCAGGGAGACGGCCCTTACCAGAACCTGAATAGGCCAGCACCTTGATCTTAGACTTCCCAGCCTTCAGAATTGTGAGGAAGAAATATCTGTTGTTAAGCCACCCAGCCTGTGGTAGTTTTGTTATAGCAGCCCAAAGTGACTAAGGCAGAAGGTCTCTATAAGGAGGTAACATTTGAGCCATGACTTAAATGAAATGAAGGAATGAGCCACGTGCAGATTTTGGGGCCAGATGAGCAGCCATTGTTTCTGAGGAGCAAGAAGCAGCTGTCTTTAACAGAACCTAGTAAATGATAGAGTGGTGAGAGATGACGAGAGAAGACCTGCACCTCTGGCTGCTGGTAAAGCCGGATAGCCTATAATCCCAGAGGTTTTTAGCTTGATTTCATCTTCTCTAAATACTTTCTACCTAAGATATGACATCATTCTTGATTTAAGTAGTCTTCTTTTTAATGGAAGGCTGCTACCCTTCATGGGGCCTTGGTTACCTACCTGCAAGGTACTCAGCCTGTTGCATGTTTGCTCACAGTTTAGAAGTCAAAAGAGCTAAAAATAGCAAAGTCTCCAATGGAGCACAATGATTAATCTGTTTAATTCCCTGGAGGGCCAGGAGCAGCAGCAGGCCAAACAAGCCAGGCCTCAAGCACCCTGGGCAGTCTTTCCCCTAGGAAATCATCACAGAACTTCTGGTGTTGATCTGTTTATTAATCTCCCTTTCACCAGTGAGAAATGCACTGCTTGATGTAAAGAAAACAACTTTTGAAAGATATGCTCCTTCCCAAGATGGTGCATAGACCAGCTGTTGTGACAACATCTTCCATGACACTAATTAAAAAAAGAAAAAAAAAGCTTATGATTTTACCTGATTATGAAAGCAGCGCATATTTATTGTTGGGAAATTAGACATGCAGAAAAGCATAAAGAAAAATCATCCAAATACCACCAACTGGAGATAACTATTATTAAGGTTTCTAATTTTATATAATTGCACACATATATGTGGATATATCTGAGGTCATTTGGTAGCTACAATTTGGTATTCTAATTTTAAATTTTGCATTATATAGTAATCACTTTCCCATTGACACTGCCTTTTAATTTCACAGACTGGCCTCTAGGCTCTAGAGGCACCGAAGAAAATAGTGCAGGGAGAGGCTGGGATTGGCAAAAGCCAAAATTATGCTCCATGTGGTCGTTTTCTGGGGTAAATATCATCATGTTACAACCTTGGCAGGTTCCTGGCTCCTCTCCCCAATTCATAAGACCTCATCCAAAGTAGATAGGGGAGACTCAGACTTGGGGACTGGTTTTTAGAGCAAATTATTATACTTGGTGTGTAGCTGTCAGTCAGACTTGCTTCAGTGCATAACACATGCTGAGGAACACACACACATACACACACACTCACACACACACACACACACACACGGCATTCAAAGCATTTAAAACTGCCCATCATGGCACACACATCCTGACTTTTACCCTAATAAGCTGGCCTTTCTAATCAGGGGACTTGGCTGATTCTTAGTCTTAAAAGATAAGGGGAGCTGTCTTCAACTAAAATACTATCAGAGATTTACTGTTCTCTGCTTGACTTATAGCCACAACTTCAGTTCCCTCCGTATTTTTGGCCCAGCTGAGACTCTTATTGGTCTTTGGAATGAGTCAGCCTATAGAAGATTTTAGTCTTCACATTTTTACCTTTTTTGGTGTCTTTGTTATCTTTTTCATTCTGTGGCCAAGGATAATGCAGGAACCACACAGAGACATAATCCACTTCTTGACCAGCCCTAATCACAGCATATAGGTAGGTAACTTTATTGCCCTTTCTTGCTTATCAGAGCTCAGAAGATGGTATAAGATACGACATCATATAAGTAGCAGAGACTGTTAGCTGCCTAACAGCCATTTCCCCTTTCTTTTCCCTTGACTGCAGTAAGAGTGAAGATCAAAACAGGCACCCAAAAGGTAGGAATTAAAGGGCTGAATAAATACAAATTGTAATTGGTCTAAGTCAATCATGGGACTCTGAAGCCTCTTTGCCAGATGCTCACATTTTGGCCTGCCTTACAGTTAGAAATAGCCATGTGATTCAGTTCCCACCATGGGGACAGGAGAAAATCTGGGAAATTCTTCTTTCCTGATGAACAGAAAAGGTATTTTTCCTTTGCCCTCTTTTTCTCATCTTTGAATGTAATTAGCGTGAAGCCCTGATGCTTAGAGCTGTGGTGGCCTGCTCATGACAGTGAGATGATGAGCATGAGGATGAGAAGCCAGCCTGCTAATGATGCTGGTGTTGAAGGATGGAAAGTGTCTGGACTCCCGATCACATTTGTGAGTTGCTGATCAGCTCTGGAACTGCCTACTTCAGGAATCTTTCTTAAGGAAAAAAAAAAAAAAGAGAGAGAGAGAGAGAGAATTTCTTATGGCTTAAGAAACTCCTTCTTGCAGGCAAACCTGTCTTAATGGACACATGCCATTGGTGGTCAATGAAGGAAAAGCCCAACTTTTCTGAAAGGCAGCCTCAATATTATAGTACCTGCAAACTACAAATACAAACAAATTCAATTTCAAGAGTTGATCAGTTGGGCTAACAAGATGGATTTGTGCTTCTACTGGTGGAAACTGACCTTTCTAGAAGATGGACAGATTTACATTAGAGAGTGGGCAAAGCAGAACCAAACAGAATCTATATTCCACAATGCCTTGAGTATAGGTGACATGACAGACCTTTTTTTTTTGAGACAGAGTCTTGCTGTGTCGCCCAGGCTGAAGTGCAGTGGCGTGATCTCGGCTCACTGCAACCTCCGCCTCCTGGGTTCAAGCAATTCTCCTGCCTCAGCCTCCCCAGTAGCTGGGACTACAGGCACATGCCACCACACCAGGCTAATTTTTTGTATTTTAGTAGAGATGGGGGTTTCACTGTGTTGGCCAGGCTGGTCTTGAACTCCTGACCTCGGAGTTCTTGGCCTCCCAAAGTGCTGGGATTACAGGCGTGTTGCCACCGCAACCAGGGCTGACAAACTTTTAAATGTGTTCTTTGTTGTTAAGTCTAAAACAGGTTGAAATTAGTACTTACGTTTTTGATTATAACTAACAGAAAAGAGTTAGATTAATGAATAGAGAGACCTCTCAAAGAGCTTTGAGCAGGCACTGAGGAAGAGCATGGAGTTGTATCCATCTCAAAGCAGATGGTACAAATTGGAAATGCCTCTTGATTTCAGTTACCTGATAACCAAACATTTTGATTTCCATAAATGTTTTGTTGGTGAGTAGTTATTCATTTTGTAAATTCATTCATTGACAGTTTTAAATGGTCCTCTTTCTCACAGCATCTAAAATATTATTGGATGTATACAAAAATTGAATCATGAAATCTCTTCAGGAATATGGTGTTAAGGAAAGTGCCTGATCTTTGAAGTGAGGCCAGTAAGAATTCACATTTTAGTTCCGCTACTAACTATATGTCACCTTGGGCATATTACTTTGCTTTTTTCACCCTCATTTCTTAAATGAAAATAATACTAATCACAAAAAGGCTGTTGGGTGATTTAAGTAAAAAATGTAAAGTACAGGATACCTAGTAGATATTGGTAAGTAGTAGCTTCTGTGTCAATTAGGGTCTAACGGAAATAGATGAAATATTCTAATTAGGATATTTTAAGATTTTTTTCTCCATTTGACCTAGCAGTCCCATTACTGGGTATATACTCAAAGGAATATAAGTCCTTCTATTATAAAGATACATGCATGTGTATGTTCACTGCAGCACTATTCACAATAGCAAAGACATGGAATCAGCCCAAATGCCCATCAGTGATAGACTGGATAAAGAGAATGTGGTACATGTACACCATGGAACACTATGCAGCCATAAAAAGGAACGAGATCATGTCCTTTGCAGGGACATAGATGAAGCTGGAAGCCATTATCCTCAGCAAACTAATGCAGGAACAGAAAACTAAACACTGCATGTTCTCACTTATAGGTGGGAGCTCAACAATGAGAACACAAGGACACGGGGAGGGGAACAACAAACACTGGGGCCTGTTGGGGGAGGGCAGTTTAGGGGAGAGCATCAGGAAAAATAGCTAATGCATGCCAGGCTTAATATCTAGGCAATGAGTTGATAGGTGCAGCAAACCACCACGGCGTATGTTTACCTATGTAACAAACCTGCACATCCTGCAGATCTACCCCAGAACATAAAATAAAATTAAAAACAAAAAACAAACAAATTTTTTTCCTACAAATAAACTATTTTCAAAAGTGAGAAGAACTTAGGAGAATAACATCTAGGAAAAACTTCCAGGGTAAATAAATGCAATTCACAAGGATGTTTTTCACATCATTGTTCTCTTAGTGAGCGAATCAGGAAACAATTCAAATGTCCAGGTACAGGGAACTGATCACCTTCATACCGCTGAATAACAAAAAACCACCAAAAAAACACTGCAGAAGTAAATGCATTGACATTAAAATATATTAGTAATGTAGTGAAAAGAGCAGATTTTAAGATATCATTGAGAGTAGAATCTATTTTGTTAAAATTGCATGTATTTATATTTACAATCTATATTAATATATAGGTGTAATTATTTAAAGCCAGACCTTTAAGATTCTTGTTGAATCTTTAAAAAATTGTCAGCTTTTTTTTTTTCAGTCCTAAAGGAGGTAGAGAGTGTATTTTATCTTCTGGAGGCAGGGGTGAGGGAATGGGGTGGAGGGAGCGAGTGGGACACCCTTAACCTCATTCAAATGATTTAGATGGAATGATCAATATTCTGTTTGGTAATGGGTCTTCTTAAGTGTGTTTGAATCAGAGCTGCCTCTGAGACTCCGTAACTTCTTTGGGGTGGAGTTCAAGATGAGGATGGAAAGAATGTTGTTTGCCTGTGTGAATTTAGAGATGTGGATTTAGAGACTGCCTTGCCTCATGTTGCTTGTTGTGGTGAAGCTACTGATGTTCCTTTTTGATAAATTATATGCAGGTTAACTAAATCTGGGAAACTAAAAACTGCAGAGGGACATGAAGCAGGATCTTCCCTGATGAATAGAAACTATAAAAAGTAATTGCACTGGCCATGGTTCAGCTCAACATGGGCTGGATGATTGATGTCCATGTGTGGAATGACTTAGGACAGAACACCCCCAAAGGCACAGTTGCTGGACTATTACGATCTGATCTAATTGTCTGGCTGAGGTGATCCCTTTGAGGGTGGAGGGACGGAGTTTCCTTTACAGCAAGGGATCCAAAGTGAAATGACTACATTGTGACAGGTAGGAATTATAATAATAGGAAACATATATAAATGGCAAGGAGTGTTCCAAGGGTTTTACTTGAATTATTACAACAGATCCTTTAAAAAACCCATGAAGAAGATATTATTTGTAGTTTAGTTGTAAAAATGAAGAAATCTATACACAGAAAGGTTAAGTAACTTGTTTATTGTTGTAGAACCAATAAGTAGCAGAGCTTAGATTTGAATCCATCTGGCTCCACAGCCCTGTCTTTAGCCATTATGGTAGGCTACCTCTTTAAAGGAAGTGTAATGTCCTTGAGCGAAGCTGCAGGAGATGGCAAACTGGGCAAATTGAAGATGAATCTCCCGACTAAAGAGACAGCTACAGGCTAGCAACTGCTGCTGTGGAGGAATGTGGACCCAGTGTTGCCATATCATGAGTTTTCAAGAGAAAAACAAAATCTGGATTTATATATGAAAATTCCCAGTTTTAAAATGCCCTGCTGACCAATAACACACACAAACAGGCACTCAAGTGTATGCATGCACACACTCAAACTCACACTACCATGGACTGCTAGTTTTTGAAAACTATATTAAAGAGAATGGACATTTTTATGTTCAATCATCCTAAAAAGAGGAAATAATTGAGTAGATAAACCTTATATGGGAGGGAGAAAAAATTCCATTTATTTTCTTGTTGTTTTAAGCAAGTTACTTAATATCTCTGAGCCTCTGTTCCTTCATCTATAAATTGGGGTCAGGAGTTTGGAGTGGATAATTGTATTAGCTACATCATAGAATTTATGTGGGAGTTAAATGAGTAGCCAACTATTTACAATGCCAACCTGGGACACAGCCATACCAGAACAAAATAAATTAATACATATATGTTTTATATAATAATGTATTATTATACATATATATTATATATAATTAGAATTAGCAAAATTATGTTGTATTACTTTAAACAAAAATATGAGAATCAATGTTATTTGAAATTATGCATCATTGTGTATTACTTTTCTATTACATAATGCTATTGTTTAAACAAAACAACAATAGGACTAATTGACAGAATTAGTAATCATAGGACTAATTAAATAAATCATATGTAAGAAAAATAAAACAATATTTTTACAATGTTGCTTTCTGCCTTCTGATACAGGCAATTTATTTTAACTCCTTTGAAAACGTTGTATTGGATATCTAAATTTAGTAGACTATAATATTGTGTATTCTTTTTAAAATAGTTTTATTGATAATTCACATACTACACAGTTTACTCACTTAAAGTCTACAGTTCAATTATTTTTAGCATATTCGGAGACGTACAGCCTTCGTCATAGTCAATCTTAGAACATTTTCACCACCTTAGGAAGAAATTCCATATTCTTTAGCTGGCATCCCTCTCCCCTCCCATAACAGCTCTAAGCAGCCGCTAATCTACTTTGTGTCTCTGTGAATTTGTCAGTTCTAGATATTTCATATAAGTGGAATCATACAACATTTGTCCTTTTGTGTGTGGCTTATTTCACTTAGCATGCTTTAAAAGTTCACTCATATAGTAGCATGTATCACTACTTCACTCCATTTTATGGAATGAACGTTATTTCACTATATGGATACACCATATTTTGTTCATCCATTTGTTAACATTTGGGTTATTTCCACTTTGAGAAATTATGAATAATGCTGATATAAACATTCATGTATGAGTTTCTATGTGGGCATGTGTTTTCATTTCTTTTGAATATATGCCTAGGAGTAGAATTGCTGGGTGTTATAGTAACTCTATGTTTGATCTATTGTTGTACTGCGAGACTTTTCCAAAGAAGCTGGACCATTTTATGTTCCCACAAGCAGCATATGAGCGTTCCAGTTTCTCCACATATTGCCAACGTCTGTTGTTATCTTTTTTATTCTTGGCATCTTATGGGTAGTAGTATGGGTGAAGTAGTATCTCATTGTGGCTTTGCTTTGCATTTCCATGATGATGAATGATGGCCAGCAACTGATAATGTCAAGCATCTTTATTTATTTTTTTTAAGAGACAGGATCTCCTCTGTCACCCAAGCTGGAGTGCAGTGATGTGATCATAGCTCACTGCAGCATTGAACTCCTGGGCTCAAATGAGCCGCCCGTCTCAACCTCCTGAGTAGGTGGGACTAAGGTGCACCCCACCATGCTAGGCTATATATATTATATATGTTAATATATAATATATATATAAAATATATTTCTATATAGAGAAATATGTAATATATAATATATAATATATTATATGTTATATATGTTAATATATCATATATGTTATATATTATATGTTAATATATATTTATATATATTATATATGTTAATATATATAATTATATATGTATTATATGTTAATATATGTTAATATATTATATATTTTATGTTATATAATATATATTATATGTTATATATAATGTTATATAATATATATTATATAACATATGTTATATAATATATAACATATTATATATTATATGTTATATAATATATAACATATTATATATAATATGTTATATAATATATAACATATTATATATTATATGTTATATAATATATAACATATTATATATTATATGTTATATAATATATAACATATTATATATATTGTATAACATATTATATATAATATGTTATATAACATATATAATATGTTATATAATATATAATATAACATATGTTATATAATATATAATATAACATATATGTTATATAATATATATTATATGTTATATACTATATAATATAACATATATGTTATATAATATATATTATATGTTATATAATATATAATATAACATGTTATATATAAACATATATATAATATATAATGTATATATAATATATAATATATAATGTATATATAATGTATATATAATGTATATATATAATATATAATAACATATATATAAACATATATATTATATATAACATATATTATATATAAATACATATATTATATTATATAATATATAATATATGTTAATATATAATATATATTATATATAATATATGTTATATATAATATATATTATATATAATATATGTTAATATATAATATATGTTAATATATTATATATGTTAATATATAATATATTAATATATAATATATAATATATTCATATATAATATATGAATATATAATATATATTCATATATTATATGTTAATATATTATATATATTCATATATTATATGTTAATATATTATATATTAACATATAATATATGTTAATATATAATATATTAACATATAATATATGTTAATATATAATATATTATATATAATATATGTTAATATATTATATATTTATATATAATATATGTTAATATATTATATATATAATATATAATATATGTTAATATATTATATATTATATAATATATGTTAATATATATTATATAATATATGTGAATATATAATATATATTATATAATATATAATATATGTGAATATATAATATATATTATATAATATATAAATATATATAATATATATAATATATATTAACATATATAAATATATATAATATATATTAACATATATAAATATATATAGCCCAGCATATATATATATATAGCAGAGATGGTCTCGCTATGTTACCCAGGCTGGTCTGAAACTTCTGGCAACAGACAATCCTCCTGTGTCAGGTGACAAATAATCCTCCTGTCCTAAATGGCTGGGATTACAGGTGTGAGCCACTGTGCCTGGCCTTGGGTATCTCTTCATGTGCTTTGCTGGCCATTTATATGTCTTCTTTGGAGAGATCCTTTGCCTATTTTTAAACTGAGTTAGTTGTCTTTTTATTATTGAATTTAAAACTTCTTTATATATTCTAGACACAAGTCCCTTATCAGATATATAATGTTCAAATATTTTCTGCCATTCTGTGGATTGCCTTTTTCACCTTCTTCATGATGTACTTTGAAGCACAAAAGTTCTTAATTTTGATAAAGTCTAATTTTCTTTTGTTTCTAATTTATTTTTTCTCATGGTTATGGTGTCCATATCTAAGAATTATTTGCCAAATCTGGCCAGGTGAGGTAGCTCATGCGTGTAATCTCAGCACTTTGGGAGGCCGAGGCAGGCAGATCACTTGAGATCAGGAGTTCAAGACCAGTGTGCCAACATGGTGAAACCCTGTCTCTACAAATGCAAAATTAGCTGGGCATGATGGTGCATATCTGTAATCCCAGCTACTTGAGAGGCTGAGACAGGAGAATTGCTTGAACCCAGGAGGTGGAGGTTGCAGTGAGCCGACATGGCGCCCCTGCACTACAGCTTGGGTGACAGAGCGAGACTCTGTCTCAAAAAAGAAAAAAAGAAAAGAAAAAAAAGGCATGAGGTAGTGGTCTGTATTGGGCTGTTTTTTGCATTGCTATAAAGAAATACCTGAGACTGGGTAATTTATAAGAAAAGAGATTTAATTGGCTCACAGTTCTGCAGGCTCTACAGGAAGAATGGTGGCATCTGCATCTAGGAAGGCCTCAGGGAGCTTCTAATGATGGTGTAAGGCAAAGGGGGAACAGGCACATTACATGGTGAGAACAGGGCAAGAGAGAGAGTGAGGGCAAGGTACCACACACCTTTAAATGACCGTATCTTGGGAGAGCTCAGAGTGGGAGCTCACTTATCACCAAGGGGACAGGCTAAGCCATTTATGAGGGATATGTCCCCATGATTCAAATACCTCCCACCAGGCCCCACCTCCAACACTGGGGATTACAATTCAACATGATATTTGGGCAGGGACATGTATTCAAATCATATGAGCGTCCAGCTCCATTTTTTGCATGCAGCTATCCAGCTGTCCCAGCACCATTTGTTGAAAAGACAATTCTTTTCCCATTGAATGGTCTTGGCACACTTGTCAACTATAAGTTGACCATAGATGTATCTTCTAAGATATATAAATGTAAGGTTTTTTAAAGTGCTTATGTAAATCAATAGGAGTAATTAACACATATTGCCTATATTGAATAAAAAATAATAATGACATTTCTTTCTGTCCTATATTTTTACTTTCTGCTTCCTTTCCCATAATCCTTGTCTGAACTGCTTATAGCATTTAGAACATGCTTCTTTTCTTTTGTGTAATATCAGTACTGAGCAGTGAAACATAAAATTCACTTTGACTTGCAGCTCTGCTCTTAGCAAGCCCATATTGTGCTGAATCTGGTTATCAGTCCAATGTGATGACATAAAGCTAAATATTTTCTCACAAAAGCATGTGAACATGGAACGCTTAGGATTTTACTTCCTGCCAACAGCAGAAATTTTGGACTTGTAGGAATTGGTTTCCAGCTCTCCAAAAATGCCTATCCACTTTGTTTCTACAGGCTTGTTTTGACAGATTAGTTCTTTGTCAGTCAAGCCCTTTGCATCTATAAATTCATCATATAGGCTCTTCATGGTTTACATGCTCAAAAAAAAAAAGTCTAAAACACATTGGATGCCATCCTAAGCTGAACTTTTCTATCTCATGGAAAATGGTTTTGAGGCATACAGGTAATTTGCACTTGCACTTGTGAAATTGAAATTGGAGTCCAAGTAAGTTACAAGGTGGTTAAAAAAAAAAAACATTGAGAAGTCTTGTTTAACTTGGCTTTTTCCAGCGCTTTTTTTTTTAAGTTCTAAAGCTGCACGCTTAACCTGCATTACTTGAGGATGCAATAACACATGATTAATTATTGCAAACGCAAATGACAATTGCCAGCATCAGCGGGCAAGGGGAAATCAGAGACAGTGGCTATGAAAAACAGGTAATTTATGTTGTATCATTTGATAATAAAAGCAATGTTGTTTTTAGACTTTGTTCTTTGAACCACTGTATGAATTTTGTACTTCTCCCCCAACCTTCCACATCCATCACTGAAAACTAGGGCTTTTCTTCCTAGGGAGGGGTTTCATGGGACCAACACTTGCCATACTAAAACTGGGACAATCTTGGGCAAACCAGGATCGTTGGTCATTTCAGTCAATTAAATAAGGCAATGCATGTAAAGTACTTAGGATGATGCCTAGGATGCAGAAGTGTTCACAAGGGTGTCAGGGAAGTTGAATCCGAATTTAGGGGCACAGAGATACTCAGAGTTTTCCCAATGATGCAAATGAATTCACTGTACTATATGAAGGTAGGTAAAGAACTTGGAAGAGTGGTACCCAATAAGGGACTCTGAGATGGACTCAAGCTTGTAGTCTTATTTTATTGTTGTTTATGAATCTCTAACAAGCTATATAGACAGCTTTAGCTAGGCTTTTTTATGAGAACCATTAGCAAGGATGACAGCAGTAGGGCAGCAAAAATGACAACAGGGAAGGACCATGCTGGACTGTTTCTTAATATATGAAACTTAGAAAAAACAACTGGGGGCACATTTTCATGTTAATTCCTTGCATTTTAGGGTTAACAAGTAAAATTCAGGATACCCAGTTAAATTTGTATTTCAGATAAACAACAAATTTTTAATGTTAAGTAATGTAAACAAATTTTTAATGTAATATTTAAAATGTAATTTTTAATATTGCATGGGACATACTTATACTAAAAAATTATTCATTATTTAGTCAAAATTCAAACTGAACTAGGGATCCTATATTTTTATTTTCTAAATCTGGAAACTACAGGCAAGTGGGAACTTAAGAAATGTAAACTTATTTTTAAATTACAACATGGGAAAGCACAGAAATTGAGTGACCATCTAATGGACAACTGAAAAGATAGAAATGATATGTTAAAAACTGTTATTGAATGTCAATGTCACCGTGATTTTAATTTACTTTTCCTAATTTCTCATTTTTCCTACATTATTATATGTTTTAAAAAGTAATATAATACATAATTATAACCAACATATCATTAAAAGTAAATTATAAACATAAAATTCAATGATGAAAAGTTCTAGAGAACCTCCTAAAAAATGCATTAGTCATAACTGGCTAGCTGTTATAATACACAGCCTCAAAATTTCAGCAGCTTACCCCAATGAAAGTTTATATCTTCCTCACATAAAGACAAAATGAGTATTTCAAATCAGAGGGCAGCTGTTCTTCGAATGAAATTCAGGGACTCAGGTTACTTCCTTCTTGTTGGAGGAAAAACTCGGTTCTTGCGACACGACCAGGAAAGATTAGGCACGCAGACACTTTGAAGGGTGAGAAGTTACGGAATGTATTGGGTGAAAAGGAAAAAGATTCTCAGCAAAGTGAGAGGGGCTCCTGAGTGAGAGGGGCTCCTGTTAACACGCCCCCATGTCACAGACTAACTTGCCGGTTACTGCACAGGAACGGGAGGGGCCGACTCCTCCCCATGCAAACAGCGGGAGCTTCCCGAGGCCCCACCGCTTCCTCCCAGCGCGTAGGCCAATGGGAGATTCTCCAGGTCGGTTATCCGATTTTTCGGCCTTCAGGCTGTTTTAGGCTTGAAGGCGGGTTTTGCAGGGGACCCTTGGCCGCCCCCTGTCTGTATCACTGTGGCTCCCCTATCTCCAATACATGGCTTCCAAAATTGATATGAGGTCGTTTCCATCTTTATTCCAGCCATGTCAAATGGGGAAATGAGTATGGAGAATTTTGAGGGGAAGGACATTGAGGTGGAAGGACACTGATTTTAGGAGCAAGGCTGGACATCCCATATGTCAATTTAATCCACATTCCAGTGACCAGAATTCACATAGCAGTTTCTGCCACTAAGGACATGAATGAAAAAATTTAAGCAAACTAAAGGTATGACATGTTCCTAGAATGTTTCATGATTTTATGGCTGCTTGATAAAATGATTTCTGAAAGTCATCTAGAAGAAAAATATTTATAAAAAAAGGAAAAATTTCTCAAAAGAAAAATGACTACTGAATAAATACATGGAAAGGGTACCTTCAGAATCGTATATGAGGATATAGTAAGTTTACAATATTGAAATAAGAATGGAATTCATATAAAAATAGACCCACAAGAGAATGGAGAGTGTGGAAGTGACATAATTTTTAAATTAGAAGTTGCTTTGAGTAGTGTAAAGAGGCTTTTTTTTTTCCAGGACCAGTTAGCAAAACTTCCATCTAATCCTCGCTGCCTCCTCTTTTATTTGACAATAGAAAGAAATCAAGTGCCTAAACTTAAGAGAAGCATCTTGTGTGTCTTGACCTGGGTGGTGGTTACGCAGGCATTTACCTATGTAAAAAAATCCATCAAGCTAAACACTTAAGATTTGTTCACTTTATTTTATATAAAGTATATCTCAAAGAGTTTGGAAAAAACAAAAGGAGAGGACCTCTGAGCACTTATAACAAGAGAATCTAATTAAGCCTGGACAACCAAGGAGGCTTGTTTGAGGAGGTCATATATAAGCTGAAATCTGAAGGGTGAGTTGCAGTTAAGCAGACAGAGGGCATAACAGAACATTCTGAACACAAGGACCAGCGTGTATAAAGGCCCTGGAGGACTTTTATGGTTGCCTTTGACATTTAGATTCTTGAGCCACCTGATAGATATTAATTTTTGTGTATAATGTGAGTTGTTTTTTCCATTATTACAGCATCATTTATGGAAGAAATATCCTTTTTCTATTTATCTGCTGTCAACCCTATTATATACCAAGTTTCAATATTTGGATGAGTTTTTCCAAGGCTTCCATTCTATTCTTCTGAAATACTTGTCTACATCTCCACTAATAGCACACTCTCCCTAATTACTAGAGTTATATAAAGACTCTCCATATCTGATAGGTATTCCTCCCATCTTGAAGTTTTTTCTCAACAGTGTCCTGGCTATTTTTGGCACTTTATTCTTCCACAATATTCTTCCCGTAATATTGATATGGGGACACAGGGAAATGCTGGGAAGGGAAGGTCATGGTCCCTGGCTAGGGCTCCACCCCAGGCTTGCGGTCACAGACCTAGGTGAGAACAGACGTTTCTGTTTTCATGTCCAAATGTTGCATTTCCCAAGACCACCTGGCCTGCCACACCCCCATCCTGTGCCTATAAAAACCCCAAGACGCTAGTGGGCAGAGACACAAGCAGCTGGACATTGAGAGGAACACATGGGCATAAGGGCACACCGACAGATGCTTGCAGGAGACTGGCAGAACAACGTGGAGTTTGGCTGGGGTGTCGGAGGAGAGCCCGGCTGCTGAGCACCCAACTCCAGGGGAAAACCACCTTCCCACTCCATCTCCCTTCTGGCTCCCTCATCTGCTGAGAGCTACTTCCACTCAATAAAACCTTGCACTCATTCTTCAAACCCATGTGTAATCCAATTCTTCCTGTACACCAAGGCAGGAAACCCTGGGATACAGAAAGCCCTCTGTCCTTAAGGGACAGATAGGGAAGGGGTCTAATTGAGCTAACACAAGCCACCTACGGACAGCTAAACTGAAAGAGCATACTGTAACACACGCCTACTAGGGCTTCAGCTGTAAACATTCACCCCTAGATGCTGCCTTGGGTTCAGAGCCCCACAACCTACCCATCTGCGTGATCCTGCTAGAGGTTTGAGCATCCAGGCACCTAAGAAGCAAGCCACACCCCCATCGCACACCCTTCCAGGGGCATAAGTGAACTTTCCCGTTTCGATATCAGCAAAATACTTTTTAAATTGCAGTAAATAAATACATCAATTTGACAGAGAACTGACATCTTTATAATATTGTCTTCCAATCCATGAATATGGTGTATCTCTTGTTTTGGTAACTAATTTGTGAAAGAGTTATAATTTCCTTAGTAAAGGTCTTGTGTACCTTTGCTAGCTTTTTCTAGGTACTTACATATTGAGGATCCTGTAAATATTATTTTTAGTTTCTTGTGGCCATAATAAAACATAATTATTTTATGTAACTGTATTTTATGTAATAGACATTCTAATTGCTCTTAATTGAGTAATTTATCTGTGGATTATTTTGGATTTTCTACAAAGAAAATCACAACCTTTGTAAATTATGACAGTTTTACTTTTTTTTTCAATCCTTATACATTTATTTCTTTTCTTGCCTACTGTGCTTGCTTGGAACTCCAGAACAATGATTAATGAAAGTGGTAATACATAATCTGTGTCTTGTAATAAATCTTAAAGAGAATGTTTCATTGTTGCACAGATAAGTATGATGTTTGTTGTAGGTTCATTTTAGTTTGCTAATGGTTGTTTTTTATCTAAATTATGAATAGATGTTGGATTTTAGCCAAGTAATTGCATTATTGGATCTGATTATATAGTCTTTCTTCCTTAATCTTTAATATACTGAATTATATTGATTGATTTTCAAATGTTTAAACAATATTGCATTACTAAAATAAATTCAACTTGGTTGTAATGTAGTGTCTTTTTTATACATTGCTAAATCTGACTTAATATTTGTGTAGGATTTTTAAATCCATGGTCATTATTGAGGGCAAGCTATAGTTTTCTTTCTTGTGCCCTCTTTCTTAGGTTTAAGTGTCATGATTATACCATCTCTTAAAATGAATTGAAGAATGTTCAATGCTACAACATTGGAGTTATTTATTTCTTGACTGTTAGGTAGAATTAGCTTATAAAACCATCAAAGCTTGTTTTCTTTTTAGGAAGATTTTAAACTACTCATTCAAATTTTCAATTGAAAATTTTATTGAGATAATTATAGGTGGTTATAAAAATAATAGATTTCATACAGCTTTTACCTAGTTTCTCCCAATGGAAGAAAAATATAGTTATTAAACTATAGTACAATAACATAACTAGGTTGTCAACATCAATACAATTCACTGGGCTTACTCAGATTTCCTCAGTTATATTTGTACCCATTTGTGTGTGAAAGTATGTAGCCACTCCTGGTTTTTTTAAATCAATGTTTGCATGGTAAATCTTTTTCAGTTCTTTTACCTTCAGCCTATGTAATTAGATTTGAAGTGAATTTTTTATACACAGCATAGTGTTGTGTCATTTTTATTTATCCACTCTCCTTCTCTCTGTCTTTAGATTGGTATATTAAGATCATTTACATTTAAGGTAATTATTGTTAATTCTTAAGTCTTCCATTTCATTATTTATTTCTATTTGTTATAGCTAATTCTTATTTGTATTTGGTTTTTGGTTTTCTGTTACCTCCAGGTGTGTATTTGTTCATTCACGCACTGCTATAAAGAAATACCTGAGACTGGATAATTTATAAAGAAAATAAGTTAATTGACTCAGTTGTGCAGGCAATACAGGAAGCATGATGCTGTCATCTGCTTGGCTTCAGGTGAGATCTCAGGAAACTTACAATCATGGCAGAAGGTGAAGGGGAAGCCATCACTTTTCATATGGCTGGAGAAGGACACAGAGAGTGAAGGGGGAGGTGCTATATACACTTTTAAACAAACAGATCTCATGAGAACTCACTCACCATTACCTGAGAAGATGATGCTAAACCATTCATGAAGGATCTGTCCCCATGATTCAATCACCTCTCACCATGCCCCACCTCCGACACTGGGGATTACAATTCAACATGAGATTTGCGTGGGGACACACATACGAATCATGTCAAGCTGCATCTATGTTACTGCAAAGGCATGATTTCATTCTTTATATGGCTCTATAGTATTCCATAGTGTGGGTGTACCACATTTTCTTTATCTAATGCACCATTGTTGGGCACCTATGTTGGTTCTATGTCTTTGCTATTGTGAATAGTGCTGCAATGAACATACAGGTGCATGTGTCTTTTTGGTAGAACAATTTATTTTTCTTTGGTATACACCAAGTAATGGGATTGCTCAGTTGAATGGAAGTTCTCTTTCTAATTCTTTGAGAAATCTTCAAACTACTTTCCACAGTGTCCTTTGGCCAATCTTTAACAGTAGATCTGCTAGCTGCAAACTCTTGTAGTTCTCCTTCCTTTCAGAATGTCTTTATTTCCTCTTTATTCCTGAAGGACAGTTTCACATGATATAAAATTCATGGTTGATAGCTCTTTTCTTTCAGTACTTGAAAAATGTTGTGCCACTTCCTTCTCACTTCCTTGTTTTCTGATGAGAAATCTACAGTCACAACTAACCAGTTTTCCCAGCACCATTTATTAAATAGGGAATCCTTTCCCCATTGCTTGTTTTTGTCAGGTTTGTCAAAGATCAGATGGATGTAGATGTGTGGTGTTATTTCTGAGGCCTCTGTTCTGTTCCATTGGTCTATATATCTGTTTTGGTGCCAGTACTATGCTGTTTTCGTTACTGTAGCCTTGTAGTGTAGCTTGAAGTCAGGTAGCGTCATGTCTGCAGCTTTGTTCTTTTTGATTAGGATTGTCTTGACTATACGGGCTCTTTTTTGGTTCCATATGAAATTTAAAGTAGCTTTCTCCAGTGAAGAAAGCCAATGGTAGTTTGATAGGAATAGCATTGAATGTCTAAATTGCTTTGGGAAGTATGGCCATTTTCACAATACTGATTCTTCCTATCCATGAGCATGGAATGTTTTCTTCATTTGTTTGTGTCCTCTCTTCTTTCCTTGAGCAGTGATTTGTAGTTCTCCTCTAAGAGACCTTCAGGTCTCTTGTAAGCTGTATTCCTAGGTATTTTGTTTTCTCTGTAGCCATTGTGAATGGGAATTCACTCATGATTTGGCTCTATGCTTGTCTATTATTGGTGTATTGGAATGCTTGTGATTTTTGCACATTGATTTTGTGTCCTGAGACTTTGCTGAAGTTGTTTATCAGCAAAAGCAATGGCAACAAAAGCCAAAATTGACAAATGGGATCTAACTAAACTAAAGAGCTTCTGCTCAGCAAAAGAAACTACCGTTAGAGAAAACAGGCAACCTACAGAGTGAGAGAAAATTTTTGCAATCTATCTATCTGACAAAGGTCTAATATACAGAATCTACAAGGAACTTAAACAAATTTACAAGGAAAAAACAAATAACCCCATCAAAAATAGGACAAAGGATATAAACAGATACTTCTCTAAAGAAGACATTTATGCGACCAACAAACATGAAAAAATGCTCATCATCACTGGTCATTAGAGAAATGCAAATCAAAACCACAATGAGATACCATCTCACGCCAGTTAGAATGGTGATCATTAAAAAGTCTGGAAACAACAGATGCTGGAAAGGATGCGGAGAAATTGGTACGCTTTTACATTGTTGGTGGGAGTGTAAATTAGTTCAACCATTGTGGAAGACAGTGTGGCATTTCCTCAAGGATCTAGAACTAGAAATACCATTTGACCCAGCAATCCCATTACTGGGTATATACCCAAAGGATTATAAATCATTATACTATAAAGGCACATGCACGCGTATGTTTATTGCAGCACTCAAAATTCTTTTAAGGAGAAGTTTCCACTTTCCTTATCATTGTATACGCTTCCTTCTTTTAATTACATGTTGAGTCCTTCCCTCATTTAGGCTTGAGAAAAATGTCCTTAAGTGTCCTAAACTTGCATTAAACCCACTTACTCATCAAACCCCACTTATGACTTCCCTTAGAGGACAAGAGACATTCCAGCTCAGTTATACACTGCTATTCTCAATTCCTGCCATTTTTTTCCCTCTTCCTTTGACCTGCTGGCCTAGGTCTCCAGCTCACTGAAAACAGCCTCCCCTGATGAGCACACCATTGTTATGTAATAGCCTAACCCTTACCTCTCACCTATCAGGGGGTGCCAAGCCTGCAGACTCACTCTGCTTTCCTCATAACTGCCCTGAGGAATCCTCTTCCCTGAAGACTGAGGAATCCTCTTCCTGCCTCCCATTTGACTAAATTTTCTTTGGTCAGAGTCTCCCTTATTCATGGGACCTGCCTGGGTCCAGGACCCCTTGACAGGTGCTCTCTGGCTGCCTGTCCTCTGGGCACTTTTGTCCCAGGTCTGTTGTTTTCATGACCCACCAGGATGGCGCTTCACTTCCTCAGAAATTGTGATCCCCAAGAAAGTGCCCCACAGGAGGGGTGGAGTTGAGATGCCAGACCAGCTCTCTTACAGCATGCGTTTCTGGGGCCGAAGACACGTGATTCACATGAAGCTCAAGAAGAACATGATGCCCAGACATTTACCTGTTTTTACTAATAATGACCAAGGGGCCATGCAGGAGAACTACCCTTTTGTCCCGCGAGACTGTTACTACGACTGCTACCTGGAAGGGGTTCCTGGGTCTGTGGCCACATTGGACACCTGCCGCGGAGGTCTGCGTGGCATGCTGCAGGTGGATGACCTGACTTACGAAATCAAACCCCTGGAGGCTTCTTCCAAATTTGAGCATGTAGTATCTCTGCTTGTGTCAGAAGAAAGGCCAGGAGAGGTTAGTAGATGTAAGACTGAAGGGGAAGAGATAGATCAAGAATCTGAAAAGGTAAAACTGGCTGAGACTCCCAGAGCAGGCCACGTTTATTTGTGGAGGCATCATAGAAAAAACTTGAAACTTCACTACACGGTTACTAATGGATTATTCATGCGGAACCCTAATATGTCACACATAATAGAGAATGTAGTGATTATTAACAGCATCATACATACCATTTTCAAACCAGTTTATTTAAATGTCTATATACGTGTTTTGTGCATATGGAATGATAGGGATATAGTAGCGTTGAATAACATGCCTGGCGACAGGGTTATAGAAGAGTTTGGTTTGTGGAAATATTATGAATGGTTTTCAGAAATTCCACATGATACCTCAGTTGTTTTTACATCAACTCGACTTGAAGACAGTGAGTGTTATTCCAACTTTGATGGAATATGCAACCCCAACTGGGGAGCAATGTTTGTGTATTTAATGAGGTATCACCTATTTAGGGGGGCATGTGTTACAGCACATGCACTAGGTCATAACATGGGCTTGAGACATGATTCTGTTGGTTGTTATTGTTTTCGACGAACCAATTGTCTCATGGCTCCTGTTCCTGATCTTAATGATATGATGAGCAATTGTTCTTATGAGGTAATTCAACACAAGTTTAATCAATGGGATCCTTGTCTGAGTCCTCCAAATGTTCCATACACTAATTTTCCATACGTAGCTCCTCGTTGTGGAGACAAGATCAAAAATCAGAGGGAAGAATGTGACTGTGGCTCCCTTAAAGACTGCGCCAGTGATAGATGTTGTGAGACCTCTTGTACCCTTTCTCTTGGCAGTGTTTGCAATACAGGACTTTGCTGCCATAAGTGTAAATATGCTGCCCCTGGAGTGGTTTGCAGAGACTTGGGTGGTATATGTGATCTACCGGAATACTGTGATGGGAAAAAGGAAGAGTGTCCAAATGACGTCTACATCCAGGATGGGACCCCATGTTCAGCAGTATCTGTTTGTATAAGAGGAAACTGCAGTGACCGTGATATGCAGTGTCAAGCCCTTTTTGGCTACCAAGTGAAAGACGGTTCCCCAGCGTGCTACCAAAAATTGAATAGGATTGGTAACCGATTTGGAAACTGTGGGGTTATTCTACGGCGAGGGGGAAGTAAACCTTTTCCATGTGAAGAAGATGATGTTTTTTGTGGAATGTTGCACTGTAGCGGTGTCAGCCACATTCCCGGTGGAGGTGAGCACACTACATTTCGTAATATATTAGTACACAACATAAAAGAAGAAAAATGCTTTGGCTATGACGCACACCAGGGGACAGACTTGCCAGAAATGGGGCTGGTAGTGGATGGTGCAACCTGTGGCCCAGGGAGCTACTGTCTTAAACACAATTGTACTTCTTATCAAGACCTGCATTTTGAGTGTGATCTTAAAACATGCAATTACAGAGGAGTATGTAACAACAAAAAACATTGTCACTGTCTGCATGGGTGGCAACCACCAACATGTGAACTGAGAGGAAAAGGGGGTAGTATAGATAGTGGCCCTCCAGCTGACAAACAATATCGTATTACAGCCAGCACACTTGTGAATATAAACCGAGCACTACTTTTAATATTTACTCGTTACGTCCTTTTTATGGTTTCACTTCTCTTTGGTGGCTTTTCACAAGCAATAGAATTTATGGAAGAGAAAATAATGAAAACTACTGAACCTAATGAGTAAATACTAATGGGAGCCCACACAATGGAGAAAATCACGTTGACACATACTGGGAGTTATAATCAATAGTCACTCTGACGGTTACATCACCTTTTAGCAATTCTGATGTCATCTTGAAGTAAAATCACTTGGCAATTTAAAAAGGGTCTGTGTGTTTAAATTTCCTTAACATTTCATGTGTAGTCGTATTCTCAATACTTCTATAGATGATGGCAGAAACTCTTAGATTCACTAACAAGAGGACCTGTACTCATTTAAGATTTGGGGCTAATGTTTTCTAGATACCCGTGTGGCAAATCGCGTGTACACTAATATACATTTGTTCACACTCTTCATTTCCTTTTTTTTTTTTTGAGGCAGGGTCTCACTCTGGTGCATAGGCTGCCAGGCTGGAATGCAGCGGCACAATCTCGGCTCACTGCAACCTCTGCATCCCGGATTCAAGCAATTCTCCCGCCTAAGCTTCCTGAGTAGCTGGGAGTACAGGCACGCGTCACCACGCCAGATTAATTTTTTGTATTTTTAGTAGAGACAGGGTTTCACCATCTTGGCCAGGCTGGTCTCAAACTCCTGGCCTCAAGTGATTCATCCACCTTGGCCTCCCAAAGTTCTGGGCACTTGGTACACGCTGTCTGCTATCATTTTCATTATTCTCATGACTTTTGCATTATGCTAAGCCTGGGGAATCCCATATGTAATGTCTCTGGCTTTTTGTCTTTACTGTTACAGAAAGGATCATTATTCACTGTTAAATCACTTCTCAGTTTCTCTGGATATAAAGGTATGGGATCTCATATTTAAAATCTCCAATAATTGGCTAAGCCCAGCCTATCTATAAATTACAGGATGGAACTGACAGTCTGATAAATGTACAGACACAAAATCTTACCTAAAGGAAAACCAGAAGAATCACTTCAGAAATAGTGCACTAAGGTTGGGCATGGTGACTCACGCCAATAATCCCAACGATTTGGGGGCCTGAGGTGGAAGGATTCCTCGAGGCCAGGAGTTTGAGACCAACCTGGGCAACATTGTGAGATCACGTCTCTATAAAATATTAAAAAATAAGAAAATTATCCAGGCATGGTGGCACACACCTGTAGTCCTAGCTGTTCCAGAGTCTGAGGAGGGAGTACCAGTTTGAGACCAACCTAGGCAACGTAGTGAGAATCTATCAACACAAAATATAAAGAAATTAGCTAGGCATGGTGGCACGTGCCTGTAGTCCTAGCTATTCAGGAAGCTGAGGCAGGAAGCTCAATTGAGGCCAGGAGTTCAAGACCAATCTGAGCAGGATAGCAAGACCTCGTCTCTAAAAAAATTTAAAAATCAGCCTGGTGTAATAGTGTGTCCCTATAGACCCAGCTACTTGGGAGGCTGAGGCAGGAGGATCACTTGAGACCAGGAGCTGGAGGTTACAGTAAGTCATGACTGTACCACTGCACACCAGCCTGGGTGACAGAGTGACAGTGTGTGTGTGCGTGTGTGTGTGTGTGTGTTTTAAAAACTTTTCTCTTGTTTTTAGGGCTTGTCATATGCAACAAGAGGTGATGTTCCAGGTCAAATAGTAAGAGACAGCTGGAGATGTGGAAGAAAAGAAGGAAGGGGGACTTTAAGAAGATAGGGATCGGGGGTTGCCAGGAGGCCTCTGGGGTGGGTTCGCCAGGAGGGCAGGTTCGCGCTGAGCGGGCCGGCCGAGCCGGGCGGCGGGGACACGGCGGTACGGTCCTGCGCTCGGGAACGCGGAATGTTGTTGCCCTGGTCGCCGCCGTGGTGGGGCGCGGGCCCGGAGGAGGCGTCCGAGGGACCAGGCCTTGCGGGGGGCAAGGACCAAGGGGCGAGCCCTGGAGCTCTGGAGCGGACGCCCCCAGGGAGCTGGGGTCACCCCCATGGGACAGCCCTTCCTAGACCCGGAGAGAGCAGCTGCTGCTGCCCCACCACCCACCAGGCCCGGCCACTGAGCAGCGCCCCGGAGCCCCAGATCCTCGTTCCCCCCAGGTGGCCTGGGAGGTGGCCCCCTCGAGGATGACTCCACTAGCGCCCTGGGACCCCAAGTACGAAGCCAAAGCAGGACCTTGGCTGGTGTGGGGGGCCAACTGTAGCTCAGGAGCCTCGTTCTGAGGCCGGACGCTGTGTCACCCCTCGTTCTGGCCGCTGTACGAGGCAGCCTCGGGCAGGGGTCTCAGGCCCGTGGCCCCTGCCACAGGGCATTGTAATGGACAGCAGGCGCCCCCGGATGCAGGGTTCCCGGTGATGTGCTATGAAGACGTCTTCCTCTCGGATCCTCTGCTGCCCCGGGGGCAGCGTGTCCCCCTATACCTGTCCAAGGCCCCCCAGCAGATGATGGGCTCCCTGAAACTGCTGCCGCCGCCCCCCATCATGTCTGCCAAGGTTCTCCCCCGCCTGTCACCCTCCCGGGGCCCCTCCACTGCCTGGCTCAGCGGGCCGGAGCTGATCGCTCTCACTGGCCTGCTGCAGGTGAGCCAGGGGGAGCCTAGGCCCAGCTCCTCCGCAGCTGGCCCCCCAGACCCTACCTCTGACCCAACCAGCCCCTGTGGTAGCCCCAGCAGTTTTCAGGGTGCTGACCTCTCTCTCCCACAGACCCCAGACACCCATTGTCCATAGCCTTCTCGGTGCAGAGTGGGCTGGTTATGTTGACAATAAAACAGTGTTGGTTTGCAAAGAAACAAACAAACAAAAAGAAGATAGGGATCAGGATAGAAGGGAGGTGAGAATTAGAGGCATAAACTGAGGTAGACAGAAGGGAGGAGGCCTTTGGGAAAGGAAGACCATGGAAGTTGTTGAAAACAGGACTCAAGACCAGAGACTGTTCAAAATATTTCTTTTCTTGGTTTCTTCATACCAATCAAAGTAAGTTATTCATGGAGTGTCAGCTATTCTGCTACCCTTTTCCTCTAAGGTGACACAAAAATGCACAAGTTTGACATGCCCCAAGTAACCAAAGGCAGTGCATTTCAAATTTATACCTGATGAAATCACGCCACTTAAGAATTTAACAGATCGATCAACACTGCACCAGACCATATGTCTACACAGATCTGGCCAGGTGTTTGGGTTGGATAGGAGTTTCCGTAGTAGAAGAAATTTGAGATAATAGAAGAGTCTTGTCCCACCTTAGGAAAGTTGCCTAAACTCTCTGCACATCTAAAGAACTCTGAAAGACGGAAGGAAAATGCTGACTTCAGTCTGACAAAAGGGTACCTAGAAAAAAGTCAAAGCATGCAACCACCATGCTCGGAAAGAAAGTCAGGTGATGGGATGATCTGTGCGGCAAACCACCGTGACAGTGTTTACCTATGTAACGAACCTACACGTCCTATCCTGCACATGTACCACTGACCTTAAAATAAAAGTTGCAAATCAAGAATAAAAATTTAAATGAGGGGAAAAAAAAAGAATCAGAGACCAAGAGCAGGGCTTACCTCTCCACCCAAGGAAATTAGGGTTCTTTGATAATGCTGTCTTTGACACAAAACTGGGCAGTGTTGGCGTTTTGTCCAAAACTATTCCAAGTAACAACACAAAATTATTAAATATATGTATGGTTTTTTTTAAGTGACTCAGATAGAGGTTAAAGGCTTTATTCAATTGAACTACATGAGGGAGTACCTGAAGACCAGGTGATATCACAAGTGAAGCAGGGTCAAGGTTTTTACAAGATGGGAATGTTTTGAGTAGCTGTCCTTGTCCTTTCAATTTTAGCATCAGTGTTCACCTTAACCAAAACTCATAGATGGAGACTATTCGTATTTCCTTGTCCCTTCTTTGGAGTCTAATAACCAACAGAACAATAATTCTGAGAACTGTCTTTACAAACCTTGTGGGTTTTTGGATAGCCATGGGCTGTGAGAGGTATATAGTTTTTTGTTGTTGTTGTTGTTGTTTTTTAAAGGGTTGTGGAGAGGGCGCTGGGCACGGTTGCTCATGCCTGTAATCCTGGTACTTTGGGAGGCCAAGGTGGGAGGAATGCTTGAGCCCAGGACTTTGAGACCAGCTTGGGCAACATAGCAAGACCCCATCTTCATAACATTAATTTTATTTTAACTTTAAAAAAATAAAGAGAAGAAGGAAAAAGAAAAAGGACAAAAGTGGGAGTCAGGGAGGACCAAGAGCACTTGCTATAATGTTTGTTTTAAATCTTTTGCACCTTCATCCCAGGAGGTCAACACTGCTGCACATATCCATTCACAGTTACCATTGCATTGGGTGGTTCCCAGTGGCTCCCAAGTGAATCCCCTAGTTTCTCCATATAATCCTCCATGCCTCTACTGGGGGCTCAGCAGCCTTACCTCCCCCTGCTATCCAGGGTCAATTACTCCTGCCAAAATGACTCTTCTTTTTACCTGCTTGTCCTTGAACAGAAGATGTCCCAGATGCCCTGAGGGCAGCTTGCAGGTCTACGGAACTTATGCTGGGTCCCCTGGCAAAGATGCATTCTCTTTGTGGACCAAGACCTGCCTAGAGAACAGATAGTTGCAGAGAGGGAAGCAGATCAGTGGATCATCAAGTGTGATGATAAGTGAGGCCACCCAGCTTCTCTTCCTTGGTTCTGGGCCCCATATATTCTTTCTATTGCATATACAACACCATGTAGGAATCTCTGACTTAATATACACAATGCATTGTGAAGGCTGGCACTCAATTCTATTCTTTCAGAATATTGTTTCTGAGCTGGCACTCTGGCTCTGCCTTCTGCAGGCCATTCTAAGCACTTTAGGAGGATAGATGCTACTAAATATTTGATATATGATACAAACAATATAATTCATTGCTACATACCATTCTTGCACCTCATACACTAAAGAGTGAATGAATCCTCTATTCTTATGCCAAGTTGCATGAGGTTCCATCCTTAAAGATCTTACATCCATATGCCCCCAGTAGTGGTGCTGGCTTAAGCTCTACAGACAATATCATAATTAGAATATGTATATTTTCTTGTGTGAACTAATCACTGGCCCTCCCAGTATAAAAGGTGCACAAAGTAGTCAATGTCTCACTAATTAGCTGTTTGGTTTCCTTGAAGAATAGTACCTTCCCAGAAACTCAGCCTTGATCTGTGTCACTGGCAATTTGGACATTCATGGCAGAAGTGTCTTGATTAACTCCCTTAGCAAGTGGGGGGTCCATGCTATTGAGCCCAATGTACCTGTATCTCTGCCACCATGGCCACCTGTTTGTGTGCCCCCTGGATAACTCATTTACACAGATATCCTCTCAAGATTGTGAAGACCCAAAATAGTGGTCAAAGTGAAAGTTTTTATACTTTTAGAAAAAGAAGAATAAATCTGTGAAGAAATGACAAGACAAAAGTGTAGAGAGCCAAAAGCCTGTGGGTAGTAACCAACTCAGCATTCCACTGGAGGCTATATGATCAAACAGCAAACTGTTTATCATGAATGCAGGATGTGGGCAGACTCACAGCTGCCAGAAGATATGCTGAGTGCAATCACTCCCTGGCGCCATGCTCCTTGAGGTTATCTACTGGAACTTCTGGAGACTACTGTTCAGAGAATGCAGTCATGCAGGCCTGCACCGAGTCAAGCAGCCTACTGACAACCACCTCCTTCTCCCTATCTTCTTTTCTCAATAAATACGAAGGGAGCTAGAAGCTCAAAGCCCTTGTTCACTGGAAGCAAGGAGCCCCCGACCCCTTCAACCAAACATACTCTTTTGTCTTTGTCTTTATTCCCACGTTCGTCCCCCTTTGTTCAGACCAACAGGGATTGGGGCCATGACACAAAAGGATCTAAGCTAGGGACAGTGAATTCCAGGGAAGTCACTAGGAGATCTCTTGGTGGGGAGTGTCAACGAGGAGTTATAAAGCTAGTGGGAGATAAGAGTTACTTTAGTTTATTTGTACAGGTCTACTGAAGCAACAATTTCCAATCCTGGGGATAGGGTTATTTTCTTGTCCTGGCACAGGGAAGGCATCTTTCTCCATGGAAGTTTTATGGCTTGCTATATGCAGGAAAAGGCAGGTCAGATAGTCACTTCTGGAAATACAGTTTCCAAAGTGCTTTGAGCTTGAAGTAATCAATACACTAATTTGGCATATTTTAGAGCAGCAGGCATACTTTTAACTCCTTTATTTTCCCTGTCTGAAACTTCCCTAACAGTTTCAAATTAAAAGCTGAATTAGTATTTGTGGAGAGAAGAGTTGTATTAGTAGCTGAGTGGCAGGGGATCTGCAAAGGGAGAGAAGAACACAAATTAGAAGGAGAATTAATAAACAGAAAAGAACAACTCTAAACACATTTACCCATACTGCATTCAACCAGTCTCCTATCTCTGGCAATGGGTCAGTCCAATGGAATGGTTTAGCTTCATTTATATGATGAAGAGTGTTTATCTTGTCTTTCAAAATGTTCAGATTAGATTCTATTTGTCCGTAGTGGTTTACATGTAAGCAGCATTCCTCGCCAATGATTGCATAAGCTCCTCCTTCTTGGGCTGTCATTGTATCCAGGACATGGTGATTCTGAAGTACAACAGAGGCTAAACTGTTAACTTCTGATTGGAGTCTTCTCAGTGCTTGCATAGTAATACTGACTCCTGTTCTATTACCATGGAAACATTGAGAATTGCCTTTTCCCTCTCATAAGTTCCAAAGCTTGGGAAAATGGATCTCAACATGGAAAGGAACTTAAAATTGTGACATATAAGTGGATTTTCTATAATATCTCATTTAGTACACTTGTGTGGCACTACTTTATGAACAAAGGAGCCCAAGTTTATAATTTGGCTGGCGTTGAAGGAGGAGTACCTGGTGGCAAAGGCGTTAGGTATCTGAGTCCCCATCATTCTGACCATGTAGGTGGGAACCCTTCATAGACCTTGTCACCACACAAGATAAAAAGACCAGTGTGGTTCACAAATAACATCAGAGTGAAATTTGTGACCCAACAGATTGGGGTTTGTTGTGCCTTGTCTTCTGTCATATTGGCATCTGTGTATCCGTATGTGTCCCTGTCAGTCCATAGGAGCAGAACAGGTTGCACAATATCAGATATAGGAGATCTTTAATTTGGTTTTGGCAGCTATAGGGCTTGATTTTGTCACCTGGCCAAGTTATTCCACATTTTTAAAATACTCATCATGCTATCACCATGTAATCTTTGGTGCCTATCAGTCTAATGAGAGGAGCAAGTGAGCAAATCCGAGTTGCACAGGGCTGACTTCTGGGCCATCCATAACATGTGGTGATGTGGCAAGTGTTTGTACCATAAGAGTCAGTGTCAGGATCATTTGTGACCTTTGTGAGAGGCTTATGTGTGCCATCTGTGGCATCAAGTCACAGGGTTTGATTGTACTACTGCCTTGGGAAGTTACCTATAAAAGGTCCTGCACCATCTCTGCTTTCAGTACAAAGGGAAAAATCCCTTTCTAATGTCTTTACCTAAACAAACAACAGTCCTCGACCTTCTATTACAGGTGTCCAACTCACCAAAAAGAGAAGTAGTGTGACGCTGTTTTCTTTTCATGGAAGCCATACCTTGTCATGCATCCGGCTCTGGACTTGACCCACCAGGCACTTGCATCAGCAGGAACGAAAATAAGTTCGGATAATTTTGCACAATCTAGATGCTGATATACCCAGCAATCAGATGGCTTAGTTCACATGGCCAGGGTTTGGAAGACTGGAGGAAAGGGATGTCAGTTCTGTGCCCAAACTGTTAAGAAAACAGTAAGGTTAATAACAACAAGACACAGTTTGAAAGAAAGTCTATAGTGGAGGATCAGAGGGAGAATTGAATAGACTGAGACAGTCTCGTCAGCTTTTTCAATAGGTGCTCAAAGAACAAAGAAGACTTTGTGAAGAAAAGAAAAGGGTTTTGGGTTTGTTTGTTTGTTTGTTTGTTTGGGGTTTTTTGAGGGAAGGTAGAGAGACCCAGTTCCTGTTATACTAACAATGTACACCCTGTCTTGGGCCCCAACACCACAGAGAAGTCCCATGAGGACTGGGGAAACTACCATGCTCATTTACACATCTTTCATTGGTCCAGAGTTGCTTTCAGATGCATTAACTCCTTCCTGTTTCCAGCCTGCTCCATGAATATGCTGAGCACACCCCCCCGTAAAGTAGAAAGCCATTAGTGTGTATAGGACTTGTCATCGGTATTACAGACAACCTCAAGGTTCAGCCTAAGAGGATACAGGCAGGTACCACCAGCATCTTCTGTACCAGACTTTCCAGCCCCAAATACTTTTACTTTTACTCTCATTTCCCTAGGATTGTATTTTCCAAATAAACCATTTAGATTTATTCCTTGCCTCAGCATATGTTTTCTAAGGAACCTGGGTACAGTAGATGCTGAAAGTCCACCCTCCTTCTTGTCCCACTTGAGTTCACTTGCAGCCACAGTAGACAATCTCCATGCTCTGAGAGTTTACCACTTCAAGTGCTTATATCTCAGATATTCTTTTCCTTACAGCTTTCTCCTGAACCATGGAATATTAATCAAAGTTGTGTTTCACATGACTTCTCAGAAAGCCTACAGGGATGACTCCAGTAGTACACAGAGAAAACTTGTTCATTAGTCTGCCCTGTTTTGTGCTTCCCCAGAAAACTAACTCCACCTAAATCCTTGTCTCTGGGTCTGCTTTTTGGGCAATCCAAATCAAAACAGGAGGTAAGACTCTATGCTTGTTATAAAAAGGTTAATTCTACCCACCAATCCTGATATAATTGACTGATATAGCTCTAATTAACTCAACAAATATAAAATAACTGCATCTTTTCTTAAAATAAGAATATTGCAAAATGCACTGCTTCCTGTAAAAATTTACAAGTAGAATAAGGTGACTCTAACAAATTAACTTTAACATACAATACAGGATCCCAATTTACTAGCAAAGCACTGATAAAGGATTTATTCTATGAAGTGTATCAGGACAACAGGCTACCCATTTGGAAAAGTATACAATTAGATACCTATCTCATTCCTTATAGCAAAATAAATTCCACAATTAAGCATAAAAGCTGAAACCAACATAATCCCAGAAAAAATGGATTATTTAAATGTAATCTCAAGCAGAAATACAAAACTCAGCAAATATAACAGAACTATAGGCTGATAAATATTACTATAATCAACTTCAATGGTTTCTTTTATATATACTTTAAGTTCTGGGGGTACATGTGCAGAATGTGCAGTTTTCTTACATCGGTATACACGTGCCATGGTGGTTTGCTGCACCCATCAACCTGTCACCTACATTAGGTATTTCTCACAATGCAATCCTTCCCCTAGCCCTCCACCACCCAACAGACCCAGTATGTGATGTTCCCCTCCCTGTGTCCAGGTGTTCTCATTGTTCAACTCCCACTTATGAGTGAGAACATGCAGTATTTTGTTTTCTGTTCCTGTGTGAGTTTGCTGAGAATGATGGTTTCCAGCTTCATCCATGTCCCTGCAAAGGACATGTACTCATCCTTTTTTATGGCTGCGTAGTATTCCATGGTGTATATGTGCCACATTTTCTTTATGCAGTCTATCATTGATGGACATTTGGGTTGGTTCCAAGTCTTTGCTTTTGTGAATAGTGCCACAAAAAACATACGTATGCATGTGCCTTTATAGTAGAATGATTTATAATCCTCTGGGTTTATACCCAGTAATGGGATCACTGGGTCAAATAGTATTTCTAGCTCTAGATCCTTGAGGAATCACCACACTGTCTTCCACAATGGTTGAACTAATTTACACTCCCACCAACAGTGTAAAAGCATTCCTATTTCTCCACATCCTCTCCAGCATCTGTTGTTTCCTGACTTTTTAATGATCACCATTCTAACCGGTGTGAGATGGTATCTCATTGTGGTTTTGATTGCCATTTCTCTAATGACCACTGACGTTGAGAATTTTTTCATTAGTTTGTTTTGGCTGCATAAATGTCTTCTTTTGAGAACTGTCTGTTCATATACTTTGCCCACTTTTTGATTTTTTTGTGTGTAAATTTGTTTAAGTTATTTGTAGATTCTGGATATTAGCTCTTTGTCAGATGGATAGATTGCAAAAATTTTCACTCATTCTGTAGGTTGCCTGTTCACTCTGATGACAGTTTCTTTTGCTGTACAGAAGCTCTTTAGTTTAATTAGATCCCATTTGTCAATTTTGGCTTTTGTTGCCATTGCTTTTGGTGTTTTAGACATGAAGAGTTTGCCCTTGCCTATGTCCTGAATGATATGGCCTAGGTTTTTTTCTAGGATTTTTATGGTTTTAGGTCTTACATTTAAGTCTTTAATCCATCTTGAGTTGATTTTTGTGTAAGGTGTAAGGAAGGGGTCTAGTTTCAGTTTTCTGCAGATGGCTAGCCAGTTTTCCTAACACCATTTATTAAATGAGGAATCATTTCCCCATTGCTTGTTTTTGTCAGATTTGTCAAAGATCAGATGGTCGTAGATGTGTGGTGCTATTTCTGAGGCCTCTCTTCTGTTCCATTGGTCTATATATCTGTTTTTGTACCAGTACCATGCTGTTTTGGTTACTGTAGCCTTGTAGTATACTTTGAAGTGAGGTAGCATGATGCCTCCACCTTTGTTCTTTTTGCTCAGGATTGCCTATGCGGGCTCTTTTTTGGTTCCATACAAAGTTTAAAGTAGTTTTCTCCACTTCTGTGAAGAAAGTCAATGGTAGCTTGATGGGGATGGCATTGAATCTATAAATTACTTTGGGCAGTATGGCCATCTTCATGATATTGATTCTTCCTATCCATAAGCATGGAATGTTTTTCTATTTGTTTGTGTCCTCTCTTCTTTCCTTGAGGAGTGATTTGTAGTTCTCCTTGAGGAGGTCCTTCACATCCCTTGTAAGTTGTATTCCTAGGTATTTTATTATCTTAGTAGCAATTGTGAGTGGCAGTTCACTCATGACTTGGCTCTCTGCTTGTCTGTTATTGGTGTATAGGAATGCTTGTGATTTTTGCACATTGATTTTGTATCCTGAGACTTTGCTGAAGTTGCTTATCAGCTTAAGGAGATTTTGGGCTGAGATGATGGGGTTTCTTAATATACAGTCATGTCATCTGCAGACAGAGACAATTTGACTTCCTCTCTTCCTATTTGAATACCCGTTATTTTTTTCTCTTACCTGATTGCCTTGGCCAGAACTTCCTGTACTATGTTGAATAGGAGTGGTGAGAGAGGGCATCCTTGTCTTGTGCCAGTTTCCAAAGAGAATGCTTCCAGCTTTTGCCCATTCAGTATGATATTGGCTGTGGGTTTGCCATAAATACCTCTTATTAATTTGAGATACATTCCATCGATACCTAGTTTATTGAGAGTTTTTAGCATGAAGGGTGTTGAATTTTGTCGAAGGCCTTTTCTGCATCTATTGAGATAATCATGTGATTTTTGTCATTGGTTCTGTTTATGTGATGGATTATGTTTATTGATTTGCATATGTTGAACCAGGCTTGCATCCCAGGTATGAAGCCAACTTGATCATGGTGGATAAGCTTTTTGATGTGCTGCTGGATTCGATTTGCCAGTAATTTATTGAGGATTTTTGCATCGATGTTCATCAGGGATATTGGCCTGAAATTTTCCTTGTTTGTTGTGTCTCTGCCAGGTTTTGGTATCAGGATGATGCTGGCCTCACAAAGTGACTTAGGGAGGAGTCCCTCTTTTTCTGTTGCTTGGAATAGTTTTCAGAAGGAATAGTGCCTGCTCCTCCTTGTACCTCTGGTAGAATTAGGCTGTGAATCCATCTGGTCCTGGACTTTTTTTGGTTGGTAGGCTATTAATTACTGCCTCAATTACAGAACTTGTTATTGGTCTATCCAAGGATTCGACTTCTTTCTCATTTAGACTTGGGAGGGTGTATATGGCCAGGAATATATCCATTTCTTCTAGATTTTCTAGTTTATTTGCATAGAGATGTTTATAGTGTTCTCTGATAGCAGTTTGTATTTCTGTGGGAATAAACCATTTGAAAAAAGAATCAATAAACTGGAGCAGTTATCTTTTGTCTCCATATGGATGTGTACACTTACAACATGTGGAGCTTTCTCTGATTTAACCAGATTGTATTCTTGATTCACTCCTCCCTCCTTGTAAGGCTCCAGTAGCTGTCCTCTGCTTCTTTTCGCTAGCACATTGTTGGACCCTCTCCATCTCTATTCCTAGAAGGCATCAAACCATAAAGGATGACCACAAAGTAATGGGGCACACAAGTGGAACCCTTACCATTTCATAAGGAATGTTTCTATGAAGATATAACATTTAACCTCTATTGAGAGAAAATAGGAGTTTTCCAGGGCAAAGGAGTAGGGGCAGGGTGGTAAACAACATTTTGGGAATGGGGATTTCATGTACAAATATGCAGAGAATGACACAGCCAAATATATTGTAAACATAAAACAGGTAGAAGACACAAAGTTGGCAAGTGTAATAAAAAATGATATCCAAAAAGTTTTTTGACTCTATTTACAGAGTGCCATTCAGAAGTTAACTGATCAATACAAAGGGTGTCTGATTCACTCTGTTTTCAAGAGACATATGTGTGCATGTGTCTTTATAGCAGCATGATTTATATTCCTTTGGGTATATACCCAGTAATGGGATGGCTGGGTCAAATGGTATTTCTAGTTCTAGATCCCTAAGGAATCGCCACACTGACTTCCACAATGGTTGAACTAGTTTACAGTCCCACCAACAGTGTAAAAGTGTTCCTATTTCTCCACATCCTCTCCAGCACCTGTTGTTTCCTGACCTTTTAATGATTGCCATTCTAAGTGGTGTGAGATGATATCTCATTGTAGTTTTGATTTGCATTTCTCTGATGGCCAGTGATGATGAGCATTTTTTATGTGTCTGTTGGCTGCATAAATGTCTTCTTTTGAGAAGTGTCTGTTCATATCCTTCGCCCACTTTTTGATGGGGTTGTTTGTTTTTTTCTTGTAAATTTGTTTGAGTTCTTTGTAGATTCCGGATATTAGCCCTTTGTCAGATGAGTAGATTTCAAAAATTTTCTCCCATTCTGTAGGTTGCCTGTTCACTCCGATGGTAGTTTCTTTTGCTGTGCAGAAGCTCTTTAGTTTAATTAGATCCCATTTGTTAATTTTGTCTTGTATTGGTTTTCAAAGGGAGTACTTTCAGCTTTTGCCCATTCAGTATGATATTGGCTATGGGTTTGTTAGAAATAGCTCATATTATTTTGAGATATGTTCCATCAATGCCTAGCTTATTGAGTGTTTTTAGCATGAAGAGGTGTTAAATTTTATCAAAGCCTTTTCTTCATTTGTTGAGATAATCATGTGGTTTTTATCATTGGTTCTGTTTCTCTGATGGATTATGTTTATTGATTTGCATATGTTGAACCAGCCTTGCATCCCAGTGATGAAGCTGACTTGATCATGGTGGATAAGCTTTCTGATGTGCTGCTGGATTCTGTTTGCCAGTATTTTATTGAGGATTTTTGCATCAATGTTCATCAGGGATACTGGCCTGAAATTTTCTTTTTTTGTTGTGTCTCTGCTAGGTTTTTGTATCAGGATGATGCTGGCCTCATAAAATGAGTTAGGGAGGAGTCCCTCTTTTTCTATTGTTTGGAATAGTTTCAGAAGGAATGGTACCCAGCTCCTTTTTGTACCTCTGGTAGAATTTTTCTGTGAATCTGTCTGATCCTGGGCTTGTTTTGGTTGGTAGGCTATTAATTACTGCCTCAATTTCAGAACTTGTTATTGGTCTATTCAGGGACTCAACTTTTTCCTGCTTTAGTCTTGGGAGGGTGTATGTGTCCAGGAATTTATCTGTTTCTTCTAGATTTTCTAGTTTATTTGTGTAGAGGTGTTTTTAGTATTCTCTGATGGTAGTTTGTATTTCTGTGGGATCAGTGGTGATATCACACTGATGGGGATCCTTTTGTAGGTGACCTGCCCTTTCTCTCTAGCTGCCTTTAACATTCTTTCTTTCATTTCAACTTTGGAAAATCGATGATTTTGGGGATGATCTTGTGTAGAATCTAGCAGGAGTTCTCTGTGTTTCCTCAATTTTACTGTTGGCCTCCCTAGCAAGATTGAGACAATTTTCATGGACGATATCCTGAAATATATGTTCCAAGTTGTTTGGTTTCTCCCCCTCCCTTTCAGGGACACCAGTGATTCATAGATTTGGCCTCTTTACGTAATCCCATACTTCTCAAAGAATTTGTTAACTTTTAAAATTATTTTTTCTTTATTTTTGTCTGACTGTCTTATTTCAGAGAATCAGTCTTCAAGTTCTGAAATTCTGTTTGTTTTTGCTTTTTTGTTTTGTTTTGTTTTGAGACAGTTTTGCTCTTGTTGCCCAGGCTGGAGTGCAATGGCGCAATCTTGGCTCACTGCCACCTCTGCCTCCCAGGTTCAAGCAATTCTCCTGCCTCAGCCTCCCAAGTAGCTGGGATTACAGGCACCTGCCACCATGCTCAGCCAATTTTTGTATTTTTAGTAGAGAGGGGGTTTCACCATTTTGGCCAGGCTGGTCTCGAACTCCTGACCTCAGATAATCTGGCTGCCTCAGCCTGCCAACATGCTGGGATTACAGGCGTGAGCCACCATGCCCAGCCTGAAATTCTTTCTTCAGCTTGGTTTATTCTGCTCTTAATACTTGTGATTGCATTGTGAAATTCTTGTGTTATTCAGCTCTGCCAGGCCTGTTAGGTTCTTTTTTATACTTGTTATTTCATTCTTCACCTCCTATATCACTTCATTGTGATTACCATTTTCCTTGGATTGGGTTTTGCCATTGTCTTGAGTCTTGGTGATCTTTGTTTCTATCCATATTCTGAATTCTATTTCTGTCATTCCAGCCAGTTCAGCCTGGTTAAGAACTATTGTTGGAGAACTGCTGCAGTCATTTGGAGGAAATATGACAGGTACCGAAGTTCTTACCTTGGTTCTTTCTCATCTGTGTGTGTGTGTTCCTTTAACTGCAGTGCAGATTGAACACAGTCAATAGGTTTCTTTTCTGGATGTTTTCACTGGACCAAGACTTTGTGTAGGGTCTTTATTTGAAGCTGACTTCTTGTCTCTGATTTCAGAGGGGGGTATGTTAATGAGGTATTTTTGGTGTTGAAGCCTTGGGGTGTGATCCAGCAGGTGACACTTAGGCTTATTGGTCAGTTGGTAGACTCTTGCCCCGTTGTGTGGCTCCCCTTTGCAGTCATGTTCCCTCTCAGTGCTCTGAAAATGTGGGTTCCTCTCCCCCTTAAATACAGGCTGTAGTTCATGATTTGTCAGTCCTGGGCTGCCCACTGCAGCTCTTGGGTGATTTCAGTGTTTATGTTCTTTTCCCAGCTTAGAGGCGCAGAGGAAGAGATCTTAGTAGTGGTTGTGGCCAAGGGTCATTTGCTTGATTCCTTGGGGCTCCAACTCAGAGAGATGCAGGTCAGCAATTGCTCAGTGCAGTCAACCCAAGATGGAGAGTTTGTGCTGTGGGCCCAAGCCAGGGGTTCCCTGTCTGGTGACAAGCCATGAGGGCTATATGGGACCCGTGGGAGATGGACTGACCTCCTCCCCTTGGGTCAACTGCAGCTCATTGGAGGTATGAATAAGGTACTTAGGGTCTCTACTTCTTCATTAATCTGAGGGTGGCAAAGGCAGTTCCCTTGGGAGCTTTGTCAAGGGAGGTATGGACCTGTTGCTGGCCCAAAGACACCTATAGGAAGTGGCTAGAGACCCCGGTTGGGAGGTCCTGCCCAGTAAGGAGGAATGGGATCAGGACCCATTTTAAAAAGCAGTCTGGCCACGTTTTTGTAGAGCAGCTTTTCTGTGCGGCACTGGGGGTCCACTTCAGTGCCCAGTCACCCCAGACACTCCAAAGCCGAAAGGCTGGAATAGATAAGTCACCCAAACAGTAAAGATGGTGGCCTTCCCCTCCCCTGGGAGTGCCATGCCAGGAGTAATTCAGATCTCTGTTGGTTGGAGTGCTTAGGTGTGGTGGCTTGAGGCCTGAGTTGGGAGGTCCTGCTCAATAAGGAGGAACAGGATTGGGCACCTGCTTAAAGCAGCAGTCTGGCCACATTTTGGTAGAGTGGCTGTACTGTTCTGGGGGATCCCTTCTGTCCCAGGTCAGCTCAGACTCTCCAAAGCCTGAAGGCTGGAATGACTAAGGTACCTGAACAGCAATGATGGCGACCCACCCCAACATCAGGGAGCTCCTTCTTAGGGAGGTGCAATGCCACTACTGGTAGCTGCTGGAATTCCAAGTCAGTGGGTCTTATCTTATGAGGTGCTGTGGAAGTGGGGTCCGTGGGCTGTTGCTGCTCAGCCCCCTGGATTCATCCTCTTTCCTAGGGGTATGTACAGGAGTCTAACCTCCCAGTTTGCTGGAGCTGCAGCTACGTTTGCTAGAAAGCCTCAGCATCTAAGGCTGCAGGGTCTCCATGCATGCCTGAACAGCTGTTATGCCAAGACTCCACCTAGTTCTGTCTGTCAAACTGAAGACTGAAGGCCCTGGTGGAGTGCGTTCACAAGGAGACCTCTTGACCAGCAAGTTGCAAAGATCTGTGGGAGAAGCATGGTTTCCCAGGGCTGCTCATTCACTCACTGCTTCCCTGGGCAAGGGGGAATCCCATGGCTCCATGTTGCTGCTAGGTAGGCCATTGTCCTGTCTTGCATTTGTTTGTTCTCTGTGGGTCAGGCTGTTTCCTTGATTAACCCCAGTGCGAGTACCTGGATGTTTCCATTGAAGGTATTGTATTTATTCACCCCTTCTCTTCCTCTCCATGAGAGCCATGCACACTATCTGCTTCTATTCGGCCATCTTGGCCACTCCTTTTCTTTTTTTTTTTTTTCTTTTTACTATGCTACAAGAAGCAGTTCTTACAGCATTGGTCTATTTTTACTTTTATTATTGGAAATTAAAAATTATTTACTATGTTATTTTTCACTATGGGCTACTTAGAAACTATATTGCTGTTTTTCCAAACTGTGTATTAAAATTCTTTAGTTTTTTAAAATTTTTAAATAATAATTTTATTTAATATAAAAAATATAGAGCACTTCACAAATTTGTGTGTCATCCTTGTGCAAGGGGCCATGATAATATTCTCTGTATTATTCCAATTTTAGTATTTGCTTCCAAAGTGAGCACTGCTAGTTTTTTTAGTTTTTTTTTGTTTAATTCTTGTGGGTTCATAGTGGGTATATACATTTGTGGGGTACATGAGATGTTTTGATACAGGCATGCAATGTTAAATAATCACATCATGGAGAATGGAATATCCATTCCCTCTAGCATTTTTCCTTTGTGTTACAAATAATCCAATTACACTTTTTAAGTTATTTTAAAATGTACAATTGATTTATTATTGACTATAGGCACCCTGTTGTGATATCAAATAGTAGGTCTTATTCATTCTTTCTATTTTTTAAAACCAATTAGCTATCCCAACCTCCCCTCCACCACCATGTCCCCTTCCCAGCCTCTGGTAACGATTCTACTACTGCTCTATGTCCACAAGTTCAATTGTTTTGATTTTTACATTCCACAGATAAGCGAGAACATGCGACGTTTTTGCCTGGCTTATTTCACTTAACATAATGACCTCCGGTTCCATCCATGTTGCTGCAAATGAAAATGACAGGATCTCATTGTTTTTAATGGCTGAGTAGTACTCCATTATGTATATGTACCACATTTTCTCTATCCATTCATCTATTAATGGACACTTAGGTTGCTTCCAAATCTTAGCTACTGTAAGCAGTGCTGGAACAAACATAGGAGTGCAGATATCTCTTTGATATACTGTTTATTTTCTTTTGAGTATATACCTAGGAATGGGATTTCTGGATCATATGGTAGCTCTATGTTTATTTCTGTGCGGAACCTCCAAACTGTTCTCCATAGTGATTGTACTAATTTACATTCCCATCAACAGTGTATGAGGTTTCCCTCTTCTCCACATCCTCACCAGCATTTCTTATTGCCTGTCTTTAAGATAAAGGCCATTTTAACTAGGGTAAAAAGATATCTCATCATAGTTTCGATTTGCTGATGATCAATGATGTTGAGCATATTTTCATACACCTGCTTGCCATTAGTATGTCTTCTTTTGAGAAAGGTCTATTCAGATCTTTCGCCCATTTTTTAATTGGATTGTTAGATATTTTTTCTATAGAGTTGTTTGAGCTCCTTGTATATTCTACTTATTAATCCCTTGTCAGATAGGTAGTTTGAAAATATTTTCTTCCATTCTGTGGGTTGTCTCTTCATTTTGTTGATGTTTTCCTTTGCTTTGCAGAAGCTTTTTAACTTGATGTGATCTCATTTGTCCACTTTTGCTTTGATTGCCTGTGCTTGTTGGGTATGCCTCAAGAAATTTTTGCCCAGAGCATTGTCCTGGAGAATTTCCCCGATATTTTCTTGTAGTAATTTCGTAGTTTGAGGTCGTAGATATGTCTTTAACCTGTTTTGATTTTATTTTTGAATATGTTGAGACATAGGGGCCTAGTTTCATTCTTCTGCATATGGATATCCAGTTTTCCTAGCTCCATTCAGTGAAGAGACTGTCTTTTCCCCCAGTGTATGTTCCTGACACCTTTGTAAAAAATGACTTCACTGTAGGTGTGATGATTTGTTTGTGGGTTCTTTATTCTGTTCCATTGTCCTATGTGTCTGTTTTTACACCAGTACCATGTCATTTTGGTTACTATAGCTTTGTAGTATAATTTGAAGTCAGGTAATGTGATTCCTCCAGTTTTGTTATTTTTGCTTAGGATAGTGTTGGCTATTCTGTAGTTCCACATAAATTTTAGGATTGTTTTTTCTATTTCTCATTTTTTTTTTTTTTTTTTTTGAGACAGGGTCTTGCTCTGTCACCCATGCTGGAGTTCAGTGGTGCGATCCTGGCTCACTGCAACCTCTGCCTCCCAGGCTCAAGCCATCCTCCCACCTCAGCTTCCTGAGTAGCTGGGACTACAGGCGCATGCCACCACACCTGGCTAATTTTTGTATTTTTTTGTAGAGACAGGGTTTTACCATGTTGCCCAGGCTGGTTTCAAACTTCTGAGCTCAAGCAATTCACTCACCTCAGCTTCTCGAAGTGCTGGCATTACAGGCAAGATCCCCTGCATCCTACCTTTTTTTTTCCTGTGAAGAATCTTCACAGATGATAAAAATATAAATTCCATATAAATTTTATGATTTTTTTTATTTCTGTGAAGAATCTTATTGGTATTTTGATAGGCATTGCACTGAGTCTGGAGATTCCTTTGGGTACTATGCACATTTTAACTATGTTGATTCTTTCAATTCATAAACATGGAATATTTTCTATTTTTTGGTGTCCTCATCAATTTATTTCATCAGTGCTTTATAGTTTTCATTAGAGACATCTTTCATTTCTTTGGTTAATTCGTAGGTAGTTAAATTTTTGTTGCTACTGCAAATGGAATTACTTTGTAAATTTCTTTTTCAGATTGTTCACTGTTGGCATATAGAAATGCTACAGATTTTTGGATGTTGATTTTGTATTCTGCAATTTTACTGAATTTGTTTATCAGTTCCAACAGTTTTATTGTGGAGTCTTTAGGTTTTTCCAAATATAAAATTATATCATCTGTAAATGAGGATCATTTGACTTCTTCCTTTTCAATTTGGATGCCCTTTCTTTCCTTCTCTTGTCTGGTTGCTCTAGCTAGGACTTCCAGTACTATGTTGAATAACAATTATGAAAGTGGGCATCCTTGTCATGTTCTAGACCTTAGAGGAAAGGCTTTCTGACTTTTCTCATTCAATATGATACTAGCTGTGAGTCTGTCATATATGGCTTTTATTATGTTGAGGTATGTTCCTTCTATACCTAGTTTTTTGAGTTTTTATTATGAAGGGATGTTAAATTTTATCAAATGCTTTTTTAGCATCAATTAAAATGATCATATGGTTTTCATCCTTCATTCTGCTGATCTGATGTATCACACTGATTGTTGTGCATGTATTGGACTGTCCTTGCATCCCAGATATAAATCCCCCTTGGTCATGATGAATGATTTTTCTAATGTACTGTTGAATTAGGTTTGCTAGTATTTTGTTGAGGATTTTTGCACCAATATTTATCAGAGATATTTGCCAGTAGTGTTTTTTTTTTTAATGTGTCTTTGGTATCAGGGTAATACTGGCATTATAGAAAGAGTCTAGAAGTATTCTCTTCTCCTCTACTTTTCAGAATAGTTTGAGTAGGATTGGTATTAGTTCTTCTCTAATGTTTCGTATAATTCAGCAGTGACACCATTAAGTGCCAGGCTTTTCTTTACTGGGAGGTTTTTTATTACAGCTTCAATCTCATTACTTGATTTTGTTCTGGACAGGTTTTGGATTTCTTCATGGTTCAATTTGTTTTTTTTTTGAGACAGAGTCTCACTCTGTTGCCCAGGCAGGAGTGCAGTGGTGTGGTCTCAGCTCACTGCAACCTCCACCTCCTAGGCTCAAGCAATTATTGTGCCTCAGCCACCCAAGTAGTTGGGATTACAGGCATGTGCCACCATGCCTGGCTAATTTTTTGTACTTTTAGTAGAGTCAGGGATTCACCATGTTGGCCAGGTTTGTCTCAAACTCCTGGCCTCAAGTGATCCACCCACCTTGGCCTCTCAAAGTACAAGCATGAACCACCATGCCTGGCCCATGGTTCAATCTTGTTCTCATAATAGTGAGTGAGTTCTCACAAGACTTGATGGTTCTATAAGTAGAAGCTTCCCCTGCTCTTGCATCTCTCACCTGCCCCCATGTAAGATGTGCTTGCTTCCCCTTCCCCTTCTGCCATGATCGTAAGTTTCCTAAGGCCTCCTATCCATGCTTCCTATTAATCCTGCAGAACTGTGACTGAATTAAACCTCTTTCCTTTATAAATTACCCAGTCTCAGGTAGTATCTTTAAAGCAATGGGAGAATGGACTAATACAGAAAATGGGTACTGGTAGAATAGGGTACTGCTATAAAGATAACCTGAAAGTGTGGAAGCAACTTTGGAACTGGGCAATGGGCAGAGGTTGGAAAGTTTGGAGAGCTCAGAAGAAGACAGGAAGATGTGGGAAAGTTTGGAGCTTCCTAGAGACTTACTGAATGGTTTTGACCAAAATGCTGATAGTGATATGGACAATGAAGTCCAGGTTGAGCTGGTCTCAGATGGAGATGAGGAACTTATGTTTAAAAGGAAATCAGAACATAAAAGTTTGGAAAATTTGCAGTCTGACCATGTGGTATAAAAGTAAAACCCATTTTCTGGGAAGAAAGTCAAGATGGCTGCAGAAATTTGCACAAGTAATGAGGAGCCAAATGTTCATAGCCAAGACAATGGGGAAAATGTCTCCAAGGCATGTCAGAGACCTACTGGGAAGCTTCTCCCATCGCAGGTCTGGAGGCCTAAGAGGGAAAAATGGTTTTGTGGGCCAGGCCAGGGACCTGCTGTTTTGTGCAGCCTCGGGACTTGGTGCTCCATGTCCCAGGCACTCCAGCCTTAGCGGTGGCTAAAAGGGGCCAAGGTATAGCTTAGCATTGCTTCAGAGGGTGCAAGCCCCAAGCCTTGGCAATTTCCACATGGTGTTGGGCCTGTGGATGCACAGAAGGCAAGAGCTGAGGTTTGGGAACCTCCAACTATATTTGAGAGGATGTATGGAAATGCCTGGAAGTCCAGGCAGAAGTCTGCTGCAGGGGTGGGGCCCTCATGGAGACCCTCTGCTAGGTCAGTGCAGAAGAGAAATGTGGGGTTGCAGCCCCCATGCAGAGTCCCCACTGGGGCACTTCCTAGTGCAGCTGTGAGAAGAGGGCCACCATCCTCCAGATCCCAGACCCACTGACAGCTTGCACTGTGTACCTGAAAAAGCCACAGACACTCTGGGTTTTGAACTCGTATGGGTCTTGTAGCTCCTTTATTTTGGCCAATTTCTCTCATTTGGAATGGGAACATTTAACCAATGCCTGTACCCCCACTGTACCTTGGAAGTAACTAACTTGTTTTTGGTTTTACAAGATGAGACTATGGATTTGGACTTTTGAGTTAATGCTGGAATGAATTAAGACTTTGGAGGATTGTTGGGAAGGCATGATTGGTTTTGGAATGTTAGGACATGAGATTTGGGAGAGGACGGGGCAGAATGATATGGTTTGGTTCTGTGTCCCCACCCAAATCTTATCTTGAATTGTAATCCAAATTGTAATCCCCATGTGTTGAGGAAAGGACCGAGTGGGAGGTGATTGGATGATGGGGTGGTTCCCCCATGTGCTTCTCATGATAGTGAGTTCTCACGAGATCTGGTGGTTTTATAAGTAGATGTTTCCATGGCTCTCACGCTTCTTGCCTGCCACCATGTAAGATGTGCTTGCTTTCCCTTAGTCCTCCACCATGATTGTAAGTTTCCTGAGGCCTCCTAACCATGCTTCCTGCTAAGCCTGCGGAACTGTGAGTCAATTAAACCTCTTTCCTTTATAAATTACCTAGTCTCAGGTTTTATCTTTATAGTAGTGTAAGAATGGACTAATACAGATATGGACAGTGAAGTCTGGACTGAGGAGGTCTCAAATGGAGATGAGGAACTTATTGGGAACTGGGATAAAAGTCACTCTTGTTCTGCTTTAGCAAAGAGACTGGTGGCATTATGCCCCTGCTCTAGAGATCTGTGGAACTTTGAACTTGACAGAGATGATTTAGGTTATCTGGCAAAAGAAATTTTTTTTTATAAGACAGGGTCTCACTCTGTCACCCAGGCTAGCATGCAGTTGCGTGATCTCAGTCACTGCAACCTCTGCTTCCCAGGCTCAAGCAATTCTCAAGCCTCAGCCTCCCAAGTAGCTGGGCCTACAGGATCACACCATCACACAGAGCTAATTTTTATATTCTTTATAGAGAAAGGATTTTGCTGTGTTGCCCAGGCTGGTCTCAAACTCCTGAGCTCAAAGTGACCTACCCACCTTAGCCTCCCAAAGTGCTGAGATTATAGGCATGAGCCACCATGTCCGGCCAGGTGGAAGAAATTTCTAAGTAACAAAGCATTCAAGCTGTGGCCTGGCTGCTTCTAAAAGCATATGCTCATTTGCATAAGCACTGAAATGAATTGAAATTTGAACTTATATTTAAAAGGAAGCAGAGCATGAAAGTGTGGAAAATTGCAGCCTGGCTATGTGGTAGAAAAGAAAAACTCATTTTCAGGGGGGGAATTTAAGCCCAAGCTAGCTGCAGAAATTTGCATAAGTAAAGAGGAGCCAAATGTTCATAGCCAAGATAATGGGGAAAATGCCTCCAGGGCATTTCAGAGAACTTCACGGCAGCCCCTCCCATCACAGGCCCAGAAATCTAGGAGGGAAAAATGGTTTCATGGGCTGGGCCTCAGTCCTCAGGCCTCACTGCCCTGTGCCACCTAAGGATACTGCTCCCTGCATTCCAGCCACTCCAGCTCCAGTTGTGGCTAAAAGAGCCCCAGATATGTCTCAGATCACTGCTCCAGAGGGTGCACACTGGAAGCTGCCAAGACTTCTATGTGATGTTAAGCCTGTAGGTGCACAAAGGGCAAGAGTTGAGGCTTGGAAGTGAAGTGACACAAGCACCCCTGTGGCCACCACCACTATGACTTTGTTGGGTCAGATGTGCAGCCAGAACAGCACTGGGTCTCACCCAAGGCCTGCTGTAACCAATCCCTTGCTACTGTCTGTGTTTACACAAGGTCCTGGGACTGTACAATTAGCAGGTGGAAAAGCCACCCAGGCCTGTGTTTTTTTTTTACTTCAGGAAGCAAGTTCCTCAAAACCCCAGGTGGGTCCAGAGATGCTCTCTGGGAGTTGAGGACTAGAGTCAAAAGCTTTAGCAGCCTACCTGGTGTTCTATTTTACTGCAGCTGAGCTGGGACTCAAACTACAAGATGCAATCTTTTTCACTATTCCCTCCCCTTTCCAAAGGCAGGGGAGCCTCACTCCATAGCCACCACCATCACACGCCACAAGGAGTACTGCCAGACTACTGGTAACGTTCCCTTAAGGCTCAAGGGCTCTTAAGTCAGCTGTGGTGAATGCTGCCTGGCCTGGGACTCACCCTTCAGTGGGCTCCCCTCCAGCCCAGGGCAGGTCCAGAAATGCCATCCAAGAATCCAGTCCTGGAATCAAGGACCTCAAGAGCCCACTTGGTGCTCTACTTCTCTGTGGCCATGCTGATACTTAAGGTAGAAGACAAACTCCCCTTTACTTTTCCCTCTGCTTTTTTCAAGCAGAAGGAGTTTCTCCCAATAGCCGCCACAACTGGTAATGTGCTATGTCTCACCTGAAGCTGGGAAGTCTCAGAGGCTCACCCAAAATTCTTGACATAGTACCTGGGTATTGCTGCTGGTTATTCAGGGCTTAAGGGCTCTGTAGTTAGCAGGTGATGAATGCTTCCATGTCTGGGCCCTTTTCTTCAAGGCAGCAGGTTTCCTTCTGGCCCAGGATGTGTCTAGAAATGTTGTCCAAGAGCTAGGGCCTGAAACGGGGGCCTCATGACTGGCCAGTGCCCTATCCTGCTGTGGCTGAGCTGATATCCAAGTTGCAAAACCAGTCCTCCCCATTCTTCCCACTCCTCTCCTCAAGTGGAAGAAAGGACAACCAGGTGTCTTGCAAGCTGTGAAGTCTGATTTTAGAGGAGGAGTGATGCCAGCACTCCCCTAGCCACCCTGGCTGGTGTCTCAGTTGGTCACGTGTCCCCAACACCCCCCCTCCCCGCCAACCCAGTCCACTGACTCTGGGCCTAGTTCAGTGCTAGGACTTATCTTAGAGTTGCAGTCCTTATAGCCTATACTGCCTTTCAAGTTTACTTAGAGACATACAGCACTGTAGCCCCCAGTGGTGAGGTTTGCAGGTACTCAAGTACAGACTGCTGGGACTAGCAATTCCCCTCTGGCTAGGGCTTATTTAAATGCTCCCTCTATGGGCAAGTGTCAGCTGAGTTCAGTCTGATTTTCCTTTCTGCTTTAACAGGACAGCACTGAGTTTAATCCCTCCAATTGCTGTGCTCTCTCTCCCTCAGCATCCAGAGATGCTCTCTGCACCCCACTACAGTTGCCTGGGGCAGGAGTGGTGGTGTCGGGAATTCAAGACTGTTTTTTTCTATTTCTTCGGTCCTTCTTTCAGGGATACAAAGTGATATGAAGATAAAACCAGGTACTAGGAGTGCTCTCCTGATTTTTGGTTCTTATGAAGGTTTTTTTTTTTTTCTGTGTAGATAGTTGTTAAATTGGTGTTCTTGCAGGGGTGACAATCGGTAGAGCCTTCTGTTCCACCATATTGCTCCACCTCTGCTCCTGCTTTCACATTGGGTTATTTTTTAATTTTTTAAATTAATATACTTTATTTTTTGGAGAATTGTTAGGCTTACAGAAAAACTGAATAGAAAGTACAGGAAGCTTCCATTTACTTCCTGTCTCCCCTACCCACATTCTCCCCTATTATTAATATCTTGCATTGGTAGGTACAGTTGATACAATTGATGAATCAATATCAATACATTGTTACTAACTCAATTCATAGTTTACATTGAGGTTCACCCTTTGTGTTGTACATTTCTATGGATTTGAAAAACACATGTCATGTATCTACCATTGCAGCATAATACAGAATAGTTTCACTCCATGAAAATCCCGTGTGTGCCAGCTATTCATTCCATCTCTTTAACACTGCCCCCCACAACTCTGGAAGCCACTGATATTTTTAATCTCTATAGAATCACCTTTTACAACATTGGAAACACAAAAGTATGTCAGCTTTACACCTATTCAAGGATATCTTTGTTGCTTTCAATTTTTGATTAAATCAGCTATAGATATATGTACACAGATTTTTGTGGACAAGTTTTCAATACATTTGTGTAAATACCTAGGAGTGTGATAACTGGATTATATGGTAAGACAATGTTTAGCTTCGTAAGAAACTGCCAAAATGCCTTCCAAATTGGCTGTATCATTTTGCATTCCCGCCAGCAATGAAGGAGAGAGTTTCTGTTGCTCCACAACCCTACCATCATTTCGTGTTGTTGGTGTTTTAGATTGTAGCTATTCTAATAAATTATGTGTGGTGGTATCTCGTTGAGGTTTTAATTTGCAATTCCCTAATGACATGTGATGTTGAGCATCCATAAATATGCTTATTTGTTATCTGTATATCTTCTTTGGTGAAGTATATGTTCAGATTTTTTACTTATTACTTAATGGGTTGTTTCTTCTTACTGTTGAGTTTTAAGAGTTCTATCTATATTCTGTTTCTATCTATATTCTATATTTGTTTCTGATGAAACAAATGTTTCATCAGATATGTGCTTTGCAAATATTTTCTTCCAGTTCATGGCTTGCCTTTCCATTCTCTTAACAGTGCCTTTTACAGAACTGAAGTTTTTCATTTTAAAAAAGTCCAAATGATCATTTTGTTCATTCAAGGAACATTCATGCTTTTTGTATGGTATATAAAACTCATTGCCAAACCCAAAGTCATATACGTTTTCTCCTATATTAGTTTCCAGAAGTTTTAAAGTTCTTTTAAAAAGTTATTTATTTATTTAATTGAAATGTTGTAATTGTATATATGTATGGGGTACAATTTAATGTTTTGATACATATCTATGTTGTATAATGATCCAATCTGGGTAGTCAGTGTATGTATCACCTCATGCATTTACATTCCTTAAGGTGAGAACCTTCAAAAGCCTCTCTTCTAGCTATTTTGTAGTATACAATATTTTAATGTCAACCATAGTCACGATACTGTGCAATAGAACACCAGAATTTACTCCTTCTATCTAATTGTAACTTCGTACCCATTGACCAACTTCTCCTATCCTCCTCTTTTCCTCCGTCTGAAGTCTTTGGTAACCACTGTTCTATTCTTTGCTTCTATGATATCAGCTTAAAAAAACAGATTCCATGTATGAGTGCGATCATGCAGTGCTTGTCTTTTCTGTGTCTGGCTTATTTCATGTATCATGATCTCCTCCAGGTTCATTCATGTTGTCTCAAATCATAGGATTTCATTCCGTTTTATGGCTGAATAGTGTCCCATTGTGTATATATACCACATTTTCAATGTCCATTCACCCATTGATGGACACTTAGATATGTTTCATATCTTGGCTATTGTGAATAGTGCTGCAATAAACATGAGAGTGCAGATATCTCTTCAACATACTGATTTCCTTTATTCTGGGTATAAACTCAGCAGTGGGACTATGAGGTCATATGGTAGTTGTATTTTTACTTTTTTTCTGAGGAACCTCCATACGATTTTCCATAATGGCTATACTACTTTACATTCCCACCAACAGCATATGAGTATTCTTTCTCTCTATCCTTGCCAGCATTTTAAAAAAATCTTTTTGATAATAGCCATCCTAGCTGAAGTGAGGCTTTATCTCCCTTTGGTTTTGATTTGCATTTCTCTGATGATTAGTGATGTTGAGCATTTTTTCATATACCTATTGACCATTTGTATATCTTCTTTTTAAAAATGTCTATTCAGGTCTTTTTGCCCATTATTAGGTTGAGGTATTTGGTTTTTAGCTGTTGAATTGGTTAAGTTCTTTATATATTCTGTATATTAACCTCTTGTCAGATAAATAGTCTTAAAATTTTTTTACATTCTGCAGGTTGTCTCCTCACTCTGTTAGTAGTTTCTTTTGTAGTGCAAAAGTATTTTAGTTTGATATAATCCCGTTTGTGTATCTTTGCTTTTTTTGCCTGTGCTTTTGAGGTCTTATTTTTCAAAATTCTTGAAAAATTCAGCCCAATATTGGGAAGCATTTTCTTTATGTTTTCTTCTACTAGTTTCATAGTTTTTGTGTTCTATATTTAAAATTTTAATCCATTTTAAGTTCATTTTTGTATATGGTGAGAGTTAGGGATCTGGTCTCATTCTTCTGCATATGAATATCCAATTTTGCTAGCATCATTTATTAAAGAGACTGTCTTTTCTCCAATGTGTGTCCTTGGCACCTTTGTCAAGGATCAGGGTTGTTGATTTGTTTCTGGGTTTTACATTCTATTCTATTGGTCTGTGGATCAGTTTCTATGTCACAACCATGATGTTTTGGTTACAATAGCTTTGTAATATATTTTCAAGCCAGGTAGTGTGAGGCCTCCAGCTTCACACTCCAATGGAATCTTTTATGACTTCACATAAATTTTATGGTTTGTTTTTTCTTTATCTGTGAAGAATGTCATTGGTATTTTGATAGGGATTGTATTAAATCTCATTGCTTTGGGTAGTATGGCCATTTTAAAAATATAAATTCTTCCAATCTATGAACACTTCTACTTATCTGTATCCTCTTCAATTTCTTTCATCAAAGTTTTATAGTTTTCAGTGTAGAACTCTTTCACCTGCATGGTTGGTTCTGTTTATTCCTAGGAGTTTGTTGTTGTTGTTGTTGTTGTTGCGATTGTAAATAAAATTGTTTTCTTGATTTCTTTTTAAGATAGTTCACTATTAGCATATTGAAATGGTAATAATTTTTATGTTGATTTTGTAGCCTGTAACTTTTCACTGAATTTGTTTATTATTTCTAGAGGTTTTTTGGTGGAGTCTTTAGGGTTTTCTCTATACAAAATCAAGTCATCTGCAAACAGGACCAATTTGACTTCCTCTTTTCCAATTTGGATGCCTTTTACTTCTTTCTCTTACCTAATTGATCTGGCTAGGACTTCCAGTACAATATTGAAAGTGGGCCTTCTTATTTGGTTCCTGAGCTTTTCCCTGTTCACTATGATGTTCGCTGGGAGTTTGTCATATATGGTCTTTATTGTGTTTAGGTGCATAACTCTATACCTAATTTGTTGAGAAATTTTGTCATGAAATGATGTTGAATCTTGTCAAATTATTTTCTGCATCTATTAAAATATCACATGGTTTCTGTCACTCTTTCTTGTAATGTGGTGTAGTGCATTTGTTGATTTGTGTATGCTAAATCATCTTGCAACACTGGCATTAATCCCACTTGATCATATTGAATAGTCTTTTTAATATGCTGTTGGATTTGGATTGCTAACACCTTACTAAGAATTTTTGCTTGTACATCATCAAGGAGTTTTCGTTGACCTATTGTTTTTGTTGTTGTTGCTGTGTTGTTGTTTGGTTTTGGAATCAGGGCAGTAGTGGCCTGGTAAAACTAGTTTGGCAATACTCATTCCTTTTCAGTTTTCTGGAATAGTTTGAGGAGAATAGGCATTAGCTCTTCAAATGTTTGTAGAATTCAGCACTGAAGCCATTAGTTCCTGAGCTTTTCTTTGGTGAAAGACTTTTTATTACTGATTCAGTTTCCTCGCTCATGTATTACTGATTCAATTTCCTCACTCATCACTGGTCTGTTCAAATTTTCTATTTCTTCATAATTTAATGTTGGTAGGTGATATCTATCCAGGAATTGATCCCTTTCTTCTGTGTTATGAAATTTGTTGTCATAATAGTCGCTTATGACCCTTTGTATTCCTCTACTACCAGTTGTAACTTCTCCTTTTCATCTGTATTTTATTTATTTCAGCCTTCTCTCTCTTTTTTTCTTAGTCTAGATAAAGGCTTTTGGATTTTGTTTTTTAAACCAGCTCTTCATTTCATTGATCTTTATTTTATTAGTCTTTTTTTGTTTATTTCTTCTCTGAGCTTTATCATTTCCTTCCTTCTGCCAATTTTGAGTTTGGTTTGTTCCTGCCTATCTCTAGCCTAAGTCTTAAAGATTAAGAGCTTGTGAACAGAATATTGGCAGAAATATGGACAATAAAGGCCTTTCTGATGAGGTCTCAGATGGAAATGAGGAATATCTTATTAGAAACTGAAGGTAAGGTCATCCTTGTTATGAAGTGGCAATAAACTTGGCTGAATTATCCTCATGACAGAGGACGTTGTGGGAAAAATAATTAAAAAGCAATGAAGCAATGCCCTGGCCAGGCCTGGTGGCTCATGTTTATAATCCCAGCACTTTAAGAGGCTGAGGCAGAAGAATTTCTTGAGCCAGGAGTTCAAGACCAGCCTGAGCAATATAGTGAGACTTCGTCTCTACAAAAAACAAACAATCAAATGATAGATAGATGATAGATAGATAGACTACATATATGCGGTATATATGTACACATGAATATATAGACAAAAATATTTTCTTAATATTTTGCTTAAATATTTCTGTTATACACATACACACATACACACACACACACATATATATATAAACAGACATATATAAAAAACAACAAAATAAAAGTAATACATAATATATATGTATAGACATCTGGCCATAGAAATATCTAAGCAAAATATTAATAAAATAATCTGTATGGCTTCTATCAACTGCTTAGAGTAAATGCTAGAAGAAAGAAAGAATTTAAAGACAGAGTTTATCACTAAAAGGGAAGCAGAGCATAAAGACTTAGAAAATTCTCAGCCTGGATTTTCTTCTCCATCTAAGACTCCCATAATGCATATGTTATTTAGCTTGATGGTGTTTCACTATTTCTTTATGTTCTGTGTACTTTTCTTCATTCCTTCTTGTTTCTTCTACTGAGATCAGATAAGTTCAATTGTCCTATCTTCAAGTATTTTCAAGAAAAGAAGACTTTTTTCCTCTTTGAACAAATCTGCTGTTGAGCAACCCTACTACATTTTTCATTGTAGTTACTGTGCCTTTCCAATCCAGAATTTTCATTTATTCCCTTTCTGTAATTTTCTTTGTTAAAAATGCTCATTTTGTTCATATATTAGTTTTCTGATTCTTCTGGGTTGTTTTTATTTTTGTCCATGTTTTCCCTTAGCTCTTTGACTATACTTCAAACAGTTGTTTTATGGACTTAGTCTAGTAAGTCTGATGTCTAGGTTCTACTGGGGATGATTTCTGTCAATTATTTTGTTCTTTTGAATAAGCCATGTCTTACTGTTTCTTTGTATACTTTGTACTTTTTGTTGTTCATGACAATAGGGTATTTGATTATTATAATGTGGTAACTGAGAACATATTCTCATTCCTTCCGGTAATGCTTTTGAAAAGTTTAATTGTTGAAGGATATAAGGCATTTGTTTAGATATTTTTCCAAACAAATTTAGTCAAGACTGTCTGGTTGTGTATGCTCAGTAAAGATGCTGTTCCTTTAGCTTGCATTAACTAATGTTTTGGCAAAGGTTTCTTTAATTATTGGAGTATTTTGAAGATGGCATTTTCTTGATGTCTGTTTGTTTGTTTGTTGTAAACCTTTGAATTTTTTTCCAAAGCTCTTACACAGTTGATTCAGATAGCTGAATTTCTAGGTTTTTTCTTTTTCAATGTTTCTGTGGGGGAAGGAGAGCTTGCAATTTTCCAGCCTGATATTTTACTGATGTCACTTTCGCTTAAAACTTTTGAAAACATCTATGATTTCAAAAATAATACATACTAATTCATGAAAAGCCAGATGAGACACACAAAGATAGAACTAAATTCAAGAAGATTTTTAAAAGACTAAACACAATACACACACACACACACAAACGATTACTCAAACGTAACTCATTTCTAGAACTTCTCTGTACCCCCAAACAGTCCTCTTCACATCATTGAAATAGTCTGCTAATTTATACAACATTGTGACTAGGGGGTTTCCTGGCTGTATCTTTTCAGTATCTGTGATATTATGATTTTATATATATATATACACACACACACACACACACACACACATATACACACATAGGTTTTCATCCATAGTTCCTGGCTTACAACGCCCACAACCTTGTTATAGTTTTGTTATAATTAATGTTGGAGTGCTTTAGGCCTCAGAAACAGACCTGAAGAAACAGAATCCCTCTCTCTCTCTCTGACCTTTTCCTGTCCTTTTTCACCTATCCAAGGCAGGACTAATCTGATTATGGGGCGGAAGACCCTCATTCCAGAGGGTGTCCTGCCCAATATCCTAAAGGAAGAATGATAAACACAGAGGCCAAGACTGAACAGACAGGCCTTGCTGGGTTTAAACCACGCAGTTTTTCCAATCACATTTCTGTGTGGTTGTCAATCATGCCTATGTAATGAAGCCTCCATACAAACTCAAAAGGGTAGGGTTCAGAGAGCTTCTGGATAGCTGAGCATGTGGGGGCTCCTTGATGATTGTGCACAAGGAGGGCATGGAAGATCTGTGCCCCTTGCACCACACCTCACCCTATGCATCTCTTCTTCTGTATCCTATATGATACCCTTTATAATAACTGGGTAAGCGTAAGTGTTTTCCTGAGTTCCATTCCAACAAATTAACCAAACTGCAAAAAGGAGTCATGGGAACCCCAAATTGAAGCTTGTTGATCAGAAGTTCTGGAGGCCTACACATGTGACTGGTAGCTGAAGCTGGGGACTGGACGCCTAACCTGGGGAATCTGACGCTATACCCAGGTAGATGGTGTCAGAATTGATTTGAAGGACACACACCTGGTATCTGCTGCTTGATGTGTGTGAAAAAAAAACAAAAACACTTTTGGTCACAGACGTCTTCTTTAGTGTTGATTGTTGTTGCAGTGTGAGAACAGAGGACAAAAACGGTTTGACAGTTTGCTGAAAACAGTACCTGAATATAAAAAGCAGCCTAATTATCTTTCTAACATCACTTCCCTCATGTCATCCCCATTCTTACAGATTTCAGTCAAAATTTCCTGTCATGTCAAATAATAAACGGATAACTAGATATTACTCCTCCCCAAAGGGCTCAACTCTTTTTATCTGTTCCTATTTTCCAATAATTCTTAATATACATATAATATATAAATTAGTACATTTTATAATTCTTACCATTACAATTACTTTTATTCCTCTTTCTACTTTTATTACATTACTTTCTTCTAGAAATTATTTTTTTTTATTGTGGCCAGTTTATTTCAGGCTGAGATCAACTCATTCTTGTACTTTAAAAGTACTGAATTTAAAACAAATCTTTCAATGTTGCACACATTTAAATATTAATATATTCTTCTTTTCTAAATATTACCTTGTATAAATCCTCCCAACTAAAAGGTATGACTCATAAGAGGAGAAAAATAAATGAGGTAAGCTGCTGTAGGTAACTTCCTTATACCAAATTGAGTCTGTTTTCATGCAATTCTATGTTAAAACTATTTTTGAAAAGGAAAGGGAGATGGTTTCTGAGATAATTTCATGATGTGCTAATTCTGGATTGAGTCAGAAAGAAGCTAAAGTCAGATCCTTTATAGAAAATTAACTCTTGAGGTGTACTTAGCTTATGATAAAATACACAGATTTTAAGGGTGCAGCTTGATGAGCTTTTATTTGAAATCACCATTGCAATCAAGATATTTGACTGATACTTTACCTTTTTCCAGAAAGGTCCTTTTATGCCCCATTCCCCTGCTCACACATCTAGAAACTAATAATTACATTTCTATTTCCATAGATTAATATGAAGTATCCTAGAACTTCATACAAATTAAAACATAAACTACTCCATTTGCTCTGGCTTCTTTGTCTCATAATTTCTTTGAAATTCAACCATGATCTTGCATGTTTCAGAAGTTTGTTCATGTTATAACAGAGGAGTATTTCAATGAATGAGTATATCAGTTTGTTTATCCATTCACCTATCAAGGACTGGTTCTTGGTTTCCAGATTGTAGAATAAATTTATGAATAATACTGCTATGAACATTCATAGACAAGACTATGTGGTAAGTTCCTAGGACTGAAATTGCTGGATCATAGCGTAGGTATATGTTTAACTTGATAAGAAATTATAGTTACACACCCTAATTTTTCTCATGACATTTTACTCTCCAGTTCATCCATTACCCTCAACTCCATTTGATTTCTATAACCTCTAAGTCTATCCTCAACATTCTTTTAAGAAGTTTCTACTTTCCTTATCATTGTATACGCTTCCCCCTTTTAATTACATGTTGAATCCTTCCCTCATTTAGGCTTGAGAAAAATGTCCTTAAGTGTCGTAAACTTGCATGAAACCCACTTACTCATCAAACCCCACTTATGACTTCCCTTAGAGGACAAGGGACATTTCAGCTCAGTTATACACTGCTATTCTCAATTCCTGCCATTTTTTTCTCTTCCTTTGCCCCCTGGCCTAGGTCTCCAGCTCACTGAAAACAGCCTCCCCTGATGAGCACACCATTGTTATGTAATAGCCTAACCCTTACCTCTCACCTATCAGGGGGTGCCAAGCCTGCAGACTCACTCTGCTTTCCTCATAACTGCCCTGAGGAGAAGGCTGAAGACTGAGGAGTCCTCTTCCTGCCTCCCATTTGACTGCCTTTTCTTTGGTCAAAGGCTTCCTTATTCATGGGACCTGCCTGGGTCCAGGACCCCTTGACAGGTGCTCTCTGGCTGCCTGTCCTCTGGGCACTCTTGTCCCAGGTCTATTGTTTTCATGACCCACCAGGATGGCGCTTCACTTCCTCAGAAATTGTGATCCCCAAGAAAGTGCCTCACAAGAGGGGTGGAATTGAGATGCCAGACCAGCTCTCTTACAGCATGCGTTTCCGGGGCCGAAGACACGTGATTTACATGAAGCTCAAGAAGAACATGATGCCCAGACATTTACCTGTTTTTACTGATAATGACCAAGGGGCCATGCAGGAGAACTACCCTTTTGTCCCACGAGACTGTTACTATGACTGCTACCTGGAAGGGGTTCCAGGGTCTGTGGCCACATTGGACACCTGCCGTGGAGGTCTGCGTGGCATGCTGCAGGTGGATGACCTGACTTACGAAATCAAACCCCTGGAGGCTTCTTCCAAATTTGAGCATGTAGTATCTCTGCTTGTGTCAGAAGAAAGACCAGGAGAGGTTAGTAGATGTAAGACTGAAGGGGAAGAGATAGATCAAGAATCTGAAAAGGTAAAACTGGCTGAGACTCCCAGAGCAGGCCATGTTTATTTGTGGAGGCATCATAGAAAAAACTTGAAACTTCACTACACGGTTACTCATGGATTATTCATGCGCAACCCTAATATGTCACACATAATAGAGAATGTAGTGATTATTAACAGCATCATACATACCATTTTCAAACCAGTTTATTTAAATGTCTATGTACGTCTTTTGTGCATATGGAATCAAAAGGATGCAGTAAAATTAATTGGCAGGCCAGGCCACGTTGCTGTAGATCAGTTTGGTTTGTGGAAATATTACACGGTGTATCAAAAAATTTCACATGATACCTCAGTTGTTTTTACATCAGCTCGACTTGAAGGCAGTGAGTGTTATGCCAACTTTGATGGAATATGCAACCCCAACTGGGGAGCAATGTTTGTGTATTTAATGAGGTATCACCTATTTAGGGGGGCATGTGTTACAGCACATGCACTAGGTCATAACATGGGCTTGAGACATGATTCTGTTGGTTGTTATTGTTTTCGACGAACCAACTGTCTCATGGCTTCTGTTCCTGATCTTAATGATATGATGAGCAATTGTTCTTATGAAGTAATTCAACGCAAGTTTAATCAATGGGATCCTTGTCTGAGTTCTCCAAATGTTCCATACACTAATTTTCCATACGTAGCTCCTCGTTGTGGAGACAAGATCAAAAATCAGAGGGAAGAATGTGACTGTGGCTCCCTTAAAGACTGCGCCAGTGATAGATGTTGTGAGACCTCTTGTACCCTTTCTCTTGGCAGTGTTTGCAATACAGGACTTTGCTGCCATAAGTGTAAATATGCTGCCCCTGGAGTGGTTTGCAGAGACTTGGGTGGTATATGTGATCTACCGGAATACTGTGATGGGAAAAAGGAAGAGTGTCCAAATGACGTCTACATCCAGGATGGGACCCCATGTTCAGCAGTATCTGTTTGTATAAGAGGAAACTGCAGTGACCGTGATATGCAGTGTCAAGCCCTTTTTGGCTACCAAGTGAAAGACGGTTCCCCAGCGTGCTATCAAAAATTGAATAGGATTGGTAACCGATTTGGAAACTGTGGGGTTATTCTACGGCGAGGGGGAAGTAGACCTTTTCCATGTGAAGAAGATGATGTTTTTTGTGGAATGTTGCACTGTAGTGGTGTCAGCCACATTCCCGGTGGAGGTGAGCACACTACATTTCGTAATATATTAGTATATGACATAAAAGAAGAAAAATGCTTTGGCTATGAAGCACACCAGGGGACAGACTTGCCAGAAATGGGGCTGGTAGTGGATGGTGCAACCTGTGGCCCAGGGAGCTACTGTCTTAAACACAATTGTACTTTTTATCAAGACCTGCATTTTGAGTGTGATCTTAAAACATGCAATTACAAAGGAGTATGTAACAACAAAAAACATTGTCACTGTCTGTATGGGTGGCAACCACCAACATGTGAACTGAGAGGAAAAGGGGGTAGTATAGATAGTGGCCCTCCACCTGACAAGCAATATCGTATTGCAGGCAGCACACTTGTAAATACAAACCGAGCACTAGTTTTAATGTGTATTCGTTACATCCTTTTTGTGGTTTCGCTTCTCTTTGGTGGCTTTTCACAAGTAATACAATTTTAGGGAAGAGAAAGGGAAAGAGCCCACACAATGGAGTAAATTACATTGACACTTACTGGGAGATATAATCAATAGTCACTCTGACAATTACATCATCTTTTAGCAATTCAGATGTCATCTTGAAATAAAATCACTTGGCAATTTAAAAAGGTTTGTGTGTTTAAATTTACTTAACACTTCATGTCTGGTCATATTCTCAGTACTTCTATAGATGATGGCAGAAACTCCTAGATTCACTAACAAGAGGACTTGTACTCATTTAAGATTTGAGGTCTAATGTTTTCTAGATACCCCTGTGGCAAATCCTGTTTGCACTAATATGCATTTGCTTTGCTTTAACACTCTTAAGGTCTTTTTCTTTTTCTTATTTTTTGAGACAGGGTCTCACTCTGGCACCCAGGCTGCCAGGCTGGAATGCAGTGGTGCAATCTTGGCTCACTGCAACCTCTGCCTCCTGAGTTCAAGCAATTCTCCTGCTTCAATCTCCTGAGTAGCTGGGATTACAGGCACACACCACCACGCCTGACTAATTTTTGTATTTTTAGGAGAGAGAGGGTTTCACCATGTTGGCCAGACTGGTCTCAAACTCCTGGCCTCAAGTGATTCACCTGCCTCGGCCTCCCAAAGTGCTGGGATTACAGGCGTTAGCCACTGCACCCAGCCTTAAGGTCTTTTTCTGATTGGTTACATTTGAGATGTTTGTTATTTGTCCATTTTATTGTTAGTGTTAAACAAATAAACATAAAAGGCTACTTTGGCAGTTATACGGTAGGAAGATTTTAAAAATCTTTTGTGTCATAGGCACCTTGAATTTCAACAGTGGTTCTACCAACTGCTGATTGTGTGATTATAGGCAAAGTCTTAATATTTCAGAGTTTCAAGGTCCACATTTTACATTCCCAGTTGAAATGTACTTTTCCAAAGCATTGTGACAATCAAAAGAAAGCACTTAGAAAAGCCTGAAACATTTTCGGCACTTGGTACCTGCTGTCTGCTATCATTTTCATTATTCTCAGTATTTCTGCATTGTGTTAAGTCTGGGGAATCCCATATGTAATTTCTCTGGCTTTTTGTCTTTACCGTTAAACTATTACAGAAAGGGTCATTAGTCACTGATAAATCACTTCTCAATTTCTCTGGAAATTAAAGGTATGGGACATCATATTTTAAATCTCCAGGAATTGCCTAAGCGCAGCCTATCTATAAATTACAGGATGGAACTGACACTCTGATAAATGTACAGACACAAAATCTTACCTAAAGGGAAACAGGAAGAATCACTTCAGAAATAGTGCACTAAGGTCGGGCACAGTGACTCATGGCTATAATCCCAGCAATTTGGGGGCCTGAGGTGGGAGGATTCCTCGAGGCCAGGAGTTTGAGACCAACCTGGGCAACATTGTGAGACTCTGTCTCTATAAACTATCAAAAAAAAAAAAAAATACCCAGGCATGGTGACATACACCTGCAGTCCTAGCAATTCAGGAGTCTGAGGAGGGAGGATCAGTTCGAGACCAGCCTGGGCAACATAGTGAGACCTTGTCAACACAAAATATAAAGAAATTGGCTAGGCATGGTGTCACGTGCCTGTGGTCCTAGCTACTCAGGAGGCTGAGGCAGGAAGATCACTTGAGGCCAGGAGTTCAAGACCAACCTGGGCAAGATAGCAAGACCCTGTCTCTAAAAAAAATTTAAAAATCAGCCAGGTGTGACAGTGTATCTCTATAGATCCAGCTTCTTGGGAGGCTGAGGCAGGAGGATCACTTGAGACCAGGAGCTGGAGGTTACAGTGAGTCATGATCCTACCACTGCACTCCAGCTGAGTGAAAGAGTGACACACTGTGTGTGTGTGTGTGTGTGTCTGGGTGTGTTTTAAAAACTTTTCCCTTGTTTTTAAGGCTTGTCATATCCAACAAGAGGTGATGTTCCAGGTCAAATAATAAAAGGGAGCTGGAGATGTGGAAGAAAAGAAGCAAGGGGGACTTTAAGAAGATAGGGATCGGGATAGAAGGGAGGTGAGAATCAGAGGCATAAACTGAGGTAGACAGAAGGGAGGAGACCTTTGGGAAAGGAAGACCATGGAAGTTGTTGAAAACAGGACTCAAGACCAGAGACTGTTCAAAATATTTCTTTTCTTGGTTTCTTCATACCAATTAAAGTAAGTTATTCATGGAGTGTCAGCTATTCTGCTACCCTTTTCTTCTAAGGTGACACAAAAATGCACAAGTTTGACATGCCCCAAGTAACCAAAGGCAGTGCATTTCAAATTTATACCTGATGAAATCACGCCACTTAAGAATTTAACAGATCGATCAACATTGCACCAGACCATATGTCTACACAGATCTGGCCAGGTGTTTGGGTTGAATAGGAGTTTCCGTAGTAGAAGAAATTTGAGATAATAGAAGAGTCTTGTCCCACCTTAGGAAAGTTGCCTAACCTCTCTGCACATCTAAAGAACTCTGAAAGACGGAAGGAAAATGCTGACTTCAGTCTGACAAAAGGGTACCTAGAAAAAAGTCAAAGCATGCAACCACCATGCTCGGAAAGAAAGTCAGGTGATGGGATGATCTGTGCGGCAAACCACCGTGACAGTGTTTACCTATGTAACGAACCTGCATGTCCTATCCTGCACATGTACCACTGACCTTAAAATAAAAGTTGGAAATCAAGAATAAAAATTTAAATGAGGGAAAAAAAAAAGAATCAGAGACCAAGAGCAGGGCTTACCTCTCCACCCAAGGAAATTAGGGTTCTTTGATAATGCTGTCTTTGACACAAAACTGGGCAGTGTTGGCGTTTTGTCCAAAACTAGTCCAAGTAACAGCACAAAATTATTAAATATGTATATAGTTTTTTTTTAAGTGACTCAGATAGAGGTTAAAGGCTTTATTCAATTGAACTACATGAGGGAGTACCTGAAGACCAGGTGATATCACAAGTGAAGCAGGGTCAAGGTTTTTACAAGATGGGAATGTTTTGAGTAGCTGTCCTTGTCCTTTCAATTTTACCATCAGTGTTCACCTTAACCAAAACTCATAGATGGAGACTATTCATATTTCCTTGTCCCTTCTTTGGAGTCTAATAACCAACAGAACAATAATTCTGAGAACTGTCTTTACAAACCTTGTGGGTTTTTGGATAGCCATGGGCTGTGAGAGGTATATAGTTTTCTGTTGTTGTTGTTGTTTTTTAAAGGGTTGTGGAGAGGGCGCTGGGCACGGTTGCTCATGCCTGTAATCCTGGTACTTTGGGAGGCCAAGGTGGGAGGAATGCTTGAGCCCAGGACTTTGAGACCACCTTGGGCAACATAGCAAGACCCCATCTTTATAACATTAATTTTATTTTAACTTTAAAAAAATAAAGAGAAGAAGGAAAAAGAAAAAGGACAAAAGTGGGAGTCAGGGAGGACCAAGAGCACTTGCTATAATGTTTGTTTTAAATCTTTTGCACCTTCATCCCAGGAGGTCAACACTGCTGCACATATCCATTCACAGTTACCATTGCGTTGGGTGGTTCCCAGTGGCTCCCAAGTGAATCCCCTAGTTTCTCCATATAATCCTCCATGCCTCTACTGGGGCTCAGCAGCCTTACCTCCCCCTGCTATCCAGGGTCAATTACTCCTGCCAAAATGACTCTTCTTTTTACCTGCTTGTCCTTGAACAGAAGATGTCCCAGATGCCCTGAGGGCAGCTTGCAGGTCTATGGAACTTATGCTGGGTCCCGTGGCAAAGATGCATTCTCTTTGTGGACCAAGACCTACCTAGACAACAGATAGTTGCAGAGAGGGAAGCAGATCAGTGGATCATCAAGTGTGATGATAAGTGAGGCCACTCAGCTTCCCTTTCTTGGTTCTGGGCCCCATATATTCTTTCTGTTGCATACACAACACCTTGTAGGAATCTCTGACTAAATATCCACAATGCATTGTGAAGGCTGGCACTCAATTCTATTCTTTCAGAATATTGTTTCTGAGCTGGCACTCTGGCCCTGCCTTCTGCAGGCCATTCTAAGCAGTCTAGAAGAATAGATGCTACTAAATATTTGATATATGATACAAACAATATAATTCATTGCTACATACCATTCTTGCACCTCATACACTAAAGAGTGAATGAATCCTCTATTCATATGCCAAGTTACATGAGATTCCATGCTTAAAGATCCCACAATCCATATACCCCCAGTAGTGATGCTGGCTCAAGTTCTGCAGACAATATCATAACTAGAATATGTATATTTTCTTGTGTGAACTAATCTCTGGCCCTCCCAGGATAAAAGGTGCACAAAGTAGTCAATGTCTCACTAATCTGCTCTTTGGTTTCCTCGAAGAATAGTACCTTCCCAGAAACTCAGCCTTGATCTGTGTCACTGACAAGTTGGACATTCATGGCAGAAGTGTCTTGATTAATTCTCTTGGCAAGTGGGAGTCCATGCTATTGAGCCCAATGTACCTGTATCTCTGCCACCATGGCCACTTGTTTGTGTGCCCCTTGAAGAACTCATATATATAGATAGCTCTCAAGAGTGTGAAGACCCAAAATAATGGCTAAAGCAGAAAGCTTTTTTACCTTTAGAAAAAGAACAATACATTTGTGAAGAAATGACAAAAGGATCTAAGCTAGGGACAGTGAATTCCAGGGAAGTCACTAGGAGACATATTGGTAGGGAGGAGGAATTATAAAGCTAGGGAGAGATAAGAGTTACTTTATTTGTACAGGCCTATTGAAGCAACAATTTCCAATCTTTGGGGATAGGATTATTTTCTTGTCCTGGTACAGGGAAGGCATCTTTCTCCATGGAATTTTTATGGCTTGTTATATGTGGGAAAAGGCAGGTCAAATAGTCACTTCTGGAAATACAGCTTCCCAAGTGCTTTGAGCATTGAAGTAATCAATATACTAATTTGGCATATTTTAGAGAAGCAAACTTTTAACTCCTTTAATTTCCCTGTCTGAAACTTCCCTAACAGTTTCAAATTAAAAGCTGAGTTAGTGTTTGTGGAGAGAAGAGTTGTGTTAGTAGCTGAGTGGCAAGGGGTCTGAAAAGGGATAGAAGAACACAGATTAGAAGGAGAATTAATAAGCAGAAAAGAACAACTCTAAACACATTTACCCATACTGCATTCAACCAATTTCCTATCCCTGGCAATGGGTCAGTCCAGTTGAACGGTTTAGCCTCATTTATAAGATGAAGAGTGTTTATTTTGTCTTTCAAAAAGTTCAGATTAGATTCTATTTGTCCCTAGTGATTTACACATAAGCAGCGTTCTTCACCAATGATTGCTCAAGCTCCTCCTTCTTGGGCTGTCATTGTATCCAGGACGTGGTGATTCTGAAGTACAACAGAGGCTAAACTGTTAACTTCTGATTGGAGTCTTCTCAGTGCTTGCATAGTAATACTGACTCCTGTTCTATTACTATGGAAACATTGAGAATTGCCCTTTCCCTAAGTTCCAAAGCCTGGGAAAATGGACCTCAGCATGGAAAGCAACTTAGAATTGTGACATATAAGTGGATTTTCTATAAAATCTCATTTAGTATGCGTGTGTGGCACTACTCTATAAACGAAGGAGCCCAAGTTTATAATTTGGCTGGCATTGAAGGAGGAGTACCTGGTGGCAAAGGCGTTAGGTATCTGAGTCCCCATCATTCTGACCATGTAGGTGGGAACCCTTCATAGACCTTGTCACCACACAAGATAAAAAGACCAGTGTGGTTCACAAATAACGTCAGAGTGAAACTCGTGACCCTACAGATTGGGGTTTGTTGTGCTTTGTCTTCCGTCATATTGGCATCTGTGTATCTGTATGTGCCCCTGTCAATCCGAAGGAGTAGAATAGATTGCAGAATATCACTTTAGTTTGGTTTTGGCAGCTATAGGGCTTGATTTTGTCACCTGGCCAAGTTATTCCACATTTTTTAAATACTCACCATGCTATCACCATGTAATCTTTGGTGCCTATCAGTCTAATGAGAGGAGCAAGTGAGTAAATCCAAGATGCACAGGGCTGACTTCTGGGCCATCCATAACATGTGGTAATGTGGCAAGTGTTTGTACCATAAGAGTCAGTGTCAGGACCATTTGTGACCTTTGTGAGAGGCTTATGTGTGTCATCTGTGGCATCAAGTCACAGGGTTTGATTGTACTACTGCCTTGGGAAGTTACCTATGAAAGGTCCTGCACCATCTCTGCTTTCAGTACAAAGGGAAAAATCCCTTTCTAATATCTTTACCTAAACAAATGACAGTCCTCAACCTTCTATACAGGTGTCCAACTCACCAGAAAGAGAAGTAGTGTGACGTTGTTTTCTTTTCATGGAAGCCATACCTTTTCATGCGTCCGTGCTCCAGACTTGACCCACCAGGCACTTGCATCAGCAGGAACAAAAATAAGTTCAGATAATTTTGCATAATCTAGATGCTGATATACCCAGCAATCAGATGGCTTAGTTCATGTGGCCAGGGTTTGGAAAACTCATGCAAAGCGATGTCAGTTCTGTGCCTAAACTGTTAAGAAAACAGTAAGGGTTAATAACAATAAGACACAGTTTGAAAGAAAGTCCATAGTGGAGGATCACAGGGAGAATTGAATAGACTGAGACAGTCTCCAGTCAGCTTTTTCAATAGGTGCTCAAAGAACAAAGAAGACTTTGTGAAGAAAAGAATAGAGTTTTTTGAAGTTTTCTTTGGGGGGAAAGTAGAGAGACCCAGTTCCTGTTATACTAACAATGTACAGCCTCACTTGGGCCCCAACACCACAGAGAAGTTCCATGAGGACTGGGGAAGCTGTCATGCTCATTCACACAACATTTCTCATCAGTTGAGAGTTGTTTTCACATGCGTTAACTCCTTCTTGCTTCCAGCCTGCTCCATGAATGGGCTGAGCTCACCCCCGTAAAGTAGAATGCCATTAGTGTACACAGTTGTCATCAGTACTACAGACAACCTCAAGGTTCAGCCTAAGAGGATACAGGCAGGTACCACTAGAATCTGCTGTACCATACTTTCCAGCCCTAAATATCTTTACTTTTACTCTCATTTCCCTAGGATTGTATTTTCCAAATAAACCATTTAGATTTATTCCTTGCTTCAGCATATTTTGTCTAAGGAACCTGGGTGCAGTAGATGCTGAAAGCCCACCCTACATCTTCTTGTCCCACTTGAGTTCACTTGCAGCCACAGTAGACAATCTTCATGCTCTGAGAGTTTACTACTTCACGTGCTTATATCTCAGATATTCCTTTCCTTACAGCTTTCTCCTGAACCATGGAGTATTAATCAAAGGTGTGTTTCACATGACTTCTCAGAAAGCCCACAGGGATGACTCCAGTAATACACAGAGAAAACTTGTTCATTAGTCTACCCTGTTTTGTGCTTCCCCAGAAAACTAACTCCACCTAAATCCTGTCTCTGAGTCTGCTTTTTGGGCAATCCAAATTAATATAGAAGGTAAGACTCTATGCTTGTTATAAAAGGGTTAATTCTACCCACCAATCCTGATATAATTGACTGATATAGCTCTAATTAACTCAATGAATATAAAATAACTATGCAGCTTTTCTTAAAATAAGAATATTGCAAAATGCACTGCTTCTTGTAAAAATTTACAAGTAAAATAAGGTGACTCTAACAAATTAACTTTAAAATACAATACAGGATACCAATTTACCAGCAAAGCAGTGATAAAGGATTTATTCTATGAAGTGTATCAGGACAACAGGCTACCCATTTGGAAAAGTATACAATTAGATACCTATCTCATTCCTTATAGCAAAATAAATTCCACAATTAAGCATAAGAGTTGAAACCAACATAATCCCAGAAAAGTAATCTCAAGCAGAAATACAAAACTCAGCAAATATAAAAGAACATTAGGCTGACAAATTTTACTTTAATCAACTTCAATGGCTTTTTACCATAAAGCTTTTCAAAAAAGAACCAATAAACTGGAGCAGCTATCTTTTGTCTCCATATGGATGTGTACACTTACAACATGTGGAGCTTTCTCTGATTTGACCAGATTGTATTCTTGATTCACTCCTCCCCCCTTGTATGGCTCCAGTAGCTGTCCTTTGCTTCTTTTTGCTAGCACATTGTTGGACCCTTTCCATCTCTAATTCCTAGAGGACATCAAATCATAAAGGGGTGACCACAAAGTGACGGGGCACACAAGTGGAACACTTACCATTTCATAAGGAATGCTTCTACGAAGATATAACATTTAACCTCTATTGAGAGAAAACAGGAGTTTTCCAGGGCAAGGGAGTAGGGGCAGGGTGGTAAACAGCATTTTGGGAATGGGGATTTCATGTACAAATATGCAGAGAATGACACAGCCAAATATATTGTAAACATAAAACAGGTAGAAGACACAAAGTTGGCAAGTGTAATAAAAAATGATATCCAAAAAGTTTTTTGACTCTATTTACAGAGTGTCATTCAGAAGTTAACTGATCAATACAAATGGTATCTGATTCACTCTGTTTTCAAGAGACAGGCTTTCCAAAAACACTGAGAATAGACTGAAGGGAAGATACACTGGAGGACAAAAGACCAGCAAAGTGCGCCAGGTTCAAACAGCAGCATTTTAAATAAACACATTTTAAATATTCAAAGTTTAATTTTGAGCAAGAGCTCTAGAAGTTAAAAGAGAGGATCAGAATGACATCATCAAGGTATCAAAATATTATTTTTGCTTTTCATAATTAATTCATGTATTTAATACTCCATTCAAATTCATTGCTTCATTTAAGTATTTACTGTGTGGTAAGCACTGTGCACTGTTCAAGCTATTGATGACACAATGGTGAGCAAAACAGCTAAAACTACCCCACCCTCATGGAGATTATATTTTGGTATGCAAAGCAAATGCTCCAAAAGGATATCCAAACTGCCAAATTAAAACAAAGAGCTAGGAAACACACAGGGAGCAAGTCAAGAGCTTTTATCAGACAAACAACAATTTTTTATACTTTAAAAAATTCAGTATTTCTCTCTTTTGGTAACCAAATAAACCCAAAGACTTGGGTGGGACAAATATTATTATGACCTCTATCCCTTTTTAGATTTTGAAGCAAGACGTCAGAATACGTAAGTAATTTTCCCACATTGATAAATGTCAGTAGAGAGGTAAGCTTCACCCCTGGACACTCTGATGCAGAAACATCTCATGCCTTTCCCATAAGTCATATCTAAGCACGAGAAACAACAAGGACTAAAGGGAGGGAAGGATGTAGCTTCAGTTGCTGCTTAAAACAATGAACAATAGATAGAAACATGTTAAGAATAACCTGCACTTAATGACAATGTTTGTGGTACTGACGTAAGGGAAGACCTTTGCAGCTTTCTACAAATGGTCAAAAATGTGCTCAGTTTCAGGGATGTACTAACATTTCTGCTGCGAAGAGACTGAAGTGTAATAATGCATGGAATATTAAATTAGAGACATTTTCTTAACCTGATGAATAAGCCTTAGTTTCTTTGGGACCAGAACATTGTCATAGATACATAAGAAGCCCAACAGTAAACAGGAAAATCAAAACAGACAAGAAGGAATCACAATCAATGGCAAAAAATTCTCTTTGCAGATGCTGGGCCACTGTCAATACTGCCCCCACAGCCTCTGTGCAGGCAGTAGGGTGGGGACCACCCATAGCCACAGTTGCAGTGATGTTTGTTATTGCAGATCTCCTTTATATTGCAGGTCTCAGGAAGGCAGATGTGTGACAAGACAGACAGACTGACACTTCTTGTGGATACAGATCTTTCCTGGGCCACAGACAGTACCATCTTTCACTTCACCAATGTCAGATATGTTCATCCTTAAATGATAGTCAATACCCCAGCAGGTGACACCATTGATATGAGTGTGCTGCAAAGTAAAATGATCTTGGAGAAGAGGAATGTCTCTCACATTCTCACATTGAACTCTCCCACAAAAGACACCAGAGATATGACATTTTAGGTATGTTGTACCATTTATACCACAGTGACCAAAACGGTTTCCCTGAGAGTTGATTTCTTTATAGCAATTCTCAGATGCACTTTTTGCATCTTTACTAAAAATCTCCCTGCAATGCTGGTCATGGTTATTACATCTCTTTTGATAGCAGTAGGCACTGTCACTACAGGGGATCCCATCCTGCACATATCTATCTTCTGGACACTGAAGGGATGCTCCATTGCACCATTCTGGAAGGTCACATTCATTGACCTCTTGTCTACAGAGTTCCCCTGATGGCATGAACTTGCAGTCTTTGCAACAAAGCCCAAAAGCACAGGCAGCCCCAGGCTTTAGAGTGCAGTTCAACGGACAACAGGCGTCTTGTTCACACTGCTGTACAGATCCACAGTCACACTGCTCTTCTCTTTCAACCACACCATTCCCACAGCGCTTTAGCATAAAGATTTCCCCCAATCTTGGAGGATTATGCAGACATGATCCCTGGTTTAAGGTGGTCTTCATAAAATCAGCGTAACTGCAATTGGTGAACTTCTCTGCTGGCACTCTAAAAGTATTCATGATGCAACCTCTTTCTCCACAAAAACAGAATTCTTCATCATGCTGCATACTCAACGTATGACCTAACTCATGGGCCACAGTGTTGGCAAAAAGAGACCAGGTATCTCCTTGAAAATTATCAACTCCACAATCAATAGGTGGACGGCATATTCCTGCAACATAGGCTAAGCCAAGTATACTTATAAGTGAATTTTTTATGAACGTATGTGCAGCATCATGTTGCAGCTGGGAACGACTGATTTGTTTCCATTGAGAGAAATCATTTAGGAACTGTTCCGTGCTTGTCATTGGGAAAACATTTCCTTGATTCCAAATTTCAATTCCAATCAAAATTATATAAGTACCTAACTGCTGATACATGGAATCCACTATGTTGACAACAAGAAATACATCCTCTTGCACCTTTGAGATATTGCTTTGAGAGTAAATGAAGAAATCATGGTTCACCACAATAACCAGCTCCAGAAACCATGCATGAGTCCACCAGTCACCAGCAAATTTTGGTTCCAGAGCTGAGTTCTCAGCCTCTTCAAATTCCAACTGTTGGCGTGCTACTTCTTTCTCTGTTAAGCTACATCTCATAGCTGGGAATTGTGTCTCATTACTGTTTACTTTGTAAACCAGGTGTTCAAATGTGGCAGAGTGCCTGATGGGTTCAATTTCATGAGTGAGGCCATTTATTTTTAATACTCCTCAAAAGCCCCCACAACAAGCACTGAACACAACCAGAGACTCAGGGGCCCCCTCCACGTAACCATGATAGTAACAGTCATCTGGGATGAAGAGCTAATCCTCCAGGAGTGCACGCTCATCTGTGTAGGTGAACACTGGGCGGTGTCTAGAAACTAAGAGCTTCTTAACCCTAATATGAACAATGTGTTTCTGGCCCCCAAACCGCAGACTATAGGAGAGCCATCCAGGAGCCTTTGCACTTCTGCCCCTGCTGATCACCTTCAAGGGGATCACCATTTCTGGGGAAGTAAAATGCTGGAAGGGCCCAGCCTGACAGTAGCCAGAAATGGACAAAAACACCCCAAGCCAGAGCAGCAGAAGAGTGACCCTGATGTACACTAGGGTCCCATCCACTGCCATTATGAAGCTGTCATTATGGAGCCATCTGTCCAGAGCAGAAGAGGACAAGGTGTGAGGCACTGCTGGACTGGCTCCTCCCTCTAAGCTGCTCAGGATGCAGGGCTGACCCTATGGATCTGTGTCCTGGCAGAGCAATGTTGGAAGTAAAAATAAAAAGATGGGTTGGAAAGGTGATAAGTAAGGAAATCAGGAGAGAAAAAGAATGGAGTGGTGAAAAACTGGTTGATGAATCAAGAAAATGCATTGGATTTGCTTTTAGTAAATGAGGGTGGGGAGTTAGGGGGTATAGAGGAGACAACGTTGGCCACATGGTGATAATAGTTGAAGTTGGAAGATGGGTACTTAAATAGTTATCTCAAACTTTACAGGCAGTATGAAAATGTCCATAATAAAAAGTAAAAGCAAAAGTAAAGAAACTTTAGAGTAGGGTGGATCTATATCTCAATTTGTCCAGGATAGTATTAGTTTATGCCTGTTGCCCTTGCAATAACTATCGATAGTGTCTTCTTTGGCTGTCAAAACTGGAGACATCAAAAATAATCACAATTCTGTGTCAAATTGCATCAGTCTTATGATTTACTTTAGTTTCTTTATCTCAAAGTTATTTACTATTCCACATTGTGTTCATCTTTACTTATAACTTTATTAGACTGCAAGATTCTTGACGGCGTGGTTTATGATTTTCATTTATTTTAGTATCCTCTATAATGTCTTGTATAGTTCTGTTTACAATGAAAAATGAAAATGGGAGGAAGGGTGGTGAAGTGTTTTGCATTATAAATTAATGCTACTAAAATGTATTCATATTGTATTATAATTTTCAGAAAAGAAAAAAATTCATGAAACACTGACATCCTTTAAGGGTATGGAGAACATAATGTTTTTCTCCCCAGTTACTGACAGGAGAGTCCCAAAGACAAAAGGAAAAGCTTTCAGAAGAGAAAATGAGAATCTGTGCAGTTTAAAGGTCTTCGGAAAAGGAACTCTTGTCTTATTAGGGCAAAACCACTGGAGATTCTGGTATTTTAGGATTGCCAGGGAAGAGTCCCAATGTTTGCTCAAATATATTTACCAACAGTTTTTGAAAGTGGGGAATTTCTGCACCTGTCATACAATCTGGCTGGCAACACTCATCCATTTCTTTTTCTATTTATTAAACAAGTCTTTATGTGTTTGGAGCATACATAGTGCAGGACATTGTGCAGATATTAGAGAAAGAAAATCAAAATACAGAGCATTAAATAAATTATCAATTTAGTGCAGAAACTTGTGGCAGGACTAAGAATAAGCTTTAGCAGGCCTATAATATTGTATTCAATATTTTATATATTTTGTGCCTTTTTTTTTGCTGAGGAGAGTGTCCATATATTTCATCATAGTCTCAAATGACTGTCAAAAGTGAGGCTAATAAGCACTGAGCATGTGTAGAAACAAACAAACAGGTAATTGTAATATGATCAAAACCAGATTAATCTGAAGATAACAAAGTTTATGCTTCAGGGATCCTCATTGTACAGACCTCCATAAAGACCCTGAAAGGGGCTCCTCAATGGACTTTAAGAAACTCCTCAAATTATGAGTGATCAAAATTAGTCACTATACAAGAAAAATCAGAAATATTATAACTGAAAAACTCTGAAATATTATAACTCATACATAAAAGACTTAATAAAGGCTTTCTAAAATTTGACAATAGTAAATTTAATTATTTATCTCACTACCAATAACAAGCTATGAGGCTGAATTTTCTTTTCTAAACCATTAATAATACAAAATAAATTTTTATTAAACATACCAGGGAAAGGCAAATGCCTTTCAGTTCTTGCCGTAGAAATTATAACAAAATAATTCTCTTAAGGGAGACAATTAAATAAGAAGCAATTTAAAAACTGTAGGGAAAAGGTATCATAGAAGTGAGTCAGGAAGTTGATTAATATAAATATGAAGGGATTAAATTTTTTGATGTTTATGGTGTTTTCAACCTTTTAATATTTATAATTTGTTGCAGCTTCTTTCTTATGCTAAATAAATCCTCATTTTCATACTTATTTCCTGCAATTGTAACTTGGTATTATTTTTCTTAAAGTAGGGCCCTCATCTTGTACATGCATCAGGCCCAGCAACTTAATTTCACCTCTGACTGTGATCAACATATTGATGAAGGTAGGTGCCGTTTTTTATGAGAACAAAAAGGAAAAGCATTTAAATCAAGTTAATCTAAGACTTACATAGAAGATATAAAAATGAACATGCCTGACCCAACACCAATCATCTCCTGGATTTTGAATCTATTTCTAATCAATGCTTTCTTTGCCCTGAGTCAAGTTTCCTTATATTCTCTTCTTATACCTTCTCTTGTGCTTTCCGGAGTCTTCCTTTAAACACAAAAGGGAAGAGACAGAGAGAGAAAGAGAACCAACTCCATCCTGAACCTCTTCCCAGAAAGCTCCCTATGTCTACTTACCTTATTAAACCTGAGCTTTAATAGAATTTACTGCTTGCCTAAAGGCTTCCTCTTGAGAAACCCCATCCTCAGAAGTCACATGCACCACAAGGTCCAGAGTTCCTGTTCTCCACAGCCCACAACATCAACACCAAATCATTTATCCTGCAATATCTGACTACACTATTTTTTAGATGTCTCTTCAACCACCCTTATCACACTTGGACAAAATTCAAAGACTTTGGCCCCTGACTAATAAAATTATTCTCCACCAAAAATTCTACCCTTATCTTAAAGTAATATTAGCAAGTATATAGAAAACCCATCTGAAAACAAGACGGGGTTTTTTTAAGTTTTTTTTTAAACCTCTTCAATTCGTCTTCAGTGTAATTCAGCCTACCCACTGATAGTCAAAATCTATACCTTGTCAACACACAAAAAATTTCATATATCCTAAGCAATTTACCAACAATTTTAGTTCTCCCACCTCTCCCTTACTCCTGCTATACCTATTTCTCAAACCCGAAGAGAACCCACTTTTGTCTTTCATTGTCTCCCATTTCACTCAGTGTTCTTGTCTTCCAATCCATTCGAGCTCTGCTACTAGTTTCATCCCTTCAAGCACTGTATGCCAAAATCTTTAACTCTCTAAAGTCCTAATTATAACACAAATTGTGGGGGGTGTGGGTGGGGGATGGGCAGGAACTGCATTAATCCTTCACATATTTTTTCCACTTCTACATCAAAGCTACCAATGCTACTCTGAAAAAAAAAAAATCACAAACCAATGTGTTTGTGAAAGTTTTAAAAAGAGAATATACAAATCAGAACTGAAATGGCTTGTCCTGGATCCCTAGCCTAAGGAATAGAGATATAAAATTCAACAGATATGTCAAAACTTCCTATGCCATATTGCTCTTTTCTTTATTCTCCTGGGCATTGCATTCCTCGTTTATGTATCGTGTTCTGAGTTTCCTCAATGTTCTGAGTTTCCTGATTTATGTATTGTGCCAGTAGCTGAAAATCCATTCTCATTGTCTTTCAATCACAGTAGAGTTGTTTAATCAAGTACCTTTCCTTTCTAATAAAAAGTATTTAAGGTTTTTTTTCTTTTTTTGTCCTAGATTGGCTATGTGGATGCTGGAAGATGGGGAAAACTTGTTTCAAGCTGAACATTATCCTTGCCATTAACTTGCCTAAAGAGGCTGGATTCATCTGAGTAGTTTTCATTACTGCAAGTTAGGCACCTTATTCCACAAGGTGCAAGTAGCATGGAAGAGAAAAGCAAAGTTCATAGACAGAGCTTCCAAGAACAAAGATCTCTGAATTGGGATGAAATTCTAACTGTCAGATTTGCTCCCTGTATCTCTCTTGATATGTTTTCTACTTACTATGGAGTGACAGTTGTTGTGGATGGGAGGATTGAAAATGGGAAGAACTAATCAAAGATATAATGTTGTGGAAAGGACTGATAAGCTACACAAACCTGCGTCATATTATTCTTTTTCTTGGAGCTCAGCATGAGAGCAGGCAATAATAGGAGAATAACTTTTAAAAAATCTTTAAAGCCAGACTCATTGTCTTCATTCCTAGGACTTACAGAGACCAAAGCTCCTGAAGTACCATCATTCTACCATGGATACTGTGAAGTGGTACCACCGTAAATCCACGTCCTCTAACGTCAGTGGACTGTCAAGTGAGCCAACAGCCCTCTTCTGCATGTTTGATAAACTCTTCCTTTCCCCACAGCTATTTCAAATTCATCAAGACCCCTCTCTACCCATCTTCCCTCTTATTCCAATGCCCTAATGCACTGTTTTCCTATCTGTCTGTCACTAATACCTGACCCATTAGAGAGTCATGGAAGTAATTCAGCTGGTTATAGCCTGCAGTTTTTGTTTTTTGTTTTTTGTTTTTTTTTGAGACGGAGTCTCGCTCTGTCGCCCAGGCTAGAGCGCAGTGGCGCGATCTTGGCTCACTGCAAGCTGGGCCTCCCGGGTTCATGCCATTCTCCTGCCTCAGCCTCCCGAGTAGCTGGGACTACAGGTGCCCGCCACCACACCCGGCTAATTTTTTTTTTTTTTTTTTTAAGCAGAGACGGGGTTTCACTGTGTTAGCCAGGATGATCTCGATCTCCTGACCTTGTGATCCGTCCGCCTCGGCCTCCCAAAGTTCTGGGATTACAGGCTTGAGCCACCGCGCCCAGCCACCTGCGGTTTTTTTCCTTAAGGAAATAGAAGAGAAATATCAGAAGGCATCCCTAGAAGATTCTTAGCAACTCTTGCACACACAGTGCCAAAAATTGGGGTTTAAGTACGTGTAAGGCCACAATGTACAATATAAAATGGATTTCTTTCTCTGGAATTATACATATACATATGCCAAATTCAAAGACAAAATGGTTTCTGGGCCTTTCACCATCTGAAACCACCTATATTTTCCTCTTCTCTACCTCACTCCCTCTCCAGTCTCAGTGGAAATGTGATCCTCCCCCAGATTCAGGTAGTAGCCCCTCGTGGTTCCAGGTCATCTCTCCCACATACTTGAGGACTGTTTCTATCAATTTTCTCCACACTCAACTGTATCTTCATCTTCTACTACTTTACCTATTCCTTACTGGCAATTGGGGTAACCACCTCATTCTGATTTTCCCAGGACTGTCCTGGTTTTAAATCTAAAAGTCCTGCACCCAGCAATCCCCTCAGTCCCAACCAAACTGAAACCAAACTTGATGAATGACTTACCGTCAGAAGAAACAGTAGTTTCCATGGCCCTTTCCGTCTAGATGTTTTGTACCACCCTTTATCAATGAACAAAGGTTTGTAGCTGTGACCACAGAACAAAGAGAAACATAAGCCCTTCCCCCTTTTGTCTCTCAGGTGACTAAATTGTAGATTTAGCTGCTTAGCAACAAGGATCTTTATCTTCTTAGAAAAATAATAATAGGCTCTCAAGAATATCTTGCTCTGATCCGACCATTTCTATACTTATTTCCAAATTCCATGTGATTGGAATTGGGTTGTCTCCTCACCTCCAGTCTATGTCCCCTGACAGCACAGGTTTGTAATTTTGCTGGTGCCATTGCATTGGTCTAGACTGTCTAATCACTTTTCCCATTGAACTGAATTATGGTAACTTTCTAGGGCAAGATCAAATTCCACTTCCATTATCAAATCTTTCCTAAATAATCCAGAAAACATTAACATCCTATAGCTCTCTTATAACACGCAACACATTTTTGTGTGACAAAATTTATATCCTGGCTATTTTCTGTTTTATATTTGAGCTTTAGATGCTGGAGAGGATGTAGAGCAATAGGAACACTCTTACACTGTTGGTGGGAGTGTAAATTAGTTCAACCGTTGTGGAAGACAGTGTGGCGACTCCTCAAGGACCTAGAAGCAGAAATACCATTTGACTCAGCAATCCAACTACTGGGTATATACCCAAAGGATTATAAATAATTCTACTATAAAGACACATACACATGTATGTTTATTGCAGCACTGTTCACAATAGCAAAGACTTGTAACCAACCCAAATGCCCATCAATGATAGACTGAATAAAGAAAATGTGGCACATATACACTATGGAATACTATGCAGCCATAAAAAAGGATGAGTTCATGTCCTTTGCAGGGACTGGGATGAAGCTGGAAACCATCATTCTCAGAAAACTAACACAAGAACAGAAAAACAAACACCGCATGTTCTCACTCATAAGTGGGAGTTGAACAATAAGAACACATGGACACAGGAAAGGGAAAGTCATACACCAGGACCTGTCATGGGGTTGGGGGCTAGGGGAGGGATAGCATTAGGAGAAATACCTAATGTAGATGATGGGTTGATGGGTGCGGCAAACCACCATGGCACATGTATACCTATGTAACAAACCTGCACATTCTGCACATGCATCTCAGAACTTAAAGTATAATAATAAAATAAAATTTTAAAAATAAATAAAAATAAAAAATAAAAAACAATTGTAGCACAATGATTATAAAGACAAAGAAAACTTGAGTTACTTCAATTCTGTCATTCTTTGCGATAAAAATTTTTATTCGTGTTTAGAATTTTAGATTGTAGACATATTTCAAAACTGGTAGAGTTGATACCAAAAAAATAAAGACATGGACAGTTTGAAATTTTTTATTTTTATTGTGAAATTAGATTCTTATGAATCTCTGCTTATCCTTTGTTTAAAGCTTTTCTTAACTATTTTATTATCTTCAATTTTCATGTTAGCAAAACTTTTGAAGTTAAAATAAATAAAAAATTAATGGATAAATCCGGGTGTACTGTCCTTCGAGCGCAGGTATGTGAAGATCAATTTTGTTGAAGTCATGGACAAATCTGTGGAAGTTAAAACTCAAGAAAACAGAAACTGTAATGTTGTGATTTATTTATATGATAGGCCAATATTGAGGTGACAGCATGCTGGCAGCCCTCACAGCCCTCGCTCTCAGCGCCTCCTCAGCGCTGGCGCCCACTCTGCCGGCGCTTGAGGAGCCCTTCAGCCCACCGCTGCACTGTGGAAGCCCCTTTCTGGGCTGGCCAAGGCCGGAGCCGGCTCGCTCAGCTTGCGGGGAGGTGTGGAGGGAGAGGCGCGGGCAGGAACCGGGGCTGTGCGCCGCTCTTGCCGGCCAGCGCGAGTTCCAGGTGGGCGTGGGCTCGGCAGGCCCTGCTGGCCACCGGCCAGCCCACAAGCCCGCGGCAGTGAGGGGCTTAGCACCTGGGCCAGCAGCTGCTGTGCTCGATTTCTCGCCGGGCCTTAGCTGCCTCTCCACGGGGCAGGGCTTGGGACCTGCAGCTCGCCATGCCTGAGCTCCCGTCCCCTGTCCGCCGGCCATGCCTGAGCTCCCGCCCCCTCCCGGCCCCCCCCCCGCCCCCTCCCGGCCCCCCCCCGCCCCCTCCCGGCCCCCCCCCGCCCCCTCCCGGCCCCCCCCCGCCCCCTCCCGGCCCCCCCACCCCCGCCCCATCCCCACCCCCTCCCCGCCCCTTCCCCACCCCCTCCCTGCCCCACCGCCCGCCGCCGTGGACTCCTGCGAGGCCCGAGCCTCCCCTATCAGCGCCACCCCCTGCTCCAGGCGCCCAGTCCCATCCACCGCCCAAAGGCTGAGGACTGCGGGCCCAGGGCATGGGACTGGCAGGCAGCTCCACCTATGGTCACAGTGCGGGATCCACTGGGTGAAGCCAGATGGGCTCCTGAGTCTGGTGGGGACTTGAAGAATCTTTATGTCTAGCTGAGGGACTGTAAATATACCAATCAGCACTCTGTATCTAGCTCAAGTTTTGTAAACACACCAATCAGCACCCTGTGTCTAGCTCAGGGTTTGTGAATGCACCAATCAGCAGGCTGTATCTAGTTAATCTGGTGGGGACTTGGAGAACTTTTATGTCTAGCTAAGGGATTGTGAATGCACCAATCGGCACTCTGTGTCTAGCTCAGGGTTTGTAAATACACCAATTGACACTCTGTATCTAGCTAATCTAGTAGGGATGGAGAACTTTTGTGTCTAGCTGGGGGATTGTAAAGCACCAATCAGCACCCTGTTAAAACAGACCAATCGGCTCTCTGTAAAATGGACCAATCAGCAGGATGTGGGTGGGGCCAGATAAGAGAATAAAAGCAGGCTGCCTGAGCTAACAGTGGCAATCCGTCCCTGTCTCTTTCCATACTGTAGAGGCTCTGTTGTTTTACTCTGCAATAAATCTTGCTGCTGCTCACTCTTTGGGTCCATGCTGCCTCTATGAGCTGTAACACTCACAGGGAAGGTCTGCAGCTTAACTCCTGAAGCTAGCAAGACCAGGAACCCAGCAGGAGGAACGAACAACTCCAGATGCGCCCCCTTAAGAACTGTAACACTCACCGCGAAGGTCTGCAGCTTCACTCCTGAGCCAGCAAGACCACGACCCCACTAGAAGGAAGAAACTCCAAACACATCCGAATATCGAAGGAACAAACTCCGGACACGCCGCCTTTAAAAGCTGTAACACTCACTGCGAAGGTCTGCAGCTTCACTCCTGAGCCAGCGAGACCACGAACCCACCAGAAGGAAGAAACTCCGAACACATCCGAACATCAGAAGGAACAAACTCCGGACACACCGCCTTTAAGAACTGTAACACTCAGCACCAGGGTTCGTGGCTTCATTCTTGAAGTCAGTGAGACCAAGAAGCCACCAATTCCAGACACAATATGAAGTAAGTTTTCCTATGTCTTTTAAAAATATGTATTAATATATTTAATAAGAATTTATTACCTTTTCACTACCCTATTCTTTTGGTACTACTCTATTCATTTTACTTTTTATTTTTAAAAACTTACGCAGTGGTATGATTGTATATGGAAAGGTCAATGAAAAAATTCACTCTCTTTTCGTTTTTTGAAATGGCATCTTTATTTTCATCTATTTATTTTTACTGACATGACCATATAAGGGTCAGGAAAAGAAAATGTTCACTATTTAAAGTTTCCTGGCCATTAATTGTTTCATTTCATGATTATTCCTCAAGATAACTTTGTCATGTAGAGGAAGAAAAGTTAAAACATAATCCATTCTATCTGTCAAACACAGGAGATAGAACACTGAGGCTTGATCCAAAAATATGTGGAGACTATTTCCAAGGCAGTTCAGTTAACTTTTTCCCCTCAGCCATCTGAGTTCCCACCTCACCCTCCTCTCTTCTTGCTGCTCCGTCTTTCCATTGCCATCCTCCTCACTGCCTCACCCAGCTCCTAAGTGCCATTTTAATATGATGGATCCCATGATAGTAAAAGTGACTCTGGGGTGAATTCATCAGAAAGGGTTGCACCGGAAACTGAATGAAGGACTCTACATCACAAACCAGGGGACCTGGAAAGAACAGAAGAGGATGCTTTGTCAGGTGGTCACCTTTCATAGTAGAGTGCTGGGCTCAATTTCCTGTTGGGAGGACTCTGAATGGGTCTGACCTAGATGTTTCCACAAACTTTTCACAGGGGCAGCCCTGTGAGGCAGAAAGAGAAGAGAGAGCCAGGGGGATTATGAGGTGGGAGAAGAAAAGAAAGTTTGAACAAAATGCGCCATAAGAAAAGGAGGTGCCTTTTCAAAAATGCAATGAGACAAATTCCTCTTTTGCGAATGCTTTCTCATCCTGGGGTTTAAGACGGGGTGATGGGGTGCTGTATGTCCAAATTGGAGCAAAATGACTCAGAAAAAGTAAGTGTTTCTGGATCAAGGATACTCATGGAAATTCAAAAAAAGAAAAACAGGCAATATGTCAATAAAGTATTCAAAATCACTACAATTTTAGAAATATAAAAGTCAAATTGACAAAGATTGAAAATAAACTACCAAGTGTTCGCGTCATAGATAAGCAACTCTCTAAGATAGTGTTTTAATTAGATATATAATAGTATACCCTTTGACCGGAATTTTATCCAGTAATTTAAAAATTCTATGTTATCAAACATTTCAGGACATAGAAAATAGATTCAAGTAAAAAAAAAATTACTAAACATTACATTATCCCTTATGCTTACCAAAGTGACTGGAAAGATGTATTTTGAAGTAGAAAGAAAATCTCTATCCTCTTCTTTCACTCTCCCTTGTCGCTCTTCCCCCGCCCCACTCCCCGCCCCCATACATTTCAACCCCAAGGAGGAGCGTCTATGTTTTGTCAACTTCTGGAATACTGTCTGGGCTACCGTTGGCAGTCATTGCGTATTAGAAAGGCATATATGACTACCCCTCTTGCTTCCTATCGCCCCCATATGGTAGGATTGGCAAACTGAATCCAGGCCCACTTGGACTAAACACTTACTGGTTCACTTAATCTCTCCTTTGTACTCATAATTGGTTAGGCCTCCTGTACCCTGTCTTGAGTCAGAGAATGGACGATCCCAAGAAATGGAATTAGGCCTGGGGAGAGGTGGAGACTCTGCTAAGTTTCTAGGCAACAGGTGCCTTGGCTACCCCTCAGGTATTTAAGGTCCAAGCTGTCTAAATCACAAAGGGAGGGGAGGACATCTATAAATCCGACCAATTGGCCGGGCACGGTGACTCAAGCCTGTAATTCCAGCACTTTGGGAGGCCGAGGCGGACGGATCACGAGGTCAGGAGACAGAGACCATCCTGGCCAACATGGTGAAACCCCGTCTCTACTAAAAATACAAAAATTAGCTGGGTGTGGCCGTGCGCGCCTGTAGTCCCAGCTACTCGGGAGGCTGAGTCAGGAGGATGGCGTGAACCCGGGAGGCCAAGCTTGCAGTGAGCCGAGATCGTGCCACTGCACTCCAGCCTGGGCCACAGAGACTGTCAAAAATAATAATAATAATAATAAATGCATATATAAATAAAATCTAATCAACTGCTTCAAGGTAGAAGGAAATAAAAGTTCAAGCAGTGGAGGGTTTTAGGGTGAGGAGACATTTTCTACTGAATCCTTTTGTAGCTAGACTTTGTTCAAATGGCAATGAAAAATGATAGAAAAAAAAACTTTTTATTTATCCTGGACCTATTTTTTCTTATTTTGATCCGAGCACCATGGCTTTCTCCACTCAGGTTTTTGCCTTGTGTAAAGCTAAACCCTTTCCTGGCTTAGCAGTTGTCATATGGCATAAGCCCATCCGATAGGAGCACTGCATTCCTCTGTCCATAGTATTTTATTAAGAGAAAAACATATGCACGCAAAGAGAAGATGTTTCCTTGGAACTGTGTACCATGTGAGAAACACCGACACAAACTGCAATGCTAAAGTCTGTAAAATCTGTGCAAGTAAAAATCACCTATAAAGACACCACTGAGGGCCGGGCGCAGTGTCTCAAGACTGTAATCCCAGTACTTTGGGAGGCCGAGGTGGGTGGATCACCTGAGGTCAGGAGTTTATGACCAGCCCGGAAAACATGGAGAAATCCCGTCTCTACTAAAAATACAAAAACTAGCCGGGCGTGGTGGCACGTGCCTGTAATCCCAGCTGCTTCAGAGGCTGAGGCAGGAGAATCACTTGAACCTGGGAGGCAGAGGTTGCAGTGAGTCGGGATCATGCCACTGCACTCCAGCCTGGGTGACAGAGCAAGACTGTGTCGCAAAAGAAAAACGAAAAAGAAGCCACTTAGGATAAGAGGTTGAGGACACTGGTGGAATAGGAAGTAGGAATATGAATAGATCAATATATAGTACATAATAAGAGATGTCATAATATTAATACTAATATTGCTAATAGTAAAATAAACATTCTTAAAGTATATTGGGCTTTGGATACTAAAATTTGATCGCTGTCAGAAGACTGGTTACAGGTCAAACTAGTGGTGTTTTTCTGACTTTTCCTCTTTTCTTGAGTGGAGAAGGCTTTTCTAGGGCACAGGTCAGGTGGCTAATAACAGAGTAGGATGATTGGCGCAGGATCTGCTCAAGTGGAATGCTTAGTTTTGAATATAAAAAGCAGAAACATCAATGATGTCAGCAAAGGCAAATTCTAGGAAGTATCAAAATATGAAAACTCAGAAAGCTACATTTGTGTTCAACTCCAAGTGGTCAATTTTTGGTTTATAATGAAAAACAAAGACAAAGGTCAGACTCTTGAGTACAATCTAGATTCAAGTGGGGGCAAAAACAAGGAAATGGACAAAGTAATAGAGGGTCAAGGTAATTGCTTAGAACAGGAAATGCTAGAGATTCTTCTTAAAGGATCAAAGCCAGTGATTCCTGGATAGATCAGTGTAGTTTAAAGCTCTATGAAACAAACACCAGCTCTCTAATGGTTTTTCTAATGTACTTGTTTAAAAATAACAGAATAAATGATAAGAAAAAACAAAATTTGGAAAACTGGACTTCCATATTTGGCACTATGGCAGACAACATGTCCAGTTCCTAGCTCACGCAGCAAAATAATTCAAAATTCTACATGAATTTTTTTTCACTCTCCCAATATTTTAATTCAATTTTAATATAAAATATTGGGAGGGTGAAAAAAATTATGTACTATGATAAGGTACGGGAAATTCTCGAAGACCAAAAATGGAATAAAAGCAGGAACCCAGAAAGGAAAGCAACCCTGAAGTTGGTACCTTCTCTGAGGCTTCTGTCCCTCCCTGGTGAAATTGAGCTTATATTTTGATGGCTGCATGAAATGATGGGAACAGTAGACAATGTCTTGGCTTTGCCAAGGAGGAGATGTTGTTAGGAGAGCCATAGGACAAAAACAGGGTAAATGAAAAGAAAATATAACCTACAGATGAAGATAACAAGGAAAACCACCTTTTACCTTTGATGGTGGGAGAAGAGGAGACAAACTCCCTGTGTTTCCCTACACATAAGCTAGACTTTGTGCCATTTAGGGGAATAAATTGATACCACTTATATGGACTAAAAATTTTGAGCAATATCTGTTTTGAAGGGATATTGAGTTGTGATATTTTCAAAGCATGGACGTAAAAACATGCAAACTCTCTCTGGAAAAATACATTTTCAACTTAGGCCTCATAAAATTCCCACTTGAGTTTTTGAATGTTACAAAATACAGAAGGAAACAAAGTCCCGTTGATAAGTCAACAATAAAAACAATAGCAGAATGAAACTTACAAATAATTCTGCTGCGCCTATTATCAGATAGAATATTATAAAAATGTTTTATAATTTCAACAAGAGAGTATTGGAGGTATTAGTAACAAACAATAACAATGGCTAGACAGTTTTTTTGAAAACCAAATAGAACTTGAATTGTACATATATAATCAATATGTACATTTAAATAATATATAAATATATATATACATTCAATATACATAGAAACAAAAAATGAAAATGTGTAATGGCAGATTACATACAACTAAAAACAAAATTAGTAAACTGACACATAGTTCTTTTTTTTTTCTTGAGACAGTCTCACTCTGTCACCCAGGCTGAAGTGCATTGGCATGATCTCAGCTCACTGCAACCTCTGCCTCTCGGGTTCAAACGATTCTCATGCCTCAGCCTCCCAAGTAGCTGGGATTACAGTTGTGCGCCACCATGCCCAGCTAGTTTTTGTATTTTTAGTAAAGATGGGGTTTCATCATGTTGGCCAGGCTGGTCTCGAACTCCTGACCTCAAGTGATCCACTCACCTCGGTCTCCCAAAGTGCTGAGATTACAGGTATGAGCCACCATGCCCGGCCCTGACACATAGTTCTAAGGAAATTATACAGTATAGAGAAAAAACAGGCAAAGAGATAAATAACGCAATATAGGTGAAAAATCCCTAGACATTAGAGTAAGATCTATCTTACATCTAATCAAAGTTTCAGCACAGAATTGACAAAGGCAATAATCCTAGATATGAAGTCTGAAAGTTTTCCAGATTGATGAGAGACAAGATTCTACAGATTTAAGGTTTCCAAACCCCAGAGTGGATAAATTAAAGATCTTCTATACCCAAACAAATTATAGTGCACTACAGAAAAGCAAAGAAAAGAAGCTCGCGGGAAAGGAAGATTAGATAAATGTTAATTTTACAGCTGAATTCTCAACAACAATGGTACTGTCAAGACAGTAAAATCATACTTTCAAAATCTGAAATGCAAGCCTAGAATTGAGTGCCTAGGAAAATAAACTCTCACTTTAAAAAAGGAAAAAGTGGTGAAATAAAACCTTTTCAGACAAACAAAAATAAACAATTTACTACCAACAGACTATCAGTGAAAGGATTCTAAAGGGTATATTTCACACACAAAAAAAATTGAACCTATTATGATGTAATATTGGAGAAGGAAGAAAGTAGTAAACATGGCCTGGTGCAGTGGCTCACGCCTGTAATCTCAGCACTTTGGGAGGCTGAGGTGGGTGGATCACTTGAGGTCAGGAGTTCAAGACCAGCCTGGCCAACATGGTGAAACCCTGTCTTTACTAAAAATACAAAAATTAGCTAGGCGTGGTGGCAGGCACCTGTAATCCCAGCTACTTGGGAGGCTGAGGCAGGAGAATTGCTCGAACCCAGTAGGTGGAGGTTGCAGTGAGCCAAGGTCGCACCACTGCACTCCAGCCTGGGTAACAGAGTGAGACTCTGTCTCAAAAAAAAAAAAGAAAGAAAATGGTAAACACATGAATCAATCTAAATAAAGATTGTCTGTAGAAGACAATAATATTAATAATATCTAATAGGGGGGTAAAAAGTTGGAAAGATAAAACTAATATCCCGAGAAACCTTTATGTAAGTTAGGAGAAATCAGAATTAAAATCTTCTAATGTCCTTATATTATTTTAAAAGTGGCTAAAGATATTAATGTTGTTGCAGATGTTAACATTACCCTTCAGTATTTATGGTTCTCTTCTCCTTTGGGGCATGCAGGGTTCTGGACCTCCTTGCCTACTTGGAAGTTAGCGTTGCCTAAAAACTAGCTTTAATCAATGAAGTATGAAAGTGTCACTTGCCAGAGAGTATTTTAAGACCTAGTTTGAGTAACCATTCTCTTTCACTGCCACATTTACCAGAGGCTGGCACTATTCCTGTTGAACCTTCGTAGCCTGTAATCCGGAGTGAAATCTTGGGTGAAATCTAATTCCTTCTGAAAACTCAGAGTTATTTGTGTGACAGTATGACTTGCCTTATCCCAACAGAAACAAGCATTGGTAAGGGAAGCAGTGAAGAAATGCATATTGAAGGTGAGAAAGATGTAATGCCAAAATAACTTGGGAGTCACACTCTGTATCCAATAAAGATATACGTAGCTCTAGAGGAACAGGATGGAAAAAAAAACTTTACTAGTGAGTGTTAGGAACAAAAAGAGATGTAATTGGAGTTAGAGTTCCACATGTTCCACCTCAGAATCATGGCGGGAGGGGAAAGGCACTTCTTACATGGTGGCAGCAAGAGAAAAATGAGAAAGAAGCATTGTTGTTGGCTGCATTTGCCCATTTCCAAGTTCAGTAAGGAATTTGTTTGCAAACAGGAATAAAAGCAAATAGAGAGAATACAAACTCCATGAGCTTTCTAGGATAGAAAACTAGTTCACCACCCCAAAAAGTAAAAGGTAAATGTAAGAAAATCTTTGCGAAGCAAAAGCTAATTACAACTCAGCCTTAAGGCAGAGGTCAAGCAGTATAGACATTATACCGTTGTGAGAACCACCAGATGGATTAAGGAGGGATCTCAGGGTGAGGATGGTTTGGCTGTGTCCTCATCCAAATCTCAACTTGAATTGTATCTCCCAGAATTCCCACGTATTGTAGGAGGGACCCAGAGATAGGTAATTGAATCATGGGATCCAGTCTTTCCCGTGCTATTCTCATGATAGTAGTTAAGTCTCACAAGATCTGGTGGGTTTATCAGGGGTTTCTGCTTTTGCTTCTTCCTCATTTTTCTCTTGCTGCCACCATGTAAGAAGTGCCTTTCCCCTCCTGCCATGATTCTGAGGTGGAACATGTGGAACTCTAATTCCAATTAAATCTCTTTTTGTTCCCAGTTTCAGTTATGTCTTTATCAGCAGCATGAAAATGGACTAATACAGTAAATTGATACCAGTAGAGTAGGGCATTGCTGAAAAGATACCTGAAAATGTGGAAGCAACTTTGGACCTGGGTAGCAGGCAGAGGTTGGAACAGTTTGGAGGGCTCAGAAGAAGTTAGGAAAATGTGGGAAAGTGTGGAACTCTCTAGAAACTTGTTGAATGGCTTTGCCCAAAATGCTGATAGCAATATGGACAGTAAGGTCCAGACTGAGGTGGTCTCAGATGGAGATGAGGAACTTGTTGGGAACTGGAGCAAAGGTGACTCTTGTTATGTTTTAGCAAAGAGACTGGCAGCATTTTGCCCCTGCCCTAGAGATCTGTGGAACTTTGAACTTGAGAAAGGTGATTTAGGGTATCTGGCAGAAGAAATTTCTCAGCAGCAAAGCATTCAAAAGTGACTTGGGTGCTGTTAAAGGAATTCAGTTTTATAAGGGAAGCAGAGCATAAAAGTTTGGAAAACTTGCAGCCTGACTATGCAAAAGAAAAGAAAAACCCATTTTCTGGGGAGAAATTCAAGCCGGCTGCAGAAATTTGCACAAGTAGCAAGGAGCCTAATGTTAATTCCCACAACCATGGGGAAAATGTCTCCAGGCCATGTCAGAGACCTTCACGGCAGCCCCTCCTATCATAGACCCAGAGGCCCAGGAGGAAAAAGTGGTTTTGTGGGCCGAGCCCAGGGTCCCTGTGCTGTGTGCAGCCTAGGGACTTGGTGCCCTGTGTCCCAGCCACTCCAGCTGTGGCTGAAAGGGACCAACGTACAGCTCGGGCTGTGGCTGCAGAGGACAGAAGCTCCAAGTCTTGACAGCTTCCACGTGGTGTTGAGCCTGCAGGTGCACAGAAGTCAAGAATTGAGGTTTGGGAACTTCTGCCTAGATTTCAAAAGATGTGTGGAAATGCCTGGATACCTAGGCAAAAGTTTGCTGCAGGGGCGGGGCTCTTATTGGAGAACCTCTGCTAGGGCAGTCTGGAAGGGAAATGTAGGGTTGGAGCCTCCACACAGAGTGCCTACTGGGGCACTCTCTAGTGGAGCTGTGAGAAGAGGGCCACCGTCCTCCAGACCCCAGAATGGTAGATCCACGGACAGCTTGCACTGTGCACCTAGAAAGCTGCAGACACTCAATGCCAGCCCATGAAAGCAGCTGGGAGAGAGGCCATACCTTGCAAAACCACAGAAGCAGAGCTGCCCAAGACCATGGGAACCCACCTCTTGCATCAGTGTGACCTGGATGTGAGACATGGAGTCAAAGGAGGTCATTTTGGAGCTTTAAAATTTGACTGCCCCAGGCCAGGCGAGGTGGCTCACGCCTGTAATCCCAGCACTTTGGGAGGCCGAGGCAGGCAGATCATGAGGTCAGGAGATCGAGACCATCCTGGCTAACACAGTGAAACCCCATCTCTACTAAAAATACAAAAAATTAGCCAGCGTCTGTAGTCCCAGCTACTCGGGAGGCCGAGGTTGCAGTGAGCCGAGATCACACCACTGCACTCCAACCTGGGCGAAAGTGCAAGACTCCGTCTCAAAACAAAAAAAGAACACAACAAAATAAAATTTGACTGCCCCACTGAATTTTAGACTTGCATGGGCCCTATAACCCCTTTGTTTTGGCCAATTTCTCCCATTTGAAATGGACGTATTTACCCAATACCTGTACCCCCGTTGTATCTAGGAAGTAACTGGCCTGCTTTCGATTTTACAGGCTCATAGGCAGAAGGGACATGCCTTGTCTTGGATGAGACATTGGACTGTGGACTTTTGAGTTAATGCTGAAATGAGTTAGGAATTTGGGAGACTGTTGGGAAGGCATGATTGGTTTTAAAATGTGAGGACATGAGATTTGGAGGGGGCGGGGGCAGAGTAATATGGTTTGGTTGTGTCCCCATCGAAATCTCAACTTGAGTTGTATCTTCCAGAATTCCCACGTGTTGTGAGAGGGATCCATTAATCATGGGGGTCAGTCTTTCCCTTGCTATTCTTGTGATAGTGATTAAGTCTTACAAGATCTGACGGGTTTATCAGGGGTTTCCACCTTTGCTTCTTCCCCATTTTTGTCTTGCTGCTGGCGCATAAGAAGTACCTTTCACCTCCCACCATGATTCTGAGGCCTCCCCAGCCATGTGGAACTGTAAGTCCAATTAAACCTATTTTTCTTCCCAGTTTCAGATATGTCTTTATCAGCAGCACGAAAACGGACTAATATACAGGGCAAAAAGCCAAAGTTAAGGGTGTGGTGCCTAACAAACTGCTTCATTCAATAAAACAGCTCAGGGTAAAGAGCTAAAGTGTGTATCTTTCCCAGTGACATCTAATAGCTGAGAAGGCTGCTTAGCCCACAAGTAGCTCTGTTGTCCTCTATTTCAGATGTGGCCAACAAGGATAATGAAAAAGGAATAACTTTTCAGAATGTAGAGTCAGGGCCACAGAGAATAATGGAAAAATAAGTCTCTCCACCCACTAGAGAGTAGATTTAATCAGGGAATATTCACACAAACTTCCCATCCCTGCAAGGATAGAGGCCTTAACAATACTCACCAACTGGAATTTCAATTGTTATGGACCAGTGATTGTTATATCATAGAGTTTTTCTTTTCCAAGTGGAAGTGTTTTTCTGGTTATGTTGTACTTGTTTTGTCATTGTATATTGGGTGCTTGTAATGAATCCAATTTGTCTTTTTGGCTCAACAGGCTTATATCAAGAGTAACCAGGCCAAGCGTGGTGGGTCACACCTATAATCTCAACACTTTGGGAGACCAAGGTGGGAAGATTGCTTGAGCCCATGAGTTTGAGACCAGCCTGGGCAACATAGCAAGACCCCATCTCTTAAAAAAAAAAGTGAATTAGCCAGACATAGTGGCTCATGCATGTGGTCCCAGCTACTCAGGAGGCTGAGGTGGGAGGATCTAGGCTGCAGTGAGCCATGATCATGTCACTGCACTCCAGCCTGAGTGACAAAGTGAGACCTTGTCTCAAAAAACAAACACACACCATGTCAAGATCTGATGTAGAGACTGTTGTGCATCCTCTATATTTCTCCAAAATATAGAGGAAACCTGACTCGAAGCTAAACTTTCTATCTAGATGGGACTTTTAGGTTGCCTTTTTCGAGGTGAGTGTTCTGCGTGGGAGAAGGTGACTCAAAACTTTGGTGAGCAGAATGGCATCTTCTGTGGTAGACATTACATCTTTTCACCAATATTTCAAGTTTTCTTCTCCTTCCACTCACACAAGAAGATTGAACTTCCCTGGCTCCCATGAATTTGGGTGTGATCATGGAACTTTTGTTCAATGAAATTTGAGCAGAAGTGACCCAAGTCTCTTCTAGGCAGACACACTTAAGTGCCACTGCAAACTCTGTTCTATCTTTCTGCTACTACAACTGATGATGCTCCCACATGCTGGATCCTCTATCCGCCTATATATTATAGAGGAAAAATGGGAAGCTTTGTTGGTCTAAGCTACTGAGAATTTGAAATTGTTTATGCCCAGCGCATAATATAGCTTATCCTAATAAATACTGGTATACAAGTTAAAATACATAGGAAAGTAACTTAAAAGGATATAGAACATAATTCCAAATGCTTAGAGAAGAAAAGGAATTTAAAAATTTAAAGAGCAATCAAGAAGAAGGCACAATAGAAGAAAATGAATGCAGGAAGCAATATACAAAGAACAGCAAATAATATGGTAGAAATAGATTTAAATATATTATTCTGACTTTATAAGGTCAGAATCATAAGTCACCTGCAAATATCAGTGACTTATGGAATCCAGGGTTTATTTCTCACATCACACGGTAGTCTTCAGTTAGCTTTAGCTATTCAATCTGGGACACAACGAAAGAGCAGCCTCAGTGTGGAATACTGCAGGTATTGTGGCAGAGAACAACTCAGCTTTTGAATGTTGATTCAAAAGCCTCTACTCAGGCCAGGCATGGTGGCTCATGCCTGTAATCTCAGCACTTCGGGAGGCTGGGGTGCACAGATCACCTGAGGTCAGGAGTTCGAGACCAGCCTGGCCAACATGGTGAAACCTCATCTTTACTAAAACTACAAAAATTAGCCGGGCGTGGTGGTAGGCACCTGTAATCCCAGCTACTCGGGAGGCTGAGGCAGAAGAATCCCTTCTTCTGCAGTGCAGTGAGCCAAGATCACACCACTGCACTCCAGCCTAAAGAACAGAGTGAGACTCCATCTCAAAACAAAACAAAACAAAAAAGCCCTACTCAGAAGTGGCACATTTACCTCTACTCAGTTTTAATTGGTTAAAAAAAAATCACATGGTCAAGCCTATTAATGGGTTTACATGTTAATGGAGCTGGAGGTTTATACTTCAGCAGGGATATAGCAGGGAATATACTTTCAGCATGGAAGAGGCAGTCCTTGCTAGGAAGGGTCAGTGAATATTTTGATAATAAAAATTTCTACCATACCAAAAATAAAACGTATCTTAATAGAAATTGTCTAAACTATCCAATTAGAAGTCAAAGATGTCAGACTGGATTAAAAATAACACAATTCTATGCTCTTTGTAAGTGCCTCACCTATAAAACTATAACATAGGAACATGGGAAGCATGAAAGTCAAAGCATGGGAAAAATAGATTAGGAAAATACTCAACAAAGGAATATGGTGTAGCTATGCTAATATCATGGGAAAAATAGTTTAGGAAAATACTCAACAAAGGAATATGGTGTAGCTATGCTAATATCAGACAAAAAATAGACTTTAAAGCAAAAAGCACTTCTAGAAATATAGATGGTCACTGCATAATGGATAACAGCTTTAATCCATTAGGAAAATATAACAATTCTAAACTTCTATGCATTTAATAACAGTTCAAAATATAGAGACAAATTTACCATCACAGAGGAAGATTTTAACTAATTCCACATAAGAAATCAAAGAGACAAAAAAAAAAACACAAGAATGTAGAGAATCTGAGCAACACAATTAACAAGTTTAATGAAAACTGTATTCAACAGCTGCAGAATACACATTCTTTTCCAAAACAAAATATTTGTGGCAATGCATACAACTTAATAAATTTTTTTAATTAGTATCATACAAAATACTTATCTGACAGCCATAAAAGTAAGTTTAAAAATCAGTAACAAAAAGGCAAGTAGAAATCCCCCCATGGGTGTTTAGAAATTTTTAAATGTATTTGTGGGCCAAAAAATTCATAATGGAAATTAATTCTTAGAACTGAAGGATAAAGAATGTTGCTAAAGTCTCCCTTTGAGCAAAATGGATCATTACATATTCTCAAATAAGCAAAAAGGCTCAGAATTATGAACTAAGAATTCCAGTTTTAGATATTAGGGAGAAATTACTGAATGAACTTTACAAAAGCAGGACAGAGATAATCAAGCATTTTATTAAGAGAGAAATTGCATGATTACCTGAGAAATCTGTGGGGGAATGAGGAAAACAGAAGAGGTCAGGGGAAGCAAGTCTATAGTTTCAGCTATAGCATTAGCCTGAAATGTCCAGGAGCCCCGAAATACTGAGGGATCATTCCTACCTGGTGGTAAGGGAGTGAGGCTTTTTTTGTACCTCCATATCAAGCATCAGTCAGTCATTGTTTACAGGCTGTTACAGAGATGAGTGCATAACTTCCAGACACCTCCTGGTGATGTTGCTTCAATCTGCCAAGGGCAATTCTCCTGAGACTATTGCGGGTGTGAGCTGTTAGCAACAGAACCTGCAGCAGCTGGAGAATGGGCACGCTGAACCAATGGAAAGAAACCCAGGAGATCTGGACAGAACACCAGCGTTGTCTGCTATGCTTCATTCCTTGTATCACTCAGGTCCACTTCCCTCACACATTAGGTTCCTTTCATGCTTTTACTTCTCCAGGATTCTGGTTGATTACAATTTCTAGGAAATCTTAAAATAGAAAGTTAGTAGGGGGTTGGATTATGATCCCAGAAGATACAATCCTGAATGCTATAATCCTGAATATTGAAATCCTGAAAGATCAAAATCCCTAAAGTCTAAATCCCTAATGTCTAAAATCCTGAAAATCACAAACACAGGACAGTTGCATACATGTTAAAACCAAATAGAGACATGCTATTGTCTTTATTTGGAAATTAAGTCTTGTTTAAAGATATGTCTATGGGTGCCAAATTGACAAAGATTGGACTGGTGGACTTAATTTTAGGTGTCAGCTTGACTGGATCAAGGAATACCTAGAAACCTGGTAAAGCATTATTTTGGGTGTATCTGTGAGGGTGTTTCCAAAGGAGATAGAGTGTGAGCCTGAATGGATTAGGTGGGGAAGTGTTGGTGGACATCATCCAATAAGTGAGGGGCCCAAAGAGAACAAATACTGAAGGCAAATTGGACTCTCTCTGAGACCTGGGACAGACTTTTCATCTGCTGCCTTGAACATCAGAACTCCAGGCTTGCCAGCTGTTGAGCTCCAGGACTTATACCAGCAGCCCCCTGTGCCCTGAGGTCTTCAGCCTCTGATGGAGAGTTACACCATTGGCTTGTCTGGTTCTGTGGCCTTTGGACTTGGTCTTAGCCCCACCATCAGGATCCCAAGGTCTCCAGCTTGCAGATGGCCTGTTGTGGGATTCCTCAGTCACCATAATTGCATGAGCCAATTCCCCTAATAAATCACCTCTCATATATCTACATCCAAATCCTATTGGTTCTGTCTAGAGAACCCTGACTAATATAGATTTGGTAATGGGGAAGCTGAGTATCATTCCTTCTTACTATATTCCTTACAACACAATGGAAGAGATCTGTGAAACTATTCCCTTTAAAAAAGGCTGTAATAAGTTAAGTGTATGAGGCTACTTAATGTTGAAAGATAAAAATTTAAAAGCTAATTCTAATTGGTGCTATGAAAGCATAAAATCACTTAATTGCAACAACTGAGCAATAACCAGACTTTCAAATGGACGGCGTATAGTTAGAAAATGTGTAGACCACAACCTCTCTCAAAATACAAGTACAGCAAGTATTTCAACGATCATAGAAGTAGTGAAACTCTAAGTGGAAAATACAAGAAATCTTCCTTGTCAAATGATTCAATCGTGTATGACTTCTGCTCCTTCACACATAGTGCCATGCTTCCCTTCAAAAAACATCCTTTGTCAGAGAATTAAAAGAATTTAACAACCTTAATAATAACCTTCTAAACCAAAGACACTAACTGATACTGAGGTTCCTCCGCATCTTACAAAATACATGAAGTGGTGAACTATTCTTGATTAGGATTTGACTGTCGAAGAAGGTAGACTTTTTATATTTATCACTAAATCTAACAGAAAAACTAGCACATGTTTTACTTTGGCTAATGGATGGTACTTCAAAATTGTCACCATTGTTTTTTATCAACTAGATACAATTCATGACCCTGTTGGATCAGAAAATACTAAAACTTATCCACCTACTTACATATTAATGACTGGAAAAGTGAAGTAAACACTTATTTAAAGATTTGGTGGACTTCACAGAAGAAAACGGATTTCTTTTTCCTTTTCCTTTTTTTTTTTTTTTTTTTTTTTTTTTTTTGAGACAGGGTCCCCGTCTGTCACCCAGGCTGGAGTGGAGTACAGTGGTGCTATCTTGGCTCACTGCAGCCTAGACCTCCCAGACTCAAGCAATCCTCCCACCTCAGCCTCCTGGGTAGCTGGGACTACAGGGGCAGGCCATCATGCCCAGCTAAATTCTTGTATTTTTTGTAGAGGATACAATTTTTTGTATCCTCTACAAAATACATTAGCCGTGTTGCCCAGGCTGGTCTTGAACTCCTGGACTCAAGTGATCTACCTGTCTTGGCCTCCCAAAGTGCTGGGATTATAGGCATGAACCACTGCCCCTGAGCAGAAAATGAATTTCAATTTAATCTCCAAACCATAATGGCAGATTTGGAATTAAGTGCAATCAAATCTTCTAAAAGTGAATTTCAAGGTGTTACCAATAAAGTTTGTTTTTTTCATTCAGCCCAAAGCATTTGGCAGAAAATTCAGATGAGTGGATTGGCCATGTGATACTGCAAGATGAAAACTTCAGTTAAAAATGTGTCATTTGGGCCAGGTGCAGTGACTCACGTCTGTAATCCCAACAATTTGAGAGGTCAAGGCGGAAGGAATGCTTGAGCCGAGGAGTTTGAGATCAGCCTGGGCAACACATCTCTACAAAAAATACAAGTTAGCCAGGCATGGTGATGTGTGCCCGTAATCCCAGCTACTCAAGAGGCTGAGGTAGGAGGATCAATAGAGCCCAGGAGGTCAAGGCTTCAGTGAACCGTGATGGAGCCACAGCACTCCAGCCTGGGTGACAGAGCAAGAACCTGTGTCAAAAGAAAAAAAAAATGTGTCATTTGCCTGCATTGGCCGTCCTTCCAGCCAATGACATACCAGAAGCTTTAATAAGTTAAATTGGAATTGACCTGAAGAATATAGTGAAGTTATTGACTGGTTCAAAAATAATTATTATGGGCATGGTAGGATAAGAAGACACTTTATGCAAGGGTGTTGCTATTCGATCACAAGTGTTGTTTCTGCCAAATTTGTAGTCTGTATATGAGTGCATGGGAAATGGATTTCTGAGTGCCCAAAACAACATGGAAGCATGGCATGGAAGATGGGAAGTTTCACAGGGAATGCTCATTTTCATGTATATTGAAACACAGAGAATTTCAAAAAGAGCAGCACCACGTAGAAAATGTGAGTGTATTTTCTGAGGAGAGCCATGCCCTAAAAGAAAAAAAACAGCTATTTATTGTGATGCAAGACTTCAAAACATAATGATCATGGAAGTTGGCCAGCTCTTATGAACTACCTCTGTGCAATTACCCATAATCTATTCCTGTAATACACTGTTTCATTTGTCAAATTTTCCTTTTAGTTTTTTTTTTTTTTTAGTTTTTTCCCTGCTATTTTAAATTGTCATCATTATTTTTAAAAATTTACTATGATGGCCAGGCACAGTGGCTCATGCCTGTAATCCCAGCACTTTGGGAGGCCGAGGCGGGTAGATCACCTGAGGTCAGCAGTTCGAGACCAACCTGACCAACGTGGCAAAACCCCATCTCTACTAAAAATACAAAAATTAGCCAGGCATGGTGGCAGGCATCTGTAATCCCAGGTACTAGGGAGGCTGAGACATGAGAATGGCTTGAACCCAGGAGGTGGAGGTTGCAGTGAGCCGAGATCACGCCACTGCACTCCAGCCTGGGCCACAGAGCAAGACTCTGTCTCAAAAAATAAATAAAGTTTGCCATGCTGTTATATCTTCGCATCATTTCCAATACTGGAGGTATAAACTGTGTAAAGACTTTTAGAGTTCTAATTTGTTTTATGAAGTTTTTGCAAATTTGGCTCCACAAAGATGCATTATCACAGTGTTGACTTTGTGTGCAAACATTGTGTGTGTACATAAAAACATTGAAAGCTCCGCAATAAATGAGATGTCCTTTTTGCACATCTACATTTGTGAAAGATAAAATTTCTTGAGATCTTGGCTCTTTGAGGTCTCGTCAAAATACTTAGGTTTTCCATCACCATATTTCGTATTACTGCAATTATATAAGCTATTTCTTTACCTAGGTTATATGTTGTGACTGTCATTAGTGTACCCATCATTAGGTAACCTGAGTGTTTTTACTTGCAAAAATGTTATTTATTGCTTATTTTATTGTATAAAGTGGCTAATGAAGTATTCTCTCATGTTTTCATGTTTCTCAAATCCTTTTTTAAAAATATAAATAAATATACTTTAAGGAATTTTTTATTATTTTTTCCAGAATTGTATTTTTAGGATTTTGATCTTTCAAGATTGTGACTTTGGGGATTTGGGACTTATAGGAGTTTTTCTGTTTTGGGATTTCAACATTCAGGATTGTATCTTTAGGACTATGATGGGTTCCTAGTTAGTGCGATGAAGCTTATAGCTTCCACTGCTGCAGTTGGTCCTGAGATCAGAACTGATACTGATTCCTTTCTTTACTGCCCATTCTCTTTCTCTCTCACCCTCAGCTGGCACTTCTGCTGGTCTAGGTGGCTTGCCTGGTGGTGTCTCTTGAGGGGGATGAGATTTTGGTTACCATGAACTTATCTGACCATAGTTGCTCTACTTGCCAATTTACAGTTAAAATAGGGGTTGGCATTACCAAGAGATACCCCAAGTGGTTCATGTGAGTGCTTAATATACTCTTCCCTGCCACCATTATGTAGCATGATAATTATCATGAATCCTCATGGTTATCGAAGACAAATACCCCTTCAAGTACGGTAACTCGTGTCTTGCTGGTGTACTGGCACAATGGACCTAAAATGGTTAGTGGCAGCCATGGCTTTAAGATTAGTGGAACCATTAATATGTCCTCTAGTAGAAACAGTCCCCCTTCTACAAACCAGCACTTCTCGTTCTTAAACTAAAGAGCTAGAGTTTCAAAATTGAAAGCACAACTTTCCCAAGTGGGTTGCTGGCACAGGGCCATCTTACCTCCCAACCCTTGGCTCTGAGACTCCATATTTTATTGAGAAAAAGAACTACATAAGGACCACTGGTTTAATGCAAGAATGGCAAACTTTTTCTGTAAAGGGTGAGACAGTAAATATTTTAATCTTTGTAAAGCATATGGTCTGTGTCACAGCTACTCACCTATGCTGATGTAGCATAAAAGGAACCATAGATAATATATAAATGATGACTGGTAACTGTGCTCGATAAAACTCTGTTGATAAAAACTGCATCAAGCCATATTTGGCCTAAGAACCATTGTTTGCAAACCTCTGATTTAATTTGTATACTGCATCCTGAAGGATGGTGCTTCATCTTTGTAGGACAACATCCCCAAGCTGTGGCCTCAACTGCATTTTTTAGAGGCCATTCCATTACTTTATTAGGCTGGTGTCCTGAGAGGTGAAGCAAGATAGTGGAATAGAAGACTCCACTACTCTATTAGGTAGACTCTATTGTCTGTGTTACAGACAATGTAGATGCAGTAATATCAGCAAATTACACAGCTATTTGCCCACCGTGGAACCTCTTTTGTCATAACTTTTGTTCCTTGAATCTGAAGTAATAGTATATGAGAGATCCTATGTTAGTTAATCAGATACTCTATGAGCCCCTGAAGAGAGGTGCTAGCCAAGTCAGTACAGGCAGGAAAAGGTAAACTCGTATATAGAAAACATGTCAATTTTAGTCAAAATGAATTGCTGCACTTTCTAGGGTGCAAGGGGTCTTAAGTAATCAAGTGTCACTAATAGCTGGTTGGTCTCCTCAAAATTCATGCACTAGTAAGGGCTCAGCATTAGTCTCCGTCATTGACATGTAGGGTGGCAGCAGTAGCTAGGTCAGCTATGGTGAGAGGGATGGCCTGCTTTTGTGCCCATGCATAGCCTTCATCTCTGCCATTATGGCTACTCCATTCATGAGCCCATTACATCAGCACTGTAGTAGCCAAAGACTGTAACTGGTTGATGCCTGCACTGTAATCTTCTTACTGGTATTTGCCAGAGACCCCCACATGGTCTGTCTACTAGAGATATCTCCCAGGATCACTGCAGGGTATAACTTGTAAGTACCTTCTGGTGAGGCAATTCCAATCAAACAGGGGTGTGTCTCCTGAGAATGAGGCAGGTGTGAGCTGTTAGCAGCATCACTGTAGCATTTAGGGAATGGGCACAAGCTGGTAAAAAGGATCCCAGGGGATCTAGGCAGGGCACCAACAGTATCTGTTACATTGACCAAGCTGGGCTTGTCTCAGGAATGGAAGGTTGGATTAACATTAGAAAATTAATTTATGTAATTCACCACATTAGCATTTTTAAAGGAGAAATATAGGATATGCACCTCAATATATGGGGGAAGAAACATTCAGTTATTCAACACCCATCTCGTAGAAACTGGGCAGACCAGGATTAGAAGAAGTAGGTGAAGACAAACACCATGATGGCATCTGATATGGGTATATAAAACAGATTTTATTTTATTTTTTGTGCAGGGAGGAATCTGGAATATTTCAAGATAAGGTCCAATTCTTCCATTGTCTCGTAATCCAGTGCAGAGGTAAGTAGGGGCCAGAGCATTCTTGGATAGAGGTGTGGCTCTGCTCTGAGTGTAAGGGAGATGGGTATTCTGTAGCCTTGCTACAGGCTTATCAGGTAAGAGAGAGAGTGGCTTTTAGTGCAGGAAATACAATTAGGACTTATGTAGCAAGCAATGGGTAGATACTAGCTGTTCAGTGATTTGTGATAATGCCCAGCCCCATTGCTATTCTAACTCTCTATGCAAGCATCAGAGCAGCCATGTATGCAGCAAATAATCAGTCAGGACCTAGACACCAAGAGGTCTAGGGTTAGATGCCAGCCAATCAGTTGTCATGGAACATCAGCTGCTTTTATTGATCCATCTTTAAGACAGCCTCATTGAGATATAATCTACATTCCATAAATTTTCCTGTTTTAAGTGTATAATTCAGTGAATTTTAGTATATTATCAGTGTTGTACAATAACTTAATTTTACCTTTATCACACCTGAACTTTAGAACATTTCCATCCCCTTAAAAAGAGACCTTATGTCCCTTTACAGCCACTCTCTATTTCCACTCCTAATCTACTATCTCTATAGATTCATTTTTTGACATTGAATATAATTGGAATCATCCAATGTGTGTTTTGTGACTGGCTTTTTTCACTAAGCATAATGGCTTTGCAGTTCATCCATGTTGTAGCATGTGTCATCAGTATTTCATTACTTTTTATCGATAATATTCCATTGTATGAATAGGCCATATTTCATTTATCCATTTATCAGTTGATGGTCATTTAGGTTGTTTCTACTTTTTGATTATTGTGAATAATGCTGCTGTGAACATTTATGTTTATGTGTTTGTGTGGTCATATGTTTTCATTTTTACTGGTGATCTTGGGGAAATTGGATTCAGGCATCTCAGGGAAGTAGCACCTTCAGTCCTCAGTGAGGCTGGGCTCAGCCTTACTCCCTCCTGCTGAGTTGGGGAGAGGCAGTGCTCCCAGTCCTAGATAGTGCATTGTCCAGTCCTAGACAGTGCGTTGTCAGGCAACCAAGGAGCACTCTCAGGATAGCCACTAGCCAGTGTAAAGTATCTACAGAAGTCTACATACATACATAATGGTAAAAACCTTCTCTTTTACTATCAGGAACAAGACATTGCTATAGAACATTGTTTTGAAAATTCTAGCCAGTAAAAAGAAAAAAAAAAAAAAAAAAAAGAGTTAAAAGTTACAAGGACCAGAAAGGAAATAAAGGAAAAACCGTTATTTTTCAGAGGTGCAGATAAAAACCAAAATAATTTCTAGATAAAATATTGGAATTAATGAGGGATTCTTGCAAGGTTACTGTATTTTGAATCAAAACCAAGACATGCATGTCAGTTCTTTTATATATAAAGCATCAAGCACCATCAAATCCACAGATAATTTAAATACAATGCTTAATTTTTAAAAAGATTACATGTACAATAGCATATAAAAATAAGACAGCTAGGAATAAACAAAACCAAAATGTAGAAGCCTTTCCTGGGGGGAAACTGTAACACTTTACTGAAGGACATTGGAGAAGACTTCCATAAATGGGGAGTTATGCCATGTTTATACATAGGTAGACTCAATAATGTAAAGATATCAATTTTCCTCAAATTGATTTATAGATTCAATTCAATGCCAATCAAAAGCTTAACACATTTTGGGTTTTGGGGGCCAGTGGCTCAATAAGTTGTGTCTAAAATTTTTACAGAACAAAGGGTCAAGAATAGTTTGGATACTACTAAGGAAAAAGAATAAAGTGGGGTTCTTACCCTATTAGATATCAAAGCTTGTAACTAAGCTATATTCATAAGCCTGCATTGCACTTGTACAGAAACAGATGAAAGCAGACTAATAAATAGATCAGAATAGAGAACTCAGAAACCACATGTGTATGCAAGCTTGGTTTATGGCAGAGGTGATATTGTGGCTCAGTAGGTTAAGAATCCTTCAACAAATGGTGCTGGGAGAATTGTTTATCCAAATGGTTAGGTATGAAAACAGAATGTAAATTTTTATAGCCTCTTTGAACATCGATTTGTCATCAAATGTGTTAAATCTGCACATACTGTATGATCCAGAAATTCCACTCCTGGGCGTATATGCTGAAGAAACTTGCACATTTTCACCAGAGCTCGTGTACGAGAATCCTCATAGTAATACTGTATGTAAGATTAAAAGGTAAGGGGAAAAATCCAACATGTCCACTGAAAGGATAATTCGTTAATTACTTATGGACGGTGGACATACAATATGGTAGAGACAATGAATGCATGCAGCTACATAAATCAATGTGAAGAAAACTTTCAAAGACGACATTGAGAAGAAAAAGTCCCCAATAGTATATACCATAAGATTTCAGTTATAATGAATCAGTAAACATAAACCAGGCATGGTGGCACATGCTTGTAACCTCAGCTACTCAGGAGACTGGGGCAGGAGGATCCTGTGAGCCCAGGAGTTCAAGACCAGTCTGGGCAACATAGCAAGACCTCAACTCAAAAAAAACTCACACACACAATTTATAAATACATCTGTCCAGGCACAGTGGTTCACACCTATAATCCCAGCACTTTGGGAGGCCAAGGCGGGCGGATCACCTGAGGTCAGGAGTTCGAGACCAGCCTGACCAACATGAAGCAACCCTATCTCTACTAAAAATACAAAATTAGCCAGGCAAAGTGGCGCATGCCTGTAATCCCAGCTACTCTGGAGGCTGAGACAGGAAAATCGCTTGAACCTGGGAGGCAGAGGTTGCAGTGAGCCGAGATCGTGCCATTGCACTCCAGCTTGGGCAACAAGTGCAAAACTCCATGTCAAATAAATAAATAAATACTTACATCTGTGTTAAAATGTAAACATAAAGTGAAACAAAGGGAGTGATAAATAACAAACTCAGGCTAATTAATACCCTGATGAGCTGCAGTGGGGATAGGTTTAGGGAGAGTGAAGCATGAAATCAGGGAGAAGCAATGCAAATATAATGTTCTATTTCTTATGATACTTCTAGAGCTTTTTTGTATATAATTGCTACTACTACGGCTTGAGAATGTTTGTGTCACTCCCAAATCCTTACGTTGAAACTTAATCCCTATTGTGGTGATATTAAGAGGCGGAGTCTTTTGGGAAGTGATTAAGTTATCCGGTCTCCATCCTTGTGACTGGGATTAAAGGCTTCCTAAAAGAAGCTTCGGAGAGCTGCCTGGTACTTCCATCTCTTCTGCTACATGAGGGCACAGCTTCTGTCCTTTCCACCATCTGAGGACACAGCACCAAGGCACCGTCTTGGAAGCACAGAGCAGCTTTCACGAGACACTGAATCTACTGGCACCTTGATCTTGGACCTCCCAGTTTCTGTAACTGTAAGAAATAAATTTCTGTTGTTTACAAATTACCCAGCCTAAAGCATCTTGTTATCGTAGCAGAAACAGACTAAGACAGCTACTTTTCTATTGTAAACATATACATAAACATATAAATATTTCTTTGTATGCATTAAATATTGAATAAAATTGTTGTGGACACTCTGTAGAATCAAGATAGATCTCCACCAGAAATTTGTTGTAAACTACCCCCTACCAAGAGAGTATGAAAAGATTTAATACTCACATAATAAGGCTTTCTGGGGAAAGAAGTGGCTCCCAAGCAGGCCCAAAAATGTGTTGAGAAAGCAGAGAAAGTGGCTTGGGTTGGGGTTTTTATGGTGACTGGGGAGTGAGACTAAGTCAAGGGTTCCTATGCATTGTTTGAACTTCCTACTGGTACCAAAGGAGACATCACCTGGGCTTTATTTTTTTAAATCAGTTTTCCGTATGTGGGACAGAGGGAAAAAAGAAGAGGCAAGGTTTAAAAGATGTCAGGATGAAACATAAAGTAGAGTCAGACGTCAGACTCTTTATTATAATTTTTTTTTTAAGACTGAGTCTTGCTCTATCTCCCAGACAAGTGCAGTGGCACAATCTTGGCTCACTGCAATCTCCACCACCCGGGTTCAAGCAATTCTCTTACCTCTACCTCCTGAGTAGCTGGGATTACAGGTGCCCACCACCACGCCTGGCTAATTTTGTATTTTTAGTAGAGACAGGGTTTCACCATGCTGGCCAGGCTAGTCTCGAACTCCTGACCTCAAGGGATCTGCTCACCTCAGCCTCCCAAAGTGCTGAGATTACAGGCATGAGTCACCGTGCCCGGCCACAAATATTTTTTGAACAAAATTGTATATGAAACAAAAGAGACATCTGCCGTTCTAAAAATAATGTGTCTATGGAGAAAAGAATGTCACCTTTCCTTTTTAGAAACCATTTCTTTTATCTTTTCTTCTCTGAGGAATTCCCCACTGGGAGGAATAACTGTAGTCACAATGTTAAACATGGTAGAAATAGAAGTTATTTTTCCCTGGAAAACTAATGCAGTAACAGAAAACCAAAAACCGCATGCTCTCACTTATAAGTGGGAGCTAAATGATAAGAACACATGGACACACAGAAGGGAACAAGAGACACTGGGGTCTACTTGAGAGTGGGGGGTGGGAGGAGGGAGAGGAGCAGAAAAAAATAACTATTGTGTACTGGGCTTAATACCTGGGTGATGAAATAATCTGTTACAACAAACCCCTGTGACATGAGCTACCTATGTAATAAGCCTGCCCATGTACCCCTGAACCTAAAATGAAAGTTTAAAACAAAAAAGAACACTTTTCTGTTTAGACTTTTTGTATCACTTCTGGTGTAACAATAAAAAATATATTTTCCTAAAAAGAAAGAAAAAGAAATTGAACTTACTATGCCACAGAAAAATCAAATATCAAGGAGGTTAATTACAACAACACAAAGTTATAAACCAAATCCTGTGGAGTGAAAAGAATGAGAATTACTTGTGATGTTCAAAAGTTCCCGGGATTATACGGTGGAACATATATCATTTGGGCCTTTGTCTAGTTGAGGCCAAAAGGAATCATTTGCTTTACTGACATGATAGTGAAGAAATTCTGCACCTGTATATCTACTAATTGCAAATGAATACCAGGCTTGAAGCCTTCGCCCAGAAAAAGGTATTTCATTCCTACTGGAAAGATATAGATGGCTGGGCGCGGTGACTCACGCCTGTAATCCCAGCACTTTGGGAGGCCGAGGCCAGCGGATCACGAGGTCAGAAGATCAAGACAATCCTGGCAAACATGATGAAATCCCATCTTTACTGAAATACAAAAAATTAGCCTGGCATGGTGGCATGCGCCTGTAGTCCCAGCTACTCGGGAGGCAGAGGCAGGGGAATTGCTTGAACCCGGGAGGCGGAGGTTGCAGTGAGCCAAGATTGCGCCACTGCACTCCAGCCTGGTGACAGCAAGACTCCATGTCAAAAAAAAAAAAAAAATATATATATATATATATAGAGAGAGAGAGAGAGAGAGAGACAATGAAATACAAATGTATATCAATTTTTGATCCACCGACTGGGTAATGCTGTGAGTATAACAATGAAAGTGATTTGATCTCTGCTCTCTAGGGGCTCACGGTCTCTTGTATTACTTTTGCAGCCTAAAGTGTGAAAATGTGGATTTATAGAAAAACTGCAGCTGGAGTAAAAGTTCAAATGATAAAATAATTAATCAGATTGCTTTTAACATACTTCAATATTAAAGAATTCATGAGAACCACTGGGAACTATATCTACTGCATGATATGTACAAAGGAAATACTTATGCTTAAGGCAGTTCTTGATAAACAGGTTGGGGGTGGAAGATGAGACCCTGAGAACATCAGTCAGTAGAGCTAAAGGTGGAGTAACAGGTAGCTCAATTACTTTGCATTCACAAAGATTAGAAATGTGGAATGCAGGAGGAATGAGAAAGGGTGAGTTTAAACTGGAAATGTCTGAGGAACTTTTAGGAACACAATTATTAAATATATACCCTGAAATTACACATTGTTGGCACAAATTAAATGAAAACTTGTTAATCACTCTAATATTTAGTAAAGTCTTCTGTACACACACACACGCACATACACACACAAAAAAACACAAACACAGAAACACAAACACATAAACACACACAAACACAAACGCATAAACACACACACAAACACATACACACAAATACACACACAAACAAACACATACACACAGACCCTTTTGAGAGGGCTGTTTTGAGTGGAAAGAAAAGAGGCTGAGTTCAACATCTGTTTTAATGCATAATAATCACCTCGGCATAATAATGTTAAAATGTTGATTATGTGCCAAGTGGAATTCTAACCTCCATACATACACTAACATATTTAAATGCTTTATAGTAACTATCTTATTTAATAATACTCAATGCAAACCTATAAGGTAAGCAATTGTATTTTCACCATTTTGTGAGTGAGGCACCAGAAGCAGAGAGGTTAAGTGATTTGTCCAAGGTCACGCAGCAGGTAAGAGGCAAAACTAGATTCTAACTTCGGCAGGCTGGTAAACAGGGTGTGGAAATTATCTATAAATGGAATGCACTCAGTGGAATTGGAATGTGGAGTCAATGGGGGATCCTACTGGACATGGGCCCATCTAGAAATTCACAGAAATCTTAGGGAGGGATTTAGAATTTCTGCAATTCAGGAATGGTGGTTTAAATCAGTCTTAGCCATGTTTTAAAGATCACCCCAACTTGTTCATTCATATTTCCTCTGACACACACACACACACACACACACGGTTCCAAGTTTCTTTTTTTTTTTTTTTTTTTTATAATCATGTTGCTTTATTTATTTATTTATTTTTTTTTCTTTTTTTTTTTCTTTTATTATTATTATTATTATTATACTTTAGGTTTTATGGTACATGTGCGCAATGTGCAGGTAAGTTACATATGTATACATGTGCCATGCTGGTGCGCTGCACCCACCAACTCGTCATCTAGCATTAGGTATATCTCCCAATGCTATCCCTCCCCCCTCCCCCCACCCCACAACAGTCCCCAGAGTGTGATGTTCCCCTTCCTGTGTCCGTGTGTTCTCATTGTTCAATTCCCACCTATGAGTGAGAATATGCAGTGTTTGGTTTTTTGTTCTTGCGATAGTTTACTGAGAATGATGATTTCCAATTTCATCCATGTCCCTACAAAGGACGTGAACTCATCATTTTTTATGGCTGCATAGTATTCCATGGTGTATATGTGCCACATTTTCTTAATCCAGTCTATCATTGTTGGACATTTGGGTTGGTTCCAAGTCTTTGCTATTGTGAATAATGCCGCAATAAACATACGTGTGCATGTGTCTTTATAGCAGCATGATTTATAGTCCTTTGGGTATATACCCAGTAATGGGATGGCTGGGTCGAATGGAATTTCTAGTTCTAGATCCCTGAGGAATCGCCACACTGACTTCCACAAGGGTTGAACTAGTTTACAGTCCCACCAACAGTGTAAAAGTGTTCCTATTTCTCCACATCCTCTCCAGCACCTGTTGTTTCCTGACTTTTTAATGATTGCCATTCTAACTGGTGTGAGATGGTATCTCATTGTGGTTTTGATTTGCATTTCTCTGATGGCCAGCGATGGTGAGCATTTTTTCATGTGTTTTTTGGCTGCATAAATGTCTTCTTTTGAGAAGTGTCTGTTCATGTCCTTCGCCCACTTTTTGATAGGGTTGTTTGTTTTTTTCTTGTAAATTTGTTGGAGTTCATTGTAGATTCTGGATATTAGCCCTTTGTCAGATGAGTAGGTTGCGAAAATTTTCTCCCATTTTGTAGGTTGCCTGTTCACTCTGATGGTAGTTTCTTTTGCTGTGCAGAAGCTCTTTAGTTTAATTAGATCCCATTTGTCAATTTTGGCTTTTGTTGCCATTGCTTTTGGTGTTTTAGACATGAAGTCCTTGCCCATGCCTATGTCCTGAATGGTAATGCCTAGGTTTTCTTCTAGGGTTTTTATGGTTTTAGGTCTAACATTTAAGTCTTTAATCCATCTTGAATTGATTTTTGTATAAGGTGTAAGTAAGGGATCCAGTTTCAGCTTTCTACATATGGCTAGCCAGTTTTCCCAGCACCATTTATTAAATAGGGAATCCTTTCCCCATTTCTTGTTTTTGTCAGGTTTGTCAAAGATCAGATACTTGTAGATATGTGGCATTATTTCTGATGGCTCTGTTCTGTTCCATTGATCTATATCTCTGTTTTGGTACCAGTACCATGCTGTTTTGGTTACTGTAGCCTTGTAGTATAGTTTGAAGTCAGGTAGTGTGATGCCTCCAGCTTTGTTCTTTTGGCTTAGGATTGACTTGGCGATGCGGGCTCTTTTTTGGTTCCATATGAACTTTAAAGTAGTTTTTTCCAGTTCTGTGAAGAAAGTCATTGGTAGCTTGATGGGGATGGCATTGAATCTGTAAATTACCTTGGGAAGGATGGCCATTTTCATGATATTGATTCTTCCTACCCATGAGCATGGAATGTTCTTCCATTTGTTTGTATCCTCTTTTATTTCCTTGAGCAGTGGTTTGTAGTTCTCCTTGAAGAGGTCTTTCACATCCCTTGTAAGTTGGATTCCTAGGTATTTTATTCTCTTTGAAGCAATTGTGAATGGGAGTTCACTCATGATTTGGCTCTCTGTTTGTCTGTTATTGATGTATAAGAATGCTTGTGATTTTTGCACATTGATTTTGTATCCTGAGACTTTGCTGAAGTTGCTTATCAGCTTAAGGAGATTTTGGGCTGAGACAATGGGGTTTTCTAGATATACAATCATGTCATCTGCAAACAGGGACAATTTGACTTCCTCTTTTCCTAATTGAATACCCTTGATTTCCTTCTCCTGCCTAATTGCCCTGGCCAGAACTTCCAACACTATGTTGAATAGAAGTGGTGAGAGAGGGCATCCCTGTCTTGTGCCAGTTTTCAAAGGGAATGCTTCCAGTTTTTGCCCATTCAGTATGATATTGGCTGTGGGTTTGTCATAAATAGCTCTTATTATTTTGAGATACATCCCATCAATTCCTAATTTATTGAGAGTTTTTAGCATGAAGGGTTGTTGAATTTTGTCAAAGGCCTTTTCTGCATCTATTGAGATAATCATGTGGTTTTTGTCTTTCGTTCTGTTTATATGCTGGATTACATTTATTGATTTGCGTATATTGAACCAGCCTTGCATCCCAGGGATGAAGCCCACTTGATCATGGTGGATAAGCTTTTTGATGTGCTGCTGGATTCTGTTTGCCAGTATTTTATTGAGGATTTTTGCATCAATGTTCATCAAGGATATTGGTCTAAAATTCTCTTTTTTTGTTGTGTCTCTGCCAGGCTTTGGTATCAGGATGATGCTGGCCTCATAAAATGAGTTAGGGAGGATTCCCTCTTTTTCTATTGATTGGAATAGTTTCAGAAGGAATGGTACCAGCTCCTCCTTGTACCTCTGGTAGAATTCGGCTGTGAATCCATCTGGACCTGGACTTTTTTTGGTTGGTAAGCTATTGATTATTGCCACAATTTCAGCTCCTGTTATTGGTCTATTCACTTATGAAGCTTAGTTTGGCAGGATATGAAATTCTGGGTTGAAAATTCTTTTCTTTAAGAATGTTGAATATTGGCCCCCACTCTCTTCTGGCTTGTAGGGTTTCTGCCGAGAGATCCGCTGTTAGTCTGATGGGCTTCCCTTTGATGGTAACCCGACCTTTCTCTCTGGCTGCCCTTAACATTTTTTCCTTCATTTCAACTTTGGTGAATCTGACAATTATGTGTCTTGGAGTTGTTCTTCTCGAGGAGTATCTTTGTGGCGTTCTCTGTATTTCCTGAATCTGAATGTTGGCCTGCCTTGCTAGATTGGGGAAGTTCTCCTGGATAATATCCTGCAGAGTGTTTTCCAACTTGTTTCCATTCTCCCCGTCACTTTCAGGTACACCAATCAGACGTAGATTTGGTCTTTTCACATAGTCCCACATTTCTTGGAGGCTTTGCTCGTTTCTTTTTATTCTTTCATTTCCATCTGAGAGTTCATAAACAAAGAGAAAGCTGAGTACCTATACTTTATAAACACCTCCCCATTCTACCCAGAGCTCTGGTTCCAGCCAGCTTCCTCTTGTTAAGCCCCAGCTGGGGCTACTTGGCACTGCTTCCTTGGTTACATATGATGCTCCTTGTTCAGTCCCTTTCTCACAGGGCTCTTTCACTGTCTGCCGTAGATGTCTGCCTGCCTTTTTTTTTTTTCTTTGAGACGGGGTCTTGCTCTGTCGCCAGTCTGGAGTGCAGTGGCACCATCTCGGCTTACTGCAACCTCCACCTCCCAGGTTCAAGCAGTTCCCCTGCCTCAGCCTCCGGAGTAGCTGGAACTACAGACGCGTGCCACCACACCCAGCTAATTTTTATATTTTTAGTAGAGACGGGGTTTCACCATATTAGCCAGGATGGTCTCAATCTCCTGACCTCGTGATCCACCTGCCTCGGCCTCCCAAAGTGCTGGGATTACAGGCGTGAGCCGGGCCATCAGCCTGCCTTTTAAAGTCCCCATTACTCCCACTACATGGTGTGCATGCACAGAAAGCGACCAATGTGAGACGGAGATCTCAAACAGCATTCCTAGGTTGTTAGCATTCAGATGTTCCCTACCTCTCCTCCTCAGCAAGCTTTCCTGCCCTAGTGTCACTTGCCTTCTTTCTCTTGGCTAAGAGGAGTGCAGAATCTTCCCATAGGCAGCACTCATACGCAGGGCATCCAGGAAACAAACAAACAACAACAACAACAAAAAAAAAACAAATGAGAAAGAAGTGGCAGCATCTGGAAACATTTTCACCTAAACTCTAGTTTCACTTCTGTAAGGCTCTGGCCAAGTGGATCTCTGTCAATCGAAGTGGCTGTACGTGTATGTAAATATTTGATGTGCTGTATACACATGTGATTATAACCCCCTCCTTATTTGGAACAGAACCAAAATGCCAGGCATTGTTCTGAATGCTTTATGTTTATTCACTTCATCCTCACCAGGTGAGGAACATGAGGCCTGGAATGGTTAAATAACTTGCCCAAGGTAGTAGATGAGTGCCAGGTGAGAGAAGGCTTCCTGACAACGTTTCTTTTAATTGTCCTTGAATGGATGATTCTACACAACATAAGACTAGCCATATTCTGGGTTTTATGTGCAGCTCAGAGGCCTCTGGGAAATAACTATTGGGGTTTACACTTAGAGTTAAAATATATTCATACCTACCTGATGGTGAGAGTAGCCAAGCTAGAGGGAGGGAAACCAGGTCTCCATAAGCAATGAAGGAACTAGACATCCTGTGTTGGAGTTAACCGTGATGCCTGAGTGGCAATGGCAGCGTGCCCAATGCCATGTGAGTCTGCCCTTGAGCATGCCTTCACTCAGCTTCCCCCATCCCTTTAAGGAAGCATCTGTGCACCCAGGAAGACCAGAATGTGGGAAACATGAAACATTAAAGTGCTGTGCCGCCAGAGCCTGAGCAGCTCCCCTTCCAAAAGGGCTAAATAGTGCTTCCTTACAAACAGAGCTAATTCAGAAGTGAGCATCTCTGGGTGGTAGCAACAAGGAGGGCAGGTGCCCGAACTCTAAATAGCTTTGGAGGCAGAGAGCAAGCCAGCACCAACACGAAGGAATGTCAGGAGAGTTGGTGGGCTGAGGACGAGAAGTGTAGAGGAGAGTGTGAAAGCTGACGAATTCAAGATGACCATAGGGTAGAACTGCAGAGCAAAGGCCCAAGAGCCCAGCAGTTTAAGCTGACATTCACCAGAGCAAAGGGCAACTTTTGATAATGTGTACAATGGTCCTGCCCTTTGGGATCCATGTAAGAGACACAAATGGGGAAATCCTTAAGTCCTGCCCTTTGCAATGGGGAATGTTGAAGACCGAGAAGCAAAGTGCTCAGATGATCTCATCCAGGACCCCTAACAGGGATGTTCTCAGCGACAAGTATGCTCTGAAGACACACACACACACACACATATATATATGTAAATTTATGTGTATACTTTCATTAACTCTTTTGAGACAGACTCTTGCTGTGTAGCCCAGGCTGGAGTGCAGTGGTGTGATCATAGCTCACTGCAGCCTCAACTTCCCCAGGCTCTAGCGATCCTCCCACTTCAGCCTCCCAAGTAGCACACCACCATGCCTGGCTAGTTGTATTTTTTGTAGAGACGAGGTTTCATTATGTTGCCCAGGCTTGTCACGAACTCCTGGGCTCAAGTGATCTGTCCACCTTAGCCCTGTGCTGGGATTACAGGTGTGAGCCACTGTGCCTGGCTACATTTATGTGTACACTTAATTTTTTTTATGTAAAATATATGCTTTAACCTCTTCCTTTCTCTGGAACTGTTTCTTCCTCTTCTGTAAAATAAATTTATACTAAGATCCGTTTCAGCCCCACATTTTCATCTCTGAGCAAGTGATTACAGCATGCTGCTCAAAGTCTTTCAGTAAATGTCACCATTTTTTACAATGGCCCTTATTTCTGTTTGTTAATTTCCATCCTGGTGGCCGCCACCCAGGCTCATAGTCTTACCCCTTTATTCCTGGACTACTGCTGCATCTGCTCTACCAGTCTCTCAACATCACCCTTTCCTTCAAGTTATTCCTGCCACATTCCCATTTCCAAGCCTACCCTTCCTATTTAAAAAATTTTTTATAAATAGAGATGGGGTCTCACCACATTGCCCAGGCTGGCCTCAAACTCCTGAGCTCAAGCAGTCTCCCTGCCTTGGCCTCCCAAAGTGTTGGGATTACAGGCATGGGCCATCGCTGCCAGCCCAAACCTACACTTATAACAAATTTTCTGATTTTGACATCTTCAGGGTTACCCTTTGCCAATGTAAAAAAGGTTCTCCATAATATGACTGTATTCGTCCATTCTCACATTACTATAAAGAAATACCTGAGACTGGGTAATTTACAAACAAAAGACGTTTAATTGGCTTACAGTTTTGCAGGCTGCACAGGAAGTGTAGCGGCTTCTGCTTTTGGGGAGGCCTCAGGGAGCTTCCAATCATGGCAGAAGGCAAAGGCGGACCAGATGGCTCACATGGCAGGAGCAAAAGCAAGAGAGCAAGGCGGGAGGTGCTACATACTTTTAAATACTCAGATCTCATGAGAACTCACTCACTATCTCGAGGACAGTTCCAAGGGGGATAGTGCTAAACTATTCATGAGAAATCCACTCCCATGATCCAGTCACCTCCCACTGGGTACCACCTCAATATTATAATTAATGTTGGGGATTAATTGTTGAACATAAGATTTGGGTAGGGACACAAATCCAAACCATGTCAGTGATCCTAGCCAACTTAGTCTTCTCTCTCTGGATACCACTCTACTTCTCTGTCCCCCTTAACTGCAAAATATTTCCCAGAAGTTTCCCACATCCACTGTTTTCACTTCCTTACTTCCCATTCTTTCTTCAATCCACTCCAACAAGGTTTCATGCCTATTCTTCCTCAGTAAAGGTCCTGATGACCTCCATGTTGCCAAACTCAATGATCAGTTCTGTATCCTATTCTCATGTAACGTCTCAGAAGCATTTGACACAGGTGGACACACTCTTCTTGACTCCCAGAGTCATTCCAGAGTGAATCATTGCAGTTTCAAAAACTAAATAGATGATACAAGTGAACAAAATGATCCAGGAAGACTGAGAATTCACTGATACCTCCTTTCCTTGCCCTGGCATCCCCTGCTAAAAAGAATCATGATGGATTCCTCATATCTTTCTTTTCCAAAATCCTTATGTTCCTTCTCTGTCATCCTCTGAGCTATTCAAATTCCACTGCTTTTCAAAGGATTTGCTCAGCAACTGCTAAGGGAGCCAAGTGTCCTACCAACCTCTTTAAATGCCGTTCAAGTAGAACTAGAGATGTGTTAATTTAAATGATGGCTATATTTCTCACTCACTTACATGGATACAGTTTTATAATAAGGATGTTTCTTTAGAAGCCTGGGGCTTCCCAGGGACAACCTCTGGTTTTCTGCCATCCTACGATGCACATCCCGCAAGTGCATCCACACCAAAACTAAGAAGTAAATGTGTAGAGATCTGGGATGATTTGAATTTGCCATTTATCCCTAAGAATTTTTTTTGTTTGGAAAAGACTCTTTGCTATTTACCAGAATGTCTTCATGCAACAAGAATTGAGAGAAATATCCATTATTCAGAAGCTAGGTGATTACTTCATCTCAGTTCTTAACAAAGTTTTATGAAGTCCCTAGGCAGTCTGTCATCTTTCCACCTTTCAGAGTCTTCCTATATTTGTTTGTTAAGTCCAGGGTTTTTTAGTTGTAAAGGGGGATACTAGGGATAAATGGGGATACTCCACCTTGGACAAAACTAGAAGTCCTCTACCCATACATTTTTAAAGGGATAGGTATTATTTTAACATATAGATATATCATAATTATATATACCTCTATATACATATATCAGGGATATATGTGTGCCAGACATATATGGTATATATAAATTATGATATATCTATATATTTATATAGAGAGAGATACTCTTTTTTCTTCAAAATTACAAACAATATTGTAAAGAACATCTCAATATTTACTTTGCAGAGGTGGAAATGGTAGGCCAAAAAGGATAGCTATTTAAAATTTTTGGTACACTTATCAAATTTACATCAAATTAATTAATAACAGTGGATGTGCATATTTCTACACATTTTCATTAATCATGTACATTGTCAAATGTTTTCATCTTTGCCTATCTGACAGGTAGAGAATTCTACTTAAGATCTCATTGGTTCATAGTTGATATGGTTTAGCTGTGTCCACATTTAAATCTCAGTTTGGATTGTATCTTCCAGAATTCCCATGAGTTGTGGGAGGGACCCAGGGGGAGGTAATTAAATCATGGGGTCCAGTCTTTCCCATGCTATTCTGGTGATATTGAATAAGTCTCAAGAGATCTGTTGGGTCTATCGGGGGTTTCCGCTTTTGCTTCCTCCTCATTTTCTCTTGCCGCTGCCGTGTAAGAAGTGCCTTTCACCTCCCACCACGATTCTGAGGCCTCCCCAGCCATGTGGAACTGTAAGTCCAATTGAACCTCTTTTTGTTCCCAGTTTCAGATATGTCTATCAGCAGCATGAAAACAGACTAATACAGTAGTGCTTTGGATATTATGAAGGTTGAAAAGAACCTAAGGGTTAAGTGATAACTTGTAGATGGCTTTATAATTGCTATTCAAGTATTTTAGTGTGTTGAGATATATATATCTTCAAAATAATAAAAATCTTCTTGTTGTAGGCAGATGTCTACCTTATAATCCCTGGACACTAAATATGTTATTTTACATGGCAGGAAAGGATTAAGGTTGAAGATGGAATTAAGGTTGCTGATGGCTGACTTCAAGATAGGAAGATTATCCTGGATTATCCTAGGGGGGCCCAGTGTAATCATAAGCGTCCTTAAAGATGAAAAAGGGAGGCAGAAGTGGAGGTCAGAGTGATGTGATGTGAGATGGATTCAATTTGCCATTGCTGCCCTTGAAAATAGAAGACAAATGCAAACAAAGAATGAGGGCAGCCTCCAGAAGCTGGAAATGGCAAAGAAATATATTTTCTCTTTGATTCTCCAGAAAGGGATGCGGCCCTGCCAACACCTTTATTTTGGCACAGTGACACCTATGTCAGATGTCTGATTTCAATAATTGTAAAATTATACATTTGTGTTGTTTTAGCCACTAAGTTTGTGAGAGCTTGTTAACACAATAGAAATCTAATACAGATAATAGGGTGGTACACACACATTGCAAAAAATAGAAAGCGGTGTGTGGAATTTGGGAAGTACTGTGGGCTGAGAAGATACTGAGGTACATATGCATGTCTAGGGGCATAACTGTCCATGGAAAGTAGGATTAGCTTGGAGGTGGACAGAGTTAGGAATTTCACTTTTCTGCTGAAACTTTCTCTTAACCTAACTACATTATAGCAAGCCGAAGTTAACTAGAATATGAAGCACCTTCTCTTGCTGGCCATAAGGCCCACATTAGGAGACTACAATAGCAATATCAAAATCCCTGTTACATTCAACATTGCACCTGCCTATCAATATAATTTCAAGCAACATTTATCCAATGGTGAAAAGCAACATATGCATGGTGGAAAATTTCCTAGTTGGAATTCAGAAAACAGCATGATAAAAAGGACTGGCAATCTGTTAATGGACTCCAAGGAAATCCCAGTAAATTGAGATTACATGTATCACTCAAATTATAGAGAAAGAAGGCACTCTGTTCTTCATCTTTTAATTAATGATTGAGGCTGGGAAGCCAGACCACTTTCCTCTCTACACAGGTTCACTTACTAGGTTAAAGACATGAGCCTAGCTTCTCATCCAAGTATTTAAAGTGGCAAATGGGCCAGGCACGGTGGCTTACGCCTATAATCCCAGCACTTTGGGAAGCCAAGGCAGGAGGTTCAGTTGAGATTAGGAGTTTGAGATCAGCCTGGCCAATATGATGAAACCCCATCTCCACTAAAAATACAAAAATAGGCAGGTGTGGTGGCACACGTCTATCATTCCACCTACTTAGGAGGCTGAGGCATGAGAATTGCTTGCGCCTGGGAGGCGGAGGTTGCAGTGATCAAGATTGCACCACTGCACTCCAGCCTGGGTGACAGAGCAAGACTCCATCTCAAAAAAATAATTAAAATGGCAATTGCCATTTTGCCCACACAGCTGGCTACTTCATGTTTTTGTGTATAGTAGCTATGTGGGCTACCACAAAAATAATGGGGAGAAAAGGAAGTAGCACTGATAGGGGAAAAACTTTGATTCCTACAAAAGAGCAGAGATATAAAGGTCAGACTAACTTACGAACATTGCTGTTCTTTAGAGAGAAAAACTATCTGTATGTAAATACACACACATATACACACAAATATATATACATGTATGTGTGTGTGTATATGGCAGATAGTATTTTCCAGAGATAGCTTCCATCCCACATTTTTTTATGCTATGTAACCTCGCTATTCTGCCACCAAGAGGTGGAATCTCAACTACCCTACCCTTGAATCTGGGCTTAGCTGGCCTTAGTGGTTGTTTGTAACTACCAGAGTGCAACAGAAATGAACCTGATTACTTCTGAGGCTAGGTAAAAATGTAAAATAAAATAATAAAATACAATAAAAAATTTTTTAAAAGCTTTCACCTGTTCACGTGGAACTAAGTCTCCAGATTTTACCTCCCAGAGAAGCTCCCTCTGGGAACCCAACCCTCTCCTAAGAGGCATCTGTCAGGCAAAAGCAATCGATCCACCGTAACATATTGCGGGTCCAGCCGGAAATTGGAACGTCAGCGTTTTCATTCCGGAACGCCTGTGTGTAGTTGAGATTTAGGGACTTGAATCAGGTTCGCTGTCACCATCCAATTGATATGGAAACCGGTACTTCCCCTTTTCTAACGTCTTCTCAGGACACTCCAAGGCACATAGCCACTCGATAAAATCAGCTAAGGAAAAAAGGTACTTTGAAGCTAGTACTCTAGCCTCTATGGCTATTTGTAGATGGGAAGTTTAGCAAATTAATAAAAGCTATTTATAAAAATGCAAGGAAAGGTTAGCTTGAACCCTGATCAACAAACATAATGTCTTGCTATCATTGAACCATTAATGCAAATGCTTACACTAAAAGCCAGGCACGGTGGTTCACGCCTGAAATCCCAGCAGGCGTGGTGGGTGGATTACCTGAGGTCAGGAGTTCGAGACCAGCCCGGCCAACATGGCGAAACTCCACCTCTACTAAAAATACAAAACTTAGCCGGGTGTGGTGGTGCACACCTGTAATCCCAGCACTTTGGGAGGCTGAGGCAGGAGAATCGCTGGAACACAGGAGGCAGAGGTTGCAGTGAGTTGAGATCAAGCCACTGCAGTCCAGCCTGGGCAACAGAGCAAGACTCAGTCTCAAAAAAAAAAAAAAAGAAAAGAAAAAGAAAAAAACAACAATGGATACTTACACTTAGAAATGGTTTGTCATCTTCGTCTAGGAATGCCTATTTTCCATTCATTCAATGAACATCCAGCCCACCTGTGCCCTGTGATTGGAAGGCTTTAGGAATACTGAGATGAAAAGATATAAGCCCTGTCTTAAAGAATCTAGTAATCTAATGGGCACCCGAATGAACGTTTGTCTACAGTGTTAGGTTAGGAAACAGCCCCAACACATGCCATTTGCCAGGGGGAGTCAGAGCCTCACCTATTATTTGGGGTGACAATCATACAGAGTGCAAGTGACATATTTACCATGCTGTATCCCTGAAGTCTTTTCATCTGTCCCAGCTTCTCTATTGCCATTGAAAGGTTTCTGTTTTAATCCCTTGTCTTTCCACCTATTAGAGTGGCCCCCCCATTGAGTCTCCAGAGGAGAAACTCCTGATCTCTACACCCATGATTACAGGGTTAAAACAGAGAAAAAAGAAACTTCACTGTAATTCTCAAGTCTACCTTTGACACTGCTGAAAGTTACCTAAGAGAGATAAATAATTACGGGATTCTTCTGCTTTTGCCTGAAAGTGTTCACTCTGATTTTCTTAGCAAGGAATTTAAGGCCCTTTGTAATATGACGTTGATCTGCCTTTCTGCCACTGTTTCCCATTAACTTCATATTCCATCCTAGGGAAGACAACATTTCCTGAGTATACCATGAATTTCCACAACTTCAAAATGCAGCTCTAGTGAAATCAGGTTCATGACGTTTTCCCCATTCTTCAGACAATGTAAATTACTCTCTCCTCAGAGCCTTTGACTCCTATATCTAGAAAGGCACTTATAGTCTATAAACACTTTTAACGTATAAATTGGTGCTTTGACTAAAGTATAAGCAATATGAAGACAGGAAAGAATCTTCCTCTTTGAATCGCCAGCATCTAGAAAAGTCCCTAGCATATGGCAAGTGTTTGATAAATGTCCTTTGAGTGAATGATGATGTAGATGATTTTAATAAAAGTGTTCTGTGTCAGTGCCTTGATCAAGTTGGTGCTGTGAATGAATTTTGAGGTATATTTTGCTTGTTGGAAGGCAGCTTCTTTCCTGTTTAGGAAAAAAAGCAACTATAATGAGCCAAAAGGGTGAACTGAGGTGGTAAGGCCTCTGGCTCTGTGTTGCCCACTAGAGGAGCCTGTACTCTGCCAAGCAGGGCCTGTTTAACATCCTTGGAGTGGCTCTCTTGAAGTAGGCACACTTTCTAGGGCACAAAAATGGACACTCACTGCAAAAAAGCTTATTACACGTTGGGAAACATTTCTGGAATTTCTGCATGGGATTATTCAAAACAAGCCTCTCCACAGCTGACTGGCTAGCTGTTTGTTTGTTTTTAATGAAAGAAAATTTGTTAGAAAAGTAAAGGGATAAAGAATGGCTACTCCATAGGCAGAGCAGCCCTTAGCTGGTTTTTAACTTTCCTTCTCCTGCTGCTTGTGACACATCTCCATATTTCATTTGTTTGTTTCCTTATCTAGATGTGAAATGTAAGATCATCTGAAGGGGAGCTTTGGTTCAAGTCAAACGCATGCCTCAACCTAGCAGAGCCAAAGAGATACTTGTATGATGTAAGTCAGATTGTGTCATTCTTCTGCTCAAAACTCTCCAATAAATAGCTCACTATTCCCTTCAGAGAAAAGCCAAAGGACTTAAAATGGCCAACAAAGCCTATGATCTGCACCCCCCTCCTCCCTCTACCTCACTTCATCTTTCTCCCTGACTCACTTGGTTTCAGTCCTACTTGCCTGGTATGTTTCTTCAATTACACTCCCATTTCAGGACCTTTGCACTGACTGTTTCCTCTGCCTGGACCCCACTTGCTCCAGCTTTGCACATGGCTACCTCCCTTACTTTCTTCAGGTGCTTGCTAAAATACCATCCTCTCAATAAGGACTACCCTGAGCACCCTATTGAAAATTGTAACCTGCTGTTCCCTCCCCCTACAAACTCTCAAATTTCATCATCTTTTTTTAGTTTTTGCTATAACACTTATCACTTTCTATTATACCATAGAATTTACTTATTTATATATTTATTGCTTAATGTCTATATCTGCCTGTGAGACCCATGAAGTCAGGGATCTTTTTCTGTTCTTAAATTGTTGTATTCCAAATGGGAGACTGTTGCTTGGCTCATGGTAATCACTCAGTTAGTAGCTCTCACATTAATTAATCCTGCCATCTCTTCTGTGCTGGAATTTGTCCATGATAGAAGCCTCCTGATCTGCCAGACCAGTGTTGTCCTCATATTTTATTCAGTCCAGAATCCATAATGTTTTTATTGCCAATAAAGCATGTGAAAGGAAAATAAATCTTGGGTCCCCAAATCACTAAGCTAATACAACTCCTCTTTTTTGGAGTTTTACTTGCTTCCAACAAGGCAGGCAAGATTTCCTGTTTCCGTGATGATGGAAGGCAGGTAATTCCTTTATGGAGTTTGAGCTCACTTCCGACAGGGAAGATGAGGTTTTTTTCCTGCTTCTAGGATGGTAGAGAGCAGTCTACAGCCTGAGACCCATCCCTAGGTAAGTACCTGAATTAGGGTTTGCCTTGGTTAAATTTAAGACTAACAACCAGCTGCTCTTAATTTCTCCTTACCATTAGAGCACTCAGTGATCTTATAAGTTGTGCCATCGTTTGTTTTGCTTAACTGTTTTTTTGTTGTTTTGGTCTTTTTCCCATTGGGTTTGATCAACTCTATCTGACTTTATCAAATCCAAAGGAAGTTCCAAATTATGGGGAACAAGGCCTCTGAAGTGGCTAAATTCCCATATACACAAAAAAAGGTGGTATGGTGAGGGAGAAAAATGGCCAACCAAGGAAAACAAAAAGAGGAAAGGTTTTTTATTTTGACTACTAAAGGAGCTTTATTTACATAACAAGGCCGCCTTTTTGCTAGCTAGGACAAACTGAAATGGATATTGCCCCATACTGCAGTTTGATAGCTAAGGTTCTGCCTTCTTTTTTTTTCTACCACGACAGCCTGGGTTTGGTTCCTAAATCAAACTTTTTCCGGTTTGATACTTGGTACTGCTGAAATAGCAGCAATTTGTCCTAGCTGGAATATAGTAATGAGATTTAAAAAGATTTTTTTTAAAGGAGCTCAATGGTTAAAAGTCATCTTAATTAAAAGCTAATATCCAAGATGTGTGTGTGTATGTGTGTGTGTGTGTGTGCGTGTTTGTATTTAAAAGGCCTTCATGGGGTTATTTTTTGTCCTCCTAAGACCCTGTCTTATTTTTGAGCAAAAGTTTTTTCATCTCAGTTGAATGAATTTTGTTTTCTTCATTAATAGCTATTGCAACAGAGGCTACTCTGAGATTTTTAAGGAAGGGTGTAATTTAGACACTTAGAAATGTCTTTGTTAAAAAAAATTTTTTAAGTGTACTGTAAAAGCATCACATGGTCTAACCTTAAAATAATTCCTCTGCTCAGAGCTCAGAGATCCAGTTAAAAAATAGATAGTTTCATGCGCGTTCGTGTGAAGAGACCACCAAACAGCCTTCGTGTGAGCAACATGGCTGTTTATTTCACCTGGGTGCAGGCGGGCTGAGTCCAAAAAGAGAGTCAGCGAAGGGAGATAAGGGTGGGGCCATTTTATAGGATTTGGGTAGATAAAGGAAAATTACAGTCAAAGGCGGGTTGTTCTCTGGCAGGCAGAGTGGGGGTCACAAGGTGCTCAGTAGGGGAGCTTTTGAGCCAGGATGAGCCAGGAGAAGGAATTTCACAAGACAATGTCATCAGTTAAGGCAGGGCAGGGCCTTTTCACTTCTTTTGTGATTCTTCAGTTACTTCAGGCCATCTGGGCGAATACATGCAAGTCACAGGGGATGCGATGGCTTGGCTTGGGCTCAGAGGCCTGACATTCCTGCCTTCTTATATTAATAAGAAAAATGAAACAAAATAATGTTGAAGTGTTGGGCAGTGAAAATTTGGGGGGGTGGTATGGAGAGAGAGAATGGGCGATGTTTCTCAGGGCTGCTTCAAGTGGGATTAGGGGCAGCGTGGGAACTTAAAGTGGGAGAGATTAAGCTGAAGGGAGATCTTGTGGTAAGGGGTGATATTGTGGGGATGTTAGAAGAAACATTTGTCATATAGAATGATTGGTGATGGCCTGGATACGGTTTTGGATGAATTGAGAAACTACATGGAAGATACAAGGTCTGAATAAAAGAAGAAGAAAAATGGGTATTAAAGGACTATGAATTGGGAGGACCTAGGACATCTAATTAGAGAGTGCCTAAGGGGGTTCAGTGTAATTACTTGCTTGGTTGGCAAGTTTTTGTGCTTTGAGTTTTTTTATGTGGTCATACACCAGGCCAGATTGATTTAGGTAAAAACAACACTCTTCATTTAAGAAAATACAGTCTTCCTTTTTCAGCAGTGAGTAAGTCAAGGCCCCGGCGGTTTTGGAGGAGAACTGCAGCTAAAGAGTCAACTTGGGCCTGGAGAACTGATAAAGTTTGTGATATGTCTGTGATGCTAGCAGAGAAGTCATTAGGCTATAGAAGGTCGTGACAGAGGTTGAAATGCCTGCTATTGCAGTACTGAGAGCAACAGTGGAGGCAGAAAGTCTTAAACTGACTATCAAGGGAATTAGTGGAATAACTCTTTTTTATCATGTCAGTGTCATGAGGGGAACAGGGATCTCTTCGGTCCTATTTGCAAATTGAATTTTGGGAGTAAGGAAAACTAGTGTGCATGTGCCTGTCTAATTAGCAGGTAGACACACATAGGTGGAGGATCTACAGAGGAAGAAGAGACCTTGTGCAAGGCAAAACTGGAGATGTAAAGTAAAAAGGTGAGAAGGAGTGCTGAAAGGGGTGTCTTCTCCTAGACTCCTAGGGATCCAGCTAGGGCGGCAGCTGTCAGAGGTTGTAATGGGGACTGATGGGGTAACTGCGTAGAGGGGGAGGTTCAATTTTCATGGTGTATAAGAAAACGTTGAGTATCTATGAGCAACTTTTCACTGTTATTTTCGGGGCTGGATATAAGTAAACAAGAAGAGGGCCTGGAAGGAGAGTCTGACGAGCAAGGAGAAGGTAGCTAAGGGTGGAGTGAAATACAGGGTAAGTGTCTTCTTAAGCAATAATTACTGCTAATGTTTTTAAGTTTGTCTGTATTGATAGAGGGCTTGTCTGTAATATGGAGCTGGAAGGCTCCAATTGTTTCAGTGATGTGTGTAGTTGGGCTTTGGAGATGAAGAGTAAAGGAACATCAAGAAGGTGAAAGATTACCTAGGGGAATTCTAGTGGGTCTTTCCTGAGAGATACATAAAGGAGCGGCCACAGGAATAGTAGTTTGTGTTGTGAGAGGTCTAAATATGGGGGGAGTAGAGTTAATATAAGGAGAAAGGCTTTTTAAATAAGTGCGGAGGAGGGCGGCAGCTTGCTGATCTGAAATATCTGGGGAAGTCTTGCTGGACCTGTCTAGAAAGTAAATGAGTTCTTCAGGAGGGTAAAGGTGAGGGCTGTTAAAGGAAGTTCAGAGGTGTAAGGAGACAAGAGATGTTGCCCAGTCTGTCTGTAAGGCAGGGACAGCTGTGTAGGCACTGGAAGAAAGGGAAATGCAAAGCTAGCAGTTGTTCGCTAAGGAGGGATTAGAAGCGGCTAGGAGAGAATGAGTAAGGTTGATAGTGTGGTGGAGATAGCTGGGGAGAGGTAGAGGGTGGCATAAGAATGGGAATGAGAATATGAGTGAGTACAAAAGTAAAGAATAGAACTTCATCAGGGTGGAAGTATTGGAGGGTGCCCTGCCAGCAAAGATCATCTACCTACTTTAAGAGGGAATTAAGAGTGGCGGTTTGGGGATAGCACCAAGAGATATCAGCTGTGATGGCTTGAAGAAACAGTGTAAACTGGCAGTGTAAACAAGAGTAGGGCATTTATAAGTAGTTGAGAACGGAGAATACGAGTATGACTAGACAGAAAATAGTAGGGATGACAGGTTCTTTTGGGGCTTGGCCTAAGTGGTGGGGGTGATTTCGTAAAGCCTTGTTGCAAAAAGTAGGGTAAGGATGAACAGACCTAATAGAATGAAGGGATGTATTAGGCTCATAAGGGTTATTACTGTTCTTCAGAAATACGAGTGAGTTTAAGGGAAGTAGGGGAGAGTACTTGCGACTTCCAGGAGGAAGAGGAGGGATTAGGCTGGCTGTCCGATGGACACAGCTTTATTCTAGAATGGTGAACTTAGTGGGGAGGATCCTGCAGGCGGACAGCAGTCGGGGTACTATAGATGACTAAGTAGGGTCCAGTCCATCAAGGTTGTAGAGTTTGAGGGGTCAGATTCTTAAGAACTGATCGTCTAGCTAGGGTGTCTTCATATGGCTGGGGATCTGGAGTAGGCAGGAGAAGATTAGCAGCCTGGCGAATTTCCTGTCTAGCCTGTTGGAGGACTGGAAGATAGTCACCTAGAGGGCTGGTGTCTGGGATGAGGTTGGGGCCAAGCAAGAAAGTGCATCCATATAAAAGTTCAAATGGACTGTATCTTGTAGCATGTCGAGGACAGGCTCTAATTCTGAGAAGGACAAGAGGTAAAAGTACTGTCTAATCTTTAAGTTGGAGGCTGAGCTTGGTGAGGTGTGTTTTTAAAAGACTATTAGTCCGTTCTACCTTTCCTGAAGATTGAGGATGGTAAGGGTTATGAAGGTTCCACTGAATGCTAAGAGCCTGAGAAACTGCTTGGGTGATTTGACTAGTAAAGGCTGGTCTGTTTTCAGACTGTATAGAGGTGGGAAGGCCAAACTGAGGAATTATGTTTGACAGAAGGGAAGAAATGACTGCGGTGGCCTTCTCAGACCCTGTAGGAAAGGCCTCTACTTATCCAGTGAAAGTGTCTATCTAGACTAAGAGGTATTTTAGTTATCTGACTTGGGGCATGTTGAGTAAAGCTAATTTGCCAGTCCTGGGTGGGGGCAAATCCTCAAGCTGGATGTATACAGAAGGGAGAGGGCCTGAATAATCCCTGAGAAGTAGTAGAATAGCAGATGGAACACTGAGAAGTTATTTCCTTGAGGATAGATTTCCACGATGGAAAGGAAATGTGAGGTTTTAAGAGGCAGGCTAGTGGCTTGTACTGTAGCATAACCTGCCTTTGCTGGTGTGTGGCAATTAGGCCTGGTGGAACTGCCATCAATAAGCCAAGTGTGATCAGGGTGAGAAACAGGGGAGAAGGAAATGCGGGGAAATGGGGTGAACGTCAGGTGGATCAGAGAGATGCAGTCATGAGGGTCAGGTGTGGTATCCGGAATAATGTGGGAGGCCGGATTGAAGTCCAGGCCACGAACAGTGGTAATTGTGGGAGACTCAACAAAGAGTGAGTACAGCTGAAGGAGCCGGGGAGCAGAAAGTATATGCGTCAGGTGTGAGGAAGAAAATAGATTTTGGAAATTATGAGAGCTGTAGAGAGTGAGTTGAGCATAGTTTGTGACTTTAAGGGCCTCTAAAAGTACTAGGGTGGCAGCAGCCACTGCACAGAGACATAATGGCCAGCTTAAAACAGTAAGGTCAAGTTGTTTGGACAAAAAGGCTACAGGACGCAATCCTGGTCCTTGTGTAAGAATTCTGACTGCACAGCCCTGCACTTCAGCTGTGTGTAATGAAAAGGGTTGGGATGAGTCAGGGAGAGCTAGAGTGGGAGCAGTCTCTAAAGCTGTCTTCAAGGAATGGAAAGAGGAGTGGGGAAAGGATTTAGGATCTATGGGGTCAGCTAGGTTTCTTTTTGTGAGTTTATATAATGGTCTTGTTAGGATGGAAAAACTAGGTATCTAAAGGCGAAAGTATCTAACTGTGCCTAGGAAGGAAAGGAGTTATTTTGTAGAAGGGGTTGGGGTTTGAGAGATTAGTCGGACACGATCAGCAGGGAGAGCACGTGTGTTTTTATGAAGAATTATGCCGAGGTAGGTAACAGATGGAGAAGAAATCTGAGCTTTGGAGGGGGATACCTGATATCCTTTGGAGAATAAATGCTGAAGGAGCAGAAGTGTGTCTTGTTGAGAAGATTCAAAGGAGGGGCTACAAAGAAGAAGGTCATCAATATATTGAATAAGGTGAGAAGCAGAGGGGTGAAAAAAGTAAATCATGAGAAAGAGCTTGGCTGAAGTAATGAGGGCTGTCCTTGAAACCTTTCGGCAGCACAGCCTAGGTAAGCTGCTGGGACTGATGGGTGTCAGGGTCAGTCCAGGTGAAAGCAAAGAGAGGCTGGGACGAGGGGTGCAGGGGAATAGTGAAAAAAGCATCTTTAAGATCAAGAACAGAATAGTGAGTTGTGGAGGAAGGTATTGAGGACAAAAGAGTGTATGGGTTGGGCACCACAGGGTGGATAGGCAAAACAATTCAGTTGATAAGGCGCAGATCCTGAACTAATCTGTAAGACTTGTCCGGTTTTTGGACAGTTAAAATGGGGGAATTGTAAGGAGAGTTTATAGGTTTTAGAAGCCCATGCTGTAGCAGGCGAGTGATAACAGGCTTTAATCCTTTTAAAGCGTGCTGTGGGATGGGATGTTGGCGTTGAGTGGGGTAAGGGTGATTAGGTTTTAATGGGATGGTAATGGGCATGTGATCCGTTGCCAGGGAGGGAGTAGAGATGTCTTATACTTGTGGGTTAAGGTGGGGGGATACGAGAGGAAGACGCAAAGGAGGCTTTGGGTTGAGGAGAAGGGTGGCAATGAGATGCAGCTGTAGTCCAGGAATAGTCAGGGAAGCAGATAATTTGGTTAAAATATCTCTGCCTAATAAGGGAACTGGGCAGGTGGAGATAACTAAAAAAGAGTGCATAAAAGAGTGTTGTCCAAGTTGGCACTAGAGTGGGGGAGTTTTCAGGGGTTTTGAAGCTTGGCCGTCAATACTTTAACAGTTAATGGGGCGAGGGAAACAGGCGTTTGAAAAGAAGGCAATGTGGAGTGGGTAGCCTTTGTATCGATTAAACAGGGGATGGACTTTACCTTCTACTGTGAGAGTTACCTGAAGCTTGGTGTCCATGATGGTCTAGGGGGCTTCCGAGGTGATCGGGCAGCATCAGTCTTCAGTCACTAAGCTGAGCAGATCTGGGAAGGAGTCAGTCAGAGAGTCTTGAGCTAGAGCTTTAGGGGCTCTAGGAGTGGCTGCCAGGCGAGCTGGGCAGTCTGCCTTCTAGTGGGTCCCTGCACAGATGGGACATGGCTTGGGAGGAATCCTGGGCTGCGGGCATTCTTTGGCCTAGTGGCCAGATTTGTGGCACTTGAAGCAAGATCCTGATGGAGGAAGTCTTGTAGGAATGCTTGATTGCTGTGGCTTAGGTGTATGCGGCTTAGGCATTTTGAAGTTCTTATATGCTGAAGGTGTGTCCGGGTTTTGTCTCACAGCAGAGGCAAGTAATTGTAACTCAGAAATGCATTGCCATCTGGCTGCTTCCTCTCTATTATTGTACACTTTGAAGGCGAGGTTGATTAATTCCTGTTGTGGGGTTTGAGGGCCAGATTCTAATTTTTGAAGTTTTTCTTAATGTCAGGAGTGGATTGGGTGAGAAAATGCATATTAAGAATAAGGCGGCCTTCTGGCTTTTCTGGGTCTAGGGCAGTATAGTGTCTAAGGGTTGCTGCTAAGTGGGCCATGAACTGGGCTGGGCTTTCATCTTTACCTTGGGTAGTTTCTTTAAGCATGTCATAATTAACAGCTTTGTAAGCTGCCTTTTTAAGCCCTTCAACTAGGCAGGAAATCATGTAATCTTGCCTAGCTATACCTGGGGAATTTGCCTGATAGTTCTATTGGGGATCCTCTCGGGGAACTGCTCTAATGCCTTCCTGGAGGTCTGGCTCGTGAAGCTGGCAGTTATCAGCGTGAGATTGGGCTAGAGAAAAAACTCTTTCCTGTTCATCTGGGGAGAGGGTAGAAGTCAGGATGACATTTAAGTCACTCCAGGTTAAACTGTAGGACAGAGTTAGATATTGGAATTCCTGTATATATTTAGTGGGGTCTGATGAGAAAGAGCCTAAACGCTGACTGATCTGAGAGAGGTCTGATAGAGAAAAAGGTACATGTACCTTGACTATGCCTTCAGCTCCACCCACCTCTCTAAGAGGAAATTGTTGGGCAAGTGGGGAAGAACTAGCCGTGGAACTAAACTGTAAGCTGGACTGGGTGTGAGGAGGGGAGGTGGTAGAAGGATTATAGTGTGGAGGAGTGGAGGCTGAGGAAGAATTGGGACTTAGCTCAGCCTGGCAACGAGCAGCCTGGGGAGGAGGGGAAAGGTCAGATGGGTCTGTAGAAAAGGAAGACTGGAAAGACTCAGTGATGCTTGGGGTTGGGACTGAGGGGACAGGCGGGAGGGAAAGAAGGAGGATTTGGGAGGAATCGCATTGGGAACAGAGACTAGGGAGGGAAGGAAGTGTGAAAAATGCCTGGATATAAGGCACCTCAGACCATTTGCCTATTTTTCAACAAAAATTATTTAGGTCTTGTAGGGTGGAGAAATAGAAAGTGCCATTTTCTGGCCATTTAGAGCCATTGCCAAGTTTGTATTGGGGCCAAGCAGTGTTGCAGAAGAAAATAAGGGGTTTAGGTTTTAGGTCAGGTGTGAGTTGAAGAGGTTTTAAGTTCTTGTGAACACAGGCTAAGGGAGAAGAAGGAGGAATGGAGGGTGGAAGGTTGCTCATAGTGAAGGAGGCAAGCCTAGAGAAAAGAGAGAGTAGAGACAAGGAGGGAAGGGGTTTGGGGGTTCTTACCCTCCAGAAAAGCGGGAAAGGGGTCAGGGCACAGAAATAAGGGGTTGGGGTGCAGAGATAAGAGGTTGGGGCATGGAAATAAGGTATTGGGGCACAGAGATAAGAGGTCGGGGCACGGAAATAAGCGATTGGGGTGCAGAGATAAGAGGTCGGGGCATGGAAATAAGGGAACGGGGCACAGAGATATGAGGTTGGGGTACTTGCCCTTCCTCCAGAGAAGCGGGACTTGCCGCTAAGGGTGAAGGAGAAGGGGTTGGGGGTTTCTTGTCCCCCAGAAAGGTGGAGAAGGGGTAGAGACACAGAGAGAAGGGGTTGGGGTACTTGCCCCTCCCCCAGAAAAATGGGACTTGCCGCTAAGGATGAAGGACCAAGGCAGGCGTCCCTGCATGGTCTGACACCTCTGAAATGTGGGTGAATAATCAGAGAGGCGTCCCTGCAATGATTAAACACCAAGTGAAGGCTGCCTTCCCAGTCCGTAACCGGCGCCGGAGTTTTGGGTCCATGGATAAAACGTGTCTCCTTTGTCTCTGCCAGAAAATGAAAGGAATTGAAATTAAAAGAAGGGAGAGATTGAAATGTGGTGCCAAGCTTGAAAGGAGAAAGAGGTTGAGGGATAGTGAGAGAGGTTGGAGAAGAGAGTAAAAAGAGGCCACTTACCAGATTTGAAATTGGTGAGATGTTTCTTGGACTGGTTGGTCTAAGGACCTGAGGTCGTAGGTGGATCTTTCTCACGGAGCAAAGAGCAGGAGGACAGGGGATTGATCTCTCAAGGGAGGTCTCCTGATCCGAGTCATGGCACCAAATTTCATGCGCGTCCATGTGAAGAGACCACCAGTCTTTGTGTGAGCAACATGGCTATTTATTTCACCTGGGTGCAGGCAGGCTGAGTCCAAAAAGAGAGTCAGTGAAGGGAGATAAGGGTGGGGCCGTTTCACAGGATTTGGGTAGATAAAGGAAAATTACAGTCAAAGGGGGCTGTTCTCTGGCAGGCAGAGGGGGGGTCACAAGATGCTCAGTAGGGGAGCTTTTGAGCCAGGATGAGCCAGGAGAAGGAATTTCACAAGACAATGTCATCAGTTAAGGCGAGGCAGGGCCTTTTCACTTCTTTTGTGATTCTTCAGTTACTTCAAGCCATCTAGGCGTATACCTGCAAGTATGCGATGGCTTGGCTTAGGCTCAGAGGCCTGACAGATAATTCCTATCTAAATAAAATTGGTCTCCTTATACAATCCTATGATAGATTTCTATTTTGTGTTTGATTTGGCATCCATCTTTAATGTTCCTCTAGCACCACCAGACTTTTTCTTTCTGTACCTTATGATGTAAATTTTGCTATTTGATTTTCACCTGAGTTGTTTCCTTTAACATGCAAATTTAAGGCTTTTTATCTGACAACTGCCTTGAGTTGTGAAACAGGTTATCAAGAATCTGAAAGTCTAAGATGGGGGGAAAAAGGTCTTTATTAATCTATAAGATATACTTCTATCAGCATGCCTAATACATCTATGTATTTATGTGTTGTGTACACAACATTTCACTACTGAAAATATATGAGAGCTCTAATTAATTGGCTAAATAAAAATAAAAGCACTTAAATACTTTATCAGAAAAAGGAAAGACTAGTTAAATGCTTTTTCAAGTTTATGAGACTTAAATAAAATCATTAATATATAAGCTAGCTTTAAAATTATTGGTAAAGTAGTATTAGAAATGTCTTAAGAATTGCCAGCATACATTTTTATTTGCATTTATTAATCAAGCAATTTCATACTTATCGCTACCAAATACTATGAGGTGTCAGAATTTGGCACAGGGGTTACAAAACTATAAACCTAGTCTAATACAGAATAATCTTTGCTTGTGTGATCTTTAATAAATAAGACATTGATATTGGTTTAATGAAAATAACTACATCTTGAATTATTTAGTAAAACTAACATAACTTCTAATCTTGTGGCTTTAGGCAGCATAGTCCACAGGCAGTAAGATTTGTTTTGGGAAAGGACTGTTACCATCTTTGTTTCAAAGCTAAACTATAAGTTCCTCCCAAAGTCCAGGAATGAATAAGGACAAGCTTGGAGGTTAGAAGCAAGATGGAGTAAGTTAGGTCATATATTTTTCACTTCCTCAGTTAGAATTTTGTAATGGCAAGTTTCATAACTTTAAATGATGACTATCATAGTTTTCATAAATAATCTAGGTAAATGAATAAAATAAAATAATTAGGTAAATATAATGGGATAAATACTTGTAGACAAATGTCATAATTTAGAATCTAAAGTTAAATGATAGATATTTCATTATTTGGGTATTTTCCAATAAAAATATATTGTAGGAAAACATTCTTTCTAAAAAAAGTGTCCTTTTTAAAAAGGTGAACAATTTTTGTCTAATTAAAAGCTTATTTAAAGGTTATGTATAAAACAAGTTAAAAGGAACCAGGAAATAGGGGAAATGTAAAGAAAGGTATGAGATAAAGAGGTGTTTTTTGGTAAGAAAGCTTAAAAAGAAATAATTTTACATGAGAAAGCATTGAAGCCACCTTTTTAAAAATCATAACTGAGAAAATTATGACAGTGAAAGATACCAGACCTAACTGCCCCCATCTTGCTTCTAACCTCTCAACTGTCCTTGTTCATTCCTGGGCATAGGCCAAACTAGCTTTGGGAAGGGATTTAGTGTATAGTTTATATAATAGCCCTCCCCAAAAGGCTAAACTGTTCTTGTAAAACAAATGAAAGGCCACCAGCCACCAAGTCAAGTTGAGAGGGGCTGGAATTCTTAATATTACCTGCCATTATTCCACAGGTCATTAGATTTACAACTTCCCCAATTACTCTTGAAGGTAACATCACTATTGTGAACCTAAGATCATCCTTTTGAGATGTCTTTTCAGGTTTTTGCATTTTTAACAACCAGATAGCCCCCACCTGGACCTGCCAACCAGTTCTGTGGCTCCCACCCAGGAACTGACTCAGCAGATGAGAACAGCCTGGACTCCCTATGATTTCTTCCCCAAGCCAACCAATCAGCACTCCCAATTCACTGTCCCCACCCCTCATCCCCCAAATTAACTTTAAAAGCACAAATACCAGAGTTGTCAGGGAGACTGATTTGAGTAGTAATAAAATTCTGGTCTCCTGCACAGCCAGCTCTGCATGAATTACTCTTTATTACAATTGCCCTGTCTTGGTAAATTGACTCTGTCTAGGCAGTAGATAAAGTGAACCCCTTGGGCAGTTACAGAATCTTGTATGGTAAATTTAGACCTAGAGTAAAATGACTGGTTGTTTAAGAAAGAGGAATGTTCAGGACAAATCAGAAAGTCCAAACATATCATTAATGGTCTGTGTAAGTCACAATAAAAGGTTTTATTAAAAAAACAAAACATTTATATGATCAAGTTATCTATAATTAAAGGGAAATATAATGGTCTTTCTAGAGATTGGGCTTGATGTAAAAAAAAAACAAAACACACTTGTACACTAAAGAATTGATTAGAACAATAAAATTCCCTAAAGGGATTGATTTACTCTTAATAAATTATAAGAGATTTTAATTTTTTAACCCAAAGTTCAACATTTAGTGCATCTCACTGTTTCTGGTTTTCTCTCCCCTTTTAAAAGGCATGAAATAATAACATTCTCCTTCAACTCATTTTCAGCTCATATTTTTTTTCTTCAAGATCTGTTTGTTGTGGCCTGATGCTAACAATACTTTCTTAAAGATGTAAAGGAAATGTTTTCTTACAAAATAATATTATGTACATTGCAGAAGGTCTTTTCTTTTGCCTTTTGGTAACTGGCCTAACAAATTTTACATTTTATTAAAATAATTTCTATATCATTATTATTAAAGTTTTGGTTTGCTTAGGAAAAAACTGAGATTAAATTTTTTTTAATTGAGGTTATTACATCCATGTATCTTTCTGTATGTGATTTTAAAGTACTTGTGACATTAAGTTACAGGGCTTTGACACTTGGGTCTAAAAAGGACACCAAGTCTTGCTAAATCTTTTTTTTTTTTTTTTTTGCCCTTTTTAAAATTATTATCCTTTAAGTTCTAGGGTACATGTGCACAACATGCAGATTTGTTACATATGTATACATGTGCCATGTTGGTGTGCTGCACCCATTAACTCATCATTTACATTAAGTATTTCTCCTAACGCTATCCCTCCCCCCTCCCCCGACTGCACAACAGGCCCCGGTGTGTGGTGTTCCCCACCCTGTGTCCAAGTGTTCTCATTGTTCAATTCCCACCTATGACTGAGAACATGCAGTGTTTGGTTTTCTGTCCTTGTGATAATTTGCTCAGAATGATGGTTTCCAGCTTCATCCATGTCCCTACAAAGGACATGAACTCATCCTTTTTTATGGCTGCATAGTATTCCATGGTGTATATGTGCCACATTTTCTTAACCCAGTCTATCATTGATGGACATTTGGGTTGGTTCCAAGTCTTTGCTATTGTGAATAGTGCCGCAATAAACATACGTGTGCATGTGTCTTTATAGTAGCATGATTTATAATCCTTTGGGTATATACCCAGTAATGGGATGGCTGAGTCAAATGGTATTTCTAGTTCTAGATCCTTGAGGAATTGCCACACTGTCTTCCACAATGGTTGAACTAGTTTACAGTACCACCAACAGTGTAAAAGTGTTCCTATTTCTCCACATCCTCAACAGGACCTGTTGTTTCCTGACTTTTTAATGATTGCCATTCTAACTGGTGTGAGATGGTATCTCATTGTGGTTTTGATTTGCATTTCTCTGATGGCCAGTGATGATCAGCATTTTTTCATGTGTCTGTTGGCTGCATAAATGTCTTCTTTTGAGAAGTATCTCTTCATATTCTTTGCCCACTTTTTGATGGGGTTGTTTGATTTTTTCTTGTAAATTTGTTTAAGTTCTTTGTAGATTCTGGATACTAGCCTTTTGTCAGATGGGTAGATTGTAAAAAATTTTCTCCCATTCTGTAGGTTGCCTGTTCACTCTGATGGTAGTTTCTTTTGCTGTGCAGAAGCTCTTTAGTTTAATTAGATCCCATTTGCCAGTTTTGGCTTTTGTTGCCATTGCTTTTAGTATTTTAGTCATGAAGTCCTTGCCCATGCCTATGTCCTGAGTGGTATTGCCTAGGTTTTCTTCTAGGGTTTTTATGGTTTTAGGTCTAACATTTAAGTATTTAATCCATCTTGAATTAATTTTTAAGGTGTAAGGAAGGGATCCAGTTTCAGCTTTCTACATATGGCTAGCAAGTTTTCCCAGAACCATTTATTAAATAGGGAATCCTTTCCCCATTTCTTGTTTTTGTCAGGTTTGTCAAAGATCAGATGGTTGTAGATATGTGGTATTATTTCTGAGGGCTCTGTTCTGTTCCATTGGTCTATATCTCTGTTTTGGTACCAGCACCATGCTGTTTTGGTTACTGTAGCCTTGTAGTATAGTTTGAAGTCAGGTAGTGTGATGCCTGCAGGCTTTTTCTTCTGGCTTAGGATTGCCTTGGCGATGCAGGCTCTTTTTTGGTTCCATATGAACTTTAAAGTAGTTTTTTCCAATTCTGTGAAGAAAGTAATTGGTAGCTTGATGAGGATGGCATTGAATCTATAAATTATCTTGGGCAGTATGGCCATTTTCATGATACTGACTCTTCCTATCTGTGAGCATGGAATGTTCTTCCATTTGTTTGTGTCCTCTTTTATTTTGTTGAGCAGTGGTTTGTAGTTCTCCTTGAAGAGGTCCTTCACATCCCTTGTAAGTTGGATTCCTAGGTATTTTATTCTCTTTGAAGTAATTGTGAATGGGAGTTCACTCATGATTTGGCTCTCTGTTTGTCTATTATTGGTGTATAGGAATGCTTGTGATTTTTGCACATTGATTTTGTATCCTGAGACTTTATTAAAGTTACTTATCAGCTTAAGGAGATTTTGGGCTGAGACGATGGCGTTTTCTAAATATACAATCATGTCATCTGCAATCAGGGACAATTTGATTTCCTCTTTTCCTAATTGAATACCCTTTATTTCTTTCTCCTGCCTGATTGCCCTGGTCAAAACTTCCAACACTATGTTGAATAGGAGTGGTAAGAGAGGGCATCCCTGTCCTGTGTCAGTTTTCAAAGGGAATGCTTCCAGTTTTTGCCCATTCAGTATGATATTGGCTGTGGGTTTGTCATAAATAGCTCTGATTATTTTGAGATACGTCCCATCAATACCTAGTTTATTGAGAGTTTTTAACATGAAGGGCTGTTGAATGCTTTTTCTGCATCTATTGAGATAATCATGTGGGGCTTTTTTGTTTGTTTGTTTTTGTTTTTGAGATGGAGTCTCGGTTTGTCACCCAGGCTGGAGTGCAGTGGCGTGATCTTGGCTCACTGCAAGCTCCGCCTCCCGGGTTCACACCATTCTCCTGCCTCAGCCTCCTGAGTAGCTGTGACTACAGGTGCCCACCACCACACCCGGCTAATTTTTTGTACTTTAAGTAGAGATGGGGTTTCACCATGTTAGCCAGGATGGTCTCAATCTCCTGACCTCGTGATCCGCCCACCTTGGCCCCCCAAAGTGTTGGGACTACAGGCATGAGCCACCACGCCCAGCCCCAATCATGTGGTTTTTGTCTTTGGTTCTGTTTATATAATGGATTATGTTTATTGATTTGCGTATATTGAACCAGCCATGCATCCCAGGGATGAAGCCAACTTGATCATGATGGATAAGCTTTTTGATGTGCTGCTGGATTCAGTTTGCTAGTATTTTATTGAGGATTTTTGCTTTGATGTTCATCAGGGATATTGGTCTATAATTCTCTTTTTTTATTGTGTCTCTGCCAGGCTTTGGTATCAGGATGATGCTGGCCTCATAAAATGAGTTAGGGAGAATTCCCTTGTTTTCTGTTGATTGGAATGGTTTCAGAAGGAATGGTACCAGCTCCTCTTTGTACTTCTGGTAGAATTCGGCTGTGAATCCATCTGGTCCTGGACTTTTTTTGGTTGGTAGCCTATTAATTATTGCCTCAATTTCAGAGCCTGTTATTGGTCTATTCCGGGATTCAACTTCTTCCTGGTTTAGTCTTGGGAGGGTGTATGTGTCCAGGAATTTAGATTTTCTAGTTTATTTGCATAGAGGTGTTTATAGTATTCTCTGATGGTCATTTGTATTTCTATGGGATTGGTGGTGACATCCCCTTTATCATTTTTTATTGTGTCTATTTGATTCTTCTCTCTTTTCTTCTTTATTAGTCTTGCTAGCGGTCTATCAATTTTGTTGATCTTTTCAAAAAACCAGCTCCTGGATTCATTGATTTTTTGAAGGGTTTTTCATGTCTCTATCTCCTTCAGTTCTGGCTCTGATCTTAGTTATTTCTTGCCTTCTGCTAGCTTTTGAATGTGTTTGCTCTTGCTTCTCTAGTTCTTTTAATTGTGATGTCAGGATGTCAATTTTAGATCTTTCCTGCTTTCTCTTGTGGGCATTTAGTGCTATAAATTTCCCTCTACACACTGCTTTAAATGTGTCCCAGAGATTCTGGTACGTTGTGTCTTTGTTCTCATTGGTTTCAAAGAACATCTTTATTTCTGCCTTCATTTCGTTATTTACTCAGTAGTCATTCAGGAGCAGGTTGTTCAGTTGCCATGTAGTTGAGCAGTTTTGAGTGAGTTTCTTAATCCTGAGTTCTAATTTGATTGCACTGTGGTCTGAGAGACAGTTTGTTATAATTTCTGTTCTTTTACATTTGTTGAGGAGTGCTTTACTTCCAACTATGTGGTCAATTTTGGAATAAGTGCCATGTGGTGCTGAGAAGAATGTATATTCTGTTGATTTGGGGTGGAGAGTTCTGTAGAAGTCTATTAGGTCTGCTTGGTGCAGAGCTGAGTTAAAGTCCTGGATATCCTTGTTAACTTTCTGTCTCATTGATCTGTCTAATGTTGACAGTGGGGTGTTAAAGTCTCCCATTATTATTGTGTGGGAGTCTAAGTCTCTTTGTAGGTCTCTAAGGACTTGCTTTATGAAGCTAGGTGCTCCTGTATTGGGTGCATGTATATTTAGGATAGTTAGCTCTTCTTGTTGAATTGATCCCTTTACCACTATGTAATGGCCTCCTTTGTCTCTTTTGATCTTTGTTGGCTTGAAGTCTGTTTTATCAGAGACTGGGATTGCAACCCCTGCTTTTTTTTGCTTTCCATTTGCTTGGTAGGTCTTCCTCCATCCCTTTATTTTGAGCTTATGTGTGTCTCTGCACATGAGATGGGTCTCCTGAATACAGCACACTGATTATGGGTCTTGACTCATTATCCAATTTGCCAGTCTGTGTCTTTTAATTGGGGCATTTAGCCCATTTACATTTAAGGTTAATATTGTTATGTGTGAATTTGATCCTGTCATTATGATGTTAGCTGGTTATTTTGCTCGTTAGTTGCAGTTTCTTCCTAGCATCAATGGTCTTTACAATTTGGCATGTTTTTGCAGTGGCTGGTACCAGTTCTTCTTTTTCATGTTTAGTGTTTCCTTCAGGAGCTCTTGTAAGGCTGGTGGTGACAAAATCCCTCAGCATTTGCTTGTCTATAAAGGATTTTATTTCTCCTTCACTTATGAAGTTTGGCTGGATATGAAATTCTGGGTTGAAAATTATTTTCTTTAAGAGTGTTGAATATTGGCCCCCACTCTCTTCTGGCTTGTAGAGTTTCTGCTGAGAGATCCGCTGTTAGTCTGATGGGCTTCCCTTTGTGGGTAACCTGACCTTTCTCTCTGGTTGTCCTTAACATTTTTTCCATCATTTCAACCTTGGTGAATCTGACAATTATGTGTCTTGGGGTTGCTCTTCTCAAGGAGTATCTTTATGGCATTCCCTGTATTTCCTGAATTTCAGTGTTGGCCTGCCTTGCTAGGTTGGGGAAGTTCTCCTGGATAATATCCTGAAGAGTGTTTTCCAACTTGGTTCCATTCTCCCCGTCACTTTCAGGTACACCAATCAAACGTAGATTTGGTCTTTTCACATAGTACCATATTTCTTGGAGGCTTTATTCATTTCTTTTAACTCTTTTTTTCTCTAAACTTCTCTTCTCGCTTCATTTCATTCATTTGATCTTCAGTCACTGATACCCTTTCTTCTGCTTGATCTAATCGGCTGCTGAAGCTTGTGCATGCGTCACGTAGTTCTTGTGCCATGGTTTTCAGCTCCATTAGGTCATTTAAGGTCTTCGCTACACTGTTTATTCTAGTTATCCATTCGTCTAATCTTTTTTCAATGTTTTTAGCTTCTTTGCAATGGGTTTGAACATCCTCCTTTAGCTCGGAGAAGTTTGTTATTACTGATCTTTTGAAGCCTACTTCTGTCAGCTCGTCAAAGTCATTCTCCGTCCAGTTTTGTTCCATTGCTGGTGAGGAGCTGTGTTCTTTTGGAGGAGAAGAGGTGCTCTGATTTTTAGAATTTTCAGCTTTTCTGCTCTGGTTTCTCCCCATCTTTGTGGTTTTATCTACCTTTGGTCTTTGATGATGGTGACCTACAGATGGGGTTTTGGTGTGGATGTCCTTTTTGTTGATGTTGATCCTATTCCTTTCTGTTTGTTAGTTTTCCTTCTAACAGTCAGGAGCCTCAGCTGCAGGTCTGTTGGCGTTTGCTGGAGGTCCTCTCCAGACCCTGTTTGCCGGGGTATCACCAGCGGAGGCTGCAGAACAGCAAATACTGCAGAACGGCAAATGTTGCTGCCTGATCCTCCCTCTGGAAGCTTCGTCTCAGAGGGGCACCTGGCTGTATGAGGTGTCAGTCGGCCTGTACTGGGAGGTGTCTCCCAGTTAGGCTATTTGGGGGTCAGGGACCCACTTGAGGAGGCAGTCTGTCAGTTCTCAGATCTCAAACCCCGTGCTGGGAGAACCACTACTCTCTTCAAAGCTGTCAGACAGGGACGTTTAAGTCTGCAGAAGTTTCTGCTGCCTTTTGTTCAGCTGTGCCCTGACCCCAGAGGTGGAGTCTATAGAGGCAGGCAAGCCTCCTAGAGCTGCGGTGAGCTCCACCCAGTTCAAGCTTCCTGGCCGCTTTGTTTACCTAGTCAAGCCTCAGCAATTGCAGATGCCCCTCCCTCAGCCTCACTGCCACCTTGCAGTTCAATCTCAGACTGCTGTGTTAGCAGTGAGCAAGGCTCCCATGGGCGTGGGGCCCTCCAAGCCAGGCATGGGATATAATCTCCTGGTGTGCCGTTTGCTAAGACCATTGGAAAAGTGCAGTATTAGGGTGGGAGTGTCCCGATTTTCCAGGTACCGTCTGTCACGGCTTCCCTTTGCTAGGAAAGGGAATTCTCTGACCCCTTGTGCTTCCGGGGTGAGGCGATACCCTGCCCTGCTTTGGCTCACACTCACGTGGGCTGCACCCACTGTCCAACAAGTCCCAGTGAGATGAACCTTGTACCTCAGTTGGAAATGCAGAAATCACCCGTCTTCTGTGTCACTCACACTGGGAGCTGTAGATTGGAGCAGTTCCTATTCGGCCATCCCTTGCTAAATCTTAAACACTGACAGCAATTAAAGCCTCATATTCAGGCCCCATAGAAGATGCCAATCAAAATAAACTTCATTCTTGAGACACAGGGCCAGAAATTAAAGCCATTCAACTCCACAAGGCCCAGGGACTATTGTGGAAGAAGTGGGCATGTGAGATTGTGAGGGCCGATTTTAAGAGATAAAATAAGTTCCGTTTCTCTACAAATTAACCATTAATGTCAAAGTCACACCTCTGCAAGACTAGCATATGGGTAAAATTTGAAAAACAAATTTAATTGACTTCATGCTGTTTTTATTAGGGCTTATTGTTTGGAAAATTAAGTCTTCTCTCTCAAAGAATGAAGGTTTTCTCTTTTTTGAAATCCTTGAGTTATCACTTTGGTTAAATGAATGACTTACTTTACAATGGCCTGTAATCCCATTTTGTGATATCAAGTGTTTTATTTATTAATTTATTATTATTATTACTTTTTAAAATGGAGCCTCGCTCTGTTGCCCAGGTTGGAGTGCAATGGCATGATCTCAGCTCACTGCAACCTCTGCCTCCTGTGTTCAAGCGATTCTCCTGCCTCAGCCTTCCAAGTAGCTGGGACTACAGAAGTGCACCACCACACCTGGCTAATTTTTTGTATTTTTAGTGGAGATGGGGTTTCACCATATTAGTCAGGCTGGTTTCAAACTCCTGACCTCAGGTGACCCACCCACCTTGGCCTCCCAAAGTGCTGGGATTACAGGAATGAGCCACCATGCCTGGCCTGGTATCAAGTATTTTAATCCTTTGATATTTGACGAACTTTCCAAAATCAAATTATAAATTATGTCATTTCTGACCTAATTAATCCTTTAAGATATTATTAATAGGATCCCTAAAATCAAAGAATGACATGTTTGGCTTATTTGATATAGAAATTATACAGGAAGCATTGTCAAATATGAAATGGTATTTGGTTTTTCTTTGGGCTGTATTTGTATAAATATGTTGCTGGTATGTGTTCCAAAATTATGGGAAACTCCTATAATTCTGATATGACTTAGTGTATGTTATCAGTAATAATTATAATTGTTATGTTAAATTATTGTATGACACAGAGGTAACAAATTTCCTTGTCAATTATGTCTTTGACTATGGCTGCCCTTCTTGTCTTGTTTTGGTCCTCTTTAGAAGGTGATTTTATAATCAGCTATACAACTCTAACAGGTGCTCTTGAATGCAGTTTTCTGATAACTTTGGAGATTGTGACATCAGAATAGAGGAGAAACTTTCAGGGCTCATGGACAGTTGAAATGCTCCTGAATATCAAACAGAATAGGAATTAACTGCATGGACTAAACTAATAGAAGTCTAAAGTAATCTTTTTAACTTTTTGCTTAAAACATTGCTGATCCTTTTTGTTTTTCAGAGTCAAAAATACTTTTAAGCTATTTACAGCTTTTAACAATTGAGTAAAGTATATTCCCTTTGTTTCTCTCTACCTGATTTCTACATAATTTGGGAACTATTTGTGAATATTCTTTTTTTTTTTTTTTTTTTTTTGAGATGGAGGCTTGCTCTGTCGCCCAGGCTGGAGAGCAATGACATGATCTCAGCTCACTGCAACCTCCACCTCTCGGGTTCAGGCAATTCTCCTGCCTCAGCCTCCCGAGTAGCTAGGACTACAGGCACCCACCACCACGCCTGGCTAATTTTTATATTTTTAGTAGAGGCAGGGTTTCACCATATTGGCCAGGCTGGTCTCAAACTCCTGATCTTGTGATCCACTCGCCTCGGCGTCCCAAAGTGCTGGGATTACAGGTGTGAGCCACTGCACCTGGCCTGTGAGTATTCTTAATTTATGATAATAGTTATTTGCGTAAGTACAATAAGAATCTGTTTTCATTTGTAACAGGACACAATTGGAGAAACTGGTTATTTTACCAAGGCTTTGACTGGAATGGTGTGCTTTCCTTTAAGGAATCAAACTTGACTTATGGAGCCAATATAAGCCCCTTGGAAAAACTGGCCTTATATCTTTGTCTACACAGTCCCTGTATGGGGTTCCTGACCTGTGGTAAGTAAAGAATGTCACTTTCTGACAGGCTCAGGAGCCCCAAGTGTATCTTGGAACCTGAAGAGGGGAGGAATTCACCCAACTCATAGGTATTTGATGGTCCAAATCCATGGCTGGGCTCAGCTTTAAAAAAGTCTTATGTGAGATTCCTTCTATGGAACAAAATTCCATCAAAGCCAATTTAAAAGCCTATGTAAAAAATAAATAATTATTCTTGCTGCACTATATACAAATAATCAAGCCAAGTATAATAAAACAAATCAGTCCTACCATGATTTGTCTTTTGTAAAAATGGAAAACTGGAGAGAGAAAAATTATGTTTCAAAAACTGTAGTACACTTAATATGGTTTGGCTGCGTCCCCACCCAAATCTCATCTTGAATTGTAGCTCCCATAATTCCCATGTGTTGTGGGAAGGACCTGGTGGGAGATAATTGAATCATGTTGGGGGCAGCAGTTTCCCCCATACTGTTCTCATGGTAGTGAATAAGTCTCATGAGATCCGATGGTTTTATAAGTGGAAATCCCTTTTGCTTGGTTCTAATTTTCTCCTGTTTGCCGCCATGTAGGACATGACTTTTGCCTTCTGCCATGATTGTGAGACCTCCCCAGCCACGTGAAACTGTGAGTCCATTAAACCCCTTTTTCTTTATAAATTACCCAGTCTTGGGTATGATGTCTTTATCAGCAGCATGAAAATGGATGCATACAACACCTGTTGTTAGATTCTAGTCTTGTCTAATGTTTTTCAATTTTTATTATTTTCTACAGTTTGGACTGAATAATTTTTCTTGGCTAACAAGCCTACAAAATAATGTTTTCCATTTTTTCCTTCTTTTTCCCCCATTTTTCCTAATTTGGAACCACCAAAAACTAAGCTGTGCTTTTGTAAAGCCCTGTGAACTGAAGCTAGACGACTAAACTTCAGAAGAAAATAACAGCAACCTGTTTACATACATAAGCCATTTTCTTTCCTGCCTACTGATATGTGGACTTCATAGTAATGTGGCCTATATTGATTTCCCAGGATTGTTCTTTAGTTTGATGTTGCTTTTCTCCCTTCCTCCCCTATTTTCTCTTCATAGAATATAAGACTTCACAACCTGCTGAAAATGAGCTTTCTTAATAACTCAGGACCTACCTGTCTAGGAATAAACCATCCTAAACATGAAAGATCAGACAAAATGTGAGACCAGAGACTCATTTTCTTCTAAAGTCTTTTCTCCAAAAGATTTTTAAAAAGAAAAAGGGGGAAATTTGAAAGGAAAATAAATCTTGGGGCCCCCAAATCACTAAGCTAAAGGGAAAAGTCAAGCTGGGAACTGCTTAGGGCCAACCTGCCTCCCATTCTATTCAAAGTCACCCCTCTACTCACTGAGATAAATGCATATCTGGTTGCCTGCTTTAGAAAGGCTAATCAGAAACTCAAAAGAATGCAACCATTTGTCCCTTATCTGACTATGACCTGGAAGCCCCCTCCCCACTTTGAGTCCTCCCGCCTTTGCTTTGAGTTGTCCCGCCTTTCCAGACCGAGCCAATGTTCATCTTGTATATATTGATTGATGTCTCATGTCTCCCTAGAATTTATAAAACCAAACTGTGCTCTGACCACCTTTGACATATGTCTTCAGACCTCCTGAGGCTATGTCATGGGCATGCATCCTCAATCTTGGCAAAATAAACTTTCTAAATTAGCTGAGACCTGTCTCAGATTTTTGGGGTTCACAAGCATGTTATCCATTAAGTGATAAGATCATAGAGAACTTAAGTGAACCCATTCTGCATACAAAATTCAGTGCATATTATGGCGAGTGGGAGTATCTGATCTGGTTTTTACTTTACAAAGATAAGACTTTAACTCCGGTTAATTCCCATGTCTAGAGAAACACAGTATAATTTGGCTCAGCACCTGAGATGCTCTCCAGCCATGATGGTAGAGTTCCTCATTCTAGGGATTATGGACCCAGGCCAAGCCTGCTCCTTGATACTGAAAGTGAGCAGCAGAATCTACCCAGCAATCCTTAGGGAATCTGTCAAGTGTCTGGAACCTAATACCCAAAAGAGAAGGGCCATTTTATGCTGGCCCTCCTCTTCTAGTCCTGTTATCTATCTGATGCAGCAGCGCTGGAGCTTTGTGGCAGATGTATTCCTAAGTGGTGGTGGGTGGTCCAGGGAGGGAAGTATGAAATGCAATTTAAATAACCAGCTTCTTTGGCAGAGGTTGGGGAGATATTTTCTATAGCAGATAAGAGAAGAATAAATGGTTACAGGATTTCAATACTTTGTTACTGGATATGGACTGGTATATGAAATGAAATAAATGTCCAGACAGGTGCTAAGAATTTAAATAGTTCATTTGTTATACCAAGATTGTTTCATGAGATACATGCAATTCAAAACTGAATCCTGCATCTCTCTTCCAAGTTCTCAGTCCAGAGAATGAACTCTTGTGAACAGAGGAAAGGGAGAAATGAAGCTTGGGATTGGGAATAGATGTGTTAGAGGCTAAGAGGTGGAAATGTTGGCCTTCTACCCACTACGAGGACCCACCAACCAAAGAGCACACCATCGCAAGATAAGATGACTTTCCTATGAAATCCATTCCCTCCTTGAGGTCTGTGGCATGACATAGATCTGGGACAATCTGGGAGATACACTCTAGTTACTTAATGTTAAGGAACATTAGGAAATGGAGCCCAAGAAAGTTAAGTCTAATGCTGGGATCATAGACTGGACTCTCAGCACACATGAAGCTTTCAGACATCACTTATAAATAGATACTCCCTTCCCTCACTCAGGCTTCATACCCAGTGGAAAAATGTGCTCCTGATATCTATATGTCCCTGATTTGTCTGCTTTTGTTGAGTCCTGAGTCATGGGTAATATTAGGCATACAGCCACTCCCTTTCTCTGCGTTCACACAGGTCCATCCATTCATTCAATAAATATTTTCTTAGCATTTACCTGCCAAGCATGGTCATAAATGCCAGAGATATTGTACCACTTCTCAGGGCCTCATATTCTCAGCCACATTCACAAATAGAGACATACAGACTTTATTGGAAAAAAAATTAACTGGCTGCTACACAACACTTTAAACTGAGGTGAACAAGACTGTCTTCACCTGGTAGTCAGGGTAACTGGGTTTCAGCCCAGAATCTTCCACCAACCAGCTATGGGACCTCAGGCAAGTCACCTCTCTTTTCAGGCCTCATCTTCGCCTTCTGTAAAGTGAGACCCTTGGTCTAGGATGGGTGATCTCTAAGTTTCTTTCTCAATTTCACATTTTGTAACTCTGTCATTCTTTAATGAATATAGGCCCTGTATCTATTGTAGGAAAAGCTGAGATTATTGTCTGGGGGAAATTGATAACAAACCTAGATTTTTTTTCCTAGTGAACTGTAGGGACTAGTATATTTTCTGAGCCACATCAGGAACTGTGTCCTTAGCTCAAGGAATGGTATAGTACAGGCCTCTCAGACCTTCACATACCCAAACTTCAGAGAAAGCTCACATTACAAGCAATTAATATAGCATAGCAAAGGAAGAGAAGAGAGGTGACAACTGTAGTGGCTTCTTGCCCCGCCTTGATGAGATGGGAAGGGGAATCTAGCAGGTGGGGCAGACAAGGCTGCCCTTGGGGCAGTTTGTGCTTCACAGTGTTGTGAAGTCCAAGAACGAGGGTTTTGTCAAGATTCTTTTTTCTGTGTGTTTAAACAGAGTTATACTACAATTGAATTAGTCTGCTCACCCAGACCCCCTGCCATAAAAATCATCAAACAAGCCTGGAAGAATGTTACTGCGGGGCTTTTTGCCAGAAGAGTGCTAGGATTTCTGGAAGCTGGGCATCTTCTCACACACAGTGGCCAGCGTTGGCTTTGGAGTTTCTTACTTTGTTTTCCCATTCCCAGCACCTGAGGAAAACTTTGATTTGCCCCAAAAAGACTGCCCAGGTCCAGGGCAATGCTATTTGACATTGTATCCTCGGTGCATGGGAGTAAATATGCCCCCTTCAGGTGTGGCACAGACTTGAGACTTATGCTGAGGTCAGGCCTCACAGCTACCTCCCAAGGCTACTGTCCCAGATGGCCCCTTCCCACACACTGGCCACCGTGGAGGGATTAGCGCGCACGTGTGTGTGTGTATGTGTGTGTGTTTGTGTGTATGTTTGTGTCTTCGTGTCAGTATTTCTGTGAAGGACGCAGTCCAAGGGACCAGCAGGAGGATTTGTAGCTGGTGTGTGTGTGTGTGTGTGTGTTTGTGTCAGTATGTCTGTGAAGCAGGCAGTCCAAGGGATCTGCAGGAGGATTTGTAGCTGGTGTGTGTGTGTGTGTGTGTGTGTGTGTATGTTTGTGTTTTGTGTCAGTATGTCTGTGAAGCAGGCAGTCCAAGGGACCAGCAGGAGGATTTGATTATTACTGTCTAGAGACATCTGATGCAGGGGAGCCCTGGTTTCTTGTGGTTGATATACCTGGGCAAGGAAAAGGGAGCTGAGAAGGAATCAGAGAAAGTTGAGCAAAAAGGATGAAGGCAGGAGGAAATAGCTGAAAGAAGACAGAAGAGCCCAGCTCAGACACAGGTGATTAGCAGTTCATTTGGGGTCCAGGGTTTGTGAGGCTCTGCTGGACTACAGGCATCAGCCAGCCCTGAGGGAGGCAGCTCTGCACAAAGAGGATACAGTAGCTGGGGGAGCCAATTCATCCAGCCAGGAATCTTCTGGCCTCACAGCATCTAAAGGGAAAATGCAGAGAGAACAAGTCAGGATTCTTGATTATGGGACTCCCTGTGGAGGGCAAGGCCCTAGCGAAAGTTGGACATCATCTAAGAGTTCTGGCTTCAAAACTCAGTATTGTGTGGTCTTTGTGCACCCTCTTGTGGAGTGAGCAGTGACTCATGAAGGCTTGCCCAGACCAGGATCATTTCTGTTGGGAGTATCATAGACCAAAGTCCATCCTCAAAATCTGGTCTCCACTCTCACAAAAGGAACGCACACAAATGTCATCCAACTGAAAGTCCTATTTCAGAAACCTTTTGTCCACTCTCCTTCTATTATTCTAGTAATGATTACAGTAGGCTAAACATTGTTTAAGTTTCAAAAGGCAGAAAACCAGAATTTTTTTTTAAACTGTATTATATGAAGCAATGCTTATAGAACAATCTATCATCTGTAAGCAGACTATTTTCCTTGTACTGATCAATAACTACTCCTTTATTACCTATCTTTTCTTTCCTGTCTCTCCATTGAGTTCCATGTATACCTTACACAGTCACACAACTGTTGACACAGTCAAAACTGCAGTTTGCAGATGAGGCAACTGGAACTCAAAGAGGTTATGTAATTTGTGTAAGATTACACAGTTTGTAAGTGACAAAGTCCAGAGTCCAATTCAGGGCTACCAGTTTACATGGTTTTCCACTGAACTTCACTGTTTGCAGAAAAGAGATATACAAAAACGTTTAGATAGATCCTTCCACCCACACAGAATTTATTGCTACTAATTGAATAGACTACTGAGTAATGTTATTAAAATATTATTTTAGGTGTGACATTTTGATAAGAACTTTTTTTTTTTTTTTTTTTTTTGAGACAGAGTCTTGCTCTGTCACCCAGGCTGGAGTGCAGTGGGGCAATCTCGGCTCACCACAGCCTCTGCCTCCCAGGTTCAAGGGATTCTCCTGTCTCAGTCACGGTGGTACCCACCACCAAACCAGGCTGTGTAGTTTTTGTTTGGTTTGGTTTGGTTTGGTGTGTTTTTGTTTGTTTTTGTTTCTGTTTTGAGACAAAATCTTGTTCTTGTCGCCCAGGCTGGAGTGCAATGGCATGATCTCGGCTCACTGCAACCTCCACCTCCTGGGTTCAAGCGATTCTCCTGCCTCAGCCTCCCAAGTAGCTGGGATTACAGGCACCCGCCCACCACCATGCCCAGCTAATTTTTGCACTTTTAGTAGAGACAGGGTTTCACCATGTTAGCCAGGTTGGTCTCGAACTCCTGGCCTCAGGCTATCTGCCCGCCTCGGCCTCCCAAAGTGCTGGGATTACAGGCGTGAGCACTAATTTGTATTTTTAGTAGAGATGGGATTTCACTGTATTGGCCAGGCTGGTCTTGAACTCCTGACCTCAAGTCATCCATCCGCCTCAGCCTCCCAAAGTGCCAGATTAGAGGTGTGAGCCACCACATCCAGCTGACGGGGATTTCTTGAGTTACTTCTTGTGTGGTACAGTATAAACCATCTCCTCTCTTCCCTATGAAATTATTAGTAAATGTTACATTGATTACTAATACTTTGTGTTGAAGTAAATTTTTTTTAGGGTGGGGAACTCAAAGACAGTGGTAGAAAACAACCAATTAACTGCATTGTAAATTTAAATGTTCCCATGGCCTTTCAAAAACAAAAGAAATCCACATCTTAAACTGAAATGTTAATACCTTACCAGGATCTTGGAAAGCCCAAGAAAAATACCTTCCACATCAAGTCAGCTCAGCTTTGCTGTTGTGGTAGAGAGAGAGGAGAGGAAGAGAAATGAGGCAGAACATTTCAAAGAAACATTCCCTGCCCTTGTGCTTACAGTCTTACCATATCCTAATGCCACTCCTGTAGGTGTTTACTACCCCACCTTCTATTGTACAGTTAGAGAAAATGAAGTCCAGAAGGAGGCGACAACTTGGCTACGTCTACGCAAACTCCCAGTTTCCCAACTGCCCTGCTTTTTAGGCCCCATTGAATCAAATGATATGCCAACACTCAGTTCTACCCTTTATACTCCATGAAACACCCAGTCCTAGGCTGATGCCTCTTATGAAACTGACCAGTAGGGTTGGAGCACTATTTCTCATATCTCTACCTCTTTGCTGTAGTATAATTAGGACAGTCAAGCAGCAAATAAGGAAACTCCCAGTGTACTTCCACACTTATGAGTGAGTGTTCTTTTGTTTGTTTTTTTGAGATGGGAGTCTCGCTCTGTTGCCCAGGCTGGAGTGCAGTGGCACGATCTCGGCCCACTGCAACCTCTGCCTCCTGGGTTCAAGCGATTTTTCTGCCTCAGCCTCCCGAGTAGCTGGGACTACAGGCGCACGCCACCACGCCCAGCTAATTTTTGTATTTTTAGTAGAGATGGGGTTTCACCTTATTGGTCAGGCTGGGAGTGACTGTTTTTTTGTTTTGTGTTGTTTTTAAAGCCAAACGTCTTTATAAAATTATCAAACTATCCTTTGCAGGCATTAAATTCTTCAGCTTTAGATTCTTCACCTTCCTTTTGCTTTAAGTTGTCATATAATGACTTCACTTTCTCTTGACTCATATTAGTCTATAGGTATGTCTTTCTTATAGCAAGCCGGCACCCACATAAAACCTGCATTTACAGAATGAGATAAAAGGATAGTTTGCAAAAAGTGCAAGGTTTTCATATCTGCTGGCATAGCTGCAGTGATGGCTTCACAAATTTTCTTTTTTCTTTTTCTTTTCTTTTTTTTTTTTTTTTTTTTTTTACAAAGGCCCTTATGCTGGAGTCATGTATCTTGAAATTGTGGGCAACTGCAGCTGCAGACCTCAATCTATGGTACCTATCAAGCATTTCAACTTTTTATTATAATGTCATGACTTTTATCTGCTTCTTGGAGCACTTTGAGCATCATTAGTGGCACTCTGTATGGGTCCCATGGTGTTCTTCAAGGTTTATGGTATTGCAGTAAACATGATGAAAAAATCTGTGAGAACTGAGAGACATCACTTTTTACTGCAATGTAAATTTACTGGAGAGGAACTGCTTACGTGGAGATGATTAGTGGCATATGTATTCATATTTGCAACATATCCTAAAGACTCTTCAATATTTGTTGTAATTTTGTCTTTATTTCTTATTTGAAACAGTTTTAAGAGTTGTTTTTTTTTTTTATACTTTAAGTTCTGCAGAACGTGCAGGTTTGTTACATAGGTATACACATGCTATGGTGGTTTGCTGCACCTATCAACCTGTCGTCTACATTAGGTACTTCTCCTAATGCTATCCCTTCCCTAGCCCTCCACCCGCCAACAGGCCCCAGTGTGTGATGTTCCCCTCCCTATGTCCATGTGTTCTCATTGCTCAACTCCCACTTATGAGTGAGAACATGCGGTGGTTTTCTGTTCTTGTGTTAGTTGCTGAGTATGATGGTTTCCAGCTTCATCCATGTCCCTGCAAAGGACACGAACTCATCCTTTTTTGTGGCTGCATAGTATTCCATGGTGTATATGTGCCACATTTTCTTTATCCAGTCTATCATTGATGGGCATTTGGGTTGGTTCCAAGTCTACTGCTATTGTGAACAGTGCCGCAATAAATATATGTGTGCATGTGTCTTTATAGTAGATGATTTATAATCCTTTGGGTATAAACCCAATAATGGGATTGCTGGGTCAAATGGTATTTCTGGTTCTAGATCATTGAGGAATCGTCACACTGTCTTCCACAATGGTTGAAATAATTTATACTCCCACCAACAGTGTAAAAGTGTTCCTGTTTCTCCACATCCTCTCCACCATCTGTAGTTTCCTGACTTTTTAATGATCGCCATTCTAACTGGTGTGAGATGGCATCTCATTGTGGTTTTGATTTGCATTTCTCTAATGAGCAGTGATGATGAGCTTTTTTTCATGTTTGTTGGCTAGATAAATGTCTTCTTTTGAGAAGTGTCTGTTCATATTCTTTGCCCACTTTTTGATGGGGTTGTTTTTTTCTTGTAAATTTAAGTTGTTTGTAGATTCTGGATATTAGCCCTTTGTCAGTTGGATAGATTGCAAAAATATTCTTGCATTGTGTAGGTTGCCTGTTCACTCTGATGGTAGTTTCTTTTGCGGTGCAGAAGCTCTTTAGTTTGATTAGATCCCATTTGTCAATTTTGGCTTTTGTTGCCATTGCTTTTGGTGTTTTAGTCATGAAATCTTTGCCCATGCCTATACCTGAATGGGATTGCCTAGGTTTTCTTCTAGGGTTTTTATGGTTTTAGGTGTTACATTTAAGTCTTTAATCCATCCTGAGTCAATTTTTGTATAACGTGTAAGAAAGGGGTCCAGTTTGTTTTCTGCATATGGCTAGCCAGTTTTCCCAACACCATTTATTAAATAGGGAATCCTTTCCACATTGCTTGTTTTTGTCAGGTTACATAGGTATACACATGCCATGGTGGTTTGCTACACCTGCCAACCCATCATCTACTTTAGGTATTTCTCCTAATGCTATCCTTCCCCTAGCCCCCCACCCCTCAACAGGCCCTGGTTTGTGATGTTCCCAGCATCTGTAGTTTCCTGACTTTTTAATGATTGCCATTCTAATTGGCGTGAGATGGCATTTCATTGTGGTTTTGATTTGCATTTCTCTAATGACCAGTGAGGATGAGCAGGAGGATTGCTTGAGCCAAGGAGTTTGAGACTACAGTAAGCTATGATTGTGGCATTGTACTCCAGCCTAGTAACAGAGCAAGACCCTATCTCTAATGTATGTATTCTTTTTTCTATTGAACACATTCAATTCTATAAACTTTCTTCAAAGCACCTCTTTTGCTGCATCCAACAAATTTGGTAAGTTTTATTTTCTATTTCATTTAGTGCAAAATATCTTTGATTTATTTAAATTTCATTATGCATGCGTTATTTAGAAGAGTGTCGTTTAATCTATGAGTACTTTGGGATTTTCTAGCTATCTTTCTGTCATTGATTTCTAGGTTAATTCCATAATAGTCTGAGGGCATACTTTGTATGATTTTTATCCTTTCAAATTTGTTGAGGTGTGTTATATGGTTGTCCGTGTTGATGAATGTTGTTTGAACTTGAAAAGAATGCCTATTCTGTTGTTGTGGAGTATGCTATGGATGTCAGATACAGCTGATTGATGGTGCTCAACTATGTCCTCAATGATTTTCTGCCTACTTGATTTGTCAATTGCTGATAAGAGGATTGATTAAGTCTCTGTAAGTCTATTCCTATATTTCTCATATATTTGCAGCTCTACCAGTTTTTGCTCATGTATTTTTGGTGTATATACGTTAAGAATTTTATGTCTTCTTGGAGAGGATGGGCCCTCTTTATTATTATGTAATGCTCCTCTTCTTCCATGATTTTCAGTGCTCTGAAGTTTGATTTGTCTGAGATTAATATAACTCCTCAAACTTTCTTTTGATTAGTGTTAACATACTATATGTACTTTTCTCTCTCTTTCTTCAGTTCCGTCCACTCTGTTGATGATCTCATCAGTCACTGTTCTCGTTAGCTTTTTAATGCTAGAATTTCCTTTTAATTCTTCCACTTCTTTGCTTTTATTGCCCATTTGTTCTTGCATATTGTATACTTTTTCCATCAGAGCTCTTAGCATATTAATCATATTTTAAATTCCCAGTGTGATCATTGCAACATCGCTGCCATGTCTGAATCTGATTCTGATGCTCGTTTTGTCTCTTCAAACTGTGCTTTTTGTCTTTCGTTTTTGTTGACTGTTGGACATGATGTACTGGGTAAAATGAACTCGAGTGAATAGGCCTTTAGTGATGTGGTGGTAATATATGCAGTGGGGAGCATTCTGTAAGTCCTATGATTAGGCTTCTTAATAAGCCTAGGTCCCTGGACTGGACATTCACAAGTGTTTTTCAGTCTTCCTCCACCTCTCCTCACCCCCATTTAGGTAAAACAGGAAGGTTGGAGGAGGCTGGAGTTGGTTATTCCCCTTCCTCCAGTTGGCTAGGCACTGGTAAAACCCAATACAATTAGGTTCTAGCAAAAGTGTTTACTTTGGGCCAGGCTTACATTAAAGAAAACAGAATTCTCTGGGCATATTTCAGAATAGTTACTCTCACCTACACCTGCTAGAAGCACAAGGGGATTTTTCTGATATTCATTATGGAAACCAGGTGGGACTCTTAGAGGTAACTCACAAGTGTGCCTTCTCCAATCCACACAAGGCTTGGCCTCCTCTTAAGAGATTTTCTCTCAATTAATTAGTCCATGATCAGCCTCCAGGAAGTATTCAGTTACCTTTAGATATTCCTACCCAATGCTGGCTCCAGTGGTGGTTTCTGGGCAGGTGCTCCTCCAGGTAAACTATGATTTTCTGTACCTGCCTATGTCTCCAGTTTTCAGGGTGGTGGTTTGTCCTGTGACTTCAACTCAAAGTAAGAGTTTAGTTGTTCAGCTTTTTTCTTTGTTATGATGGGAATTAAATTTTTCAAACTTTTTACATATCAAACTGGAAACCAGAAGTCTTTTATGCTTTTAAAGAAACTAGTTTTCTAGACGAGTTGTACCATTTTACATGATACCACCAATGTGTGAGAGATTTCATTTCTCCACATCCTTGCCAGCATTTCATACTGTCACTAATTTTTTTTTAGGTATTCTAATAGATGTGTAGTGATGTCAATGTAGTCTAAAATTGCATTTCCTTCATAGTGATGTCAAACATTCTTTTCAGAGCTAATTTGCCATCAGTGTATCCTCTGTAGTGAAATGTCTCTATGTTTTTTGCCCATATTCTAATTGGATATTTTTTAACTGAGTTTACAGAGTTATTTATTCTAGGTATGAGTCTTTTGCCAGATATGTGGTTTACATGTGTTTTCTCTCAGTCTCTACATTTTTCATCCTTTTAACAGGGCCTTTGGCAAACAAAAGTTTGTAAAATTGATGTGTCAATTTGTCAAGTTTTTCTTTTATGAATATTCTTTGGTAAGAGCTATTCAGTAAGTTGAAGCCTTTCTCCTATGGTTTTTCCTAAAAGTTTTATACTTTTATGTTTTACATTTAAATCAATGATCTTTTCTGAGTTACTTGTTTAATGAGTGAATAATAAGTGGAGACTCTTTTCTCTGAAATCCAATTGCTCTAACAGGTAACTATCTTATGACTCATGTCTATCACAAATTATTATCACTAGATAATCAACTTCATTTACTTTTTGTTAAAACCAACCTGCTGAAAAGAATACAAATTTTGACTAGGAGGAGAAAGGTGGAGGTGGATTTATGGCAATTATAACAGGAGTATTTCAATGGAGACTTTAGGCAACTAGAACTCAGCATGAAACCAGAAGGTAGAAGCTGATAAAGACGGGTAAAAAGGAGAAAATGAGTTCAAAACAACTAACTTTCGGCCAGGCGCGGTGGCTCACACCTGTAATCCCAGCAATTTGGGAGGCCGAGGTGGGCGGATCACAAGGTCAGGAGATGGAGACCATCCTGGCTAACATGGTGAAACCCCATCTCTACTAAAAATACAAAAAATTAGCCAGGCGTGACGGCATGTGCCTGTAGTCCCAGCTACTCAGGAGGCTGAGGCAGGAGAATGGCGTGAACCCGGGAGGCGGAACATGCAGTGAGCACAGATTGTGCCACTGCACTCCAGCCTGGGTGAACAGAGCGAGACTCTGTCTCAAAACAAAACAAAAACAACTAACTTTCCTCAATTCAATCCTTTTGCCTAGGGATCAGATCACTGCAAACCCCAAATTAAAACACAAAACAACAACAAACACTAGAGGGCAATTTTGCATGCAAATTATGCTAAGGCATAATTTTTAGTATTATCTTAGTATTTCTCAAAATATAGTCATCTATGGATTTACTGAACAAATTTGCCATATCTGCTTCTAATCATACACTACTTCATAATTTTTGACAACCATAAATAATATAATTTCCTTGACATGTTAATGGTATCATTGTAATTATCAGGTGATGCTTTGGAGACTGATTATCATACTATGTGAGGCATTACAAAGAAAACCAAGACTCTTAGCAGATTGTGATCATTTTTCTTTCCCTAATAGATATGAGAGAAAATTACTGCTTGATTTTACTGTGAGAATTTAGATCCAGACCTACTGTCCTCATTAGGAATCAGAAATCAGAATGAAATATCAAAATGATGCCCTAGTGGCTACTGCAAAAGGAATATGTGGGTAGTTGGAGAGTGGAATACGTAACTGTTTTTGGAGCAATATTCACATTTTTTATTTCAAGGTGTAAAATATACGTGGCCAACATTGTTACTTTCATCTACAGATGGAACAGCTGGGAAGTATAAAAACCTATACATGACCTTTTATCAAGATTATTTGTCATCAAATTACCCATATCCAAGTTTCCATGGGCCTGGAATTTCCTTTCCACTTGATAGAGGTATATATTAGGAAGTCCAGTTGATAACATTTTTATTAAGAAAAGAGAAAAGAATCAGCAGAGTCAAGTTGTCTTAGTCTTAAGGCTTTCTGGATTTCTTCCTTGGAGGAGGTCAGGATCTTCCCAAGGCCTGGGTCCTCGAATATTCTTCCAGTCATCAAACTTGGAGTCTTTTATTTTCTACAGAACCACAAAAAATTAAAGTATAAATATTAGTATAAGAGCCTTGTGGCTTTGATTAGGACACAACTAACTCAATGAATAAATGAGTAGAAAGTATCCGATAGGTCCTCAATTACAATTGTAGCAAATAAGTCAACTACAATCATAATCATTGATGAAATGTCATTTTAAGATTTAGAACTTTTCATTTGTTACTGATGTTAATGCCTATCTTACTCCACCTTAACCATAAAACTATTAAAATAGAGAAAGAGTCTACATGCCTTATTTTTGAGAGGACAAGCTAAAGGCCGAAGCTGGGAAAACAAAAGTACAAATCTGAAGGCTGATCCAGCACAGTGACTGAAAGGGTTATCAGGGATGATGGTAGACAATAAGAAGAAAAGAACAAAGGTGGAGACCCTAAAGTCTTCTACAAAAAAGAAAAGAGACCAAAATAATTTGTCTTATGCCTGGGCTTAGGAATGAAAAGACTTTTCCTACAGCTATCATGAGCAAAACACTTTTGGGCAACTGAAACTAGTTGCAACTACATTATGGATCATCCTACCTTCATTTAGTCTGAAGTACCTCTCAAGCACAAAAATAAAGTTGGAATAAAAGGGAAGAAATAAATGTTTCTTCACCTTTCTCCTACTGACCACCACTCTGACATTAACTTTTACATATCTGCTGTTTTGGTTGTTCTGAAATAATTAAGGTAGAAAAAAGAAAAAGCTGTGAAAACACAGGACAGCTTATATCCAGAGACAGGGAAATGGAATAAATTTACCTTGACACTTGGATACTAAGCATTACTCTCTTACTAACTAGCTATATAACCTTTGGAAAGTGATTTAAGCCACCTGGGCATTAACTCGCTCATAAGTAACAATGAAAAGGTTGAACCAAATACTCTACATTTGAGAGTCTTCAGCTCTCAAATTCTACAGGTCCTAGAAGAACTAGAAGGAAAATCTACTCCCAGACAAACTCTCCATAGCATCACTACTGGTGTATAGCACTTGTAGAACTACAAGTTAGCAAGTTACAGGATTTTTTTTTTCTTAATCAATGGGAAAGTAGTAAATGCAAATACTGTTCACTTATAGTTTTACCAGGAGTCTGTATTACATATATACATGAAGGAACAAAATTCAACTAATTTAGCATACAAGAAGAATTTAAAGTATTTTCGAGTATAGTTATGAAATGATCTAAAGTTATTAAAAGATTTTAATAAAGAATAATGGCCACTATCCAGGTAACGTAAGATATATATGCTTAACAGAATTGAAGAAAATTCTTATATAACAAGTTCATGTAAAAGTGGTCTAGTCTTTACAGATCTTTGGTGAAGGAGATTCCTTGTAGAATTCTACAAAACGTGCACAGTGGCTGAAGAATGGGCTATGTAAATGTGCTGAGAAAAACCACCCAAGACATAACACTTCACAGCCAACTGGTATAGGCCTGAGTGTGGAACGGCGTCAAGAAATGCTGAGAAAAAACAGTGTCAAGAATATGGAGTTTTCATGCCTGCCAGAGTGGAGACCTTTCTTTTAACATTTTGTTGCTACCCTGACATCCACCTAAGACGCCAAAAGGACTGTTCTTCAGGAGTAAAAATTATGCCTGAGAATAAGATTTTCTTTAGACTCACCCCCAACAAAGCTTAAAGCCAAGTCTTGACAAGATTCTCTGGGGAGACAGTCTGGAGATTGAGTCCCAACAAGGGAGAAGGGCCAAAGAAAGATAGTAGCCCTTCAACAGATACTTCCCTACAAAGCACAAAACGAAGTTTAAGGTGATTAGCTAACAATTAAATTGTCAAAATAAAAATCAACACTCTTCAGAATTTTCTTCAGTGTATTATTCACAATGACTACCTTTCAATACAAAATGACCAGACATACAAAGAAACAGGAAAATATAATCCAGTCAAAAAAATTACAAACTCAAAGACATGAAGAACATCCTCACCACATCCCATAATATAGCGTGCTATTAAACTCGATTTTTGCTAATTAGATGGGTGAAAAGTGATACCTCGTTAGACTTTGACATTCCTATTATGATAAATTGAGCATCTCTTCATATGTTTAAGAATGATACTTATTTCCTTTTGTCCAAAAGTTTTACATGCTATGCTTTCCCATGTTCTTACTGAACAAATGAATTGAACTTTTTCACACTGATTTGGAGATGGTCTTCACATTTAAGTAAATTAATGTGCCATGATAAGATTAAACTATATCTGTAGGATTTCTCATGTAACCTGTGACTTTATATACATTTTTTTATTCTTAACTTTTGAATTTGTATGTATGAACCCATTAATCTTTACTTTTAGAGCTTCTGGGTTTTATATCACATTTAAATAGGCTTTTTTGACTCAAGACAACAAACAAAATTCTCCATTTATATTCTCCTAGTACTTTTAGCATTTTGTTTTTTACTTTTAAATTCTTGATCCATCTGGAATTTATTTATTTGTAGTATAATAAGTATGGATCCATCTTTATTTTCTTTTCAAATGACTATACAGTTTATCAAATACCATATATTCAACATAATTTTTTTCTGTACTACTAATACTTTTAAGGCAGATAAAACCAGTAACTGATTGTTATAAGACAGAGACTATATTAACATACCGTACCTCATATTCCGACTCTAAAGATATTTTATTCTCTTTCAGTTTTTTTTCAAGCTCAGGATCCATCTGTAGAAAAGGAAAAAAAGTAATAAGTTATCTAAGTCTGTTAGACTCAATTTTCAGTTTTAAGTTATAGAAGAGATGGCTGAAATACTATAGCCAAATACAAACACATGGCAAAATCTCCACCATCTACTCTGATCACATAATAACTAATGTACTACTGCCACCATTATTCAACTAACAAGAGTTAATATCTACTGATTACTTGTTATGTGAGAGGCATTTTGACATATATTGTTTCATCCTCACAAAATCCATGAAATATGTATTATCTTTATCTGTATTATCATATGTAAGGAATTATCTGTATTATCATATGTAATTCAAACACGGGGTTTGAATAACATGTCAAAGAGGCAGAGCTTGGCTTTGAGTATTGGTTCTCTGCCTCCAGAGTTCACACTATTAACCACCAACCTAAATTATATTATGGAGAAATAACAAAAATACTAATATAATGCTGCACTTGAAAACAAAAAGGAATACCTTCCATGGGCCAGAAGTAGATATCTACCAAAAAAAAAAAATCCATAGAGGTAAAAAGAAGCTAATGCTATATTACCTGTATAAAAAGCCTTTCTGTATGTGGCAAAGCCTTCAGGAAAAAGAGTATGATGGCTGAAATTAATAAACAACAACTACAAAAAAGCAAAGATCAAATAAGTAAAATAGAAGCATAACCAGAGGATTTCACTGGAATAATGCATGAAGAGATAAAAATGAGATGAATGAAAAAAAGTATTTTACAAAAGCTAGACCTAAAAGTTCTAACACATAGCTAGAAGTTCCAGAATTAGAAAATAAAGGGGAGGGAGAGCAATAATTAAATAAAAATAGCAAAGAATTCCCCACTACATAGCAATGAGTCCTCAGACTGAAAGAACATAATAAGAAATAAGCACAACAAAACAAAAACATTTTTAATCAAAGTGAAGTTGATTAAGAGAATAAAGAGTATTTAGATGAAAAGGTCAACAGCACAAATTCTACAGGTGATAAAGAGTATAATAATGTGAATAATTTTATGCCATTAATTTGAAAACTTAGATAAAATGGACAGATTAATAGAAAAATACAACTTTCCAAAACTGACAAAGGCAGAATAGACAACTTGAATAGTTTTACAATCTATAAAGAATGAAATCTATAATGAATAACCTCACACAAAGAAAACTCCAGGGTCAGATGGCTTTGCCAGTGAATTCTCCCAAGGAAGAAATAATGCCAATGTAACAAATACTCTGTATGAGTTATGTGGTAAGCATAACCCTGATATCAAATTTCAGAAGAAAATAAAAATAACAGGCCAGTTTCATATATGAACACAAATGCAGAATTCTTAAATAGTGTAAAAAGAATTCAGCAACATACCAAAAAGAGAGCATACCATGATCAAGTTGAATTTATTCCAGAAAGGCGAAGTTAATTTGGAAATCACAATGTAATTTGCAAACAAACTAATGCGACAGAACAGAGAATCCTGAAGCAGACTTAAAAACTTACATGAACAGTTGATTTATGACAAATTAGGCACAGAAGAGCAGTCAGGAAACAATGCAATTGTCAATATATGATGATTGCACAATTTCTTATCTATTAATATATTAGAGAATATATTCCTCACATCACATACAAAAAAAAAAAAATCAATTCCAGATAGAATGTAGACCCAAATATGAAAGGCAAAAATCAAAACTTTTAGTAATTCACATAGAAAAATATTTATACTTTGGAGTAGGGAAAATGTTTCTTAAAAGAAAAATCATAAAGTAAAAGAGGAATAAAATATATTGTATTAAACTTTTTTTCTTTGAGATGGAAATCTCACTCTGTCACCAGGCTGGAAAGCAGTGGCACAATCTTGGCTCACTGCAACCTCTGCCTCCTGGATTCAAGCAATTCCTCTGCTTCAGCCTCCCGAGTAGCTGGGACTACAGGCATGTGCCACTACGCCCGGCTAATTTTTTATATTTTAGTAGAGACGGGGTTTCACCATATTGGCTAGGATGGTCTTGATCTCTTGACCTCATGATCCACCCGCCTCGGCCTCGCAAAGTGCTGGGATCACAGGCATGAGCCACGGCACCCAACCAACTGTATTAAACTTAAGAAAACTTGTTCATCAAAAGATACCATTAAGAAAATGAAGACTAAAAGGTTTATATTCTGGCATGCATAAAAAAACTCCTAAAAAATAGTACAAAAAAACCCAATAATCCAGTAGAAAAAATGAGCAAGAGGCCTCAATAGACACATAAAAATGAATATACAAAATAGAATATAAAAATGGCCAACAGACATATAAAAAGTGATTAACTTCATCAGTCACCATGGAAAATTTAAATTCACCTCATAATTAGATAGCAATTCATAACACACCCACCAGAATGATTTTAAAAAACAAAACAAAATTAAACTGACAATACAAAGTATTTGGAGCCTTAACAATAAATTGTTGGTCACAGTATAGATGGATAGTCATTCTGAAAAACAGTTTGGAATTATCAAATAAAACTGAAGTATAATACAACACCCTATAATCTAGCAATTCCTTTTTATACATGTACAGGAGAAAAGCATACAAGAATGGAATGTTCAGGATGTCACCAAGATGGCAGAATAGAAGGTAACTTGTTCATATCCCCCCATAGCAACAAGAATCCTGCACCTATCCACAGTAAAAAGTCTTGCTGCAGGAGCCTCAGAATTCAGGTAGGAGGTTGTCAAACCCTGATGGAGCCAAAGACCTAGGAAGGTCGTTTTGAATGCATTCACACCTAGGTGGATGATCCACTGAGCCTGCTTCTAAGTTCAAGCCTGGAAACAGCCCAGTCCTTCAAGGGGCTTAGCTATAGCCCCATCTGGCCTTCAGTCTACAACCAAAACCAGCTGCCAAGAGGTCCAGAAGGAATCACACATGCTAGTGACTTAACAGAAAGGCTTGTCTGCCTGCTGATATTGGTCTTGACAGTGAGCCTGAAAGTGGCCCTATGGCTCTGCTCCAGCCTTCAGCTGCAGGTCCCAGCTCAGAGCTGTTTACACAAGGACCCAAAGGGAGACTCAACCATATCTGGCAGCCCAGGAGTATAGGCCTCCCCTGTGGGCTTGCCAACCTCCTGTCACGGCAGATCCTGAGGGGGCCCAGCCTCAGCTGCAGCCCCTCTTGCTGTAGTTGAGAAACGATCCTGTCTGTGCAGGATCCTCCAGGGAGACAAGTGCCCCACTTGAGCCAACAAGATCCAGCTCTCTAGCCTCCAGGCCACAGCAGATCCCGGGGGGCCCAGTCTCAGTTCCAGCCTCGCCTGCCACAGTTGGGGAACTATCTGGTCTGTCTAGGGACCTGCTGGGAAATGCACACCCACCTGAGCCAATGTTGACAGGCATGCCATCCTCTCTTCTACAGTAGATCCTGAGACAGCTCAGTCTCAGCTTCAGCCCCTCCTATGGAAGTTGAGGAACTATCCCACTGATGCAGTGACCTGCCAAGTGACACATGCTCATCCGTGGCAATGAGAGGGGGTCATCAGCCTCCCTACAGCAGATCCAAAAGGGGTCCAGTCTCAACTCCAGTCCCTCTTGCTACAGTCAAGAACCCAGCCTGCCTACACAGAGAACTGTTGGGAGGCATGCTTGTCTGATACACTGAGACAGTCTTCTGGACTCAAGTACCTGGTCAGCATTCCCACACAGCCCCAGTACCTACCTTGGATCTTCCACAGATCCATTTGGGCCAAAAAGCCATGCCAACCTTGGAGCCTTCATGAGACTCATGGCAAGCCTGGGCTTTGGGCACTCTAGTGCTGAGGCAGCTCAAGTGGTCACAGGCTCAGGGAAGACAACAGTCAGTGTGCTTAGAATCCCTGGAACACCCTCTGAAGGACAGGCCCAAACAAAACCAGACTGCACAGACTAAGATAAATACAGAGGCTCTCAATGCACACAAATTGTCACATTTCCTCGAGTATCAGAAACATTTAGGAAAATATGACCTCATCAAATGGACAAAATAAGGCACTGGAAACCAACCCTAAAATGGAGATGTGTAATCTTTCAGACAAAGAACTGAAAATGGCTGTTTCAAGGAAGTTAAATAAACTTCAAGAAAAGACAGAGAACCATTTAGAAATTTATCAGAGAAATTGAACAGAGAGGTTGAAATAATTTTTTAAAAATCAAACAGAAATCCTGGAGCTGAAAAATACAATGAATGAAACAAAAAATGCACTACAAAGCATCAACAGAAGAATTCAGCGAACAGATGAAAGATCAGTGAGCTCAAAGAGAAACGATTTGAAAATACATAGTAAGAAGAGAAAAAAGGAAAAAGAATGAAAGTAATAAACAGCTTACAGGATCTATGGAACAACATAAAAACAGCAAATATTCAGGTTATTGGAGTTGAAGTGGGAACTAAGAAAGACAAAGGTGCAGAAAGCTTATTCAAAGAAATAATAACAGAAAACTTTCTAAACCTGGAGAAATACATAAATATCTGGGAAAAGCAAGGTAAAATGTCACCAATCAGATTCGACCCAAATAATACCCCAAGACATATTATAATCAAACTCTCAAACACCAAAGTCAAAGATAAGAGGCTAAGAGCAATAAGAGAAGTGAAGCAAATGATAGAAGGGGCATCATATGCCTGGCAGCAGACTTCTTAGTAGAAACTATATAGGCCAGAAGAGAGTGGGACAATATATTTAGAGTGCTGAGGAAAACAAACAAAAATACTGTAACAACCAAAAATACTGTATCCAGCAAAGTTATCCTTCAGAAATGGAGAGATGAAAGACTGCCAAACAAAAGCAGAGGGAATTTATTGTTACTAGACCTGTCCCAAAAGAAATGCTAAAAAGAGTTCTTCATACTAAAAGATAAGAACACTGCATGATATACTAATACTGCAATCATGATGTTTAAACCACTTTTATCTTTAGTAAGAAGACAAAACTATTAAAAATAATAACTGCAACAATTTGCTAAGAGATTGGCAATACAAAAATGTAAATTGTGGCCAGGCGCAGTGGCTCACATCTGTAATCCCAGCATCCTGGGAGGCTGAGGTGGATGGATCACTTGAGGTCAGGAGTTCAAGACCAGCCTGGTCAACATGGCAAACCCCCATCTCTACTAAAATTACAAAAATTCATCGGGTGTGGTGGTGCGCGCCTGTAGTCCCAGGTACTTGGGAGTCTGAGGCAGAAGAATCGCTCGGAAGGCAGAGGTTGCAGTGAGCCGAGATTGTACCACTGCACTCCAGCCTAGGCAATAAAGCAAGACTCCATCTCAAAAATAAATAAGTTGTAACATCAAAAATTCAACATGTTGGGGGAAAGAGAGTTAATATGTATAGGTTTTTATTTTGGTTTTTCCTTTTTCTGTAATCAAAGTTAAGTTGGTATCCATTTCAAATAAGTTGTTATATCTACAGGATGTTTTCTGTAAGCCTTGAGGTAACTGCAAAGCAAAAATCTGTAACAGATACACTAAAAATAAAAAGCAACAAGTTAAAATATATTACCAGATAAAAATCAGTTAATCACATAAAAAGGAATGAAAAAAGGACGCGAGGAGTTACACAACTAGAAAACAAGCAACAAAATGGCAGTAGTAAGGCCTTACCTATCAATAGTAACACTGAATGTAAATGGACTATACTCTCCAGTTAGAAAACAGAGTGGCTCACTGAATTAAAATATAACACCCAAGTACATGCTGCCTATAAGAAACTCACCTCATCTATAAAGATACACATAAACTGCAAGTGAAGGAATAGAAAAAGATATTCCATGGAAATGAAAACCAAAAAAAGAACAGAAGTAGCTATACTTAGATAAAATAGACTTAAGTCAAAAACTAAAAAGGGACAATGAAGGAAATTATATAAGATTATATAAGATAAAGGAGTCAATTCAGCAAGAGAATATAACAACAGTAAATATATATGCACCCAACACCTGAACACCCAAATATACAAAGCAAATATTAACAAATCTAAAGGGAGACAGACTGCAATACATAATACTGGGGGATTTCAACAACCTACTTTTGGCGATGGACAGATCATCTAGGTACAAAATCAACAAAGACACATTAAAGTTAAACTCTACCCTAGACCAAATGGACCTAAGACAAATTTACAGAATGTGTCATCAAACTGCTGCAGAATACACTTTTTCTCATCAGCACATGGAATATTCTCCAGGATAGACCATATGTTAGGCCACAAAGTCTCAACAAATTCAAAAAAGTATCAATCATATCAAGTGTCTACTCTGACCAAAACAGAATAAAAATAGCAATCAATAACAAGAGGAACTTTGGAAGCTGTACAAATACATGGAAATTATACACAACGCTCCAGAACGACCAAAGAGTTAAAAAAAAAAAAAAGGACCAAATTTTAAAAATTTATGGAAACAAATAAAAATGGAAACATATGAACATAGCTATGTTCATTTATTTACGTTTGTCTATGACTGCCTTTGTACTACAACAGCAAACTTCAGTAAATGCAAAAGTTCAAATTTACTATCTGGCTCTTTACAGGAAAAGCTTGCTGATCCCTGACTTAAATTTGAAGCACAAATGAATTTCACATATATAATATTGAATAAAAGAAGTCAGCACAAAAAGATATATATAATTCCACTGATATAAAATTCAAAACAAAGAAAATTAATCAAAAGGTTTTGGGATGTATTCTAAAATGGTAAAACCAAGGAAGTAATTACTATAAAAAGCACAGTAGGGCCAGGCGTGGTGGCTCATGCCTGTAATCCCAGCACTTTGGGAGGCTGAGGCAGGCGGATCATGAGGTCAGGAGATCAAGACCATCTTGGCTAACACAGTGAAACCCTGTCTCTACTAAAAATACGAAAAATTAGCCAGGTGCGGTAGCATGCACGGCTAGTCGGGAGGCTGAGGCAGGAGAATCGCTTGAACCCGGGAGGCGGAAGTTGCAGTGAGCCAAGATTGCACCACTGAACTCCAGCCTGGACCACAGAGTGAGGCTTCGTCTCGAAACAAAAAACAAAAAACAAAACAAAAACAAAAAAAAAAAGCGCAGTAGTGTTTATCCTAGGGCCAAGAGGAAGGCATGGAGCGGCAGGAAGAGAGATTAGGAAGCAGCACACAGAATGGGTCTGGGATGCTTAACAATTTTTACTTTTTGACACAGATGGTGGTTACTTGGGTTTTCAGTTTATGATAATTTATTAAATTGTACATGTATGTTCAATATACTCCTTGGTTTCTGTATTGTGTTTCACAACAAAACAACTTAGATAAATAAAAATAAAATAATGAATTACTATATTAATAATTGCATGTATGTAAAAGGGATAAAACACAAACCTACAATACAAGTTAACTTCCTCATATGCTTTCAACTAAGAAAACAGCAAATGACCTACTGTTGGTGGGCGCGAGGAACTGACTGTATTATTGAGAGATATATCTGTACTTTATGTGATTTAAAAGAAATTTTTAGTGCTAATTTTGATTGTGTGAAATTTCTGCCTTACCAGCATACATTAAAATCAAACCTCTATCTAAGATGCTACTCTATTGTATAATGCTTTGATAAACTTTCTTCCCGTATCTTTATTTTCTGTACAAAATTTCTCCAATAATCTAAAATTTATCCAATAATGTCCAAGTAATTTGCAAAACAAAATAATCAACCAAAAAACGCTATTACCTGCAGTCTCTTGGAGTTTAAGAGATAAAGACCCACTAAAGAAAGGGTTCCAAAAGAGCTTAGAGTTGAAAGCCCATTTTTTCCCTGGAAACCCTTGACACACCTGGTAAACCCACAGGATAAGAACAAAGGTTTGAAACCAGGCAGATGGCTGCTACTGGAGGTCACAGAAACCACCACACAGGGCTATAATGACAAAAAATAGAGATCAAAACATACAACAGTTTTGAAATTCTAGAACTGCGTAAAATAGAAGTATACCACTAGGTTGAAAATTCTCTGAAAAGTAGAGCAGAATTTCCTGGAGCATCAATTTAAAGCCATGTAGGTCCATGGACATTATTTATAAACAACTATAGAGGTTCCAGATGATATTGTTTTCCTCCAGGAAAGACTTATCCTTTTTTCTGCAAGACAAACAGATTGGGGGCTAGGAATAGGGAAGAAATAGAGAGGATAGCCTAAGTCTTAATTAAGTGAAGTCAAGCCAGGACCTGGCTCACTCCTGGATGATATTAAGATGGAGCAGCCCTCAATCTATTTGCATTGCAGAAAAAAGCATAAGCCTTTTATGGAAGAAAACAATACCATCTGGAACCTCTATAATTGTTTATAAATAATGTCTAGTATTTAAAAATTATGAGGCATGTTTAAAGATAGAATCATCAACTGAAAAAAACAAGAGAAAAATTAGATAATAAAAGCAGATCTATAGTGATCCTTATGTTGGAGACAGGCCTTTAAGTAACAATAATTTGTATATGTTCAAGACATCAAAGGAAAAAATAGATTAAAACATGGCATCATAGAAGATTTCTCCAGACTACTAGAATGTGTAATAAAGAATTAAATGTGCATTTTAAAACTAAAAAATATAGTAACTGAAATCACGAAATCAAGGGATGGCTTCATGTGGAGATTGAACACAGCAAAAGAGAGGTTTAGTGACTAGAAGATAAAACAATAGAAAATATACACAATAAAGTACAAAAAAAATAATGAGGGGAAAACAAAACATTGAAAAATCATAATAGAAATGTTGGGCATAAAGAATATAACACACATCTGATTGGTATCCTATAAGGAAAACTGGGCAAAAGCAACAACTGACAAGATATGAACAATTTTTGGTTTTACATTTTCTGTGGTTTCATTAAAATCTTCAAAGAAATCAGAAGATAATTTGGCTTTTTGAGTCTTTTGTTTTTTTGAGACAGGGTCTCGCTCTGTCACCCAGGCTGGAGTGCAATGGCACGATCATAGCTCACTGCAGTCTCAAACTCCTGAGCTAAATCAATCCTCCCAGATCAGCCTCCGAGTAGCTGGGACTGCAGGCACGCACCACCACGCCTGGCTACTTTTTTGCATTTTTTGCAGAGATGAGGCTTCACCATATTGCCCAGGCTGGTCCTGAACTCCTGATTCAAGTGATCCACCCACCTTGGCCTCCCAAAGTGCTGGGATTAACACATGTGAACCACCATGCCCAGCCCCAGAAGATAATTTGAAACTCAATTTTTTCTAAATCAAGTACCTAAGAGCTAAGGTGGACATTTCTTGGTGCCATTTTTCTGTTTAGCATTGATATACAATAGCACGATCCTTGGTAAAATTTAACAGTATACATAGGAGGTCAACAGACCTGGTACCAGTCTCCCTTTTGTTCACTCATAGGATATTTTAGTAGTTCTAACTTCTGAATCAGAAAAATGTCACTTTAGTCAGTTTCATAGAGCAATCAAGAGAACAATATGATAATGCATGTTCTCACTGGTATGGTATACACAAGCTAACTCAGCAGCTCTATTTTAGACTGAGTGTAGTATTGTATTTTGGGGAGATGAGTAAACTTATGATTGATTTATAAGTACTTGCCTGCCTCATCTTGGACCTGTGAGATTCAGTCTTCATATCTGCTTTCACATCCCTGTCTCCACCAGGCCCAATCTCAATTTCTTGTTTGTGTATTGTGCAGTATGCTCCGTTTTGGTTATTTAACTCCTTAATCCAGTTGTATGTGTCCTTCCATATGTCATTAAAATAACAGAGTCATTTAGCTTTCTTTTTCAGTGATGTCTGAATCATACTGGCGGTATTATAATTGTTCTCATTTTCATTATCTAATCTTAGAAAACACGGTCACAATATTTATAATGTTAAAAATTAAACTAACACCATCTGTTACAAAGCACAACAGGCAGGCAAAGTCGAAGACTTACTGCTCGCAACTGCAATGTACTTATATTGCACACTTACATCACATCTTTTGGTGTGATCCAACAATGTATGACCCATTATTGTGGATCCTTGGTTGTTAGTATCAGCACTCACGAGAAAAAAACAGCAACAGCCACTAGGGACAGCAGATAAACTATTCCAAATCATTTTCTAAAACTTGAAAGCTGTTGCTTCCAGCTCTTACTTTTTTAGGCTTATACTTTCCCATGAACTTTGCACATCCATTACTGGGAAGCAAGATTTTTTTTTCCTGGGATGTCAAACTTTCAGTACAAAAATCAGGACTGTCTCAGGCAAACAAAGATGGTTGGTCACCCCAAATCCATATTGTGCTTCCTACATCCTTTTCTAAACTTCTCAACTGAACCCATCCTCTCTTGATCCAATTTTTTCCTTTAGACCACAGTGTCAACCCCCCTTGACCTCAGCAATTTACCCTCTTGACCACCCTAACCTCAATCTCTCAACCCATGCAACCACTATCAGCCTCAAACAGTCTTATCCTTTCAATCCTCAAGGATAAAATTCAACCGCTTAACCTCAACATTACCTCATCCTCTCTACCTAACTGGAACTCAACCTCACCCAAACACTGACTCTTGATCACCTGAGTTTGACTTTTCAACATCATCAACCAACCTCGGCCTCTAAATCTCATAGGCCTTGTCTTCTGATCCTTCTCACCTCAACCATGTCCTCTCATCTTCCTCCTACAGACCTTAACCATCCTCCTTCTTTTAACCTCATTCCCTTGACTTCAACTGACCTCGTCCTCTCAACTTCAATCAACCTCATTCTCTTAACCTTACTTAACCTTGTTCCATTTACTTTGACTCCATTTCCTAAACCTCGTCTGGAAGCTCAACTTCCCCTGTTCTCCTTAACTGGGTGATATGGTTTGGCTGTGTCCCCACCCAAATCTCATCTTGAATTGTAGTTCCCATGTGTCATGGGAGGGACCCGATGGGAAGTAATCGAATCACGGACATGGTTTCCCCCATGCTAGTCTCATGATAGTAGTTCTCACAAGATCTGATGGTTTTATAAGGGATTTCCCCCTTTGTTAGGCTCTCATTTCTCTCTCCTGCCGCCATGTGAAGAAGGTCATGTTTGCTTCCCCTTCTGCCATGACCGTAAGTTTCCTGAGGCCTCCCCAGTCTTGTGAAACTGTAAGTCAATTAAACCTCTTTTCTGTATAAATTACCCAGTCTTGAGTAGGTCTTTATTAGCAGTGTGAAAACAGACTAATACACTGGGTTATTGGCACCACCATTTACCTAGTCCTCAAAACCAAAACCTTGAGACATCCTAGATTTATTCATATTTTATTACATACATTAGTCATCAAATACTATCAATTTGCTGCTAAAATTATTGCTGGAACTCATTAATTTCTCTTTATCATCATTGCAAATATTTTATTTCAGGTTCCATTATTGTTCATCTATGCTACTGCCCCAGAATCCTAACAGATCTCTTTACTTCCAACCTAAACAATATTTTCTCTTCTCTCTTGCTCCCCCAATACCCATCCACCTGTACTCCACTGCCAGAGAGTTATTTCTAAAATGAAACACTGACCGTGTGCCCAATAATCCCTCTACCTTATAGAATATAAGTCATTTCTATCATTTAGCTAATTCCTCCTCATTCTTAAAGCCTAGTTCAAAGGCTAATGCCTTTAGAAAACCTTCTCTGATTCTCCTTTTCCAAGTTAAAACTACACACCTCTCCTTGAACGTCTAGTAATGGCCTTTTACTGGCATTGCTATATTATATGTCTGGGTACATTTTTTTAATTAGCTGTCTTCCAGCCTCAATTATAAACTTTATAAGTACTAGTTTCTGAATACTTGCAGCATCTAACAAATATTAACACATGACCACTATTCAATTATTTTTCAAATATATACTCATTTTCTCCCTTCCAAATGTCATATACTACCATAATTTTCATCTTAAAGGGAAAAAGAAAAAAATTCCTTGATAAAGTAATTGGGATGCTAACTGAGAGCTTTTAACACAGTTAAACTGAAAGTTGTTAACTGAAAATTAAGTAAAATTGCTCATTAAATAAAATTGTTCTAGTCCTTCATAGAAAGTACATTTTTTAAATTTAAAATTTACCCTAATACCTACTGTCCTTAAAACTAGCTGATGTTGGTTTCTCTAAAACCATAAAATTAACTGAGGAAACTGAATAGGACTTTATACTCTACTTTTCTATCAATATTACTGAGGTCTGCTAATAAAATACATATATTACTTGGGGAAAAAACTACAAATATCAGATATGTGCCATGAATAAAAGCTATGTACTTCTGAATGAAAAAACCAGAGTTCTTATGTGTCCTGAATTTCACAGTTGTGTGATTACAGAGGGTGAGAATCCTAGCTCTACCCCTAAGTAGCTATGTGACCTTAGCCAACTTAGATAAGCTTTCTTTATTTTTCTTCAGTTTCTTCAAGTAAAGACCCACTATAGTTAATGTATAGACCCCCTCAGTTTCCTCACCTGTAAAATAAAGACGATAACATATAGACAGTCCCCAGCTTGCAATGTTTCAATGTACGGTTCTTTTACTTTACGATCCATTTAATCAGGTATTAAATGCATTTTTTACTTATGATATTTTCAATTTACAACGAGTTTAGCAAGACATAACCCCATTATAAGTCAAGGATCATCTGTGTGTGTGTGTGTGTGTGTGTGTGTGTGTGTGTATGAACTAATATAGTCCTACTACAAAGTAGACATTATAAATTTAGGTGTCTTTATTTATACTGAAAAATAATTTTCCTTTTAGTAACAGTTATTAAAGATACATATCAATATACTTTATACAATTACTGATATTAATATTAAATATAATTAAGAGAAATAAAATAAAGCAAAATTATTGACCTCTGTTTTTTAATCCCTTCTAAATTCTAAAAACAGCTACACCAGATCATATTTTGGGGGAGAATGCTAACAACATTGCAAATTTTCTAATGAAATAAGAAAGGTTACTAGACTGGGTACGGTGGCTCACACCTGTAATCCCAACACTTTGGAAGGCCAAGGCGGGTGGATCATTTGAGGTCAGGAGTTCAAGACCAGCCTGGCCAACATAGTGAAACCCCATCTCTACTAAAAATACAAAAATTAGCACACCTGTAATCTCAGCTACTTGGGAGGCTGAGACAAGAGAATTGCTTGAGCCTGGGAGGCAGAGGTTGCAGTGAACCAGGATAGGCCACTGTACTCCAGTCTGAGCGACAGAGTGAGACCCCGTGGCAAAAAAAAAAAAAAAAAAGAAAGAAAGATTACGAAATTAGTTACATTTCATGATTCACTGCCATGTGATCACTAATGTTATTTTAAAGAAAAAAACAAAGATCACCTCTTAGTGTTGAAAAGCAAGACAAACTCAGACTGCTTAGTATACTGAGTATACAATTCTCCTAAATCAGAACATACATATAGACAGACACATGTCAAACTCTAATTATATTTCTTACTTTAGTCTTCACAGCATCATATCGGATTTGAGAAAACTCACGAAGACCAAAAGAACCTCCAATAATCAGCAACTAAAACAAAGAAAGGAAACATTTAAGCAAAACAGAAGACCAGAATTCAAATTCAGCCTATCTATAGATTGTTTTTCTAAACAACAATAGAGGCACATTATACAAAAATTCTATAGATTATTTTTCCCGGTGAGTCACCATTCATCTTTTAGAGTAAATGCAGTATATACTGGCTAGGAAACCATTATAGCACATCATTACCAAATACCAAAATCGTCACCCTATACCTGTATTTGACCTTATGATTTAAATGACATCATAACAAGCATTATATTATTTGACTCTTAAAATAGACCTATTTTTGTTTTTTGCTAAGAAAAAACAAAAACAAAAAAAAAAAATCAACAAATGAGGAAATAAAAGCACAGCCAACTAAATGACTCGCCCATTGTTAACTTAAATTTTGCCCAGGGATGTCTCTGTAATTCCATTGCTATGCGATCTTCCTTAGTTAGTAATGAAATTGAAACCTGATCAACTGATCAGACCATGTCCAAATAAGGCAGATGCCTAGCTATAACCAATCAAGCTATTTCTGTACTTCACTTTCCTGTTTTGTCTATACTCATTGCCCATATTGCAGAATGGAGCTCTCTCAACTTCTTCTGGTTCTGAGTGCTGCCTGATTCATGAATTTTCTTTGTTCAAATAAACTCTATAAAATTACTCTGTTTTTTTGTTTAAGGTTTTTCTTTCTTTTCATACTATGATTACACAAGGTAAACCCAGCAGTAAAACTCGCCATTTTTTCCTTCAAGACCAGAATTCTTTTGATGTTATGATTTTTCAAAATAAGGCAATTGGAGTTCTCATTACCTTACCAAGTGATAAAGAAATCTCATGAAAAATTGCTGCAGAATATTCTCTATATCACATTGTATTCCCAGGGACAATATGGCTATACAGATCACAGGTAAAGAAAGTCTTCAAATTCTTACTATATACTGAAATTCTGAAACATCATCTTAAGATATACAGAATCACTTTCATTTTTTTGCTGGCACCTCTTTGAGGCACAGTATTTTCAAAAGATTTAAACTTCATAATAAAGAATTGTAACTACCCAATGGGTTCACCTTGCGTGCTGCCTAGACAGAGCCGATTTATCAAGACAGGGGAATTACAATGGGGAATAACAATGGGGAATTGCAGAGCCAGCTGTGTGGAAACCGGAGTTTTATTATTACTCAAATCAGTCTCCCTGAGCATTCAGGGATCAGAGTTTTTAAAGATAATTTGGTGGGTAGGGGCTTGGGAAGTGGGGAGTGCTGATTGGTCAGTTTGGAGATGGACTCATAGGGGGCGAAGTGAGCTTTCCTTGCTGTTTTCTGTCACTGGGTGGGATGGCAGAACTGGTTGAGCCCGATTACCCGTCTGCATAATGTCAGCTGATCCATCCAGTGCAGGGTCTGCAAAATATCTCAAGAACTGATGTTAGGTTTTACAATAGGGATGTTATCCCCAGGAGCAATTGGGAGGTTCAGACTCTTGGAACCAGAGGCTGCATGACCCATAAACCGTAATTTCTAATCTTGTAGCTAATTTGTTAGTCCTGCAAAGGCAGACTGGTCCCCAGGCAAGAAGGGAGTCTTTGGGAAAGGGCTATTATCAATTTTGTTTCAGAGTCAAACCATGAACTGAATTCCTTCCCAAAGTTAGTTCGGCCTATGCCCAGGAATGAACAAGGGCAGCTTACAGGTTAGAAGCAAGATGGAGTCAGTTAGGTCTGATTTCTTTCACTGTCATAATTTCCTCAGTTATAATTTTGCAAAGGCAGTTTCAGTATTGCTACAAAACTTCATGACCACAAGGAGAAACTCACTCACCATTACTTATTGTGTGTCGCTCTTATAAAACAAGCTTAGAATGGACTTTGGATTTCAGAAGACACCTGTAGATTTCCCTGACATCTCAAAGCAGGGATGAATAGTGTAAGATTCTCCCTGGGACCTGAAAGCTTAAGGAGATGAATAACTCATCCCTTCTCAGGCCCAGTCCCAAGGCACAAGGCTACTTGCGCCAGCAGTGTGCACCAGCAAGATGGCAGAAGCAGGAAGAGAGCCGGCCGGAAGATACGTACCCCTGAAGATTGAGAAAGAGGCCATCCAGGTACAACAGAGCAATTATGTCAGACTACGACACTTCCTGTTTACAGGAGACTATAAAACCTTTGTCCCATCCTCACTTGGGGCTGATGCCATTTTAGGCCTTAGCCCACCTGCACCCAGGCACTTATTAAAACAGCATGTTGCTCCTCACCACCTCATGTTGTCTGTTGGTGCACTCTCAGGGTTCGAACCGATACAAGAACCTTACATCTGGTGCTGAAACCCGGGAGGGGTTCTGGTCCACGTCCCCTGTGAACCTACCCCTCCACCCCAGACAGCAGGCCACAGCAGCCAGACAAAGGAAGCTCCTCGATCTCCAGTTGCCTCTCTGTGCATGCACATTGGTCACTGATCTTGCCTACTGGTAAGTTTCCTCAGGGGCCCAGTTAACAGGGAAAATCCGCACGGCCTCTCTTAGTTTCTCTGGTCCGAATATCCAATGTTGGTCCAAGAAGGCTCTGGCGTGTGCCAGGCACTCGCTGATCATCTAGTCTTAGGGGGACGCCTCTAAGCCATTTGATCGTGTTCCAGGAACGAAAAAGGCAGCGGTGACAATTGCTCCTTTATCATCTCCCTCCAGGACGGTCTCCTTTTTCCCTGTTCTCCCGAGCCTACCCTCTGTTATGGGAAACTCCCGGTCCTCCATTCCAAACAACAGCCCTCTAGGCTGCTTCATAAAAAACCTGCAAACCTTAGGCCTCAGGCAAGATATTCGCTTTAAGTACCTTGTCTTTTTTGCAATACAGCCTGGCCACAGTACAAATTAAATAATGGGTCCAAATGGCCCGCAAATAGAACATTCAACTTTACAATTTTAACTGACTTAAGCAATTATTGCCGACTACTGGAAAAATGGGGAGAAATTCCTTATGTCCAGGCCTTTTTGCACTCAGATCACAACCCAACCTCTGCAATTCTTGCTTACCTGTTCAAATCCTTCCCCTCCATTCTCACCGCCCTGATCGCCTTTCTCCTCCCGACCCTACCTCTTTTTTCTCATTTGATCCAGCTGACTGCTATCCACCCCTCCCAACCCCTACCTTTTCCTCTCAACCATCTTCTTTAACCCCCAAGCCTCCTCATTGTCTTCTCAGCTGCCATCTTCCCAGTCAGCTGTATCCACTTCTTTTCCTACACCATCCCCTCCTCGGGACAATTCTAATATTGCCTGTACCCATTCTCCTCCCCCACTGCCCTCTCCTAAAGCTTGTAAACCCATCCCGCCACCTTACGCCCCTGCCTATCCTCCACTGCCTGTTAACCCTTCTTCCCCCTTCAAACCCTCAGAATGAACTATTATCTTAAACCTTTGGTTCATCTCCCAATCCACCCCCAATATTCTGCGCAAGCTTCAGAAGCTTGATGACAGCCCTCAAACCTCACAACAAGACCTTCTTAATTTAGCCTTCATAGTCTTTAACAATCATGATAAGGAAAGTAAAAGGCAAAAACAGGCGGAGTTTCAAATGCTTGCCTCCGCCATCAGGGGCCCTGCAGGCCCACGGGTCCGCAGCTACACAGGGAAGCCTCCTAGCAACCTGCCTCCACCTAGCACCTGTTTCAAGTGTGGCAATGAAGGCCACTGGTCCAGACGATGCCCAAATCCAGGTAAGCCCACCAGGCCATGCCCCCTCTGCAGAGGACCCCACTGGAAATTGGACTGTGAGCGGCCCCTGCAAAGACCGCCCCCATCACTTCCTAAGCCGGCCAAAACCTCCTACTTGGATCTCATTGGCCTTGCCGCTGAAGATTGATGGTGCCCTGGAACGGATGCCCCGGCAACTACCATCGCTTCATCCGAGCCAAGGGTAACCCTGATGGTGGCAGGTAGGCCAGTATGGTTTTTTAAATTAATACTGGGCAAACTACTCTGCTTTACCTAATTTTTCAGGACACACCCAGTGCTCCCTTTTCTCTGTTGTGGGAATTGACAGACAAGTCTCCAAACCCTGAGCCACCCCTCCACTTTTCTGCTCCCTGCACACCTTTTCCTTCAGTCGCCCTTTCTTAGTCCTGCCCTCATGCCAGAGACATCCTTTCAAAACTCCACACTACTCTCCACTTGCACTTTCCCCATAGTACTCAACGCATCAACCCAGACCCCTCGGGGCATCTAACTTTCTTCTACTCCTCCAACCTCCCACCTTAAAACATGCAAATTTACCTTATCCCCCATCCGTAGTTAACCCCGCTGTTTAGAATACTTCCACACCTTCAGTCGCAAAACACCACACCCCCGTCCGCATTACCCTTAAAGAGTCCACCCAGTTCCTATCACAGAAGCAGTATCCCATCCTCCAAGCAGCTCTCATAGGCCTAAAGCCTATCATTTCTCGCCTCCTCACCAGTCACCTACTCCACCCAACAAACTCTCCTTTTAACACACCAGTTCTACCTGTTACAAAGCCAGATGGAACTTATCACTTAGTACAGGACCTCAGGCTCATTAACCAAGCTGTACTCCCAGTATGTCCCATAGTTCCTAACCCATATACTTTACTTTCTGCAATTCCCTCCAATACCACCCATTTTCCTGTTCTAAATATAAAGGATGCTTTTTTCCACAATTCCTTTACACCCTGATTCCCAAAACCTCTTTGCCTTAACGTGGGAAAACCCCGACACCCACCTTTCACATCAGCTCACCTGGTGCGTCCTACCTCAAGGTTTCACAGACATCCCCCATCTTTTTGGACAGGCCCTTGCTCATGACCTCTGTACCTTATCCCTAAAACCATCCACTCTCCTTCAATGTGTTAATGATCTGCTCCTGTGTAGCCCCTCTCAAAGAGACTGCAATGCCCATGCTATCTCTCTCTTTTAAACTTCTTGGCAGAACGGAGGTATCAGGTCTCCCCTAAGAAAGCAAAAATATGAGCCCTCTTAGTCACCTATCTAGACCTGGCTCTTATCCCATGAACCCGAGGGCTCACAACCAACCGCATATCCCTCCTCCAGTCCCTCCCACCTCTGAAAACTAAGCAAGAAATTCTCTTTCCTAGGACTAGTGGGATATTTTAGGCTCTAGGTTCCCTCCTTTGTTCTACTTGCCAAACCGTTATACCAAGCCACTAAAGGCCCTCTCCATGAGCCTTCAAACCCTGCATAGCCTATCACCCAACCTTTCCATCTACTCCAGAAGGCTCTCATCTCGGCCCCCATCCTCACTCTCCCAGACCTCACCAAACCTTTCTCCCTCTATACCGACGAATGTGTGGAGTTGCACTAGGTGTTCTAACCCAGTCTAAGGGACCCACCCTCCAGGTTATCGCCTACCTCTCCAAACAGCTTGAAGCCACAGTTCTCAGATGGCCTGCCTGCCTCCAAGCCCTGGAGGCAGCTGCTGTCTTCATTCTTGAAAGCCTAAAACTATCTCTCCATGCCAACCTAACAGTTTATTCAACCCATAACATCAAAGACATGCTAGCTCACCACAGTGTACTAAGTCTCATCTCTGCCCCACGGCTCCTCCGACTGTACGCTCTGTTCATAGAAACCCCTCAAATCACCGTGCTATCCAGCTCTCATCTAAACCCTGCCACACTCTTACCTGAAGCTACAACGCCCAAGACCCTACACACTTCTGTGTGAACACTGTTTAAACCTGTCTTACACCTTTTCCAAACCTAACAGCCCAACCTCTTCCAGATGTCTCCTTTACTTGATTTGTAGATGGCAGCTCCTTCCTATGTCAAGGATGCCAGCATGATGGCTATGACATAGCGTTACCCCCTCACATACACTACTGAAGCCAATCTGCTCCCCGTAGGCACCACCTCCCAAAAAGCTGAACGCACTGCTGTCACTAAAGATCTCACTCTAGTAGCCAGACAACAAATTAACATATATTCAGATTCTCATTATGCGTTCCATATAGTACACTCACACTCATCTATCTGGAAAGAACAAGGTTTTTTAACCGCAAAAAACACTCCTGTCATAAATGGCTCTCTCATCAGCAAGCTCCTTCAAGCTGCCAGACTCCCACAGAAAGTTGCCATCATTCATTGCAGGAGCCACCAAACCCCGGACAATCCTATATCGGCTGGAAATGTGCTAGCAGATCAGGTAGCCAAACAAGTAGCCCTGCAACCCGTGCAAGGCCAGTTTCTGTCCTGTCCTTGTTCTCTCCTCTTTACTCCTCAGAAGAAAAGGAGGACTTCTGAGCCCAAAACCTTCAAAAGCAAGGACCATGGTATGTCAAGGAAAGGCACTTCATTCCTCCTCACTCTCAAAGCCTTCCTCACCTCCAAAGCCTCCACAGCGCTTTCCATGTTGGTTACAAATCTCTCTTGCAACTTCTCCACCCTATTCTCACTTGTCCTCACCTTTCCAGCTATGTTCGAGAAATCACCCAGTCCTGCTCTATCTGCCACTCAGTGTCACCCCAGGGCTCCCTCCGGCCACCGCCTTTTCCTACCCACCAAGCCCGGGGCCAGGTACCCAGGCAAGATTGGCAAGTAAACTTCATTCACATGCCACCCGATAAGCAGCTCCGCTATCTTCCAGTCTTGGTCTGTACCTTCTCCAGGTAAGCAGAAGTGTTCCCAACAACTTCAGAAGGTGCAAATGTCACACAAACTCTCATCATGCATATAATTCCCCGTTTCGGCCTCCCAACATCCATCCAGTCCGATACAGGCCCACCTTAATCAGCCAAATTATCCAAGGCGTCTCTATATCCTTAAGAATAAACTAGGTTCTCCACACACCCTACAGGCCTCAATCTTCAGGCAAAGTTGAAAAAATTAACTCTGTCCTTAAAGCCCAACTCACCAAGCTGGCTCTAAAAACCCAGCAGTCGTGGACAAAAAAAATCTCCCCTTTGCCCTCATAAGGCTCTGCACAACACCAAAAGCACCCTCTTTTTATAGTCCCTTTGCAATCATGTATGGCTGAACTTTTGTCTTGGGGCCTCCACCCTTACCAGACTCTGAGCCCTTCAGGAATTACCTTCCCTCCTTAATCCAGACAAGGTCTTTGATTTGTGAAGCAGCAAATAAGGCCATGCGTCTGCCTGTCGACACCGCCTTGTCCTCTCAACATTAACTGTCTTGCAGGCACAGATGTTTCCAGACAATCCAGATGATGCTCCTGATACAATGACACGGTGGATACCAGCCCGTCTCTCAAGAATACCCAAAAAATTAAGGTTTTCTTTTTCCAAGGTGCCCACGCCACCCCTATGTCACGCCTGAAATAGTTATTGAGAAAGTCATCCCTTTTCCCTTTTCTATAACCAAATAGACAGGAATGTAAGATTCTCCCTGGGTCCTGAAAGCTTAAGGAGATGAAAAACTCTTCTCAGGCCCAGTCCCAAGACTCAAGGCTACTTGCGCCAGCAGGGTGCGCCAGCAAGATAGCAGAAGCAGGAAGAGAGCTGGCCGGAAGACACATACCCCTGAAGATGGAGAAAGAGGCCATCCAGGTACAACTTAGCAATTACGTCAGACTAGGACACTTCCTGTTTACAGGAGACTATAAAACTTTCGTCCCGTCCTCACTTGGGGCTGACGCCATTTTAGGCCTCAGCCCACCTGCACCCAGGCGCTCATTAAAACAGCATGTTGCTCCACGCCGCCTCGTGTTGACCACTGGCACGCTCTCGGGGTTCAAACCAATACAAGAACCTTACAAATAGCTGGGTCACCTCTCACCTCATACTGAAGCAATACAGCAGTCACAGCTAACTAAGAGAGAGTTATCTTCTCCTATGCAAAGAAAACATATTTACAATACTGTCATTGCATTTATAAATGTATTCTCTAAAAACAAAAACACACAAATGATTTTGTCCAATTTACAACTAACTGTAAATGTTTAGTAGAATAACAATTTTAATTTTTAATATTTTACTTTCTGTTCTCCTATCATTTTCCCCTAATAAATTAAGAAATGTAATTTGAGTACAATTAAAAATGAACAAACAATAATTCATCCAATTCATTTGGTTAATTCATCTTTTTATGCTTTTAGGTCAATTTGCTATCTTCAGTGCTGCAATGTATTACAAAGGTTTATGTTGTGGAACTTTGTTAATACCAAATGCTGTATCTCAAAGTAGCTAATTGAAAACTTCTATAGACTGGACTTCAAATATTTTTGCATCAGCCAAACTGTGGAATTTACATAACTCAGAAAAAGCAGACATACCTGACATTTTGCTGATTTAACAAAAGAAGAAAATAATATTTTCAAAAGCTTAGCCCTTCTAAATGACTGAAGCCATTCTTCAAGGGGGGATGAAGGGGTAGGGAGCCCTCATTAGGGTAGTATTTTGCCTGAACTCAAAGGGTACAATTTCTATCTTATTTATGTCTTTCCCCCCAATATAACCCCTGTTTCCAACTTACTGGTTGTCCTTCAAAAAACCATCAATCCATGTATAAGCACAGACATTTTAAACATACCACACTCTCCCTTTAATATAAACGGAGACATAATAATATGCATCGTGCTTACCATCTTGCACACTGCATTGATATTTTATTAATAAACACACACAAAAGTGTATATAAAGCATTAATTTAGAGATAATTGTAACATAAACTACAATGCATTAACTACCCAGTTTAACAAATAGAATACTGCCAACACATATACCCCTTACAAATAAAAGGGTAACCTTCCTCTCTTTACTGTTAACACAAAAGCTAGATTTTATTGCATTCACTTCTTGATTTTCTTCTTTACCATCTATATATAATAACTAAATTCTATAATTAAGCCTTTTCTGTTTTTGAATTTTATTAAAACTATTCTTTGGTGTAACTTTTTTTAGTGAGAAATTATGTATTTTAAAGTATATTGTATGCAGCTATAGTTAATTAATTTTCTTTGCTATATGGTATTCCATTATAAAAACAGAACACAGTTTATTTACTCATTCTCTTGTTTGATAGTTGAACGATTTCTGGAATAATGTCACAGCCTCAAGGTTTTGTTGGTATTCTTAACTTCAAAATTATAAAAGTTTATGTTTTATAGTGTTTTATACTTTTTAATATTTAATTATTTAATTGGTAATACAAATATATTTATATAAAAAGGAAGGTAGGGATCAAACTTTACTTTTTTCCAAATGGCTAGACCTTTCAGCTTCAGAATGAGGGATTAAAGCTAATTAGATTTTTGGATGACATGATAAAGCAGCCATGACAATTTGGGGATCTTTTAAGATTACTGCATATTGGGAAGTGTGGTAAATTTCATGTGATTTCTTTTTTCTTTTGAAAAACGTGGCAATATTTATTTAAGAAGTGAAGATGTCATTTATTTGACCCAGGAATTGATACTTACGTATAGTATATAATACTAGTCTGTACTTTTTTTTTTTTTTGAGACTGAGTCTCCCTCTGTTGCCTAGGCTAGAATGCAGAGGAGCGATCTCAGCTCACTGCAACCTCCACTTCCCAGGTTCAGGCAATTCTCCTGCCTCAGCCTCCCGAGTAGCTGGGATTACAGGCAACTGCTGCCATACCCAGCTAATTTTTGTATTTTTAGTAGATACGGGGTTTCACCATGTTGCCCAGGCTGGTCTTGAACTCCTGGGCTCAAGTGATCCACCCGCCTCAGCCTCCAAAGTGCTGGGATTACAGGCATGAGCCACCACGCCCAGTGGAGATCTTTTTATATTTGTATGTGTGTCACACATGAGATATTTTTATAACTACATGTTATATAATTCTATATATAAACATAATGCATTTTACATACATTATTTATGTGCACTCACTCATACATTTTCTAACACAAATATATTTCTTTTTTTTTCTTTTTCTTTTTTTTTTGAGACAGAGTCTCACTCTGTCACCCAGGCTGGGGTGCAGTGGCGCGATCTCGGCTCACTGCAACCTCTGCCTCCCGGGTTCAAGAGATCCTCCTGCCTCAGCCTCCCAATTACATTTGTTTTTGCACACATATACTGGGGAAAAAATATCCAGTAATGGAATTTCTGGGTCAGATAAATGACATCTTCTCTTCTTAAGTAAATACTGCCACTTTTTTCTAAAGAAAAAAAGAAATCTCATGAAATGTACCACATTTCTCAGTATGCAGTAACCTTAAAAGATCCCCAAGTTGTCATTGCTACTTTATCATGTCATCCAAAAATCTAATTAGCTTCATGCCTGTAATCCCAGCACTTTGGGAGGCTAAGGCGGGAGAATCACGAGGTCAGGAGTTCAAGACCAGCCTGGCCAATACGGTGAAACCCCATCTCTCCGAAAAATACAGAAAGTAGCCGGGTGTGGTGGGACACACCTGTAGTCCCAGCTGTTCGGGAGGCTGAGGCAGGAGAATCGCTTGAATCCGGGAGGCGGAGGTTGCAGTGAGCCAAGACTGCGCCATTCTACTCCAGCCTGGTGACAGAGTGAGACTCTGTCAAAAAAAGAAAAAAAAAAATCTAATTAGCTTTAATCCCTCATTCTGAAGCTGAAAGATGTAGCCATTTGGAAAAAAATAAAGTTTGATCCCTACCTTTCTTTTAATTTAATTTATATATACATATAATTTTATATATATATACACACATATATACACACACATATATACACATATATATACACACACATATATATATACACATACACACACACACACATATATATATTTTTTGTGTGTGTGTGTGTGTGTGTGTGTGGCAGAGTCTTGCATTGTCGCCCAGGCTGGAGTGCAGTGGTGTGACCTCAGCTCACTGCAACCTCCACCTCCCAGGCTCAAGTAATTCTCCCATCTCAGTCTCCTGAGTAGCTGGGACCACAGATGCCTGCCACCACACTCCACTAATTTTTTATATTTTCAGTAGAGACAGGGTTTCACCATATTGGCCAGGATGGTCTCGAACTCCTGACCTTGTGATCCGCCTGCCTCAGCCTCCCAAAATGCTGGGATTACAGGCATGAGCCACTGTGCCCGGCCCCTACCTTCCTTTTTTTATAAATGTATTTATATACCAATTTAAAAATTAAATATTAAAAGGTATAAAACATAAACATTTATAATTTTGAAGTTGAGAATACCAACAAAACCTTGAGGTTATGAATTTCATTTTTTTCCCATCACAAGATTTTATCATCAGAGGCTATAAATTTCAAAACCAAGTGTATGTGACCACATAAAAATTTAAAACTTCTGGGTGGGTATGGTAGCTTATCCCTGTAATCCCAACTACGCCGGAGGCTGAGGTGGGAGAATCACTTGAGGCCACGAGTTTAAGACCAGCCTGGGCAACACAGCAAGACCTCCTCTCTTAAAAAAACAACAACAATAATAATAAATAAAACTTCTATGCTGACAAATGAAATAAAAACATCATAAAGTCAAAAGAGAACAAATCAGAAAAAATATCTGTTATAGATAAGCAGCTAATACCTGCAATGTCAAAATGTAAGATTTGTATACACAAAATAACTTTTGTTTCAGTTTCAATGAAAAGACACAGGCAGGCCATGCTGAAAAGTCCAGCCATGTGACTAGACGGCTGGGGCTTTGAGCTATGTGATATCAACCCAACCTCCAAACCTCAAGGGAGAAGAGGAGAGCTGGAGACAGTTCAGTCACATGGCCAATGGTTCAATCACCCATGCCTATATAATGAAACCCCAGTAAAAATTCTGGACAGTGAAACTTGGTTGAACTTCCTGGTTGGTAAACACATCAATGTGCAAGGAGGGTAACATACCCTGATCCCATAGGGAGAGAACACAGAAGCTCTGCATTCAGGACCCTCCTGGACCTCGACATATGAGTCTCTTTTTTTGGCTGTTCCTAATTTATATCCTTTATAATAACACTGTAATCATAAGTATAGTATTCTCCTGAGTTCTATGAGTAGTTCTAGTAAATTACTGAACCTGAGGGGGTGGCTTAAACACCCAAATTTGTAACCAGCTGGTCAGAAGCACGGGTGGCCTGAGAATCCTGGGGTTATGCCTGGTGTAGGAAGTTAGGGGAGTTTTGTGCAGGACTATGCATAGAGTGTGTGTGGTGTTTGAATTGCACTGCAACACTTATTGCCTGTTACCATATAATCCACACTAACTAAATATCTTCATTTATCTCCAATCTTCTCTTATCTACTGAAGGACACTGATTCATCAATTCTCTCCTTTCCTGTATCATCAACATCTTGCTCACCACTGCAGGATCCAGCATAAAAATGATATTATTTCTCCTATCCTATTAACAAACTTTCCTGGACACCACTTTCCCACCAGATACCAACCTCTTTCTTTGTTCCTATATGCAGAAAAATTTCTCAAATGAGTTGCCTATACTAGCTGCTCTTCCTACTCTCTCTTAGATCCATTCCAACCATCAATGACATCCACATTACTAAATCTGGTGACTAACTTATTTTCATCTGATTTCATGAATAAAATTTCATACAATTGATCACACTCTCCTCCTCTTCCCTCATATCTGGTTTTTCTTTTGCCACAGAGTCAGTCTTTCTTAGTCTCCTTGATTGTTTCCTCCTGTATACCTCAACTCTCCAATGTTGGCATACCTCAGGGCACAATGTTTTCTCTTCTTCTCTATTCACTTATTTTGTAATCTTAATCAATCTTATGGCTTTAAAAGCATATATTGATTACAACATTCCATACAGACATGATCAAGCACGAATCCCAGTACCACCAGGTGAACAAAGCAGACCACATTAGTACTGCAAAATCTGGAACCTAAGTTGCCAGGAAAGGGAGCCCAAAATATTATAGTAGGCTACTGCCTACAAGTTAAACATGACAACATCCTGCTAAACTAGAAGACTTAAATAGGATATCATTTCCTAATATTTAAAATGTTCAAGATATCATACAAATTCCATTGTCATGACAAGAACCAGGAAAATAACTTTACTACAGTTTGGATATTTGACCCTCCAAACCTCCTGTTGAAATCTGACCCCCAATGTTGGAGGGAAGGCCTAGTGGGAGGTGTTTGGGTCATGGGGACAGATCCCTCACGAAAGGCTTGATGCTGTCCTTGTGGTAATGAGTGAGTTCTCACTCTATTCGTTCCCTTGAGAACTGGTTGTCAAAAAGAGCCTGCCACCTCCCTCCCCTCTCTCTTGGCATGTGATCTCTGCACGTGCTGGCTCCCTTTCGCCTTCTGCCACAAGTGGAAGCAGCTTGAGGCCCGCACCAGAAGCAGATGCTGTGCCGTGCTTCACAGTATGTACAGCCTGCAGAACCATCAGCCAAAAGAAAATTTTTTCCTTTATAAATTACCCAGCCTCTAGTATTCCTTTATAGCAATAGTGGTCCCCAAACTTTCTGGCACCAGGGACCAGTTTCATGGCAGACCATTTTTCCACAGATGGTGGCGGGAGTGGGGGGCGGGATGGCAGTTTGGGGATGAAACTGTTCCACTTCAGATCATCAGACATTAGATCTCATAAGGAGCATGCAACCTAGATCCCTCACATGTGCACTTCACAATAGGGCTCGCGGTCCTATGAGAATCTAATGCCACCTCTGATCTGACAGGAGGTGGAGCTCAGGCAGTAATGCCCACTCACCTACTGCTCACCTTCTGCTGTGAAGCCCAGTTCCTAACAGGCCACAAACCAGTACTAGTCCGTAGCCCAGGGGCTGAGGACCCCTGCTTTCTAGCAACATAAATGGACTAAGACAAACTTGAATTTTAAAAAGGCTATGGAGAGATGCTAACACAGAGATAAACCAGAGATTAGAATTATCTGACAAAGATGACAAAGACCTCAAAGGAAATATCATAAAAATACTTCAAACAACAACAGATTTTCTTGAAACAAATGGAAAATTAGAAAATCACGCCAAAGACATAGAAGATATAAAGAAGAACCAAAGGGTGGTATCAATGACATGGTGGAGTATCTCCAAAAATCCTTTCCTCCACAAAAACAATGAGAATGTTTGTAAAAAATTGTCAAACTTTTTTAGAACTCTGAAAATTAAGGAAAAACTTGCAACAATGTGCACAGTATTTACCTAAGAAAAATGCCTGAATCTCAGGAAGAACAGCTTGGTGGCATTTTTAATTTGCCATATTCTCACCCCTCCACCCAAGCTCCATAACAACCATGAAAACCAACAGCCTGCAAACATGATGTAAAGCCTGGCACCAAGTGAAGAGGGTAGAGAGGTTGGAGCTCTTTAAAACACCATTCTGTGAGAATTGTCATCATTTCACCAGTCTGGTACTTCCTGGAAGATGTTATTCACAAAGCTGTCTGTAGTTTACCTGACCTGGAGCTCAACTAGTATGAACAGACTTCTCCTAGGAAGTGTTTGTCAAAAAAAAAAAAAAAATTCAGAAGTAATTGTTTAACATTATGACTGTCTGATGTGGTAGATAATAGGAATAAGGTGTCCTTAGAGGACTCTGAAAAGCTCAAATATATTCCTGAGAATTTAGAAAGTCATGCAAATAACTAGAACTGTGTACATGCCTAGAGCAATGTATATGCCCAAGAAAGACCTGAGAAGGCCCTAAATTCTCAACTTATGACTAATTTTGAAGCTCTGAGCAAGTAAGAAGTGAAGGCTATACATGGAGCTGTAAATTGCATGGCTGAATGTTGAAAGCATGCCCAAAAAAGCATGCAGAGCCTCTCAACAAAGACTGGCAGATTTGTTGGTTTTGGGTTTTAAAGAAACCTCTGTCCAATAAAAGGAAACACAGTCCAATTAAAAAATGGGCAAAGGATTTGAACAGACATTTCTCCAAAAAGATATTCAAATGACCAATAAACATTTGAAAAGATGCTCAACATAATAAGTCATTAGGGAAATGAAAATCAAAACCACAATGAGGTATCACTTCACACTTACTAGAAAGGGTAATAATTAAAAAGATGGACAATAACAAGTGTTGGCAAGGATGTAGAGAAATTGAAAATCATATATTGTTGGTGGGAATGTAAAATGATGCAGCCACTTTGGAAAACATCTGGCACATCCTGAAAAGTTGAAGAGTTACCATATGACCTAGCAATTCCACGTCTAGGTATATTCGCTACCCGAGAGAAATGAAAACATACTTCCACACAAAGCGTGTACATAAATGTTCATAGCAGCATTATTCATAATAGTCAAAAACTGAAACAACCCAAATGTTCATCAATTGATAAAATATATCCAAACAATGGAATTATATCCATCAAAAGGAATGAAGTATTGATATATGTTACAATGTGAATGAACCTTAAAAACATTCTAAGTGGAAGAATCCAGTCACAAAAAACCCACATGTTGTATTAGTGTGTTAATATGAAATGTGCAGAATAAGCAAATTTACAGGTAGAAGTAGATTAGTGGTTTACCAGGCCAGCATAAGAGGTAGGAAGAAATGGGAAGTGACTACTATTAGTTATGATGCTTTTTTGGGGGTGATGAAAATGTTCTAAAATTGTGGTCATGGCTCCATAACTAAGAATATACTAATATCCAAATATATTAGTATACTAATATCGAATTTGCTAAAAACAACAAATTGAACTTTTTTTTTTTTTTTTTTTTTTTTTTTTGGCGGGGAGACAGAGGTCTTGCTGGTCTGGAACTCCTGACCTGAAGCAATCCTCCTGTCTTGGCTTCTGCTAACACTGGGATTACAGGTGTGACCCATGGTGCTTGGCCCAGATACTTTAAATGGGTGAATCTTTTGGAGATTCCTAAAATCCACATTTGATGAATCTGGATTTTTCAAAAATGTGTAAAATGTCCATTACCTTTCTAAGATCACTTCTTTCCTTTAGTCTGCTTAAATGGAAAAGCTGGTAATTTCACCTGTGCCAACATTCATACAAAATAAAAATCGATTCTGTATTTAAAAGCAGCTTTTGTTAATATGCTTTAATTATTTCATTTACTAACACATCAATGCTTGCTGAAGCAAATAACTTACCCGTGATCAAAAAGCAAATAAGAGTCATCTGGACTTCAACTCTGGTTGTCTGAAGCCAGCCTCAGCCTGCATTTCATGACATCCTTAGGGAACTCAGTGTGGAAATGGATGCAACCATATAAACACGGAAGCTGTTTTCAACGTGCTTTGCAAATTATAACACAGCAACCATTCTGGCTACAATGTGGCAGGCACCGTACTCAACACTTTATTCACAAGGTGTTATTAGTTCATCACAACAACTCTAAGAATTAAGCTAATTCACAAACTAGAAAGATGAAACAGAAAGATACCAGGAATTCGTACAGTTAAATGGAATACATCTAGTCCCAATGATCCACAGTATCGTCAAAACATAGCTAAGGTGGGAGCGAGGAAGCAAGCTTAGTAATCATCCAAACTTGGCTTAAACTGTGGTTCTGACGGAATTCTCTGAGCTTCAATTTACTTAACTGTGAATCAAGGATAGTAACAATGACCGCGTTCGACGATGGGAAAGATGCCACGCTCACAAGCAGACAGATCCTAGTACACCTGAAATCCAGCCGGGAGTGGGGGACAGCGGCGGGGAAGTGGGGGGTGTGGAAAAGACTGGTAGAAGAGCTTTTACGAAAGCTCTCAGCCCGTCGCTAGCTCCTTCCTAGCCCGAGTGCAAGCCCTTAACTTCACATTTTACAGATTCCCTCCCAGGTCTTGATCCTGCCGAGGAGGAGGGTCCCACCTCTTGCGGAAGATCCTCCTCGCTCCACTCACCAACATGGGGACTCCATAGCGGAAAGTCTTGTTCTTGCGAAAAGCACGTATCACCGCGGGTGCAAACATGACTGAACTCTTCCATCGGCTCAGAACTCCAAGCGGGCCCAGCGCAGACTTCCAAATCTCAGTGGCTCACGCTTTCACTAAGACGAGTACGTCCTTGACTCACTTCCTTTTCCTTGGTTATTTGGTGCTCGGTCCTCACTAAATGGTTTCCGCTAGGCAAAAGCAATCGAGCCATCGTAACATACTTGTGCGTCTGCCCAGAAATGTGGGCGTCAGCGTATTTGGTTCCGTAACGTCGGCGGGCAGTTAGGAGTTAGAGATTTGAATCGGTTTACGATCACCAACAAATTGATACGGAAACCAGTACTTCCCACGTTCCTGGGTCCCAACTAACGTCTTCTTAGAACACTCCCTTAGGCACATAGCCACTCGATAAAATCAGCTAAGGAAAAAAGTATTTTGAGGCCGGGCGCGGTGGCCTGGGTGGGTGGCCTGTAATCCCAGCACTTTGGGAGGCCGAGGCCGGTGGATCACCTGAGGTCAGGAGTTCTAGACCAGCCTGGTCAACATGGTAAAACCCCGTCTCTATTAAAAAAGAAAAAAAATACAAAAATTAACCGGGCGTGGTGGCAGGCGCCTGTAATCCCAGCTACTGGGGGAGCCGAGGCAGGAGAATCGCTTGAACCCGGGAGGCGGAGGTTGCAATGAGCAGAGATCGCGCCATCGCACTCCAGCCTGGGGAACAAGAGCGAGACTTCGTCTCAAAAAGAAAAAGGAAAAAAAAGTATTTTGAAGCTGGTACTCCAGTCTTTATGGCTATTTGTGGGATGAGGAATTTACCAGTTTAATGGAGACTTTTAAAAATAAATCGCTAGAAAGATTAGGTTGAAATGTAATCAGTGTAGTGTCTTATCAGTCATTACTGAAGTTTAATGCTAATGATTTTACTGTGAGATAACCTGTAATCTTTCGTCATTTATGAATGTCTATTTTCCAATGATTCAGCAACCATACGGGCCACCTTTCAGCGTGTCACTGAAAGGGTTCTAGGAACACAGATAAAAATATATAATCCTTACCTTAAATACACTAGCGATTTCATAGGCACAGAAACAAACATGTGTAAAGTACTGGGATCGCTTAGGAAGCCGATCCCCCACGTGTCCCATTTACCAGAGGGAATCAGAGTGCAGGTGATGCGGAATATTATCTTCCATGCTATTCCTGAAATATTTCCATCTGTCCCTGCCTCTCTGTTACCACTGAAATGTTCCTTTTTTAATTCCTTATCATCTTTTCACCTATTAAAGTAGCCTCTTAAGTGTTCTCCAGAGGAGAAACTCCAGATCTACTGCAGGCTACTCCAGTGAAACTTATCCTTTTGGCTAAGATCAAGCGTAGTATCTGTTCTTAACAGTTTAATATCTGACACATTCTCTATCCAAGGAAGACATGTTAAATGGGTTTTTGAAGCAAGGAGATGGAATAGGAGTTTGCTCCGCCACTCTACACATCAACCTGTATTTCAATACCTCCAGAAACCCAGGAATGGTGCATCTCTCCCATCTTACTTACTTCCTTTTGATATTTCAAAATTCATGCAGACCAGGCATGGTGGCTCATGCCTGTAATACCTGCAGTTTGGGAGGCTGAGGCAGGAGGATCGTTTGAGCCCAGGAGTTTGAGACTAGCCTGAGCAACAAAGCAAGACCCCATCTTTACAAATAATAAAAAATTAGCCAGGCATGGTGGGGTCTCAGCTACTTGGGAAGCTGAGGTTGGAAGATCACTTGAGCCCAGGAGGTCCAGGCTACAGTGAGCCGTGATCATGCCACTGCACTGCAGCCTGGGTGACAGAGCTAGACCCTGTTTCAAAAATAAATAAATAAATCTCACCTGGCATCCAGGTTAGTTAAGCATATCACATCTCCTACTCTCCCTAAGATCCTAGAAGCCAAAGGCACGGCTCTAAAACTCTAGCGTTTTCCTACATCTTCACTACATAAAACATCAGCCTACTGGATACTACTCCATCAAAACCCTGCACCTAAGTAGTAGCTAATAATGGGTTAAATCGTATACATATATTCAAAATAATGCTAGAGTCGATAATCTTACACTTTTCAGATAAGGCATCTATCCAATTTAAGGGACTCTATGTCTTTAGTATCTTGTTTGTTCAATCACTCAAATAAGCATTTATTGAGAACCTTGAAATGGCCCTGAAGGAGTAACTGTGAACAGCAGGAATTACAAGTATGCTGGCAGATTGTCAGGGGACAAAATCTGTGACACTGAGGAATGTTAGCACCTATCAAATCATAACACATAGGTGGTAAATTTCATTGTCTATGCATAGTGCCCCTCTTAAGATAAGCATCACTACTGTGTACTTCAGTTTTTCCATCTGTTAAATCAGAATAAGTGATATTTGTCATCATTTTACAATTCTCACAAAAAGGGAACACAAAATTTCTTACCAGTATGGAATCTGTTGCCTTTCCAGAAATATGACTCAAATTCCATCTGTTTCCACCGTTAATAAACAGTTAAAATGCTGACTCAGCTATCTTAACTGTAAGAAGTTACAAAAAATATATATTCAAGAAATGGGGCATCTCCACCATCTATGCCAGTCCCTGAGGACTGGTATGTACTTGATATCCAGGCAGGTTATATTATCCTCTAGTATCTGCTCTACCAGCATTTAAGTCATGCAAGTACATGGGAGCACTGTTATAAAACAAAAACAAAAGCAAAAACACCAGTCTTCTTGACAGCTTTAGTCCTGAAGTTAGGTTTCAGAATTATGGCCAGAACTGGCCGGCCATAGTGGGTCATACCTGTAATCCCAGCACTTTGGGAGGCTGAGGCGGGCAGATCACCTGAGGTCAGGAGTTTGAGACTAGCCTGGCCAACAGGGTGAAACCCTGTCTCTACTAAAACTACAAAAATTAGCTGGGCATGAAGGTGCATGATGGTAATCCCAGCTACTTGGGAGGCTGAGGCAGGAGAATCACTTGAACCCGGGAGGTGGAGGTTGCAATGAGCCAAGATGGTGCCACTGCACTGCAGCCTGGGCAACAGAGCAGGACTCCTCTCAAAAAAAAAAAAAAGAAAAGAAAAAGAAAGAAAGGAATTATGGCCAGAATTCATGGCTATGATAATGGAAAGATTAGTTACTTCATAAATCTTTGTTTACTTTGATAATGCCATTGAATCTACTATTTTTTTTTTTTTTTTTTTTTTTTTTTTTTTTTTTTTTTTTGAGACAGGGTCTGCTATGTTGTTCAGGCTGGTCTTAAACTCCCGGGCTCAAACCTCCTGCCTTGGCCTCCTGAGTAGCTGGGACTACAGGTGTGTGCTACCATGCTTGGCTTACTATCTAATTTGATTCACTTAAAAACCTTACGAAGTTGGGGGCAGAACATGATGCCAGACTCATCTTATAGGTTAACAAACTGAGGCTCAGAAAAGTTAAGAGGCAAACACAAGATCTTACTTTGGAAGTGGTACAAATATCCCAAACAGAACTAAATTTCTTATAGAATTGGACAATACTAACTATCTCATTGAAATTCTCTCCTCCTGTGGCTTTTATGGAGGTTTCACTGCCATGGCTCCTCTCCAACAGTGAGACTTCTTTTTGTTGTCTTCAGACTTACAAACCTTAAACTGGAGTCCTTAGTCCTACTTTTTCCCTCTGTCTCAGTTACTCTCAAACTTTAGTGTGCACTACAATCCCTGGGAGAGCATTAAAACAGACTGCTGGGCCCCATCACCAGAGTTTCAGATTTAGTAGATCAGGGATGGGGACTGAAAATCTGCCCTTCTAACAAGCTTCTGGGTGATGCTGCTGGTCTGAGGACCACACTCTGACAACCACTGCTCCATTCTCTTTCCCTAGGTAAACTCCACTTTCACACTGGCTTCAAATTTTATCACAGCATGGAAGACTTCTGGTACACTTCCAGGAGCCTGAACAGTTTTCTAACACCTCAAGGTCAACATGCCACCAAGGTTTATTTTAATCCTTTTCTCCATTGAATCTAATTTCTATGGCTAGAACTAGAGTAGCTAAGGGTTGGTCTAGTTCAGTCCAACTTGAAACCAGTTAAAATTGTCCTTGATATTGTTCAGCTAGAAAATCAACTGTTTCTTCTTTAATGCACTTTCTCTTATGATAGTGATCATGAACATTCCAAGTTTAGAATTATTGCTGTATTTGCCTTATTACTTTGTATGGAGTATAAGATATGGGGTAAATGGGACCATGTCTAATACATTTCTGTTTTCCATGACTTCCTTCATAGTACAAAACCACAATGCATAATTTTCTGGAAAAACAAATGAAATGACAGGAGCAGCCAGAAGTGGTAGCTCACATCTGTAATCCCAGACCTTTGAGAGGCCAAGGCGGGAGGATCACTTGAACCCAGGAGTTTGAGACCAGCCTGAGCATCAGAGCAAGACTCTGTCTTAAAAAAATAATAAAACACAAACAAACAAACAAAAAAAAAACAAGGAAATGGCAGGATCTTCCCATATCATGCTATACAGTGAAGGATGAAGAATACATGGCTCACTGCAGCCTCAACTTCCCAGGCTCAAGTGATCCTCCCACCTCAGCCTCCTGAGTAGCTGGGACAACAGGTCCATGTCAGCACACCTGGCTATTTTTTTTTTCATTTTTTGTAGAGACAGGGTCTCATTATGTTGCCCAGGCTGGTCCCAAATTCCTGGGTGCAAGCAGTCCTCCCACCTTGGCCTCCCAAAGTGCTGGGATTTCAGGCATGAGCCACCATGCCCGGCCAGTAATTCTCAAACCAAACAAAAACCTGCTTTGTAACACTTTGGAGAGAATCAAAGGTAACTATTCCATACAAAAGTGCTAGAGGTCTCTTCTATACAGACAAAAGAAACCGAAAGGAATTCAAAGACAACGGCAATGTCTTAAAGTACACTATTACCTGGATTACAAATTTCATCAGATAGAGCAAGGCAGGAACTCTAGCCTGCTGGTTGTCACAGGGTGAAGCCCTATCTGAAAGCTTTCTGTCTAAATATTGTTAATTAACTAGGGTTTCCTTTTTGGGTAGGTGGATGGGTGCTTTTGTAATATAAATCAGTGGTGAAACAGGATTTTATCTATCGAACTTTATGTTTAAAAAAAAACTTTACAGAAACACTTATATTTAGAAATATGAAGACAAATGTTTGAATTGAGAGCAAGTGAAGTGCACTTTTATCTCAAGATAAACTTCCTGGAAAGGAAACCATTAAAAAATGTCCTGTCTGTATGTGTGCTTTGTGTTGTTTTAAATGCTTGAATAACATCTATTGTCTACCACTGGTTTAAGAAAAAAAAGATTAGTCAAATACCATTGTACACACAAAGTTTCCTATAAAACAAAACACAATGCACATCCAATAGAATGGGAACTTGATGCCTCAAAAATGAATCTATTTCCTAAAATAATCACTTCCAAATCAAATAACATTTTGAATAACCCCCAAACTGAGGAGGATATCAAAATAGAACTTATGGTATATGGCAGTTAATAAAAAGGAAAAAACTTCATATGAAGTCCTATGATTGCACATGACTGAAAACAAATATCCAACTTATGAAAAGGAAAAGAACAACAAAAAAAAGCCCAAAACCAAAAACACAAACAAAGGAAAGCATAACGAGGAAATTAACCAACATAAAAGCTAAATTAAAAAAATAGGAAACCAGCAAAAATACAAGGATTAGTAAAACCATCCCAGGTGATATCAGCAGAACAAATGGTCAATTGACAGAATCTTTTTAAAAATTATTAATATGCTTTAAGCCACTTTAAGTTTTGCAGTGGTTTGTTACATAATTGGTAACTGACACACCTTTGCCTATCAAGAAAGAACATGGCCATTCTATACATACTATAGACTACCAATTTGACTTTAGGCCTGAACTGCTTAACATGGGTGACAGAGCAATGATGACCAATGTAAACTGCCTTTTCTCTTCATATCAAAGTCAGCTATATGCAAACTAACTTAGAATAAAGGTCAACAATATTTAGTTCTGACAAGTCCTTTTTCGTCCTGTGGCACAAACCCACTTCTGCCTTCTATGTATCTTATAAAGCTTTGGGGGATGAAGGGGATACAAGTAAGATAGTAAATGTTGGCAATTGCTTGCAAACATTGCGAATAAATACACAATGATACTGCTACTGCTATTATAGAATATTTAACCTAGTGCAGTCAATTTCCTATTATCCATAATGGAAGGATGTGATAGCATGGTTGAATCAAATTGAGTATAGTAAACCTTAATTTTCTAGAATAGTGGAAGGGCAGTGGACCCCTCATTGGCTTGAAGTAAATTCCCAGGTCTGGAACTGACTAGTTATGTATCTTGAGCAAGTTATTAACTTCTTTAAGCATCAAGTTACCTCACCTATAAAAATGGAATATTGATACTGCCTTGCAGAGATATGAGAATTTGGCATTAAGTCATACAAAAGGGCAGCCTCATGCAGTGCCTGGTACCATGGGAAGTAGAGACAGTAAGGTGTTATAGTTATGAATGCAGGTTTTGAAGCCAGATTGCCTGGGTTTAAATCACAGCTTTGGCACTTAGTAGCTGTATAACTTGGGCAAGTTACTTAACCTCTCTATGCCTTTTATCTATAAAATGAAGATAACAACAGCAGTTATCTTAAGAGTTGTTTTGAGGCTTAAATAAATATTATACATGCAAAGGCCTTAGAACAAAAGCTGGAATATTGATAAGAGCTCCATAATTGTTAACAGGGTATCAATGTCCTGTTCCTTATCTCCTATGTCAAAGCCTCAAACTGATCATTTAGATTTCTTCCTCTTTCCACAATTCTGTCAGAGGTGTTACCCTAAGAATATCTAGTACATAGTAAGCACTTATTAGATACTTGTTGAATGAAGGAAAAAACCCTCATCTGGAAGAAAAAAAAAAACGAGATATTTAATCAACGGTCTTCAAAATAAGGTGAAAAAAGATTGTAAAGATTCAATGACAAAGTTTTATTAAATACCAATACTGGCTAGGAACAATTAGACACATTATTATCTCATTTGCTGTATCTGGTATCAAACAGCAAAGCCTGAAAGATTACCATAGATTTTGATGGCCTCATTAACATAATTAATCTGTAGCAACATTCCCTGGATAATAAATACAGTTTTATATCCATATGTTTTCTGTGTCTTCCAAGTTGCTACAGGGCTCTATTTGATCTGAGAAACTGACTGCTGTTTACATCCAGGTATGCAATGTGACATTAGAATTGAAGCAGAAAGGAAGCAAAACAAAATAGCGTTCATGAGGAAAACAATCTTCTAAGAACTAACATGGCCTGGAGGTAAAATGCAAATATATCCGGTAATAAGAAGCTCAGATTACTGCAGATAAAAGATTAAAATAGGATTCAATTATTCATCTCCATTTGCAAATCTACAAACTAGGAAGAAGGACTAATCCTTTTCCTGGGATTAGTAACTAAATTTTATGATTACAGCAAATATAAAGTTCTTTTGTAAATTATTGTTGGTTAATGATTGACTTGCATTGAGAACATACTTTAGCCCTCGCCCCTTTCATTCTCCCCCTGCAAGAACAAAGGGAAGATGAACAGTGAGGAAAATCTGGAAACAGGACCGAGTGTTTGCTATCACTTGATTCCTTTGAAGGAGCAATGCTTTCTCATAATATAGGTTTTATAGTATCATCAAGTCCATCAGTTAAGCAAATCAAGTGCTTTGTGTTCTGTATATAAATTACATAATACAAGAGTCTGTGGCAGTTAAGAATCTGGTTCTGCACTTTGGGAGGCTGAGATGGGTGGATCACGAGGTCAGGAATTCAAGACCAGCCTGGCCAAGATGCTGAAACCCCGTGTCTACTAAAAATACAAAAATTAGCCAGGCGTTGTGGCATGCACCTGTAATCCCAACTACTGGGGAGGCTGAGGCAGGAGAATCACTTGAACCCGGGCAGCAGAGATTGCAGTGAGCTGAGATCACGCCACTGCACTCCAGCCTAGGCGACAGAGCAAGACTCCATCTCAAAAAAAAAAAAAAAAAAGAAAGAAAAGAAAAGAATCTGGTTCTGATCAGAATTCCTTAAAATACTGTCTTCTATTTTATCACAATTGCCCTTTTGGATGTGAGTGCTGGTCTCAAAAAGATTTTTAGTTAAAAGAGGAACAGCAAAAGAGACTTACACCAAAATAGCAACCAACTCTAAAACTATTACAGGTGAGAGGTAGAGAGCTTCATAACTCAATCTTCTACTACTAGGTGATGTTAGAAAAATACTTTAACATCAAAATCACCTACAAATATTCCTCCACTTTCATATGCTGAGCAATGTCAGCTTAGAGTGACTAAGTCTTATTTATCTCTGTATCTTCAGCACCTAGCACATAGTAGGCACTCATTAGTTATTTGCTGAATGAGGGAAAAAAACCTTCATCTGACCAAGGATAAATTTCACTAAAATTGACTATAATAAAATCTGTATAGGCTCCACATGAAAACTACATGAACTTCACTTCCCCACATACCTGACAGCCTATATACTTCCTTATGTTTCATTTCTTTAAATATACTTTAAAAATTGCTTATTTGCACAATAAAAACAATGTCCACCATAAAAAAAAGTCTCTAGTTTAGAACTTTTGGAATTAGTCTCAGAATAACTCATCTGATTGGATTTGATATGAGATCATTCTCAGATTGTTCTGTGGAATCTCCCAATTCCAATAATGATGCTTGCAATATCCTTTAGCTGTCTATCAGTTCTTCTGGTCTTTATTCAGGCCCAAAGAGAGAAGAAAGAAGTAGACTAAGATAAAATGGGTAGTTTGTGTATTCATGTAGTGAATATATTCAAGACATAAACATGAGACAGAAAGGTCACTTCTGCAACAAACTAAGTCTGATCAGAGTTAAGTTAGCTTCCCTCTCTGAGCCTTGATTTTTCTCATCTCTAAGACAGATTCATCCTAGAAGCTCTCTGGTCCTTTGTAGCTTCAATGTTCTATGATTGGTTCTCATTTAATAGATGCACCAACTGAAACACTCACTAATCACACATTTTGCTGAAGGTTGATCAATCCTTAGCAAATCAGGAAGAAATGAATGTTCCACTTACTTCGTGCAGAAGCTCAGAAAGCTGGGCTCTAAAGGCCCAACTTTTTTTGCTGTTGTTGTTGTTGTTTTGCCTGAAGCAATGTATGTAATTTAATAATTTCAATAGTGTTTAGTTTAATTAAATAGTGTCTTGTTTAAATGCTATATAACATTTTCAACTGCGGCTGCACACCAGAATCACCCAATGAACTTTATTTTACTGCTGCTTGAGTCCCACCCTCAGAGGTTCCTTTTAATTGATCTGTGTGCAGCCTGGGCATGGGGACGTTTATAAGCTCTCCAGATGATTCTAACCTGAGCAAAGGGAATGATGATTGGCATAGAGCAATGAGTCTCAAACTTTAGCACGAATCAGTCACCTGGAAGGATTACTAAAACACAGATTGCGAGATGCCACGCTCAGAGTTTTTGATTCACTAGGTCTGGGACTTCTTTTTTCTTTTCTGGGAACTTGCTTTTTGTTTTTGTTTTTATTTTTTTTGAGACAAGGTCTCACTCCATTGCTCAGGCTAGAATGAAGTGGAGCAATCACGGCTCACTGCACCTCAATCTCCTGGGCTCAAGCAATCTTCCCGTGTAGCTGGGCCTACAGGCATGCACCACTAATTTGTTTACTTTTAGTAAAGACAGGGTTTCACCACGTTGTGCAGGCTGGTCTCAAACTCCTGAGCTCAAGTGACCCACCTGCCTAGGCCTCCTAGAGTGCTGGGATTACAGGCATGAGCCACCATGCCCAGCCTATGAACTTGCTTTTCTAACAAGTTCCCCAGTAATGCTGATGCTTTTGTCAGGACCTTGCTTTGAGAACCACTTCCAGTGAGAGAATATCATTGATGCTGGCATCTGAAGTCCTGAGTTTAAATCCTGATTCTATTATTACCACCTATGTAATCCTAGTCAAGTAATTTTTTCTCTCATTTTTAGTCTCTTTCTGACAATACTTAGATCCCAGAGTTGTGAGACATGAAATAATGTACCAATCAGAGTTTGGTACAGTCCCTGGCATAGAACACAATAACAAATATTAACTTCCTTTTTCCATTATACATGGCTAGATGGAACAATTAAGTTAAATCAATAACACATAAGTTGAAACTTCACAGGAAAACAAAGTACAGCTAGTTGAAGCAAACAATATCTTATAATTATACATGTAATACAGAATTATAAATATAGAGAAATGTTTTAAGTACTTAAAAATACCTTCCTTCAATTTTCAAAACTTTGAACGTAATAATTTAGGTAGTAGGAACATTAGATGCAATCTATAGAAGAAATATTAGACTCAATCTATGAAGAACATGAATTTTTTTAAAACCTATAATGAATTCTGATACCTCGTCTATAATTTTAGTTTTCTATAGAATCAATAATATAATTAGTGTACCTGCTTAAAACTGTATTACATTGATCTTCAATGCTATTTAATTTCTGAGAAAACCTAAGTTATAAGAGTACATCAGAATCCCTATTATCAACAAAAGCAAAACTTCTACCAACGACAGGATGGATACTTTTTAAACAAATTTACATATACCAACAAGCAAAAAACTAGAGCTTTCATTCCTGCTTGACATTTTTTCACTTTGTGCATCTCAAGGTTCTCTCAGGAATCAGTGTCCAAACCATGAGGTGAATCCTGGGAGATAAGCAAGCTTGCTGTAGAAGCCGCTGTACATGCCTTCAGAAACTGGAAGGGTACCAGAGGCTGTGCCCTCCTAGTGTGGCTGGTTGGAATGACAACTAGAATATTGTCCGTGTTTTTCTGTGGAACCTACAATGAGTCCAGTTGTCTGAGTCTCAAAGGTATTGAATAGTTGATTTCAAAAGGCACTTTATGTCAGGACTGTTTAAAGCAAGTTTCTCCCTATACCAATAGTGACCCAGAGGCAAGGTCTTACTGGATCTCTTATTTTCAAAAGCCTTCCCTTTCCAATCTAGCCTGATGCCATTATGTGACATCTTTTTTCCCCTGAATTTTTAAAAGAAAATGTGATTATCTGCATATCTTCTTTGTTGCTGCATCGTGTTTTGCATGGTACCTCTTTAATACTGTTTTCAATACTTAGCCTGCTGATATACTTTTAACTTCTCACCTGTTTATGAATTCTCTTAACTAGGCTGTGAGGTCCTTAAGGGTCTTTAACTTGTCCCTTTCCTCCACGTAACTTTCTCAAATGCCCCAGTTCTCAGTAACTTTTCTCTTTTGCTGTCTGTAATATAAACATGACCCCTACTTACACTGTCCTACCTATGTGGCCAATAAGAGTGTTGTCTTCGCAGTTGGAACCCAAAAGCCCTACGGGATGGAGGATATGCACTGTACTTCTTTGTAAAAGTGTCTTGACAAAGCTGATGTCCAATCAACATTTGTTTAATTACCAGACTGTCCAAGCTAGAAATGAAATACAGTTGATTGCCTGAGTCCTGATAATCTTGCTGCCAAAATTATAAAAGGCCTATAGTATGGCCAATATATTTGGCTAATGGAAATGATTTTCTTAAAGCCAGAAAATTCAGCTACCCATAGTGCTTAAAACGAGCCTTAAAAGAACATGAACAGGATGGTTCCCACCTTATCGAGATCACTGGCATTCCATAGTATCCATTCATTCATATCCTCCTCCTAGGCTGCATGAAACACCTACCACATTTCCCTACCTCCTAAAGCAAACAAAACTCTTTTCCTCCCTCTTGCTGCAAAAAGGTTTATTAATTAAAAGCCATATGTAGTGTATAAAGCCTTTCAAAAATACTAGCAATCCATGCCTTTTTTTTTTTTTTTTTTTTTTTTTTGAGATGGAGTCTTGCTCTGTAGCCCAGGCTGGAGTGCAGTGGCATGATCTTGGCTCACTGCAACCTCTGCCTCCCGGGTCCTGGTTCAAGCAGTTCTCCTGCCTCAGCCTCCTGAGTAACTGGAATTACAGGAACGTGCCACCATGTCCAGGTAATTTTTGCATTTTCAGTAGACATGGGGTTTCACCATGTTGGCCAGGCTGGTCTTGACCTCCTGACCTTGTGATCTGCCTGCCTCGGCCTCCCAAAGTGCTGAGATGACAGGTGTGAGCTGCTGCGCCCGGCCTCATTTTAACTAAATCTGAAGCAGAGTTGATTTGATGCCCATCCTGCCTGGGAGGCAGTTCCTTCCCTCAGCTTTGTTTGTTACTAGAAACCAAAAAGTAGCCTGAGAGGGTTCAGGTGCCACCTTAGAGGCATTACCTTATCTTTTGTCCTTTTAGAGTTTTCTTGCTGGGGTGTTTGGCTCCAGCACTATAGCCCTTACCACAATCATTCCACCTGATTCTTCAATACGACTCTGAAGTATCAAAAAAGTCCCCAGTGCAGCCCAGAGATTGGTACGATTTACCTTTACACCTCAAAATTTTTTAGATGTGAGCAGCGCTGGATTATGGCAATTTACCTTATAATAACTCACCGTAGTTGGTTGTTATAAGAATAAATATTGTTCTTCTAAGATTTTTAATTAGTTGCTTCAGTTATTACATTTTTTTCTATTTTTTTTTTAAATAGAGATGAGGTTTTGCTATGTTGCCCAGGCTGGTCTTGAACTCCTGGACTCAAGCAATCTCCCACTTCAGGCTACCAAAGTGCTGGGATTTACAGGCATGAGCCACCTCTCCCAGTCTCAGTTATTATTTTAATAAATGAGACTGAACGTCTTCTTATAAGGCTCACTCCCTTGTTCCTACTACATTTGCTCTGTAAGTATCTCTTTAAATTCTTCAGTTAACATCATCCCTTTTATCAGAAACCTAGACACCATAAAGTAGCTTTCTCACCTTTAATTCTCCATAGGTATCACTATTATACTATAATATTTGCATATGTATGTGTATATATGTATTTGCTTTTTTAAAAAAGTAAAAATGCTCTTCTCACTCTCCTTTGTCTGATATAGGCACCCAGGTATGTAGTTAGAAATTAAATAAAGGCCACAATAATTTCCCAAGGAAGATCATTAAAAAGAAAAATCCTTTCTTCCTCTAATACCACATAGCTGGCCTTTATGGCATGCCAGCTAAGAAAAAAGGTATCGCCTATGGTGACAGGAAGACTCAATCTTTCTCTCTTTGGGTTGTAGCTGAATTTCTATCGAAAGTCCTAGTAAAATATGTAACTCCTCATTTGTTCTAAGCAAGTCTTTTCTTCAGTTTTCCTTCAAACAATACCTTTACTTTCCCATTAGAATATGAAGAATTGGAGATTGTGAACAGCAAGGTTTGGGGTGGGTATCAGTCACTTCAAATCTGGCTACGCAGAGAGAGGGAAAGACATGGCAGAATAGCAGGGGTGAAGGGTGAGTGAAATGTATCTTCATTGGAAGTATTGAAAGAGAGCAAGTTTTTCAAAGTTGTTGCCGGTATCTCATGAAAGCCCAGGCTGCTACCATGGTGAGGGCAAACACTGGCACCAGCACCATAAATATGGGAATACCACTTGGGTCCCCTTCACCTCGATGTCCTATAGGTCCATTCTGCACCTGTAACTGGAAGGGAAAGAAAAATGTTAACTCTAGTGACTAATGTGTGTTTGCAACTGAAACGCCCAGGTTGATACATCACCTGGGTTTGTAGACTCTAGACCACCCAAAACTGTAACCCCCAGCAATACCTAGCAGAAGGAGTCCTCTCTTTGTCCTGAGCTGATGCATCAGTGTCACAGGATCTTTGGAAAGAAAATAGGTCTGATGGGGAGGCATTTAACCTTGCTGACCTAAAGGGACCCCTGAGGGCAAGTCAGGTAATTTCTGTTTCTGTACTGCCTCTACCTTGCTATTTGTGTATCGTATCAGGAAAATGAAGACATGAGATAAAACCTATGATCTTATAGGGAACTTGGATATTACTTGGTGAGGAAGAAGGGGGATCTTTCTGGAAATGTTTACTTAGATAATCAGTCATCAAAATGTAGTAAGAGCAGATGTGGGCAATGTCAACATAGGTGCAATACCAACATATGTCCAATGCCATTACTTGAAAAATGCTTTCCAAATCCCAGAAGACACCCAACTCCCTCCAAAGATGGGGTTTTGCCCTTCATCTGCTCATTTCTAATACTAGAGAGAGATGAAGGTGACTATATATGGAACAGATGTAAAAAAGCAAAAAGAAATTATATCCTAGTGGTTATAATTTTCTATTGGCTAAGTGTTTCCTTTTGAGGCTGGATGGTCTTCATTTTAGTGATGGGTTTTCAGGGTAGCTCTTCTTAATATCAACTTTTAGTGGCTAACTTGCAATAATTATGGCACCATCGTATTTCAGTTAGAGTTAACTTCCTCATTATAAAACTGACACTTCAATCTGAAAGGCAAGACTGCATGAAATACCATTATACCCTCTATTCCACCTCTACGTTTTTCATTCATTTGCTGATGAGCTGTCCTGAAAGGACATGCTCAATAGGAAGCCATGGTTTTTAGGGCTAGGCCAATTCCCTGAACATAAGGGTCTTTTTTATTAGGAATTATTTACGGACGTTTCCTTAAAAGTGAACACTGGAAATAACTTCTCACATACCTTCCAAAAGAACTGTAATCATATTGAAGTGTGTCCCTATATTTACTTGTTTTTATCTACTGCACAAATGCTCCCATGCTTTAGAAAGAGAAGAGCCAAGGCAGAAGCAACTGATGACCAATATTATCTCTTATTAACCTGTTTTCTAATCCATTACACCCAGATTCTGCTTGCAACTGGTTGTTTTCTCAGGTACCTTCACGTTCTGCCTTCTCTACTTTTTTAGGAACTCCTCTAAATGTTCTTAAGTTTCTAAATCCTTAGCCACTGAGTGAGGAAAAGAGTGCACCTGTTTAAGAAGTAGCAAATTGATTTAATTTAAAGGCACATGGAACCTGTTTTGTGAATATGCTCAGAAATTCTCAATGCTATAGGAGGAATTATATCTACCCAGGCTTCCCTTTACATCATCATCCAAATTATAAAACAACTAGGAAATAAGAAACAGATGCAGGGATAGGTGCTGCCTTGACTGAATTCTGAATTCCATTTCCTTTTTCCTGGAGTTCTCCTATGAACACTAAAGATTTGGTTAAGAGGGTCACCAAGTTGATAAATGAAGGGTTCATGGCAGTGACAGGGAAAAGCATATAGTGGGTACCAGAAAACCCACCATCTTTGTAGTGTTTTATCCAGTGGTTTTATAAATAAGTTTTCAAGGGTAGACATATGGTTCCTTCCCTACCAAAAAGTAAAACTGGCTACATTTTTTTTACCATCTTTTTAATTAATTAACTAATTAATTTATTTTCCATTGGTTCATGTCACTCTTAAAATTTTTTATTTATTTTTATTATTATCATTTTTTTAAGAGATGAGGTCTCTCTATGTTGCCCAGGCTGGTCTTGAACTCCCGGGCTCAAGCAATCATACCACCTTGGCCCCCCAAAGGGCTGAGAGTACAGATGTGAGTCACCACACCTGGCTTTTCTTTAATCATCTGTTTTAATTTGGTTGTCAAGCTTCATCTTTAAGACATACTACCTTGAAGCAAGGACCTTGGTTATAAGCCACACTGTTGTGAATTTCTCTTTTTTTTTCTTTTTTTCTTTTTTTTTTTTTGAGACAGGGTCTCACTCTCTTGCCCAGGCTGGAGTATAGTGGTATGATCTTGGCTCACTGCAACCTCCACCTCCTGGGCTCAAGCAATCCTCCCACCTTAGCATCCCAAGTAGCTGAGACTACAGGTGTGCACCACCGTACCTGAATTTTTTGTATTTTTAGTAGAGATCAGGTTTTGCTATGTTGGCCAGGCTGGTCTCGAACTCCTGGCCTGAAGTGATCCACCCACCTTGGCCTCCCAAAGTGTTGGGATTACAGGTGTGAGCCACTGTGCCTGGCCTGAATGTCCTTCAATGATAAGCAGAAGTACCAATGGACCCCTCCCTTTGCCTGAGAAACTCTTCAGGGGAGTGAGGGTAAAACAAACAAAAAGCAACACTGAAGATTACACACATTGGGTTTATTCAGAAGTACAGTGCAAAAGCCTGGTGCCAGGTTTCTGGCTCGAAGTGATACCTACCCTGTGCTGCACTCTCAGAGACACAGCATAGCCTGCATTACGAAAGAGGTCTACGGCATCCTGGTGCAGCAAGTTCTTTAGGTCTTGGCCATTTACCTGTCAAAACACCAAAGAAGAGTAGTAAGAAAGGAAGAAGGCCATTATAAGTCAACAATTTATTTTCAAATGGCCAAACATTAAATAACAAACTCCTTCAGAGCAAATTGCAAGGACTAGGAGTATGGGCAAAGTTACTTAGAGCTCAGAACTTAGAACTTTTTTCATTTTCAAAACTATGTTTTCCTAGAACTGAAGTTCCACAGGCCATCTGAAGAGAACCTAGGTAAAATAAAAAGTGGTCTCTCCTTCCTCTTAGCTTCTATGCCTGTCTCGTTTTGACACTTGGGAATCTGTTACTGTATTAGTATTTCTTCCATGAGTGTTAACCTGCTTCCTTACAGATAGCATGGTCTTCCAGGTTACCACCCTATCCTTTATATTCCTAAGCCCTGGCATTGCCAGCTGCAACTGTAGAAATATAACTCTATGAAACTCTCCACCAATTTATTTTGATGTCATATAAATCTATACTAGCCCATTCTATTGGGCTTTTCACAGTGAACAACTTCCTGTGATTCCACGGATACTCCTATCCATTATATCCAAATTAGTAAATTAGTCATTTTTTAATCAAAATTTAGTAAAAACCATATTCCTGTGATGATATAAATCCTTAAAAAAATTTCAGTGTAGGTCACTCCTACCACTTAGAGGTGAGAGATGTGAAGGAATACTTGTATTAATACTTTTTGCAGTTAGGAGTGACATCGGCCACAAGTAATAATCTATCCTATGCTGTATTCAGTGGCACAGCACAGCCCACTTAGTGCAAGATTACATATCTTTTATACATGTCAATGTCATCGTTAACAGTAGCAGCAATAAGAACATCTGATATATTTATTTTGATAGGTTCTGTACTTTACATACATTATTTCTTTTAATTCTCATGATAACCCTATGAGGTAGACATTATTTTTATCTCGTTTCCACAGATAAAGAAACTTGAAGCTCAGTGAGATTCGTGCTGGAGCTAGGGCTAGGATTTGTAAATAATGAAATAAAGATCAAAGTGTCCTTGCATTTCACTGTTCCTTCTGCACTGTTATTCTTCCATCTTGACTCACCAACTATCCTCTGCTCAGCTAATGCTCAAGTCACTCCCTTATTCAACTCTCTCATTTTCTTTGTCACAATCTTCCTTCTCCAAGGCACTCATAATCTTCCCTCTACTCTCTCTCTTGCCAATACACTTGGTGAATGAATCTACCAACACTTGTGCCCTATAGACAGTCTATCTTTGTAAACCAATAGTTTCCAACTCCATTCCACTTCAGTCACCAATTGACGTAAACTTAGACTTCAATATTAGACATGCTTCAGCTCCAATATCTCAAACTCTTAAAAAACCTGACAACAATTTCCACTCTTTTCACACTTTCTATTCATCTACTGAATTTCCTCCTTGTAACCTTTTTAGACTTTACTTGCATCCTTGCTCTTCTAGGAGTTCCTGTTGTAATCTCAACAAAGCACTTGGTAAATCATTAGAATCCTTTGTCCCCATGATCTTCTGCCATCTTTCCAGTCCTGGGCCATATTCTGCAATCCTTTTCTTGCCATCATAGAGTTGAATATTCTGGGAGAAAGGTATATTCTGGGAGAAAGGTATATTCTCATTCTCCACCATAGGCCCATACTAGCTGACTCCAGCTCATCCTTAAAACCCCTTCTACTCATTTACTGAACTCCTTAATAAACACGCAGTGATAGCTGTTCCAGACCTTTTTCCACCACCAGCTCCAACCCCATTTCTACCTCTCTCCCTAGCTGATTCCTTTATCTTTTGTGAGAACACTGAGGACTTCTGACAAATGCTTTCTACATTTTCTTTCCTTCTCCCTCAAAGTTTCCTTATATCTTCTCACTACTCCTTTCCCCTAGTCTCTGAATTAGATTTCCTTTTCAAGGTGAAACCATCCACTGATGATCTTGATCATACTTCTTCTAGCCTCCTTACAAAACTCACACAGACACTCTGTCCTCTTGATTACTTAATTATTATCTTTCTCTGCTCCTTCTCTCAACTAAAATTATACAACTCTATAAAGAAAACAATACAACTATTTCTTGGAATGCATTATCACTCTCTTCCCATCTTCTTTCCTCTTTCTTTGACTGCAAAATTTGTTCTAAGAACTGTTTGCATGCACTACCTCTATTTCTTCAGCATTCATTCTCTATTCCCCTGTAATCTCACAATGTATGAGGTAGAAAGGAAGAACATGTTTTTCTAAAGGTCACCAATGACTTCCAATCACCAAATCCTATAGCCATTTTTGTCTTCAGACCACCTCCTCCCTTTTGTAATTTTCTCCTATCTTGGCATATGAACACTTAGCATCCTTTGTTCTTAAATTATTCCTTTCCAGATTTCCTCTTCCCTTTCTTTCTCCTTAAGGTGAGTCAAGGTTGTTCAGTGTCAATCCTCTATCTTCTTTCTTTCTCTCCCACTGTGAGCTTTAACAATTTCAACCATAATCTGTAAGATAACTCCCAAATTTGTATCCCTACTTGTACTTCTGGATTTGCCAGTTTCTTGCTGGATGCCTATACCTGTATACTCTGCTAGACCCTAATTCAACATATCCAAAACCTCTTTATTACTTCCCACAAAAATCAGAATACATACCTTGCTTCTTATTGCCACTATCATTCCTTCAAACTTTTTTTTTTTTTTTTTTTTTTGAGACAGAGTCTTGCTCTGTCCCTCAGGCTGTCACAGTGGTGTGATCATGGCTGACTGGAGACTTGAACTCCTGGGATCAAGTGATTCTCCTGCCTCAGCCTCCGAAAGTGCTGGGATTATAGGTGTGAGACATTGTGCCCCAGCCCAGGCTAAAATTTTGATAATAGTTTTAAACTCTCTCTGCTGTCAACTTTCACATATAATAGATTGCCAAACTCCACAGTCTAACACTATGACATCTCTCATATAGTATTTTCTTTCCTATTGCCTATTTTAGGCTGTTGACACTAAAAACAAAATAAAAACTTGGGACCCCAATCCACTATGTCAAGAGAAAAAATTAAGCTGCAAGCTGAGTCATGCAATAAACTGCTTTTCCTTTTGTTCCTAAGCAGATAGCTACAGATAACAGGTTAAATATCTCCACAGGTAATTACTCTATGTTCACCTTATCTTATGTAAAGTCCCAACTTATTAAGCAAAAGAAAATACATAATTGACTATTCCCTTGCCTGCTCCTTTCCTCTGGCAACATGTGGATTACCATACCTTCCCTCTTTGCTCTTCAGCCTACTTTTCCCCTTTAAATATTAAAGCCCTCAAAATCATCTTTGGAGAAAGGTACATACCTGTCTCCCAGGCATGTCCTTAACCTTGGCAAAAGAAACTTCAATCAATTTAGAAGACTCTTGGTTTAAAATACTCTTAGTTGAACTACTGTGATCACTTCTCTCTCATTTACTTTTCTCTAGGTTGGAACCGATTCAAATACTAGGTCTCCAGATTAATCTTCCTAAAGTTCAATTCTGTTAGTACCACTTTACTGCTCAAAAAACAAAAACAAAACTGGGGAGCAAGGAAAGAGTACATACCTCGTTTCTTATGCTGATATGGCAAGTCTTCCAGGAAATGACTCTAACCCATCTTCTCAGGTTAGTTTCTATTTCCTTTCCTATATCCTATACTCTAGCTAAGTCACATAACTCACTGACTGGTACATAAAACATATTTTTTACCTTTATACCTGTGCTCAAACTGTATCTACCACCTAAATGCCCTTCCCTTTTAAAAAATTCTATTTATCTTCCAAGATCGATCTTTAAAAAGGATCAGTCCTGCTACCTACAGTGTAGAAATGAATACAGTTTTCTAGTTGAGGGACTTTAATTTCATGTTATGCCTTGGTTTTCTTGTTAGATATGCTGTAGGGAAAGAACTTCAGGATTTCTGTAACTATCACAATGAATTCTCAATGACTCAATTTTCTAGTTAACTGCTGACAGAATAGGTGTGAGACTGCTGACTGTCATGAGAATGCTCACTTAAGTAATCTAGCCCATGTGATAGCTGTATTTCTCATTATAAAGAAATAAGTATTTTCTTTAGAGGCAGACAAGTAAGTTAATGATGCAGTCATGTCAATGAATGCCAAATGATGTCACAGCTCAATATCAGAGCCAAGGTTTCATAGTAATATAAATGCAAATGAAATAATTGGGTCACTATATTAAATGGTAGAAATACTGGGCTTAAAATAATCTTTGCCATAGTAGTCAGTAATAATTGCAGAGAATTATTGAACATAACCAAGTCTGGAGCTGTTTGTTCATCTTACATGTATTAACTCATTTAGTCTTCACAATCGTTCTGTAAGTTAGGAACCCCTATTTTATAAGTGATAAAACTGAAGTGTAGAGAGGCTATCAATTTATCTGTGAGCAAACAGAATGAAAGCAGCAAAGCCAAGGACTCAAACTCAAGCAGGCTGGCCCAAAAGCCTTCACTTTAAAACACTAACCTATATGAATTTACATGGCAAGCAAGGATTTTATTTCAGCAACATATTACTGCCTATCACATATATGTTGTAAATTAAATTTTTATTGGTTTTGCCATTTAGTTTGTATTTAATGCTACACATTTAAAAAGTGTTAAGAGTTGAGGCCAGGCATGGTGGCTCACACCTGTAATCCCAACACTTTGGGAGGCCAAGGAGGGCGAATCATGAGGTCAGGAGTTCGAGGCGAGCCTGACCAATATGGTGAAACCCCATCTCTACTAAAAATACAAAAATCAGCCGGGCGTGGTGGCGCACACCTGTATTCCCAGCTGCTCGGGAGGCTGAGGCAGAAGAATCACTTGAACACGGGAGGCAGAGGTTGCAGTGAGCCAAGATTGTGCCACTGTACTCCAGCCTGGGCAACAGAGCAAGACTCTGTCTCAAAAAAAAAAAAAAAAAAAAAAAGTTAGAGTTGAATAAAAACAAGGTATTCATATATTAATATTACTATTCATTTGTATATACAGAAGTAGCATTAAAATTAAAAAAGCAATTTAGTTAGGTGCCACTTCATTGACAAGGCCTTTCTAGATAACGTCACTAGATATGACTGATTTACTTCTTTGAATACTCTGTAACTCTGAATACTATGCAACTATATACTTTGAATACTGTGTAACTCTCTTAAAGTCCAAATTGAACTCTGCCTGACACCACTTTACATTCTATTGTAACTTCAAGATGTATCTCAGCTGATCATTATAACTCTACAATACCTAAGAGAACTTTGTACACTTGAGCATAATAAATAGCACATGCTTTCCTGAAGTTTGGCTGCAGAGTGCACCCTGAAAAAGCCATAAATACACAAAGCCTGACTGACATAATCTCAGTACTACATAAAGCTGCAAGGCCTGGATTCTAATAGTAGCTTTACCTGCCAATGATTCAGTGTGTAATCCTGCCCCTCCATCTGAGTCTCCTTCTGCTAACAGGGAAGAGAGACATTGGTACATCAGGCAAAAGAAGATGTTATAAAGGGCATAGGCCAGTTAAGCCAATTATGCCTTTCAACCCTCCTAGTTAAGGCTAAAGGTATTCTAATTTAAGAGACGTTATTCTAATGACTACTTTAAAACCCCAAATAAGAGACCTTTTAGAAATGCAAAGACAATTCTTTCTTAAAGAACCCTTTCTCATCCTTTACCCAAGGTAAACCAGCCCCTAAAACATGTCATGATTACGACTTTCTCCCTTGACAATGTCATTTCTACTCCAAAATTGAATTTGCTCTCCAATACTGACATCCTCTAAGCATTTTTAGATTCCAGCTGCTCAGTGACTAACCACCAAGTTCTGTAGATTTCACCCTTAAATATCTGTGGAATCCACTCTTTTTATTACCATCCTTACTAACATAGACCAGTGGTTCTCAAAGTGTGGTCCCACGACCAGCAGCCTTAGCATCACCTGGGAACCTGTTAAAAATGCAAATGTTTAGGCCTCATCCTAGCTGCACTTTAACACGCCTTCAAAGTGATTCTCAAGTCTGAGTTAGTTCTTACCTAATCTGCGTGAAACAGTCTTTTAACTGGTCTCCACTCCCAGACTACTTCCCCTATTTAATATACCCCTTTCTACATATCCCTTGCATCTACAGATTTCATTAGTACTTTTCCATTCACTGGAGTAGTAATTTTTCAAATATTGTGAAATCAATCCAGTGGGTCAAGACCAGTTGTTTGGCCGGGCACGGTGGCTCATGCCTGTAATCCCAGCACTTTGGGAGGCCAAGGCAGGCAGATCACGAGGTCAGGAGATCGAGACCATCCTAGCTAACATGGTGAAACCCTGTCTCTACTAAAAATAAAAAAAATTAGCTGGACGTGGTGGCAGGCGCCTGTAGTCCCAGCTACTCGGGAGGCTGAGGCAGGAGAATGGCGTGAACCCAGGAGGCAGAGCTTGCGGTGAGCTGAGATTGCGCCATTGCATTCCAGTCTAGGCGACAGAGGGAGACTCTGTCTCAAACAAAACAAAACAAAACAAAAACCAGTTGTTTATTTTTTAAAAAGTGAAATTAGAAGAAAACAAAATATCAAAATTCATCACATATAGAAAAAAGTATTGTTGTGTTAAACTTTTGCTTCAAATACACACACACACTTATCTGATGAATAGGAAATGTATCTCGTTCCTGTTATAGGTTATAATTTAAAAGGTTTGAAAAACACCTGCCTACAGCAGTGGTTCTCAAACTTTACTGTGCACAGGCTCACCAGGGGATCTCATAATGCAGAGTTTGATTCTGTAGGTCTGGGAAGGGCCCTGAGATTCTGCATTTCTAACAAGCTCCCAGGTGATGGCCAGACTGCTGGTCCTTGAACCTCACTTTTAGTACCAGGAGCTACTTGGCTGAGTAATCCCAGAATTAACTTGCTACTTCAGCTTCCTTAACTCATGACATAATACGGTTTATTGAACCTAAGATATGGCAGATTTGCAATGTGCTAGAAAATTTTGCTGACTCTGAAGGTTCAGAGAATGAGCATGGTGTTCTAGTTAACTGATGAGGAAACATACTTTTTTTAACTTTAACTCTGGTTGTTAGCATGTTAAAATGTGTTTCCTATTTCCTGCCTTATGAAATCAGCTGAGTTAAAATTAGTTTTCTTTGATTAAGAATTTTGAATTGCCTCAGGATAATCTAAAACAAGATCTCTGACTTGTAAATGTAGAGACAGAGAGAAAGAATGGGCTCAATTTAATAAGCAACACATGTGAGAATATACTCTGGATATTGTAATTTTCTACTAAGATCCTGCAATGAACCACATTTTTTGGTCTCTTTTTTCATCAATTTTTGAAGAAACCATAAAAATAGATTACTTAGATCCAGTCCAAAAAAGTCAGTGTGTTATAATGGAGGGGTTAATTCACTGAACTAACTTATTAGATGCTTACTCAGGGCCAGGTACAGGACTAGATGCTGGAGATAAAGAGATGATAAGGCAAAGATCCTTGCCTGGAGGTATTTTATTTAAAGAATGCTGCTGTATATTTCAACATCTCTGCAGCTGATTGGATGGGGGTTTCTGCTGGGTCTTTCTCACTGATTTCTAAGGTAAGGGCAGAGACCAGTGTTTCATTTTCTTTGTAACTTTCCCACAGCACTTGGCACAGTGCTCTGAAGGCCATTAAGTACAATAGTTGATAAATGTTGATGACTAACCAACTCTTTCATTCAACAAATTAAAAACTGTACTCACACAGAATATGAAATGAAGCTGGCTAATGGCTCAATCTGTGCCATTTTGTTATATAAGGGGTTTGTTCCATGTTAAAATGGAACATTCAACTGTGTAGTATGACCAGCTACGTCACCCTTAGCTTAATAAAAATGTCATGTTCACTGAGGAATGACTATTATTCTTCACCTCCCTTCGTTTAGGCAGACACACAAGGAATGAGAAACTTAGTTTACTTTTCTAAAAATAAAAATAAAATTATTCCAGGTTCCATAATGGTTTATTCTAATAATAAACCATTCTCACCAGCATAAACACACAAAATGAACCATGGGTGAGGAGTTTCCAGCCTTCGTAATAGCCATTTTTATTTCATGGTTGTCAGATGCAACATGGCCTTAGAAATCATTTACTGTCATTATTTAAGAAAATTTATTTTTCTTTCTTAAGTTTAAATCATCTACAGTGATCATAAAAAATGAAATTTCACTTCTGATGAGAAAGAGGAAACTACGTTTTTTTTTTTTTGAGACGGAGTCTTGCTCTGTTGCCCAGGCTGGAGTGCAGTGGCGCGATCTCGGCTCACTGCAAGCTCCGCCTCCCGGGTTCACGCCATGAAACTACATGATAAACCATGCAGTTATTTAATTTTAGAACTTGAAAGCAAGATAATATGTGGGAATTACTTGGGGAGAATGAAAGGTTAAATTAATAGCTAATAATAACTCCAGGAAATTTACATGTCACATAATGTTACTTAAATCAGCTACCTAAAATAGATATGTGCTAAGGAAGAGATACATTTTTAGTTTATCTAGCAAACATTACTAGGGGAAAAATGGGGTATATTTTATAACATGGAGAAATAACCTATGCGTGGAGAATAGGAAAATACATTAAAACTAAATGGGAATTTAGACTAATACATAATTTAGCATCATTTTTACAGAGACTTCAAAGCCAATAATAAATGAATACTTAAGTACATTTCATAGTTATGGCCTAGAAGTTCACTGAAGGACAGAGAGGGAATAGGATGTCACGGGTAAGTGATGGAACAGGCTGTTTCATAGTATTTCTTAAGGAATGGGATCTAGAAAGAATTTTGAAGCAAACTCTTGTAATTCTCACGTGTCATGGGAGGGACCTGGTGGGAGGTGACTGGATCATGGGGGCCACTTCCCTCATGCTGTTCTGGTGATAGTGAGTGAGTTCTCATTAGATCTGGTTGTTTGATAAGTGTCTGCCACTTCCCCCTACTCTCTCTCTTCTGCCACCTTGTGAAGAAGGTACTTGCTTCTCCTTCACCTTAAAACCATGATTTTAAGTTTAAACTTAAAACTTAAAACCATGATTTTAAGTTTCCTGGGGCCTCCCCAGCCAAGTGGAACTGTGAGTCAGCTAAACCTCTTTTCTTTATAAATTACCCAGTCTCACGCAGTATCTTTATAGCAGTGTGAAAACAGATTGATACAGCCCCTGATATGTCTTCTCTCTCTGCCTCTCCTTCCCCTGGCTTTTCCCCTCTCTTCTTTTGCATGCCTTTTCCTTAAATGGCCAGAACATAAACATATCATTCCTTGTTAACATATCTTTGTAGTATTTAATATCTTTTTACATCTTTATATTTCTTATATTTTGGTAAAGTAAAATCCTCTTTGCTATAAATTTAGACATCTACTTTTCTCTTCATTGACATTTATCTCCCATCATTTATCAGCAGCCCCAGCCCTTTTTTAAAACTTGAGAGGCCTTTCAATAATTTATTTTCTCTGTGAGGAAATGGTCCACATAAGGTTCTCAACTTGTATCTAATGATTTGCTTTACATTGAGGTTTATTTCCTTATTTCTGATCCTACCCTTTATAGAAAGATGAATTTCAGTTTTTATCTTATTTTATTTTATTATTTTATTTTATTTTATTTTGAGATAGAGTCTCACTCCGTCACCCAGGCTGGAGTGCACTGGCATGATCTCAGCTCACTGCAACCTCCGCCTCCTAGGTTCAAGCGATTCTTGTGCCTCAGCCCCCTGAGTAGCTGGGGGACTACAGGCGCGTGCACCAAGGCACGTGCCACCATGCCCAGTTAATTTTTTGTATTTTTTTTTTTTAGTAGAGACGGGGTTTTGCCATGTTGGCCAGGCAGGTCTTCAACCCCTGGCCTCAAGTGATCCACCCTCATCGGTCTCCCAAAGTGCTGGGATTACAGGCATGAGCCACTGTACCTGGGCTAATTTTAGTTTTTATATAAAACCATACATACAATCTACTAATAATTCACCATGTAACTTTGTCTTTAGGATAACTAATCCTAGCTCTTCATTTACCTTTTAGGAGGCAGTATAACAGTATAACATAGTGGTTAGAAAAAAGGCTACAAATTCAGACAAACCAGTTTGAGTCCCTTGCTGCTTACTAGTTGTGTGACCTTGGGCAAATGGTTTGGGCACAATAATCATGCCCACCTCATAGGATTACTATAATATTAAACAAAATAAATTTCAAGTTCTTAGCATGTTACCTGACATTTAGTGCTCAAATACTTCTCACCACTCTCATTTTGCAATAATCTACCCTTAACCAAAGCTTTTAAAATAATACAGCTCTCTTCTTTCTCTTCTTAACTCCTATACTATTCTTCACCCACAGAGCCCAGGTTCCAGTGTTCTGAGGATAATGTAATTTATGTGTCAAAATATTAAGCTGCATAGATTCTAACTACATGCTACACCTTTATTTTAACAACCCACTCTCAGCGTTTCCTTACAGTACCACTGCCAAGCTGATCCACTCTCAGCGTTTCCTTACAGTACCACTGCCAAGTTGATTCACTCTCAGCGTTTCCTTACAGTACCACTGCCAAGTTGACCCACTCTCAGCGTTTCCTTACAGTACCACTGCCAAGTTGATTCACTCTCAGCGTTTCCTTACAGTACCACTGCCAAGTTGACCCACTCTCAGCGTTTCCTTACAGTACCACTGCCAAGCTGATCCACTCTCAGCGTTTCCTTACAGTACCACTGCCAAGCTGATTCACTCTCAGCGTTTCCTTACAGTACCACTGCCAAGTTGATTCACTCTCAGCGTTTCCTTACAGTACCACTGCCAAGTTGATCCACTCTCAGCGTTTCCTTACAGTACCACTGCCAAGTTGATCCACTCTCAGCGTTTCCTTACAGTACCACTGCCAAGCTGATCCACTCTCAGCGTTTCCTTACAGTACCACTGCCAAGTTGATTCATATAGGATGAATGTCTTTCCTTGGGAGCTAAAGGAAATAATCTGCTTCTAAACTTTTCACTATCCTTTTGAGAAGACAGGTATATTATCACTGTCTCCATCTCACTGATTAATAAACAGGGTCTAGGAGAAGCTTAATGGACTGAAGAGAGGCAAAATAGTCAATGAGAAGGACTGAAATACTGCAGTGCTTGATACTATATTTGTATTATGGATCAGTGAGGACACATGCTTAGACATTCTTGAGCTAATTTAGGTGGCTCTAATAGCTACTTGTTCTGATTTTCTTTCTTTTTGGGGGACTAAGTGGAGTCACAGTCTTCCTGAAGAGGCATTCAGAACCATACTGCTGAGCCTGATCACTCAAATACTCAGATGCCAAATGAAGAAAAGGTGGATGTTCTCTGTCTCTTTTCCTTTGTATCTCTGCCTTCAGGTTCTGCTACCAAATGGGCTTCATGGCAGAGAGGTGTTCAATAAGCTGGCAACTAAGAAGAGCAAGAGATTTCACACATATGACCTTTAATCACTAATCACCTGAACTGCATGAGAAGTAATGTGAAAGGGAAAATTCAAATGAAACTATATAGCAAAAAATTTTTAAGGGATGAAGCTAACTCATTATAGAGGTAGGTTCAAAATCATGTATCTGAGACCAATACTTAATTCTGCCAATCAAGACTTCTCCTGTCTGTACTTCATTCATTTATTTCAACGTTTTCCCAACGTGGCCATCCTGCCCTATTCAGTTCTAAAAGAAAACAGGGAATAGTTTTCTCCTCTTCAGACCATGGGCTTATGGCCCATCTGGAGAGGACAGGGCTTCGGAGAAGCCCTATCCTATTTCAATTTCCTTTAAGTCTAGCCCTTTGAAGCCAGCTCTCCCAAGAATATTCTAGATAATATCTCACCCCCTCAGCATTTTTCCATTCTTTATACCAATCATCTGTACTGTTTCCATAGAAGTAATAAGTTGGCCATTTTTCACTAGCCCTGAAGATTAATAAAAAAAGAAATTCTACAGAATAATTATCTCCAACTATACTCCCTTATCCCCCAGCAACTGATAGTATCATAGGATTACTGTGGCCGATGGTAAGGTAGAGAAATGAACAATAGGGCCAGAGTTATATTTTGCATTTTAATAGTTTTGACTGTATGCTTGTTCTAATTTATTTTAAGATCTGAGGTCTGTGGGCCCATATTTATCAATCAACCTTTTTAGGTTTGCCTGAATTTCTTAACTTGTTCATTTCTTAAACATTATTAAGCACTGTGCTATGATTCAAAAGGTTAAAAAAGATCTTAGGCCAGGCCCGGTGGCTCACGCCTGTAATCCCAGCACTTTGGGAGGCTGAGGTGGGCGAATCATGAGGTCAGGAGTTCGAGACCAGCCCAGCCAACATGGTGAAACCCTGTCTATACTAAAAATACAAAAAATTAGCTGGGCGTAGTGGCAGGGGCCTGTAGTCCCAACTACTCAGGAGGCTGAGGCAGGAGAATCGCTTGAACCTGGGAGGCAGAGGTTGCGGTGAGCCAAGATTACGACCCTGCACTCCAGCCTGGGTGACAGAGCAAGACTCTATCTCAAAAAAAAAAAAAAAGGATCTTGTCACTGCCCTTGAGGAAATATTCTGGAAAACAGTAAAATTAATAATTACCGTGTAGTATGTCTTCGTAGAGACATTAGCAGGATGAAATGGGAACACAGTGGACAGATACCCAAATCAACTCCATTCCAAATTTTCATGTTAATAATGGGTGAAAAAGGGCTCTGAGTCCGAAAAGGACACTTAATTCCAACCTTCCTTCTTTCTGTTTTTTGAAGTTAAATCCAATTGTAAGGGCTGACATTCCCCCAAAGGAAGATACACATTAGTGTTTTAATCAACAAAAGGAGGTGATAAAGTAATGGAAGAAAGACAAAATTTGTGGATTTTAAATCTCTTTTCCCTATATGAGTCCCTCGCTGCTTCCTGCCTCGTGCTTTTTGAACAAGTAACTTCACATTCTGATCTATCAGGTGAGCATAATATTGCCCTCCATGCTCAATGATAGGGTTGGAAAGAATGACTGATCAAAGTTGTTCCCGTTCAACTCTACAACCTGTATATTTCCAGATCCAAATCTTTTCAAGGAAAAGGGATAGGGGTAGGACCTAGGGCTTAGGGAGCAAAGGACAGTGAAGGAGGCCGAAGCCCATTCTCACCGAAAGGATCTTATCACCCTCCTGGAGCCGCCCATCCAGGGCCGCAGCCCCATTTTCTTTGATGCGGCTGACGTAGATGCCACTGTCGTTGGAGACATACTGCTGATCTGTCCCACCGACGATGTTGAAGCCCAGCCCTGAGAAAATCATGGAGGAGTAAAAAGATGGGGGTGAAGAAGAAAGAAAGGGATTAGAGAAGATGAAGAGAAAGGGAGGGAAAGCCTACTGGGGAGGAAAGGCTGATGGAGAGGAGACGCTGGCGAGTCAGCCTGTGATGGAGCTGGTGAATGGTCATGAACAAGGTCAGCCATATGAAGAGTATTGAGTTGCTCACTCAAATGAGGCACGACTGAAAATATAAACACAGTGATCCACCTGTTTTGTTGAATATATAAAGAAAGATCTATATAGAACTTAAAGAATAATGGTGATTACTCTAAGTTCGTTCTTTCTTTTCTTTTTTTTTTTTTTTCAGTCTTGCTAGTGGGCATAGTGGTGGGCGCCTGTAATCCCAGCTACTCAGGAGTTCATAGCTCAGTTGCCCAGGCTGCTTATGAACTCCTGGCCTTAAGCAATCACTATTGCCTTGGCCTCCCAAAGTTCTAGCATTACAGGTGTGAGCCACCATGCCCAGCCTAGATGTAAGTTCTTCTACTCACATTTAATTTTGATCCTGTTGATGGTATTCAAAGGACCCAATTCCTGACATTCCTGATATTACTACAGCAGGGTTAGTTGTGTTCATCAGAAGAAGCTATGCATTTTTACCAATTATCAAATGAACTGTTCCTAATCTAGTGTGAGAGATTTCTAACCATACCTTCCCTTCCACACTTTCCTTCTCCCAAGATTCTGGAGAATTTATGTATGATAGTGCTTTGGAAAAATCTCTTGAGAGTTTCATTTTTTTTTTTTTTTTTTCTATTTTGGTTGGTGGAGGCAGTGGTGTAGGTATTGGCAGAGAAACCTCAGAACCAGAAAGGTAACTGCTATTTTGTGGTAGGACTAAATCACCACATTTACTCTCACTTCCTTCGCTACTTCAAGTACAACCATATATAGGTTGAGTATCCCTTATCCAAAATGCTTAGGACCAAATGTGTTTTGAATTTTGAATTTGGGGGATTTTGGAATATTTGAATTAAACTTACCAGTTGAATATCCCTAATCCAAAAATCTGAAATCTGCAATGCTTCAATGAGCATTTCCTTTGAACATCACGTTGGCCCTTAAAAAGTTTTGGAGTCGGAAGCATTTCAAATTTCAGATTTTTGGATTTGGGCTACTTAATCTATACTTGGGCATAGTAATTGACAAGTTTTATTCACTGTAGAAAAAACTGACTACTCGTTGATTAGCAACTCCCCAGTTCCTCTTCCCTAAGTCCTTGGAAACCACCATTCTAATATTTGTTTTTATGAGTTTATTTTAAATGCATATAATTTTAGTTATGCAAGATGAATTAAGTTCTAGAGATCTGCTGTACAACATTGTGCCTACAGATAATACTATAGTTTACACTGAAAAATCTGTTCGGAGTAGATCTCACATTAAGTGTTCCTACCACAGTAAAACAAAATATTAAAAGAAAGAAAAAAGAGAAGGAAAGAAAACTGAGTACCAAAGTGCTTTTTCCATGGACCAATGACTAAGTGCTGGAAAGAATTTTACTGTACAGAACCCGTTGTTATGAAGGGATTTTACCTATGCATAAAAAAAAAAAAAAGGAAAAAGGAACTTCTCTAGGGCTTTCTTAATGTCAGCTACTGGTAGAATTCAGGGCCACAGTGTAAGACAAAGGAGATAGTTTGGAAACGAACCAAAAATCTGGTGGTGGAATTGGAAGGAATAACCATAATCACCAGCCTACACTGTTCTCAATAGAAAAGATACTTAAAGAGACCTATGCGGGGAGCCGGGTGCGCTGGCTCATGCCTGTAATCTCAGCACTTTGGGAGGCCAAGGCAGGCGGGTCACAAGGTCAGGAGATCGAGACCACCTGGCTAACATAATGAAACCCTGTCTCCACTAAAAATACAAAAAATCACCTGGGCATGGTGGCGGGCACCTGTAGTCCCAGCTACTCAGGAGGCTGAGGCAGGAGAATGGCGTGAACCCAGGAGGTAGAGTTTGCAGTGAGCTGAGATTGCGCCACTGCACTCCAGCCTGGGCGACACAGCAAGACTCCGTCTAAAAAAAAAAAAAAAAAAAAAAAAAAGAGATATATGCAGGCTTTCTGAAAGTTCTTCCCATTGGTGGGAGAAAAGCTTACACCTGAAGCTCACAGTTTAACATAAGCACTAGCAAATCAATTTGTAATTTAAAGAAAAACATGACCAAACAAAGACACAACAGGAAACATTCAAGTTAAAAAGCATAGCTTAGCCAGGCATGGTGGCTCACGCCTATAATCCCAGCACTTTGGGAGGCCAAGGTGGGTGGATCACTTGAGCTCAGGAGTTCGAGACCAGCCTGGGCAACGTGGTGAAACCCCGTCTCTACCAAAAATACAAAAAATTAGACAGGTGTGGTGGCACATGACCAACCTCGGGAGGCTGAGGTAGGAGGATCACTTGACCCTGGGAGGCAGAGGTTGCAGTGAGCCAAGATTGTGTCCCTGCACTCCAGCCAGGGTGACAGAGTGAGACCCCATCTCAAAAATAAAATAAAATAAATAAAAAGCATACCTTGTGCATAAAATCTCTGCAGCTAGAGAATAGAAAGAATTTATTCTCTAAAATAATATACATAATAGAAAGTGCTACTTCTGGAGTTTGTGACCTGGCTGGGCAACATAGCAAGACCCTATTCTCTAAAAAAATAAATAAGAAGGTACTACTTCTGGAAGATGCTATTTTAACTTCCTTGAAGGGCTGGGTATTAAAAATAGTAGCTTAACTTACTAAATGATTTTCTTAGAGCACCCTCAATTTGTATCATAGAAGGTAGGAAGTATTGGAGAAGGTACAGAAATTTAAGATAAGGTGGAAAAGTAGATGGAACAAGATTATCGAAGGTTTTGAAATGACTTCAAAACTGTGACAGCTTTGAACAAGGGGGCCAAGGCCAACCCGCCTTTCCCAAGCTGGAACAAACTATGTAGAGAAAATCTTTTGATGAAATCCAACATCCTCATCAAACACTACAGTTGCCTCTGGTGATCTTGGGAACAGGAAGCAAATGTTAAGCAGCTGAATGCAATATAGTAGTTAGCAACAGAAAGGACTTTGCTACTGGTTATTCAAAGCTAACTGCAGAAAAAAAAGGAAGAGAAGAAATTTTACCGAGATTTACCATAAACAAACAAGAGCCGTCTACTACACACCCCATCAAAGTCATATTATATAGGTATATTTATAGCCCGTTGCTACTTCTGTTGTAAATGAACCAAACTATTTAACATGCGAACTCCTGGACTGACCTGAAGCCCTTTGTTCAGCCAGAATATTTACAGAACTGGGTGTATCTATAAGCCAAAGCATTGCTGCAATAAAAGAGTCACCACAGCATTGAGTAGTGGCATGACCAACTGAACCTGGGCTGTACGGATACCTACATAATCCCCAGTCCACTTGCTCAGGAAAAATTACTGATTGAATCTTATGTGTAAGATGTTGTGTTATCATCTGAGGTTAAACTGCACACTCCTTGCTTTGATCACAAACTGGAGTTTTTCCTTTTTCCTGTCCCTTTAAGATACTGCAGAAGCAAATCATCATTTACTATGTGTTAGGCATTACGTTATGCTCTGAGGAAGACATAAAGCTAACCTGGACAGTTCCTATTTTAACCACAAACCCAAATTTATCCTTTTCTCTGTCCCTTTTAGATATTGTAGAAGCAAATCAAAGTCAGAAGACTTGGTTCTAAGTTTATAACTTACCAGATATGTGGACTGAAGCAAGTCAGTTTACCTCTGATCCTCAGCTTCCTTTTCTATAAAATAAGAATTATAAATTCTGCCCTCTACCTCAATGGGTAAGTGTTAGGGGCCAGTAACATAAAATATGAAAAAAAATCTTCATAAACTACATAGTAGTTGCTCTATTGGGATAAGGCGCTAGGAGTAGTTGTCAATAAATTAATGGCTGCTAAAGCTCCAAACTAGATAGTTTGACAGAGAAAGGATGAATAAATATACAGTAGAAATGCAAAATCTCCTAAAAAATGGGAAGACAGATTTTAAAATTCCACCCATCTATAAACAGGAACTCAAACTTATTAAGTATGTCTATGGCATGTGACCTAGAAATCCCCCTTAAGAGTAGTTTCTAGCAAGTGTGATATCTAAACTCTGCGGCAATCATCCAGCATATGGACCAACCAATTGAAACAGATGCCAGTTGGAAACCACCAGAAAGGGAAAGGCTATTCAATATGTATCTTGCTAATTATTGGCTATGGCCCAGAAAAATCTTGCATAAGTAGGCTGACCACATATCCCAAAAGCAATTGCCACAAAAGCCAAAATTGACAAATGGGATCAATTAAATTAAAGAGCTTTTGCTCAGCAAAAGAAACTATCATCAGAATGAACAGGTAACCTACAAAATGGGAGAAAATTTTTGCAATCTATCCATCTGACAAAGGGCTAATATCCAGAATCTACAAGGAACTTAAACAAATTTACAAGGAAAAAACAAACAACCCCATCAAAAAGTGGGCAAAGGATATGAACAGACACTTCTCAAAAGAAGACATTTATGCGGCCAACAACATATACAGAAAAGCTCATCATCACTGGTCATTAGAGAAATGCAAATCAAAAGAGATGCCATCTCATGCCAATTGGAATGGCGATCATTAAAAAGTCTGGAAACAACAGATGCTGGCAAGGATGTGGAGAAATGGGAACGCTTTTACACTGTTGGTGGGAGTGTAAATTAGTTCAACCATTATGGAAGACAGTGTGGAGATTCCTCAAGGATCTAGAAGCAGAAATACCATTTGACCCAGCAATCCCATTACTGGGTATATACCCAAAGGATTATAAATCATTCTACTATAAACACACAGGCACACATATGTTTACTGCAGCACTGTTTACACTAGCAAAGACTTGAAACCAACCCAAATGCCCATCAATGATAAACTGGATAAAGAAAATTGGCACATATATATATAATGGAATACTATGCAGCCATAAAAAAGAACGAGTTCATGTCCTTTGCAGGGATATGGATGAAGCTGGAAACCATCATCCTTAGCAAACTAACACAGAAACAGAAAACCAAACACTGCATGTTCTCACTCATAAGTGGGAGCCGAACAATGAGAACACATGGACACAGGGAGGGGAACATCATACACCAGGGCCTGTCAGGGGGTGGGAGGTAAGGGGAGGGAGAGCATCAGGACAAATCCCTAATGCATGCGGAGCTTAAAACCTAGATAACGGGTTGATAGTGCAGGAAACCACCATGGCACACGTATACCTATGTAACAAACCTGCACGTTCAGCACATGTATCCCAGAACTTAAAGTAAAATTAAAAAAAAAAAAAAAAGATTTGAAACCAAAGGAAAAAAAAAAGATCCTTAATAATATATTCTTAGTTTTTCATTAACTCACAGGAAAAGTCTGACCACCCATGAGACAGAAACCTATTACAGCTATTTACAAGGTAACCAGGCTTGTAAAAATATAAAAATGTAAAAAAAAGAAACATAGAGTTTTAAAATGTAATGTTCATATTCATAACACAACACCTTCTATAAATAAAAACATACACACAAATATTAACTATTTACAAAAATGCATGCATATTTAAAGAAATATAAAGACACATTAGAGTGGGTACTTATGGGGAGAAAGATACAGGATAGAGTTTAGGTATGAAGGGTAAAAAAAGAAACTGAGAGGAACATACTGATGATAACAGTGTACTTTGGAGCTAAAGGGTATAATTAATTCAGCTCTTAGCATTTAAGGTCCAAAAGGAGTTGAGGGGAGAGGGAGGAAGAAAAAAGACTGGGATTCAACTTTTTTTTTTTTTTTTTTTTTTTTTTTTTTAGTGAATGAGTGAAGAGCTTAGTGAGCTCTGGTTATAATGTGCCAACAAATTTTAAAATATGGCAAGATTAAAATGGGTTGCTGGGCGTCTATTTTGCAGTCTAAATGCAAAACAGTAAAGGTAGCGTAAGAATGACACCACTATAGGATTAAGAGAGAAAGAAAGTGTGCCTAATAGAAGAACCTTGGAAAGTTAAACAAGAAATACATACCTTCTTTTGAACTCCTGACTATAGGTCTGGACCCTAAGCCTGTTTAAAAGAGCAATGGCAGAAGCAACAGCTAATGTTTACCAAGACCTTATTATGTACCAAATAATATGCTATGTATTTTATATATATTATCTCATTTAATCTTCTTGACAAACACAAGTACTCATTTTTCAAAGAGTTTAAAAGGTGAGGCATGGACAGATTAAGCAACTTTACAAAAACGTCACACAGCTCTTTGCAAAGCCAAGACTTAAGTCAGGCTGTGTGATTCCAAAGCATGAATTTTTAACCATTTTGCTACAATACATCTTTGCAGAAAACATAAACTGCTTTAAGAAAAAAAGTCTTCTAAGCATTGCTGGCTATCTTAGGCGCTAACTGGTCTCCAGGCTGGCTCTGAACAAGCAATGCTGGGATAATGGCTGTAGAACAGGCCCCAAGGGTAATATGTTCTAGAGGAAGAATTTACCACTATAGAGTTCTGTAACTGTTGTCAAGGTTCCTATTATTTACCTTCAGACCAGAAAAGGAAAAGCCCTTCATTTCGTTCAGATTCTTATCTACAAAATCTAAAAGTTATAAAGTAAATGACCAGTGTTAACCTGTTAGTCTAGAAATAACAATTCTGGACATAATTAAAATGAAACAAAATAGTTCATTAACACCAAGGACTATAGCCACTTGTTGAGTTATGAAGACTAGAGTAACAAACACCCTATTTTCCCTTTTCTTTCCCAAGATCAATCCGACTAATTTTCTCCCAGACATCAATCAAACTACATTGGATACACAACCCCCCTGTCTGTCTTTATCTATATCATGGTAAAATAAACTTATAAAATTTAACATTTTACCCATTTTTAAATGCATAATTCAGTGGCATTCAGTGTACCTTCACAATGTCGAACAATCATCACCACCACCTATATCTGGAACTTTTTCTTCAAATAAAAACTCTATACCCACTAAAAAATAGCTCCTTATTCTCCCCTCCCTCAACACCTGACAACATCTGTTGTACTTTCTGTCTATATTAATTTGTGTATTCTAGGTATCCCATATAATTAGAATCACACAATATTTGTTATCCTGTGTCTTGTTTATATTGCTTAGCATAATGTCTTCAAGGTTCATTCACATTGCAGCACATTTCAGAATTTCATTCTTTTTTTAAGGCTGAATTATAATCTTTTGTATGTACATACCACATTTTATTTACCTATTCATCTGTCAGAGGATATCTGTGTTGCTTCCACATTTTGGCTGCTATGAACATTGGTGTACAAATATCTGTTCTGAGTTCCTTCCTGAAATTCTTTTTTTTTATTTTTTGAGATGGAGTCTTGCTCTGTCGCCCAGGCTGAAGTGCAGTGGCGCGATCTCCGCTCACTGCACGCTCCGCCTGCCAGGTTCACTCATTCTCCTGCCTCAGCCTCCCGAGTAGCTGGGATTACAAGCGCCTGCCACCACGCCCGACTAATTTTTGGTATTTTTAGTAGAGATGGGGTTTCACCGTGTTAGCCAGGATGGTCTCCATCTCCTGACCTCATGATCCACCTGCCTCGGCCTCCCAAAGTGCTAGGATTACAGGCATGAGCCACCGCGCCTGGCCCCTTCCTGCAATTCTTTTGGGTATATACCTAGGAGTGGAATTGCAGAATCACATGGTAATTATATATTTAATAATTTGAGGAGGTGACAAACTGTTTTCCACAGTGGCTGCACCATTTTACATCCTCACAAGCAATGCACAGCTACCCCAATGATATGTGTGTATGTATGTATGTGTGTGTGTGTGTGTGTATATATATATATGTATATAAAATAGTTATCCTAATGGGTGTGAAGTGGTAACCAATTGTGGTTTTGATTTGCATTTCCCTAATAGCTAGTGATGTTAAATATTTTCTTCATGTGCTTATTGGCCATTGGCCATTTGTATTACCTTCTTTGGAGAAATGTCTACTCAGGTCCTTTGCTCATTTTTGAATTGGGTTGTTTTCTGTCACTAAGCTGTAAAAGTTCTTTATATATGCTGGATATTAACTTCTTAGCAAATATATAATTGGCAAATACTATCTCCCATTCTGTGGGCTATCTTTAACTCTCCCCATAGTGTCCTTTGAAACACAAAATTTTTTACTTTTAATGAAGCCCGGTTTATCTTTTGTTTTGTTGCCTGTGCTTTTGGTATCACATCCAAGAAATCACAGCCAAATCGAAGGTATTGAAGCTTTTTCCATTCTTCTAAGAGTTTTATGGTTTTAGCTCTTACATTTAGGTATTTAATAAATTTCTAGTTAATTTTTGTACATAATGTTAAGGCAAAAATCCAACTTTCACATACTTCTGCATGTGAATATACAGTTTTCCAAACACCATATGTTAAAAATGTGTACTCTGCTGTTATCTGATGATGTGTTCTATATATATATGCCTGTTAGGTCTAATTTGTTTTTAGTGTTGTTCAAATCCTCTCTTTCCTTATTGATTTTCTGTTGGTTGTCCTATCCATTACTGAAAATGAGGATACTGAGGTCTAACTATTATTATAAAATGGTCTACTTCTCCAGATCAATTTTTCAACATTTGCTTGATACATTTTGGCACTCTGTTGTTTTGTTACGGGAACTTTGGGGTGTCGCTTTTCTGGCAGGAGACCTCTGTGTGGCCGCTGCAGCAGGGTGGGCAGCTCCAGGTGCCAGCTCTCTGCAAGGCTACCGCTGGACCAGGCGTAGTGCCAGCAGCTTCTACAGCTGGCACTGGGGAACACGATGGCATCTGGAAGCTTGGAGATGCCAGGAACCGTAGGGTCCCAAGGAGAAAGTCACAGCCCTGCCTCAGGGAGCTCCCAGGTCTCGGATCCATGAAGGGCTGCAGCTCTTCTCTGTTTCTCTTCACCCGCAATGGGGCAAGCAAGGGGCATGTCTCAGCCCTGACTGTGTTACAGCTCTCGTAGCCTCGCCATTCGATGGATCCTGAGTTCTTGTCCAGCAACCAGGAAGAATGAGATACACAGACAAGTGGAGTGTCAGCAAGACAAAGAGGAGCTTTACTGAGTGACAGAACAGCTCAGAAGGGACCTGCAGGGGGCAGCTCCTTTCAGCATCCAGGGTGTCTTGATGAGTGTTCAGCTCCTAGCAGACAGAGTAGCTCTTCTCTGCTAGGGAGGTCATCCCAATGAGTGTTCAACTCTCAGCAGAGAGGGCAGCTCCTCTCTGTAGGCAGGTCATCTCAACAAGTACTCAGTTCTCAGCAGAGAGGGTAGGGGGTAGCTCCTCTCTGGAGCTGGTCATCCCATCTTCTCTGCTGTGGCTGAACCTGGGGCATTTATAGACCTCAGAGCAGAAGTGTGTGCCGACTGGTCCATGGGCAGCCATGGACAGCCCAGAAAAGGCACCACAAGTACCCATTCCAGTCTGCGGGACTGGCAGCCCAGCCCCCAGCCTTCAGGCCCACCTTGGCCTGAAGGTGGGGCCTCACCAGGCACCAATCCCCATCCACCCAGGAGACTGCCTCCTGCCACCATCCCTGGCGACCAGGCTGCTTGTGCCAAGGGGCACCTGCAGGCCAGTGCTGAGCTGCCTTCAGCACCCCCAGGATTCCCCTCATGCTTGTTGGTGCCCAAAGTCCAGAGGGGGCCGAGGCAGCAGGGGGCTGGCGTGTCAGCACTGCCCTGAGTGTGTGCACACTGGGCCGCGCTTTGACAGCACTCAGGTTGGCCCAAACTCTGCACTGAGATCAGAGCAGGCACTGGGAGCAGGGAAAGGCCAGGCAGCAGGAAAAGGCACCCCTGAGCCTGTGGGCGCAGGGGGAACCTTCCTGGGCCCCTGAGGGTGAAGAGTGCAGAAATGCCTAGGTCTTTGCACCTGGGAAGGCGGAGCTCTCATCTGCTCCATGAAGTGTGCAGCCAGCACTAGCTGTGCCTCCTCACAGCCTGGGGCGGGGGCTCCAGGTCCTCACTGGGCCGGGGCCAATATTCAGAGCAGGAGTGACATCACCACAAGCTCCCCGCTGTCGCCCTGGCGCTGAGGGGTGCCCTGGGACTCCCTGTCGCTTGGCTCACAGCCCTGCCTGTAGGGGGCCTCCAGGAGCAGATAGTGGGCCCCAGGCCCGGCCATGGCGAGTGTCAGGCTCGGAAGTCACCCCGATGCAGGGCGGACCCCGGGGATGCGGCCCCGCGGAGGCTGCTCCCAAGGTGCAAGAACCCACTGCAGTGGCCTTGGTGGGTGGGTGTGGTGGGTGCTCCGCTGGCCAGGTCCCCAAAGCAGGCGCCGCTCCCACTTCCCACCCTGGGGCCCCAAAGTGCGGCCCCAGCTCTGCACCCCTGGCCCAGCCCCCATGCTCTGTGTAGAAGCATGGCACTGCCCCAGGCCCACCGTGGCCTCAGGGCCCCTCTCTGCTCAACCGCACTGCTCACCTGCTGGCGCACATCTTGGCCTAGCCCCATAACACAGCCCCCAGGGCAGCAGGCTCCAGTGGGGTTCCTGCTTGTCCCTGGCTCCCACTGGCTCCATGGAGCAAGGCACTGCCCCGGGCCCAGCTCTGCCTCCTCCCCACGCTCTCCCTGCAGCGGCAGCAGGCAAGAGCGGCAATGCAGGGCCAGGGTCTGGATCAACAGAGGCTCTGGACCTGGGGATGGGTCCTGCCTGGCCATGTGAGGGTGGGGGACACACAGTTGGCTGCCTCAGGGACACAAGGCATAGGAGACCCACCACTGCCGTTGCTGCTCCCGCAGCCGCTCCTGCTGTCACCGCCCATGCCTCCCCGCTGCAGCCAGTGTGATGGCACTGCCATCAATTCCCCCTCTGAAGAGGAACATCTAACTGCTGTTAAGATAGGGATGATGACTGCTCTTAACTGCTTCATGCTGACAGAGGGTGGTGTTTTGTGGAAAATAGGAGATTTTCTCTCAGAATCCTATCTAAGGGTCAGCTTCATGCTGATGGGCGTTGTTTTGGGGAAACAGCAGATTTTCTCTCAGGGTCCTATCTAAGGGTCCCCAGTAAAAGGGAGCCATCATCCGAGGCTCCATTTCCATGACCATTTGGAGTTTGACGGCCCACCCCTTTTATTTCTTTTGAGCTGCAGTCAGAGATCACTGGTTGGTTCACCCCTACAATTGTCAAAAGCTGCAAAAAAGAGAAAAGTTTCCTTGACTCTGAAATACAAAACAAATGATCAGCAATGTTCCAAGCAAAAAGTCAAAAAGGATTATTTCAGTCTTCCATTAGTTCAGCTCACTCAGTCAACTCCTGTTCACAATCTCCAAGGTTATCAGAAACCTGTACTCAAGGACTATAATCCATCTTTTGAAGAGGAACAAAACAAGACAACAATTGTCTGTGAATGCCAAAATATCCTAGGGTCATTTCATTCAAAAACACAAATGACTAAGAAATTTGGTCACCTCTGTGGATTACAATAACCCAATACGATAACCCTAATTATGATTGACAGCATATACTCAGACATTTGGATTTTTGAAGTCCCATACAATTTTGGAACATACATCAGTATTATTCACCAAAATATAACCTGAAGAAGACTAAACCCTATCTTTATCTTGACAATCCCTTTATAAATTTTTGTTAAAGAGTAGAACAGTGCCTTTAGAAACCCTTGTGGTTTTATTCCAAAGTTCACTTTATAAAAAAAAAACAAACAATACCCTTTTGAATTTAGTATTCCCACACAGAATTTTAAGATTAACCTTTACAAATCTTCCACAACTTGTTTAAACCTTTAGCTTTATCTTATCTAATTTAAAACAATCGTTTAACCCCCTAAACTAGGCAAAAATGTATATTCCCATGCCTTCTTATACTCTTTTACTGAAGACACGTTTTACATTCTTTACACACCTTGCAGGTAAATCTATTTTCAGTAGTCTCAATTAGATGTTATAATGACAACTGTTAGCAATTCTTAATTTTGATGAAAAATCTGGTAAGTTATTTTAATTATTTACTTAGATGTAGATAAGGTCTATTTCTAACATAGCTAGGGTGTGGCATATGTTCCCCAGCCTTACCAAACTGTAAAGCAGGCAAGTTGAAGAATTTTCAAAAGCCAAAGAAGCAGTTTATGACTTTTGAAAAGTCCGTAAAATATGAAAAATTAAGCTTCAAAATTCGAGTGCTCTTTTTAGAAACACCAGCATGACTTATATATAACACTTATTGGACATCCTCTTGTAAATATCTAGGAAAGTGGACCCACCTAACTTGGGATGGTCATAAGCAGCAACAGCCAAAACAGGGATCCTCTGAAATGTATAAAATAATTCATTTGCAAGCACAAGAGGGGGAAAAAAAGAAAAGCTGGTTTTAGAACCATACAAACTGAATGAGAGACCTACTTTATAATTGTCTTGGTTAAAATCTGATAATAAGAGATTTGAAAAGATTATTTTTTAGAGTTCTCTGGTCGGAAGTCAGCTTACTTAGGGCTGGGCATGGTGGCTCACACCTGTAATCCTAGCACTTTGGGAGGCCAAGGAGAGAGGATCACTTCAGGCCAGGAGTTTGAGACCAGCCTGGGCAATGTATTTTTTTTTTAATAAAAGAAAAAATCTTAATTAAAAGTAATATTTAGGCTATCTTTTGTGGGGGGGAAAGGACTTTTTGCTTTTTTCCTCTCTTGGATCCTGGTTCTTGGCTTTTTTTTTTTTTTTTTTCAGTCAATTGAGACTCCTTTTAAAATATGTTTGATACTTTGAGTCCTCTGTTTGTTTCCAATCTTGCTGGCATAATTTTTGCTGAGAAAAATATAAAACTTCACTGGCCTTTTACAAAATTTAAAATCTCCAGGCTCTTGCTCTGTTGCCCAGGCTGGAGTGCAGTGGCACAGCTCACTGCAGCCTCAATCTCCCAGGCTCAAGTGATTCTCCCACCTCAGCCTCCCAGACAGCTGGGACTACAGGAGCACACCACCACACCCAGCTAATGTTTTTCTTTTCTTTTTTTATGTAGAGACAGGGTCTTGCTATTTTGCCCAGGCTGGTCTCAAACTCCTGGCTCAAGTGATCCTCCCACCTCTGCCTCCCAAACAGTTAGGCTTACAAGCATAGGCCACTGTTCCTGGCTAAACTTGTTCTATTTCTTTCCACTCTGCTCTTCCTTCCTTTTGCTATTTTGATACCACAGGAAGAAATCTAAAGGAGACTTCTAACGACTCAGACCCCTCAAGGAACGCAGAAAGAACACACCATTCACTCCCTTTTTGGGGTATTCTGTCGTCTTGTGGAATCTGAAAAGTCATGGACAGGTTCCTCTCAGGTCTAAAACTCTGCTCTCTTCCGTACTGCATTACTTGTTGGCTTCTGAGAATACCAGAGATTACTTTGTACTGTGAGAGAGACCTTTGTGTATGTTATGGCTGGTAAGTCACTGACAAGAGCTACAGTATTGGAGGTGACTAACAGCAGTTGTTTATGGTAAATGGTTGTTACTACAGGCAGCTACTCATTTTATTTTATTTTTTTAAACATTTAGCTAAGAAAGGTGTGGCTTAATGTCTTTGTAGTGAGGTGCACTGTGGAGGTTTGTGTGGCCTCGTATCATGGCATTTTGCTCTTTGTGGAGACCCAAGATTCACTCTAAAAGTGGTTTCCTTGATTTTTAAAGATCCAGATGCACTGCCCTGCAAATCTGTCTGGTTTTTAGACATTTAACATCAGGCCCTGAGGCAGTCCTCAGGTGGCGCACCTGTAGTCCCAGGGAGGCTGAGGTGGGAGGATCACTTGGGTCCAGGAGCTCAAGACCAGCCTGGGTAACATAATGAGAGCCTGCTTTAAAAAAAAAAAAAAAAAAAGAAAGAAAGAAGGAAAGAAAATTTTAAAATGTATATGTATTAGGCCCTGGAAACTGCAAATACTTTCCTGGTCCCATTCATGAAAGGGCTCTACTTTGAAGTCAGTAATCTAATCAAGAAATGAACTAAGTATCTAACAAGATTAGTCTCCAAAATACAACTTTCTGGCACTTAGCTGGCTACTTTGAAACTCTATGTAAAATAAATTTACTTCTATAAAGGAAATCTCCATTTGTGAGGACATCCCCCTATACCCAAGCTGCCAGAAATTTTTACAATGGGAAAGGCACTGGCTTAAAGTTTACATAACAAACCTTACCTATGTTTAAAGATACTTTTCCTGGCAATTTTATCTTGACTGATTCTTTTTGTTCCAGCAAATAATGGTATATAGTTATAAGTTCTGTGCCTCTGGGGGTATCAATTTTCACCTAAGAGTAATGTTTGCAATTTAGGGTTACCTAGCTAAACAACTGTTTAGGGCAATGGAATAGTAATCAAGGAACTGGTAGTCTAAACAGGGAGAGATTATTTGCAAACTGGCAAATGAAGAATCTTATAAAGCTATAAGATCTGTTTCTGTCTCTGTGTCTGTATGTCTCTATGTTTATGTGTCATGTGTATGTGATATTTCACTATCAAAATACATGAAAACATTCTAATGACTTTGTCAGAGGCATTTAAATCAGAGCAACTCCATCTTGAATAGGAGCTAGGTAAAATAAGGCTAAGCCCTGCTAGGCTGCATTCCCAGTAAGTTAAGGGATTCTTAGTCACAGCGTGAAAAAGAAGGTTGGCACGAGATACAGGTCATGAAAACCTTGCTGATAAAACAGGTTGCTGTAAAGAAGCCGGCCAAAACCCACCAAAACCAAGATGGTGGTGAGAGTGACCTCTGGTTGTCCTCACTGCTACACTCCCACCAGCGCCAAGACAGTTTACAAATGCCATGGCAATGTCAGGAAATTACCCTATATGGTCTAAAAAGGGGAGGCATAAATAATCCACCCCTTGTTTAGCAATATAATCAAGAAATAGCCATAAAAATGGGCAACCAGTAGCCCTCGGGGCTGCTCTGCCTATGGATTAGCCATTCTTTTATTTGTTTACTTTCTTAATAAACTTGCTTTCACTTTATGGACTCGCCTCAAATTCTTTCTTGCGTGAGATCCAAGAACCCTCTCTTCGGGTCTGGATCAGGACCACTTTCCAGTAACAAAATGGCTTTAAAGGTAAGCACTTAAATCAAGTATTTTATCAGAAATATAGAAAGTAACTCAAATGCCTTTTAGTTCACATTACAAAAATAAGACTACTTTGTTGGTTTAATGAAAATAGCTGTTTCTTCTGATCAGCAAAATATGCATGTATGTAACGTCAGGGTTTAACAAGCTGCGGAAACTATTAACAAAGAAATAACTTGAGGCCAGGCACGGTAGCTAACATCCATAAGGCCAGGAGCTCAAGACCAGCCTGAGCAACATGGCAAGATCCTGTCTCTACAAAAATGAAAAATTTAAAAAAATTAGCAGGGCATGGTGGTGCACTGCTGTAGGCCTGGAGTGAGCCATAATAGCACCACTCTACTCCAGCCTAGGTGACAGGGCAAGACCCTGTCTTAAAGACAAACACAAAAAGATAAATAACTTGGGATGATGGCCAGCTTTGTTTAATAATCTATACAAGTCTAACTTTTAAGAATGAATAAATTAAATGAATGTAAATGGTATACAAGTGTATAAGCAAATTTTTCATAATTTTAAGAATCTTTTTCAGAAACTTAAAATCATGTTATGCTAAATTAAGTAACAGATAATTATAAAATGTCTGAGTCATTTACATGGTATAGAAAAGCTAAATATATTTAGATCTGTTAATAAACAGATTGAGAAGGTTATCTTTCTAGAAATTATGAAATGGTTCTATCTGCAAATACTGGTATAAAACTGTTCAAAATTACCTTACTTCCTAGGTTCTTCACCGGAAATTAGGGTTACTAAGAGTTAAAGTTATAGTTAATATATACAATTAAAACTACTGAATACAAGAGAAACAATTCTAAATACAGTGCATATAAAGAAAGTAAGATGTGAAGAAAGTTGACAGTAGAGATAACTTTTCTTTACATGGTAACTTTGTGTGGACAAAATAAGGAGGAAAGAAATGTAAATTAAATAAGGAGGGCCAGGTATATAGCGGTTCACGCCTGTAATTCCAGCACTTTGGGAGGCTGAAGTGGATGGATTGCTTGAGTACAGCAGTTCAAGATCAACCTGGGCAACACGGCAAAACCCCATCTCTACAAAAAATACAAAAAATTATATGGGTGTGGTGGTGTGTGCCTGTAGTCCCAGCTATTCAGGAGGCTAAAGTGAGAGGATCATCAAAGCCCAGGAGGATGAGGCTGCAGTAAGCTGTGATCACGCCACTGCACTTCAAGTTGTGTGACAGGGTGAGACCCTGTCAGTTAATCAATCAATCAAATCAATCAATGATAAGATAGAAGGAAATGTAAATTTCTGTCTTAAGGTAGAATGCCAATATCAGAAAGTCAGTATAGGACAAAACTAAAGGTTTAAACAGGTTGTAGAATGTCTATGGAAAAAAATTAATGAATGAATGATAATGGGGAAATAAATGTATAATAAATTTCTGTCCTAAGGTAGAATGCCAATATCAAAAAGGAAGTATAGGACAAAACTGAAGGTTTGAACAGGTTGTATTAGGTTGGTGCAAAAGTAATGGCAAAAACCGCAATTACTTTTGCACCAACCGAATAGAAGTTTTGTGGAACGTGAATCTTATGAATTTTGTGAGCGATCAAGTTGGCTAAAATTAGAAGGGGATTATTTCACTTTTTAAAAAATTAAGCATCAAAATCAAAACTGAGCATTAATATCAAAAGCACACTGATGCGAGGCCAGACTCAAAATAATGGGTTTTGGGGGCCACTGATCTGCTCTTTAATAGATTATAAAAGGGTTATGGGAATCTTGTGTGTTCAAAGCTGATTGAGATTAGATGGATTTGTTTATTAAAGTTAGCTTTAGCATTAACAACATACTGATGCAAAGGTAGAATATGGTTTTCTCTTTTAAACAATATTTTCATATACTAAGAGATAATAAAAGACTTGTTCACCTTTTGAGTAATCTACAAAAATAAAAAGAGAGAAAGATGTGTTGGTCTTGTGCTGTCTTTATTAGGTCTTTTGATTGTCTGGGAAACCAAGTCTCCTTTCTATTAAAGAGTAAAGGTCTTTGCTTTCAATTATCACCTTGACTTAATTAATGACTATTATTTATTGTGTCTTGTGATTCTGTTTTGATTAAGTATTTTCAACCTGCATTATTTGACATGCTTTCCAAAACGAAATTTCAAATTCTAACATTAAGTCTTTTCCAAAAGGAACCCCTGGAAGTCCAACAGATATGTATTAGGCTTATATGTTAAAACCATATTGTTACAGTAGGTAGCTAGTTAGGCATAAGCAGGGCAGGAGGGGGCCTACCACCACACACACACACCAGGAACGTCAGGTTACCTTTGCAGAATAACACACCCAACAACTACAAAATAAACTTTATATTTAAAATGCTTATGAAACTGCCTTTCCAAAAATTGTAACTGCGAAAATTATGATGGTGAAAGAGATCTGACCTAACTGACTCCATCTGGCTTCTAATCTCCAAATTGTCCTTGTTCATTCCTGGGTGTAGGCCAAACTAACTCTGGGAGGAACTTAGCTTACAGTTTAACTTTGAAACAAAGATAACAGCCCTTTGCTGAAATAAACCCCCTTCTTGCTTGGGGACTATACTGCCATTGCAGGACTAACAAATTAGCCACAAGATTAGAAATTATGATTTAGGAGTCATGCAGCTGGAGGCTGCAAGATTCTGAACTTCCCCGAATTGCTCCAGGGGATCACATCACGATTGTAAAACCTAAGATCAGCGCTTGTGATATTTTGCAGACCCTGCACTCAATGGATCAGGCAGCACCACTTAGATCTATAAACGAACTCATCTAGTCTTTGTAGTCCCCACCCAGGAAATGACACAGCACAAGAGGACAGCTTCAACTCCCCATGATTTCATCTCTGACCTGACCAATCAGTGATCCCCACTTTCCGACCCCCCACCTGCCAAATTATCCTTAAAAACCCTGATCCCTGAGTTTTCAGGAGACTGATAATAAAACTCCAGCCTCCTGTACAGCTAGCTCTGTGTGAATGAAACTCTTTCTCTATTGCAATTCCCCTGCCTTGATAAATTGGCTCAGTCTAGGCAGCGAGCAAGAAGAACCCATTGGGTGATTACACCTGCACTTCACTGAATGTGAATCATGCCTCAAAAAAGTTGAGATGAACCTGGTGATTGCGTACAAAAATGCAAGCATTTTAAACATTTATTAATGACACCTACTTATTACGTTGGTGCAAAAGTAATTGCAGTTTTTGCTATAAAAAATGGCAAAAACTGGCTGGGTGCGGTGGCTCACACCTGTACTCCTAGCACTTTGGGAGGCCAAGGCAGGCAGATCATGAGGTCAGGAGATCACGACCATCCTGGCTAACACAGTGAAACCATGTCTCTACTGCAAATACAAAAAATTAGCTGGGCATAGTGGCAGGCGCCTGTAGTCCCAGCTACTTGGGAGGCTGAGGCAGGAGAATGGTGTGAACCCGGGAGGCGGAGCTTGCAGTGAGCCGAGATTGCGCCACTGCACTCCAGCCTGGGCAATAGAGTGAGACACCGTCTCAAAAAAAAAAAAAAAAGGCAAAAACCACAATTACTTCTGCACCAACTTAGTATTAGTCAATAATAAAAGGCTAAAGTTTCTCAAAGCACCAATTTTGTGTTAATTAAGCAAAAAAAATTTGTTATAGTATCCTCCTTACAGTAGACTTTTTCTACTATTTCCTATGCAAATATGATAAAATGATTTTTAAAGAAATTCTAAGTATATCCCCAAGATAAAATCAAAGTAAAAAAAAAAATGTAGAAGATGAAGTTTAAACTCAAAATCCCCATAATCTACCTTTCTAGCCATCTTTGGACATTCTCTACTTTGCATTATACAGTAAACAAAATTTAATATTTGCTATCACTTTTCACCCTATCATCCCCACCCACAGCTACTGCTTATCTACATGACTTTGGATGTCTTCTTCCCTTTGCCTGAAAACATGAAATTACTTGTTTAATTGTCTCATTACCCTATTGCAATATTCGTTCCTAGAAGACAAAGTATTAGCTTGTATTCATTTTTGTACCTCCTGTGCCAATATAGTACCTAGTACATACACAAAGCCCAACTGGTGTCAATTGACTATTATTGGAATTGAAAATTACACCTAGGTCAGGAATTTCTAACATTTCCAGTTCTAGGGAAATCTCACAAGGTTAAAAATGTTTCTGGGAACTTCTAACAGGTTGTTTTTTTTTGTTTTTTTTTTGTTTTTTTGGAGGAGGGGGAAGGACTATTGCAGTAACAGCATTTTTTATAAACTAAGGCATAAAAGGAGGGAAAAATAGAAATAGAAGCCCTGTATCCCTGAAATTACTGACACAGCTTACCCTACCCTTCCTAGATGACTCAACTCTTGCCCCATAAAGTCTACTCCCCACATAGCAGTACCCTTAAAGCACTTCAATGAATTAAATGAGTTGTTTTGTGGTAAAGTGCTTAAGACAGTACAGAATCGTCACTACAAATTATTTATAAAACAAAAATCGGCCAGGCGCAGTGGCTTATACCTGTAATCCCAACACTTTGGGAGGCCGAGATGGGTGGATCACCTGAGATGAGGAGTTAGAGACCAGCCTGGCCAACATGGTGAAACCCCATCTCTACTAAAAATACAGAAAAATTAGCCAGGTGTGGTAGCAGGCACTTGTAATCCCAGCTACTTGGGAGGCTGAGGCAGGAGAATCGCTTCAACCCGGGAGGCAGAGGTTGCAGTGAGCTGAGACTGCGCCACTGCACTCTTGCCTGGGCAACAGGAACAAAACTCCGTCTCAAAAAAAAAAAAAAAATCATTTAATCCTCACAACTCTATAAGTAGATTCTAATAATACTCTCATATTATAGCTGAGGAAACTGGGGCAGATAGAAGTGAGGTGACTTGCACAAGGTCACACAGTTAGTGAGTGATAGAGTAAGGATTTGAACTCAAGCATTCTGGCACTTTTTCTTTTTTGAGACTGAGTCTCACTGTGTCGCCCAGGCTGGAATGCAGTGGCATGATCTCAGCTGACTGCAACCTTCACCTCCTAGGTTCAAGCAATTCTCCTGCCTCAGCCTCCCAAGTAGCTAGGACTACAACAACCTCGAACTCCTGGGCTCAAGCAATTCTTCCACTTCAGCCTCCCAAGTAGCTAGGACTACAAACATGCACCACCAAACACAGCTAATGTTTTGTTTTGTTTTGTTGGCAGAGATGGGAGTCTCGCTATGTTGCCCAGGCTGGTCTTGAACTTCTGGCCTCAAGCAGTCCTCCTCCTTGATCTCCCAAAGTGCTCGGATTACAGGCAAGAGCCACAGTGCCTGGCTTGAACTGCAAAATTCTTAAAAACGGGGATCATTTCTTATTCTTTATTCTAGTGTCCATGATTCCTAATCATAGTGTAGGCACATAATAAATGCTAAATAAATTTTAAAAAATAGTTTTACTTTACTTTTCAGTCTTCTGAAACCAGCAGTTCTCACCCTATCATCTAAGTATAGTTTGGCTATTTTTCCCTCAATAAATAATTGTGTACTTATCACATGTAATCATTGACCACTTTTCCGGCTAGTCACATGGCTTCACAAAATGTTTCTGCAGTTGAACATCTATCAGCTTGCCTTTCTATTTCCCCAAAGTAATTCCTAGATATTTTACTGTACAGTTTTTCTTTAATATTGTTTTGAAAAGATCTAATACTGATCCTTGAAGCAATCTTTAGAGAATTGTTCCATTTACCTGACTCTCTCCAAGAGGTGTTCCATCTACTCCTTCTCCTTGTTTCTGATATCTTAGCCAGTTTCCTATCCATCATAATACAATGTGTCCATCCTCATTCTCTCTTTCTCAAATTGTATTTAGTGAAGAACCATGTTTACCACTTTTTGAAAGCTGAAACAGATCATGTTACTGCTTCTTTTTATTTAAAACATCCCATTATGGCAGGCACAGTGGCTCATGCCTGGAATCCCAGCACTGTGGGAGGCTGAGGTGGAGGATCACTTGAGCCCAGGAGTCCAAGGCATGACTGGGCAACGTAGTGAGATCTCGTCTCTACAAATAATTTAAAAAAAAAATTAGTCAAGTGTGGTGGTGTGTGTCTGTAGTCCCAGCTACTCAGGAAGCTGAGGCAGGAGGATCACCTGAGCCCATGAGGTCGAGGCTGCAGTGAACTGTCATAGTGCCACTGCACTCCAGACTGGGTGACAGAGCAAGACCCTGTCTCAAAAATAAATAAGTACGTTGGGTGTGGTGGCTCACACCTGTAATCCCAGCACTTTAGGAGGCTGAGGTGGGTGAATAACTTGAGCTCAGGAGTTGGAGACCAGCCTGGGCAACATGGTGAAACCCCGTCTCTATGAAAAATATGGCTAATAAAAACATTAATCAGGTGTGGTGATGCACACCTGTAGTCCCAGCTACTTGAGAGGCTGAGACAAGAGGATCACTTGTACTCAGGAGGTCAAGGCTGCAGTGAGCCAAGATCGTGCCACTGCACTCCAGCCTGGGTGACAAAGTGAGACCCTATGTCATGAATAAATAAATATAAAAACATTCCATTATATTATTATGATATCTATCGGTTTGCTCAGTCATTTAATGAACATTTACTGACCACTGTGTGTCATGCACTAGACAAAGCATTAAAAAAACATTAAAGACACATGCATGTGTGTGTTCACTGCAGCACTATCCACAATAGCAAAGACATGGAATCAACCTAAATGCCCATCAATGGTAGACTGGACAAAGAAAATGTGGTACATATACACCATAGAATACTTTGCAGCCATTAAAAAGAACAAGATCATGTCCTTCACAGGAACATGGATGCAGCTGGAGGCCATTATCCTTAGCAAACTAACAAAGCAAGAGAAAACCAAATACCACATGTTTTCACTTATAAGTAGGAGCTAAATAATAACACATAGACACATAGAGGAGAACAGACACTGGGGCCTACTTAGGGTGGAGGTTGAGAGGAAAGAATCAGGAAAAATAACTAATGGATACTAGGCTTAATACCTGGGTGATGAAAAAAATCTGTAGAGCAAACCCACATGACATTGTTTACCTATATAACAAACCTATATATGTACCCCTGAACCTAAAATAATAGTTAAATAAAAGAAAATAAGAAATAAAATATACGTTCTTTGAATCAGAAGAGCTCAAAGTGAAGTAGAAGGAGGAGACATAAGTGAGAAAGCATATAGAAAAAAAAAGTTATTTATAGTGATTCAGGGCTTGGAATTTTAAGTCACACGGATCTGGACCCAAATCTTCACTTAAAGAGTTGTATAATGTAGAAGTCAAGGTTTCCTCATTTCTGAAATGGGGATAATAACCATTTCATCTCTTCCTTTTTACAAGGGGACAAGATAGAGTGCTTAGCTTGGCAATACATGGGAATACATTACAGGCAATCTGTAAATGATGTATAATATAGACAATAAGAGAACATCTATCCTAGGTAAAGCCTGCTTCCTGGAGGAGCTAACTCTTGAACTGAGTCCTAATCAATGACTAGGAAGTAGAAAGAATCCAGATAGAACTTTAGAGAAAGATTAAGTTTCCATACTAACACTAAAGACTCTCCATAATCTGATCTCCACCTACTCAGGTTACTACTCAGCTACCTCTTCTCTCTTGAATCTCCTAAAGAAAACTTTCCTTTTGTCCAGGCTGGTTTACTCACTAACCTCAGAATATGCTCTGCTTATTTTCTTCTCTCCATTATTGCTTAGGCCATACTCATCCCTGACTCTGGCCCTAGCCTAAGGCCTGTCCATTCCAGAAGACCCACAAGTTCCACCTTCTTTTAACTGACCATTTTAATGGTTCTCAGCAGTGTCTGCATTCTTGAACTTTCCCAACACAGGGTCAGATTACCATGCTCCTTTCTGCACTTCCTTTGCCCTCCCACTAACTACCTGCTCATCATTTTCCTTAACTATCTGCACCTTCGCAGTGAGATTTAATTTTTCATATGTGAACATCATATCTCTATTGGATTGTAAACTCCATGAAGGCGAGACTTTGTGTAAGCAAGAGAAAATAGGGCAAGGATACAGCATTTAGTCTCACATCTATTTGATACGTGAAGAAAGGAATAGATCAGAAAACTGCTAGCAATAGTTTCAGTTAGCATGAAACCCAAAGCCTATGACAGGTCTACAAGGGCTTAAATGATAGAACTTAATGGGGCATCTTGATTTTAGGTACTTACCTTGATATGCCCTCAGCTCTATCAAGAGCAAGCAATAAAAACTTTCCACTGTAGGTTGTGTTAGTCATTTAAGATGCCTCAAATGCTTCTGGGAATAAAGCATGATATAATAAAATAAAGGTCAGGGAAAAGTTGGCAGTCAACTTCTTAAACATGGCTACTGCAGTGGAAAGTAGTATATGGTATAGCAGAATTAACACAACTCGGTTAAAATCCTTTGAAATTTACTGGCATTAGAAACTGGGCAAGTCCTTAACCTCTCTAAGGCAATTTCCCAATCTAATAATGTGGATTAAATATTTATTACTCAGGGTTGCTGTGAAGATTAAATGAGTATGTATGTATAGTATATATACAGTATATATATGTATGTATAGTATATATATACAGTATATATGTATGTATAGTATATATACAGTATATATAATATATGTATATATAGTAACTAGTACACTACCAGAAAGACAATACCTCCTTTAGTATTCATTATTAAAACACTGCCATCAACCCATCATCTTTTCTAAGGCCTTTAAAGAAAGTAAGAAAATAAATATTCTCTTCCCTCTTTAAAGATGGCATATCAGGAGTAACTTGCTGAAACCCATTGAGGACTCGGACCTAAAAACAAGATTCCTAATCATAGTACTCAATGTACAGTAAGGTTGTCTTTATGGCCAATCTCTTACCTGTTGCAGTGCAAAAAAACATATTAAAGAGTCTTGTCACACTTTTTAGAGTAACTGAGTTTTGAGACTCATTAAGAGACTTTCAATTTGATAAAGAAAAAGTGAGAGCCTTAGACACTATAATCAAGCTGGACTCCTATAGAAAAAAACAACATTCCACTGAATATAAAAGGTAAACTGTTCCACCCTTGAAGACATTTGAGATTGTAGCTACTGCCTTTGAAATTCTTCAGCTCATACTATTAGTCTAAAATGGCAGGAAATAACAAAAACAAAACAGTCCCAAATGGTAGGAATCATAACATGTGGAATGAGCCAAAGAATGATGAACTCTTAGAGATGGAAGAGACCTCTGAAATCATCTAGCCCAAGTCCCTCCTTACAGTTGAGAAAGCAGACAACAGGAGAGATTCCATGCTATTAGGTTGGGGCAAAAGTAATTGCGGTTCTGCCATTGAAAGTAGTGGTACTTATGGCTGGGCGGGGTGGCTCACGCCTGTAATGCCAAAACTTTGGGAGGCCAAGGTGGGTGGATCACTTGAGGTCAGGAGTTTAAGACCAGCCTGGTCAACATGGTGAAACCCTGTCTGTACTAAAAATACAAAAATTACCCGGGCATGGTGGCAAATGCCTGTAATCCCAGCTACATGGGAGGCTGAGGCAGGAGAATTGCTTGAACCTGGGAGGCAGAGGTTGCAGTGAGACAAGATCGTGCCACTGCACTCCACCCTGGTGACAGAGCGAGACGCGTCTCCAAAAAAAAAAAGAAGAACAAAAGAAAGTAATTGTACTTTTGCACCAACCTAATACATGTCAAGCTTCTTTTGCCTCTTCACTCTGTTGTCATAATTTCCCCAAGATTTCATTACTTCCCTTGCAGTAAGCAGATCAGTCAGGAACAGGTTCAACTGCCTTATAATATGGGCCCAAACACTGGAAATATCCACAATTCTTGTCCCTGACAGAACACAAAGGGGCAATGGTACACATGTTCTTGGATCTGATTAAACATCAGGTTCCTGAGTACACAGCTATACAAAGACAAAGAGTGGGCAATGCTGTCTACGAAAGAAATGCATACTTAGAATTAGAGGATTTTCTTATTTCTTCTATAGATAGAAAGATCCTTATAGAACTACCAAAATTATGTGGAAGTTTCTAGAGGTGATTAGTTTCTAGTGGTATTTTGTTTCTAGTGGTATTTTGTTTCTAGTGGTATTTTGAGACACAGTCTCCTCCCTATATATCTTTGTGATGATACCATGAAGAAAAGCTGAATTAGACCCTGAGAAGAAGAGTATCACATACTAGGAAACCAGTTCTGGTAAGTAATTGACATGAACTTGAAACCTTTCCTTGTTAACTGAACCAACCAAATTTCAAATGACTGTTTTCACCCAAGTTCATTCCTAAACTTGAGGCTTTACTCTCCCAGTAAGTTCACTGACTTATATAATTAATACATGGAAATGCTTATGAAAATTTAGGAAGCCACTGAGTGAATAAATACATTCATTTGTAATAAATATGTGATACAGAAATCAAACCATTTTTGGGTGAAATATATTAGCTAGATATAATTATTCCCTTTAATTAGTCCTTGAAGCTTGTCCTAATGCCAATGTTTTGGGAAAATACTAACACTAAGAAATTTATGACTGCAAATGCCAAAAAAGATGAAGTGATATTATATTGAATTTTTAAAAGATTTCATGTTTAGAACAAGAGATAATATCAGGGTCCTGCTCTGCTCTAGACAGGAGATCTGAAAATACTTTGGATGCCAGAGCAAAAGGACTATGTCAAAGTACATTAAATTCTTAAGCAAAAGGCAAGAATCAAATCTCAAACATCTCAAGGGTAGTAAAATAACTGAAGATATTTAGGATAAAGAAGAAAGAGGTAAAACAGGAGCAGAACAACTAGAGCCTTTAAATAAATACTTGCACAGCAATCAGAAAAGGAACTAGCATTGTTTTAATTGGTCCTAAGAGAACAAGTTACCAATGGATGAAAAGTACAAAAAAACAGACTTTGATTTAAAAGTAACTTTCTATGTTAGCCTCAAAAGTCAATAAATATTAACAGTGAGTGAAGGATAAATTTATATAAAATAGCAAAAAAAATGAATCCAAGAAACTTGGGCATACCAAATGAGCCTTTGACAAAAGTTTAGGCGCACATATGGAGCATGACACTAATCCATTAAGATTAGTGATAGGTCAGGCATGGTGGCTCATGACTGTAATCCCAGCACTTTGGAAGGCCAAGGCAGGAGGACTGCCTGAGTCCAGGAGTTCAAGACCAGCCTAGGCAACAAAGTGAGACCTCGTCCCTAAAAAAATATATATATTAATAATGATATTAGTGATGAGTTATATTCCATTAAGTAAAACCAACTTCCAATTTTTAATAATAGAAAGGAAGGCAGGGCACAGTGGCTCACACCTGTAATCCCAGAACTTTGGGAGGCACAGGTGGGTGGATCATCTAAACTCAGGAGTTTAAATGAGACCAGCCTGGGCAACGTAGTGAAACATCGTCTCTACCAAAAATACAAAAAAATTAGCTGGGCGTGGCAATGCACACCCATGGTATCCGTTACTCAGGAGGCTGAGGTGGGAGGATTGCTTGAGCCTAAGAGGGAGAGGCTGCAGTGGGCTGAGATCGTGCCGCTGCACTCTAGCCTGGGCAACAGAGTGAGACCCTGTCTCAAAAAAAAAAAAAAAAAAAAGAGAAAGAAATGAAAAGGAGACACAAAGTATGGATAATTCTGAAAGTTATATTTTATAAAGAATAATCTATCCATGATGATTAAGCTACTGCAGAACTGCAGATGAGAAAAGGTGATGGACTGTCCTAGGTAGTGGCAAGGGAAACAGGAGTGAAAGAATTTCAGGAACATTTCAGAGATGGAGCTCAGAGTACTTGATTTATTAGAGACTCTTGGAATACAGTATTAGTAGGATTTACTGTGTCAGTTTAGCTATTTATCCATTAACAATAACAATAGTAGGAAACATATACTGCTTACCATAGGTCAAGCAATGTTGTAAACATTTTACATGGATTAACTCACTTCATTCTCACAACACTATGAAGTATATTTATAACCATCCCCATTTTAGAGATGATAAACTAAGGCTTACATCAGTTAAGTTAGCCAATAAGTATCAAAGAATCAGTAAGAGGTCAGATACAAGATTTGGACCCAGATACTGTAATTCCAAAGCTAAAGAGCTCTTAATTGATCAACTAAATAGCTGTAAAGGAAAGTAAACAAAGTCGAAAGAAGGCAGAATGTAGTAATGTCAAGAGCCCGGTTTAATGAAGAGCCTCAGTGGGGAAGAGGATAGCAGTTTGGCTGCTCAAAATCACATGAGGCGTTCATAAAAAAAAAATAAATAAATAAAATAAATCCGTTTGAATCCAAATCCCTGCAGATGGGAGATAAGATTTAACTTTTTCTTTTCTTTTTTTTAAAGCCCTGGGTAATTTTGTGGCGGAACCAAGTTTGGGAACCTGTGTAATAAAAGATTTCTAAGGGCTCTTCCTGCTTTAACATTCTAGTTGACATTGTAAATGAATTTCCCAGAAATCAAAGGAGCGAGGGAGGGATCCTAGCAGCAGGAAAACGGCTATGCATTCAGAGACCACACCGTTTATGCTCCCATTTTACTAAACGGTCCCTCATAGGGGAAGGGATAGAACCGACAACGGAAAGAAGGATGTGGAGTCCACGATAAGCAGGCTAAAAAAGCAGGCTTTTAAAAAGGCTTTTCTAGCACGATTTGCACAAAGAACCCCTTCTTGACTATATATATCTGTGGTCATCCGACTGGATTTTGAGGTGGATTCCTCAGACCCGTATCTGGCTAATGATGGATTTCAATATATTTTCTCTAAGCACCCCAAAGCGTTGCACGAAACCTCTAGGTTGGGGCCTGTCCGCCCCGAGGCCAGGTGAATCCGGCTCAGCAGCAGAGATGTCTGCAATTACACCCTCTAATCCCCTACTATCAGATATGACCCGTTCCGCACATACCTGAGGGCCCTCTGGTAAGATTGATCTCTTCCTCAGTGACCAAATAATCCACTCTTCCGTTCATGTTTTAGAGCTCGTCTGGCTTCCTACTTGGGTCAGCTGGAGTGCAGCACAGGTGAAGGTGAATCAATCTCGGCGCTGCGCCTACAGCACAGCGCTTTCGGTTTCAGCAGCCTCGAGACCCGGAAAAGGAAGCCCGAAGGACTCGGAGCACTGGGAATGCTGGGAATCGTGGTTCCTATCACCAACGGATTGCAGTTTCTCACGGGTTCCCAAAGCCAAGCATGAGGTGAGCAAGGGACAAGTTACCATTCTAATTTGCCATTGGAAGCAAGTGGGAAGGGGGTGGCTAGTAAAAGTAAGGGACCTAAATAAATTAATATTGTCGAGAAAAAAAATTTAAAAAAAATCTCCTGCCATCCTAGAAAATCTCCACAAATGTAGAAGAGAAAAAAAAGTTGTATTATTCTGTAAGCATCGAACCAGACCGGAATGGGTGTTACAGGCAATCCACTAATGAGATTGCAAAGAGAGACAAAAATCTCACCTTTTATGTAGCCAAAGCACACGCATGTTCTCATGTAAGACGAGTTAACATGGTTTGGTATTCAGTTTTTGGTAGTTCACCGTTGGAGTGGCCGCCTGTGTTGGTTAATTGCCTTTATCCAAAGGAAAAATAAAACGTTATCTCTGTGACAAACAGGTACTTACGGCTTGGAGCAAGGCGCTTCGGGTAACTCCCGCGAGCCTGGAACCTAGGGACACTGTCTACCTTGATACTTAAATTTCAAGGAGTTGGCTCCTGGGACCTGAAGAAAACGATTCCTGGGTTTTATCTGACAAGAGGCTTATTTAGCTTTTAAAAAGATACACACACACACACACACACACACACACACACGGATTACAATTACAATTTGCTCAAGAAAATGTTTTAAGAAAGGGGGGTGGGGGAATGTCTCATTCTTTTGGCAACTGGGAAAATTCAATCTTTTTAATGTTTTAACTCTTACAATAAGGTTAATGCACGACTTAGGTATAACTTTAGGCCAGTCTTCCTGACTTTTGGAATGAGACATTCCAAACTGAACTTGAATGAAACTTCAGGGGTCAAAAACACAAAAGCCTAAAGAGCCAGGAAGGTGACAACCTTGTGAAGCAACCTGGAGTTAGACCACAGGGATTGGTGGGGATCTTAGAGGACTAGAAAGTGCAAGACCAATGTAAAGACATTTAAATTTAGAGTAAAAAACCAAAGCAGCAGCTACTATGTTTACCAAACAGAAGGAGATAGGGGCAGATTCCGCAGGAAGGCCTCTTATTTGCTCACTCTGAGAGAAATTAAGATGGAATAGTGGAGGCTGAGCACAGTGGCTCACGCCTGTAATCCCAGCACTTTGGGAGGCCGAGGCGGGTGGATCACCTGAGGTCAGAAGTTCAAGACCAGCCTGGTCAACATGGTGAAACCCTGTCTCTACTAAATATACAAAAAATTAGCTGGGTGTGGTGGCAGGTACCTATAATCCCAGCTACTCGGGGGGCTGAGGCAGAAGAATCGCTTGAACCCAGGAGGCAGAGGTTGCAGTGAGCCGAGATTGCGCCATTGCACTCCAGCCTGGGCAACAAGAGTGAAACTTTGTCTCAAAAAAAAAAAGATGGGATAGTGGAAATAACACAGATTATGACTTACAACTTGGGCTCAAGTTTCCATGCCATTCCCTTAAACTTGTCTGTCATTGAGCAAGGAATCCAACATCTCTGAACTCTGTTTCCCCATCCTAAAACGGGATTGATAGTAGCTCTTCATATGTTGGTTGGATTAGTGAATAAAATGATCGTTATAAAAGGCAGAGAATGATAAATGAAAAAAAGTATAATATAAATAAATGACATTGGCGGCTGGGCGGGGTGGCTCACACCTGTAATCCCAGCACTTTGGGAGGCCAAGGTGGGCGGATCACTTGAGGTCAGGAGTTCAAGAGCAGCCTGACCAACATGGTGAAACCCCATCTCTACTAAAAATACAAAAAAATTAGCTGGGTGTGGTGGCGCGGGCCTGTAGTCCCAGCTACATGGGAGGCTGAGGCAGGAGAATCGCTTGAACCCAGGAGGCGGAGGTTGCAGTGAGTGGAGATTGTGCCACTGCACTCTAGGCTGGGTGATGGAGCAAGACTCCATCTCAAAAAATAAATAGATAAAATAAAATAAATGACATTGGAATGTCAAGAGAGAAAAGATCAAATAGAAATGGGGGGAAGATCAAGAAGTCATCAATGAGGAGATTTGTAAGGAAAAAAACACAAGGTTTCTTTTAGACCACTGTGGGGATGGTGGTGGGGGCATCACCTCTCAGTACCTGGGAAAATTGTCCTTTTCATCTGAGCACACAGCTTCAAAAGAAATACATAGGGCAGTGAAAGAAAAAAGTATCCTAAACAAGTTGAGGAAATGCTGGTAATAAGTAGAGTGAGAGATGGGATATGTAAATTGCCTTTATTCCCTAATAGAAGTATAGGAATAATGGTGTCAGAGGCTTTTGAACTGGAGCGACTCCATCTTGAATAGGGGCTGGGTAAAATAAGGCTGAGACCTACTGGGCTGCATCCTCAGGAAGTTAGGCATTCTAAGTCACAGGATGAGATAGGTCAGCACAAGGTACAGGTCACAAAGACCTTGCTGATAAAAGAATGTGGTAAAGAAGCCAGCCAAAACCCACCAAAACCAAGATGGCGATTAAAGTGACCTCTGGTCATCCTCACTGCTCATCAAATGCTAATTATAATGCATTAGCATGCTAAAAGACACTCCTACCAGTGCCATGACAGTTTACAAATGCCATGGCAACATCAGGAAGTTACCCTATATGGTCTGAAAAGGGGAGGAACCCTCAGTTCCAGGAATAGCCCACCCATTTCCCCTAAAACTCATGAATAATCCACCCCTTGTTTAGCATATAATCAAGAAATAACCATAAAAATAGCCAACCAGCAGCCCTCAGGGCTGCTCTGCCTATGGAACAGCCATTCTTTATTCCTTTACTTTCTTCATAAACTTGCTTTCACTTTACTCTATGGACTTGCCCCAAATTCTTTCTTGCACAAGGTTCAAGAACCCTCTGTTGGGGTCTGGATCAGGACCCCTTTCCAGTAACAATGGAAGAACAAGGAAGCTAGTTGGGCGTGGTGATATGCCTGTAGTCCCAGTTACTCTAGAGGCTGAGGCGGGAGGATCATTTGAGCTCAGGGGTTCGAGGCTGCAGTGAGGTGTGATTGAAGCACTGCACTCTAGCCTGGGTAACAGAGCAAGACTCCATCTCTATTAAAAAATAATAAAAGTAAATAAATTTAAAAAAAACAAACAATGAGGGAGCTTTAATATGTAGGAAAGCAAATGACAGAGAAAACGAGATTCTACTCAGAGGAAACAATTGAGAAAAATTATGGAATCAGGCCGGGTGCAGTGGCTCACCCCTGGAGTGTAGCGTTTACTTCATGGTCCAAGATGCTTAAGATGGATTTTGGAACTTCAACCATCATATCTACATTCCAGGAAGGTAATGAAGGAAGGGCAAAGAAGACCTCCTGGAAATGTCATAGACTTCTTGTAATCTCAGGGATAGAAATGTGCCAACCATAAAAATCAAGGTTATTATTATTAACTGAAAATGGGAGAATGGATATTGGGAGGCCATTGGCAGTCTCTGACACAAGAAGTGACACTTTCTGTCTGAACTAACCTTTCTGTTTATGACCTTGAGTTATGTAAAAAATGTAGAATGTAGTGGAAACTTCAATCTACCATTTACAAAATTAGTGGAAACCTTGCCTCACCTTAATCACACCTTGCTCTATTTTTGCACATTTCCTGTCATATATTCACTTTGTCTTTCTAATCTCTCTTGTCTCCTTCAGTCCCCTCCTACTTCAGTATTTTAGTCTATCAGCCTCTTTGATGACCAACTCATGAATATGTTTGTATTTGGGACTTACCTACCTCTCCTTTGACATAGCATTTGTTCCAACTTTTTGCCCTTACCTATTTAGTTTCAAATTCCTGCATATTTTATTTTTTCTATGCTTCCTTAGGTGATGAAACTCTTTTCTGATTGACACACTTTTTTCTTTGTTGTATTATTATTACATTTAATCAGACGATATTCGTTTGTTAATGTTACTATAACTAATACTACAGATTGTGTAATTTGAACAATGAAAATTTATTTTTTCACAGCTGTGGAGTCTGGAAGTCCAAGATCAGGGTGCGGGTAGAGTTGGTTTCCTCAGAGGCTTCTCTCCTTGGCTTGCAGATGGCCATATCTTCTACCTCTGTCTTCACATGGTCTTTCCTCTGTGTGCACACATGTCTGTTTCCAACTTTCCTCTTCTTATAAGGACATCATTCATATTAGATTAGGGCCCACCCTAAGGACCACATTTTAACTTACTTACCTCTTTAAAGACCTTTTCTCCAAATATGGTTACATTCTGAGGTACTTCAGCAGATGAATTTTGCAGGCATACAACACAGCCCATAACACAGATTACAGTGAAGTCACTGCCTTTAGCATTGCAAATCTCTGCTCTGGCCTATTACATGTTGATTTTAAAGTTTAGACCTGATAGCAGTATTATTGCTTTAATTTTCAAGTGCTCGCTGCAAGTTGCACTGCTGACCCCAGCTATTGATGACAGCAGATATCCACAAGGCATTTATAATTGTTTTATCTTCTATTGTCCTTTTTGATTGGTACTCTTTATTCTTCTGTATATATATGCTATCTTTATAAGAAGTCTAATTCAGACCCCTGGCTCTAATGCCATTAATATGCCAGCTGTCATGTCTCTTCACTGAGCTTCAGTCTTGTGTAACCCAGTTGCCTACCTGACATCTCAAAATTTAGATGCCTAGCAGGCATCTTAAATTATGATAAAATGAGAATTTCTAACCCTTATACCCCTAAACTGATACCTCTCTTAGCTGTTCCCCTTTCTTGAGTAACTCAGTTTACTCAGTTCATATGAATATCTTAAGAACAGCTTTTGATTCCATTCTTTCCCTTGCATTCTACATTCAACCCATCAAAAGTATAGTTGTTGCTATGTATGAAATACAGTCTATCTGACCATCTCTGATACTACCAGCTTATTACAAACCACCAGTATGTACTGCCTCTACTTCTACTGTTCTTCCTGAAAGTTTTTTCTGCTGCTCACTCGATATCTCCCATCTATTCTTCCCTCAGCTGGAGCAATCTTACAAAAATGTAAATCAGATCATGTCATGCCCCAATCTAAATATTTCAGTCATTTCCATCTCAGGTAGAAAAAAATCGATATCCTTAACATTGCCTCTAAGACCAGATAATCTGGCTTTTGTCAAGCTCTCTAACTCGTCTACTACCACAACCCCCTTCCCTCATTCAGTACATCTACACTGAACTTTTTTCTGTTTCTCAAACAAATACATTTGGTTTAGTTTAGATCTTTGCATTTGCTGTGCCATCTGCCCCACTGCTTCTTGTTCACTGCTTTATCTCCAGTACCTATAACAGTTGCCAACACAAACTTGGCTTTCTTTTTGTTTATTTTTTTGAATTATTTTTTGTAGCAATAGGGTCTTGCTGTGTTGCCCAGGCTGATCTAAAACTCCTGGCCTCAGGCAATCCTCCTGCCTCAGTCCCTGCAAAGGGTTGGGATTATGGGTATAAGCCATCGTGTCTGGCCTTATAATAGGCTTTCAATGAATGAATGAATTTTAGTGATGATGAAACTTAAACTCAGTCACTTGCTAAAGATCACACTGCAGTTGTCATTTGCTGTCTCATCACCTGCTGCAGTCAATAGTGTACTAGTTCTACTGCCTGAATTCCTCTCAGCTGTTCTCACTGACATTGCTGATGCGCTCAAAATGAGTCACATACACCAGTGGAACAGAAGAGAAAACCCAGAAATAAACGCATACATCTACAATGGACTAATTTTTTGACAAAAGTGCCAAGAACATACATTGGAGAAAAGACAGTCTCATCAATAAATGGTGCTAGGAAAACTGGACGTCCATATGCAGAAGAATGAAACTAGACCCCCTGTCTTACAACATACATAAAAATTTAAAAAATGGATTAAAGACATATCTAGGACCTCAAACTATGAAACTACTACAAGAAAATATTGGAGGAAACTTTACAGGACACTGCTCTGGGCAAAAACTTCTTGAGTCATACCCCGAAAGCACAGGCAATCAAAGCAAAAATGGACAAATGGGATCACATCAAGTTAAAAACCTTCTGCAAAGCAAAGGAAACTATCAACAAAATGAAGAGACAACCCACAGAATGGAAGAAAATATTTTCAAACCACTCATATGACAAGGGATTAATAACCAGAATATGTAAGGAGCTCTAACAACTTTATAGTGAAAAAATCTAATATTTCTATTTAAAAAACGGACAAAATATCTGAATAGACCTTTCTCAAAAGAAGACATACTAATGGCAAACAGGTATATGAAAAGATGCTCAACATCATCAATCATCAGCAAATGGAAACTATAATAAGATATCTTTTTACCCCAGTTAAAATGGCTTTTATCTGAAAGACAGGCAATAACAAATCCTGGCGAGGATGTGGGGGAAAGGGAACCCTTGTAACTGTTGGTGGGAATGTAAATTAGTACAACCACTATGGAGAAGAGTTTGGAGGTTCTTCAACAAACTGAAGGTAGAGTTACCATAAAATCCACTAATCCCACTGGTAGGTGTTTAGCCAAAAGAAATGAAATCAGTATGTCAGAGATGTCTGCACTCCTGTGTTTATTGCAGCACTATTCATAATAGCCAAGATTTGGAAGGAACCTAGTGTCCATCAGCAGATGAATGGATAAGGAAAATAGTACTCCATTGTGTATATGTATTACACAACACCGGTCTCTATGGAACTTTTATGGTGTGCTACATTGTCTACGTGCATACCTATACAATGTATGTGTATATGCATTACAGTGCTCAATTTTGTGTATATATATATACATATACATACACATATACAGTGTACACATGTAAGTATATGCCCACATATACATATACATCATATATGTCCACATATATGTAATACATTGTATGTTCACATATATGTAATACATATATGATGTGTATGTATGTATACATATATGTATACAATGTACATATACAGTGTATACAGTGTACACATATGTATAGAATATACATATATGTAATACATATACAATTACATATATGTAATATACATTGTATATGTATTACATATATGTGGACATACAATGGAGGTCATTATGTGTGACCTCCATGTTGCACTAAGCAACAAAGTTTGAGATGACAAAAGCTACTTATAAATTAGAGCTTCTTCTTAAGAGAAAACACCCCTGAGAGCTGGCACAGTCAGACAAGGAGAGTCCTGCTTGTCACTTTGCATCTCAAGTTCCCAGCCCTTTGGCTGGCTGCCAGACATGACTTGACAATCATGTTCCCCAAGTGGCAGAGACCAGAGAGAGAGAACTTCTCACTTGGTTACAAAGCCAAGCTCTCAAGACATAAAACAAGATGAAATGAGAATATTCATATTATTTTCCCCCTTATAACAAACTACCTCAAAAGACAAAAGGAAAGCAAAGATTAACTCTGGGGGGAGAAGATCAAATAGAAAACAAGACTACTCACAAACACCAAAGTCACTTTGCCCCCAAAACTAGTTCACATAAATATTTTCTCCTGCCAGTCTAAATTTAGAGAGGAAAAGAGGAAGAAAAGAGTCTTACCACTCTCACCTTGCCCACAGGCAGAGATCCAGCAGACTGACAGTATTAAGAATTCTTACCTTTGCTGGCCTTTTGTCAGAGGGCCAGGATTTCAGGTGCAGCAGTTTTGAGCAAGCAGTGTTCCAGCCAGTGAAGGATGCCCCACGTTGGGCACCAAAATTTGTAGGGAATGTTACGGATCACCTCCACCCATCTCTGACTGGGTCTAGGAATGATATTGATGCAAGACAGATTAAGAGGAGAAAAGGATACAAGTTTTATTACTTTTTACATGTACAGGGGGATCCTCACAAGAGAGTGAAGATCTGAAGAAATGGCCAAAGCAGAAAGCTTTTATATTTTTTTAGACGAAGAACAATATGTCTATGAAGAAATGACAGGACAAAAGGATCTAGGCTAAGGGCAGTAATTCCAGGAAGGTCACTAGGAGATATACAGGGGAGGGGTAAACCTAGTAGAAGGTTAAGTGTTACTAAGTTTATTTGTACAGGTCCATTGCAGCACCATTTCCAGTCCCTGGTAATAGGATTATTGTCTTGTCCTAGTACAGGAAAACCATCTTTCTCTATGTGCTGAGACCAGCTCAGTCGTGGAGACCTTAACCCAGTGGTGCTAGAGGAATTAAAGACACACACACAAATACAGCATGTGGAGTGGGAAATTTCACAGCCTTCAGAGCTGAGAGCCCCAAGCAGTTTGACCCACATATTTATTGACAGCAAGCCAGTGATAAGCATTATTTCTATATATTATAGATTAACTAAAAGTATTCCTTACAGGAAACAAAGGGATGGGCTCTGGGTAGTTATCTGCAGCAGCAACATGTCCTTAAGGCACAGATTGCTCATGCCGTTGTTTGTGGTTTAGGAACGCCTTTAAGCGGTTTTCCACCCTGGGTGGGCCAGGTGTTCCTTGCCCTCATCCGGTAAATCCACGACCTTCAGTGTGGGTGTCATGGCCATCACGAACATGTCACAGTGCTGCAGAGATTTTACTTATGGCCAGTTTTGGGGCCAGTTTATGGCCAGATTTGGGGGCCTGTTCCCAACATCTATGGAACTTTTTTTTTCTCTTTTCGACAGAGTTTCACTCTGTTACTCAGGCTGGAGTGCAGTGGTGTGATCTCAGCTCACTGCAACCTCCACCTCCCAGGCTCAAGCAATTCTCATGCCTCTGCCTTCTGAGTAGCTGAGATGATAGGCATGTGCCACCACATCTGGCTAAATTTTTTTTTTTTTTTGAGACAGAGTCTTACTCTGTCACCCAGGCTGGAGTGCAGTGGTGCAATTTTGGCTTACTGCAACCTCTACCTTCCAGGCTCAAGCAGTTCTCCAATTCTCCTGCCTCAGCCTCCCGAGTAGCTGGGATTACAGACATGCACCACCATGCCTGTATATTTTTTATATTTTATATAAAATATTAATTGTATTTTTATATACATTCATATGTATGTTTTATATAAAATATTATATTGTGTATTATATATATAAATATGAAAAATAATTTTTATATTTTTAGTACAGATGGGGTTTCACCATGTTGGCCATGCTGGTCTCGAACTCCTGACCTCAAGTGATCCACCTACCTCGGCCTCCCAAAGGAATTCTTGTATTTTTAGTAGAGATGGGGTTTTGCCGTGTTGGCCAGGCTGGTCTTGACCTCCTGGTCTATATGGAAATTTTATGGTTTGCTACATGTGGAAAACAGCAGGTTAAATGGCTGTTACTGCAAATGCAGTTTTTGAAGTGCTTTCAGCTTGAAATAATCAATATGCCAATTTGGCATATTTTGGGGTGGCATATCCTTAACTCCTTCACATAACAACCTGGACCCACAGCAAGGTCATTTCTTGTTTTGGGCCCTACTCAAAGATGATCACTTCATTATTGTCTAGTATATGGGCCAGAGTAGTATTCATAGGTGTGAAATGTTTGCTTCAACAACCCATGGAGGCATATAGCAAGCACCACCTTTTTCTTTGCGCTAGGGAATGCAAAACGCAGCAATTTGCCTTTACTTTGAGGGTATATCCCACCATGGTTTTAACCACTATACCCTTAAATACTCCAATAAAGTATCATGTCCCCAAATCTTTCCTACCCCTGGAATGCATATCTCTTAATAAGACCTCCAGTGAACCAACAATGCAGCCCCATCAGCATGATACTCAATGAAGTGAATCCATATAAGGTTTTCTGTATGTTCAAACAGTCTAGATCTCCTCAGATTATATTATGCCAGAGGCAGGTGAAATAACATAGCCCTGGAGGCAAGTCGATAAATAAATATCTGTGTCTATGCTATATGAGTGCAGATTTTTTTCTGATGGCTCTTTTATTATCGGAATAGAAAATAACGCATTTTCAGTTCATTGGTTGCATCCTATGCACCCGAGACTGTATTAATCTGATCCAGCATGTTAACTTCTCTGGTGAAGAGGCTAAAATGAGAGCACATAACATATGCTTTACTATGAAGTTGTATTATCAGGATTAGGCTAGCCTCAGAATATGAATTTGGAATCTTGTTTCTTTTTTTTTTTTTTAGTTTTAATTTTAGGTTTGGGGGTACATGTGTACGTTTGTTACACAGATACATGTGTCACGGGGGTTTGTTGTACATATTATTACATCACTCAGGTATTAAGCCCAGGACCCAATAGTTATCTTTTCTGCTCCTCTCTCTCCCAGCCTCCCCCATCAAGTATTCCCCAGTGTCTGTTGTTTCCTTCTTTGTGTTCATAAGTTCTTATCATTTAGCTTCCACTTATAAGTGAAAACACGTGGTATTTGGTTTTCTGTTCCCGCGTTGGTTTGCAAAGGATGATAGCCTCCAGCTCCATCTATGTTCCCACAAAAGACATGATCTCATTCTTTTTTTCTGGCACATAATATTCCATGGGGTATATGTGCCACATTTTATTTATTCAGTCTGTCATTAATGGGCATTTATCTTGATTCTGTGTCTTTGCTATTGTGAACAGTGCTGCAATGAACATTCACGTGCATGTGTCTTTATGGTAGAATGCTTTATATTCCTCTGGATATATACTCAGTAATGGGACTGATGAGTTGAATGGTGGTTCTGCTTTTAGCTCTTTGAGGAACTGCCATACTGTTTACCACAATAGTTGAACTAATTCACACTCCCACCAACAGTGTATAAGGGTCACGTTTTCTCTGCAACCTCACCAGCGTCTGTTACTTTTTGATTTTTTTTCCTGAAAGTTTTATTTAATTTTTCTAATTTTTATTTTACTTTCAGTTCTGGGATATATGTGCAGAATGTGCAGGTTTTTTACATAGGTATACATGTGCCATGGTGGTTTTCTGCTCCTATTAACCAATCATCTAGATTTTAAGGCCAGCATGCATTAGGTATTTGTCCTAATGCCCTCCCTCCCCTTACCCGCAACCACCCAACAGGCCCCAGTGTGTGATGTTCCCCTCCCTGTGTTCTCATTGTTCAACTCCCACTTATGAGTGAGAACATGCGGTGTTTGGTTTTCTGTTCTTGTGCTAGTTTGCTGAGGATGATGGTTTCCAGCTTCATCCATGTTCCTGCAAAGAATATGAACTCATTCTTTCTTATGGCTGCATAGTATTCCATGGTGTATATGTGCCACATTTTCTGTATCCAGTCTATCATTGATGGGCATTTGGGTTGATTTCAAGTCTTTGCTATTGTGAATAGTGCTGCAGTAAACATATGTGTGCATGTGTCTTTATAGTAGAATGATTTATAATCCTTTGGATATATACCCAGTAATGGGATTGCTGTATCAAATGGTATTTCTGCTTCTAGATCCTTGAGGAATTGCCACACTGTTTTCCACAATGGTTGAACTAATTTATACTCCTACCAACAGTGTAAAAGCAATCATATTTCTCCACATCCTCTCCAGCATCTATTGTTTCCTGATTTTTTAATGATCGCCATTCTAACTGGTGTGAGGTGGTATTGATTTTTTTGTGGTTTTGATTTTCATTTCTCTAATGACCAGTGATGTTGAGCCTTTTTTCATGTTTGTTGGCCTCATAAATGTCTTCTTTTGACAAGTGTCTGTTTATATCCTTCACCCACATTTTGATGGGGTTATTTTTTTCTTAGAAATGTCTTTAAGTTCCTTGTAGATTCTGGATATGAGGCCTTTTTCAGATGGATAGATTGCAAAAATTTTCTCCCATTCTTCAGGTTGCTTGTTCACTCTGATGATATTTTCTTTCACTGAGCAGAAGCTCTTTAGTTTGATTAGATCCCATTTTTCAATTTTGCCTTTTGTTGCAATTTCTTTGGTGTTTTAATCATGAAGTCTTTGCCATGTCTATGTCCTGAATGGTGCTGCCTAGGTTTTCTTCTAGGGTTTTACTGGTTTTAGGTTTTACGTTTAAGTCTTTAACCCATCTTGAGTAAATTTTTGTATACAGTGTAAGGAAGGGGTCCAGTTTCAGTTTTCTGCATATGGCTAGCCAGTTTTCCCAGCACCATTTATTAAATTGGGAATCCTTCCTCATTGCTTGTTTCTGGCAGGTTGGTCTAAGATCAGATGGTTGTAGATGTGTGATATTATTTCTGAAGCCTCTGTTCTATTCCATTGGTCTATATATCTGTTTTTGTACCAGTACCATGCTGTTTTGGTTATTGTAGGCTTGTAGAATAGTTTGAACTCAGGTAGCATGATGCCTCCAGCTTTTTTTTTTTTTTTTTTTTGCTTAGGCTTCTTGGCTATATGGGCTCTTTTTTCGTTCCATATGAAATTTAAGGTAGCTTTTTCTACTTCTGTGAAGAAAGTCAATGGTAGCTTGATGGGAATAGATTGAATCTATAAATTACTTTGGGCAGCATGGCCATTTTTATGATATTGATTCTTCCTATCCATGAGCATGGAATTTTTTTCCATTTGTTTGTCTTCTCTTATTTCCTTGAGCAGTGGTTTGTAGTTCTCCTTGAAGAGGTCCTTCATGTCCCTTGTAAGTTGTATTCCCAGGTATTTTATTTTCTTTGTAGCAATTGTGAATGGGAGTTCACTCATGATTTGGCTCTCTCTGTTTGTCTATTATTGGTGTATAGGAATGCTTGTGATTTTTGCACACAGATTTTGTATCCTGAGACTTTGCTGAAGTTGCTTATCAGCTTAGGAGTTTTTGGGCTAAGACTGTGGGGTTTTCTAAATATACAATCATGTCATCTGCAAACAGAGACATCTCTTCCTATTGAATACCCTTTATTTCTTTCTTTTGCCTAATTGCCCTGGCCAGAACTTCCAATAATATCTTGAATAGGAGCGGTGATGAGGGCATCCTTGTCTTGTGCCGGTCTTCAAAGGGAATGCTTCCAGCTTTTGCCCTTTCAGTATGATATTGGCTATGGATTTGTCATAAATAGCTCTTGTTATTTTGAGATATGTTCCATCAATGCCTAGTTTACTGAATGTTTTTGAAGGTGTGTTGAATGTTATCGAAGGCCTTTTCTGCATTTATTGAGATAATCATGTGGTTTTGGTCATTGGTTCTGTTTATATGATGGATTTACGTTTATTGATTTGTGTATGTTGAACCAGCCTTGCATTCCAGGGATGAAGCTGACTTGATCGTGGTGGATAAGCTTTTTGATATGCTTCTGGATTCTGTTTGCCAGTATTTTATTGAGGATTTTTGTGTCGATGTTCATCAGGACTAGAATTTTCTTTTTTTGTTGCATCTATGCCAGGTTTTGGTATCAGGTTGATGCTGGCCTCATAAAATGAGTTAGGGAGGAGTTCCTCTTTTTTTTCTATTGTTTGGAATGGTTTCAGAAGGAATGGTACCAGCTCCTCTTTGTACCTCTGGTAAAATTCGGCTGTGAATCCATCTGGTCCTGGGCTTTTCTTGCTTGATAGGCTGTTAATTACTGCCTCAATTACAGAACTTTTTATTGGTCTATTCAGGGATTCGACTTCCTGGTTTAGTCTTGGGAGGGGATAAATTCCAGGAATTTATCCATTTTGTCTAGATTTTCTAGTGTATTTATTGATTCTTTTCTCTTTTCTTGTTTATTAGTCTGGCTAGTGTTCAAGGGCAGGAAGCATCCAGCACTGGAGAAAGGTGTAGCCCGGGAGGCTAGGCCAGTCTCTCTTTTCACATTTTCCTGCCTGTTTATATTCTAGCGATGCTGGCAACTGATTAGATTGTGCCCACCCAGATTAAGGGTGGGTGTGCCTTTCCCAACCCACTGAGTCATATGTTAATCTTATTTGGCAACACCCTCACAGACACACCCAGGATTAATACTTTGCATCCTTCAATCCAATCAAGTTGACACTCGGTATTAACGATCAGAAGACCACCCCTTGTCAACTTGAACCCATATACAACTCCTGAGATCATACATAATCTTCAAATAAAGATAATAGTAAGGTCATAATTACACCTAACATAACACAACTATTCTTCGTACAACCGGAAACGCACCAATCCCCAACCCAAATACTATTATATAAAGTTAACAATACTTAAATGCTGATATGAAGTCAATAAATCTTATGTCACAAGATAAAGGAGAAAGGAAATAAACTGAAGATGTTTTCTTAGTACAAGTGTATACATGCACAAACATGTTTTTAACAAAAGAAGGAGGAAATACTCATGACGATTACAGTCCTCATTTCTATAGCTGATCACATGGTCGTAGCTGGTATTGATGACTACCTTCTACTACTACCCATTCAGTATCCCTTTTGCCTTCAGCAAGCACCTCAGCAGGTCGTGTTTTTTTCCTAGTGGAATGACGCAAGCCTTCATTCCTGAAGAGTCTGGGCTATCTGTAGTCCTGCCTGGATTGGGCTGTTGTAGTTTCCCATTGACCTGAATCACAGGGCATGGTAATACTAAGAGATGCCCTAATGGATCTCCTGTATTCCATGCATACTCTTCCTTCCCTTCATTGTGTGTTAGTAGACTGATTTCATCTTGATAGTCCAGGTCAATCATGCCAGCTAACACAGTAATTTTCTTCTTAGCCTGTTGACTTAAAGGTAGGAGGAGCCCAAAGTGTCCAGGTGGCAATCTTAACTTCCAGTTTAATGGAATTGTTGTGTCTCCTGGTGGCAGCGTTCCTCCTTCTTGAACTGAGACCTCTAGGCCAGCAGAACGTAATGTTGTAGGAACAGGAAGCAAAAATTTTGCTGGTGGATCACTGGGGGTGATGGTGAGTGGTGCCACTTCCACTTCCACCCCTTGATTCCTGGACCAATGAATCCTGGCTATAGGGGAAACAGTACCATATATTGGATGCTGATTCAGAGCATACACGGCCTTCTGGAGAACTTTGCCCCAACCTTGCAAAGTCTTGTCACCTAGTAGGTGTTGTAATTGTGACTTCAAAAGACCATTTTACTATCAATCCAGCTGCTTCAGGATGATGGAGAACATGGTAAGACCAGTGAATTCCATGAGCATGAAACTAAGCCACCACTTCTTTAGCCATAAAGTGAGTGCCTTGGTCAGAGACAATGCTGTATGGAATACCATGATGGTGGATAAGGCATTCCATGAATCCACTGATGGTAGTCTTGGCAGAAGCATTGCATGCAGGATAGGCAAACCCATATCTGGAGAAAGTGTCTATTCTAGTGAGGACAAACCTCTGCTCTTTCCATGATGGAAGAGGTCCAATATAATTAACCTGCCACCAGGTAGCTGGCTGATCACCCCGAGGAATGGTGCCATATCGAGGGCTCAGTGTTGGTCTCTACTGGTGGCAAATTGGGCACTCAGCAGTGGCCATAGCCAAAGCAGCCTTGGTGAGTGGAAGTCCATGTTGCTGAGCCCATGCATAACCTCCTTCCCTGCCACCATGGCCACTTTGTTCATGGGCTTATTGGGCAATGACAGGAGTGGCTGGGGAAAGAGGCCAAGTGGTGTCCACAGAACGGGTCATCCTATCCACTTGACTATTAAAATCCTCCTCTGCCGAGGTCACTCGTTGGTGAGCACTCACATGGGATACAAATGTCTTCACAGTTTTTACCACTCAGAGAGGTCTGTCCACATACCTCTTTCCCAAATTTCTTTGTCACCAATTTTTCTGCCATGCTTCTTCGAAGTCCCTGACCATCCAGCAAAACCATTGCTACAGCCCATGAATCAGTATATAATTGCACATCTGGCCATTTGTCCTTCCATGTAAAGTGCACAACCAGGTGCACTGCTCAAAGTTCTGCCCACTGGGAAGACTCCTTTTCACTGTTGTCCTCCAGGGATGTCCTAGTGCTACAGCTGTCCACTTTTGGGTGGTACCTGGATATCGTGCAGAACCATCTGTGAACAGGCCCTACCTAGTCTTCTCTTCCTCTGTCAACTGATCATAGGGAATTTCCCATGAGGCCATTGGTGCAGGCTGCGGGAGAGAAGGCAGGTGGCAGGAGTGGAGACCATGGGCATTTGAGCTACTTCCTCATGTAACTTACTTGTGCCTTCAGGACCTGCTCGGGCCAGTGTCCAGTAGTCCCCGAAATGTCTGATCATTTTCCCTTTCCCCAATACACACTTACCCTGGTAAAAGGCTGGATTTGGAGATTTCCTTGGGGAAGGATGGGAGAAAGATTAACTGCATAAATTGTTGGTAAGGTAGTGGGGTCCTTCCTCAAGGGGACTCAGCCTCCCCTTCATTCAAGGGGTTCTGGGTCTGTAAATGGCTCAAGTCTGGAAATTGATCGAGGGGCTGTGATTCTCTGTTTTTATAATTGGAATTAGTCTTTTGTCCATTTGACCTAGAAGTTTTCTGCTTGTATAAATTAAGTAGAAATGCAGTAGGCTTCCTATCAATTTCACTTCTAGGAACACCATGATTAATTAGCCAATGCCAGAGGACTACACAAGTCAGACTATTCTGATTGCTGCTTTGCCTCTGCTGTCCATTACGATAGCTATGCCCATCTTGACTTTGATGGTTGAGTGCTGCCACTTGGCCTCTGCCACTTTGGGATCCAATTATTCCCATTGTATATAAATTTTGTAGTTGAGTGACTGCAGTTCCCATGGTTAGATCTGACATACAGAGAAGAGCAATTATAGGGCTCTTCAAAGATGCAGGTGCTGCCCTCACAAATCTATTTCTCAAGACATTGGTCAAGGGTATATCTTCTGGATCCTCCCAGCTGGGATGAGTAGGTCTAAAGTGACTAATCCAGTCCACCATCCCAATATCCCTAAGCCTTCAGATCCTTTCCTCTACATTAAATCAAGGGAGATCAGGCATTTCCAGTTCACTCATAGTGGGCCATCTTTAAATCCATATTTCAGGTAACCAAAACAAAAAAAAACTGATCAGACCCTTTTTTAACTCCCCAAGCTGCAACATTAAATGCAGAGTCCTAGTTAGAGGGCCCAGATCAATAAATTCAGCCTGATTCAACACTATATTCCTTCCACCATTATCCCACACCATTAATATCCATTCCCATGCCTGTTATTTAGATTTCTGTTTATGTAAATTAGAAAACTCAAGCAGTTCAAGTGTCACACACTTCCTCATGGGTCACACTCTCAATCTCACCTTTAGGTACCTGCTAGTTTAGTCTAGTTATAGGTCTAGAAGCAAACAGGGGCATTGGGAATGGCTCTTGAGGAGAATAAACATTATCTTGCCTGGTGATTGCCTCAGGGGAGACCATCACTGTTGCCTCAGGCAGCACAGGGTTTATCTCCTCAGACAAAGGTGGAAATGCTGATTGCAGCATGGGTCAGGGAGGGGATGCTGCTGCTACTGGGGATAGGGTAGCTGTTTCTTCCGGCAAAAAAAGAAAGCCTCATCAGAGTTTACAAACTCAGTGTCCCCAGCTTCATCAGGGTCCTCCTTCACATCCCCATTCCAAGATGCAGGGTCTCATTCTTTTTCAATCAATGTCCTCACTTTAACAGTAGACACCTGACAAGGCTGTGTATGCAACTTTTGTTCCAGGTCAGCCACTCACATGATAAGAGCTTGTCTCTGTTTTTCCATAATTTCAGCTCTTTCTCTACAGGAGATAAAACTGTCACTCAGGGCAATCTTAGCAGATTTGAGGCTCAGCATCTGCCTCTGAGGCCAGGAGATAAAATCCCTGAGTTCATAATTTTCTTTCATCACTTTGTCTGCTAGACTTAGGAGCAACCAACCAGTTTCATTATGTTCCCTTGTTCTCCACATATGGTCAAAGGTATCATGTATTGAGTCACTAAACTTCTTGCCTCTCATGAGCAATGAATCAGGAGTGTCAAATGCATTTATTTTTCATAACTCTCTAAACAGTTCGTGCCAAGTACTATCAGTGTTCTCCATACTATTAGAAGTAGAGTCCTTAGCATTTTTGGTTCTAATCATATTAAGCAACCAACCACAGAAACCCCAAAACCAACAAAAGAACTCCATCCTTAATATTCTGTTCCTCTAGAATCACTCCTGGTACCAAAATCTGTATTAGTCAGGGGGACAGAACTAATGGAATACATACATACATACAGATAGATAGATAGATAGATAGATAGATAGATAGGAGCTTATTAAGTATTAATGTTGTGGGAATCAGGAAACCAGAGAGACCAATGGGTGGGACAGGAGGATTTTTTTAGGTGGCAACCAATTCAGCAGATTCATATCCAAAGGCTGAACACCAAACAAAGACAGCGCTTGACTTTTATACATACATCTGAAAAGGGCACAAAACCTGTAAGGTGGGTAAGCAAGCTTACAGAAGGAGAACAAAGGCAGTTTATCAAACAGTGACAGGTTTTACAACTCAGGCATGTCTTGTGACCATTGCCATACTGCACAGCTGGAAAACAGGAGCTTACAAAATCCTTGCAAACTTGCAGAAATAGTTACAAAAGTAGTTGTAAGAGCAGATCAAAGGATAATGGTATAGGGAAAGAATTTCAAAGGGGGAAACTGATAAAAAGCACTTGTTTTTCTTATCCTTGCTCGGGGTTGGGGGGGTGTTGGGAGAGTCTCTGGAGTGCGTTCCTTTGGGCTCTGGCTTTTCAGATAGTTTTATCAAGGCCCTGCTAGGGCTCTGCCTATTGCTGGCCTTGGAGGGAGTCAGCCAAGTACAGAAAAGTTGTTTTTCCTTTTACTTAATTTTCTTTTTACGTTTTCTGCTTTATTCCCCCCTTTGGTGCTTCCTATAAATGAAGTTTAATAGAAAGCATCATCATCAAATTTTAATTCTTCATGGGGAGTTAGTTCTTTACTTGGCAAGGGCTGCTATTTGGTTAGAGCCATTAGCTGAGTAGTTTGGCTTGTTACAAGAGCCTCTATGGCTGATTGGATGTTTTTGACAAGGAGGGGTAAGAGACAAGGGAGTATTAAGCAACCTCCTAATATGGCCAGAACTATTCCTACTAAGGTCCTAAATCCTCCGAGGGATGAAAACCAGCCCCCGAAGAGGGAGTCTGGAGACCATCCCCTCCACATCTGGACTGAAACATGGGCTAATTTTTGGATTTTTACAGTTATATCTTCAATGACTTTTCCATTGTCACCGATTTCTAGGAAACAATTAGATTGAACTTTCCACATACCTCTCCCTCCTGGGCTAGGAGGTGGTCTAAGGCCAATCTATTTTGATAAATAGCGTATCTCATTTTCGTGGCTTGCTTGGCCAGCAGATTTAAGGCTCTTGCAGTATCATTAGTAACGATTTCAAGCACCGCCTGCAACCTTATGATGTGGTTGAGCATGTAAAAGGGGTGTGGTATCCATACATTCCATCTTCTGCCCAGGTGGCTGGGCCATAATGTTGGATTATTCTCTCAGGGGGCCATTCATTATCCTTCCAATTCCCTATGGCTATGCCCCCTTTTATTTCTCCTTTTAGTTTCATCATAAACAGGGTACCTGAGGCTTCTCCCTGCTTTAGAGGGATTAGGAAGAAGGACGTTCTAATTGTTCCTAGTACACAAGCTCCTGTCCATTTAGCTGGCAGCTGCCAATATGCCTGCAGTCCACAGATCCAATAGAGGCCAGAGGGTGCCTGCCAGATATTTGGAACATTAAGTTGGTACCAAGAGTTGTTTAAGGAAGGGAAACTGGACGGGCTTGGGTGGGGCAATGCAGAATTATATTTCCCGTCCCACCATAAAGTTTTCCCTACTGTTTCATTGGAATATTGTTGTCCCAGGCAAGTTAATTCTCCTACTGGGTCTGTAAAGGCTTTTCCCCAGTGAGCAATGCAGAGTCTCCCAACAATAGAAGTTTTTAAGAGCCAGACGCTTGAGCTTGTGAGTGTTGGTTTGGGGGAGGGGACATTCAGAGTAAAGTTATCTTGGGGCATTAGCTCCCTTGCTTCCTATGGCCATTGATCTCTCATGTTGGTTCCCCCACAAATGTAACATGAGGAGCCATGCAAGCTGCTAGCTATATTTTCAGCTAGTTGGGGAAAGAGGTATCTGGCCAAGGTAGAAGGTTCAGGCAACTCCTGGTGGATGTGCTCATAGAATGACTCAAAAACCCAGAATTGTTGGGTTGAATGGGTCCGAGTTTTCTTTATAATATATAAATAGACTCCTGGGTCAGTTCCCTGACCACTGATCCATAATGTCATGGGGTAACCTGTAGTCCATATGGGCAGATTTGGCTCCAAGATGGTAAAATTTAAAGGATTGCAGGTTCTCGTCTTACAATATGGTTTTGCTGGCATTTTGGTAAGCCTGACTGTCTCCTGTGGTCGTCCCTGACTTTCTACAGGGTCAATGGACCACATCATGCTGGCCTGACAGTCTGCTTCCAGAGATCTCAGGGAGCAAAGAGGGGTCTTCTCTTGAAAGCTTCCTCTCCTTGGTGCGCATATATACTTGTGACAGTTACTATAGTATCTTTCCCATGATAGGCCGTCACAAGAAACTACAGGATAAGAGTAGCTGATGTATGCAGCTTGGCAGGCATCAAAATACAAGGAAATAGGCCCCCTGTAGGAGGGAGGGACCTTTTTGGTTAGGGTTAGAAGGTTCCATTCTTTTAGCCCAACATAGACCTCAAACCAGATGGACTCATAAGGTGGGGAATTAGCATAATAACATATATAAGGCTGGTCATTTCCCAGGTCACAGACTAAGTAGGTCATCTGATTGTGAATACAAGTTCCTCGGCAAGTCCCTGTACATTTACAGTAAGTGTGATATAACAGGGTTCTAGTTACTGTGCTCCCCGAACCTGTGGTGTGAGTACAGTGGGGGCACCCTTCTATGGGCCCATCCCCTGGCACAGGTAAAGGGAGTGCCCTGATGGGGAGGAGTAGGAACAAAGTAAAGAGCAGCATCTTTATACCCAGCAAGGACAAAAGAGGTTTTTACCCAGTGGAGGAGGTTGAGCAAAGCAACAGAACAACAGTAAAACAATTAATATTATAAGGAAAATTACTAGGCTTAAGATCTCTAGACACATTACTTCCCTGATGACAACTTAAGCTTCAGCCATGCATAGACTAGTAAGCTTCCAGGGTAACTAGAGCACGGCTGTTGTCTCCTCAAGCTTCAGCCATGTGTAGACTGGTCAGCTTCTGGAGTGACCAGAGCAGGGCTGTCACCATCCTTAATGGCAACTCAGTCCCATCATAGGATTAGCCGGGTTGGATGGTCTGGGTCCTGTTGGCTGGTCCACTTGTCTTGGACTGCTGGTTTCTGCCAAATGGGGTGGATCCAAGGAACAATTCCTGCAACTCTAACAGCAGTGGGAGTGGACAAGATTACAGTATGGGGCCCATCCCATAGGGGTCCCAAAGTGGTTGGATTCAATTTCTTGACCCAAACAGAGTCCCCGGGTTTAAAGGGGTGTGCTGGGTCTGCCAGGCTTATGGGCATTCTTTCCCGTACCCAGCCATGAACATCTTGCATGGCTATCCCTAAGCCCTGCATTTGCTTTCTTACGGTTAATTCCCTTAGCTCCCGGAGATGACCCTTAATTTGACCTATGATTGGGGGTGGCCGGCCGAACAAGATTTCATAGAGTGAATACCCAGTTTGTTTGGTAAGGGTGCACCTGACTTGGAGGAGGACCATGGGTAGGACCTGATCCCACCTTAGATGGGTCTCTTGGCAATATTTCTTCAGTGGCTGTTTGAGTGTCTGGTTCATGTGCTCCACTTTACCTGAGTTCTGTGGCTGGTAGGCTGTGTGTAATTTCTCTTATTTTTAACAGCTGTGTTAGTTTTTGAACTATTGCGGCTACAAATGCTGGTCCATTGTCTGACCCTAGAGTTAGGGGCAGTCCAAACCTGGGGATAATGTCTCTTAACAGTACTTTAGTCACTTCTCATGTTTTCTCTATTCTGGTGGGGAAAGCCTCAATCCATCCTGGAAAGGTGCAGATGAGTACTAACATGTACCGATAGTCCCCTGCTCGGGGCAGCTCAGTGAAGTCCATAAGCAGATTTTCACAGATTGTGGCTCCCATTTCCTGAATCCCTGGGGGCCGAGTGGGCCCCTGTCATGGGTTGTTCTGGGCACAAGTTAGACATTGTTCACAAACAGCTTAGGTGATGGCAGTGAGCCGCAGCACATAGAAATGGTGTCCCAGTAACATTTCTAGTGCTGTTTTCCCCATGTGAGTTCCTTGATAGAATTGTCTTACAAATTTGGAAGCCACCATTTCAGGAATGGCTAGTCTCCCATCAGAGAATTTCCACCATCCTCCCTCAATATATTTTCCGGATTCTTGGGCAAACCAGGCCTTCTCATTTGGAGAGTAACTTGAGACCTCCAGGAGGGGAGGTTCTGGGAGGAGAGGCATAGCCAGGGCTTCCTCTCCAGGATGTGAAGTAGTCATTGCAGCCTGTTTTGCTTCCCTGTCTGCCTTTCTGTTTCCTTTGGCCTCTAGTGTCCTGGACCTCTGGTGCCCCCATACAGTGCATAACAGCTGCTTCTTTGGGGCCCATACAGCATCTAAGAGCTGTAAAACTTCCTCTTTGTACTTTATTTTTCCCCAGAAGTTATTAGTCCTCTCTCCTTATATATAGCTCCATGAACATGCAATGTGGCAAAGGCATACTTGGAATCTGTATAAACATTGACTTTTTTGTCTTTTGCCAGCAAAAGAGCTCTTGTCAGGGCTATTAGCTCTGCCTTCTGAGTGGAAGTTTCTGTAGGCAAAGGTTGAGCCTCTATCACTGAGTCCAGTGTTACTACTGCATACCCAGCTTGGCGGACCCCCTCCAGCATAAAAGAGCTTCCATCTGTAAAGTATTCAACATCTGGGTCCCTGAGGGGTTGGTCTGTAAGGTCTCCCTGGCTTGAGAACACCTCATCTACTGTTTCCACACAGTCATGGAGGGGGATCCCCATTCGATTGGGAGCAAGGTAGCCAGGTTAAGGGTGTTTACTGTTTCCAAAGTTATGTGGGGATTTTCACGTAGGAGCCCCTGGTACTGAGTCATCCTCGGATTTGATAACCAATGGTGCCGTCTCTGATCCATTAACGTTATAACCAAGTGTGGTACCTGGATGGTTAGTTGCTGCCCTAGAGTCATTTTGTCAGCTTCTTGTGCCAATAGGGCAGTGGCAGCTAGTGCCCTGAGGCAAGGAGGCCATCCTAGCACCACAGAGTCCAATTGTTTGGATAAGTGTGCCACCAGGCGATGCCATGATCCCATGACTTGAGTCAGGACCCCTATAGCTATTCCCTTTCGTTCATGGACATATAGAAAGAAAGTCTTAGTTATATCTGGCAGTCCTAAGGCTGGGACCTGGGTTAAGACTTCTTTAATTTGTTTAAACGCCTTCTCCTGGTCAGCCTCCCAGAGGAGGGGTTCCTTTCCCCCCAACTTTGTGGCTTCATACAAGGGCTTGGCCATTAATGAGAAATTTGGGATCCAGATACGGCAGAACCCTGCTGCCCCCAAGAATTCTCTTATTTGGTGCCAAGTTGTTGGAGTTGGGAGTGCACAAACAGGCTGTTTTTGTTCATTGCTGAGCTGGCATTCCCCTTGACTCACTATGAAGCCTAAATATTTAACTCTTTCCTGGCAAATTTGGGCTTTCTTTCTGGATACTTTATAACCAGCTTTCCATAGGAGGTGGAGGAAGTCTTGGGTTCCTTGGTAACAGTCCTCATGGGTTGGGGCTGCTAAAAGGAGATCGTCTATATATTGGAGCAAGGCACAGTTATTATTTGGCAGGGTGTAGGCCTTGAGGTCTGAGGCCAATGCTTCCTCAAAAATTGTGGGAGAGTTTTTGAATCCTTGTGGGAGCCTAGTCCAGGTGAGTTGCTCCCCTGTGCCTGTGACTGAATCATCCCATTGAAATGCAAAGAGGTGCTGACTACTTGGTGCTAGGCAAAGGCAGAAAAAGGCATCTTTTAAGTCTAGGCAAGTAAACCAAGCAGCACTTGCCGGAATGAGTCCCATTAAAGTATACGGGTTTGGTACCACTGGAGGGATGGTAACTGTAGCCTGGTTTACAGCACGTAAATCTTGCACCAGCCTATATTCACCAGACCCTGGTTTTTGTACTAGTAAGTGGAGTGTTCCAGGGTGACTGGTATTGGACTAAGATTCCAGGATCATAGAGCCACTTTAAGTGGTTGTAAATGCCCCAAATGGCTTCTCAGGGGAGTGGGTACTGGTGAACCTGAACCAGAGTTGCTCCTCGTTTTAATTCTTCTACTACCAGTGCCTAATTTACAGCCATCCCAGAGGGTTATCTTCAGCCCATACTCCAGGAATTTTAGTAAGTAACCCAAACAATTCCTCTATCCCCAGCATATGAGGCAGGTCTGGGCCTGTGTCTTTTTTGTGTATGGTCTCCATTCCTCAGCCTGCGGGATGGTAAGGATTAACACCATGTCAGGGAGGGGCACCAAGTCGTGGGAGAGCTGCTTCCTTCTCTGGGTTTGAGTTCCCCCAGTGGCACGTGAGGTCACGGGTCTCCCCCAGCCCAGGAGCCCAGACCTACAGGCAAAGGAGACAGCAAACCTGTTGTCTCTGCCCCTGGCTGGCTCACCAAAATGTTGCAGGAATCAGGAGACCAGAGAGACCAATGGGTGGAACAGAAGGATTTTTTTAGGTGGCCACCGACTCAGCGGATTCATATCCAAAGGCTGAGCACCAAACAAAGACAGCGCTTGACTTTTATACATACATCTGAAAAGGGTGCAAAACCTGTAAGGTAGGTAAGCAAGCTTACAGAAGCAGAACAAAGGCAGTTTTTCAAACAGTGACAGGTTTTACAACTCAGGCATGTCTTGTGACCGTTGCCATACTGCACAGCTGGAAAACAGGAACTTACAAAATCCTTGCAAACTTGCAGAAATAGTTACAAAAGTAGTTGTGAGAAGAGATCAAAGGATAATGGTATAGGGAAAGAATTTCAAAGGGGGAAACTGATAAGAAGAACTTGTTTTTCTTATCCTTGCTCTGGGTGGGGGAGGTGTTGGGAGAGTCTCTGGAGCTCATTCCTTTGGGCTCTGGCTTTTCAGATAGTTTTATCAAGGCCCCACTAGGGCTCTGCCTATTGCTGGCCTTGGAGTGAGTTAGCCAAGTACAGGAAAACTTGTTTTTCCCTTTACTTATTTTTCTTTTTACATTTTCTGCTTCATTAACTCACATGATCACAAGGTCATCAGCAGGCTGAGGGGCAAAGAGAGCCAGTCCAAGTTGTAGAACTGAAGGACCTGGAGTCTGATAGTCAAGGGCAGGAAGCATCCAGCACGGGAGGATGGAGGCTAGGCCAGTCTCTCTTTTCACATTTTCCTGCCTGCTTATATTCTAGCTGTGCTGGCAGCTAATTATATTGTGCCCACCCAATCTGCCTTTCCCAGCTCACTGAGTCAAATGTTAATCTCCTTTGGCAAAAGCCTCACAAACACACCCAGGATCAATTCTTTGTATCCTTCAATCCAATCAAGTTCACACTCAGTATTAACCATCACACCACTGTTTTCTCTTCACAGGACATGAGACTTTACAACCTGCTAAAAATGAGCTATTGCAACCTACACATCTAGAAATAAACCATCCTAGCCATGAGAGATCAGATGAAACAAGACCACAGACTCATTTCCTTGTAAAATACTTTGTCCAAAAGATTTTTAAAAAGAAAAGGGGGGAAATGTGAAAGGAAAATATCTTGGCCTCCTCAAGCTGGGAACCACTCAGGGAAAATCTGCCTCCCATTCTATTCAGTCATCTTTCTGCTCACAGAGATAGATGCATATTCTGATTGCTTCCTTTGGAAATACTTATCAGAAACTCAAAAAAATGCAACCATCTATCTCTCACCTACCTGTGACCTGGAAGCCCCCAGTGGTGGGGGGGCCTTACTTTGAATTGTCTCCACCTTTCTGGATGGAACTGATGTACTTCTTGCATATATTGATTGATGTCTCATGTCTCCCTAAAATGTATAAAACCAAGCTGTGCCCCAATCACCTTGGGCACATGTCTTCAGGACCTCCTGAGGCTGTGTCATGGCCACATCCTCAACCGTGGCAAGATAAACTTTCTAAATTAACTGAGACCTGTCTCAAATTTTTGGGGTTCAGAATCCATAAGTCTCTTTTTATTTATTGATGATTAAAGTCACATGAACTAAAAGGCATTACAGCGTTTATTTTTTCTTCACAAATATTTGATCCTAGTGCTTATCCTTCAAGTCAATTAATTAGAGCTCTTTTTTAAAATAGACATCACACACTACATCTATGTAACCACACAGACAAGCAGAAGCAGATCCAATAGTTATCAGATTTTCTGTTCTGCAATCTCCTAATTGGACTGTTCACCTCTGAGTGGGCCCTTTAAGAGCATGGCTAGGAAAGCATGCAGTTTCTAGGGCCTAAAAAACAGGTATAGCTGGAAGACAAAATCAGATTTTGAGAGGGATTCATCTGCCTCCAATTCCTGGGGCTCCATGAGGAAAATAGAGGTCTCTCCCAAAATGGAATCTGTGGCACCTTTTCTGTTTTTCCCAAGCAGCCCCAGGCCATCAGAAATTATTTTAGGGCCTCTCATGCATGCCTTAAGGGAGAAAAAGAATTCAGCTGTCTGAGAAAAAAAAACCTTTTTCCAGCAAAACAAGATCCAAGAAGAGAAAAACATAAAAACCTTTTAAATATACCTATAACTTGGATATCCGCTTTTAGTTAAGATGAGCACTCTTTAAGAAAGTCCTTTTAAATCCCTTATTACGCAACTTTAGCCATGCCAAGCAGCCAATATTTCTAGCTTTTGAACTTTATGAAAGGTAACTTCCCAGGTGCTCACAGAAAGGAAAATTCAAGGTAGTTCATGGAGGGGAAGAGAATCAACAAATGGTAAAGGTCACACAGATATCGAACCAGAAAGAACTCATTCCCTAAGCCAGGATTGAACCTGGGCCACCATTGTAAAATGGCAGAGGCTAAAACAAAGCACTGCCACATGGTTACAGGTCATGCTTCCAAGTACATAAAATATGATGGAGGCCTTCAGCAAAGTTTGCCACTGACCAGTTTTCCAGGCTGGCTTGAGCAGAAGGCCTATGGAGTCCTAGGCCCACATCCCAATCTAAGGTACCCCTCTTTCTTACAGAACCATATAGAGAAGCATGCAAAGCACACCAGATTGGCTACAGCTTAAGACCAACCTCCTGAATCCTTTTTCATAATTAAAACTTTACAGAGAATATAAACAGTGATCCTTATCATTCCCTTTACCAGTTTGCACAGGGAGAGTGGGGCCAAAAGCTCAACTGGTAAAAAAAACAAAAAAAAAAAAACAAAAAAAAACACCTCTTACCCTTTTGCCAGCATGTCAGGCCCCTTTTGCCAGCATGTCAGGCTTCTGTGTTCCCTCCCCACTGAGCTCAATCCCAAGACAACTAGTTTAAAGCTTGGGAAGTTAACTTTTCCCAGTTTGGAGGCTACATCTGTGAACAGAGGAGGAAAAAGGAAAAATATGGCATTTTTTCAAAGGAGACCCAGGACTCAGGATGCATTCAAAGAGGTACAGATGGAAGATGAATGGCTACTCATCTAGTAAGAGAGGAGCAAGGTGTCCCCAGTTCCCTTCTTTTCCTAGCAAATACCCATGGTACGTGAGGTAGAGAAAGCAAGCCATGTCTCTTTCTTTATTCCATCCTTATATTTCTGAGTTCCAGCAATCACAACAGGTTGCCACCCATGGGTATCAAAGCAGCTTTCACCCATGTTAACAGAGGGGTCTGGGGGTGGGATCATCCTCTCTTGCCCACGTATGCCCTATCTCCCCTGCTGTCAGTAGCCTTTGAGTTCCTGAACTTGGAATTGAATTTGGGACAAAAATGTCTCTGGCGGGTTGGGTTGCATGAACTCCTTATAAGCAGAATGCTAAGGTGAAGCTGTGGATTTGAGTCTTCCTCCAACAAAGGATAGAAAAGGGTGTCTTGTGAATTGGGGTCCCAACCTAATAAAACATCTTCTAAAAGGAAAAAAAAAATGCCTCTCACATAAAAGTTAACTTCTGACCTGGTGGAGAAAGGAAAAAAAAAACCTAAATACAGCGCCATGTTAATTGCTGAAAAATGGAGAAAAGAAAAAGATGCCTGGAGAAGGAAACTCTTATTCTTATGCAAATGAGTTTCTTCAACTGGGAGAGAAATTTTTAATTGCTATTTCTTCCCTGGGGTTTGGACTGAGCTGGACCCCTTGGCCAGGGGAGGGGAAGACTCCAGGGGTATGTGGTGGGGAACGCTGGCCAGCTGTCGGTGCAGGGCATGGGACCCTGAGGCTGCCTTGGGGCCTGGGTAGTGGCTGTGGTTCATTTTTGCCCTGCGTGGCTGTTGCCCTGTGTGTGTGTGTTTGGCACGCACATGCAGCAGACACGGCCATGTGCCCCAGCCAAAAGGGAAGGGGGGCAGGGAGCCACTGCTCACCTGTCAATCCTGTACGTGTACCTGAGGCCACTGGGGTGGGGGTGGAACATCCCCAATATTGTAAAATAAATGATAGATGCCATTACAGTTCCCCCAAAAAGAAGGAAAATGCCATAGAAAAGACTGGGTTGGACCAGGGCCAAAGTTCCTGACCCCCAAGAGCGATGGGTGTTGTGGGGCGGGGGAGCAGTTTCCTCTACCGTCAGAAGAAGTGTGAGGACAAAAAGGCTCAGAAATGAAAGGGAAAGAGATTTTTGGGTCCGCACTTTACTCACCCCTCCTCATGTCCCTCTACAGGCTACCAAATGATGCAGGATTTTTTGCTCCTTAGTTCAGCTAAAATCCAGGTTTCTGTCTCACAACCAAGAAAAATTAGGCACATGGACAAATTGAAGGATGAGGAGGGTAGATCTATTAGGCAAAAAGAAAGCTCAGCAAAGAAAGAAGGGGTCCCACCAACATGCTACCACCTCACAGATTGAAGACCAGACCACTTCACACAAGCTGAAGAGGCCAGGCCCCTCCCCCAGTATAAGGTGTGAATTCCTGGTGGCTCCACCCCATTCTCCCAGTGAACATACGGGCCCCCAGTTCATTGTGAGCATGCCCAGGCAAGATCCTGGGCAGGTTCCCGTATCTGCCTCCTGCATCTGTCAGCTCTATCTTTCCTAATAGATGGATCGAAGTCTCATCATTGTCATCTTCTCAGAATTCTCCTTTTTCTCCTTCCTTACACAAAATGTAGTATGCCATATATACTTCTCTTAATCTTGGTTTTTAAACTTACTGACCCTGGAAATCACTGAATATTAATGTAAAGAGATAATCATTTTTCATTTATGATTGCACATTATTCATGATGTAGAAGCATTGCTGTTTACCTAATAGCTTTCTAATGATGGAATTAGAATTGTGCACAAACTTTGGTAGTACACATTATCCCACAATAAACAGTTTTCTACAGATCTGATCTCTTTGGAATATAACCATTTATATTAACACCTCCCAAAAGTGACATACTTAGGTATAAATCTAACAAAAGATTTGGTATTAACTATTTCTCCATGTTCAAGTTTGCTGATAATTTTCTCTATTCTCTGTCCTGCTGTTGAGCCCATCCAGTGAGTTTGGATTTGGTTATTGTAGTTTTCAGTTCTAAAATTTCTATTATTTTCATCTTTATATTTTATATTTCTTTCCTGAGACTTTCTCATTTTCTTGTTCCAAGTCTCTATTTTTTTCATTTTAGTCGTATTTGTAATTGCTCATTGAAGCAGTTCATGATGGCTGTCTCAAAATCCTTATCAGATAATACTAACATCTGCATCATCTCAGAGTCAGCATCTGTTGTCTTTTTGTCATTCAAGTTAAGATTTTCCTGGTTTTATAAATAACCAGTGATTTTTCACTGTATTCTGTTTTTTTATTGTTTTGAGATGGAGTCTTGCTCTGTCGTCCAGGCTGGAGTGCAGTGGCATGATCTCGGCTCACTGCAACCTCCACCTCCAGGATTCAAGTGATTCTCCTGCCTCAGCCTCCCTGTTAGCTAAGATTACAGGCGCACACCACCATGCCTGGCTAATTTTGTATTTTTTGTTTTTTTTTAGTAGAGACATGGTTTCACCATATTGGCCAGGCTGGTCTCAAACTCCTGACCTCATGATCCGCCCACCTTGGCCTTCCAAAGTGCTGGGATTATAGGCGTGAGCCACTGCGCCTGGCCTCCACTGTATTCTGAACACTTTGGGTATTATGTTGTGAGGCCCTAGATTTTATTAAATTTTTTCTTTTATCAGGATCCTTATGATGTTGCACCAGTAGGGTAAGAATGGCATTATTTTGCTGTTGCTAAACGCTGGCATCTTTCCAGGTTCTCCACTTAATTTCTGTTGATATGCCAGGGGTAAAGGGCAGCTCACATCTGCTGTTCAAATGGAAAAGTTCAGCCTCCTCTCTAGGCCTCTGTTGACGCCTTCCTAGCTGGGAAGTTGAAAGATGCCTCATTACAGCTGTCCAAGTGACCTCCACTGACATTGTGAAATAGGAGCCAGTGTTTGTTTTGTGTTGCTATGAAGCAACCTGAGACTGGGTAATTTATAAAGAAAAGTGGTTTGTTTGGCTCATGGTTCTGCAGGCTGTACAAGAAGCCTAGTGCTTGTATCTGCTCCTGGCGAGGTCCTCAAGAGGCTTATGATCATGACTGAAGGCAAAGGGCAAAGGGGAGCCAGTGTGTCACATGGTGAGAGAGGAAAAAAGTGAGAGAGGGAGGAGATGCCAGGCTCTTTTAAACAACCAGATCTCACATGAACTCATAGAGGAATAACTCATTCATTACCATGAGGACAACACCAATCTATTCATGAAGGACTCACCCCCATGCTCCAAACGTGTCCCACTAGGCCCCACCTCTAACACTGGGGATTATATTTTAACATGAGACTTGGAGGGTAAAAACATCCAAACTATATCATTTTTTCACAGGCCCCCAAATTTCGTGTTTTTTTTTCCACATTGCAAAACACAATTATCCCTTTTCAGTAGTCCCCTAAAGTCTGAATTCATTTTAGCATCAATTCAATTAAAAGTCCAAAGTCCAAAGTCTCATCTGATACTCAAGGCAAGTTTCTTCCACCTATGTGCCTGTAGGATTAAATGGTGGCACAGGCATTTGTCAAACATTTTCATTCCAAAAGGGATAAATTGGCCAAAAGAAAATGGGGCAACAAGCCCCATCCAAGTCTGAAGCCCAGCAGGGCAGACATTAAACCTTAAAGCTTTAAAATAATCCTTGACTCCATGTCCTGTATTCAGCCCACACTAGTGCAAGGGGCGGGCTCCCCAAGGCCTTGGGCAGCTCTGCCCCTGTGGATTTGCAGGGTGCAGCGCCTGTGGCTGCCTTCACAGATTGGTATTGAGTGCCTGCAGTGTTTTTAGGCTAAGGGTACAAGCTGCTGGTGGCTCTATCATTCAGGGGTCTGAAGGGTGGTAGCCCTGTTCCTAGAGCTCGGCTAGGCAACCAGCTCTCATGTGATCTCATAGAGTAAGAACTCACTCATTCCTGCAAGGACAGCACCAAGCCATATATGAGGGATCCAGCCAAACACCTTCTATCACACTCACTTGTAACATTGGGGATCATATTTTAACATTAGATTTTGAGGGAACAAACATTCAAACTATATCAGGGCCTCATTTACTGCATGACAAGGAGGAAAGTCTCAGAACTCAACTTGACCTTCTCTGACACCACCCCAATGAGTGGCGTGGGGGAGGGGATGCCATGTTACAGCTGGCAAGATTTGAAAGTTTAAGCTCCCCATGTGGCTTTTGCTGATGAAGTGCATGTGGGGATACAAGTTTTCCCATGACATTTGGGTGGAGAAGGATGGTTATTTTCTAAAAGTTTTCTGTCTCGCCAGACTGCTCATTTCTGAGTCCTTTGGCTAGAGACAGCAAACTTCTTGAGTCTTTTTGTTCTATGTCTGTTGGCATTAAAATGTTACAGGCTTCTCCAGATTGCTTGAGGTTAAAAGAAGACTCAGGGATGCACCACCATGTTATTCCTTAGATCCCAGGGTAGGTAGCTTCTCTGCATGATTTTCTCTACCTTTCTTAACCTTCTTATGTTTGTTTTCTATTTAAACTACAGTGTTTTTACTTGCACAGTAAGTCCTCACATCAGCAATAGGTTCTCAGAAACTGTGACTTTAACAATGCAAAGTAACATACAACAAAACAAATTTTTATTTGTCTCATCACTGTTATAATGAAACACATCGGACAAAACAATGTTATTTCAGGACCTACTGTACATTGTTTCACCTAAAGTTGCAGTTTCCAAGAACCTATTCATGACATTGAGGACTTACTGTACTTACTAGGAGTAATAGGAAGAAATGTGTCTACTCTATCTTTTCTGGAACCAGAAGTTCTTAGTGTTGATTCTACAAAGAAATAAATGTTGTCAGGGTGCCTGTAATCCTAGCAATTTGGGAGGCCAGATCACTTGAGCCCAGGAGTTTGAGACCAGCCTGACCAACATGGAGAAACCCTATCTCTATAAAAGATACAAACAAACAAACAAACAAAAACCAGCCGCACTCCAGCCTGGGTGACAGAGTGAGACCCTGTCAAAAAAAAAAAAAAAAAGAAAAAGAAGAAGAATAAATAAATGTTACTCCTTCTTACAGCTAGAGAGATCAAGCCAAGCTGCTTTTGGAAGCTTTCATTCTTTTCCCACCTATGGATCTTGCAGGTTACTATTTGTTCTGCCTGAAGCAGGCATTCTATTTTTCCTCAATTATCTTTCTCCCTGCATAGAGTTCCTTCGCTCTGCTTCCTAGTGCTACTGGCTTGCTACTAAGCTTTTTCCATAATTGAATGTATGTGGTTTCCTCTACTCTAATTTTTTGGGGCTATGTATACTTCATAGTAAATGACGTCTGGTATAGAAGTAGATGTTATCCACTGAGTCCAGCGGAAGACAAACCTCTTTGTATCTACCCCTCCTAAGGCAGAGGTGTCTCCAGTCTTGCATGTATGAGCAAAACAGTTTAAAAAAGGAACCTTGTCAGATTTCTAAAGAAACCAGCATAAATAGTAGAATCTTTTCCTGGCAGGAAATGGAAGGGGTCTGTAATTAAAACTGCTTCTAATTGATGGTTATCTCATGAGGCTCTGATTCTACCAGGTAAATTAGGAGTTGACAAAAATCTAAAACAGAAATTCCCAAAGTTAGAGTTAATATTTTATTAAATTAGTCTTTATCCTATGTAGTTTTTATAAATTGAACTCATCTTATTGATGATATATTTTACCAAACACTATACCATAAATTCTCCACCAACCATTTTGAGCATACTTTTCTCCAAAACATTATAGTCTAATAGGAGATGCAATTTTTAAAACTCATGTATGAAACAGAAAATGGCAAGGATATAAATTTTGTCACACAAAAATGTATTGCATATTAAAGTTATAAGGAGAGTTACAGGATGTTAATGTTTTCTGGATTATTTAGGAAGGATTTGATAATGGAAGTGGAATTTGATCTTGCCCTAGAAAGTTACCATAATTCAGTTCAATGGGAAAAGTGATTAAACAGTCTAGACCAATGCAATGGCACCAGCAAAATTACAAACCTGTGCTGTCAGGGGACATAGACTGGAGGTGAGGAGACAACCCAATTCCAATTGTATTAAATTTGGAAATGAGTATAGAAATGGCAGGATGAGAACAAGATATTCTTCAGAGCCTATTATTATTTCTGTAGAATTGAAAGTTCCTTGTTGCTAAGTAGCTACATCTAGAATTTAGTCACCTGAGAGACAAAAGGGAGAGGGCTTATGTTTCCCTTTGTTCTGTAGCCTCGGCTACAAACCATTGATAAAGCATATGGTATAAACCATCTAGACAGAAATGGCCATGGAAACTACTGTTTCTTCTGATGGTAAGTCATTCAAAAGTTTCGTTCTATGCATAATTTGGTATCCAGAGTAGTCCACTGGATAATGTGAAGTCTCTTAATTTTTGTTTTGTTTTCATTTTTTTGTTTGTTTGTTTTGAGATGGAGTCTCACTCTGTCGCCCAGGCTGGAGTGCAGTGGCGCGATCTCGGCTCACTGCAAGCTCTGCCTCCTGGGTTCACACCATTCTCCTGCCTCAGCCTCCTGAGTAGCTGGGACTGCAGGTGCCTGCCACCACGCCTGGCTGATTTTTTTGTATTTTTAGTAGAAATGGGGTTTCACCATGTTAGCCAGGATGGTCTCGATCTCCTGACCTCGTGATCCGCCAGCCTCGGCCTCCCAAAGTGCTAGGATTACAGGCGTGAGCCACCGCACCCAGCATGTTTTCATTTTTAAAGATGTGAGTGACTTGAGCATGGGTGTAGGTAGGGTGACCAACCATTCCAGTTTGGTTGAGACTGAGGGGATTGCTGGGTGCAGGATTTTCAGTTTTAAGACCAGGACAGTTCTGGGAAAATCAGGATGAGGTAGTCACCTCAATTGCCAGTAAGGAATAGATAAAGTAGTAGAAGATGAAGATGCAGTTGAGAGTAGGGAAAATTGATAGAAACAGTCCTCAAGTAGGTGGGAGAGATGATCTGGAACCATGAGGGGCTAATGAGACTAGAGAGGTAGTAAGGTAGAGAAGAGGTAGATATAGGCGGATTCAGATGGTGAAAGGCCCAGAAACTCATTTTGTCTTTGAATTTGGCATATATATGTGTGCGTGTGTGTGTGTGTGTGTGTATCATATTCCAGAGAAAGAAATCCATTTTACATTGTGACATTGTGGCCTTACACACACTTATACCCCACATATTTGGCACTGTGTGTGCAAGAGTTGCTAAGGATCTTCTAGGGATGCCTTCTGATATTTCTGTTCTATTTCCTTAAGGAAAAAAACTGCAGGCTATAGCCAGCTGAATTACTTCCATGACTCTAATGGGACAGGTATTAGTGACAGACAGATAGGAAAACAGTGCATTAGGGCATTGGAATAAGAGGGAAGATGGGTAGAGAGGGGTCTTGATGAATTTGAAATAGCTGTGGGGAAAGGACGAGTTTATCAAACATGCAGAAGAGGGCTGTTGGCTCACTTGACAGTCCACTGACGTTAGAGGACGTGGATTTACGGTGGTACCACTTCACAGTATCCATGGTAGAATGATGGTACTTCAGGAGCTTTGGTCTCTGTAAGTCCTAGGAATGAAGACAATGAGTCTGGCTTTAAAGATTTTTTGGAAGTTATTCTCCTGTTATTGCCTGCTGTCATGCTGAGCTCCAAGAAAAAGAATAATATGACACAGGTTTGTGTAGCTCATCAGTCCTTTCCACATTATATCTTTGATTAGTTCTTCCCATTTTCAATCCTGCCATCCACAACAACTGTCACTCCATAATAAGCAGAAAACATATCAAGAGAGATATAGAGAGCAAATCTGGCAGTTAGAATTTCATCCCAATTCAGAGATCTTTGTTCTTGGAAGTTTTGCCTATGAACTTTGCTTTTCTCTTCCATGCTACTTGCACCTTGTGGAATAAGGTGCCTAACTTGCAGCAGTGAAAACTGCCCAGATGAATCCAGCCTCTTTAGGCAAGTTAATGGCAAGGATAATGTTCAGCTTGAAACAAGTTTTCCCCATCTTCCAGCATCCACATAGCCAATCTAGGACAAGAAAAGGAAAAAAACCTTAAATACTTTATATTGGAAAGGAAAGGTACTCGGTTAACTAACTCTACTGTGATTAAGAGACAATGAGAATGGATTTTCAGCTGCTGGCACTATACATAAATGAGGAAAACTCAGAAGACTGAGGAGGTGTGAATGCAATATCCAGGAGAATAAAGAAAAGAGCAATATGGCATAGGAAGTTTTGAAATATCTACTGGATTTTATATCTCTATTCCTTAGGCTGGGGATCCAGGACAAGCCATTTCAGTTTTGATTTCTATATTCTCTTTTTAAGCCTTTCACAAACACATTGGTTTTGGGATTTTTTTTTTTTTTTTCAGAGCAGCATTAGTAGCTTTGATGTAGGAGTGGAGAAAGTATGTGAAGGATTAATGCAGTTCCTGCCCACCCCCATCCCCCGACAATCTCTGTCACATTTAGGACTTTAGAGAGTTAAAGATTTTGGCATACAGTGCTTGAAGGGATGAAACTGGTAGCAGAGCTCGAATGGATTGGAAGACAAGAACATTAAGAGAAATGGCGGATGATGAAAGAAAAGTGTTTGGGTTTTCTTTGGGTTTGAGAAACAGGTATAGCAGAAGTAAGGGGGACAGCTGGGAGAACTAAAATTGTTGGTAAATTGATTAGGATATATGAAATTTTTTGTGTGTTGACAAGGTATACATTATGACTATGAGTGGGTGGGCTGAATTACACTGAAGATGAATTGAAGAGGTTAAAAAAAAAAAACTTTAAAAAACCCTGTCTTGTTTTCAGATGGGTTTTCTATATACTTGCTAATATTACTTTAAGTTGAGGGTAGGAATTTTGGTGGAGAATAATTTTATCAGTCAGGGGCCAGAGCCTTTGAATTTTGTCCAAGTGTGATAAGGGTGGTTGAAGAGACATCTAAAAATAGTGTAGTCAGATATTGCAGGATAAATGATTTGGTGTTGATGTTGTGGGCTGTGGAGAACAGAACTCTGGACCTTGCGGTGCATGTGACTTCTGAGGATGGGGTTTCTCAAGAGGAAGCCTTTAGGCAGCAGTAAATTCTATTAAAGCTCAGGTTTAATATGGTAAGTAGACATAAGGAGCTTTCTGTGAAGAGGTACAGGATGGAGTTGGTTCTCTCTCTCTCTCTCCTTTTGTCTTTAAAGGAAGACTCTGGAAAGCACAAGGGAAGGTATAAGAAGAGAATATAAGGAAACTTGACTCAGGGCAAAGAAAGCATTGATTAGAAATGGATTCAAAATCCAGGAGATGATTGGTGTTGGGTCAGGCATGTTCATTTTTATATCTTCTGTGTAAGTCTTCTTAGATTAGCTTGATTTAAATGCTTTTCCTTTTTGTTCTTATAAGAAACAGCACCTACCTTCATCAATATGTTGATCACAGTCAGAGGTGAAATTAAGTTTTTGGGCCTGATGCAAGATGAGGAGCCCACTTTAAGAAACTTGGTAATAATACCAAGTTACAATTGCAGAAAATAAGTATGAAAATCAGGATTCATTTAGCATAAGAAAGAAGCTGCAACAAATTGTAAATATTAAAAGGTTGAAAACACCATAAACATCACAAAATTTAATCCCCTCATTATTAATCAACTTCCTAACTCACTTTTATGATACCTTTTCCCTACAGTTTTTAAATTGCTTATTTAATTACCTCCCTTAAGAGAATTATTTTGTTATAATTTCTATGGCAAGAACTGAAAGGCATTTGCCTTTCCCTAGTGTGTTTAATAAAAATTCATTTTGTATTATTAATAGTTTAGAAAAGAAAATTCAGTTTCACGCTTGTTGTTGGTAATGAGATAAATAATTAAATTTACTATTGTCAAATTTTAGAAGACCTCTATTAAGTCTTTTATGTATGCGATGTAATATTTCAGGGTGTTTGAGATTTTTCTTGTATAGTGACTAATTTTGATTACTCATAATTATATGACTTTCATAAAGTCCATTGCTGAGCCCCTTACAGGGTCTTTATAGAGGTCTGTACAGTGAGGATCCCTGAAGCGTAAACTTTGTCTGGTTTTGATCATATTATATTATAATTATCTGTTTTTTGTTTGTTTCTACACATGCTCAGTGCTTATTAGCCTCACTTTTGACAGTCATTTGAGACTATGATGAAATATATGGACACTCTCCTCAGCAAAAAAAGTCATGAAATACGTAAAATATTGAATACAATATTATAGACCTCCTAAAGCTTATTCTTGCTCCTGCCACAAGTTTCTGCACTAAATTGATAATTTATTTAATGCTCTGTATTTTGATTTTCTTTCTCTAATATCTAGCACAATGTCCTGCACTTTGTATGCTCCAAACACATAAAGACTTGTTTAATAAATAGAAAAAGAAATGGATAAGTGTTGCCAGCCAGACTGTATGACAGGTGCAGAAATTCCCCACTTTCAAAAACTGTTGGTAAATATATTTGAGCAAACACTCAGACCCTTCCCTGGCAATCCTAAAATACTAGACTCTACAATGGTTTTTGCCCTAATAAGAAAAGAGTTCCTTTTCCAAAGACCTTTAAACTGCACAGATTCTCATTTTCTCTTCTGAAAGCATTTCCTTTTGTCTTTGGGTTTCTCCTGTAGCTAACTGGAGAGAACAACATTATTCTCTCCATACCCTTAAATGATGTCAGTGTTTCATGAATTTTTTTTCTTTTCTAAAAATTATACTACAGTATGAACACATTTTGGTAGCATTCATTTATAATCCAAGACATTTCGCAATCCCTCCTCCGTTTTTCCATTTTTCATTGTACATAGAGCTATATGAGGCATTACAGAGGATACTAAAATGAATGAAAATCATAAACCCTGCAGTCAAGAATCTTTCAGTCTAATGAACTTATGAGTAAAGATGAATACAATGTGGAATAGTAAATAACTTTGAGATAAAGAAACTAAAGTAAATCATAAGACTGATGCAACTTGACACAGAATTGTGATTATTTTTGATGTCTCCAGTTTTGACAGTCAAAGGAGACACTATCAATAGATATTGCAAGGGCAACAGGCAGAAACTAATATTATCTTGGACAATTTGATATATAGAGCCACCCTACTCTTAAGTTTCTTTACTTTTGCTTTTACTTTTTATTATGGACATTTTCATACTGCCTGTAAAGATTGAGATAACTATTTAAGTACCCATCTTCCAACTTCAACTATTATCACCATGTGGCCAATGTTGTCTCCTCTATACCCCCTAACTCCCCACCCTCATTTACTAAAAGCAAATCCAAAGCATTTTCTTGATTCATCAACCAGTTTTTCACTACTCCATTCTTTTTCTCTCCTGATTCCTTACTTATCACCTTTCCAACTCATCTTTTTATTTTTACTTCCAGCACTGCAGTTCTGATCTAACTCTGCCAGGACACAGATCCATAGGGTCAGCCCTGCATCCTGAGCAGCTTAGAGGGAGGAGCCAGACCAGCAGTGCCTCACACCTTGTCCTCTTCTGCTCTGGACAGATGGCTCCATAACGACAGCTTCATAATGGCAGTGGATGGGATCCTAGTGTACATCAGGGTCACTCTTCTGCTACTCTGGCTTGGGGTGTTTTTGTCCATTTCTGGCTACTGTCAGGCTGGGCTCTCCTATCATTTCAGTTCCCCAGAAGTGGTGATCCCCTTGAAGGTGATCAGCAGGGGCAGAAGTGCAAAGGCTCCTGGATGGCTCTCCTATAGTCTGCGGTTTGGGGGCCAGAAACACGTCGTTCATGTGAGGGTCAAGAAGCTCTTACTTTCTAGACACCTCCCAGTGTTCACCTATACAGATGAGCGTGCACTCCTGGAGGATCAGCTCTTCATCCCAGATGACTGTTACTATCATGGTTACGTAGAGGGGGCCCCTGAGTCTCTGGTTGTGTTCAGTACTTGTTTTGGGGGCTTTCGAGGAGTATTAAAAATAAGTGGCCTCACTTATGAAATTGAACCCATCAGGCACTCTGCCACATTTGAACACCTGGTTTATAAGATAAACAGTAATGAGACACAATTCCCAGCTATGAGATGTGGCTTAACAGAGAAGGAAGTAGCACACCAACAGTTGGAATTTGAAGAGGCTCAGAACTTAGCTCTGGAACCAAAATCTGCTGGTGACTGGTGGACTCATGCATGGTTTCTGGAGCTAGTTGTTGTGGTGAACCATGATTTCTTCATTTACTCTCAAAGCAACATCTCAAAGGTGCAAGAGGATGTATTTCTTGTTGTCAACATAGTGGATTCCATGTATAAGCAGTTAGGTACTTATATAATTTTGATTGGAATTGAAATTTGGAATCAAGGAAATGTTTTCCCAATGACAAGCATAGAACAGGTCCTGAACGATTTCTCTCAATGGAAACAAATCAGTCTTTCCCAGCTACAGCATGATGCTGCACATATGTTCATTAAAAATTCACTTATAAGTATACTTGGCCTAGCCTACGTTGCAGGAATATGTCATCCACCTATTGATTGTGGCGTTGACAATTTTCAAGGAGATACCTGGTCTCTTTTTGCCAACACTGTGGCCCATGAGTTAGGTCATACGTTGGGTATGCAGCATGATGAAGAATTCTGTTTTTGTGGGGAAAGAGGTTGCATCATGAATACTTTTAGAGTGCCAGCAGAGAAGTTCACCAATTGCAGTTACGCTGATTTTATGAAGACCACCTTAAACCAGGGATCATGTCTGCATAATCCTCCAAGATTGGGGGAAATCTTTATGCTAAAGCGCTGTGGGAATGGTGTGGTTGAAAGAGAAGAGCAGTGTGACTGTGGATCTGTACAGCAGTGTGAACAAGACGCCTGTTGTCTGTTGAACTGCACTCTAAGGCCTGGGGCTGCCTGTGCTTTTGGGCTTTGTTGCAAAGACTGCAAGTTCATGCCATCAGGGGAACTCTGTAGACAAGAGGTCAATGAATGTGACCTTCCAGAATGGTGCAATGGAACATCTCATCAGTGTCCAGAAGATAGATATGTGCAGGACGGGATCCCCTGTAGTGACAGTGCCTACTGCTATCAAAAGAGGTGTAATAACCGTGACCAGCATTGCAGGGAGATTTTTGGTAAAGATGCAAAAAGTGCATCTGAGAATTGCTATAAAGAAATCAACTCTCAGGGAAGCCGTTTTGGTCACTGTGGTATAAATGGCACAACATACCTAAAATGTCATATCTCTGATGTCTTTTGTGGGAGAGTTCAATGTGAGAATGTGAGAGACATTCCTCTTCTCCAAGATCATTTTACTTTGCAGCACACTCATATCAATGGTGTCACCTGCTGGGGTATTGACTATCATTTAAGGATGAACATATCTGACATTGGTGAAGTAAAAGATGGTACTGTGTGTGGCCCAGGAAAGATCTGCATCCACAAGAAGTGTGTCAGTCTGTCTGTCTTGTCACATGTCTGCCTTCCTGAGACCTGCAATATGAAGGGGATCTGCAATAACAAACATCACTGCCACTGTGGCTATGGGTGGTCCCCGCCCTACTGCCAGCACAGAGGCTATGGGGGCAGTATTGACAGTGGCCCAGCATCTGCAAAGAGAAGAGTTTTTTTGCCGCTGATTGTGATTCCTTCTTTGTCTGTTTTGATTTTCCTGTTTAGTGTCGGGCTTCTTATGTATCTACGACAATGTTCTGGTCCCAGAGAAACTAAGGCTCATTCATCAGGTTAAGAAAATGTCTCTAACTTAATATTCCATGCATTAGTACACTTTAGTCTCTTGGCAGTAAACGTTAGTACATCCCTGAAACTGAGCACATTTCTGACCATTTCCAGAAAGCTGCAAAGATCTTCCCTTACATTAGTACCACAAACATTGTCATTAAGTTCAAGTTATTCTTAACATGTTTCTATCTATTGTTCATTGTTTTAAGCAGCAAATAAAGCTACATCCTTCCCTCCCTTTAGTCCTTGTTGTGTTTCTTGTGCATAGAGATGACTTATGGGAAATGTATGAGATGTGTCTGCCTCAGAGTGTCCAGGGGTGAGGCTTACCTCTCTACTGACATTTATCAATGTGGGAAAATTACTTAAATTTTCTGATGTTCTGCTTCAAAATCTGAAAAGGGGTAGGGGTGATAATAATATTTGTCCCACCCAACTTTTTGGTTTTATTTGGTAACCAAAAGAGAGAAATAAGTGAATTTTTGTTAAGTATAAACAGATTGTTATCTGATGAAATCTCCTGATCTTGCTCCCTGTGTGATTCCTAGCTCTTTGTCTTAATTTGGCAGTTTGGATATCCTTTTGGAGCATTTGCTTGCTTCACATACCAAAATATAATCTCCATGAGGGCGAGGTTGTTTTCATCTGTGATGCTCATCATTGTATCCTCGATAGCCGGAACAGTGCACAGTGCTTACTACACAATAAATACTTAAATGAAATCATGAATCTGAATGGAGTATTAAATAAATGAAATTACGAAAAGTAAAAATAATATTTTGATACCTTGGGATGTCATTCTGATCCTCTTTTTTAAACTACTGGGGCTCTTGCTCAAAATTAAACTTTGAATATTTAAAATGCTGCTGTTTGTACCTGGCGCACTTTGCTGGTCTTTTCTTCCCCCAATGTATCTTCTCCGCCTATTCTCAGTGTTTTTGGAAAGCCTGTCTCTTGAAAACACAGAGTGAGTCAGATACCCTTTGTATTGATCAGTTAACTTCTGAATGGCACTCTGTAAATTGAGTCAAAATACTTTTTGCATATCATTTTTCATTATGCTTTGCCAACTTTGCATCTTCTATCTATTTCATGTTTAGAATATATTTGGCTGTGTCATTCTCTGCATATTTGTACATGAAATCCCCATTCCCAAAATGCTGTTTACCACCCTGCCCCTACTCCCTTGCCCTGGAAAACTCCTATTTTCTCTCAATAGAGGTTAAATGTTATATCTTCGTAGAAGCATTCCTTATGAAATGGTAAGTGTTCCACTTGTGTGCCCCGTCACTTTGTGGTCACCCCTTTATGATTTGATGTCCTCTAGGAATTAGAGATGGAGAGGGTCCAACAATGTGCTAGCAAAAAGAAGCAGAGGACGGCTACTGGAGCCATACAAGGAGGGAGGAGTGAATCAAGAATACAATCTGGTCAAATCAGAGAAAGCTCCACATGTTGTAAGTGTACACATCCATATGGAGACAAAAGATAGCTGCTCCAGTTTATTGGTTCTTTTTTGAAAAGCTTTATGGTAAAAAGCCATTGAAGTTGATTACAGTAAAATTTGTCAGCCTAATGTTCTTTTATATTTGCTGAGTTTTGTATTTCTGCTTGAGATTACTTTTCTGGGATTATGTTGGTTTCAGCTCTTATGCTTAATTGTGGAATTTATTTTGCTATAAGGAATGAGATAGGTATCTAATTGTATACTTTTCCAAATGGGTAGCCTGTTGTCCTGATACACTTCATAGAATAAATCCTTTATCACTGCTTTGCTGGTAAATTGGTATCCTGTATTGTATTTTAAAGTTAATTTGTTAGAGTCACCTTATTTTACTTGTAAATTTTTACAAGAAGCAGTGCATTTTGCAATATCCTTATTTTAAGAAAAGCTGCATAGTTATTTTATATTCATTGAATTAATTACAGCTATATCAGTCAATTATATCAGGATTGGTGGGTAGAATTAACCCTTTTATAACAAGCATAGAGTCTTACCTCCTGTATTAATTTGGATTGCCCAAAAAGCAGACCCAGAGACAGGATTTAGGTGGAGTTAGTTTTCTGGAGAAGCACAAAACAGGGTAGACTAATGAACAAGTTTTCTCTGTGTACTACTGGAGTCATCCCTGTGGGCTTTCTGAGAAGTCATGTGAAACACACCTTTGATTAATACTCCGTGGTTCAGGAGAAAGCTGTAAGGAAAGGAATATCTGAGATATAAGCACGTGAAGTAGTAAACTCTCAGAGCATGGAGATTGTCTACTGTGGCTGCAAGTGAACTCAAGTGGGACAAGAAGATGTAGGGTGGGCTTTCAGCATCTACTGTACCCAGGTTCCTTAGACAAAATATGCTGAAGCAAGGAATAAATCTAAATGGTTTATTTGGAAAATACAATCCTAGGGAAATGAGAGTAAAAGTAAAGGTGTTTAGGGCTGGAAAGTATGGTACAGCAGATTCTAGTGGTACCTGCCTGTATCCTCTTAGGCTGAACCTTGAGGTTGTCTGTAGTACTGATGACAACTATGTACACTAATGGCATTCTACTTTACGGGGGTGAGCTCAGCCCATTCATGGAGCAGGCTGGAAGCAAGAAGGAGTTAACGCATGTGAAAACAACTCTCAACTGATGAGAAATGTTGTGTGAATGAGCATGACAGCTTCCCCAGTCCTCATGGAACTTCTCTGTGGTGTTGGGGCCCAAGTGAGGCTGTACATTGTTAGTATAACAGGAACTGGGTCTCTCTACTTTCCCCCCAAAGAAAACTTCAAAAAACTCTATTCTTTTCTTCACAAAGTCTTCTTTGTTCTTTGAGCACCTATTGAAAAAGCTGACTGGAGACTGTCTCAGTCTATTCAATTCTCCCTGTGATCCTCCACTATGGACTTTCTTTCAAACTGTGTCTTATTGTTATTAACCCTTACTGTTTTCTTAACAGTTTAGGCACAGAACTGACATCGCTTTGCATGAGTTTTCCAAACCCTGGCCACATGAACTAAGCCATCTGATTGCTGGGTATATCAGCATCTAGATTATGCAAAATTATCTGAACTTATTTTTGTTCCTGCTGATGCAAATGCCTGGTGGGTCAAGTCTGGAGCACGGACGCATGAAAAGGTATGGCTTCCATGAAAAGAAAACAACGTCACACTACTTCTCTTTCTGGTGAGTTGGACACCTGTATAGAAGGTTGAGGACTGTCATTTGTTTAGGTAAAGACATTAGAAAGGGATTTTTCCCTTTGTACTGAAAGCAGAGATGGTGCAGGACCTTTCATAGGTAACTTCCCAAGGCAGTAGTACAATCAAACCCTGTGACTTGATGCCACAGATGACACATATAAGCCTCTCACAAAGGTCACAAATGGTCCTGACACTGACTCTTATGGTACAAACACTTGCCACATCACCACATGTTATGGATGGCCCAGAAGTCAGCCCTGTGCAACTTGGATTCGCTCGCTTGCTCCTCTCATTAGACTGATAGGCACCAAAGATTACATGGTGATAGCATGGTGAGTATTCAAAAAATGTGGAATAACTTGGCCAGGTGACAAAATCAAGCCCTATAGCTGCCAAAACCAAACTAAAGTGATATTCTGCAATCTATTCTACTCCTTCGGATTGACAGGGGCACATACAGATACACAGATGCCAATATGACGGAAGACAAAGCACAACAAACCCCAATCTGTAGGGTCACGAGTTTCACTCTGACGTTATTTGTGAACCACACTGGTCTTTTTATCTTGTGTGGTGACAAGGTCTATGAAGGGTTCCCACCTACATGGTCAGAACGATGGGGACTCAGATACCTAACGCCTTTGCCACCAGGTACTCCTCCTTCAATGCCAGCCAAATTATAAACTTGGGCTCCTTCGTTTATAAAGTAGTGCCACACACGCGTACTAAATGAGATTTTATAGAAAATCCACTTATATGTCACAATTCTAAGTTCCTTTCCATGCTGAGATCCATTTTCCCAGGCTTTGGAACTTATGAGAGGGAAAGGGCAATTCTCAATGTTTCCATAGTAATAGAACAGGAGTCAGTATTACTATGCAAGCACTGAGAAGACTTCAATCAGAAGTTAACAGTTTAGCCTCTGTTGTACTTCAGAATCACCATGTCCTGATACAATGACAGCCCAAGAAGGAGGAGCTTGAGCAATCATTGGTGAGGAACCCTGCTTATGTGTAAATCACTAGGGACAAATAGAATCTAATCTGAACTATTTGAAAGACAAAATAAACACTCTTCATCTTATAAATGAGGCTAAACCATTCAACTGGACTGACCCATGGCCAGTGACAGGAGACTGGTTGAATGCAGTATGGGTAAATGTGTTTAGAGTTGTTCTTTTCTGCTTATTAATTCTCCTTCTAATCTGTGTTCTTCCCTTTTCAGACCCCTTGCCACTCAGCTACTAACACAACTCTTCTCTCCACAAACACTAACTCAGCTTTCAATTTGAAACTGTTAGGGAAGTTTCAGACAGGGAAAATAAAGGAGTTAAAAGTTTGCTTCTCTAAAATATGCCAAATTAGTATATTGATTACTTCAAAGCTCAAAGCACTTGGGAAACTATTTCCAGAAGTGACTATCTGACCTGCCTTTTCCCACATATAGCAAGCCATAAAGAAACTACCATCAGAGTGAACAGGCAACCTACAAAATGGGAGAAAATTTTCGCAACCTACTCATCTGACAAAGGGCTAATATCCAGAATCTACAATGAACTCAAACAAATTTACAAGAAAAAAACAAACAACCCCATCAAAAAGCGGGTGAAGGACATGAACAGACACTTCTCAAAAGAAGACATTTATGCAGCAAAAAAAAAAACACATGAAAAAACGCTCACCATCACTGGCCATCAGAGAAATGCAAATCAAAACCACAGTGAGATACCATCTCACCCCAGTTAGAATGGCAATCATTAAAAAGTCAGGAAACAACAGGTGCTGGAGAGGATGTGGAGAAATAGGAACACTTTTACACTGTTGGTGGGACTGTAAACTAGTTCAACCATTGTGGAAGTCAGTGTGGCAATTCCTCAGGGATCTAGAACTAGAAATACCATTTGACCCAGCAGTCCCATTACTGGGTATATACCCAAAGGACTATAAATCATGCTGCTATAAAAACACATGCACATGTGTGTTTATTGCGGCACTATTCACAATAGCAAAGACTTGGAACTAACCCAAATGTCCAACAATGATAGACTGGATTAAGAAAATGTGGCACATATACACCATGGAATACTATGCAGCCATAAAAAATGATGAGTTCATGTCCTTTGTAGGGACATGGATGAAATTGGAAATTATCATTCTCAGTAAACTATCACAAGAACAAAAAACCAAACACTGCATATTCTCACTCATAGGTGGGAATTGAACAATGAGAACACATGGACACAGGAAGGGGAACATCACACTCTGGGGACTGTTGTGGGGTAGGGGGAGGGAGGAGGGATAGCATTGGGGATATACCTAATGCTAGATGACGAGTTAGTGGGTGCAGTGCACCAGTATGGCACATGTATACCTATGTAACTAACCTGCACATTGTGCACATGTACCCTAAAACTTAAAGTATAATAAAAAAAGAAAATTCCATGGAGAAAGATGCCTTCCCTGTACCAGGACAAGAAAATAACCCTATCCCCAAAGATTGGAAATTGTTGCTTCAATAGACCTGTACAAATAAAGTAACTCTTATCTCTCCCTAGCTTTATAACTCCTCCTCCCTACCAATATATCTCCTAGTGACTTCCCTGGAATTCACTGTCCCTAGCTTAGATCCTTTTGTCATTTCTTCACAAATGTATTGTTCTTTTTCTAAAGGTAAAAAAGCTTTCTGCTTTAGCCATTATTTTCGGTATTCACACTCTTGAGAGGATATCTATATATATGAGTTCTTCACGGGGCACACAAACAAGTGGCCATGGTGGCAGAGATACAGGTACATTGGACTCAATAGCATGGACTCCCACTTGCCAAGAGAATTAATCAAGACACTTCTGCCATGAATGTCCAACTTGCCAGTGACACAGATCAAGGCTGAGTTTCTGGGAAGGTACTATTCTTCGAGGAAACCAAAGAGCAGATTAGTGAGACATTGACTACTTTGTGCACCTTTTATCCTGGGAGGGCCAGAGATTAGTTCACACAAGAAAATATACATATTCTAGTTATGATATTGTCTGCAGAACTTGAGCCAGCACCACTACTGGGGGTATATGGATTGTGGGATCTTTAAGCATGGAACCTCATGTAACTTGGCATATGAATAGAGGATTCATTCACTCTTTAGTGTATGAGGTGCAAGAATGGTATGTAGCAATGAATTATATTGTTTGTATCATATATCAAATATTTAGTAGCATCTATTCTTCTAGACTGCTTAGAATGGCCTGCAGAAGGCAGGGCCAGAGTGCCAGCTCAGAAACAATATTCTGAAAGAATAGAATTGAGTGCCAGCCTTCACAATGCATTGTGTATATTAAGTCAGAGATTCCTACAAGGTGTTGTATATGCAATAGAAAGAATATATGGGGCCCAGGACCAAGGAAGAGAAGCTGGGTGGCCTCACTTATCATCACACTTGATGATCCACTGATCTGCTTCCCTCTCTGCAACTATCTGTTCTCTAGGCAGGTCCTGGTCCACAAAGAGAATGCATCTTTGCCAGGGGACCCAGTATAAGTTCCACAGACCTGCAAGCTGCCCTGAGGGCATCTGGGACATCTTCTGTTCAAGGACAAGCAGGTAAAAAGAAGAGTCATTTTGGCAGGAGTAATTGACCCTGGATAGCAGGGGGAGGTAAGGCTGCTGAGCCCCAGTAGAGGCATGGAGGATTATATGGAGAAACTAGGGGATTCACTTGGGAGCCACTTGGAACCACCCAACGCAATGGTAACTGTGAATGGATATGTGCAGCAGTGTTGACCTCCTGGGATGAAGGTGCAAAAGATTTAAAACAAACATTATAGCAAGTGCTCTGGGTCCTCCCTGACTCCCACTTTTGACCTTTTTCTTTTTCCTTCTTCTCTTTATTTTTTTAAAGTTAAAATAAAATTAATGTTATAAAGATGGGGTCTTGCTATGTTGCCCAAGCTGGTCTCAAAGTCCTGGGCTCAAGCATTCCTCCCACCTTGGCCTCCCAAAGTACCAGGATTACAGGCATGAGCAACCGTGCCCAGCGCCCTCTCCACAACCCTTTAAAAAACAACAACAACAACAACAAAAAACTATATACCTCTCACAGCCCATGGCTATCCAAAAACCCACAAGGTTTGTAAAGACAGTTCTCAGAATTATTGTTCTGTTGGTTATTAGACTCCAAAGAAGGGACAAGGAAATATGAATAGTCTCCATCTATGAGTTTTGGTTAAGGTGAACACTGATGGTAAAATTGAAAGGACAAGGACAGCTACCCAAAACATTCCCATCTTGTAAAAACCTTGACCCTGCTTCACTTGTGATATCACCTGGTCTTCAGGTACTCCCTCATGTAGTTCAATTGAATAAAGCCTTTAACCTCTGTCTGAGTCACTTAAAAATAACTGGTCTCAAGTGATATATATATATATATATGTATTCTTGGGTGGAGAGATAAGCCCTGCTCTTGGTCTCTGATTCTTTTCTTTTTTTCCCTCATTTAAATTTTTATTCTTGATTTCCAACTTTTATTTTAAGGTCAGTGGTACATGTGCAGGATAGGACATGCAGGTTCGTTACATAGGTGAACACTGTCACGGTGGTTTGCCGCACAGATCATCCCATCACCTGACTTTCTTTCCGAGCATGGTGGTTGCATGCTTTGACTTTTTTCTAGGTACCCTTTTGTCAGACTGAAGTCAGCATTTTCCTTCCGTCTTTCAGAGTTCTTTAGATGTGCAGAGTTTAGGCAACTTTCCTAAGGTGGGACAAGACTCTTCTATTATCTCAAATTTCTTCTACTATGGAAACTCCTATTCAACCCAAACACCTGGCCAGATCTGTGTAGACATATGGTCTGGTGCAGTGTTGATCGATCTGTTAAATTCTTAAGTGGCGTGATTTCATCAGGTATAAATTTGAAATGCACTGCCTTTGGTTACTTGGGGCATGTCGAACTTGTGCATTTTTGTGTCACCTTAGAAGAAAAGGGTAGCAGAATAGCTGACACTCCATGAATAACTTACTTTAATTGGTATGAAGAAACCAAGAAAAGAAATATTTTGAACAGTCTCTGGTCTTGAGTCCTGTTTTCAACAACTTCCATGGTCTTCCTTTCCCAAAGGCCTCCTCCCTTCTGTCTACCTCAGTTTATGCTTCTGATTCTCACCTCCCTTCTATCCCGATCCCTATCTTCTTAAAGTCCCCCTTGCTTCTTTTCTTCCACATCTCCAGCTCCCTCTTATTATTTGACCTGGAACATCACCTCTTGTTGGATATGACAAGCCTTAAAAACAAGGGAAAAGTTTTTAAAACACACCCAGACACACACACACACACACACACACACACACACAGTGTGTCACTCTTTCACTCAGCTGGAGTGCAGTGGTAGGATCATGACTCACTGTAACCTCCAGCTCCTGGTCTCAAGTGATCCTCCTGCCTCAGCCTCCCAAGAAGCTGGATCTATAGAGATACACTATCACACCTGGAAGATTTTTAAATTTTTTTTAGAGACAGGGTCTTGCTATCTTGCCCAGGTTGGTCTTGAACTCCTGGCCTCAAGTGATCTTCCTGCCTCAGCCTCCTGAGTAGCTAGGACCACAGGCACGTGACACCATGCCTAGCCAATTTCTTTATATTTTGTGTTGACAAGGTCTCACTATGTTGCCCAGGCTGGTCTTGAACTGATCCTCCCTCCTCAGACTCCTGAATTGCTAGGACTGCAGGTGTATGCCAACATGCCTGGGTATTTTTTTTTTTTGATAGTTTATAGAGACAGATTCTCACAATGTTGCCCAGGTTGGTCTCAAACTCCTGGCCTCGAGGAATCCTCCCACCTCAGGCCCCGAAATTGCTGGGATTATAGCCATGAGTCACTGTGCCCAACCTTAGTGCACTATTTCTGAAGTGATTCTTCCTGTTTCCCTTTAGGTAAGATTTTGTGTCTGTACATTTATCAGACTGTCAGTTCCATCCTGTAATTTATAGATAGGCTGGGCTTAGGCAATTCCTGGAGATTTAAAATATGATGTCCCATACCTTTAATTTCCAGAGAAATTGAGAAGTGATTTATCAGTGACTAATGACCCTTTCTGTAATAGTTTAACGGTAAAGACAAAAAGCCAGAGAAACTACATATGGGATTCCCCAGACTTAACACAATACAGAAATACTGAGAATAATGAAAATGATAGCAGACAGCAGGTACCAAGTGCCGAAAATGTTTCAGGCTTTTCTAAGTGCTTTCTTTTGATTGTCACAATGCTTTGGAAAAGTACATTTCAACTGGGAATGTAAAATGTGGACCTTGAAACTCTGAAATATTAAGACTGCCTATAATCACATAATCAGCAGTTGGTAGAACCACTGTTGAAATTCAAGGTGCCTATGACACAAAAGATTTTTAAAATCTTCCTACCGTATAACTGCCAAAGTAGCCTTTTATGTTTATTTGTTTAACACTAACAATAAAATGGACAAATAACAAACATCTCAAATGTAACCAATCAGAAAAAGACCTTAAGGCTGGGTGCGGTGACTAACGCCTGTAATCCCAGCACTTTGGGAGGCCGAGGCAGGTGAATCACTTGAGGCCAGGAGTTTGAGACCAGTCTGGCCAACATGGTGAAACCCTCTCTCTCCTAAAAATACAAAAATTAGTCAGGCGTGGTGGTGTGTGCCTGTAATCCCAGCTACTCAGGAGATTGAAGCAGGAGAATTGCTTGAACTCAGGAGGCAGAGGTTGCAGTGAGCCAAGATTGCACCACTGCATTCCATCCAGCCTGGCAGCCTGGGCGCCAGAGTGAGACCCTGTCTCAAAAAATAAGAAAAAGAAAAAGACCTTAAGAGTGTTAAAGCAAAGCAAATGTATATTAGTACAAACAGGATTTGCCACAGGGGTATCTAGAAAACATTAGACCTCAAATCTTAAATGAGTACAAGTCCTCTTGTTAGTGAATCTAGGAGTTTCTGCCATCATCTATAGAAGTACTGAGAATATGACCAGACATGAAGTGTTAAGTAAATTTAAACACACAAACCTTTTTAAATTGCCAAGTGATTTTATTTCAAGATGACATCAGAATTGCTAAAAGATGATGTAATTGTCAGAGTGACTATTGATTATATCTCCCAGTAAGTGTCAATGTAATTTACTCCATTGTGTGGGCTCTTTCTCTTTCTCTTCCCTAAAATTGTATTGCTTGTGAAAAGCCACCAAAGAGAAGCGAAACCACAAAAAGGATGTAACGAATACACATTAAAACTAGTGCTCGGTTTGTATTTACAAGTGTGCTGCCTGCAATACGATATTGCTTGTCAGGTGGAGGGCCACTATCTATACTACCCCCTTTTCCTCTCAGTTCACATGCTGGTGGTTGCCACCCATGCAGACAGTGACAATGTTTTTTGTTGTTACATACTCCTTTGTAATTGCATGTTTTAAGATCACACTCAAAATGCAGGTCTTGATAAAAAGTACAGTTGTGTTTAAGACAGTAGCTCCCTGGGCCACAGGTTGCACCATCCACTACCAGCCCCATTTCTGGCAAGTCTGTCCCCTGGTGTGCTTCATAGCCAAAGCATTTTTCTTCTTTTATGTCATATACTAATATATTACGAAATGTAGTGTGCTCACCTCCACCGGGAATGTGGCTGACACCGCTACAGTGCAACATTCCACAAAAAACATCATCTTCTTCACATGGAAAAGGTTTACTTCCCCCTCACCGAAGAATAACCCCACAGTTTCCAAATCGGTTACCAATCCTATTCAATTTTTGATAGCACGCTGGGGAACCGTCTTTCACTTGGTAGCCAAAAAGGGCTTGACAATGCATATCACGGTCACTGCAGTTTCCTCTTATACAAACAGATACTGCTGAACATGGGGTCCCATCCTGGATGTAGACGTCATTTGGACACTCTTCCTTTTTCCCATCACAGTATTCCGGTAGATCACATATACCACCCAAGTCTCTGCAAACCACTCCAGGGGCAGCATATTTACACTTATGGCAGCAAAGTCCTGTATTGCAAACACTGCCAAGAGAAAGGGTACAAGAGGTCTCACAACATCTATCACTGGCGCAGTCTTTAAGGGAGCCACAGTCACATTCTTCCCTCTGATTTTTGATCTTGTCTCCACAACGAGGAGCTACGTATGGAAAATTAGTGTATGGAACATTTGGAGGACTCAAACAAGGATCCCATTGATTAAACTTGTGTTGAATTACCTCATAAGAACAATTGCTCATCATATCATTAAGATCAGGAACAGGAGCCATGAGACAGTTGGTTCGTCGAAAACAATAACAACCAACAGAATCATGTCTCAAGCCCATGTTATGACCTAGTGCATGGGCTGTAACACATGCCCCCCTAAATAGGTGATACCTCATTAAATACACAAACATTGCTCCCCAGTTGGGGTTGCATATTCCATCAAAGTTGGCATAACACTCACTGTCTTCAAGTCGAGCTGATGTAAAAACAACTGAGGTATCATGTGAAATTTTTTGATACACCGTGTAATATTTCCACAAACCAAACTGATCTACAGCAACGTGGCCTGGCCTGCCAATTAATTTTACTGCATCCTTTTGATTCCATATGCACAAAAGACGTACATAGACATTTAAATAAACTGGTTTGAAAATGGTATGTATGATGCTGTTAATAATCACTACATTCTCTATTACGTGTGACATATTAGGGTTGCGCATGAATAATCCATGAGTAACCGTGTAGTGAAGTTTCAAGTTTTTTCTATGATGCCTCCACAAATAAACGTGGCCTGCTCTGGCAGTTTCAGCCAGTTTTACCTTTTCAGATTCTTGATCTATCTCTTCCCCTTCGGTCTTACATCTACTAACCTCTCCTGGTCTTTCTTCTGACACAAGCAGAGATACTACATGCTCAAATTTGGAAGAAGCCTCCAGGGGTTTGATTTCGTAAGTCAAGTCATCCACCTGCAGCAAGCCATGCAGACCTCCACGGCAGGTGTCCAATGTGGCCACAGACCCAGGAACCCCTTCCAGGTAGCAGTCATAGTAACAGTCTTGTGGGACAAAAGGGTAGTTCTCCTGCATGGCCCCTTGGTCATTATCAGTAAAAACAGGTAAATGTCTGGGCATCATGTTCTTCTTGAGCTTCATGTAAATCACGTGTCTTCGGCCCCGGAAACGCATGCTGTAAGAGAGCTGGTCTGGCATCTCAATTCCACCCCTCTTGTGAGGCACTTTCTTGGGGATCACAATTTCTGAGGAAGTGAAGCGCCATCCTGGTGGGTCATGAAAACAATAGACCTGGGACAAGAGTGCCCAGAGGACAGGCAGCCAGAGAGCACCTGTCAAGGGGTCCTGGACCCAGGCAGGTCCCATGAATAAGGAAGCCTTTGACCAAAGAAAAGGCAGTCAAATGGGAGGCAGGAAGAGGACTCCTCAGTCTTCAGCCTTCTCCTCAGGGCAGTTATGAGGAAAGCAGAGTGAGTCTGCAGACTTGGAACCCCCTGATAGGTGAGAGGTAAGGGTTAGGCTGTTACATAACAATGGTGTGCTCATCAGGGGAGGCTGTTTTCAGTGAGCTGGAGACCTAGGCCAGGGGGCAAAGGAAGAGAAAAAAATGGCAGGAATTGAGAATAGCAGTGTATAACTGAGCTGAAATGTCCCTTGTCCTCTAAGGGAAGTCATAAGTGGGATTTGATGAGTAAGTGGGTTTGATGCAAGTTTATGACACTTAAGGACATTTTTCTCAAACCTAAATGAGGGAAGGATTCAACATGTAATTAAAAGAGGGAAGCGTATACAATGATAAGGAAAGTAGAAACTTCTTAAAAGAATTTTGAAGATAGACTTAGAGGTTATGGAAATCAAATGGAGTTGAGGGTAATGGATGGACTGGAGAATAAAATGTTATGAGAAAAATTAGGGTGTGTAACTATAATTTCTTATCAAGTTAAACATATACCTACGCTATGATCCAGCAATTCCAGTCCTAGGAACTTACCACATAGTCTTGTCTATGAATGTTCATAGCAGTATTATTCATAAATGTATTCTACAATCTGGAAACCAAGAACCAGTCCTTGATAGGTGAATGGATAAACAAACTGATATATTCATTCATTGAAATACTCCTCTGTTATAACATGAACAAACTTCTGAAACATGCAAGATCATGGTTGAATTTCAAAGAAATTATGAGACAAAGAAGCCAGACCAAATGGAGTAGTTTATGTTTTAATTTGTATGAAGTTCTAGGATACTTCATATTAATCTATGGAAATAGAAATGTAATTATTAGTTTCTAGATATGTGAGCAGGGGAATGGGGCATAAAAGGACCTTCCTGGAAAAAGGTAAAGTATCAGTCAAATATCTTGATTGCAATGGTGATTTCAAATAAAAGCTCATCAAGCTGCACCCTTAAAATCTGTGTATTTTATCATAAGCTAAGTACACCTCAACAGTTAATTTTCTATAAAAGATCTGACTTTAGCTTCTTTCTGACTCAATCCAGAATTAGCACATCATGAAATTATCTCAGAAACCATCTCCCTTTCCTTTTCAAAAATAGTTTTAACATAGAATTGCATGAAAACAGACTCAATTTGGTATAAGGAAGTTACCTACAGCAGCTTACCTCATTTATTTTTCTCCTCTTATGAGTCATACCTTTTAGTTGGGAGGATTTATACAAGGTAATATTTAGAAAAGAAGAATATATTAATATTTAAATGTGTGCAACATTGAAAGATTTGTTTTAAATTCAGTGCAGTCGGAAATACTTTAAAAGTACAAGAATGAGTTGATCTCAGCCTGAAATAAACTGGCCACAATAAAAAAAAAAAATTTCTAGAAGAAAGTAATGTAATAAAAGTAGAAAGAGGAATAAAAGTAATTGTAATGGTAAGAATTATAAAATGTACTAATTTATACATTATATGTATATTAAGAATTATTGAAAAGTAGGAACAGATAAAAAGAGTTGAGCCCTTTGGGGAGGAGTAATATCTAGTTATCCATTTATTATTTGACATGACGGGAAATTTTGACTGAAATCTGTAAGAATGGGGATGACATGAGGGAAGTGATATTAGAAAGATAATTAGGCTGCTTTTTATATTCAGGTACTGTTTTCAGCAAACTGTCAAACCGTTTTTGTCCTCTGCTCTCACACTGCAACAACAATCAACACTAAAGAAGACTTCTGTGACCAAAAGTGTTTTTGTTTTTTTTTTCACACACACCAAGCAGCAGATACCAGGTGTGTGTCCTTCAAATCAATTCTGACACCATCTACCTGGGTATAGCGTCAGATTCCCCAGGTTAGGCGTCCAGTCCCCAGCTTCAGCTACCAGTCACATGTGTAGGCCTCCAGAACGTCTGATCAACAAGCTTCAATTTGGGGTTCCCATGACTCCTTTTTGCAGTTTGGTTAATTTGTTGGAATGGAACTTAGGAAAACACTTACGCTTACCCAGTTATTATAAAGGGTATTATATAGGATACAGAAGAAGAGATGCATAGGGTGAGGTATGGTGCAAGGGGCACAGAGCTTCCATGCCCTCCTTGTGCACAATCATCAAGGAGCCCCCACATGCCCAGCTATCCAGAAGTTCTCTGAACCCTACCCTTTTGAGTTTGTATGGACGCTTCATTACATAGGCATGATTGACAACCACACAGAAATGTGATTGGAAAAACTGCGTGGTTTAAACCCAGCAAGGCCTGTCTGTTCAGTCTTGGCCTCTGTGTTTATCATTCTTCCTTTAGGATATTGGGCAGGACCCCCTCTGGAATGAGGGTCTTCCGCCCCATAATCAGATTAGTCCTGCCTTGGATAGGTGAAAAAGGACAGGAAAAGGTCAGAGAGAGAGAGAGGGATTCTGTTTCTTCAGGTCTGTTTCTGAGGCCTAAAGCACTCCAACATTAATTATAACAAAACTATAACAAGGTTGTGGGCGTTGTAAGCCAGGAACTATGGATGAAAACCTATGTGTGTATGTGTGTGTGTGTGTGTGTGTGTGTGTATATAAAATCATAATATCACAGATACTGAAAAGATACAGCCAGGAAACCCCCTAGTCACAATGTTGTATAAATTAGCAGATTATTTCAATGATGTGAAGAGGACTGTTTGGGGGTACAGAGAAGTTCTAGAAATGAGTTATGTTTGAGTAATCGTTTGTGTGTGTGTGTATTGTGTTTAGTCTTTTAAAAATCTTCTTGAATTTAGTTCTATCTTTGTGTGTCTCATCTGGCTTTTCATGAATTAGTATGTATTATTTTTGAAATCATAGATGTTTTCAAAAGTTTTAAGCGAAAGTGACATCAGTAAAATATCAGGCTGGAAAATTGCAAGCTCTCCTTCCCCCACAGAAACATTGAAAAAGAAAAAAACCTAGAAATTCAGCTATCTGAATCAACTGTGTAAGAGCTTTGGAAAAAATTTCAAAGCTTTACAACAAACAAACAAACAGACATCAAGAAAATGCCATCTTCAAAATACTCCAATAATTAAAGAAACCTTTGCCAAAACATTAGTTAATGCAAGCTAAAGGAACAGCATCTTTACTGAGCATACACAACCAGACAGTCTTGACTAAATTTGTTTGGAAAAATATCTAAACAAATGCCTTATATCCTTCAACAATTAAACTTTTCAAAAGCATTACCGGAAGGAATGAGAATATGTTCTCAGTTACCACATTATAATAATCAAATACCCTATTGTCATGAACAACAAAAAGTACAAAGTATACAAAGAAACAGTAAGACATGGCTTATTCAAAAGAACAAAATAATTGACAGAAATCATCCCCAGTAGAACCTAGACATCAGACTTACTAGACTAAGTCCATAAAACAACTGTTTGAAGTATAGTCAAAGAGCTAAGGGAAAACATGGACAAAAATAAAAACAACCCAGAAGAATCAGAAAACTAATATATGAACAAAATGAGCATTTTTAACAAAGAAAATTACAAAAAGGGAATAAATGAAAATTCTGGATTGGAAAGGCACAGTAACTACAATGAAAAATGTAGTAGGGTTGCTCAACAGCAGATTTGTTCAAAGAGGAAAAAAGTCTTCTTTTCTTGAAAATACTTGAAGATAGGACAATTGAACTTATCTGATCTCAGTAGAAGAAACAAGAAGGAATGAAGAAATGTACACAGAACATAAAGAAATAGTGAAATACCATCAAGCTAAACAACATGTGCATTATGGGAGTCTTAGATGGAGAGGAAAATCCAGGCTGAGAATTTTCTAAGTCTTTATGCTCTGCTTCCCTTTTAGTGATAAACTCTGTCTTTAAATTCTTTCTTTCTTCTAGCATTTACTCTAAGCAGTTGATAGAAGCCATACAGATTATTTTATTAATATTTTGCTTAGATATTTCTATGGCCAGATGTCTATACATATATATTATGTATTACTTTTATTTTGTTGTTTTTTATATATGTCTTTTTTATATATATGTGTGTGTGTGTGTATGTGTGTATGTGTATAACAGAAATATCTAAGCAAAATATTAATAAAATATTTTTGCCTATATATTCATGTGTACATATATACCGTATATATGTAGTCTATCTATCTACCATCTATCTATCATTTGATTGTTTTGTTTTTTGTAGAGACGAAGTCTCACTATATTGCTCAGGCTGGTCTTGAACTCCTGGCTCAAGAAATTCTTCTGCCTCAGGCTCTTAAAGTGCTGGGATTATAAACATGAGCCACCAGGCCTGGCCAGGGCATTGCTTCATTGCTTTTTAATTATTTTTCCCACAACGTCCTCTGTCATGAGGATAATTCAGCCAAGATTATTGCCACTTTATAACAAGGATGACCTTACCTTCAGTTTCTAATAAGATATTCCTCATTTCCATCTGAGACCTCATCAGAAAGGCCTTTATTGTCCATATTTCTGCCAATATTCTGTTCACAAGCTCTTAATCTTTAAGACTTAGGCTAGAGATAGGCAGGAACAAACCAAACTCAAAATTGGCAGAAGGAAGGAAATGATAAAGCTCAGAGAAGAAATAAACAAAAAAAGACGAATAAAATAAAGATCAATGAAATGAAGAGCTGGTTTAAAAAACAAAATCCAAAAGCCTTTATCTAGACTAAGAAAAAAAGAGAGAGAAGGCTGAAATAAATAAAATACAGATGAAAAGGAGATGTTACAACTGGTAGTACAGGAATACAAAGGGTCATAAGAGACTATTATGACAACAAATTTCATAACACAGAAGAAAGGGATCAATTCCTGGACAGATATCACCTACCAACATTAAATTATGAAGAAATAGAAAATTTGAACAGACCAGTGATGAGTGAGGAAATTGAATCAGTAATACATGAGCGAGGAAACTGAATCAGTAATAAAAAGTCTTTCACCAAAGAAAAGCTCAGGAACTAATGGCTTCAGTGCTGAATTCTACAAACATTTGAAGAGCTAATGCCTATTCTCCTCAAACTATTCCAGAAAACTGAAAAGGAAGGAGTATTGCCAAACTAGTTTTACCAGGCCACTACTGCCCTGATTCCAAAACCAAACAACAACACAGCAACAACAACAAAAACAACAGGTCAACAAAAACTCCTTGATGATGTACATGCAAAAATTCTTAGTAAGGTGTTAGCAATCCAAATCCAACAGCATATTAAAAAGACTATTCAATATGATCAAGTGGGATTAATGCCAGTGTTGCAAGATGATTTAGCATACACAAATCAACAAATGCACTACACCACATTACAAGAAAGAGTGACAGAAACCATGTGATATTTTAATAGATGCAGAAAATAATTTGACAAGATTCAACATCCTTTCATGACAAAATTTCTCAACAAATTAGGTATAGAGTTATGCACCTAAACACAATAAAGACCATATATGACAAACTCCCAGCGAACATCATAGTGAACAGGGAAAAGCTCAGGAACCAAATAAGAAGGCCCACTTTCAATATTGTACTGGAAGTCCTAGCCAGATCAACTAGGTAAGAGAAAGAAGTAAAAGGCATCCAAATTGGAAAAGAGGAAGTCAAATTGGTCCTGTTTGCAGATGACTTGATTTTGTATAGAGAAAACCCTAAAGACTCCACCAAAAAACCTCTAGTAATAATAAATAAATTCAATGAAAAGTTACAGGCTACAAAATCAACATAAAAATTATTACCATTTCAATATGCTAATAGTGAACTATCTTAAAAAGAAATCAAGAAAACAATTTTATTTACAATCGCAACAACAACAACAAACTCCTAGGAATAAACATAACCATGCAGGTGAAAGAGTTCTACACTGAAAACTATAAAACTTTGATGAAAGAAATTGAAGATGATACAGATAAGTAGAAGTGTTCATAGACTGGAAGAATTTATATTTTTAAAATGGCCATACTACCCAAAGCAATGAGATTTAATACAATCCCTATCAAAATACCAATGACATTCTTCACAGATAAAGAAAAAACAAACCATAAAATTTATGTGAAATCATAAAAGATTCCACTGGAGTGTGAAGCTGGAGGCCTCACACTACCTGGCTTGAAAATATATTACAAAGCTATTGTAACCAAAACATCATGGTTGTGACATAGAAACTGATCCATAGACCAATAGAATAGAATGTAAAACCCAGAAACAAATCAACAACCCTGATCCTTGACAAAGGTGCCAAGGACACACATTGGAGAAAAGACAGTCTCTTTAATAAATGATGCTAGCAAAATTGGATATTCATATGCAGAAGAATGAGACCAGATCCCTAACTCTCACCATATACAAAAATGAACTTAAAATGGATTAAAATTTTAAATATAGAACACAAAAACTATGAAACTAGTAGAAGAAAACATAAAGAAAATGCTTCCCAATATTGGGCTGAATTTTTCAAGAATTTTGAAAAATAAGACCTCAAAAGCACAGGCAAAAAAAGCAAAGATACACAAACGGGATTATATCAAACTAAAATACTTTTGCACTACAAAAGAAACTACTAACAGAATGAGGAGACAACCTGCAGAATGTAAAAAAATTTTAAGACTATTTATCTGACAAGAGGTTAATATACAGAATATATAAAGAACTTAACCAATTCAACAGCTAAAAACCAAATACCTCAACCTAATAAAGGGCAAAAAGACCTGAATAGACATTTTTAAAAAGAAGATATACAAATGGTCAATAGGTATATGAAAAAATGCTCAACATCACTAATCATCAGAGAAATGCAAATCAAAACCAAAGGGAGATAACGCCTCACTTCAGCTAGGATGGCTATTATCAAAAAGATTTTTTTTAAATGCTGGCAAGGATAGAGAGAAAGAATACTCATATGCTGTTGGTGGGAATGTAAAGTAGTATAGCCATTATGGAAAATCGTATGGAGGTTCCTCAGAAAAAAAGTAAAAATACAACTACCATATGACCTCACAATCCCACTGCTGAGTTTATACCCAGAATAAAGGAAATCAGTATGTTGAAGAGATATCTGCACTCTCATGTTTATTGCAGCACTATTCACAATAGCCAAGATATGAAACATATCTAAGTGTCCATCAATGGATGAATGGACATTGAAAATGTGGTATATATACACAATGGGACACTATTCAGCCATAAAACGGAATGAAATCCTATGATTTGAGACAACATGAATGAACCTGGAGGAGATCATGATACATGAAATAAGCCAGACACAGAAAAGACAACCACTGCATGATCGCACTCATACATGGAATCTGTTTTTTTAAGCTGATATCATAGAAGCAAAGAATAGAACAGTGGTTACCAAAGACTTCAGACGGAGGAAAAGAGGAGGATAGGAGAAGTTGGTCAATGGGTACGAAGTTACAATTAGATAGAAGGAGTAAATTCTGGTGTTCTATTGCACAGTATCGTGACTATGGTTGACATTAAAATATTGTATACTACAAAATAGCTAGAAGAGAGGCTTTTGAAGGTTCTCACCTTAAGGAATGTAAATGCATGAGGTGATACATACACTGACTACCCAGATTGGATCATTATACAACATAGATATGTATCAAAACATTAAATTGTACCCCATACATATATACAATTACAACATTTCAATTAAATAAATAAATAACTTTTTAAAAGAACTTTAAAACTTCTGGAAACTAATATAGGAGAAAACGTATATGACTTTGGGTTTGGCAATGAGTTTTATATACCATACAAAAAGCATGAATGTTCCTTGAATGAACAAAATGATCATTTGGACTTTTTTAAAATGAAAAACTTCAGTTCTGTAAAAGGCACTGTTAAGAGAATGGAAAGGCAAGCCATGAACTGGAAGAAAATATTTGCAAAGCACATATCTGATGAAACATTTGTTTCATCAGAAACAAATATAGAATATAGATAGAAACAGAATATAGATAGAACTCTTAAAACTCAACAGTAAGAAGAAACAACCCATTAAGTAATAAGTAAAAAATCTGAACATATACTTCACCAAAGAAGATATACAGATAACAAATAAGCATATTTATGGATGCTCAACATCACATATCATTAGGGAATTGCAAATTAAAACCTCAACGAGATACCACCACACATAATTTATTAGAATAGCTACAATCTAAAACACCAACAACACGAAATGATGGTAGGGTTGTGGAGCAACAGAAACTCTCTCCTTCATTGCTGGCGGGAATGCAAAATGATACAGCCAATTTGGAAGGCATTTTGGCAGTTTCTTACTAAGCTAAACATTGTCTTACCATATAATCCAGTTATCACACTCCTAGGTATTTACACAAATGTATTGAAAACTTGTCCACAAAAATCTGTGTACATATATCTATAGCTGATTTACTCAAAAATTGAAAGCAACAAAGATATCCTTGAATAGGTGTAAAGCTGACATACTTTTATGTTTCCAATGTTGTAAAAGGTGATTCTATAGAGATTAAAAATATCAGTGGCTTCCAGAGTTGGGGGGGCAGTGTTAAAGAGATGGAATGAATAGCTGGCACACACGGGATTTTTATGGAGTGAAACTATTCTGTATTATGCTGCAATGGTAGATACATGACATGTGTTTTTCAAATCCATAGAAATGTACAACACAAAGGGTGAACCTCAATGTAAACTATGAATTGAGTTAGTAACAATGTATTGATATTGATTCATCAATTGTATCAACTGTACCTACCAATGCAAGATATTAATAATAGGGGAGAATGTGGGTAGGGGAGACAGGAAGTAAATGGAAGCTTCCTGTACTTTCTATTCAGTTTTTCTGTAAGCCTAACAATTCTCCAAAAAATAAAGTATATTAATTTAAAAAATTAAAAAATAACCCAATGTGAAAGCAGGAGCAGAGGTGGAGCAATATGGTGGAACAGAAGGCTCTACCGATTGTCACCCCTGCAAGAACACCAATTTAACAACTATCTACACAGAAAAAAAAAAAAAACCTTCATAAGAACCAAAAATCACGAGAGCACTCCTAGTACCTGGTTTTATCTTCATATCACTTTGTATCCCTGAAAGAAGGACCGAAGAAATAGAAAAAAACAGTCTTGAATTCCCGACACCACCACTCCTGCCCCAGGCAACTGTAGTGGGGTGCAGAGAGCATCTCTGGATGCTGAGGGAGAGAGAGCACAGCAATTGGAGGGATTAAACTCAGTGCTGTCCTGTTAAAGCAGAAAGGAAAATCAGACTGAACTCAGCTGACACTTGCCCATAGAGGGAGCATTTAAATAAGCCCTAGCCAGAGGGGAATTGCTAGTCCCAGCAGTCTGTACTTGAGTACCTGCAAACCTCACCACTGGGGGCTACAGTGCTGTATGTCTCTAAGTAAACTTGAAAGGCAGTATAGGCTATAAGGACTGCAACTCTAAGATAAGTCCTAGCACTGAACTAGGCCCAGAGTCAGTGGACTGGGTTGGCGGGGAGGGGGGGTGTTGGGGACACGTGACCAACTGAGACACCAGCCAGGGTGGCTAGGGGAGTGCTGGCATCACTCCTCCTCTAAAATCAGACTTCACAGCTTGCAAGACACCTGGTTGTCCTTCCTTCCACTTGAGGAGAGGAGTGGGAAGAATGGGGAGGACTGGTTTTGCAACTTGGATATCAGCTCAGCCACAGCAGGATAGGGCACTGGCCAGAGTCATGAGGCCCCCGTTTCAGGCCCTAGCTCTTGGACAACATTTCTAGACACATCCTGGGCCAGAAGGAAACCTGCTGCCTTGAAGAAAAGGGCCCAGACATGGAAGCATTCATCACCTGCTAACTACAGAGCCCTTAAGCCCTGAATAACCAGCAGCAATACCCAGGTACTATGTCAAGAATTTTGGGTGAGCCTCTGAGACTTCCCAGCTTCAGGTGAGACATAGCACATTACCAGTTGTGGCGGCTATTGGGAGAAACTCCTTCTGCTTGAAAAAAGCAGAGGGAAAAGTAAAGGGGAGTTTGTCTTCTACCTTAAGTATCAGCATGGCCACAGAGAAGTAGAGCACCAAGTGGGCTCTTGAGGTCCTTGATTCCAGGACTGGATTCTTGGATGGCATTTCTGGACCTGCCCTGGGCTGGAGGGGAGCCTACTGAAGGGTGAGTCCCAGGCCAGGCAGCATTCACCACAGCTGACTTAAGAGCCCTTGAGCCTTAAGGGAACGTTACCAGTAGTCTGGCAGTACTCCTTGTGGCGTGTGATGGTGGTGGCTATGGAGTGAGGCTCCCCTGCCTTTGGAAAGGGGAGGGAATAGTGAAAAAGATTGCATCTTGTAGTTTGAGTCCCAGCTCAGCTGCAGTAAAATAGAACACCAGGTAGGCTGCTAAAGCTTTTGACTCTAGTCCTCAACTCCCAGAGAGCATCTCTGGACCCACCTGGGGTTTTGAGGAACTTGCTTCCTGAAGTAAAAAAAAAACACAGGCCTGGGTGGCTTTTCCACCTGCTAATTGTACAGTCCCAGGACCTTGTGTAAACACAGACAGTAGCAAGGGATTGGTTACAGCAGGCCTTGGGTGAGACCCAGTGCTGTTCTGGCTGCACATCTGACCCAACAAAGTCATAGTGGTGGTGGCCACAGGGGTGCTTGTGTCACTTCACTTCCAAGCCTCAACTCTTGCCCTTTGTGCACCTACAGGCTTAACATCACATAGAAGTCTTGGTAGCTTCCAGTGTGCACCCTCTGGAGCAGTGATCTGAGACATATCTGGGGCTCTTTTAGCCACAACTGGAGCTGGAGTGGCTGGAATGCAGGGAGCAGTATCCTTAGGTGGCACAGGGCAGTGAGGCCTGAGGACTGAGGCCCAGCCCATGAAACCATTTTTCCCTCCTAGATTTCTGGGCCTGTGATGGGAGGGGCTGCCGTGAAGGTCTCTGAAATGCCCTGGAGGCATTTTCCCCATTATCTTGGCTATGAACATTTGGCTCCTCTTTACTTAGGCAAATTTCTGCAGCCAGCTTGGGCTTAAATTCCCCCCCTGAAAGTGAGTTTTTCTTTTCTACCACATAGCCAGGCTGCAATTTTCCACACTTTCATGCTCTGCTTCCTTTTAAATATAAGTTCAAATTTCAATTCATTTCGGTGCTTATGCAAATGAGCATATGCTTTTAGAAGCAGCCAGGCCACAGCTTGAATGCTTTGTTACTTAGAAATTTCTTCCACCTGGCCGGACATGGTGGCTCATGCCTATAATCTCAGCACTTTGGGAGGCTAAGGTGGGTAGGTCACTTTGAGCTCAGGAGTTTGAGACCAGCCTGGGCAACACAGCAAAATCCTTTCTCTATAAAGAATATAAAAATTAGCTCTGTGTGATGGTGTGAACCTGTAGGCCCAGCTACTTGGGAGGCTGAGGCTGGAGAATTGCTTGAGCCTGGGAAGCAGAGGTTGCAGTGACTGAGATCACGCAACTGCATGCTAGCCTGGGTGACAGAGTGAGACCCTGTCATAAAAAAAATTTCTTTTGCCAGATAACCTAAATCATCTCTGTCAAGTTCAAAGTTCCACAGATCTCTAGAGCAGGGGCATAATGCCACCAGTCTCTTTGCTAAAGCAGAACAAGAGTGACTTTTATCCCAGTTCCCAATAAGTTCCTCATCTCCATTTGAGACCTCCTTAGTCCAGACTTCACTGTCCATATCTGTATTAGTCCATTCTTACACTACTATAAAGATAAAACCTGAGACTAGGTAATTTATAAAGGAAAGAGGTTTAATTGACTCACAGTTCTGCAGGCTTAGCAGGAAGCATGGTTAGGAGGCCTCAGGAAACTTACAATCAGGACTAAGGGAAAGCAAGCACATCTTACATGGTGGCAGGCAAGAAGCGTGAGAGCAGTGGAAACATCTACTTATAAAACCATCAGATCTCGTGAGAACTCACTATCATGAGAAGCGCATGGGGGAACCACCCCATCATCCAATCACCTCCCATTAGGTCCTTTCCTCAACACATGGGGATTACAATTTGGATTACAATTCAAGATAAGATTTGGGTGGGGACACAGAACCAAACCATATCATTCTGCCCCATCCTCTCCCAAATCTCATGTCCTAACATTCCAAAACCAATCATGCCTTCCCAACAATCCTCCGAAGTCTTAATTCATTCCAGCATTAACTCAAAAGTCCAAATCCATAGTCTCATCTTGTGAAACCAAGAACAAGTTAGTTACTTCCAAGATACAGTGGGGGTACAGGCATTGGTTAAATGTTCCCATTCCAAATGAGAGAAATTGGCCAAACTAAAGGAGCTACAAGACCCATACAAGTTCAAAACCCAGAGTGTCTGTGGCTTTTTCAGGTATACAGTGCAAACTGTCAGTGGGTCTGGGATCTGGAGGATGGTGGCCCTCTTCTCACAGCTGCACTAGGAAGTGCCGCAGTGGGGACTCTGATGGGGGCTGCAACCCCACATTTCTCTTCTGCATTGACCTAGCAGAGGGTCTCCATGAGGGCTCCACCCCTGCAGCAACTTCTGGCTGGACTTCCAGGCATTTCCATACATCCTCTCAAATATAGTTGGAGGTTCCCAAACCTCAGCTCTTGCCTTCTGTGCATCCACAGGCCCAACACCATGTGGAAATTGCCAAGGCTTGGGGCTTGCACCCTCTGAAGCAATGCTAAGCTATACCTTGGCCCCTTTTAGCCACCGCTAAGGCTGGAGTGCCTGGGACATGGAGCACCAAGTCCTGAGGCTGCACAAAACAGCAGGTCCCTGGCCTGGCCCACAAAACCATTTTTCCCTCTTAGGCCTCCAGGCCTGTGATGGGAGAAGCTTCCCAGTAGGTCTCTGACATGCCTTGGAGACATTTTCCCCATTGTCTTGGCTATGAGCATTTGGCTCCTCATTACTTGTGCAAATTTCTGCAGCCATCTTGACTTTCTTCCCAGAAAATGGGTTTTACTTTTATACCACATGGTCAGACTGCAAATTTTCCAAACTTTTATGTTCTGATTTCCTTTTAAACATAAGTTCCTCATCTCCATCTGAGACCAGCTCAACCTGGACTTCATTGTCCATATCACTATCAGCATTTTGGTCAAAACCATTCAGTAAGTCTCTAGGAAGCTCCAAACTTTCCCACATCTTCCTGTCTTCTTCTCAGCTCTCCAAACTTTCCAACCTCTGCCCATTGCCCAGTTCCAAAGTTGCTTCCACACTTTCAGGTTATCTTTATAGCAGTACCCTATCCTACCAGTACCCATTTTCTGTATTAGTCCATTCTCCCATTGCTTTAAAGATACTACCTGAGACTGGGTAATTTATAAAGGAAAGAGGTTTAATTCAGTCACAGTTCTGCAGGATTAATAGGAAGCATGGATAGGAGGCCTTAGGAAACTTACAATCATGGCAGAAGGGGAAGGGGAAGCAAGCATATCTTACATGGGGGCAGGTGAGAGATGCAAGAGCAGGGGAAGCTTCTACTTATAGAACCATCAAGTCTTGTGAGAACTCACTCACTATTATGAGAACAAGATTGAACCATGGGCCAGGCATGGTGGTTCATGCTTGTACTTTGAGAGGCCAAGGTGGGTGGATCACTTGAGGCCAGGAGTTCGAGACCAGCCTGGCCAACATGGTGAAACCCTGACTCTACTATAGTAAAGTACAAAAAATTAGCCAGGCATGGTGGCACGTGCCTTTAATCCCAACTACTTGGGTGGCTGAGGCACAATAATTGCTTGAGCCTAGGAGGTGGAGGTTGCAGTGAGCTGAGACCACACCACTGCACTCCTGCCTGAGCAACAGAGTGAGACTCTGTCTCAAAAAAAAACAAATTGAACCATGAATAAACCCAAAACCTGTCCAGAACAAAACCAAGTAATGAGATTGAAGCTGTAATAAAAAGTCTCCCAGTAAAGAAAAACCTGGCACTCAAGGGTGTCACTGCTGAATTATACCAAACATTAAAGAAGAACTAATACCAATCCTACTCAAACTATTCTGAAAAGTAGAGGAGAAGAGAATACTTCTAGACTCTTTCTATAATGCCAGTATTACCCTGATACCAAAGACACATTAAAAAAAAAAAAACACTACCGGCAAATATCTCTGATAAATATTGGTGCAAAAATCATCAACAAAATACTAGCAAACCTAATTCAACAGTACATTAGAAAAATCATTCATCATGACCAAGGGGGATTTATGTCTGGGATGCAAGGACAGTCCAATACATGCACAACAATCAATGTGATACATCATCAGATCAGTAGAATGAAGGATGAAAACCATATGATCATTTCAATTGATGCTAAAAAAGCATTTGATAAAATTTAATATCCCTTCATAATAAAAACTCAAAAAACTAGGTATAGAAGGAACATACCTCAACATAATAAAAGCCATATATGACAGACTCACAGCTAGTATCATATTGAATGGGAAAAGTCAGAAAGCCTTTCCTCTAAGGTCTAGAACATGACAAGGATACCCACTTTCACCATTGTTATTCAATATAGTACTGGAAGTCCTAGCTAGAGCAACCAGACAAGAGAAGGAAAGAAAGGGCATCCAAATTGAAATGGAAGAAGTCAAATGATCCTCGTTTACAGATGATATAATTTTATATTTGGAAAAACCTAAAGACTCCACAATAAAACTGTTGGAACTGATAAACAAATTCAGTAAAATTGCAGAATACAAAATCAACATCCAAAAATCTGTAGCATTTCTATATGCCAACAGTGAACAATCTGAAAAAGAAATTTACTAAGTAATTCCATTTGCAGTAGCAACAAAAATTTAACTACCTAGGAATTAATCAAAGAAATGAAAGATGTCTATAATGAAAACTATAAAGCACTGATGAAATAAATTGATGAGGACACCAAAAAATAGAAAATATTCCATGTTTATGAATTGAAAGAATCAACATAGTTAAAATGTGCATAGTACCCAAAGGAATCTCCAGACTCAGTGCAATGCCTATCAAAATACCAATAAGATTCTTCACAGAAATAAAAAAATCATAAAATTTATATGGAATTTATATTTTTATCACCTATGAAGATTCTTCACAGGAAAAAAAAAAGGTAGGATGCAGGGGATCATGCCTGTAATGCCAGCACTTCGAGAAGCTGAGGTGAGTGAATTGCTTGAGCTCAGAAGTTTGAAACCAGCCTGGGCAACATGGCAAAACCCTGTCTCTACAAAAAACTACAAAAATTAGCCAGGTGTGGTGGCATGCACCTGTAGTCCCAGCTACTCAGGAAGCTGAGGTGGGAGGATGGCTTGAGCCTGGGAAGCAGAGGTTGCAGTGAGCCAGGATCGCACCACTGAACTCCAGCGTGGGTGACAGAGCAAGACCCTGTCTCAAAAAAAAAAAAAAATTGAGAAATAGAAAAAACAATCCTAAAATTTATGTGGAACCACAGAATAGCCAACACTATCCTAAGCAAAAATAACAAAACTGGAGGAATCACATTACCTGACTTCAAATTATACTACAAAGCTATAGTAACCAAAATGACATGGTACTGGTGTAAAAACAGACACATAGGACAATGGAACAGAATAAAGAACCCACAGACAAATCATCACACCTACAGTGAAGTCATTTTTTACAAAGGTGCCAGGAACATACACTGGGGGAAAAGACAGTCTCTTCACTGAATGGTGCTAGGAAAACTGGATATCCATATGCAGAAGAATGAAACTAGGCCCCTATGTCTCAACGTATTCAAAAATAAAATCAAAACAGGTTAAAGACTTATATCTACGACCTCAAACTATGAAATTGCTACAAGAAAATATTGGGGAAATTCTCCAGGACAATGCTCTGGGCAAAAATTTCTTGAGGCATTCCCAACAAGCACAGGCAATCAAAGCAAAAATGGACAAATGAGATCACATCAAGTTAAAAAGCTTCTGCAAAGCAAAGGAACCATCAACAAAATGAAGAGACAACCCACAGAATGGAAGAAAATATTTTCAAACTACCTATCTGACAAGGGATTAATAACCAGAATATATAAGGAGCTCAAACAACTCTATAGAAAAAAAATCTAACAATCCAATTCAAAAATGGCCGAAAGATCTGAATAGACCTTTCTCAAAAGAAGACATACTAATGGCAAGCAGGTGTATGAAAATATGCTCAACATCATTGATCATCAGCAAATCGAAACTATAATGAGATATCTTTTTACCCTAGTTAAAATGGCCTTTATCTTAAAGACAGGCAATAAGAAATGCTGGTGAGGATGTGGAGAAAAGGGAAACCTCGTAACTGTTGGTGGGAATGTAAATTAGTACAGTCACTATGGAGAACAGTTTGGAGGTTCCGCACAGAAATAAACATAGAGCTACCATATGATCCAGCAATCCCACTCCTGGGTATATACTCAAAAGAAAGTAAACAGTATATCAAAGAGATATCTGCACTCCTATGTTTGTTCCAGCACTGCTTACAGTAGCTAAGATTTGGAAGCAACCTAAGTGTCCATTAACAGATGAATGGATAAAGAAAATGTGGTACATATACATAATGGAGTACTACTCAGTCATTAAAAACAATGAGATCCTGTCATTTTCATTTGCAGCAACATGGATGGAACTGGAGGTCATTATGTTAAGTGAAATAAGCCAGGCACAAACATCGCATGTTCTCACTTATCTGTGGAATGTAAAAATCAAAACAATTGAACTTGTGGACGTAGAGCAGCAGTAGAATCGTTACCAGAGGCTGGGAAGGGGACATGGTGGTGGAGGGGAGGTTGGGATAGCTAATAGGTTTTAAAAAATAGAAAGAATGAATAAGACCTACTATTTGATATCACAACAGGGTGCCTATAGTCAATAATAAATTAATTGTACATTTTAAAATAACTTAAAAAGCATAATTGGATTGTTTGTAACACAAAGGAAAAATGCTAGAGGGAATGGATATTCCATTCTCCATGATGTGATTATTTAACATTGCATGCCTGTATCAAAACATCTCATGTATCCCACAAATGCATATACCTACTATGAACCCACAAAAATTAAACAAAAAAAAACTAAAAAAACTAGCAGTGCTCACTTTGGAAGCAAACACTAAAATTGGAATAATACAGAGAATATTATCATGGCCCCTTGCACAAGGATGACACACAAATTTGTGAAGTGCTCTATATTTTTTATATTAAATAAAATTATTATTTAAAAATTTTAAAAAACTAAAGAATTTTAATACACAGTTTGGAAAAACATGCAATATAGTTTCTAAGTAGCCCATAGTGAAAAATAACATAATAAATAATTTTTAATTTCCAAAAATAAAAGTAAAAATAGACCAATGCTGTAAGAACTGCTTCTTATAGCATAGTAAAAAGAAAAAAAAAAAAAAAAAAAGGAGTGGCCAAGATGGCCGAATAGAAGCAGATAGTGTGCATGGCTCTCATGGAGAGGAAGAGAAGGGGTGAATAAATACAATACCTTCAACTGAAACATCCAGGTACTCGCACTGGGGTTAATCAAGGAAACAGCCTGACCCACAGAGAACAAACAAAAGCAAGACAGGACAAGGGCCCACCTAGCAGCAACATGGAGCCATGGGATTCCCCCCTGCCCAGGGAAGCAGTGAGTGAATGAGCAGCCCTGGGAAACCATGCTTCTCCCACAGATCTTTGCAACTTGCTGGTCAAGAGGTCTCCTTGTGAACGCACTCCACCAGGGCATTCAGTCTTCAGTTTGACAGACAGAACTAGGTAGAGTCTTGGCATAGCAGCTGTTCAGGCATGCATGGAGACCCTGCAGCCTTAGATGCTGAGGCTTTCTAGCAAACGTAGCTGCAGCTCCAGCAAAGTGGGAGGTTAGACTCCTGTGCATACCCCTAGGAAAGAGGATGAATCCAGGGGGCTGAGCAGCAACAGCCCACGGACCCCACTTCCACAGCACCTCACAAGATAAGACCCACTGACTTGGAATTCCAGCAGCTACCAGTAGTGGCATTGCACCTCCCTAAGAAGGAGCTCCTCGGGGTTGGGGTGGGCTGCCATCATTGCTGTTCAGGCACCTTAGTCATTCCAGCCTTCAGGCTTTGGAGAGTCTGAGCTGACCTAGGGCAGAAGGGATCCCCCAGAACAGTACAGCCACTCTACCAAAATGTGGCCAGACTGCTGCTTGAAGCAGGTGCCCAATCCTGTTCCTCCTTACTGAGCAGGACCTCCCAACTCAGGCCTCAAGCCAACCCACCTAAGCACTCCAACCAACAGAAATCTGAATTACTCCTGGCATGGCACTCCCAGAGGGAGGGGAAGGCCACCATCTTTACTGTTTGGGTGACTTAGCTATTCCAGCCTTTGGTCTTTGGAGCATCTGGGGTGACTGGGCACTGAAGTGGACCCCCAGTGCCGCACAGAAAAGCTGCTCTACAAAAACGTGGCCAGACTGCTTTTTAAAATGGGTCCTGATCCCATTCCTCCTTACTGGGCAGGACCTCCCAACCGGGGTCTCTAGCCACTTCCTATAGGTGTCTTTGGGCCAGCAACAGGTCCATACCTCCCTTGACAAAGCTCCCAAGGGAACTGCCCTTGCCACCCTCAGATTAATGAAGAAGTAGAGACCCTAAGTATCTTATTCATACCTCCAATGAGCTGCAGTTGACCCAAGGGGAAGAGGTCAGTCCATCTCACATGGGTCCCATATAGCCCCATGGCTTGTCACCAGACAGGGAACCCCTGGCTTGGGCCCACAGCACAAACTCTCCATCTTGGGTTGACTGCACTGAGCAATTGCTGACCTGCATCTCTCTGAGTTGGAGCCCCAAGGAATCAAGCAAATGACCCTTGGCCACAGCCACTACTAAGATCTCTTCTTCTGCGCCTCTAAGCTGGGAAAAGAACATAAACACTGAAATCACCCAAGAGCTGCAGTGGGCAGCCCAGGACTGCCAAATCGTGAACTACAGCCTGTACTTAAGGGGGAGAGGAACCCACATTTTCAGAGCACTGAGAGGGAACATGACTGCAACTGCAGGAAAACATAGGGGAGCCACACAACGGGGCAAGAGTCTACCAACTGACCAATAAGCCTAAGTGTCACCTGCTGGATCACACCCCAAGGCTTCAACACCAAAAATACCTCATTAACATACCCCCCTCTGAAATCAGAGACAAGAAGTCAGCTTCAAATAAAGACCCTACACAAAGTCTTGGTCCAGTGAAAACATCCAGAAAAGAAATCTATTGACTGTGTTCAATCTGCACTGCAGTTAAAGGAACACTCACACACACAGATGAGAAAGAACCAAGGTAAGAACTTCAGTACCTGTCATATTTCCTCCAAATGACTGCAGCAGTTCTCCAACAATAGTTCTTAACCAGGCTGAACTGGCTGGAATGACAGAAATAGAATTCAGAATATGGATAGGAACAAAGATCACCAAGACTCAAGACAATGGCAAAACCCAATCCAAGGAAAATGGTAATCACAATGAAGTGATATAGGAGATGAAGAATGAAATAACAAGTATAAAAAAGAACCTAACAGGTCTGGCAGAGCTGAATAACACAAAAATTTCACAATGCAATCACAAGTATTAGGAGCAGAATAAACCAAGCTGAAGAAAGAATTTCAGGCTGGGCACGGTGGCTCACGCCTGTAATCCCAGCATGTTGGCAGGCAGAGGCAGCCAGATCATCTGAGGTCAGGAGTTCGAGACCAGCCTGGCCAAAATGGTGAAACCCCCTCTCTACTAAAAATACAAAAATTGGCTGAGCATGGTGGCAGGTGCCTGTAATCCCAGCTACTTGGGAGGCTGAGGCAGGAGAATTGCTTGAACCTGGGAGGCAGAGGTGGCAGTGAGCCAAGATTGCGCCATTGCACTCCAGCCTGGGCAACAAGAGCAAAACTGTCTCAAAACAAAACAAAACTAAACTAAAAAACAAAAACAAACAGAATTTCAGAACTTGAAGACTGATTCTCTGAAATAAGACAGTCAGACAAAAATAAAGAAAACAGAATTTTAAAAGTTAACAAATTCTTTGAGAAGTATGGGATTATGTAAAGAGGCCAAATCTATGAATCACTGGCATCCCTGAAAGGGAGGGGGAGAAACCAAACAACTTGGAACATATATTTCAGGATATCATGAATGAAAATTGTCTCAATCTTGCTAGGGAGGCCAACAGTAAAATTGAGGAAACACAGAGAACTCCTGCAAGATTCTACACAAGATCATCCCCAAAATCATCGATTTTCCAAGGCTGAAATGAAAGAAAGAATGTTAAAGGCAGCTAGAGAGAAAGGGCAGGTCACCTACAAAAGGATCCCCATCAGTGGGATATCACCACTGATCCCACAGAAATACAAACTACCATCAGAGAATACTAAAAACACCTCTACACAAATAAACTAGAAAATCTAGAAGAAACAGATAAATTCCTGAACACATACACCCTCCCAAGACTAAAGCAGGAAGAAGTTGAATCCCTGAATAGACCAATAACAAGTTCTGAAATTGAGGCAGTAATTAATAGCCTACCAACAAAAACAAGCCCAGGACCAGACAGATTCACAGAAAAATTCTACCAGAGGTACAAAGAGGAGCTGGTACCATTCCTTCTGAAACTATTCCAAACAATAGAAAAAGAGGGACTCCTCCCTAACTCATTTTATGAGGCCAGCATCATCCTGATACAAAAACCTGGCAGAGACACAACAAAAAAAGAAATTTTCAGGCCAGTATCCCTGATGAACATCAATGCCAAAATCCTCAATAAAATACTCGCAAACAGAATCCAGCAGCACATCAGAAAGCTTATCCACCATGATCAAGTCAGCTTCATCACTGGGATGCAAGGCTGGTTCAACATATGCAAATCAATAAACATAATCCATCACAGAAACAGAACCAATGATAAAAACCACATGATTATCTCAATGAATGAAGAAAAGGCTTTGATAAAATTTAACACCCCTTCATGCTAAAAACACTCAATAAACTAGGCAGTGATGAAACATATCTCAAAATAATATGAGCTATTTCTAACAAACCCATAGCCAATATCATACTGAATGGGCAAAAGCTGAAAGTACTCCCTTTGAAAACCAACACAAGACAAAATTGTCAAATGGGATCTGATTAAACTAAAGAGCTTCTGCACAGCAAAAGAAACTACCATCAGAGTGAACAGGCAACCTACAGAATGGGAGAAAATTTTTGCAATCTACTCATCTGACAAAGGGCTAATATCCAGAATCTACAAAGAACTCAAACAAATTTACAAGAAAAAAGCAAACAACCCCATCAAAAAGTGGGTGAAGGACATGAACAGACACTTCTCAAAAGAAGACATTTATGCAGCCAACAGACACATAAAAAAATGCTCATCATCACTGGCCATCAGAGAAATGCAAATCAAAACTACAGTGAGATATCATCTCACACCAGTTAGAATGGCAATCATTAAAAAGTCAGGAAACAACAGGTGCTGGAGAGGATGTGGAGAAATAGGAACACTTTTACACTGTTGGTGGGACTGTAAACTAGTTCAACCATTGTGGAAGTCAGTGTGGCAATTCCTTAGGGATCTAGAACTAGAAATACCATTTGACCCAGCCATCCCATTACTGGGTGTATACCCAAAGGAATATAAATCATGCTGCTATAAAGACACATGCACATGTATGTTTATTGCAGCACTACTCACAATAGCAAAGACTTGGAACCAACCCAAATGTCCAACAATGATAGACTGGATTAAGAAAATGTGGCACATATACACCATGGACTACTATGCAGCCATAAAAAAGGATGAGTTCATGTCCTTTGTAGGGACATGGATGAAGCTGGAAACCATCATTCTCAGCAAACTATCGCAAGGACAAAAAACCAAACACTGCATGTTCTCACTCAAAGGTAGGAATTGAACAATGAGAACACTTGGACACAGGAAGGGGAACATCACACACCAGGACCTGTTATGGGGTGGAGGGAGCAGGGAGGGATAGCATTAGGAGATATACCTAATGTAAATGACGAGTTAATGGGTGCAGCACACCAAAATGGCACATGTATACATATGTAACAAACCTGCACATTGTGCACATATACCCTAGAACTTAAAGTATAATAAAAACGTATATATATAAAAAAGAAAAAACAAACAACCCCATCAAAAAGTGGATGAAGGATATGAACAGATGCTTCTCAAAAGAAGACATTTATGTGGCCAACAAACATATGAAAAAAAGCTTATCATCACTGATCATTAGTGAAATGCAAATCAAATCCACAATGAAATACCATCTCACACCAGTTAGAACGGTGATCATTAAAAAGTCTGGAAACAACAGATGTTGGTGAGGATGTGGAGAAACTGGAACTTTTTTGTTTTGTTTTGTTTTGTTTTTTTGAGATGGAGTCTCACTCTGTCGCCCAGGCTGGAGTACAGTGGCGCAATCTCGGCTCACTGCAAGCTCCACTTCCCGGATTCATGCCATTCTCCTGCCTCAGCCTCCCGAGTAGCTGGGACTACAGGTGCCTGCCACCATGCCCAGCTAATTTTTTGTATTTTAATAGAGACGGGGTTTCACCATATTAGCCAGGATGGTCTCGATCTCCTGACCTCATGATCCACCCGCCTCAGCCTCCCAAAGTGCTGGGATTACAGGCGTTAGCCACCACACCCGGCCGAAACTGGAATGTTTTTATGCTGTTGGTGGAAGTGTAAATTAGTTCAACCATTGTGTAAGCCAGTGTGGCAATTCCTCAAGGATCTAGAACGAGAAATATCATTTTACCCAGCATTCCCATTACTGGGTATATACCCAAAGGATTATAAATCATTCTACTATAAAGACACATGCACATGTATGTTTACTGCAGCACTATTCACAATAGCAAAGACTTGGAACCAACCCGAATCCCCATCAATGATAGACTAGATAAGGAAAATGTGGCACATATACACCATGAAATACTATGCAGCCATAAAAAAGAATGAGTTCATATCCTTTGCAGGAACATGGCTGAAGCTGGAAACCATCATTCTCAGCAAACTAACACAGGAACAGAAAACCAAACACCGCATGTTCTCACTCATAAGTGGGAGTGGAACAATGAGAACACATGGACACAGGGAGGGGAACATCACACACCAGGGACTGTCAGGGGTGGGAGTAAAGTGGAGGGAGAGCATTAGGACAAATACCTAATGCATGTGGGGCTTAAAACCTAAATGACAAGTTGGTGGGTGCAGCAAACTACCATGGCACATGTATACCTATGTAACAAACCTGCATGTTCTGCACTTGTATCCCAGAACTTAAAGTACAATAAATAAATAAAAAAGAAAAAAGTAAATGTATCCAAAAGACAAGCCATATTAATGTTAAAACTATTATGAAATTTTTAACAGTCCTTAAAAAAATAAAAAATAAAACTAGAAATCAATAACAGGAGGAATTTTTTTAATTTACATAATACGTGAAAATTAAACATGTTACTGAACAACTGATGGCTCTTCAAACAGGAAATTAAAAAGGGAAATTAAATAATATCTTGGGACAAACAAAAATGGACACACACCATACCAGAACTTATGGAATGCAGCAAAAGCAGTTCTAAGAGAGAAGTTTATAGCAATAAATGCTTTTATCAAAAAAGGGGAGGATTTTGAAAAAGCAACCTAACTTGACACTTGACAGAATTAGAAAAGCAAGAACTAAGCCCAAAGCAAGCAGAAGAAAGGAAATAATAAACATCTGAGAGGAATAAATTAAATAGATACTAGAATATATTAAATAGAAAATAGAAAAGACCAACAAAACTGAGAGTTGGGTTTTGAAGAGATAAACAAAATGGACGAAACTTGAGATGGACTAACTAAAAAAAAAATAGAGAAAACTCAAATAAATAAAATCAAAAATGAAAGAAGAGACATTACAACTGGTACTACAGAAATACAAAGGATCATAAGAGACTACTATGAACACTTATAAGCCAAAATATTGGATAACCTGGAAGAAATGGATAAATTCCTACAACATTACAACCTACCAAGAGAGAATCATAAAAAAAGATCATCTGAACAACCAATAAGTAAGGTGATTGAATTAGTAATAAAAAATCTCCCATCAAAGCCTCAGAACTTGATGGCTTCCCTGATGAATTCTGCCAAGCATGTAAAAAGACCTAACACCAACGCTACTCCAACTCTTCAAAAAAATTGAAGAGGAGGAAATAGTTTCAAATTAATTTTATGTGGTCAGCATTACCCTGATACCAAAGCCAGCTAAGGACACTACAAGAAAAGAAAATTACAGACGAATATATCTGATGAACATGGGTGCAAAATGCTCAACAAAATACTAGCCAAGCAAATTTAATAGCGCATTAAAAGGATTGTTCATCATGATCAAGTGGGATTTATCTCTGGGATGCAAGGATAGTCAAAATACACTAATCAGTAAATGCAATACATCACATTAACAGAATGAAGGGTAAAAACTATGATTCTCTAATGAATGCAGAAAAGGCATAGACAAAACTCAACATCCTTTCATGATTAAAAATTCCAACAACTTAGATATAGAAGAAAATTTCCCCAACACAATAAAGGCCATGTATAACTAGCCCACAGCTAACATCATAATCAGTAAGATAAAACTAAAAGCTTTTTCTTTAAGATGCAGTACAAGCAAGGATGCCCACCCTCACTAATTCAGTACAATAGAGTACTGGGACTTTTAGCCTGAGCAATCAGACACAAGAAAAACAATCATCTAAATTAGAAAGGAAGAAGTTAAATTATCTCTGTTTGTAGATGACATGATCTCATGTACAGAAAACCCTGAAGACTTGATCAAAAGCTAATACATGAATATAATAAAATTGCAGGATACAAATCTACATACAGAAATCAGTAGCATTTCTTATACCAACAGCAAACTATCTGAAAAAGTAAATCAAGAAAACAATCCCATTTACAACTGCTATGAAGAAATAAAATATTTAGGAATAAATTTAACCAAGGAGGTGAAAAAAATCTGTACCTTGGAAACTATAAAACATTGATGAAAGAAGCTGAAGAAGACACAAATAAATGGAAAGATATTCTGTGCTCATGAATTGAATTAAAAACTGTCCATACTACTCAAAGCAATCTATAGATTCAATGCAATCCCTCTCAAAATCCTAATGGCATTTTTTGCCTATCAATGATAGACTGTATAAAGAAAATGTGCCACATATACACCATGGAATACTATGCAGCCATTAAAAAGGATGAGTTCATGTCCTTTGCAGGGACATGGATGAAGCTGGAAATCATCATTCTCAGCTGTTCTTTGCAGGGACATGGATGAAGCTGGAAATCATCATTCTCAGCAAACTAACACAGGAACAGAAAATCAAACACCTCATGTTCTCACTCATAAGTGGGAGTTGAACAATGAGAACACATGGACACAGGGAGGGGAACATCACACACCAGGGCCTGTTGCGGGGTGGGGGCGCTAGGGGAGGGATAGTATTAGGAGAAACACCTAATATAGATGACGGGGTGATGAGTGCAGCAAACCACCACGGCACGTGCATACCTATGTAACAAACCTGCATGTTCTGCACATGTATCCCAGAATTTAAAGTACAATAAAAAAAATCCTGATGGCATTTTTCATAGAAATAGAAAAACGGCCCTAAAATTTGTATGGAACCACACACACACACACACACACACACACACAAACAGAATAGCCAAAGCAATTTTGAGCATAAAGAACAAAGCTGAAGAAGGCATCATACTACCTGATTTCAAAATATACTACAAAGGTATAGTAATCAAAACAGTATGGTAATGGCATAAAAACAGACACATAGACCAATGGAACATAATAGAGAGCTTAGAAATAAACACATATTTATGGTCCATTGACCTTTGACAAACATGCCAAGAACACAAAATGGGGTATAATGCTTGCAGTGGAAGGAAAACATATCATTATTTGCAGATAATATGATTGTCCACATAGGAAATCAAACAGAAAAAGCTTGAAACTAACCATTAAAACTAATGAGAGCTAAACAAATTTCCTAAATACAAGACCAACATGCAAATGTAAATACCATTATTATACAAAAGAAATAATTATAAAATGCAGTAGAAAAAAATACACACATTAGCAAAATAAAATGTCTTCACTTATTGAGGAATAAATATTTTTTAAAAGGATGTGCATACCTTTAGAGATATATTTTAAAACACTATTGAAGCACAAAAAAGAATTTAGGAAATTGAGATATGTATCATATTGGTGATTAAAACAAGTCAAATTCTAGTCAAAATCCCAAGGGAATATTTCATAGGATAGACAAATTTACTCAAACTATGTGAGGTGATGGATATGTCAATTAAGTTGATTGTGGTAATCATTTCATAATGTATACCTATATCAAAACATCAGGCCAAGTGTGGTGGCTCACGCTTGTAATCCCAGCACTTTGTGAGGCTGAGGCAGGTGTATCACTTGAGCCCAGGAGTTCCAGACCAGCCTGGGCCAACAGGGTAAAACCCCATCTCTACAAAAGTCCAAAAAAAAAAAATTACCCAGGTGTGGTGGTGCATGCCTGTTGTCCCAGCTATTTGGGAGGCTCAGGTGGGAGGATCGCTTGAGCATGGAAGGTGGAGGCTGCAGTGAGCCAAGATCATACCGCTGCACTCCAGCCTGGGCAACAGAGCAAGACTCTGTCTCAAAAAAAAAAAAATTGTATACCCTAAATACATGCAATTTTTTTCAATCATTCAATCAAAAAAACCTGAAGAAAATTTTAAAATATTAAAATTATATATTTGAAAGAGTAAAACATTAAGTAAAAACCAAACAAATTGAAAAGAAAATCAAGACAAGGGGATTGGCATCTATACCAACTACATATCAAGATTTATTTTTAATGTATGATAATTAAAACAATGTGGAATTGGTATAGGAACAGACAAACATACATCAAGATTTAAAATATAGGCTGGGTGAGGTGGTTCACGCCTGTAATCCCAGCACTTCGGGAGGCTGAGGCAGGCAGATCGCTTGAGTCTAAGAGTTCAAGACCAGCCTAGGCAACATGGTGAAACCCCATCTCTACTAAAAATACGAAAAATTGACCGGGTATGGTGGCATGTGCTTGCTGTCCAAGCTACTCAGGAGGCTGAGGTGGAAGGATCATTTGAGCCCGGAAGGTAGAGGCTGTGGTGAGCTAAGATCTCACCACTGCACTCCAGCCTGGACAACAGAGTGAGACTCCATCTCAGACAACAGAGTGAGACTCCATCTCAAAAAAAGAAAAAGAAAAAGAAAAAAAAGATTTAAATCCCTAGAAATAGTCATGTATATATATACACACACATATAAAATCAGGGTTTGGCAAAATTGGCTTTCCATATGGAAAAATAAAATTCTACCTATATATCACAGAGACACAATGTATTTCAAAAAGAATAAAGACCTAAATATGAAAAAAAACTACTCTTAAACCACTAGAAAAATAAGGAATGTCTTTATGATCTGAGGTAGAAAAATAATTCCTGCTGCGCACGGTGGCTCACGCCTATAATCCCAGCACTTTGGGAGGCCGAGGGGGGCAGATCACGAGGTCAGGAGATTGAGACCATCCTGGCCAACATGATGAAACCCTGTCTCTACTAAAATACAAAAAATTAGCTGGGCATGGTGGTGCACACCTGTAGTCCCAGCTACTCAGGAGGCTGAGGCAGGGGAATCGCTTGAACCCAGGAGACGGAGATTGCAGTGAGCTGAGATTGTGCCACTGCACTCCAGCCTGGAGACAGAGCGAGACTCCATCTCAAAAAAAAAAAAAAAATTCTTGTCTAAGAATCTTTTTTAAAAAGTTCAGTGTTAGAGAAAATAAATACAACTACTTAACAAATTTTAAATTCTGTCACCATAAACAAAGTAAAGGATATTTTTTAATCTGGTGAAAAAGCATAGATAGTATAAAATAGAACAGTCTGGGTACTATGAAAATCTATAACGATAACAAAAATAATCCAAATAATGGACATCTACATGTCCATCAAAATTATGTATTATTTTGTAATGTATGTATAAAGGAAATAGTCTGGAATCTTGCCAAATAGCTGATAAAGTTTCCTCTTGACAGGCGGACAGTAAAATGGGATTACAATTCTATCTACAAAATTTTAATGTTTCACAAAACGAATGTTCATGTCTTTACTTCTGGTATAATAAAAAAAATAACAGGGAAGACAGAGAGGAACAGCGTAAGGAAGGTAAAGAACAGAAGGAAGAAGAAAGGGAAGCCAGAGGAGAAAAAGGAAAAATAGGACGAGGAGAAAGAAAGCAGAGGGTGAAAGGGAGGAGGAAGTGAATTAACTGAAACAAAAAATCAAATATTGCATGTTCTCACTTTTGAGTGGGAGCTAAACAATGGGTACACATGAACATAAAGAAGGAAACAATACTCACCAGGGTCTCCAAAACAGAGGAAGATGGAAGTGGGGTGAGTTGAAAAGTTACCTATCAGGTATAATGTTCACTAATGGACACACTAGTAGCCCAATCCCATCAGTATGAGATACACCCATGTAACAAACATACACATGGACCCCCTGAATCTAAATAAAAACTTTTTAAAAAGAAATTCACATGAGAATGGAAGGGAAGGTTTTTTGTTTTTTTGTTTTGTTTTGGTCACTTAGCCACCTATACCCATGTCCAAAGTGAGTGGTTTCCCTATTCTGTCAGTCCCTGTCTCCCCAGTCTCTGCATTCTTCCTGTAGCTCCAGCTGTAACCCAAGCAGGAAGGTCCAACGCTGGCACCTCTTTCTAGAATGGAGACTGATGTTGGCTAAACAGCTTTAGACTAACATCCTGGGCTCGATATAAAATTCCTCTTCCTCCTAGCCAGCTGTTCCTTGCACTTATGTGTAAGTTTTATTTTCTCTGCTTTCTCCTGAGATTAGAGGCTAGCTTGTTCCCTAATGTTGATTAGTGGGGTTCTACCTTGCTCACTGTGCTCGAGTCCCCATCAAGGTTATGACACCAGTACCCTAGTCACTTTAAGATTAGGACCTCTGAGGAACTAAAGACCTATGTACTTCTATCAGTTTGAGTTACATATAAACTTTGAGGAGAATTGAATGGGTGAATCCCAGCTACCTAATGACAGGCTTCCTAGAAGCCAATTCTCCATGCATGTCTGTGGACTTCAAGGATTATACAAGAGCACCATGAAGCCAAAGAGTGACAAAAGGACATCATGCCTGCTAAAAATTGAAAGAATATATTCAAGATGCTATATGTCATTACCCAGATAGGAAAACCAAAACATGTCAGTTACTTTAAAAGCAATAATTCAATATACAGAATGGTTAAATACAAAAGTGGCTAAACAAGTATCAGAGGACTGAAACGTGGAAAGGAAACACTAAGATAACAAAAATGTAACAGAAGATGAGAAGCCCAGTTTCCCTCTCATGGAAAGACAAGGTGTCCCCAGGGGTCAGCAGCCAGACTTGAGCTTTCAGCTACTTCACGGTTTGACACAGCTTCAGTGAGTTAGCCTTCCCCCAAGAACTGGTAACAGGGACTCTATTTCTGGTGATAGGTGGAGCACAAACAGCCCCTGGCACAAGGTGGACATTCCAATGGTTAAAACTCTCATAAGTAGTGACTAGGGATATGTGCCACTGAGGAAGAAATCACTGACAGAGGAGACAGGGCAAGGGTTTGAGTTGTATTCATTTTCTAAACTATATAACAAATTACCACAAGCTCAGTGTCTTAAGCAAAATACATTTATTATCTCACAGTTTCCATTTGTGAGGAGTTGGGGCAGGCTTAGCTAGGTCTTTGGCTCAGGGTCCCACAAGGCTACAATCAAGGCACTAGCTGAGCTGCATTCTCATCAAAGGCTGGACTGGGGAAAGATCGGCTTCCAAGCTCACTCAGGTTGTTGCGGGTTTCATTTTCTGGCAGTTGTAGAACTCATGGCCGCTGGCTTCTTCAAAGCCACCAACAGAAGTGTCTGCAGCTTTAAGTCTTACCTCCAGACCCTTCTTAAAAGGGACCACCTGGTCCTACCCAGGAAAATCTCCCTTTTGATTAACTTAAAGTCAATTAGTTAAGGGCCTTAATGACATCTGCAAAATTCCCACATTTGCCATAGTCTGGTTAGAAGCAAGTTACTGGTCTCACTCAAGCTTGAGGGGAGAAGAATACATAAAGGCAGATACCAGGGGGATGGGATGCAAGGGGGGCATCTTAGAATTCTGCCTATCACAAGAGGTAAGGAGGAAATCGGAGCTAGAATAATAAAAGCATTGGATTGCTAAGTGCCTTTGATATACTACAGCAAGATAGTGAACAGCTGATGGTGAGCAACAGGCAATTAAAATCCAGGCATGAATGTCACTGTCCTCTCTGACTGCATACAAAGTGATCCTCATTTCCTTCCCGGGGAGGGTAAAGAAATCCAAGTGGCTGAACCTAAAAATAAATAAATTAATAAAAGTTAAATGCCCAACCAAGGGAGCGCTGTAATCAGGACCTTGGTGGAGAAAACCTGAGACTCTAACACATAGGATGGGAACATCTGACTAGATCCTTTGAACACTCATGCTCCATATACTCATCCACGGGAGTGATTCACCCCTGTATAGTGAAGGAGAATGCAGACGCCACTCCACCATGAGGCAATAGATGTCTTTTGCAGAGTCTTCCCCCACCTCCTTTTTTGGCCAGTAGGCATAAAGCTAGGATTGAGTCACAGCATAATCAACTGGAAAAGTGCTCAGCATGCTCAGAGAAAAGGCACTACATTGAGATGCATAATCAAATGGCAAACATTAAATTGGGAAGGGAAAAATGTTCACTCTCCCAAAATATAGGATTTTACACCTTGGCAAGGACCCTAGGGCATGCTGTAAATTTGTTCCTGGGATGGCTGCTAGAAGCATGGAAAAAGTAATGCTCATACAGAGAAGCTGAAATGCCAGAATTGCCATAATGAATGATTATGGGATTAAAACGTTCATGGAAATGGGCATGCTGAAATGGAATTATACATGGCCTTCAGAAGATAATGTTCCATAGGAATGTCCAGAAAATACACCATTTACCAAAGGCATAAAGAATGTGCTAATAAGAGGAGCACTGGGATTACCAAAAGGTCCACTATTGAGTCTTTGCAAGCCAGGCTCAGAGTAGGAGAGGGTGTTACAGAACTTTGCTCGCTGATAGCATTGGTGTTAATATGACTCTGACACCTAGAGGTCAGCAAGCAATACATAACCATCCCAAGGAATAAGAATAAGAAGTCGCAATTGTCATAAAGACTGGCAAGGTCAGAATGGCAGCCAAGACCTAAGGAGATGGTAGTAGAAGGATTCTAGAATCCTTAAGGGCAAAATAGATAGGGAGCCAACAAGGATACTTACTTTATGCCAACAGAAGAAGCCAAAGACAGATGACTGGGAAGCAAAAAGCAGTTGCCTCCCCAAAAGTTAATCACTTTTCCAGTTTATGGACTTGAACTTCTTTCAAACCTGGAACTCACTCCCTGATGACATAGACAGAGCCTTGGGCCCAGGATGCTATAAAACCATGGCAAATATATAAATAATAATGATTCCCCCAGCCCTTCACCAAAGGGAACTGTGGCCACTTACATAGCTGTGCATAAGGAAGGGGGAATATCTATACATTTCAAGGACTATTGAACACAGGGACTGAGTTGACATTAATGTCCAAGTACTCAAAACATTTTGATGGCCTTCCTGTTAGAATGAAGACATATATGAGGACAGGGTAATAAATAAAGTCTTAGCAACACTCTGACTTACAGTGGGTTACTGGTCTTATGGACACAGGGCTATGATAATTCTTCTACCCTCTGTCATAACATAGTATAGTGAGAGGACTGTCTGGATATCCCACAGAACATCACACTGATCGAGTACATTGATGACATTATGTTGATCAAGCCAGGTGTACAAGACGTGGTAATGACATTGAAGGCCTTGGTAAAACACATGAGCTCTGAGAATGGAAGATAAGCTCTGTGAAAAATAATACATTGTAATCAAGGACATGCTGTGTCAGTAAAATTTTTAGTTTTCTAAGAGCCAGGAATATGCTGGGTTATCCCTTCCAAAGTAAGGCCAAATTACTCCTTTGTGCATCTCCTATCATGAAGAAGGAAACACAGTGCCTGGGGATTGCTTTGGTTCCTGGAGGCAGCAAATTTGACACCTAGGACCACAACTCTGGTCCTTATATTTGGTAACATATAATGATGTCATCTTTGAGTGGAAACCATAGAAGGAAAGAGCTCTGCACCAGGTCCAGGTTGTGATGCAAACAGCCTTCCACTGGGGTCATACTCTCTAGTAGACCCTATGATGTTGAAAGTATCTGTGACAGAAAAGGTTGTTGAGTGGAGTTTATGGTAAGCCCCAGAGAAAGAATCACAGTGTATGCCTCTGGGATTCTGCAGCAGAGGCATGCCATCAGCCAACTAACAATAAAGACCAAGCTGATCCCCTAATCTGGCATAATTTCTAGAAGAACACGTAGAGGGAAATTGACTACAATTGGTCATTATCATCCTGGAAGGGCCAGTGGTTCATTCTTACAGTAATAAACACATATTCTTGATATGAATTTGCCTTATCTCACTGAGGTAAGGCAGTGAGCCTCAGTGAGCACCAATATACAAAGACATTTGGAGTATTTGACCCACTGGTCTGGTGTTTCCATATAATATCATATCAGACCAAGGTACCACTTTACAGTGAAGAAGTTTTGGAAGGGGACCAAGGAACATGGTATATACTGGCTGTATATCAGACAACATAATCTAGGGGCTGCCAGCCTAATAAAGCATTGGAAATATCTACTGATGGTGCAACTGAGCTAAAGCTGAAGCACTTGTTCAGAGGCAATATACTACCTTTTCACAGAATGAATTGTGTGCACTGAACTACAGATCTTTACATGGGTCTGGGAACCAAGGCCTGGAAACAGAAGTGGCCCCACTTACTGTCACTCACAGTGACTCATTGGGGTAGTTTGTGCTTCTTGCCTACTGCAACTCTGGATTCTGTGGCCCAAAGGTCCTGGTCCCTAAACGGGTCATATTGTCACCAGGGCAAAGCTAGAGTCCCAATAAATTATAAGCTAAAGCTGCCACTAGAACTCACTGTGTCCTTGCACCAACCAAGAAGATGATCTCATTCTTGACAGAAGTGATTGACCCTAATCATCAGGAGGAGGCAGGGCTTCTGTTACAAGATGGAAACATAAGGGTGTATGCATAGAACCCAGGTGATCTCCTTAGGTGCCTAATGGTACTCCCCAGCCTGATTGTGAATATAAATGGACAGGTTCAGCAATCACAGCCTGAGAAGGGCATGATGACCCGGTGCTCAGGCCTTTTGGAGATAAAGACCTGGGTCATATCACACAGTCAAGGAAACTAGAATGGACAGTGGAGGAGTGAGACAGTAAGTATCCATTTCAGCCTCAATCCCAAATGCTACAGAGGGACTATGGTTTATCCCATTAACTTCCTTCTTCTAAGGTTCCCCACAGAAAGGGATGTCCACCATAACCCTGGAAGCATTGTTCCCACAATATATATCAAAAAAGTGGGTCAGAGCAGTGCAAATATTGGACTGTAGAATACACAAATATGCCTCTTGGTTCCTCCTTCAAGAGAGGACTTTCTGACCATCTGCAGGAATTATGATCAGAAGACAGCATCCAGATGTTAGCTCTTTGGGGTCAGCGTCAGTTACAAAGAGGCATCCTACCAAGCTCATGCCCTTCTCCCACATCCAAGGGAATGAACAAACTGAAGGGAGGAAGACCAGACCATTCTGGCCCAACTCAGACAAATTTGTCAAGCAATATTCAGTCCAGAGCTCACTGCCAGATTGGCCGAAGCTGCAATATACAAGTATATCTAATTTTATCACACTTCAATGTATTGTGCTTCACAGATACTCTTTTGCTTTTGTTTTACAAATTGAAGGTTTGTGGCCATCTTTTGTTGAGCAAATCTGTTGGCACCATTTTTTCAATAGCAAGTGCTTCCTTTGTGTCTCTGTGTCACATTTTGGTAATTCTCACAATATTTCAATCTTTATTATTATCATATCTGTTGTGGTGATCTGTGATCAGTCAACTTTGACGTTACCATAATAATTGTTTTGGGGTGCCACAAATCCCAACCATATAAGAAGACAAACTTAAGCAAAAAAAATTATGTGTATTCCAACTGCTCCACCAATTGACCATTTCCCCATCTCTTTCCCTCTCCTTGGGCCTCCCTATTCCCTAAGATATAAGATGGAAATTGGGCCCATTAATTTATAACCCTACCATAGCTTAAGTGTTCAAGTGAAAGGAAGAGTCTTACGTTTCTCACTTTAAATCAAAAGCTAAAAATGATTAAGCTTAATGAGAAAGGCATGTCAAAAGCCAAGCTAGGCCTCTTGTACCAAACAGCCAAAGTTATGAATGCAAAGGACACATTCTTGAAGAAAATTAAAAGTGCTACTCCAGTGAACACACAAATGATAAGCAAGCAAAACAGCCTTACTGCTGATATACAGAATGTTTGAGTGGTCTGGACAGAAAATTAAACAAGCCACAACATTCCCTTAACTCAAAGCCTAATCCAGAGCAAGATCCTAATTTTCATCAATTCTATGACAGCAGACAGAGGTAAGGAATCTGCAGAGAAAAAATTTGAAGCTAGCACAGGTTGGTTGATGAGGGTTAAGGAAAAAGCCATCTCCATAACATAAAGGTGCAAGATGAAGCAGCAAGTGCTGATGTAGAAGCTGCAGCAAGTTATCCAGAAGGTCTAGCTAAGGTCACTGATGAAGGTGGCTACAGCAAGCAACAGATTTTCCGTGTAGATGAAACAGCCTTCTATTGGAAGAAGACTAGGACTTTCACAGCTACAGAGGAGAAGTCAATGCCTGGCTTCAAAGCTTCAAAGGACAGGCTGATGGTTTTGTTAGGGACTAATGCAGGTGGTGAATTTAAATTGAAACCAATGCTCCTTTGTCATTCCAAAAATCTGAAGGCCCTTAAGGTTGATGCTAAGTCTACTCTGCCTGTGTTCTGTCAATGAAACAGCAAAGCCCTTGATGACAGCATATCTGTTCACAGCATGGTTTACTGAATATTTTAAGCCCATTGTTGAGACCTACTGCTCAGAAAAAAAAAATGGTATCTTTTCAAATATTACTGTTCACTGACAATACACCTGACCACCCAAGAGCTCTGATGGAGATGTACAAGGAGATTAATGTTGTTTTCATGCCTGTTAACACAACATCCATTCTGCAGCCCATGGATGGAGTAATTTTGACTTTCAAGTCTTTGTATTTAAGAAATATATTTCATAAGGTTATAGCTGCCATAGATAGTAATTCCACTGATGGATCTGGGCAAATCAATTGAAACCTTTCTGGAAAGTATTCACCATTCTAGATGTCATTAAGAACATTCCTGATTTATGTGAGCAGGTCAAAATATTAACATTAAAAGGAGTTTGGAAGACATTGAGTCTAACCTTCACAGATGACTTCAGTGGTGGAAAGAACTGCAGATGTTGTGGAAATAGCAAGAGAAGTAGAATTAAAAGTGGAGCCTGAGGATATGACTGAATTGCCATAATGTCATGATAAATCTTGAATGGTTGAGGAGTTGCTTCTTATAGATGAGCAAAGAAAATGGTTTTTTGAAATGGAATTGATTCCTGATGAAGATGCTGTCAACAATGTTGAAATGACAACAAAGGACTTAATATATTACATAAACTTAGTTGATAAAGCAGTGGTAGAATTTGAGATGAGTGACTCAAATTTTGAAAGAAGTTCTACTATGGGTAAAATCCTATCAAACAGCATCACATGCTAGATAAATATTTGTGGAAGGAAGAGTCAATCGATGCAGCAACTTAATTGTTGTCCTATTTTAAGAAATTGCCACAGTCACCCCAACCTTCAGCAACCACCACCCTGAAGAGTCAGCATCTGTCAACAATGAGGCAAGAACCTCCACCAGCAAAAACATATGGCTCATTAAAGGCTCAGAGGATTATTACTATTTCTTAGCAATAAAATATTTTTAATTAAGGTATTGCATTTTTGGACATAATGCTACATATTAACAGATTACAGTATAGCGTAAATATAACTTTTTTATGTACTGGGAACCAAAAATTTTGTGTGACTCATTTTATTATGATATTCCTGTTATCGTAGTGGTCTGGAACTGAACCTATATTATGTCCAAGGTACGCCTGTACTTGTATTTCTCATCTGCACAACCAACTTCCTTGCCTTTTTTCACAGCCGTTGGTCCCTAACAAAATCTTGTACTTGAAACTCCAATTCAGTATCTGCTTCTGGAGAACTCAACCAACAACAAAGTAGCTACAGAAGGCACCTAACACTCCTAGGGCCAGGAGAAGAGAAGAAAGAAGTTGGGTTTACTAGAGTGGAGATGATTAAAGAACATTCCCTGCAGAGCAAGGACCCAGACCTCTAAAGACAGTACAGTGAACAGCTGCTGCTGCTTCAAGAACTCAGAGGACCACAACCCTGCTCACTCCCGGACCCCTGAGGAGGTCAGTGTCCAACTGCTGCTGGTATTTCTAAGGAAAAATGAGGGTGGTTCTAAAAGTGACAACAGAACTGGAATCTGAAACCAAATATGACTGCCAGAGTGAATGTTTCCAGCCAAAATAATGGTGGCACTCATGGTAAGCACACAGGAAAGAAAGCTCCCTTCTTCCCTCATCATCACTCCAGGCTACTTCTACTGCCCCCTTTGGCACAGCTGAATGTGCCAAACAGAAATGAGTTGTGTATAGGCACATCCTGAACATTACATAGTACAGAAAAAAAAAAAAAAAAAAAAGAGAGAGAGAGAGAGAGGAGGGTTAAAACTGAGGGACAAAGCTTGAAACTATCTTTTCTGTGCCTTTGCTCAGGAAATATAAAGATACAACTTCTGGGAAAAGGAACCTTTAATATTGCTTAAGACACTGTAGAGGAAGTAAGAATAGGCTAGGAATCCTTTGCTGTGATAGCTAATGCTTGCAATCCTGACATGAAATGTCCACGAAGTTTTACTTAAACAGTGAGACATGCCTTCATATTTTTCTATTAAGAAAAATTGGATATTAAAAATGAAGTACGAAATTTAGTCTCCTCCTTTTTCCCATTTCTCTTATCCTTCTTCGTCTTCTTTACTTTTTGTGTGTTTCTTAAAAAGCACATGTAAGCAAAATAATAAAAAAGCAATCAAAGGAAGAAGGCACAATAGTGACAGGTAACCCAATTTTCCCATCACATTTAATCCTTCCATGTTGTTCTTAGGAGGTGGGCCACTATCAGCACTACCTCCATAGCCTTTGTCCTTGCAGTACGGGGGTGCCCATTCACGGTTGCAGTGACAGTGTTGTTTGTTGTTGCAGACTCCCCTCATGTTGCAGGTCTTAGGCTGACAGGCTTGTGACAGACGAACCATACTGGCACACTTCTTACGGATGCAGATCTTTTCTGGACCACATACTGTGCCATCTTTCACCTCACCAATATCAGGTATAGCCATCCCTAAATGATAATCAGTGCCCCAGCAAGTGGTGTCATTGAGGTGAAACTGCTGCACTGTAGAATGCTCTATCAGATTGGGAATTACTCCCACATTTTCACACTGAACCCTCCCACACATGATATCAGGGGTCCAACATTTTACGTATGTTGTGCCTACAATACCACAGTGACCGAAACGGTTTCCTTGGGTGTTGATTTCTTGGTAGCAACTCTCAGATGCACTCCTTGCATCTTGGCCAAAAATCTCTTTACATTGTATATCATGGTTATTACACATCTTTTCATAGCAGAAGGCATTCACATTACAGGAGATCCCGTCCTGCACATACACATCATCTGGGCATTGATGGGATGTCCCATTGCACCACTCTGGAAGGTCACATTCACCAACTTGTTGTCTACATAAAGTTCCCGATGGCAGAAATTTGCAGTCTTTGCAACACATTCCAAAAGCACAAGCAGCCCCAGGACGTAGAGTACAGTTTAACAGACAACAGGGATCTTTTGCACACTGCTGTATGGTTCCACAGTCACATTCCTCCCCTTCTTCAACCACTAGATTCCCACAGTACTTCAGTCTAAATATATTCCTTGGATATGGAGGCAGTTGAATACATAATCCACTACTGATAGTACTGTCCCAATATTGGGCATAACTGCAGTTGCTAAATTTAGTTGTCACCTTTCTATAGGCATGCATTATGCACCACTGTAGCTCACACACACACCACTGGGTGTCATGTAGCATACCCAAATTATGACCAAGCTCGTGGCCCACAGTAACTGCAAAAATGACCAACCTGTTGTCTTCGAAAACATCAACTCCACTATTAAAAGGATTCTGGCATATTCCTTTAACATAGGCAACACCAAGCTTCATGCCTTGTGTGTCTTTTATGAAAAGATGTGCAACATCATGTTGTAGTCGATTATTAAGGTTATAATTCTTCCAAATAGAAAAGTCCTCTAAAACATTATCTAGGTCTCCACTGGTAGGAAGTGGATTTGACGCAGTCCATATATCAATTCCAGTCAAAATTACATCAACCTCCAAAGGATGATAGAAGGAATCCACTATATTGACAACGTTAAATACTTCATGCTGCACTGTTGTTGCATTACTTCGAGAGAAAAGATATCTAATATTATCCACGACCACTACCAGCTCAACAAACCGCCGATGGGTCCACCAGCCCACAAAAGAACTTTGCTTCAGAGTGAAATTATATGACAATTGCAACTCCAACTGGTGTGCTATTTTCTCTTCTGTTAACCCACATCTCATGGGTGGAAACTGTGTATCATCACTGTCTATCTTATGTACTAGGTGTTCAAATGTGGCAGAAACACTAATTGGCTCGATTTCATAAACAAGGTCATTTATCTGTAGCATTCCAAGAAAGCCCCCAGAACAGGTACTAAGGGCAACCAAGGACTCAGGGACCCCCTCCACATAACCATGGTAGTAGCAGTCATCCTGGATGAAGGGATGATCCTGGAGCAGGGCATGCTGCTCTGTGTAGGTGAACACAGGAAGGTGTGCAGCAAACAACAGCTTATTTACCCTCATGTGGACAATGTATCTCTGTCCCCCAAACCGCAGGCTATAGGAGAGCCATCCAGGAGCCTTTGCACCTCTACCCCTGCTGATCACCTTCAAAGGGATCACCACTTCTGAAGAAGTGAAATACTGGGAGGGCCTGGCCTGAGAGTGGCCAGAAATAGACAGAAACATCCCAAACCAGAGCAGCAGAAGAGTGACCCTGATGTGCACCAGGGGCTCACCCACTGCCATTATGAAGCTGTCATTATGGAGCCATCTGTCTAGAGCAGAAGAGAACAAGGTGTGAGGCACTGCTGGTCTGGCTCCTCCCTCTGAGCTGTTCAGGGTGCATGGCTGACCTTTAGGGATCTGGCGATCTGTGTCCTGGTGGAGCTGGACCATCAGAGCTGCAGTGCTAAAAATAAAAACTGAAAGAGCCAGGATGGGGTGGGTGGGATAGAAAGGGAGAAAGAGAGAGAGAAAAAAGGCAAAGTGATTACTGCATTTGGACCATATTTGAAGCAATAAAATGCATAGGATTCTCTTAATACATATGGCCAAGAAGATTTCCAGATGGGGGAGATTGCACATAGGTGAGTTATTACCAAATTTTCATGATGGATACCTAAAGATTCATTACATATTGTTCTTTAAATTTGTAAAATGGCTAGAAATTTTCCATTTTATTTTAATGTATGTATTTCTTTTATTATTTCTTTATTTTACAGATGGGGTACTGCTCTGCTGCCCAGGCTGTAGTGCAGTGACACAATCATAGCACACTGCACCCTCAAATTCCTAGACTCACGAGATCCTCCCACCTTAGCCTCCAAGTAGCTAGAACTGCAGGCATGCACTGCAACAGCCAGCTAATTTTTCTTTTTGTTTTTTTTTGGGGGGGGATAGAGATGGAGTCTCACTATGTTACCCAGGCTGGTCTCAAACTCCTGGTCTCAAGTGATCTTCTTGTCTCAGCCTCCAAAGTACTGGGATTACAGGCATGAGCTGTCATACTGGGCAAAATTGTTCATTTTAAAGACACTGGATTCTGACACAAATCTTTCTTCGAACCAAAAACCTATTGGCAACCTGCACATTCAATAAGTATATGGACAACACATCCAAAATCCACCATTTTTTGTTCCTTTATTCGTGTAGTTTGCTCCATCTCCCCTCTCCTATCCCAGACATTTTATGTATACCTAATTCTGCTCTAAATTGATAGTCAAAAAAGCCCCACTAAAAGGGCTTATTAGTATTGAGAAACCTCCTCCAAACAAGACTTTTTAATTCTATAATATATTCTTATCTGCAGAAAAGCCCTGGGCATTCCAAGGAAGGAAGGCATGTGATGGGGTAACAGGGAGTGAGGCAGCTGTTTTGGGACAGGGCACACAGCCAACTAGCATCATGATCTCTATCATAAGAGGCTCCTCCTGGTCATGTCAATACAGATTTGATTCTACTTTTCACATGGCTGATGAGTTACCTGGATCTATACATTTCAATCTCAATGTTCCAAAGAAAGCCTACACAGAGGAGCTTAAGCCTAGAGTCCATTCATTATAATGTTCAGAAGACCACAATTTGAGTAGATTTAAAAACCTCATTACTGTTGAAAACAAATTTTGGCTCAAGTAAAAGCTAACTTTGCTCAGTTCCTGACTTTCACTTAAAAATGTTGTTAATGCTAGATGACGAGTTAGTGGGTGCAGCGCACCAGCATGGCACAGGTATACATATGTAACTTACCTGCACATTGCGCACATGTACCATAAAACCTAAAGTATAATAATAAAAAAATAAAAAATAAAAAAAAAATAAATAAATAAATAAAGGAAAAAAAATGTTGTTAATGATTTGCTCAATATTTGAAACCAAAATGTTAAAACAAATTTGGAGACACGTTGTTAACACATACTGGTGGCCTCAATATTCTAAGAGCACAAATGAGCATCTGCAACATCCTTAGCATTATGATGTCAAGAAAACCTGTATCCCTCCGTGTAGGTGTCCAGAACTAATGGCCACCAGATGCCACAAAGAGAAATCAGGATCACTAGATGAGACCTCTTAGGGAAAGTATATCTGATAGAGGTGAAATCCCAATTTAGATTTCCTCTCCATAGCTCTCCTCATAATATCCTTGGCATGTGTCATAGAGTTTGGAATATTAAGATGGAAATGGGTGAATTGAGAGAGGATCATGAAAGAAAAAGCCTTGTAGAGAAGATAAAACCTATATTACATATAGTCAGAAATATGATGAGGTTATAATACAAAAGTTTATTCCAAAGAATCTGTGATAGGCCAGTCCTTGTCATCAATGCATTACTCCAAAGCCAAGTCTTAAAGGAACATTGCCTTCCCATTAATTTTGTGAACGGGTGTATTCCGAAGGCCTTCCCTCTAATATTACTGGGATTTCAACCACTGTGAGAATCTTCCTCTGCATCAGTTATTAACTCTTTCTTCTAATTCCAGTAACAATTTAAAACTCATCAACACCCTACCTTATGATCTGTCCCCTCACTCACAGTCACAGCCTAATTTTGTGTTTCTCAAACTCAGGTCACAAACTGTAAATCAACGTGGCGGGCCACAACCAAAGGAAACACAATTGTGTAGAAAATATCAGAGGGTTTTACACAGATCCTTAGCAAGACCTTCACACACTGTAACCAGAGTTTATATTTAATTTTCTGTGTCTGTGTTTGTATCTGCACACTCCCATGCTCACTGAGTCTCAATGTAAACTAAGCTAAATTTCTTATTGTGGGTCACAGTCAAAATCCACTGGAAGAGCAGTAGCCAAATAATGAAAATGAAAGATTTTGGAGAAAACTCTGTCCCTCTTTCTTTTCTGAAAATAAAATCCTATCTGAAACTACAGTCATTCTTATCTCTCCCTGGGATCTTGGATTCAATTTCAGTGAAAGATGTGTCTTCCTCCAGTTCCAGCTCATAGCTCCTCTATCTGTGCTATGAATCCTACAGCCTTACCTACTTGAAGATTGACTCGACTGTCAGATTTATCCTCAACTTTTCCTTCATTACTTTCTCTTTACCTCCAGTACATGAACATGCTCAAATCTCTACTAACCTTAAAATACTTATCTTCCTTTATTCTCACATACTCCCGTGGCTTCCACCTTGCCACTAGAACTTTCTCTCTTCAGTGGACAAAAATCACTTACCAGCAAACTGAACAACTATGCCCATAGTTCTTTTAATGGCCATGCTCATCAGTGGTCTGTACTGCCCCTCTCAAAAAACAAATATAAGAACTGACATCTCACATGTCAAAAGTAAACAAATCTCTGTAGATCTCACAGAGGGTTAAGTTCTTGATCTCACTGCTTAGCAACAAGGTCCTCTCAGTTACAGATCACACCATGTGGCTCTTAAAGTCAATTGACTCTGCCTCCACCACCTCTATCCAGTTTTCTTTTTCCATCCCTCCCCCACATGCAAGTGTCAGGTCAGCCTCTTCAACACCATCTTATGAGCTCCACACACAACATATGCTCACTTCTGCTATAGGAACCTTGTTCACACTCTACCCTTATCTAAATCATCAAAACCTTTCCTCATTCTTGAACCACATTATAGTATCCTTCAATGTTTAGATTAAATTCAACTTCTGCTTTGCATCATTAATATTCTGTAAACTTCTGAATAAGCATCATATCCTGTGTTTGAAATATTTATGTATATGGTCCGCTTTTTTTATATATGGTTCTACCGCATCACCAGTTAAACTATAATTTTGTAGAAAAATATAGCAGAAATATTGTTACTGATGTAAAGTGTTCATATTTTTGGCTAAAGAAAGCTTAGTATCTTTAATATAATTATGTTAAACCTGCATAAAACAAAGGTGAATGTGAAGTTCAATACAATATTAAAAGCAACTGAATGATGATGCACTCGCAGTGGGGGGGCTTTGGAACAACAATTGGGAGATAATTTTATATCTTTGCCATCTACTATCTTCTTTTTTAGATATGGTTGTGAGGAAATGGATCAGAAAGTGAATAGATAAGGATTGATTAGGTCCATCTTCTAAGAAAGTCCTTTTCATTTTCTTTTCATGATTGTATTAGTAACTGGATACTTTATTTCTTTTCATGATTATATTAATCACCGGATACATAAGTTTCCCCTAATGTGTAGGGGGTTGAACTGTTCCATATGTCCAGGTAGAATTGGAGAATCCTCTCTTAGGATGTGTTAAACAAAAAGGTTTCCTCATTCTAGAGCTTAGTGGAGATAATCTGACCATGCCAGATTTGACTGACAATGATGAAAGAAATTGTCCAAGAAATGAGAGGCTTGGGAAAATACACAAACCCAAACCTGGAAAGGTTTTGACAAGGACACAGTAGATGATGCTATCGAGAAGAGAAAACCATAAACAGGCTGATAGATGGCCACATGAAAAGAGAGAGCCCCCTTGAGTCTGACAGAATGGGCAGTCACCTGGAACATCTGTGTTAGACAATGACTGAAGCTTCCTAAAGCAGGTTTGACTACATCTTGTTTGTAGTAAAAATAATTTCATATGCATCTAAAAGCAAAACAAACTGTTACAAGAGACAAAGGATGAGACTATATAATGATAAAAGGGCTCAATTTATCAGGAAGATATAACAATTAGAAATATACACACCCAACATTGGAGAACCCAAATATATGAAGCAAACATTGACATAATTTAAGGGAGAAATAGATAGCAACACAATAATGTAAGATATTTCAATCCCCTATTTTCAATAATGGATAGAATATCCAGACAGAAAATCAATTTAAGAAACTGACTTGAACCACACTATAGACCATATGGACCTAACAAACACACACAGAACATTCTACCCAACACATCAGAAAACACATTCTTCTCAAGGGCACACAAAATATTCTCCAGGATAGTTCACATATTAGGTCATAAAACAAGTCTTAACAAATTTAAGATTGAAATCACCCCAAGCATCTTTCTGACCACAATAGAATGAGACTAGCTATCAATAATGTAATGAAATCTGAAAAATTAACAAATACACTCATTCATCACTTAACAATTGGGACAAATTCTGAGAAATGTGTTGTTAGGTGATTTTGTCATTGTGCAAACATCATAGAGTGTACTTCTACAAACCTAGAATGGTATAGCCTACTATACACTTGGGCTATATTGGATAGCCTATTGTTCCTATGCTACAAACCTGTACAGCATGCTACTATACTGAATGCTATAGGCAACTGGAATACAATGGTAAGTATTTGTGTATATAAACACATTTAAACATAGAAACAGTAAACATATGGCATAAAAGATAAAAAATGGTTCACTTGTTTAGGGCACTCATCATGTATGGAGCTTGCAGAACTAGGAGTTTCTCTGGGTAAGTCAGTAAGTAAATGGTGAGTGAATGTAAAGGCCTGAGACATTAGTGTACACTACTGTAAACTTTATAAACACTGCACACTTAGGCTACAATAAATTTATTTTTTTAAATTTCTTTAATAACAAATTAAACAGCTTACTGTAACTTTTTTACTTTCTATACTTTTAATTTTTTAACTTCTTGACTGTTTTGTAATAACACTTAGCTCAAAACATAAAAACATTGTACAGCTGTACAAAAATTTTTACATCGTAGGCCAGGCATGGTGGCTCACGCCTGTAATCCCAGCACTTTGGGAGGCCAAGGCGGGTGGATCATGAGGTCAGAAGTTCAAAACCAGCCTGGACAAGATGGTGAAATCCCATCTCTACTAAAAATACAAAAATTTTTATATCCTTATTCTATAAGCTTTTTCTATTTTTAAAATTATTTTTTCTTACTTTAAAAACTTTTTATTAAAAACTAAGACACAAACACAAACATTAGCCTAGGTCATCACATGGTTAAGATAATCAATAATCATTGTCTTCTCCCTCCATATCTTGTCCCATTGGAAGGGGCAATAACATACATGGAGCTGTCATTTCCTATGATCACAATGCCTTCTTCTGGAACACCTCCTGAATGAACTGCCTGAGGCTGTTTCACAGTTAGCTAACTTTTTAAAAATATATGTAGAAGTATACTCTAATATAATGATAAAAAGTGTAGTATAGGAAATCTTTTATCATCATTATCAACTTTATGTACTATACATAATTGCATGTACTATACTTTTACATGATTGGTAATGCATAGGTTTGTTTACACCAGCATCACCACAAACACATGAGTAATGCATTACGATGTGACATTAGATGGCTACAAAGTCACTAGACAGTAGGAATTTTTCAGCTCCATTGTAATATGAGACTACTGTCATATATGCGATCCATCATTGCCCAAAACATTCTTATGTGGTTCACGACTGCAGATGGAAACTAAACAACACCAACCATCGGATCAAAGAAGAAACTAAGAGGGAAATTAGCAAATACCTTGACATAAAAATGAAAACATAGCATACCAAAACTTATAGGATGCAGCAAAGCAGTCCTAAAAGAGAAGTTTACAGAGATAAATACTGACATTAAAAAAAAAAAAAGAGAGAGAGAGAGAAATCTCAAATAAACAACCTGACTTTACACCTTCAGGAACTAGAGGGAGAGAAGAACAAACTACACTCAAAGTCAACAGACAAAAGACATAAACATTGGAGCAGTAATAAAATAGAGAATAGACAATTTAAAAATCAATACAAATTGGTATTTGAAAAGATCAACAAAATTGACAAACCTTTAACTAGAGCAGCTAAGAGAAAATGAAAAACAAAACAAAAATCAGAAATGAAAAAGGAGACATTATAACTAATGACTCAGAAATAAAAAGGTCTAAAAGAAATTACTATGATACAAGGATAGTTTAACATTCAAAAACCAATCATTGTGATATATCACATTCACAGGCAGAAGGATAAAAACTACATAATCATCTCAATAGATGTAGAAAAAGCATTTGACAAAATCCAACACACTTTTCTGGTAAAAAATACTTGACATTCTAGGAATACAAGAAAATTGTCTCAACATTGTACAGGCATGTATGGAAAAGTACACAGCTAACATTGTACTCGATGAAAAACTAAAAGCTTTTCCTCTAAGATCTGGAACAAGGCAAGAATATCCATTTTATCCACTTCTATAAAACAGTATGGGAAGTCCTAGCCAGAGAAATTAGACAAGAAAAAGAAATTAAAATGTCCATATCAGAAAGGAAGAAGTAAAATGATCTATGTTCACGGATGACTTGATCTGTAGAAAACTCTGAAGATTCTACAAAAACAAACCTGTTATAGCTAATAAATGAATTCAACAAAGTTGCAGGATACAAAATCAACTACAAAAGTCACATGCATAATTATATACTAACAATAAATCACCTGAAAAATAAGAAAACAATTCTATTTACAATGGCATCAGAAAGAATAAAATACTTAGGAATAATCTTAACTTTAAAAAATTAAAGACATGTACACTTGAAATCACAAAACCTTGCTGAAAAAAATTAAAGAAGACATAAATAAATGGAAAGACATCTCATTCATAGATTAGAAGACTTAATATTGTTAAAATGTCCATACTATCCAAAGCAATCTACAGATTCAATAGAATCCCTAACAAAATCTCAGTGGCATTATTAGCAGAATTAGAAAAACAATTCAAAATTTATAAAGAAGCACAAATGGCCCAAACAGCCAAAACAATCTTGAGAAAGAAGAATAAAGCTGGAAGCCTCATACTATCTGACTTCAAAATATATTATAAATATACAGTAATAAAAACAGCATGGTACTGGCATAAAAACAGACATATAAACAGACAGAATACAGAGCCCAGAAGTAAACCCAGACATGTATGAATAAATGACCTTTGATAAAGGTGCCAAAACTACACAATGGGGGAAAAACAGTCTCTTCCATAAGCAGTATTGGAAAAACTGGATATCCACATGCAAAAGCATGAAATTGAACCTTTATACAACACAAAAATCGCTCAAAATGAAATAAAAACATAAAAATAAGACCTGAGACTATAAAACTTCTAAAAAAACACACGAGGAACTCTTCACAGCATTTGTTTTTGCAATGATTTCTTGGGTATGACACCAAAAGCACGGGCAATAAAAGCAAAAATGAGACTACCTCAGACTAAAAATCTTCTTAACAGCAAAGGAGACAATCAACAGAGTGGAAACAGATGGGCATGTAGTGGCATCATAATTATTTAAATTACCACCCAATGTTAATTGTGATTAAGTTCCCTATTGATGCAAGTATGTAGGGTGACCAAGTGACTGCTGTAATTATAAGTACGTCAAGGATGGAGGGGTGAGATAGCTATACTTAACTATATTGGCATTTTACATGATAAGGCCCAAGGCCCTAAATTTACAGTGGCCTACATGATGGGAGAAGTATTTGCCAAACATCTATCTGGTACCTGATAAGTGTTACTATCCAAAATATATAAGAAACCCATAAAACTCAAAAGCAATAAATTAAGTTTTTTCAAAATACAAAGTTGGGCAAATGACCTGAATAGGCATTTATCCAAAAATATATATATATGGCCAACACCATTTATGAATGATGTTATAACATATGAAAAGATGCTCAACATCACTAATCATGAGAAAATACAAATCAAAAGCACAAAGAGATCTCACCTCTAGCTTGGATGTTCTGTATGCTCCAAATTTCACATTAAAATGTGACTTCTGATACCATCTCATGCCAGTTAGAATGGCAATTATTAAAAAGTCAGGAAATAACAGATGTTAGAGAGGATGTGGAGAAATAGGAACGCTTTTACACTGTTGGTGAGAGTGTAAATTAGTTCAACCATTGTGAAAGACAGTGTGGCAATTTCTCAAGGATCTAGAACCAGAAATACCATTTAACCCAACAATCCCATTACTGAGTATATACTCAAAGGATTATAAATCATTCTACTATAAAGACACATGCACACATATGTTTACTGCAACACTATTTTCAATAGCAAAGACTTGGAACCAACCAAAATGCCCATCAACGGTAGACTGGATAAAGAAAATGTGGCACATATACACCATGGAATACTATGCAGCCATAAAAAAGAATGAGTTTATGTGCTTTGCAGGGACATGGATGAAGCTGGAAGCCACCATTCTCAGCAAACTAACACAGGAACAGAAAACCAAACACTGCATGCTCTCACTCATAAGTGGGAGTTGAACAATGAGAACAAATGGACACAGGGAGGGGAACATCACACACCACTGCTTGTTGAGGGATGGGGGGCAAGGGGAGGGAGAGCATTAGGGCAAATACCTAATGCATGTGGGTCTTAAAACCTAGATGATGGGTTGATGGGTGCAGCAAACCACCATGGCACATGTATACCTATGTAACAAACTTGCACGTTCTGCACATGTATCCCAGAACTTAAAATTAAAAAAAAAAAAAAACCCTCTTAGAAAAAATAACATTCAGGCTGGGCACGGTGGCTCATGCCTGTAATCCCAGCACTTTGGGAGGCCAAGGTGGGTGGATCACCTGAGGTCAGGAGTTTGAGACCAGTCTGGCCAAAATGGTGAAACCCCATCTCTACTAAAAATACAAAAATTAGCTGGGCATGGTGGTGGGCACCTGTAGTCCCAGCTTCTCAGGAGGCTGAGGAAGGAGAATCGCTTAAGCCTGGGAGGCAGAGGTTGCAGTGAGCCAAGATCGGGCCACTGTACTCTAGTCTGGGCGAGACAGCAAGACCCTATCTCAAAAACACACACACACACACACACACACACACACACACACACACACACACACACAAAAAAACCTCTGCCTAGGAAAACCAGAGACCTTTGTTCATGTGTTTATCTGCTGACCTTCTCTCCACGATTATCCTGTGACCCTGCCATATCCCCCTCTCCGAGAAACACCCAAGAATCATCAATAAATACTTCATAAATTAAAAAAAAAAACAACAAAAACACTTTCTGAAGTAAAGATTGTGACCCATTGAAATAGTTTGTCAAAAAAAAAAAAAAAAAAAAAATTCAGTGTGTAGCCCTAAAGATTAAAGACTCTTTTAAAACAATGACATAACTGCCATAACACACAAGATTATTATACTGAAAAAATAGTTTCCTCATATAATCAAATTTTCATTTAGTTGTTTACATTTATGTGAGTACCTTGTAGTTTTTTAAAAAAATAAACTTGTTTTATTTGAATCAGGATTCAAAAAAAAAACCATTTAAATGTATTAATCTTATCCTAAATTATTTTGTTTTATTTTATACTTATAAAAGCCTTCCCATGTATCACATAAAATTCTCATGCTTAAAAAAATGTGACTTCTAATGTTGGAAGTAGGAAAGTAAAATGGCACAGCTGCTATGGAAAACAATATAGAGGTTCTTCAGAAAATTAAAAATAGAACTACCATATGATCTAGTAATCCCATTTCTAGGTATTTATCCAAATTATCAAAATCAGGCTCTTGAAGATATCTTTGCATTCCCATGTTAACTGCAGCATTATTTACAATAACCAAAAGGTGGAAAAAAAATGTAAATGTTTCCCAACAGATGCATGGCCCAAAAAAAGAAGGAAATCCTGTCATATGCTACACCATGGATGAGCATTGAGAATTTTATACTAAGTGAAATAAGCCAGTCACAGGACAAATACAGAATGATTCCACTTATGAGGTATCTAAAGTAGTAAAACTCTTAGAAGAAAAAAAACAGAATGTTAGTTGCCAGGTGCTGAGGGATTAGGGAAATGAGGAGTTCCTATTCAATGGATATATAATTTCAGTCATACAAGATGAAAAAGTTCTAGAGATATGCTGTACAATAATGTGCATATAGTTAATAATACTGTAGCTCCTTCTAGCAAATCTTACCTCTGTGTCTTTCAGTGTTCCATTTTTATATTTTCAGTCCTCTAATAACTTTTTAAATTTTTCCTATATTAATTTTCCTTAGTGTGTTTTTCTTTTTTGGACAGGGTATTGACAGACACAAGACTTGGTACTAGGAGTGATACCAAAAAAGAAAGATAAAATGGGAATCTGAGATTGATGTGGGCATGACCCTAGTCTTAAACACACTGCTGAACTCCCATCCAATGGAGAATGGCATGTAATGACATCACAATTAGTTACTACTCAATGTTGATTGCAGTGAACTGCCCTATTGACACAAGTGTGTAAGGGGATGAAGTGACTGCTGTGATAATTACTATGAGTACCTCAAAGACTGAGAGGTGAAATAGCTATATTTAAGTATACTGGGAAATTTACATGATGCGGCCAAAGGCTTGAAATTCACCTAGAAGAATCTCTCCTTTGTTTTAGCCATACAACCAAGCTCACTGAAAACAAAATTTAATTGGAATGCTTGCAGAGTGACAACATAAGTTGAATACATAGATACGTCAAGGGAAAGGGAAGACATTGATTGGGAAGGGGGAAAACCTTGAGACTTGAAATGGAGAATTCCTGGTGAATTTGGATGATTTTGAACATGTAAACACTCCAAAATATCCCTGAGTCCCCTTTACTAGTGAAAGAGCCCAGAGCTCTCCTGTCTGAGAAGTCTATGCACCTCAAGCTTCAGACCTTACAATGAGCTCAGCTGGGGAACTTATCCTGAAAACGGATGCCTAGACTCCTCAAGACATACTCCTACCACCCCTTATGGCTCTAGATGCAAAGAAAAATCAGATCTCAACACGCTCCAGAGCAAAAACTTCCAAATCTGAATTGGAAGGAAATAACTTCTACTCCAAAAGATTTGCAACATTTTACTAATTCATATTAGCAAAACAAAGCCAAAGAAACCATATTAATAACAGAAATGATGAAGCAGCAACAAAAGTGGATATACCTCATAGAATGAAATTCAACAGGAATTTGTATTTAACAAAATAGCTTCAAAATATATAAACGAAATTTTAAGAGATATAAAAGGATAAATAGAAAACTTCAAAGTCTACTTGTTGGTATAACATGCTTCATTCAGTAACTGATAGAACAATTTAAAAAATAATTAGTAAGGAAATAGAAAACTTAAGAAATGTTAATCAAATTAACCCAATGTACACATGTAAAAACATCCAACAATTGCAGCACAGTTATGAAGTTCAAATGTTCATAGGACATATACCAAAATACATAATATCCATGGGTATAATGGAAGTATCAGCAAATCCTAAAAATAAGAATTGGGGCCAGGCATGATGGCTCACACCTGTAATCCTAGCACTTTGAGAGGCTGAGGCAGGTGGATCACCTGAGGTCAGGAGTTCGAGACCAGCCTGACCAACATGGTGAAACCTTGTCTCTATTAAAAATACAAAAATTAGCCAGGCATGGTGGTGGGCATCTGTAATCCCAGCTACTCAGGAGGCTGAGGCACAAGAATTGCTTGAACCCAGAAGGCAGAGGTTGCGGTGAGCCTAGATCACACCATTGCACTCCAGCCTGGGCAACAGAGCAAAACTCCATCTCAAAAAAAAAAAAAAAAAAAAGAATTGCACAGTGTATGTCCCTTAATGACTACAGAATTTAAAAAGAAAATTATATAAATACAAAGAGCTATTGACAGAGCAGGAGCATCGCCGTCTTGTAAAAGCATCGCCATTTTAAGGTTCACCTTGATCAAAAACTGCCTAAATCCAAAGTGCATCAGCTTAATGGCTAAGGTCAGCATGACCATAAACCACAAATGACATCTCCAACCAGAAACATTCCAATCATAAGATAAACCTCTCCCCAACCAGAGACATGCCAGCCCCAAGATAACCTCCCTCCAGCTGGAGAGATGTCAGCCTCAAGATAACCTCCCCTCCGACCAGAGACATTCCAACCCTGCCATAAACTTCTCCCCCACACAGAAACATTCCAAGCCTGTGATAAACTCTCTCACCCTAAAACCAATAAAAACTCTTAGTCCATAGGAGCAAGCACTCCTGACCAAAAAAAAAAAAAAAAAAAAATATCGGCCAGAAGCCCCTCTCAGGTTTATTCTCCAAAATAAACTTGTCTTTGACTGTTGAGCCACTTTTCATGTTTCTTTTCTCTTTCTTTACTTCTTACATTTGGTGCTGAAACCCGGGATGGGTGTTGGAGATACAGGCTGTCATGCAACCCAGGAAGCAGTGGACAGCAGCTGCTCATCCCACCGGATCCTGAGAGCCTCTGGCCACCTACCTTGTCTTGTCTCTCACTTCACTTTTTGAGCAATTTGCATGAGGAGGACAACTAACCTCAAGGGGACTGTGAGGGCTCAGGTTGGGGCTACTCTCCAGTGAGCCCTCAAAATCCTCAGGTCTCAGGAATCCACCTCTGACCACCCATAACGGGTATTTCGCTTTCTCCTCTCCTCTTTCCTCATCCTTCCTTCACTCTCTTCCTTGTACGGCTCCAGTCCAACAGGCCCTTTGCTGATTCCAACCGGAACATCCAACATTGGCCACTAATTCAGCCAGCTGGTAAGATCTGCCCTCCCCTGCTGTTCTTACAGTACCTGGGGAAAGTCAGGTCTGCTGTCCCAGTCCTTGGAGGACCAGTGGGACTAAGCTAGAAGAAATCTTGGGTACGTCCAGTTTCTTCTCAGCTTGACGTCCTCTTGAGAAAGAGGATTCCAGGTTTCTGTCTTTTGTCTGGGGACAACTGGAACAAAAACAGACACCCTTGGGTTCTTCTTGCCAGTCTACATGGGTGCCAAACAATCCCACATTCCTCGTCCTCTCCACTGGACTGTCTCCTTCACAACCTCGCCAAACTTGACATATGCGTTTAGTTTTTTATTGCAACATGGCCTGGACCCAATACAAATTAGATAATGACAGCTGATGGCCCAAAAATTGCACCTTTAACTTTCAAATTCTCAGGGACCTTGACAACTTTATAACCAGGAACAGTAAACGGCAAGAGGTTCTCTATATTCAGGCTTTCTTCTACCTTAGATCCCAACCCTCCCTGTGTCAAGCTTGTACCCCTCATGAAATCCTTTTTCTTAATGAAAACCCTCCCTGGGTCTCTCCTTCCTTTAAAACTTCTTCCTTCAAAACTCCTTCCTCCGAAATCCCTTTTGACCCTGCAGATGAATCCCCTCTGTATTCTCATCCCCCTGCATCATGATGCTCCTCACCTGTCTGAACTCTCTGCCCCGGTGTCCCGCCCTGCCCCCAAGCCTTCAGCCCCAAATCCCACTCCTCCTCCTTCTCCACCTGCTACCCATTCAAAAACCATCTCTGCTATTCTCCCTTTCTGAGAAGTGGCTGGGGTTGAAGGCACTACTCGCATTCATATGGCTTTTTCCATGTCTGATTTGTCACAGATCAAACAGCATCTGGGATCTTTCTCTGAAAATTCCCCTCATTATCTCAGGGAATTCCTGGCACATAAGCTAATCCTTTAATTTAACTTGGCATGATATTTATATAATTCTAACTTCCACCCTCACCCCGATGAAAAAGAGTGCTCAGATTAATTAAAATGAATATCCAAGCTGAGTATATTCAAAAGGCCTTTATGTTTTTCTCTTCATAAATCTTGTTTTCCTGGAAAAGGTTTTTTCCCAGTTAACTGAATTACTTTTTTCCACTTTGTCTTCCCATTCTTGGTGCATGTATGAAGAACACTAAAATGACTTCTGGTGTCCTGGGACTCGTTGGGAAAACAGAAAACGCACCAAAAATCCTGTTTCAGGAAAAATCTGTTTTCCTCACAGAACCCCTGGAATTAGAGGTGGATAAGTACTTCTCAGAATCATCTTTGTCTTCCAGCTATACTTGTTTATTAGGCCCTGGAAACTGTTTTCCTAGCCCTGGTGTTTTTTTTTTTTTTTTTTTTTCTGAGATGGAGTCTTGCTCTGTCACCAGGTTGGAGTGCAGTGGCACAATCTCAGCTCACTGCAACCTCCACCTCCCAGGTTCAAGTGATTCTCCTGCCTCAGCCTGCCAAGTAGCTGGGACTATAGGTATGTGTCACCATGCCTGTAGGGAGACCCCCTGAAACTATTGCTATGAAATAAAAGGTGAAATGCTCCTGATTATTGTAAATACAAAATTGCATGCAGGATTGTGTAAAGACAATGCCAGGTTGGACTGCCAGACGAGCCAACAGTGTGTGATGTGCTTCCCCCTGCAGAGAGCCTATGAATGGACGTGCAGTCAGGGAGGTTTCACATCACCAAGATTCCTATCCCAGAAAAGCAGATGTTCATAGCTCTGGGAATGGAATGCAACCCTTGTGGAGAGCTTATAAGTGGACGCATGAGGGGCGCCTGTCCATATGGATAAGATAAGGCTACAAACGCCCTCATCTTGCCACGGCTCTTCTAGGCCTCTTTAGGGTTAAGACATACTCCCTTCTGAGAATTTCTGGTCTAACTGGTTGTCTAGCTTCACATCCTGTTTCTATGGATTGTTTGTAACCAGCTTTTGCTGCAACTGTTACTGCTGATTAATATCTTGCTAATCATAGGTTATGGAAAGACTGTTTCTGTTTTAAGGCTCTGTTAGAAATTACTGATGCACACACTATACTGTAAATTCTTATCTCTGTATACTGTACTTCTGCATACAGATGTTATGTTAAAGAATTACTTCATCCCCATGTGACCATCTCACCTCATAATCAAATGACCCTAAATCCCTCACTAACCTACCCCTGCCCTCACTAAACTTAATAATAAATGCTGGTATATTCAGTGCATTGGCAGCACTGTGGGACCAGAAGGTGGTGACCCCCCTGGACCCAGCTTTCACTATCTTGTGTGTCTCTATTATTTCTCAATCTGCCGATCCGCCTGGGAACAAAGAGAGAGCCCCGTTGCATTGTGGGCTGCTGGCCAGGTCCCGCAATACACACCCAGCTAATTTTTGTATTTTTAGTAGAGACGGGGTTTCGTCATGTTGGCCAGGATGGTCTCAATCTCTTGACCTCGTGATCCGCCTGCCTTGGCCTCCCAAAGTGCTGGGATTACAGGCGTGAGCCACTGCGCCTGGCCCCTAGCCCTGTTCTTAAAGGGCCTCACCCAAAGGCCAATAATCCAATTGGGTAATTAACCAAAAAAAAAAGTATAACTATTGGATCTTCTTCTGTTTGTGTGTGTGTGGCTATATATGTGTTATGTGTACAATGTCTATTTTAAAAAAGCTCTAATTAATTGGCCTAAGAAAAATAAGTGCTTGAATCAAATATTTTTAAGGGAAAAGTAAAAGCCATGGAAACTTTCAGTTCACATGACTTTAACGTTTAAAACTTACTGGCACAGTAAGATTAGAAATGTCTTAAGAGTTGCCACCATACATTTTTATTTGCATTTATCGATCAAGCAATTTTATACTTATCTCTGCCAAATACTATAAGGTATCAAAATTTGTCATAGAGGCTACAAGACTATAACTCAGCCCAAACAGAATAATCTTTGCTTGTGTAATTTTTTTTAACAAATGAAACATTAATATTGGTTTAATAAAGATAGCTACATCTTGAACTATTTAGTGAAATGCCGTAACTTCTAATCTTGTGGCCTTAGGCAGTCTAGTCCACAGACATGAAGGAAGTTTGCTTTGGCAAAGGACTATCATCATCTTTGATATTAAAGAGAATTTATATAAAAAATAATTTTTTTTCTTTGAGACAGAGTCTTGCTCTGTTGCCAAGCTGGAGTGCAGTGGTGCAATCTTGGCTCACTGCAACCTCCACCTCCCGGGTTCAAGAGAGTCTCCTGCCTCAACCTCCTGAGTAGCTGGGACTATGGGCACATGCCACCATGCCCAGCTAATTCTTGTATTTTTAATAGAGATGGGGTTTCACCATGTTGGCCAGGATAGTCTTGATCTCTTGACCTCATGATCCACCCACCTCAGCCTCCCAAAGTGCTGGGATTACAGGTGTGCGCCACCCCACCCAGGCAAAAAATAATCTTATATGGTAAATTCTTGTCCTAAAGTAAATTAACTGGTTGTTTAAGGAAAGGAATGTTTACAACAAGTCAGAAATTCGAGGCATGTGAGAGATTGTCTGTGAAGGTCACGAAAAATTTTATAAAAGGCAATTTATGCAAGAAATGTACAATTTAAAGGTGATTAGGCCTCCTCAATGCTTTATAAAATGCCACTAATACGCTTAGCTGTAAAATTTGCATGCTTTGCAGCTAGGTAAGACCTAGGACACATTTTTACCTAGATTAAAAGGTTAAAGAATTGCTTTAAGTTGAGTAAAATAAAAATGGAGGGTTAAGCGAGTTTTGAAAGGTTAATTGTAAAGGAAATTCTGTAAATTGAGCATTAAAAGCACAATGGGTTTTTTAAAAACACTAACCTGCTCTTTTACAAAAATTATACAGGGTTAAAAAAAGGTCTATAAAAGTCTTACCTTATGGTCTAACATTAAAATGAGGTACATGTGTCTACAAGGTTTTATTAAAAATTGAGTTTAACATTGATAGCACACTAATATAAAGGTAAAACTTGGCTTATTTGGTATAAAAGCATACAGGAAGCACTGTCAAATATAAAATAGTGTTTGGTTTTCTTTGGGCTATATTTGTATAAATATGTTATTGGTATGTGTTCCAAAGTTATGGAAGACTCATAATTCTGATATCTTACTGTACATTATCAGTAATAATTACACTGTACATTATCAGTACAGTAATAATTATAATTGTTATGTTCAAATTATTGTGTGCCACAAAGGTAATTGTGTCTTTAACTTTGGCTACCCTAAAACTTTTTGTCATCCATAAACAATTCTTGTCTGGTTTATATAAAACCACCCTTTAGAAGGTGGTTTTATAACTGCTGTGAAGCTCTAACAGGTGCCCTTGAATGAAGGATTTTGATAAAAAGTAGGACAGGAATTAACTGCATGAACTGAACTAATAGGGAGACTAGAGTGATCTTTTTGATGTTTTGTTTAAAATATTGCTAATCCTTTGTTTTGCTTTTCAAAGTCAAATAAACTTTTCTTTTGAGCTACTGCCAGCTTTTAAAAATGTAGTATACTCCCATGAACAAAATTTGGAGCATACTTGTTTCTCTCTACCTGATTTTCTCCAGAATTTGGAAACTATCTGTGAGTATTCTTAAGTTATGGCAATATAGTTACATGCATAAGTTTAATAAGAATCTGTTTTCTTTTATAAGAGGACACAATTGGAAAAACTGGTTATTTTTACCAAAGCTTTGAATGGAATGGTGGCTTTCCTTTAAGGAATCAAACTTGACTTATGAAGCTAATAAACCCCTTTGGAAACTGGCCTCATATTTTGTGTACACAGTCCCTGTACAGGGTTTCTGACCTGTGATAAGTAAAGAATGTCACTTTCTGACAGGCCAGGAACCCCAAGTTATCTTGGAACCTCAAGACGAGAGGAATTCACCCAACTCATAGGTATTTGATGGTACAAATCCATGGCTGGGCTTGGCTTTAAAATGGTCTTATCAGATTCCATCTATGGAAAAAAGTTCCATCAAAGCCAATTTAAAAGGCCTATGTCCAGGCATGGTGGCTCATGCCTGTAATCCCAGCACTTTGGGAGGCCAAGGTTGGCAGATCACCTGAGGTCAGGAGTTCAAGACCAGCCTGGCCAACATGATGAAACCCTGTCTCTACTAAAAATACAAAACTTAGCTGGGCGTGATAGCAGATGCCTGTAATCCCAGCTACTTGGGAGGCTGAGGCAGAAGAATCACTTGAACCTGGGAGGTGAAGGTTGCAGTGAGCCAAGATCACACCACTGCACTCCAGCCTAAGGGACAGAGCAAGACTCCATCTCAAAAAAAAAAAAAAAAAAAAAAAGAGGCCTATTTAACAAATAATTACTCTTGCTGTATTGTATGCAAATAATTAAACAAAGTATAATAAAGCAAACCAGTCCTACTGTGATTTGTCTTTTAATAAAAATGGGAAACTGGAGAAAGAAAATTATGTTTCAAAAACTATTGCACACCTGTTGCTAAATTCTAGTGCTGCCTAATGTTCTTCAATTTTTATTATTTTCTAATGTTTAAATTACATTCCAGTACCCCCTACCTCACCAAATACTTCTTGTCATTCCTACCTCTCTTTTTAAGCCAAATATTAAAACTTTTTAATGGAAATTATTTACTATGCTACCCTTGGGAATGCTTTACCAACTCTACTATTTGCAGTAGGACTATATATACTGTAGCACCCTTAGGGTGGAATAGCAGACAGAATCTCAATTACTGTAGCATTTTGCTTAATTATTATCCTCGTAGTAGGAATAACAATTATTAATAGAAAATAATACATGAGCCTTTCCAAACATGCATCTCTGCCTCTTATTGGGTGAGAAATGTTGTTTCTATCTCAACCAGTTGGGTCTAGTATGAAACACTGCTATATAATTTAAAGAAAGGGCTAAAAAGCTAAAGGAATACCAAAACAACCAAATAGATTATTGGTTTGGGAACAAAACAATAGCATGGGTCATCCCATTCCTGGGCCCTTTCCTAATAATATGCCCAGGACTAATGTTCTTACCCTGCCTACTAAACCTTTTTCTAAGATTTTTAACTGACAGGATCATGGCCATTTCACAGACAACTACTCAAAAACATCTAGAGGTGGCATTACTCCTACAGTCACTCTGAGACCAGAAAACTCTCCAATCCCTCATCCACAGGAAGTAGCCAGAAAGAACACGCCACCCCTTGTCCTTTTTATAACTATAGGGTCTGGATTGACAGAGCAGGAGCATCACCATCTTGGACAAGCACTGCCATTTTAAGGTTCACCTTGATCAAAAACTGCCTAAATCCAAAGTGCATCAGCCTAATGACTAAGGTCAGCATGACCATAAACCACAAATGACATCTCCAACCAGAAACATTCCCACCATAAGATAAACCTCTCCCCAACCAGAGACATGCCAGCCCCAAGATAACCTCCCCTCCAGCTGGAGAGATGTCAGCCCCAAGATAACCTCCCCTCCGACCAGAGACATTTCAACCCCGCCATAAACTTCTCCCCTACACAGAAACATTCCAAGCCTGTGATAAGCTCTCTTATCCTAAAACCAATAGAAACTCTTAGTCTGTAAGAGAGAGCACTCCTGACCAAAATCGGCCAGAAGCCCCTCTCAGGTTTATTCTCCAAAATAAAACTGTCTTTGACTGTTGAGCCGCTTTTCATGTTTCTTTCCTCTTTCTTTAACTCTTACAGCTAGAAAATAATTACATGCCTCAAAATTAAAGAACATCATTCTAAATGACCATGGTCCAAATATATTCAAAATGCATAATAGAAAATGTATAACTAGTAAGGAAAATATTACATATTAAACTTGTAGGATGTAGCTAAAGCAGTGCTTACATGGAAAATTCTGGCTTTCAGGGTATATATGAGAAAGGAGAAAGACTGAAAATATTTTATATAAAAAGTGATTTTTAAAAATAACAGAGAAAACACCTAATTAAACTTTTAACAGAATAAAATAAAAACTAAGAATGAAAGTACAAAATAATTCATTACACAGTAGGGTTAACAATAATGTAAATTTCAAAATAGCTAGAAATATTGAATTTTCTCATCATAAAGAAATGATAAATGTCTAAGGTAATAGATATGCTAATTACACTAATTTCATTATTACACATTATAAACATATATCAACATCACACTACATCCCATAAATATGTATAGTCATTACATGTCAATTAAAAATAAATTTTCAACATTAATAGATGTTTAAATTTTTAAAAAATATTTAAAAATCAAAGACAAAAGCTGGTTCTTGAAAGGAATAATAAAATTTATGAATATCTAGCAATATTGATCAATATTAATAGGGAAAACAAATTTTAAGTACTAGTTTCTATACATATTTTCAAAACAATGAGAAGGTACTAAGGAACAACTTTATGGCAATAAACTTGAAAATTTAAGCAACATGAGAAAATATCTTTAAAAATACAATGAAAAGATTTTTGGGTGGAGCATGATGGCTGAATAGAAAACTCCACCAAACATCCCCATTGAAGAAACACCAAGTTTGACAACTATCTACACAAAGGCAGCACCTTCATAGGAACCAAAAATCAGGTGAGCATTCACAGTGCCCCGTTTTGACTTCTTATTGCTGAAGAGGGTAGGAAAGACAATCCTGAATTGCTGACATGACCCTTCCCCCATCCCACCTGGCACAGAGAATCTGTGCACTTGGGAGAGGGATAGTGCAGAGATTGTGAGGTTTTGCATTGAACTCAGTGCTTCCCTGTCACAGCAGAAAGCAGAACTGGGCTGTGCTCACCTGACACCTGACCAAAGAGGGAGCATCAATAATCTGCCGCCTACAAGAAATGTACTTCACCTATAAAGACACACAGAGACTGAAAATAAAGGGATGGGAAAAGATATGCAATGCCAATGGAAACCGAAAAAGAGCAAGAGTCACTATGCATATATCATACAAAATAGATTTCAAGAAAAAAAGAAGAGACAAAGAAGGTCATTATTTAATGATAAAGGGGTCAATTCATCAAGAGGATATGACAATTGTAAATATATATGCACCTAACACTGGAGCATCCAGATATATAAAGCAAATATTATTAGATCTAAAGCAAGAGATAGACTCCAATACAATAATAGCTGGAGACCTCAACACCCCACTTTCAGCATTGGACAGATCTCCCAGGCAGAAAATAAAAAAGAAATATCAGACTTAATCTGCAGTATGGACCAAATGGACCCAAAAGACATTTACAGAACATTTCATCTAATGGCTGCAGAATATACCTTCTTTGCCTCAGCATATGGATAATTTTCAAGGACAAGACCACAAAACAAGTCTGAAAACATTCAAAAAACTGAAATAACATCAAATATCTCCTCTGACAACAATGAAATGCAACTAGAAATCAATAATAAATGGAATTTTGGAAACTGTACAAACATGTGGAAATTTGACAATAAGCTCCTGAATGACCACTGTGATCAATGAAGAAATTAAGAAAATTGCAAAATTTCTTGAAACAAATGGTAATGGAAACACAACATACAAAAACCTATGAGACACAGCAAAAGCCATACTAAGAGAGAAGTTTACAGATATAAGCACTGTGAACCCCCAAAATTTGAGACAGGTCTCAGTTAATTTAGAAAGTTTATTTTGCCAAGTTTGAGGATGTGCACCCATGACACAGTGTCAGGAAGTCCTGATGACATGTGCCCAAGGTGGCTGGGGCACAGCTTGGTTTTATACATTTTAGGGAGATATGAAACATCAATCAATGTATGTAAGAAGTAGACTGATTCCATCCAGAAAGGCGGGGACAACTCAAAGCAAAGAGGGGACTTCCAGGTCACAGATAGGTGAGAGACAAATGTTTGCATTCTTTTGAGTTTCTGACAACCCTTTCCAAAGGAGGCAATCAGAATATGCATCTATCTAGTGAGCAGAGGGATGACTTTGAATAGAATGGAAGGCATGATTGCCCTGAGCAGTTCTGGGTTTGAATTTTCCCTTTAGCTTAGTGATTTTGGGGGTCCAAGATACTTTCCTTTCACAGCACCTACATCAACAAAAAGGAAAATCTTCAAATAAACAATCTAACAATGCATCTTAAAGAACTAGAAAAGCAAGAGCAAACCAAACCCCAAATTAGTAAAAGAAAAAAAATAATAAAGATCAGAGCAAAGATAAATGAAATTGAAATGAAGAAAATACAAAAGATCAACATTTCAAGAAATTGAAATGAAGAAAATACGAAAAAAAAAAAAAACAACAAAAAGCTGGTTTTTTGAAAAGTTAAGCAAAATTGACAAACCTTCAGCAAGACTAAGGAATAAAGACAGAAGACCCAAATCAATAAAACCAGAGATGAAAAAGGAGACATCACAACTGATGTCACAGAAATTCAAAGGATCATTAGTGGCTACTATGAGCAACTACATGCCAATAAATTGGAAAATCTAGAAGAAACGTATAAATTCCTAGACACATACAACCTACAAGATTGAACTATGAAGAAATCCAAAGCCTGAAGAGACCAATAAAAAATAATGAGATTTAAGCCATAATGAAAAGTCTCCCAGCAAAGAAAAATCCAGGATGTGATGGCTTCATTGCTGAATTCTACTCAAGCTTTAAAGAGCTAATACCAGTCCTGCTCAAATAGTTCCAAAAAGTAGAGAAAGGGATACTTCCGAACTCATTATACAAGGCCAGCATTACCCAGATACCAACACCAAAGACACATCAAGAAAAAGAGAACCACAGGCCAATAACGCTAATCAATATTAATGCAAAAATCCTAAAAAAAAAAAAAAAAACCAGCAAACCAAATTCAAAAGCATATTAAAAAGATCATTCATCATGACCAAGCAGGATTTATCACTGGGATGTAAGGATGGTTCAACATATGCAAATCAATCAATGTGGTACATCATATCAACAGAATGAAGGGCAAAAACCATGTGATCATTTCAACTGATGCTGAAAATGCATTTGATGAAATTCAACATCCCTTCATGATAAAAAAAAAACTGGTATAAAAGGAACATACCTCAACATAAAAAAAACCATATATGACAGACCCACAGGTAGCATCATGAGTGGGGAAAAACTGAAAGCCTTTCCTTGAAGGTCTGGAACATGACAAGGATGCCCACTGTCACCACTGTTATTCAACATTGTATTGGAAGTCCTAGCTAGAGCAATTAGACAAGAGAAAGAAGTAAAGGGCATCCAAACTGGAAAGGAAGAAGTCAAATGATTACTGTTGACTGATGATATTATCTTATATTCAGAAAACCTAAAGACTCCACCAAAAAACTATTAGAACTGACAAATTTAGTAAAATTGCAGGGTACAAAAATTGGTAGCATTTCTATATGCTAACAGTGAACAATCTGAAAATGAAATAAAAAAGTAATCCCATTTACAATAGCCACAAATAAAATAAAATACCTTATAGAATGGCTGCTATCAGGAAAATAAAAGATAACAAATGTTGGTGTGGATGTGGAGAAATGGAGCCCTTGTACGCTGTTGGAAGGAATGTAAATTGGCATAGCCATTATGGAAAACAGTATGGAGATTCCTTAAAAAATTAAAAATAGAACTACCTACTAACTAGAACAATTAACAACTCCACTTATAAATATATATCCAAAGGAACTGAAATCAGGATCTCAAAGAGATAACTGCACTCTCATGTTCACTGCAGCATTATTCACAATAGCTAAGATATGGAAACAATCTAAATGTCTTGTCGACAGATGAATGGATAAAGAAATTGTGATAGACACACACACACAGACACACACACACACACACATGGGAATATTATTCAGCCTTAACAAAGAAGAAAATCCTGCCATGTATAACAACATAGATAAACCTGGAGGACATCATGCTAAATGAAATAAGCCAGATGCAGAAAAACAAATACTGCTTGATCTCTTATAAGTGGAATCTAAAATAGACTCACAGAAGCAGAGAATAGAATAGTGGTTGCTAGGAGCTAGGGGTAGGAGGAAATGGGAAGACGTTGGTCAAGGAGTACAAAGTTTTGTTAAGAGTTGAGGGTGTCCAGGTTCTTGGCATCTTGAACAAATTGGACAAAACGTACAAACAGAGCAAGGAAGGAACGAAGGGATTTATTGAAAATGAAAGTACACTCCACAGTGTGGGAGAGGGCCCGAGTATGGGGGCCCAAAGGCCCCGTGACAGAATTTTTAGGAGTTTAAATGCCCCCCAGAGTATTCCATTGGTTGCTTCGGGTATGCCCTATGTAAATGGAGAGGATGAAGTAAAGTTACAAAGTCATTTACGGCGTACGCCCGATGGAGAGAGTATTTCCAGTTATAGCTGAAGTGTGAATCGCCCTTATGTTCCTGGCCTCCAGACCCTATTTACCTGCTTCAGTTTCAGTAATGAAAGTGAATGAGTTCTGGAAATCCAATGTACAACAAACAATATGACTATCGTTAACAGTATTGTATTTTATACTTGAAATTTACTAAGCAGGTAGATCTGATGTGTTCTCACCACAAAAAAAGAAAAGAAATAAAATGATAACTGAGTGAGATGTAGATACATTAATTAGCTTGATTGTGGTGATTACTTCACAAGGCAAATGTATATCAAATCATCAAGTTGTATACCTTAAATATATACAATTTTAACCGTCAATTTTTTTAAAAAAAGGTGAAAAATCACACTGTTTAGAGAATTTTCTGTAACACGCACACTATTTACTGCAGGAATTTGGTGAAAATATACGAACACCCTCTTAGTCTTTCTTGGGAAACTCTTGCATTAAATCCCTTTTAGGGACAGCCAGCAGCTAGATTTAGCAAACCTTTATCAGTTCTCTGTGGAAACAACTTACTGAAAATTTAGTTTTACCTTCTTTTTTCCACGACAGACATTAAGGGGTGAACCAGCCTTGGCTCTAATTTTCCATAGCCTCTTACAGTGTGGCCAAGATTCCCTAAGTTTCTCTCTTCTGAATTTACTTTAATTTCCATCACCCCAGTGCAACTTTTTCTGCTGTCTCTACTCGTCCCTCTGCACCCTCTTACTTCTCCCTTCCAAACCACTTAGTTTCTGGTTCAATTCCCTCTTGTTTTCACCATCTACTTTTTCCGTTAAACCTCTCTCCTGCCAGCTTCTTGTCCCTAGAATCCCGGCCTTACCTGCAACAGTTCCTTTTAACGGACCAAGGACGAGAAACCACTCCCCGGATGGGGTGTCGGCCAACAAACCCAGGAGGCAGGGCTCCCTCCTCCGAAGAGCATTTTCCGACTCCAGTCTCCAACGCCCACTTTCCTAGCAGTCACCAACCAAGTCTTTCCAGAAGGCAGCTGCCTGAAATATGTGCAGCCGGAAGCCTGCAGCAGGACGCTCTCCTGCTGTTCGGGAGACGCTCCTGGCCCCTGCCAGCGGCTCACAAACCAGGCCCTACTGGCGCTCTGCCCCCGCCCAAGTGGTGATTCCCCAGAATTTCCCCCGGCGAAGTGGGGCCTTCAACAAGTCTGAGGGCTGTCTTAATGGCCTGCACCTGCGGCGCCATAGCCACATCATTCGTTTAAGGCCTAAAACGCTCTTCCTTTCCAGGCACCTCCTAGTGTTCACCTGCACGGAGCAGCACGCTCCCCACGAGGATCAGCCCTTCGTCCAAGATGACTGCTACTATCACGGTTATATGGAGCCCCCAGTCCCGAGTCTCTGGGAGTTCTCAGCACCCCTTTGGAAAACTTTGGAGGGATGCACAGATACAGATAACCAAGCAAACTTATGAAATCGAGCCCATGAGGCATTTTACCACATATGTTCGAACACCAGATAAGATAGGATTCAATTGTCGCCATGAAATTGGCTTAACAAAAGAGGAAATACAGTTGTCGCTTGAACAACGTGGGTTTGAACTGTACAGGCCCACTCATGTGCGACTTTTTCAATAAAGTCAGCCCTCCGCAAACGCAGAGGCAGAAAATACAGTATTCACGGAACGTGAAACCCACATATATGGAAAACCGACTTTTCGTATACACAGGTTCTGCAGGGCCAACTACAGGACTTAAGTATGCATGGATTTAGGTATACATGGGAGTTCAGGAACCAATCTCTATGGTACACCAAGGGACAACTGTATAGAGTATCAGAAGCTGCGGTTTGAGGTAGAGAATTCAAAATCACCACAACTTTCTGTCGGCTGGTGGACTCACTGCTGGCCCTTTGTGGAGTTGTAGTGGTGGGTAACTATAGTTTCAGCTACTCAAAGGCAACAGAAGATAAATGTGATCAATTTAGTAGATTCTACTTCAATACAGTTAGGCCTTCAAGTTTCTTTGAGACTGAGATTTGGAAATGGGAATCTTATCAATGTTGAACAAGGCGTAAGTCAACTTCCTGACAGTTTCAGTGAATGCAGAAGTGTTCATCTTTATCCTCATTTTGCCATGTGATTCTGGGACTCTCTGTGGGCAGTAATTTTTAATCTTTGGATTGGCTTGGATCCAGGAATATGCTCCCCTCATTTTGGGTCAGCAGTTTGTAAAAAGAGAGATTTCTTTCATTTTGCAGTAGCCACTGCTCACCCACTGAGCCATAATCTTGGTATGTCTCACACTGAGGAATTCTGCTTATGGAGGAAAAAAACATTGCATCATGAATGCCTATAATACAAATACCAGCGTTTAGGCATTGTGGTTAACCTCATGAACCACAGAGGAGTCTGATAAACACACTGTCTTCTTGAAATGTTTACCCACTGGAACAGTGTGGTACCCAGATACTGGAAGATGAAGAGGAGTGTGACTGTAGTCAGAACTTCAGTGCAGAAAGGATCCTTGCCATGACTCTAATTGTAAATTAAAACCTTGGGCAGACTGTGATTTGGGGCCTTGTTGTATGAAATGTAAATTTGCTTCTCTGGGAAAGCTATGTAGAGCACACATCAGTGCATGTGACCTTCTTGAATGGTGCTATGAAAGTGCAAGGTGGTGCCTGGCGTGGTGGCTCACGCCTGTAATCCCAGCACTTTGGGAGGCCAAGGCGGGCGGATCACGAGGTCAGGAGATCGAGACCATCCTGGCTAACACGGTGAAACCCCATCTCTACTAAAAATACAAAAAATTAGCCGGGCGTGGTGGCAGGCACCTGTAGTCCCAGCTACTCAGGAGGCTGAGGCAGGAGAATGGCGTGAACCCAGGAGGCAGAGCTTGCAGTGACCCGAGATCGCACCACTGCACTCCAGCCTGGGAGACAGAGTGAGACTCCATCTCAAAAAAAAAAAAAAAAAAAAAAAAGAAAGGGCAAGGTGGTGCCCTGAGGATCCCTGTGTATCAGATAGGACACTTTGTGGTCTACAGTGTCTACTCCTATCACAAAATATGCAACAGTCACAATAAACAATGTTGATATATTTTTGGCCAGACAGCAAGGAATGCCTGAGCTGCTATAAAAATTAATATACAATGAGATCATTTCAGTGCCTGTGGCATGGAAGGTTTAATATACAAAAGATGCCCTTCGTCAAATAATTTGTGAGAGTGCACTGTGAAAATATATAAACAATTTCCAAGGTAAAACAACATAATGCTATAATTAAAAAATCAGTTAATGGTCCCAGGTGTTGGGGAACTATTACTTTGGAAGAGATATAGTTGATATTGGGCAAGTAAATGATGGCACTTTGTGTGGTCTAGAAAAGATACATATGAGAAGGGGCTATGTCAATTATTCTATATATGACTGCAAATTGGAGAAATGTCATAAGATTGCCAAGGTTTATATGGGTGGACCCTACCTACTGTGAGTTTACCGGCTATGGAAGAAGCTCAAACAGTGGCTCAGCTCTACAGGGTAGTCTCCTTCCCCAACTATTAACAATTCTTTGCACAGTAATTCTACTCACACTCTTTTGCCTTGCCTCATTATCTTACACTTTTATCAGAGTACTGCTTTCAACAAAGTTTTTACTCAAGAAAATGTCATTAGAATTTAAATAGGAAATAGAAGTATTACAAAGTATTCACTGATTCAAAGAAAACATTTTTGGAAAGAGAAGATAGTGCATGATCACTGTCCAGTGACTTCCAGGTTATTAATTAAGACAAGCTTGTCCATGGGCTGCATGTGGGCCAGAATGGCTTTGAATGCAGCCCAACACAAATTCATACTTTCTTAAAACATGATTTTCGCAATTTTTTTAGCTCATCAGCTATTGTTAGTGTATTTTATGTGTGGCCCAAGATAATTTTTCTTCTAGTGTGACCCAGGGAAGCCAAAAGATTGGACACCCTTGATTAAGAAGATAAGATCAAAGGCAGATTTTCTTGGTTCCTTGTATTTAATTGAAAGACAAACAGGTGCTGAATTTTTGAAATTAAACATCTTGTCCTTAAAAAGGACTCATGTCTTTCCATTTAAGGAAGGACTGCACTCAGCAGGAAATCCTGGAATGTGTTCCACTATTTTTATCATATTAGCTCTGTGGATATACCCTTTAACCAGATATAAGGTAACAAGTGTGCGGCACAATCACAGAGACAGAATATTGATAGGTACAGTTTCCCTTTGTAAAATTTGAAGGAGAAATGGTAGAAGCAATCAAAGCAAAGAATAAGGATAACAAAATAGCCATAAAGGGACAAAAAATTATAAAGAGATATAAAAAGTCTTGTAGTCAAATACAAGGATTTTGTAGAAAGCCCAGGATCTCCAGTGAAGTAGTTTCAAAAAGGAATCTGGTAAGAAAACATAAATAGATCAGATTTGATATTTGATTTGATATTTACTACCCTGGCTACTAAAAAGGAACCCTGGAGATTCTAGCTGTCTTTAGCTGCCAGTTAGATGTCTGGATAATGATGCTGGTGAATTACTTAACTTTCAAACATATATATGTGTGTGTCTGTGTGTTATACATGTATGAATGTGTGTGTGTGTGTGTGTGTGGGTGGTGCCAAGTACAGTGTTCAGAGTTGTAGAGACTCTCCTACCCTCAGAGTTGCTCACTGTCTAGCTGGGAGAAACAGATAAGAGAGTACAGAACTACAGTGGAGTGGGGTAAATGCTATAACATGGGTGTGCACAGTGTTCTTGGAAGTACAAGTTATTGGAGAGGAGACATGAAAATGAAGTAAAAATAAATAAAATAAATAAATAAAAGTGGGGAGGCAGAATACACACATTTCAGGCAAAGGGAAAAACATTTGCCAAATAAACAAACAAACAAAAAACTATCATCAGCATTTGACAGGGTTGATGACTTCTTCCTCTTTGAATTGACTTCTTCATTTGGTTTCCATGGGATCACTTCAGTAGCTGCTACTTCTCATATTCATTTGCTATTATTTTATATCTTCCCTATCTTCCCCAACACTAAGTGTTGTTAGAGTTCCAGTGCTCAGTCCTTGGACATCTTTTTAACTCTCTCTATACTCATTCTATTGTACTCATTCTATTGATGATCTCATCGATCTCATGGTATTAAAGACCATATATATTCTATGATGCCAAAATGTGTATCTCCAGCCTGGGACTTCTGTAAAACCTAAATTCAACCTAAAAACTGCCTACATGGCATCATCACTCGAAATGTCTAATTGGCATTTGAAAATAAATATGTCCAAAGTGAATTATTTAGCTCCCTCCTCCCACCACCTCCTCCCTAAACCTGCTCAACACACAGCCTTCCCCATCTCAGTTAATCCCAATTCTATCCTTCAAGTTGCCCAGAAAAAAAAAAAAAAAAGCTTATAGTCATCCTTAATTCCTTTTTTTTTCATCATACCCCACAACTGATCTGTTAGCAAATCCTGTTGTTTTGACCTTCAAAATCTGATCACTTCTCACCAACCCCACCATTATCACCCTGGTCAAATTCACCATTGTCTCCCACCTTGATTATTGCCTTAGCCTCCTAACATGTCTCCTGCATCCATTCTTATACTCGACACTCAATTCCCACATATCAGGGAAATTCTGTTTTAATATGAGTCATATCATATCGTATCATTACTTTGCTCAGAATGCTCCAGTGGCTTCCCATCTTATTCATAGTAAAAGTCTGTACAATGCTTTACAAGGTTGTACCCAATATACCTCCTGCCATCACTATCGGTCTCTCCTTTTTTACCTAATTCATGACCTATTTATTCTTCCCTTTGTTCATTTCAGCTGGTCTCCTTGCAGATCCACTAACAGACCAAAGCATACACCCACCTCAGGGTCTTTATTTTTGTTGCTCCTTTGACCTGTGTAGATGGAGGGAAGGAAAGCAGGAGAGAGGTAAAGATGAAGAAAGGAAAGAAGAAAGCAAGGGAGGGATGATCCATAAAGTAAATCCATTTGAATAAAGGAATGCATTTAAATGACTAGCCTATGACCAAGATAAGGAGGTTATTCTATTATTGCTCTTGTGTTAATAATAATAATTATGTTATTGTGTCATCCATTAGTCTAATTCACTACATTAAGAATAAAGGGGAGATAATGTAGGAAAATCTAAAGCATTCTCAAAATATGTTTTCATCCAACTCAATACTCACCCAATATAAAATTTATTACAAGCTGTGAATAAAAAATATTCATAGAAAATAATCTGGAGTATTAAAAGACATTCATGAATGAGGTAAAGATGTTGCCTGGAATAACTGTTTGTCAATATTTTAATGGCAATCTTAAATGTATTACTAAAACAGAAAGGAAATAGAAATAAAAACATGAAACTATCACTATTTATGAACTTTCTGATAGTCTACCTAGAATACAAAAAAGGCTCAATCAAAAAAGATTTTATAATGGTCCAGGCACATGGCTGAATAAAGATGCTAATAAACACTCCAAAACCAGCAGCTTTCCAGTAACATACCAAAAACCATTTAGAAAATGTAATGGGGGTGGGGAGGGAGATCTTATTCACAGTATCAAGTAAAATTATAAAATACCTATGAGTAAACCTGAAAAGAAACGTGACAGACTCATAGAAAAAAATTATAAAATGTTTCCAAAAATCAGAAAACATATGGTTTAAGATTTGTGTCCCCATCCAAATCTCATGTTGAATTGGAGGAAGGGCCTGGTGGGAGATGATTGGATCATGGGGTGGATTTCCCTCTTGCTGTTCTCATGATAGTGATTCTCATGCGATCTGATGGTTTAAGAGTGTGTGTGGCACTTCCCCCTTCACTCTCTCTCTCCTGCCACCATGTAAAGAAAGTGCTTGCTTCCCCTTCACCTTCCACCATGACTGTAAGTTTCCTGAGGCCTCCCAGTCATGCTTCTTGTTAAGCCTGAAGAACTGTGAGTCAATTAAACCTCTTTTCTTTATAAATTACCCAGTCTCAGGTAGTTCTTTATAGCAGTGTGAGAATGGACTAATACAGAAAACTGGTACCAGGAGTGGGGCTCTGATATAAAGATACCTGAGAATGTGGAAGTGACTTTGGAACTAGTTAACATTCAGAGGTTGTAACAATGTGGAGGGCTCAGAAGAAGACAGGAAGATATGGGAAAGTTTGGAACTTTCTAGAAACTTATTGAATGGTTTTTTACCAAAATGCCTATAGTGATATGAACAATGAAGTCCAGGCTGAGGTGGTCTCAGATGGAGATGAGGAATTTATTGGGAACTGGAGTAAAGGTCACTCTTGCTATGCTTTAGCAAAGATACTGGTGGCATTTTGCCCCTGCCCTAGAAATCTATGTAACTTTGAATTTGAGAGAGATGATTTGGGGTATCTGGTGGAATAAATTTCTAAGCAGCAATGCAGTCAGGATTTGACCTGGCTGTTTCTAAAAGTGTACGCACATATTCTTGAAGAAAGAGATGGTCTGAAATTGGAACTTATATTTAAAAGAGAAGCAGAGCATAAAAGTTTAGAAAATTTGTAGCCTAACCATACAGTAGAAAAGAAAAACATTTCCTGGGGAGAAATTCAAGCCTGCTGCAGAAATTTGCATAAGTAAAGAGGAGCTGCATGTTAATAGCCAAGACAATGGAGAAAATGTCTGCAGGGTATTTCAGAGACCTCCCTGGCAGTCACTCTCATCACAGGTCTGGAGGCCTAGGAGAGAAAAATGGTTTTGTGGGCAAGGCCCAGGGCCCAACTGCTCTGTGCAGCCTTAGGACATGGCATCCTGCATCCCAGCCATTCCAGCTCCAGCCATGGGTAAAAGGGGCCAAGGTACAGCTCGGGTCATGGCTTCAGAGAGTGCAAACCCCAAGCCTTGGCAGCTTCCACATGGTGTTGGGCCTGCAGGATGCAGAAGGCAAGAGTTGAGGTTTGAAAACCTCTGCCTAGATATCAGAGGATGTATGGAAATGCCTGGATGTCCAGGCAGAAGTCTGCAGCAAGGGCAGAGCCCTCATGGAGAATCTCTACTAGGGCAATGCAGAGGGGAAATGTGGGATTGGAGTCCCCACATAGAGTCCCCACTGGGGCACTGCCTAGTGGAACTGTGAGAAGAGGGCCATCATCCTCCAGACCCCAGAATGGCAGATCCACAGACAGCTTGAACCGAGCACATGGAGACGACACAGGCACCCAATGCCAGCCCACAAAAGCAACTGGGAGGAGGGCTGTACCCTGCAGAGCCATGGGGCAGAGCTGCCCAAGGCCTTGGGAGCCCATCCCTTGCATCAGCATGCCCTGAATGTGAGACATCATGTCAAAAGATTATTTTGGAGCTTTAAGATTTAATGACTGTCCTGTTGGGTTTCAGAATTGCATGGGGCCTGTAGCCCCTTTGTGTTGGCCAATTTCTCCCATTTTGAATGGGAGCATGTATCTCCATTGTATCTTGGAAGTAACTAACTTGTTTCTAATTTTACAGGCTCATAAATGGAAAGAATTCACCTTGTCTCAGATGAGACTTTGGATTGTGGACTTTTGAGTTAATGCTGAAATGAGTTAAGGCTGGGAGACTGTTGAGAAGGAATAATTGTATTTTTGCAATGTGAGAATGACATGAGATTTGAGAGAGGCCAGGGGTGAAATAATACAGTTTGGATTTGTGTCCCCATCCAAATCTCATGTTGAAGGAGGGGCTTGGTCGGAGGTGACTGGATCATAGGGCAGATTCCTCCCTTGCTGTTCTCATGATAGTGAGTTCGTTCTCACAAGATCAATGGTTTAACAGTGTGTAGCACTTCCCCCTTTTTTCTCTCTCTCCTGCCACCAAGTGAAGAAAGCGCTTGCTTCCCCTTCGCCTTCTGCCATGATTGTAAGTTTCCTGAGGCCTCCTAGTCATGCTTCCTGTTAAGCCTGTGGAACTGTGAGTCAATTAAACCTCCTTTCTTTATAAATTACCCAGTCTCAGGTAGTTCTTTATAGCAGTGTGAGAACAAACTAATACAACTTCTGAATAAATGGAGAAATATATGTTTCTGAGTAAGAATTCTCAATGTTGGTAGCTTGTCATTTCTCTAAATTACATCTATTTCAATGTCTGCCAACCATACTCCCTACAGTAGGATATTCATTAATGAAACTTGACAACTTTCAATCAGCTTTGGATTCATATTCCTTAGCAATCTGAGAAGAAAAGAATTCTCATGATTACCATTTAGAAATCCAGAAATGAACACATTGTCACTGCTTGAGTCACATGACCATAACTGGATCAAATGAGATGACCCGTTTGGCCAGGTCTAAGTCACACAACCCTTCCCTGAAGCCAGAAGGAGAGTGACAGGTAATTAGCAGCCCTCATTACAACCACACGATTGGAGTACACAGAAATGAACAATTCCCCAAAGGAAAAGGTTTGCTATATTGCAGGCAGGGAAGAGACATTCTGGGGGAAAAAAGGTAGATGTGTAGAGATGACATCAAAATGGCAGAGCAGGAACTCTGGTGTTGGTTTACCCTCAGAAACACAAAAATAATATTTGGACTGAAATACCTGTGTGAGAAACTTTTAATCCAGTTAAAAAACTGTTACTCTACACAACAACAAACCTGAGAAAACTTGCAAACATAGGAAGAAGAGTGATATAGTTTGGACATTTGTCCCCGACTGCAACTCATGTTGAAAAGTAATCCCCAGTTTAGAGGTGGAGCCTGTTAAGAGGTGTTTGAGTCACAGGACTGGATGTCTTATGGCTTTGTGGTATCCTTGTAATAGTGAGTGTATTCTCCCAAGACCTGGCTGCTGTAAAGTGTGGCATCTGCCCCCCTCCATTCTATCTCTTGCAAGCTCCCACTTTACCTTCACCATTAGTAAAACTTCCTGAGGCCTCCCTAGAAGCCAAGCAGATGCCAGCAGCTTCTAGTACAGCCTGCAGAACCATGAGCCAATTAATCCACTTTTCTTTATCAATTATCTAATTTCAGGTATTTCTTTATAGCAATGCAAAAAGGGCCTAATACAAAGAGCAAACTTAATTTTCCCGCATCAGTCCGTCCCCCAAACTGGCTTAGTTCAGAGCCAGAGGATCACCTCAGCCCATGACTTCTCCCATGAGTGGGAAGGAGACAGTGAAGAGTGTGCCAGCTGCCTGGCCTACTGCCATTTCAGTGTACTCCCCAAGGGCTAATTTCTGTCATCTCACATTTGAAGCACCGAAAGACTGGTAGAGCCTGTGAGCCTGAGACAACTAGGAGCAAAAGAGAGGGGGCAAGTATCCTCTTACACCAGCACTGCTGAGCAAGATTGGTAAATGTCAGAGAACTAAGGCTTTCTCTTCAGGAGGGAGTGGGAAAAGCAAACTGAGCCTTGTCCCCAAATGTTCAGTGCATTTCCAAGGGCCTGATTTCCATCTTATCTCATACTTAGCATTAAAAACAGTAGAATCTAGATGCCTGGGACAGTTAGATGACTGGACCAGTCAGGAACAAGAGAAGAAGGGAGGGTGCCTCTCTACAGCTTACACTGCTTTGCAACACAGGGAAAAGGTGTTGTTTCATCAAATGTGCAGGCATGAATACAATCATATAAGAAACATGAAGAATCAAGAAAACATTGAAAAAAAGCAAAAAAAATAGACCTCTACCAACCGACCCAAAATAAATGGGAATTTATGAAGTATTTGAAAATAATTCAGATTAATCATCCTAAAGAAGCTCAGTGAGATAAAAGATAATGTTGATAGACAACTAAACTAAATCAAAAAATAAAACATGGACAAACTGAGAATATCAACAAAGAGATAGACGTAATTTTTTTTTTTTTTTTTAGCCAGGCACAGTGGCTCACACCTGTAATCCCAGCTACTCAAGAGGCTGAAGTGGGAAGACTGCTTGAAGCCAGGATTTTAAGACCAGCCTGGGTAACACAGCAAGACCCCTTGTCTAAAAAAAATTTTTTTTGATAGGCAGGCATGGTAGTGTATGCCTGTAGTCCCAGCTACTCAGAAGACTGAGGCAGGAGGATTGCTTGAGCCCCAGAGTTTGAACCTGCAGTGAGCTATGATCACACCACTGCACTCCAGCTCTGGGCAACAAACACAGCAAGACCTCATCTCAAAAATAACATAAAATAAAATAAATATAATTTAATTAAATTTTTAAAATACTAGAAAATTGGATTTTATTTTTTTATTATGAAAATTGGATTTTATTAAAGAATAACTGGATTAAAAAAATCACAAGAGAGGTTCAACAGCAAACTTTTATCAAGCAGAAGACAGATTTGAAAACTCGAGGATGGGCAATTTGAAATTACAGTCAGAACAGCAAAATGAAAAAATAATGAAAAGCAGTGAAGAAATCTTAAGGGAATCATGGTACTCCATCAAACCAATATATACATTATGGAAGGCCCAGAGGAGAAGAGAAAGATAAAGCGGTAAACACCCTAATTAAAAAAATAATGACTCAATAATTCCCAAATCTGGGCATGGAAATGAACATCCAGATTCACGAAGCCCAAACAGAATAAATCCAAAAAGGTCTAGAACAAGACATTATAGTCAAAATGTCAAAAATCAAAGACAACTACAGAATTTTCAAACCAGCATGAGAAAAGTGACTCATTACAGGCAAAGGAGCTCCCTAAGACTACTGGCAGATTTCTCATCAGAAACTATGCAGGCCAAGAGAGTGAGATGATATATACAGTCAGCCCTTCATATCCACATGTTCTGCATCTGGAGATTCAAGCAACTGTATAGCAAAACAAAAACAATCTAACAATTAAAAATTTAAATAAAGTGTAACATAGTTAGAACAAATATTTATGTTGCATTTACGTTTTATTGGGTATTATGAGTAATCTACAGCTGATGTAAAGTATACAGGAAGATGTACATGGTCTATATGCAAATACATTATTTTATACAACAGACTTTAGAATTTGTGGATTATATTATCTGTGGAGTTTCCTGGAACCAATAACCCCACAGGTACTGGGGGATCACTACATATTTAAAGTGCTGAAAGAAAAAAAAAAGCTACTAACCAAGAATGCTATACCCAGCAAAGCTGTCCTTCAGAAATGAAGGCAAGAAAAAAATTTCCCAAACAAAAGCTGAGGAAGTTCATCACCACTAGGTTTACCTTAAGAAAAACGCTACACAAAGTTGTTCAAGTTGAAACAAAAAGACACTAAATAGCAACATGAAAGACCACAGGAGTATAAAACTGACTGGTTAGGGTAAATATATAAGTAAATATAGAATCTTCTAATATTGTAAAGTATGTAAGTCACTTTTAACCCTAATATAAATGTTAAAAGACAAAAGTACTAAGAACTATAACAATTAATGGTTACACAATTTAAGAACATGCAAATTGTGACATCAATAACAAATAATTAGGGGAGAGTAAATGGGTAGTTTTGTATGTGAGCATAGTTAAGTTGTTATCAGCTTAAAATAGACTGTTAGAAATATGTTTATGTAAGTCCCATGGTAAGCAGAAAGAAAAAACCTTATAGGAGATACACAAAAGAGAAAGAGAAAAAAATCAAAGCATAACACTACAAAAATCAAGTCACCAAAGAAGACAAAAGGGGAGGAGAAGAAAGAAATAAAAGAACTACAGAACAGATGGAAAAAAATTAATGAAATTGCAATAGTAAGCCCTTACCCATCAATAATTACTTTATATGTAAATCAATTAAATTCCCCAAACAAAAGACAAAGAGGAAGAATCTGGCAGAGATCAACCCCAGAGAAACTTGGAGTCCTGCAGAAAAAGTAGGTGGGAGGCCGGGCGCAGTGGCTCACGCTTGTAATCACAGCATTTTGGGAGGCCGAGGCGGGCAGATCACTTGAGGACAAGAGTTCAAGACCAGCCTGGCCAACATGGTGAAACCTCATCTCTACTAAAAATACGAAACAATTAGCCAGGCGTTGTGGCAGGCGCCTATAATCCCAGCTACTCAAGAGGCTGAGGCAGGAGAACTGCTTGAACCCAGGAGGCGGAGGTTGCAGTGAGCAAAGATCACGCCATTGCAATCCAGCCTGGGCAACAAAAGCAAAACTCCATCCAAAAAAAAAAAAAAACAGGAGGTGGGAATGCTGCTCTGCTCCCTTCACCCCTCTAACAATCTGCTGACCACCAAACTGTTGGGAACCCCTCTGTCCTCATGACCTAGGGCAAAGCTATTGGTGGTGACTTGAGAATTTCGCAGGGAGAGAGAACCAGCTGGCTAGCTCCTGTAGGAATTCATGTACTCCCCTGACCCAAACTGAGATGACAGGTGCAATACTGGTGTAGACACCTAGTGGACCTCTGCCCTGCCTAGGGTTTCTCCGCCCTTGAGTCATTACACCAGCAGAACCCTCACAAATATAACTTACAACCCACTCTGGCTTTGGCAAGCAAAGGAGACTGATGGGCCCCCAGGAAGTTGTGAGGCCCCTGGAGATCTAACCAGCAGCATGGGCTACCAACAAGGGAGTGCAGCCTGCCAAAGTCCCCTTAGGACAAAGGGAATGTGGATGCAGCACTGATTGCTGAAGGAGGCAGTGCCAACACCAGGAAATGAACATGGAGAGAGGGACATCTCCCACCCACCCAATGCCATACACTATTGCAGACACAGCAGAGGTTCTTTCCACTGGGGGCTGGGGAATGCATTCAGAGAAAGCATTTTTTAAGCTTTTCACCGCAGCTCCATCCCTACCGAAAGTAAGCCCATGCTGCATGGGGTTTACTCGAATGGCGGGGCCTAACTCACCCTCCCTACACAGAATGGCAGCATCCCAGCAACAGAGAACAGAGAAATCACAGAGTTTCCTGCCCTGCACTGGGAGAAGAGGCTCTGTCCCAGCCTTCAACAGGGTGTTTCGGTGGCCCACAGCTGCTCTGCAACCAGGAACCAAAAGTATTTACGAACTAAGGTCGTGAGCTTTGCAACAGGGGCAAGATAGGGAAGCAGATGGCATTCCTGCTGACTCAGGATAAGGACCTGGTGCACCTCCCCAACCTTTCCTCCAAGATCTCAGCAGGCCCCAACAAGATTGCTTCCTGTTCCCCACTGGCCCCCTAACCCCTCTCACGCCTCCTGTCAACACAGGTGCTACCACTTGACATCAGCCTGAGCATGAGCTGTCTCCTACTCTTAAGTGTCATCTCCATCTACTGGACTACAGCCTGAACTGCACCACCAAACAAAAAACCTACTACCCATCTATGAGTGAGAACATGCGGTGTTTGGTTTTTTTTTTTTTACTGTTCTCACTCATAGATGGGAATTGAACAATGAGAACACATGGACACAGGAAGGGGAACATCACACTCTGGGGACTGTTGTGGGGTGGGGGGAGGGGGGAGGGATAGCATTAGGAGATATACCTAATGCTAAATGGCGAGTTAATGGGTGCACCACACCAGCATGGCACATGTATACATATGTAACTAACCTGCACATTGTGCACATGTATCCTAAAACTTAAACTATAATTAAAAAAAAAAACCTGCTACCAGAAGGGCTTAGTGCTAGTCTTGAGATAAGTTTCCTGAGACCTGTGCACCTGCACTCTCAACCCCACAGGAAATAGTATGTCCACTCATATGTTCAATACATTGCTACAACAATCAGCATCTAAGAAAATCACTACACAGAGGCTGTCCGCAACCAAGGTACCCATATACAGCATTGGCCCCCTGAAAGTGCCAATAAATGAAACAAAAAGATCACACACAACATACATCACAGTCATACCCTCAAGGGAAAAAAGGATTGAAAAATTAAAAGATCCCATGCAAATGACAGCAAACTCAAAAATGAGAAGTAGCAGCTCCTCAGACGAGAAGGAATCAGCAAGAACTCTGGCAGTATAAAAAGCCAGGATGTCCTGACACCTCCAAAGGATTGCACCAACTCTCTAGTAATGGATACTAACCAAACTGAAAAGTTTGAAATGATAAAGTATTCAAAATAAGGATTTCAAGGAAACTCAATAAGATCCAAGAGAAAATTGAAATCCAACACAAAGACACTAGAAAAATAATTCAGGATATGAAAGACAAGATAGCTATATTAAGAAAAAAACAAATAGAACTTCTGAAATTGAAAATTTTGCTAAAGGAATTTCAAAATACAGCTGGAAGTTTTAATAACAGATTAGACAAAGCAGAAGAAAGAATTTCAGAACTTGAAGGCTGGTCCTTCAAATTAACCCAGATAAAAGTGAAAAAAAGAACAAAGCCTTTGGAAATACAAAGAAAAAGCAAGCAAATTGGAAAACATATTTGAGGAAATAATTCAGGAAAATTTCCCTAATCTTGCTAGAGAGGTGAAGAACCAGATATAAGAAACTGAGAGTACACCTGACAAATACTATACAACACAACCGTCCCCAAGTTTAATACAAAAAAAAAAAAACCTTAAAGGTAGCTAGAGAAAAGGCCCAAATTACCTATAAAAGAAGTCCCATCAGACTAACAGCAGACTTCTCAGCAGAAACCTTACAAGCCAGATGAGACTGAAGCCTATTTTTGCCTTCTTAAAGAAAAAAAAAATGGCAGCCAAAAAGTTCATATCCTGCCAAACAGCTTCATAAATAAAGGAGAAATAAAGCCTTTATTAGACAAGCAACTGTTAAGGGAATTTGTCTCCACCAGACAAGCCCTACAAGAAATATTCACAGAAGTTCTAAAGATGGAAACGAAAGAAATGATAACTGCTACCATAAAAGAACACATAAGTATAAAGTGCACAGATGCTACAAAACAATTACACAATTGAGACTACAAAACAACTAGCTAAGAAAGCTATGACAGAAATGAAACCTCACATATCAATATTAGTCTTGCATGTAAATGGTCTAAATACTCCACTCAAAAGACACAGAATGGCAAATTGGATTTAAAAAACAGCATTCTGCTGCCTTCAATAGATCTATCTCACATGGAACGGCATTCCCACGCTAAAAGTAAAGAAATGGAGAAACATCTATCATGCAAATGGAAAACAAACAAAAAAGAGGATGAGTTGCTATTCTTGTAGCACATAAAACAGACTTTAAATGAACAAAGCTAAAAAAAGAAAATGAAAAAGATGGCATTATTTAATGATAAAACATTCAATTCAATCAATAAGAAGACTTAACTATCCTAACTATCCTAACTATACCTGCACCCAATGTCAAAGTACCCATATTTATAAAACAAATACTAGTAGCACTTCAGAGATACACAGTGAAACAATAATAATGGGGGACTTCACTACCCCACTGACAGCACTAGACAGATCACTGAGGCAGAAAACTAAAAAAAAAAAAAAAAACACTCTGGACTTAAATTGGACTCTTGACCAAAAGTACCTAATAGACATCTACAGAATATTCCACCCAAGAACCGAAAATACCCACTTCTTTAATCATCTGTACATGCAACATTCTCTAAATTTGACCACAAGCTCGGTCATAAAGCAAGTCTCAATAAATGCAAAAAAACTGAAATCATATCAAGTTATCTTCTTAGACAACACACCCACACCTCTTGAGTAAAGCAAAAGCAGTGTTTAAAGGAAAGTTTATAGTGCTAAATGCCTACGTGAAAAGATAGATCTCAAATTAACAACCTAAGGTCATATCTAAAGGACTTAGGAAAACAAACCAGAAAACAAATCCAAAGGTATAAGAAAAAAACAAATAAATCTTAGAGAACTAAATGAAACTGAGACCAAAACAACAACAACAAAGCATCAACGAAATGAAAAGTTGGTTCATCGAAACAAAATTGATAGAGTGCTAGCGAGATTACTCAAGAAAAAAATGAACATTCAAATAAACACAATAAAAAATGATAAACGTGACATTACAACTGATACCACAGAAAGACAAAAGATCACCAGAGACTACTAGGAACACCTCTATGCACACAAACTAGGAAACTTAGGAGAAATGGATATATTCCTGGAAACACACACCTCCAAAGACTGAGCCAGAAAGATACTGAAATCTTGAACAGACCAATGAGTTAGATAATTGAATCAGTAATAAAAAATCTACCAACCAAAAAAAGCCCTGAAAAAGACAGAGTCACAGCCAAATTCTACCAGATGTTCAAAAAGCTGGCACCAATCTTACTGAAACTGTTATAGGAAATCAAGGACAATTCCTCTCTGATTCATTCTACAAAACTAGCATCATCCTGGTATCAAAATCTAGCAAGGACACAGAAAAAAAAAACTACTGGTCAATATACTTTTTGAACATAGATGCAAAAATCCTCAATAACACACTAGCAAACTTAATTCAACACCATATCAACCAGATAATTCATCATGATCAAGTGGGATTTATTCCTGGGAAACAAGGATCATTCAATATACACAAATCAATATTATTCACCACACAAACAGAATTAAAAACAAAACCCGTATGATCATCTCAACAGACACAGAAAAAGTATTCAATAGCATCCAGCATCCCTTCATAAAAACCTTCAACAAACTAGACATCGAAGGAACATACCTCAAAATAATAAAAGCCATTTATGACAAACCCGCAGCTAACATCATACTGAATGGGCAAATTTGAATGAATTCCCCTTAAGAATGATAACAAGACAAGGATGTCCACTGATATGCTTTGGCTGTGTCCCCACCCAACTCTCAACTTGAACTGTAGTTCCCATAATCCCCATGTGTTGTGGGAAGGACCCGGTAGGAGGTAATTGAATCATGGGGGTGGTTACCTCCATGCTGTTCTCGGGATAGTGAATCAGTTCTCACAAGATCTGATGGTTTTATAAGGGGCTTCCCCCCTGCCTTCTCTCTGCACTTCTCCTTCCTGCCATCATGTGAAGAAGAATGTGTCTGTTTTCCCTTATGCCATGATTGTAAGTTTCCTGAGTCCTCCCTATGCATGCTGAACTGTGAGTCAATTAAGCCTCTTTCCTTTATAAATTACCCAGTCTCAAGTATGTCTTTATAAGCAGCATGAGAATTGACTAATACATCCATTCTCCTCGCTCCTATACAACATAGTACTGAAAGTCCTAGCTGGAGCAATCAGACAAGAGAAAGAAACAATAGACATCAAAATAGGAAAAGAGGGAGTCAAATTATCTCTGTTCACTGCTGACACAGTCCTGTACCTAGAAAACTTTAAAGATTCATCCAAAAGACTTCTAGACCTGATAAACAAATTCAGTAGTTTCAAGATACAAAAATCAATGTACAAAAATCAGTAGAATGTCTGTGCACCAATAACGTTCAAGCTGAGAACCAAATCAAGAACTCAATTCCACCTAGAAATAGCCACACACAAAAAAATAAGTAGGAATATGTTTAACCAAGAAAGCGAAAGACCTCTACAAGGAGAACTACAAAACACTTTTGAAAGAAATTATAGATGATACAAACAAATGGAAAAACATTCCATGCTCATGGATTAGAAGAATCAGTATAACTAAAATGACCATACTGCCAAAAGATATCTACAGATTCAACACAATTCCTAGGAAATTACCAGTGTCATTTTTCACAGCACTACAAAAAAATTATGGAAACTTCACATGGCACCAAAAAAGAGCCTGATTAACCAAAGAAATCCCAAACAAAAAGAATAAAGCCGGAGGCATCACATTACCCAAATTCAAATTTTACTGCTACACTACAAAAACAGATGCATAGATGAATGGAATAGAATAGAGAACCCAGAAATAAAGCCACACCTCTACAACCATCTGATCTTTGACAAGGCTGGCAAAACCAATCAATGGTGAAAGGACTCCCTATTCAATAAATGGTGCTGGGAAAACTGGCTAGCTATATAAAGAAGAATTAAACTGGACTTCTACCTCTCACCATATACAAAAATTAACTCAAATCAGATTAAAGACTCAACTGTAAGACCTCAAACTATAAAAATCCTAGAAGAAAACCTAGGGAAAACTCTTCTGGATTGGCCCAAGCAAAGAATTTATGACTAAGACCTCAAAAACAAATGCAACAAAAACAAATCAGACTTAATTCAACTAAAGAGCTTCAGCATAGCAAAAGAAACAGTTTCAACACAGTAAACAGCCAGCCTACAGATGGGTGAATATATTTGCAAACTACACATCTAACAAAGGACTAATATCTATGATCTATAAGGAACATAAATCAACAAGAAAAAAAAACAACCATTGAAAAGTAGGCAAAGGACATAAACAGAGATTTCTCAAAGGACATACAAGCAGCCAAAAAACATATGAAAAAATGCTCAACATCACTAATCATCAGATAAAAATACAAATTAAAACCACAATGAGATATCATCTCACACTGGTAATATGGCTATTACTAAAAAGTAAAAAATATAGACGTTGGTATGGCTGTAGAGAAGAGAATGCTTATAAATTGTTGGTAGAGAATGTGAATTAGTTCAACCCTCTAGAAAAATAGTATGGAGAATTCTCAAAGAACTAAAATAGAACTACCATTTGACCCAGCAATCCCACTACTGGGTATATACTTAAAGGAAATGAAATCATTTTATCAAAAGGTCATGTGCACTTGTACGTTTATCACTGCACTATTCACAATAGCAAAATCATGGAATCAGCCTAAGTTTCTGTCAAAGGTGGACTGCATAAAGAAAATGTGGTACATATACACCATGGAATACTACACAGCCATAAAAAATGAGATTGTGTCCTTTGGAGCAACATGAATGCAGCTGGAGGCCATTACCCTAAGAGAATTAATGCAGAAACAGAAAATCAAATACTGCATGCTCTCACTTATCAGTTGGCTAAACAATGGATACACAGGAGACATAAAGACAGAAACAATAGATACTGGGGATTCCAATGGTGGGGGATGAAGATGGGAGAGAGTTGGGTACTATGTTTATTATTTGGGTGACAGGTTCATTAGAAGCCCAAACCCTAGCATTACCCAATACGCCAACATAACAAGCATCACCTGAATTTATAATTTTTTTAAAAAAGACAGAGTGGCTGAGTGACTACAAAAACAAGATCCAACCAGATGCTGCCTACAAGAGACTCTCTTTAGCTATAAGGGTGCATTTAAGCTGAAAGTGAAGGGATAGAAAAGATATTTCATGAAAATGGTAATTAAAAGATCACAGAGGTGGCTATTCTTATATCAGACAAAATGGACTTTAAATCCAAAACTGTCACAAGACACAGAAAAGATCATCGTATAATGACTACAAGGTCAACTCATTAGGAGGACACAATTGCATATACCCAACATCAGGGCACCTAAATATATAAAGCAAATATTAACAGAACAAAGTGGAAAGTAGATACCAATACAATAACAGATTTCAGTAGCCCACACTCAACAATGGAAAGGTCATCCAGACAGAAAATCAATAAAGAAACAGCAAACTTGAACAATACATTAAATCAAATAGATCTAACAGATTATATACACAACAGTCTAGCCAACAGCAGTTCTTCTCAAGCACACACAGAGCATTCTTTAGATCACCTTACGCCACATAACAAGTTTTAACAGATTAAAGAAGACTGAAATATTTTTTCAACAATTATATGAAACTAGAAATCAATAAGAGGAAAGGTAAAACATTCACAAATATGGAAATTAATACTCCTGAACTACCAATTGGTCAAAGAAAAAAAATTTAAATGTCTTGAGACAAATGAAAACACCACATACCAAAATTTATAACAGGCAGCAAAAGCAGTACAAAGGGGAAATTTTATAGCAATATATGCTACATTAAGAAAGAAGAGGCCGGGCGCGGCGGCTCGCATCTGTAATCCCAGGACTTTGGGAGGCCGAGGTGGGCAGATCACAAGGTCAGGAGATTGAAACCATCCTGGCTAACACGGTGAAACTCCGTCTCTACTAAAAATACAAAAAATTAGCCGGGCATGGTGGCGGGCGCCTGTAGTCCCAGCTGCTCAGGAGGCTGAGGCAGGAGAATGGCGTGAACCCAGGAGGCAGAGCTTGCAGTAAGCGGAGTTCGCACCACTGCACTCCAGCCTGGGGGACAGAGCGAGACTCCGTCTCAAAAAAAAAAAAGAAAGAAGAAAGATCTCAAACAAACAAGCTAATGTTACATCTCAAGGAATTAGAGAAAAACAAAGCCTGATGTTAGCAAAAGGAAGAAACAACAAAGATCAGGGCAGAAATAAATGAAATAGAGACTAGAAAAACAAATGAAACAAGTGAATTGTTAAAACGCAGCATATATATATAATGGTATACCATTCAACCTTAAAAAATAAGAAAATTCTGCCATTTGCAGTAACATAGATGAACCTAGAGGGCATTATGCTAAGTAAAAAAAGCCAGTCACAAACACACACAAATACTAGATGAAGCTACTTTAATGAAGCACCTAAAAAAAATACTAGACTCACAGAAGCAGAGAGTAGAATGGCAGTTGCCAGAGGATAGAGGGGTAAGAAACATGAAATTGTTTTTCAATTGGTATAAATTTTCTGTAAGACGAGATAAATAAGTTCTAGAGATCTGCTGCACAACATAGTACCTACAGTTAACAATATTGTATTGTGTACTTCAAAATATATATATGTATTATATATAAAATATAAATATATATATTTTTTTTGAGGCAGAGTCTTGCTCGGTCACTCAGGTTGCAATGCAGTGACGTGATTTCAGCTCACTGAAACCTCCACCTCCCAGGTTCAAGCGATTCTTCTGCTTCAGCCTCCCAAGTTGCTGGAACTACAGGTGCACACCACCACACCCAGCTAATTTTTGTATTTTTAGTAGAGATGGGGTTTCAGGAGTTCGAGACCAGCCTGGCCAATATGGTGAAACCCCGTGTCTGCTTTTAAATATATTAAATGAATAGATCCCACATTAACTATTCTTTACAACACACCCACACCCACAAAAGAACACACAAAAAAATCTAGAGGCAACAGATATGTCTAATACCTTGTTCGTGGTAATGGTATCACCTAGTATATGCATATATACAAACTAAACAAGACATACATATTACAGTTGTAAAATTTTTTGTTTAAAATTATACCTCAGTAAAACTAAAAAATATGCATATTATTAAAATTTTCAGGTGAGAGTTTGTTCTCAAGGGACATGCTGTTCAAAGTGAGATCTGAGATATACATAAGTAACTATAATTCTAGGTAAAAATAAGTGTCATAAGGAAGGTATTACCAGAAAACTATAGATCTTTAGAAGAGGGAAAGTTTTCAGGAAAGGCTTTTCAGAAAAGGTTGCATTTCAAAATAAGCCTTAAAAAAGAGACAAAAATTTGAATATACAATATGGATAGACAGAAGACCCAAGTAGAGTCAATTAACAGTGTTGTGTGAGATTTTTCAAAAATATTTAAAACTACATGTTACAGAAAATACAACAGACTAAAGCTTACAGAATGCAGTTAGCATGTTTAACTCAATTCTAAAAGTGCAAAAGAAAATCAAGCTGGCAAAATCAACAAGCTATGTATCCATTTCAAAAAGTTTAAAAAGAATAAAAATTAAAATAAATGAAAGTAGAATTAAGGCAATAATAAAGATCAGAAGTTAATAAAATAAAATAGAGATATCAACAAAAGTGTAGGTTTGTTCTTCGAAGATAAAAAAAAGTAAAACTTTACTAACACTGATCAGAAAAAGAGACAACTATCAATGCAACTGTCAGAAATTTTAAAAGGGGGCATAACAGCTTCTGCAGACATTAAAATATCACACACTATTACAAACAACCTTTAGCCTTAACTTTAATTTAGCCTTAACTTTAAATGTAAATAGACAAATTACTAACTAGAAAGATACAATTTACGAAAGCTGATAAAATTTTTTTTAAAAAATCTGAATAGGAAAGAAAATGAATCTATAACTAAAAGTCTTCTATCCAAATATAATACAGGTTTCATTGGTAGATTCTACTACGTATGAGGAAGAAATAATAAAACTCATTCATTCATTCATGTACTCAATAGCCAACAACTGACCCTCAGAAACTCAAGATCAACAGTGGATACTAACAAGCAGATGGCAATATCCGACATGTGCCATGTGCATGGAGTAATTCACAGAGAGCAGGGTAACAGAAGGAGGTCAGAACTACGTAGGGTACATAAAGAGGGTTGAAGAGGGACACGATGGGGGAGGAGAATGGGCTTTGTAGCAGGTATTAGCAGTGCCCTGTGTTAAGCATGCCACTGAAGCACTTACAAAAATAAATAATAGGATGACTTGCTAACGTTTTCCTACTAGAGAAAGTGCTAGGATTAAGCTGCCTTCACAACAGACAGAAGGGGGATTCACAACCCAGTGAGACCAGAAAACTCAGGAAATGTTTCCCAGAGTAAATGTTCTCTGAGCTGGGCTGTGAAGAATAAGCAAGAAGAAGGAAGACAAAGAGAAGGGTAAGAAAGCCTAGGTACAAGAACAGGCATTCAAAGGCATAAAGGTCTTAGAAGCCCTTCCAGGAACCACACTGTTTGGTATGCAAACTCTTTCATGGAAGAGAATATTTCCCAACTCATATAATGCTCACATAACCTTGCTACCAAAATAAAAAAGAAGTTACAGGAAAGAGAATATTACAGGCTAATCTTAAATGTTAAATCAAGCGTAAAATCCTAAACAAAATCTCAGCAAATTAACCTCAATAGTACATAAAAAGATAGTATCATGAAAAAGTGGGGTTTATTCCTGAAATACAACATCGGTTAACATTTGGATGAAAATGAAAACAGTGTAATCCATCATATTATCAGAAGAAAAGAGAATTATCATCTGTTATCTCAACAGATGCTCCTCCCAAAAAAGTACATATAAAATGTGTTTGATAAAATTGAAAACTACTAGATTTCCACTTTCTGCCATAGTGGAGTAACTGGCACCAAATATGTCCTTACATCATAAGAACTAGAACACTAGAACAAATATATGAAACAACTACTTTCAAGCCTTGAAAGAAAAATGGTTGGCGCAGAACTATAACCCCTAAAATTCATTTGAAACATAACGAAATTGGAGTTCTCAAACATCCTGATTTCAAAACTTACCACAAAACTACAGTAATCAAAAACAGTGTAGTACTGGTATACAGACAGACATATGGACCAATGGAATACAACAGAGTCTCTCAAATACAAGGTCAAAGGTTTTTGACAAGGGCCAAGACTATTCAATGGAGAAATAGTCTTTTCAACAAATGGAGTTGGGAAAACTGGATATACACATGCAAAAGAACAAGCTGGACTCTTACTTTACAGTATATTCAAAAATTAACTCAAAATGGATCAAAGAACTAAATGTAAGAGCTTAAACTGCAAAACACGTAGAAGAAAACATAGGGGAAGCACTTAATGACATTGGATTTGGCAGTGATTTCTTGGATGACACCAAAAGCACAGGCAATAGAAGAAATAATAAATTGGACGTTAGAAAAATTAAAGTTTTTGTACATCAATGGACATTATCAACAGAATGAAAAACAACTCACACAGAATAGGAGAAAATCTTTGTGAATCATAAAACTAATACTGAATTCACATCCAGAATATATAAAAGAACTTCTACAATTCAAAACCACCAAAAAAAATCATTTTTAAAAATGATCTTTGACAAAGTCAACAAAAATAAACACTGGGGAAAGGATACCCTATTCAGTAAGTGGTGCAGGAAAAACTGACTAGGCATATGCAGAAGAATGAAATTGGGCCTCTAATACTCACCAAATACAAAAACTATCTCAGGATGCACCAAAAACTTAAATGTAAGACCTCAAATTATACAAATCCTAGAAGAAAATCTAGGGAAAACTCTTCTGGACATTGGCCTAGGTGAAGAACTTATGACTAAGACCTCAAAGGCAAATGCAACAAAAACAAAAAATAGACAAATGAGACGTACTTGAACTAAAGCGTCTGCACAGCAAAAGAAACAATCAACAGAATAAGCAGACAACCTGCAGACTGGGAGAAATTATTTGCACATTACGCATCCAACAAAGGACTAATATCCAGAACCTATAAGGATCTTAAATAAATGAACAAGAATAAAACAACATTAAAAGTGGGCAAAGGACATGAACAGATGCCTCTTTTTTAAATTTTAGATTCAGGAGGTACACATGGGGGTTTGATACAAGGGTATATTGTGTGATGCTGAGGTTTGGACTTCTAACAATGCTGTTGCCAAAGTAGGGAACATAGTACTTGATAAGTTTTTCAACTCTTGCCCCCCTCCCTCCCCACTTTTGGAATCTTAAGTGCTTATTGTTCCCATCTTTGTGTCTATGTGCACTCAGTGTATAGCTCCCACTTGTAAGTCAGAACATGTGGTATTTGGTTTTCCATTTCTGTGTTAATTTGCTTAGGATGATGGCCTCCAGCTGCTTTCATGTTGCTGCATTATTTGATTCATTTTTATGGCTGCATAGTATTCCATGGTGTATATGCACATTTTTTAAATCCAATCCACTGTTGATGGGCACCTTGACTGATTCCATGCCTTTGCTGTTGTTAATAGTGCTGCAATAAACATACAAATGCAGGTGTCTTTTTGGTAGAATGATCTACTTTCCTTTGGTAGGATACCCAGTAATGGGATTGCTGGGTCGAATGGGACTTCTATTTTTAGATCTTTGCAAAATCTCCAAACTGCTTTCCACAGGTGCAGAAATAATTTACATTCCCACCAAGTGTGTAAGTGTTCCCTTTTCTCCACATCTTTGCCAACATCTGTTTTTTGACTTTTTAATAATAGCCATTCTGACTGACATGAGATGGTATCTCGTCGTGGTTTTAATTTGCATTTCTCTGATTAGTAATATTAAGCTTTTTTTTTGTTTTTTGGCTGCTTGTGTGTCTTTTTGGAAGTGTCTGTTCAAAATGTCCTAGCCAGAGCAATTAGGCAAGACAAAGAATTAAAAGGCATACACATAGGGAAAAAAGGAAGTCAAAATATCTCTCTTCAGTGACAATATGATTCTATACCTAGAAAACTCTAAGGATTCTGCCAAAGACTCCTAGACATAATAAATAATTTAAGCAAAGTCTCAGGATACAAAATCAGCATACAAAAATCTGTAGGATTTCTATGCACCAATAATGTTCAAGCTGCAAACCAAACCAAGAATGCAATTCGATTTATAATAGGCACAAAACAAAATACCTAAGAATACATCCAACTAAGGAGGTGAAAGATCTCTATAAGGAGAACCACAAAACATCGCTGAAAGAAATCATAGATGACACAAATAAATGGAAATGCATTCCACAATCATGGATTGGCAAGGCAAACCTAAACAAAAGAATAAAGTCAGAAGCATCACATTATTCAAACTCAAACTATACTACAAGACTACAGTAACCAAAACAGCATGGTACTGGTACAAAAACAGACACATAGACCAATGGAACAGAATAGAGGCCCCTGAAATAAAGCCACACACCTACAATCAATTATTTGACAAAGTCAACAAAAATAAACAATAATAAAAAATAAACACACACACATCCAGTCTAAAAAATTAAATTTAAAAAAATGTTCAGAGCACTTGAATAGATGTTTCAAAAGGAGCTAAACAAGTAGCCAAAAAGCACATGAAAATCTTAATATCACTAGTCATTAGGGATTGCAAATCAAAACCAGTGCGATCCCAGCTTGCACCTATTAGGACAGCTATTAACAGAAAATCACAAGAATTGGTGAGGATGTGGAGAAACTGGAGCCTTCAGGGTTTGCTGGTTGAAATGTAAAATGGTACAGCTGCCATTGAAGACAGCATGGTGGTTCCTCAAAAAGTTAAAAATAGAATTACCACTTCTGAATACATACACAAAAGAACTGGATGCAGGGACTCAAACAGATATTTGTACATCAGTGTTCATAGAAGCATTATTCACAATAGCCAAAAGGTGGAAAACAACTCAAATGTCCACTGAAAGATGAATAAACAAAACGTGTGTCCACACACATAGATACTGAAATATTACTCAGCCTTAAAAAGGAAATTCTGACACACGCTACAACACAGAATAACCCTGAAGACATCATGCTAAGTCAAAGGACAAATACTGTAAGATTCCATTTATATGAGGTACCTAGTCAATGTCAGAAAGTAGAATGGTAGTTGCCAGGAGCTGGAGGAAAAAGGGAAAGTGGAGTTACTGTTTAATGGGTACAGAGTTTCCATTTGGGATAACAAAGTTCTGGAGATGAATAATGTTGAAGTGAAAGTACAAACATGAATGTACTTCACGTTGATGAACCAATAAAAAAAATGTGCAGAAGACCTGAAAACACAAAAATGAGTATCCAAGTAGCCAAACATATGAAAAAATGTTCACCACCAATTACCAGGAAATGTAAATTGCACCCCTAAAAAGATACCACTGAACACATGACTAAATTTTTCCTTGGGTATCAAGGGTCAACAAAGGTGTGGTACAACTGGAGCCTTATACCCTGCTGGCTGGAGTATAAACTGGTATAACCACTTTGGTAAGCATTTTCACATCATCAACTAAAGTTGAATAAAGGGAGCTTCATGAGCCAGCAATTTGAATAAAATAGTAAAATGAGCCTATGTACACTGCATTAGTTCCCTAGAGCTGCCCTAACAAAGTACAACAATCTGGGAGACTTAAACAATAAATTTATTGTCTCAAAATTCTGGAGGCTGAAAATCCAAAATCAAAGTGTCAGCAGGGCTATGGGCTATGCTTTCTCTGAAACCTGTAGGGGAATCCTTCTTTGCCTCTTAGCTTCTGGTGATTGGCCGGAAATCTTTGGCATTCCTTGGCTTGTAGATGCATCACTCTGATCCTCCATCTTCACATGGCATTCTCCCTTTGTCTCTTCACACAGCTTTCCTTTTATAAAGACACCAGTCATATCAGATAAGAGGCCCACTCTACTCCAGTATGGCCTCATCTTAACCCATAACATCTGCAATTACCCTGTCTTCAAATGAGGTCACATTCTAAGGTACTGGGGGTTAAGATTTCTGTATACCTTGTTTGAAGAAGAGGACACAATTCAGCCCATAATATACACCAAAAAGCGATATAATATTCACACGATTAGAATATTCCTGAAATTGCATATTACAGGTTCATAAAAATAGAATATTCATAAAAGCAATTTTAATAGCCAAAAACTATGAACAACACAAATGTCTATCACCATTAGAATGAATTCTAAAGTTGTAATATGTTCATGCAATACTACACAGAAATTAAAATAACTACAAATGAAACAACTCTGATGAACTTCACAGACATAAAAGAAGCCATACATGAAATGCACACACTGAACCAATTATATTAAATTTTTAAAATAGGCAATCTAAACATTTATTTAGGGATGCATGGTTACAGACTAGAACTGCAAAGACAAGTGATTACCATAAAACTGAGGATGAAGATGATTAAGCGTTAAAATCAGGAGGGGACATAAAGGAGCTTCTGGGGTACTAGCAAAGTTCAATTTCTTAACCCACATAAGTTACACAATTACAATGAGTTTTACTCCATTACTGACCCTGTCAGTTGAAAAGGCCTAGAAGCAATGACACCCCAGTAGCAATGAACATACCCAGCACACAGATCTTGATTTCCAAATGCTATTCTCCACTAAAAGAAATAGAAGTGCCTGGCTCCAGGGTTGAAATGAGCCTGGAATATCTGATTGTGCTAAAGAGCAAAGAAATCACTCAATGGATGATGAAGTCATATCAAAAGGACACGGGATCAGCTTGACGGAGCTCCCATTGGCCCGATTTAGGACAATTTGGGCATCAATATGAATGATAGTAAAGAAATATAAACACTGAAGAAAATAAGAATCCAGGAGTCCACAATGATATTTTTAGAAAGGGGGGAGAAATGAAAGCTGTTTATAGCAGAAAGCTAACTAATAACATAAAACAATGAAATCAGAAAATCACCATTTGGCAACCATCAGAGTAATAAATGATTCAGGCAAGACTTATCAATGGAGGCTAACTAGTGGGTAAAAGTTTGAGAAATAACAGGATACTCAGAGCCTCAAAATATTCCAAGATACTTATAAAAGGAAAAATAACTTTACAGTGGAGTAACCTTATAGACACTAACTTAACCAAGTGATTAATGTTAACATCACCAGAAACGGAGCAAATTGACAGCATGTGCCTCCGTAAGCATCTTTTCTATGGCATTCCTCACAAAAATGCATGAGGTGAATTTCATCATGAGAATACATCAAACAGACCCAAATTGAGAGACATTCCACAAAACACATGGCTTCAACTACAAATATCAAGGTTATGAAAAACAAGCAAGATTAAAGAACTATTCCAGGTTACAGGAGACTGAAAAGACAGGACAACTAAATGTGGCCCATAACTCAGGATTTTCTTCTGTTGTAAATGGCATTATTGGCACCACTGGTGAAACACAAATAACATCGAAAGAGAGAGGGAGAAAGAAACAGCAAGTGACAGGAGAGCAAGAGTCAGAGACAGAAGAGAGAAAGAAAATAAAGACTAAAATACAGAAAAATGGTAACAGATAGAGAAGTAGGGTAAAAGGTATATATAGGAATTCTTCGTACTATTCTTACAACTTTTCTGTTTGCCGGAAATTATGTCAAAATAAGAAGTTGAAAGACAAAAATCTCACACAATACATAAAATTAGACATTTCATAAAAGCATAAAACAAAGATGAGAAATTCTTCAACCACTTTAAATACTAAAATACCACTTTTGCTACTTAATTAACACTAAAAACATAAATGACAAAATTTCAGTGGTAGCAATTCTGGAAAACCTGATACATACTTTCAAACTTCGCTGTTTGAGTGATCACTAGTCCAACATTTTGAGGAACAACTTAGCAATATGGACTAAGAGCAATAAAAATGCAGAGACTCTAGTGATTCCACTTCTGGAACTCTACCCTAAGGAAATAAATACCAAACATTGAAAAGGCATTATACAAAGATATAATCACAGCAGTCTTATTTAAAATAATGTAAACTGGGAAAAAATCCCAAATATAACACAGAAAGAAAACTGAGATACAATCATTTACAGAAATTCGGACACTAAAACAGTCTATAAAAACTACATAAACATGGGGAAAAGCTTACAACAGATATAATAAAGTAAAATTGTATGAAAGGAATGATTAAACTACATTTTTAAAAGCATCTACATGCAGCAAGCACTCAGCCCCCTTGCCATGAAATACCCTGTGCTGCCTAGGGACTTTGCAGACTTCCTACCAGCAAGAAGCCCCTCACCAGATGCAGCCAATCAATGCTGGACTTCTCAGCCTCCATAACTTTTAAAAAAATAAATTCCTTTTCTTTATTGAAAAAAAAAGTATCTACACACAGAATAAGATTAAAATTCACAACACTGTTACAGTATTTATAGGGTAATGGTATTGGTGAGTGAGGCTTTTCCTTTTCTTCATCTTCCAAAATGTCAGCAACTGTTTATTTTAATACTGAGGATTATGTAACCGAACAAAAAGAAATATGCTTAGTTACTACTTTAACATCTTTTGTGTCTTCAAAGTGCATCCGAAAAATATCAGTTATGATGAAGAAAAAAGTCATGATGAAGCAATATATACAAATACCTTTATTTTGCTTTTAAACATATCTACCAGTAAACATGTGAGTGTGTAGGTTGCTCAAGTCCAGGAGAGGAAAGGTTACAGAAGATATATAACAAATATTCACAAGAAATCATGATGGGAATAATATCTTTTCTTTTTTTTTTGAGACAAAGTCTCGCTCTGTCGCCCAGGCTGGAGTGCAACAGCATGATAATCAGCTCAGGGCAACCTCCACCTCCTGGGTTCAAGCAAGTCTCCTGTCTCAGCCTCCCGAGTAGCTGGGACTACAGGCGCCCGCCACCACGCCCGGCTAATTTTTGTATTTTTAGTAGAGACGGGGTTTCACCATATTGGTCAGGCTGGTCTTGAACTTCTGACCTCAAGTGATCCACCCGCCTCAGCCTCCCAAAGTGCTGGGATTACAGGCGTGAGCCACCGCACCCGGCCTAATATCCTTTCAAAAAATAAGTGCATTCCATACAAATAAGAAGGTTACAATAAAGTACTTCAAAGCTCAAGAGCCACAGTACTGAGGTATGATAACTAGCATGAGGAGTCTTCCAGGCTTCTCTTTTGTCCAGTACTCACTGAAGTCTCATCCGTTTTTCAGGGGGGCCTTTAGCACTCACTGTCTGTTGTACATTCTTTGTGGTCTCCTTCTCCTCAGGTTTTACAGTTTCTGGTACAGGTTCTGCCTCTTTCTTTGTCTGATCCACTAGATATCAAAAGTAGATTTTTTGGGGAGGGAGATATGGGTGGGGGGAATGAGATAAATGGTTAATATGAATGGTTCACATTTTCAAATTCATTTTTAACTGCTTATCTCAAGTTCTAGATCTAGCTGTTTCCCCAGGCAGATGTATACAACAACCCCGTTACAAACCTAACAACCTGATAACTCAAGGAAATTAATGAAACTACACAGCATTTAAGTAAGACAGTATGGAAAAACAAGATATATAATTACTCTAACCCAGTACCATGATGGTTCAATACCTGTTTTCAATAATGTAACAGAAAACATCATTGTGTAAAAATACAGATTTGATGAAGAAACCTCGAATCACAGTGGCTCCCTCACACCTCCTCAATACCTACTTTTTCCCTCCCAATTCATCTTTTCACTACCACAGTCACTACCACAATGGCACCACCTGCTGACAGTTCAGCAGATCTCAAAGATTAAGAGTAAAAAACTACAATGGGAGACTCTAGAACAAGACTGTCCAATCCGCCGCCCACGGGCAGCATGTGGCCCAGGACGGCTTTGAATGTGGCCCAACACAAATCTGTAAACTTTCTTAAAACATTATGAGACTTTTTTTTCTTTTTTTTTTTTCAGCTCATCAGCCATCATTAGTGTTATTTTACATGTGACCCAAGACAATTCTTCTTCCAATGAGACCCAGCCCCAGCTCTAGAAGGACAAAATGACCACAGCTCATTTCACATGCTATAGTTGTTACTGATTTACAGGCTGTTTGATCTTATTTCAAGCGTAGTAAGAATATTACATGAACCATACCTGGAACAGGCTTTTCTCCAGGCTTTAGCTATAATTTTTTAGAAAAAAGGGAGGGGAGGAAGAGGAAAAAGAAGAAAACAGGTCAAGTTGGCAAAACTTCTTCTTCCTGATGTCATATTAATAAAATGAAAGCTTCATCCAAATTACATTTCAAATGACTTTGTGAAGAAAAACTACTATTTATGTACTATAAAGTAAATTTATCATTTTCTACTTCTTATTCCCCATTCCAGAAAAGACACAAATCAAAAACTAGAACAAGATAGTCAACCAACCATAAAAACACTTGAACATTTAACAAAGACTTCCACCTCCACACCCAGGCTACAATGCTTTATAAAAAGCAGTTCAGTAGAATCCAATGGGAAGAAATAATGAAGTCTTTCAATACTCCAGAGTCTTATTTACTTAGGGGTTATGAATTATGGGAAGGGAGAATGAAGTATGGATGAACCATGACTTTTAAAGTTGGCAGGCATGGGAAATTTGGAGGGAAAAGAGATTTCCGATGAGTCTATTATTAAAAACCAATCTATAGGAAAAAAAGGTAAGAGCATTAGAGGTTAGAAACAAGGTCAGGTCCTTCACTCTGCAGAGCAATTCTTTCACTTGATTAAGCTCTGTCATCTCCTTTGCCCCATTCCCCAAGATAAATGCTCTACAACATCCTTGTCTTCTTCTACCCCTCATTCTCATCCGATGACACTGTCTCCCATGTTTAAAAACAACAACAACAAAACCAGGATGCCAACACCACCAACTTCCTTACCATCTACCTTCAAACTTATTATAACTTTATATACATATACACATATATATTTAAAATACCTTATTACTTCCATATCATCTTAGAAGAAAAAAGCAGTCTCTTCATTTCTAATGCCTCCATCTGTGTGCTGAATCTTTCTGGATTTACATGCCCTCCCTAGGCCTTCTTACCTATTCCCACTCCTAACAACTACAAAATTTTCTGATATTACATGTTCCGGGTTCATGCTGACAACTGCCAACTATCCTACTCCAACTGCAAGTCCTGGGAATCTTTACACTTAACAAGACCAAAACTGAGTTTCATATTATTATCCACTGTGCAATAAAAAGGTTACTACAGAAGGCCTGAGGCTGCTATACTTAGAAAGGCCTGCTTGCAAGGTTGGCCCTTGGCTAGTGTCTAGAAACTTGGATTTTTGGAGGGTTCCCACCATTCCCTGATAATAGTGGCTCATTGTGCCTAGACTGCACAAACAATGCAATTTAGGCTGAATACCTGCTTTCTTCAGAGGTTGTGGAATGTTGGTATGTGCTACATAGAGGATACCTACATGAAGAGCTCCCCCAACTCCAAAAACACAACTTGGGTACCAGGTCTCTAATGGATCTCCTTGGGCAGAAATATCACACATATGTTGCTGCATTTTCACTGTTGAGAGAAGAGTGCACTCTGTGTAACCTCTTAAGGGAAGGAGAAAGTATAAGGAAGCCTGCACACAGATTCTTCCAGACTCTGCTGCGTTCTTTTCCCTTATGATCTGGCTATATACATCCTTACTATATTATAGCAATAAATCTTAGCTGAGTACAACTACATGCTGAGTCCTTTGAGTCCTGCTAGCAATCTCCAAATACGGGAGTCATCATGAGAACCCCCAACAAAGCCACATATCACATTATCTTGTGAAAATATCAATACTTAAACATGTCCAAAGTAATTTTGAGGGAAATTGTTTTTCTTTAAAATAGGAGAGGAAACATAGGGAGGAACATTGAGGAGAGTAAAAAAATTGAAAAGGGGGATTTTTCTACTGTCAGCACTGAACTACATTTAAACTACACTGGACACTGAACTATATTTGGACATTGGAATAATGTCATTATTTACCCAACATAATACACTGTCTAATCTTTTCTAGTAAATCCTGCCAGACTAGTAGAACATGGTTTGAGATGGGGATATATAACAAGAGTGCTTCTTGGAGCAAATTTAATCAGGTGGCTTTGGTTTAGATAATCCTAGTTGAAGTAATATCCTATGGTATTCTAGCAGCTTCTAAAACCAGCAATAAAAAGACAGTCCTCATAAAAGGCTCCAAGGACCGAAACTCTCATCACATCAGTATTAGTGCAACTTCCAGCAGTAACAAGAATTAAAATATGGAAAAAGGAGCTTCAAAGAAGCAGACAGGACTTCTCCAATATTCTCCTGAGCATCCCCTTATAGGGGCAACATCCCTGGGTACCACAAGCCCAATTGCTCGATAAAATTGATTAGTAGGAATACCTGCTGTATCCTTATCCGAACTACAAATAGTTCTGGAGGATGCAATGGGTAAAGAGGAGTTCATATGAACTAAAAGAAGTTCTGGGAGACTTGAAGTAGATTATTTTCTTCTCTAGATCTGAGGCTGGAAAATTTTTTGTTAGGAAAAGCAAAAAAGATTATTAATAGTTCTAGAGAAAGCCATCTTTCTCCTAGTTATGTTACACAGAGCTGGATATACTCTATCTTTGGGAGTTGGGTTTTGGCCCTTGGATGGTAAAAGAAATGCAGGGTTCAGGAATATGATGATATAAGTATGAATGTGGCTAAACCTTTAAAAGAAAAAGGTAAAAAACTCACTGAAATGATATGAAATCTGCAGTCTGCTTAAAAATAATTGGGAGGGGCCAGGCGTGGTGGCTCATGCCTGTAATCCCAGCATTTTGGGAGGCCGAGGTGGGCAGATCACGAGATCAGGAGATCGAGACTATCCTGGCTAGCGCAGTGAAACCCCATCTCTACTAAAAAATACAAAAAATTAGCCGGGCGTGGTGGCAGGTGCCTGTAGTCCCAGCTACTCGGGAGGCTGAGGCAGGAGAATGGCATGAACCCAGGAGGTGGAGCTTGCAGTGAGCTGAGATTGCGCCACTGCACTCCAGCCTGGGCGACAGAGCGAGACTCCGTCTCAAAAATAATAATAATAATAATAATAATAATAATTGGGAGGAAGTAGGGGAAGAAGAGATAAAACAAGCTTGGCCATTTTGGTAACTGTTGAGGCAGGCTAAAGGGTAGAGGGGGTTTTATTTTTAATTATTCTCTCTGCTTTCATGTTTTTAAAATTACCATACTTTTCTATAAAGTAAAGAGTTTTTATTTTAAGAATCAAGAGAGTCTTTGAGCTTTCTACAATGTCTAGCCTAGCCCACCAGGACAGGACAGCAAACAAGAATCAAGGCAGCATCCCTAGACGGGGGGGGGGCGGGAAAAAAAGTTGTCTTTCACTGGAGTACCTCAGGACTCAAATACAACAGCAAACTACCGAATGTTCTTTAGGTCAGTCAATGAAAACCAAACCCCTAACAACTGTATTTCAACCAAAACCTGTTTCTCTCCCTGTATTCTGAATTTTAGTTAACAATACCTAGTCTAATTCTAGGCCTAAAACCCCAGAATCACCCTTTGTCCAATCTCTCCAAATCCAACCACCAAATTAACGCAATCCTAACTCTGAAATACCTCCTGAATCTGTCTCCTCTCTATCCTATGGCCACAGAATTCAAGCTTTCCACAATTTAAGTGCCCTGACTCCAAACTTCACGTGATTTCCTAAGCATCCCCCCCATACTGTTACTAGTTACATTCCTAAAACACAAAACTGACTACACTACTCCCTTGCAACTACTTTTAAATACCCAATGGGTCCTTATCACCATTAGCAATAATTCTCAACTAGTCACCTGAAGATGAGGTAGAGGAGTTTTTAGTGAGAATACACTCCTAGAGTATATACTTGAAAAACATTATACAAAATTTCTCCTGGTTTGGTCTGTCTTTGGTTATGATAGCTGTTGGTTTAAAACTTAAAATAACTCTGAATGCATCTGGAGGCCTGTTGTGTTTATGGGAGTGGTAATGGGTTGTAAGTTTAAAATAGAGAAGAAACATAGGCCTCCAGGATTAAATCCCGGCTCCTTTGCATAGCATACAAAATCCTTCTCAACTGACCTTAATCCATTTTTTAAGTCTCATCTTCCATTACTCTTCCCCTCCACAAACACAGAGTAAACCTTCAGAGGATTTTTCTGGTTTCTGAACATATGTTCACTAACTCATGTTTCTGGTTTTGCATGTTCTATTACCATTTTCTAGATCACGACTGTTCAAAAGAAATGTGAGCCACAAATGCAAGCTATACATGTAATTTTAAATTTTCTTGTCACATTTTTAAAAAGAAACATGTATTTTATTTAACTAAATATACCTAAAATAATATTTCAACATATAATCAATATTTTTAAACTACTGAGATATTTTACATACATTCTTTTTCATACAAGTCTGAAATCCAGTATGTATACTGCACTTACATCACAACTCAATCTGGGCTAGCTGTGTTTCAAATGCTAATAGTCACATGTGCCTCGTGGTTACCATACTGGACAGCACATGTCTAGGTGTCTTCCCCTGGCCTACCTAGCATACACTATGTATGCTAGGTAGGTATTCACCAAATGAATGGTCAACTACACCTAACTTCTTACATTCTGTAGAGGTCACTCATCACCCTACATACAGCTATAATTCATTTATTTATTTATTCAACAGACAATGTTCCATCTTCAAGTGCAGTTGATGAGATTCCTCTAAACTGGCTTTCCTGTCCTGAGTTCCATCTTATGTCCTCTGGTCTCTTCACCACTACATCACAATTCCAATAGCACCTATCTCTCACTACAGCAGAGTTAGGGAAGAGAGAAGGGGAGGCCTGTTCTAAAGTCATCTCATGTGAAAAATTTCATTTAGTTTAAAATTTCCCTTGAAAATCCCTTAAAGAGCTCCTAACAAAAACAGGGTATATGATCTTGTATGTACATTGTAAAGGTCCAGAAGAATTGAGACTAGCCATGAGAACAGCATATTCATCTATTCCATTCCATATCTACTAGACTCCAAAAGCTCATTTAGTAGAATGGCAGGTGGATTTGCTATTGCTGTTAGAAATCTCCCTGCCCCTCCAAATCACACAGTGGAATTCATATAACTTAAAACCCCAACATAGGGTATCTATTAATCACTCCTGTCTCCTCTGTTTATTATGCCAAACACTCTACCTCAGATGTTCTGTTCTTTTTGTTACACAAGTGTTAACTATTCTATCATTTAGGTTGTTCAGATATCTACTACATCAGGCTGGAAGGTGGCACGTAGAGTAAAAACAGCATGAGTTTCATATTCTAGTTTTGTTACCACCTGTGACACTTTCAGCAACCTTTTGAATGAGAATATTATCTACATGCAGTCCTCATAGTTTGTGAAGATTCAGTAAGAAACACAAAACAGTGTTAATTCCATTCCATTTACCCATTTCTTCCATTAAGTCTTTCGAAACCTTTCCTTTGATACAGAGATCATTTTTTAACTAATGACGAAAATCGTAATTTTAGGTCACATCTGAAACAGTTCTCAATTAAAAATAAATATATATGCCATAAAGAAGTGTCAAATCAAGATTAACCACACATATTCTCATTACCTGCACAAATTTGGGTGGAAATTTTTGTCTGAGGTCTAAAAGTAAAGCATCCACACGTTGTCTCTGAAAAATAGAGCTTGGTTCTTCTTTCCTTTTGGCTTTAGGTCTGACTTTATCTATTAAAATATGAAGTCCAAATCAAAACATTGCCTACTTAGTTTGGTGTCTCATATTTTACAAATCTTAATCCACCATGAATATACCCAAACTTCATTATTTTTAATGGCTGCTGTACCAAAGATAATTCCCAAAATAAGGTAAACACAGCATATACCAGAAGTGTTGTTAACTCTCCCTCTTAACTGAAGTTAAATTCTAACATTTAAGCTGATACATATGTCTTTTAAAGATACTTCAGTTTTGGTATATAAGCATGCACAACCATAAGAGTTTTAAAGCTAAAGTTTTTCATAATTACCTAAATCACAATCCAAATTATTGGCTTGAAATTACCTTTGTTATTTTAAGTGTATTAAATGGTCTTTTCCCACAAAACCTACTAGGAACAAATGGAAATGCAGGTTTCACAAACTCAAGCTACCATATTCAATTACTAAGACTGTAATTCACTGAAAAAAAATAATAAAACAGAAAATCATGAAGACAAAAAAGAAAAGAACCTGAAAGAGAAATTCTGAAGTTAATCACATGTGGGATTTGCCCTTGGGAGGGAGGTGTATTGGGAAACTGTCTCTAAGCAAAGGATTCCAGATAAGTGTTACTCCGAACACTTGGTTATCGTAGGGGAAAAGAGCCATTGGGCCAATTTTAGTCAACAAAGGCAAACTTTCCTTCATCAAATGTTCCTGCTTATACCTACTATTAAGAAGATACAGGTCTGAATTCTATTCAAATGCTGTTTCCCTCAGTAATTTATTCTGAGTTGCTATTTCTCAGAAAAGGAAATGGAGAATACAAGTATGCTGTTACAGGCACATTTCTGGAGGTAGTCGAACAGTAAAATATGATGAAGACAGTAGCAGATTACATGGAAACTTAGAGGACCTGGAGCCACAAGAGGTGATGAGATGGAAAGATCAGAAAACAGACTGGCCATCTGGGGATAGGGCTCTAAAAAGCAATCTCTCTCATCTCCTCTGTTTTGAAGACTGGAGGAATAAAGAGTTCCAGATACCAAGATAACTCAACAGTCAGGTAAGGAAGGAATATCATCTCTGCTCATTCCATACCACTGTCTCTCCTATGTTCCTTTTTTTTTTCTTTGTAGAGACCAGGTTTCACTATGTTGCCCAGGCTGATCTTGAACTCCTGGGCTCAGGTGATCCACCTGCCTTGGCATTCCAAAGTGCCGGGATTACAGGAGTGAGCCACCACACCTGGCCCCAAATATTTTAAAATCTTGAATCACTTTAACAAAGACTACCAGTTACCTAACAGAGTGAACTTGCATCTGTTCCTATGTGAAAGCTATTATTACCACATCTAGTTACATGAATTTCAGCTGCAACAAAGCCATCATCCCATGAAAAACTGAAACACACTTAGAAAAGATCAACAGCCATTTTCCTAAAGAAAACAGCTTCATTCTCAGAGGATCAAAAAGTGTTTTAGGAGGGTCTGGATGTTCTACTTACCTTGCTCTTCATGATCTTTGAAGTGCCACCAATACCCTTTGGAAGGATGATATCGACAGTATGACATAGCTTCATCAAAAGCTGACTGAATACCATGCACTGCAGTAAGCTTGTAAAAGGAAAATAAATTCTAAATTTATCATTAGGTCGACCAAAATTTCCAAAGTAAATACTCACAAAATATTACATATGCAAAGACAGAACCTATTTTTCAGAACCTAAATTACTATATAGTTGAGACTATGAAATATACTTTGAGCACCGACTTGGCTCACAGTAACCAAAGTTCAAGACATTCTAATAGTCAATACTTTACACAAGGCAGAGGAGCTCCAGTTTGATTACTGGAAGCAAGGTAGCTAATTAAAAGTTTTCTTTAGTGCTTAAAGAATGTGAAGACACTTACCACTCTAGAGTTTATAACTGATCCCAAGTCTGGTGCCTGATAGATCACTCCAGCAATGATATAGTAATCAGCTAGTGGGATAACTAAAACAGTGGGGAAAAAAGGTTTATAAATACAGCTATGGACACAAACTGCTAAACAGATTCTCATAAAAAGAACTAAAATCTGACATTTTCCCATAAGGCAGGGTTTAGCAATTACTGTTTTGGTAAAGCTGTACTAGAAAACAGCCACAACCAATCATTTACATATTATCTATGGCTGCTCTGGCAATAATTGAGCACTGTCACAGAGACTACGAGGCCCACAAACCCCAAGTATTTCGTCACTGGCCCTTTTCAGATAAAGTATGCCCACTGTTGCCCTCCAGCAGTGCTTCTCAAATTTTAATGTGCATCTGAATTACCTGGGGACCTTGTTAAAATTAGATTCTTATTCAGTAGGGATAGTGCATTTCTAACGAGTTCCCAAAAGATGCCAATACTGTTGTCAGTCAACCTTACTTAAGGGAGTAAGACCTTGGAGCAAGACAGACTGGGGGTCCAGTGTAAAGATATCAAATGCAATGAGCTTGCTTTTGTGCCCCAGTGCTGGGTCCTAAGGAATAAGATAGCTGCTAGTGAGGCTACTACCATCTTGTGTAATTTCTATACCTTGAATTCTCTCACCATGGAAATCTTGTCTTGTCGCTGGTTTGCCTTGGTTCTAAGGTTCTCTTTTACTCTGGGCAGGGACTCTAGATCTTTATTTTGAAACTAAATTTGGATTCCAGAATCACAACTTCTTTAATCAAGTCATTCTCTGAAAACAATGCCAAGTTAAAGGTTGTCCATAAATGTCTTAATGAGGGTATCTAATTGAGAGATGTAGCTAGAATAACACCCATCTGGCTCCCCTATCTTGAATCTTCTCTTCAGTATGACCTTATCCATGGTCTTGGCTTGATTCTAATGTCTTCAATTTCTGGTCATCACTGGAAAAGGTGTCTAGCTCTTTGATTCAAAACCAAATCTGGACTCTACACTCTTCAGTGTTGTTTCTAAATCAAGTTTTCAGTAGGTAGTACAACCCAGGCAAGGCTTTTAGTTGAATGCACCACTGAAGATTTTCAATTGATCCTCTATTAATTTGATATGACCGGATCTACCACGCATTTTGTAAAAGAATTAACTCAGTGGACTGAGATGAAAAAAAAAGTTAATTGTGGTTATCAGCAAAGCCTGAGTCCTGTCCTCTCACTCTCCTCCCCAGACAGCATGAGTTTCACCACTCACTCCACCTTCTCCACCAACTACTGGTCCCTGGGCTCCATCGAGGCACCCAGCCGCGGCACCCAGCCAGTCAGCAGCACGGCCTGCGTCTATAGAGGCACTGGAGGCTCTGGTTCCCAGATCTCCATGTCCCGCTCCACCAGCTTTCAGGGTAGCTTGGGGTACAGGGGCCTGGCCATGGGATGGCCAGGGTTCTAGCAGGAATGGGAGGCATCCAGAACGAGGAGGAGACCATGCAAAGCCTGAACCTACCCTGGTTCAATGCCTGGCCTCCTACCTGGACAGAGTGAGGAGACTGGAGACTGAGAACCAGAGGCTAGAGAGCAAAATCCAGGAGCACCCGGATAAGAAGGGACCCCAGGTCAGAGATTGGGGCCATTACTTCAAGACCATCGAGGACCTGAGGGCTCAGATCTTCTCAAATACTGTGGACAATGCCCACATTGTTCTGCAGATCGACAATGCCCATCTTGCTGCTGATAGAGTCAAGTATGAGACAGAGCTGGCCATGTATCAGTCCGTGGAGAGCAACATCCATGGGCTCTGCAAGGTCAATGACACCAATGTCACTCGGCTTCAGCTACAGACAGAGATTGAGGCTCTCAAGAAGGAGCTGCTCTTCATGAAGAACCGTGAAGAGGAAGTAAAGGCCTACAAGCCCAGACTGCCAGCTCTGGGTTGACGATGAAGGTAGATACCCCCAAATCTCAGGACCTTGCCAAGATCACAGGAGACATCTGGGCCTAATACGAAGAGCTGGCTCAGAAGAACTGAGAGGAGCTAGACAAGTACTGGTCTCAGCAGACTGAGGAGGGCACCACAGTGGTCACTATGCAGTCTGCCAAGGTTGGAGCTGCTGAGGTGACGCTCACGGAGCTGAGAGGTACGGTCCAGTCCTTGGAGACAGACCTGGACTCGATTAGAAATCTGAAGGCCAGCTTGGAGAACAGCCTGAGGGAGGTGGAGGCCTGCTACGCCCTGCAGATGGAGCAGCTCAACAGGATCCTGCCGTACCTGGAGTTGGAGCTGGCACAGGCCGGGGCAGAGAGGCAGGAGCACAGGCCCAGGAGTACGAGGCCCTGCTGAACATCAAGGTCAAGCTGGAGGCTGAGATCACCACCTACCGCCGCCTGCTGGAAGACAGCCAGGACTTCAATCTTGGTGATGCCCTGGACAGCAGCAACTCCTTGCAAACCATCCAAAAGACCCCACCTGCCAGGTAGTGGATGGCAGAGTGGTGTCTGAGACCAACAACATCAAAGTTCTGAGACATTAAGCCAGCAGAAGCAGGGTACCCTTTGAAGAGCAGGAGGCCAATAAAAAGTTCAGAGGTCAAAAAACAAAACAAAGTTACTTGGGATGCTTGACATTCAGTCGGTATACCAACTGTGCTCACAGAAAGAGGTACCTTTGATGCAGTGAGTTGCTCTGACTGTTAGTGCTTGAAGAGTTGTCCTTGGGCATGCTCGAAGAGTCCTGGTATCCAAGTATACAACTAGTGGAACTTGGCTTTTGAAACATTTCCTACATGATAGTTATGCTGGTTGTACCAGCCTTTGCAGACAATTTGTACAAACAATGTGATTATAGTAGACACCAGATTTCTTTTGGAAAATCTAAAAATCTGGTGGGCAGAGGATGTCCAAGCAACCAACCCTCTATAAAAATCCCTGGCTCAGAGTCTTAAATGGACTTCCCTGAGCAGACATATTGAATGCAGCTGCATTTCACTGCTGGATGGAGGGCACACTCTGTGGCCCTTCACAAGCAAGAGGGAAAGCATAAGAAACTTGCACATGGATTCCTACAGACCCCACCTGACATGTCTTTTTCCAGTACTAATCTGGCTGTGTACCCTTACTGTGTTGTCATAACAAATCTTAGCTGTAAGTACAACCATATGCTAAGTCTGGTGAGTCCTCCAGCATAGTACTGAACATGTATGTGGTCTTGGAGACCCCCGAAACAGAAACCAATCAAAAAAACAAGTTAGGTCAGGAAGTAAATAAATTATGGTATTTTAAAAAGAAAACAATGCCTAAAGTTTACACATTTTACCTTGGGCAGGGGACTGCCGCTGTTGCTTCCGAATGATGAAAAGAATGGGCTCTTGAGCATGCAAAAGGATGTATTCGATTCCAACCATCTGACTGAAAACAGAACACAGACATCCAAAGATCTATAAATGCCCTACAAATAATTTTATAAGACATTCAAATTATTATATAAAAATGCAGCAACACTTTAAATAGGATTAAAACTCCCTATGTTTGGTGCTATAATCTGGCTGTTGAGTAAAACTGGCTGTTTTCCCAGACAGGTGGCATATAGATAAAGTAAGATTTGTTTTTAAACAACAAAATTTCTCTACAAAAATGTATTATAAATTTAAATCTAAGTATTTTCAGTCAGAAAAGTACACCGAAGAGTGTCCGTTTCAAAAAGGCAATCAAAATGCCATGATGCTTCCTGACCAAATCTACGCATACAAAATATAAAAATAAACATGAAGATACAACTATATATACTACCAAACTAGAAAACATCAAAAACTTTATCCTCATCCCAACAAATTTTTTTACCTGACAGATTATGGTTAAAAGCAACAATAAGTTGTCTCAATAGCTGTATTTGCCCCATAACAAAAGCCATTTAAAATATAACAGATATTTAATTTTATAAGCTCCTCCTCAATATTTAGCTGACAATAGGAAAATTATATGAACAGTTGTTTCAAATACTTTTGTAATATAAACTAGATATAAAAGAGACAATAATTATAGTTGCCTGGTTGAGAATAACAGCATTGCCAAAATCACTCATCAGATCCAAATCTAAACCTGTTATATTGTAATTAAACATTATGAAGTTATACAGAAAAGATCTCTGTTAAAAGTGAATACTAATAGTTACCTTGCATGTCAAATTTGCATAAACCCAAACAAAACTCCAGTTTTTCTTCTAAAAGTTCTACTCTGCACTTCATGATCCACAGCTTGAAAGAACTGTTCATTGCAAAACTTGTATTTGGAAAAAGTGCTACCTTCTTAAAATAACTTACTTCAAGTGTTCTAATGTTAGCCTCTGCATTTTGACCACTTCATTATTACATGTTCTGTCATAAAAAGGATTACTTCTTTCTGAAAAGTAATCCAGGACACTACCACTGTTCAAAATAGGGATCCAAGAGCTGTCAACCCAAGAAATTCCCAGCAGATTGTCTATGGGAAAAAAAACAAAATGATAAAGGATTAGAAAAACAGAAAGAATCCAATCCAACAAACATTTATTATACATCGAATGTAGTAGGCACTGTGAATATAAGGATGACATAGATCCTAACCAACACACTCTCATGATGTAACAGAAGAGATTATGCAAGAAAGCAATAACATGATTAAGTGTTATGATAAAGACATGGTGAAACCCTGTCTCTACTAAAAATACAAAAAATTCTGGCTGGGCGCGGTGGCTCACGCCTGTAATCCCAGCACTTTAGGGGGCTGAGGTAGGTGGATCACCCGAGGTTGGGAGTTTGAGACCAGCCTGACCAACATGGAGAAACCCCGTCTCTACTAAAAATACAAAATTAGCCGGGCGTGTTTGCACATGCCCATAATCCCAGCTACTTGGGAGACTGAGGCAGAAGAATCGCTTGCACCCAGACGGTGGAGATTGTGGTGAGACGAGATCACGCCACTGGACTCCAGCCTGAGCAACAACAGTGAAACTCCGTCTCAAAAAAAGAAAAAAACAAAACAAAAAATTAGCCGGGCATGGTGGTGGACACCTGTAATCCCAGCTACTCGGGAGGCTGTGGCAAGAGAATCGCTTGGACCCAGGAGGCGGAGGTTGCAGTGAGCCGAGATCGCGCCACTGCACTCCAGCCTGGGCGACACAGCGAGACTCCGTCTCAAAAAAAAAGACATGAAGAAATGTGTTACGAGACTACAGAGGACCTGGGGAAACGAAAATCATTTTTCACGTGGTGAGAAGGTGGGTTTTAGCATGATATGTTAAAGAATAAATAGAAACTTACACAGAGAAAAGGGCAAAGTAATTCCAAGCAGAGAGAATGTATATACAGAGGTGTAAAAATATAAAGTATATTATATTTTTAGAGAATAATTTCATTAGGTGAAGAAGTGATAAGATTTAAAATTTAGAAAAGACTTTTTTTTTTTAATTGGAAATCCTTAATGCTGGCAAGGAATTCAAAATTTTCAAATAACATGTATGCCCAAGAGAACACATCTATAGCTACCAGTTTGAGATCTCTCAATTATGGATAGAGAAGTTAGGAAGCTATTATTGTAGATGAGATGATAATGATGTAAAAGCTAAGGGATAAACAGGAAGTAGAGTTCCCTTAACTACAGCCACACGGTTTCATATTTAGAGTAGAATTAAATCATAGCTTTTAAAAAGACATGATAAAGCTAGATACTTTTAATAAATGAGCTTGTACTGGCTATTGGCTTTCATGATGCTTCATACCACTGACTGTACTGAACATCACTAGGTGTAAATCATGAACATCAAAATGCCTATACAATACTGGTTGAAAAACTTCTCTCTCTCTTATACTGTCATTACCTCAGGCATCTTCAAAGAAGTCAGACCTAAGTGACAGGCAGTTTTGAGCCAAGTGACTCAACTGAGAAAAATTATATAAAGGTAAAATGTACTTTGTGTGCTATAAAATAAAGGAGGAGACAGATAAAGTGCGTTAATAACCAAATAATTAGTATAGACCATTTAGATAGTTCATCATAACTGGATCATGCAATAACCAAATACACAACAGGCCAGGAAATAACATTTTCAGAAATGGCCTCCTAACCGGTTTTCCTAATTCTACCCTTGCCCTCCTACACTGTTCCCAGCAGCCAATGTAGTCCTAAAAAAAAGTCAGATCACATCATTCCTCTGATGGAAACTCCTCCAATGGCTCTCCGTTTTACTCAGAGGAAAAGCCAAAGACGTTATCACAGCTTTCAACACCTTTCTGACCTCATCTCCTTCCCACACCCTCTCTCACTTCCCTCCAGCCACACTGGCCTCCTTGCTGTTCCTTTAACACACCAAACACATTCTTATTTTAGAGTCTTTGCCATGATCCTAACAATCTGAATTATAAGTAAAACATTTTATAAACTAAATGTTTCTCTTTTTTATTCTGTAGCAAGGCAACATGTTGACATAGCCCAAGCATTCTGACAGCATTCTAACCATCAGCAAGTGATGAAATAAATAATGAAAGACACGTATGTAAAATCATGATCCAGAAGTGCTGAAGATCACCGGATAACTATAAATGAGAATATTTGTAATAAATGTGTTAGACCCCAATCCAGTTAATATTAAAAAAAGGCATCTCAAACACCTCCCTTTAAAAATCAAGTACTGTATACACAAAAACAACTCTACGTGCTCCCCAAGATCAAGCAGCAGTTAAGGGGTGACATCTCCATACATTTATTCACTGACTGATTCAATATTTGAGTACCTCTACAGTTCAGCTGTGAAAAAAATACGACCCCTGCCCATAATAATTGCCGGACGTTCGATGTAAAGTATTATCGACTCAAAAAAAAAGAAAATATCTGGGATTCATGCTCAGGGACCCGTGCGGTGCGGTCTAAAGAATTAGGCAGCCACCATGCCAAGCCCCAAGAGATGAATCAAATAAAGTTGGCTCATTATCCCATTCCCTTCTCTGCCTAAACGCCATTCCTTCACTCCAATAGAATAGCCCTAATGTTGTTGCAGAGATACGTGTGTAGAACAATACTCCAGCTCTGAAAGCTCAAAACCCAGAGCTTCTTCCAACCCCTTCTCTCCGACGCTTCCAAGAGATGCTCCAAGAACTTGGAAAAAAAAAACTCGTCAACGTTTCGCTAGATCACAGCCTTGGGTTGTCCACAAAAACCACTCAAAAAAGCTTGAGACCTCACACAAAGGAACCTAAACCTTGAAACCGCGAGCTATAACATCCCAAACTAGTCCACAGACAATCAAGAGACAAAATATAGCAATACAGTATACCTCGGATATCCACCGCCGCCATAATTCCGAAAGCGTTCACAGATTCTCTTTCCGGCGCAAAGTAAACGTAAGCCTAGGCCGCCGGAAGCAGCGGGTTGAAGAGAGTGCGCATGGGTGAGGAGGGACGTAGAGCGGAAGAGGGGGCGGGGAGGGGCGGGGCGGGGCGGGGAGGGGCGGGGCGGGGCGGGGCGGGCAGGAGAGAGGCAGGGCTGGGAGGTGCGGGTGGGAGGGGAGGGGAGGGGAGGGAGCGGAAAGCGGGAGAGGCGGGGGAGGCGGGAAACGCGGGGTAGGGTGGGGTGGGGTGGGGTGGGGTGGGGTGGGGTAGGGGGATGGGAGGGGACGGGACGTAGAAAGGTTGGTGCAGGGGAGCAGGGAAAGACTAGAAGAGGGATGGGCCAAAGAAGGAAAACGGGAGGGCGGATTACTGGGAAAAAATTAGAAGACTTAGGGGACAGAAAGACCAAGTGAAGTCCCGCCCCACGCCCACCACTGATGGAAGAATTCTGTCTTGATCGTCTGTGATCGTCAAGAAAACAAATTCTGATGCTGTAGAGTTGTGCTTGGGAGCGTCTCAATTTTAAAAGCTGCTCGGGTGTATCCACTGAGCTATCAGATTTAGGAACGATGGTCATTTATATTTTTCTGCCTGCATCAGGTATTGGGATGGGACAGGACTTAAGAATTTGGGAGTCATTGGCTTTTATGTGACTAAATCCATTAAAAATCTAAACCAATTAAAGAAGCCTCTGAGAAAAATTTCACAACACAGGAAATGCTTCTGAAGTGAAATATTAATAAGATTAAGAGAAAGGGAATACCCCTGGGTCCCAGAGTAATGAGCAAATGTCTGCATTCCAAGTAGTCTGGAGTAGGTAGCAAGACTCCAAAGAGGGAATGATTCTGTGTACGGGGAAGCTACAGAAAGCCTCAGAATCTCAAGCTTCACTGTGGTTCTGTAAAAGCAAAACGATACAGAAATATGCAAACAACACGCAGATACTAGGAAGAGGATGCCAAAATCTGAAGGAGGGATGAGGGCAGGCGCCTACATCTTCTCCAAAACTTAGGTACTGTGAAGACTCCCCAAGAATTTAACCACAACCCAGGAGCAAGAGGGGAAGACCATAAATTTAATTGAGATTCTCAACCTCATAGACAAGGAATTCAAAATTTTTTAACTCTGTAGAATAAAAGTACATTGCCTGTACATTTCAGTTTGGGAATTTTCTGCCTGAGATGGTATGTATAAAATAGGTGTCCCAACAGAAGTATGTGCATGCACAGAGTACAGTTTTGAGAGAGAGTTTTTCAGGAGGGCCTGGTTGGGAGCCTAGTGGGAAGACATTGCAAAAAGGAGGAGTATCGTGTCCAATAAGAAGTGTGATACATAAAGCTTTTTGTTTTGTTTTTCTAGTTTTTTGTTTCCTTGTGTTTTGATTAGGCTAGAAGGAGATTAGGAAGAATAGTGACAGAATGCAGATCTGTAGATAATAAAACATATGGTATGCATGGTAAATGAGACCTGGAAGCTCAACCTTTATTTTATAGGCAATGGGAGAAATGTGATCAAGCTTCCATTTTAGAAAGATAACTTGAGGAAGACAGGGCGAGGTGGCTCACGCCTGTAATCCCAGCACTTTGGGAGGCCAAGATGGGAGGATTGCTTGAGCCCAGGAGCTGGAGACCAGCCTGGTCAACATAGCGAGATCCCATCTCTATTTCTTTTATATTAATTGTTTCAATTAATAAAGAAATATAAATAAAAAAGATTGTGGTAACAAAAACAAGAGAAGACAAGATAGGGAGGAAGCTACTTTGGATAGGACAGTCAGGACAGGCCTCTCTGAGGAAGTGATACCTGAGATGAGACCTGGAAGATGAAAGCAAATCACTCATGTGAAGAGCTGGGGCACAAGCATATCAGGCAGAGGGGACCATGGACCCTACAGTGGGTAAGGGGTTGGTCTGAGAACCATAGAAAGGCCAGTGTAAGCCGGGTTGTATGAGTGAAGGATGAATGATGGGAAAAGAGACTGGGAATGAAGGCAGGGGCCAGATGATAGAGAGCCTGGTCAATAATTTATTTTTTATTCAAAGAACATAGGAAGCTATTAAAAGATTTGAAAGAGTAGAATGCCACAAAGGTATTAGTTCTGACTAGAAATTTGTTTATGGATGTCAAAAGTATTTGTTGTGCTTATTGAGCCACTTACAATGGATGAGGCACTGTGCTAAGCACTTTGACGAACTATCTAGTTGTTCCCTCAAAACAATTTTATGAGGCAGAAGCTATTACTCCCATTTTTAAATGAGGAGACTGACTGAAGCAGATGAGCTAGCTTTTCACCAAACTTATTATCTACTTGGGTATACAGCTAAGCTATATTTTCCACCACCCTTGCACCTGGATGGAGCTACGTAGCCAGTTCTCATCAAGGGACTGTGAATGGAAATGATAAGTGTTACCTCCAGGCCAAGATAGTGAAAAACACAGGTTCCATCTTCACTTTCTCCCTCTGTATTCACCAGCTAGATGCCAGAAAAACCTAAGCTCATGGATTGTAAGTGGTGGTGATGGGGAGTTGGGGGGCTGGGGTCTCTGAATGACTGACCACAGGTGCTGAGCCACCTTGCTGACCTAAACTGGATCCAAAGCAAGAAATAAGACTTTATTGTGTTAAAACACACACATGCACACAAAATTGCTATGTACCGTCTCTTCCATAAAATCAGTAATACTGGTGTAATCTATTTTCTGTAGGATATATTAAAATGTGTACCTGCCTCCGCTATATGCAGTATGACCTTTTGAGGCTTTATGATTTGGAAACTTAGATAATTTAATATGTAAGTGTGAGAATGCAAGTAAAAGAGAAAAAACAAGATCTTCAGTATGGAAGTGGGAATGATTTCTGATTGGTTAAAGATGAAATGATGCTCATGGATAATTGATAATGTGTGGTACTCATCTTCCTCCATAAGATCACCATCTAGAAAAACAGCTTTTCTTCACACACGCTCCCTTTAAATACCTGACACCATGATCCTCATTACTATGTTTTTCTTTCTCTAACATTCTCTCCAATCTTCTAAATTTACACGTCATGTCATCCCACTCTGTACCTATAGAAATGTGTGCCCTTCCTTATAGGAATACCTCTATAATTGCATGGCCTGAATTCAGGCTGTTTTCTAAAAAAAAATTCTCTAGACTGTAAACTCTGTGAGGACATGGTCATGTCTGTGTTTGCCTGGTGTTACTTAGTCTCTGGCAGGGTGTTTTTGATATAGTAGGTGTTCAACAAATATTTGTTGAATGAACAAATTCATGTATAAATGAATGGATGATATGATGGCCCTCAGATAAATAATAAACTTCATTAATTCAATAATAAATGGAATATGAAATTGTTGATGGAAATTGATTTATGGGAAGTTATAAGAAAATTCTTAAAATCTCTCCTGATGTTAGAATAATGCCAAACGCACAACTTTATTTATACTAATATTCTAAATAAAAACAACATGGTTATATTTTGTTTGGTGTCCTATCAGGAAAGTATTTTAGCAAATGACAAATGTGTGGGGTGTTTTTCCTTCTTATTTAGTGAGGAAAAGTCCAGCTACTTCATTATACAAAGCAGAAAATTGCCTTAGAAATACTGAGGAATTATCTCTGAAAAGTTACCTTGGAAACTCTGAGATTGGCCCCAGTGGTCTAGGGAGAGGTATGGTACCATTTTTTTTGTGATTTAAGGGTTACAAGAAAAGCTACACAACCCCTTAAGGCAAATGCCAAAACCTGACCTGTGGCAGTAATTCTGAAAGCAGCTGTTCAACTTAGGAAGTGGCTGTAATCATAAACAAAAAAAATCTAATCACAAAGATTTAACCCTAGAATCCTAAACATAGAGTACAAATAAGCTTAGTCCAAACAGAATTATCTTCCCTCAAAGAACCTTTGTGGATTTTCCTCTCATTGCAGGATAGTTGTCAAGGGCCCATGAGATTACACAGCACTAACTTTAAGCGAGACTCCATCAAGGCATCAAAAAGCAATAACAAAAGCAAACTAGATAATCGTACTCCAGTATGGGGTTAGAAAATATTTAATAACCCCCACATTCTTTGGGGTGAGTATGCCCCTGAGATGCTTGCTTAATTCTGGAGCAGAGCAAAGAGAAGCATCCCAAGGAAGATCCTTGACTGCCAACTCAATACGGCAGGTAGGGGCTCAAAGTCAAATTGCTGTATCTGAAGTAACAATCCCAGCAAACCCCAAAAGGGAGGTGGCTGTGGCAGTATCTTGGAAATCTGCTGGTAGTTCTTGCTTTACTCTTAAGGATCTGTGGATAGAGGATTAGACGGTTTCCTGAAGAAAAATGCAGGGAAGAAAGTAGTAATTCTGTGACCTTATCAGTAATAAGGTAGCTCAATGTACTCTCATATTGTCCTTTTAATCTGGGCTATATCTAAACCCACGTCTCCCTTTTTAATTATATTTCTTTCTTCTTTTTTTCATGATGAATGTCACCAAAGATTTATTCAATTTGATTGTATTTTTAAAGAATGAACTTTTATCTTGATTAATTCATTCTATTGTATTTTTTCTGTTTCACTTATTTCTGTTCTTTTTTTGTTCATATTTTTATTCTATTTCCTTGGGCTTTATTCTGTTGTTCTTTTTCTAATTTACTGAGATGAACATTAATCAATTAATCTTCAGCTTCTTTTTTTTTTTTTTTTTTTTTTTTGAGACGGAGTCTCCCTCTGTTGCCCAGGCTGGAGTGCAGTGCAGTGGTGCAATCTTGGCTCACTGCAAGCTCCGCCTCCGGGATTCAAGTAATTCTCCTACCTCAGCCTCCCAGGTAGCTGGATTACAGGCACCCACCACCACGCCTGGCCATTTTTTTTGTATTGTTAGTAGAAACGGGGTTTCACCATGTTGGCCAGGCTGGTTTCGAACTCCTGACCTCAAGTGATCTGCCCCCACTTTGGCCTTCCAAAGTGCTAGGATTACAGGCGTGAGCCACCATTCCCAGCCTTTTATTCATTTCTTAAGTAAGCATGTAAGGCTATAAATTTTCCCCCAAAGAAACACTTTCATTGTATACCTTAAGTCTTGATGTATAATATTTTCTTTATCATTTAGTTCTAAGTGTTTTTTTAAGTTTTGATTTGATTTTTTCTTTGATTTGTGAGTTATTTTTTAATTCCCAGGTATATGGAATTTTAAAATTTATCTTTTCGTTAACTTTTTTTTTTTGAGACAGAATCTCGCTCCATTGCAATTCTCCTGCCTCAGCCTCCCCAGCAGCTGGGACTAAAGGCGCGCACCACCACACCCAGCTAATTTTTTGTATTTTTAGTAGAGACGGGAATTCACCATGTTGGCCAGGCTGGTCACGAACTCCTGGCCTCAGGTGATCCACCTGCCTCGGCCTCCCAGAGTGCTGGGATTACAGGCATGAGCCACCATGCCCGGCCTGTTATTAACTTCTAACTCAATTGCGTTGTCTTCAAGGATCATGTTCTACATAATACCTATTCTTTAATTTTTATTTGGTTTTGCTTCATGCCTTATATGATCATGTGTGCTTAAGAAAGCAATGCATTCTCTAAGTGCTGGATACAGAATCTGGCAGTGTTAGACACCCCAGCTTCTCAATACTGTCTTTTCTTGGTCTCCACGGCACTACCCTCCACTAGTATTTCTGCCACCTCTCAGACTACTCCTTTTCTATTCCTTACACTGGCTTCTCTTCCTCTGTTTTACCTATAAGACCTCTAATCCTCAGACCCGCCCCTCATCTTTCCTATCTTCCTGCTTTTCACTCTCCTCTCTGGATGATTTAATTCACACTGTGGCTGCAGTTTTCGTCTATGTTATCATGGCTCACAAAACAGCCTAATCTAGACCTCTCTCCTGAGTCCCAGGAACGTATTTGTAACTGCATACTGGATAGCTCCAACTTGCTGTTCTGTTTCAAAGTACAAGAGATTCACTCTTACCTGTATTCTTGATCTTACTAAGAAACCTTGCCACTCCCTCTTCCTTACCTCCCACACTAATCTAGTGCCAAGTCTTGTCCATTCTTCTCAGGCTCCTCTCTCGAATAGGGCTTCTCCTCTGCATCTCCACTGCTATTCTTTCCATCCCAATGCCCATTCTGTCTTGCCTGAACATTGTTGCCAGGGTAATTTTTCCACAAATAGTGTTTTCTCGCTCTAAAAGCTTTACCGACTCTATTTTCAGCCCACAACATGAAATGTAAATGGGCCCCAACCTACTTTTCAGCATTATCTCTCAACCCCAAATCACCACTGCACACACTGAACCCCTGCAACACTGAGCTTCTCACAGATCCCCAGACTGTCTGAGATGTTTATATCTCTGGGTCTTTGGACATGGTTCTACCTGGAAACTTGGAATGCTATTGTGTCTCTATCCTCACTCACACCCTTAACCCAGCACACAGGAGAGCAAATGTGTATGCACACACGCATACACACAAACATAAATTTATCTGGAAAATTCTACTCATGTGCAAGCAAGATTAGACTACGTAAAAAAAAAACTGGCCGGGCGCGGTGGCTCACACCTGTAATCCCAGCACTTTGGGAGGCTGAGGCAGGCGGATCACGAAGTCAGGAGATCGAGACCATCCTGGCTAACATGGTGAAACCCTGTCTCTACTAAAAATACCAAAAAAATTAGCCGGGCCTGGTGGCAGGCGCCTGTAGTCCCAGCTACTTGGGAGGCTGAGGCAGGAGAATGGCGTGAACCTGGGAGGCGGAGCTTGCAGTGAGCCGAGATCATGCCACTGCACTCCAGCCTGGGTGACAGAGCGAGACTCCGTCTCAAAAAAAAAACAAAAAAACTTAAAAAAAAGGTTTGTTATTCTGTAGATGCTGACAATTGATGATTAATGAAATTTTAGTTGGAGACAAATAGGTAGGTAGGGAGAAGGCAGGAAACAGGAAATAACATGTCAGCATATAGTCCCCTTCTCTTCATCATTTCTCTGTTGACTTGATAGGAAATTTTCTTAAGCCACCATAAAATATCATGTTCAATTCCACTTCTTCTCAGACACCTAGCTGCCCAGGCATTTGGCTAATTGGATAACTCTATATGGATGACTCTATATCCCAATTCACCTTCATGTTACTTTCCCCTGGGTTTGGTCACCTGGTAATCCTGATCCCAGGCTTGTCTTCCTAGTAATTATGTTGTTTGTATTCTCTTATAATTATCTCCTGTTGAGTTTTCCTGAAGTTTACATTTATTTCTAAACCTACAATATGTGGACATAAAGAAATATTTTATTTTCATAGGCTCATGTATAGTGTATATTTATATGAGAACATTTACAAGATATTTATTAATAGGAAGAAAATTTCTGGGTTTTTGTTCCATTTCCTGCCAGAAGAAAGTGACCTGTCTGTCCCTGTGGCTATGGCTTTATGTGATTTCCATACATAAAGTGAGCTAATTCTTTACATTTCTGTGGGTGGTCAAGAGTAAGATTCAATGTCATTTCACAGATCAGGGTTAAAAGAAGATTTTAGGCCAGGACAGTGGCTCATGCCTATAATCCCAACACTTTAGGAAGCCAAGGCAAGCAGATCACCTGAGGTCAAGAGTTCGAGACCAACCTGGCCAATATGGTGAAACCCCATCTGTACTAAAAAAATACAAAAATTAGCCGGGCATGGTGGTGCATGCGTGTAATCCCAGTTACTCAGGAGGCTGAGGCAGGAGAGCCGTTTGAATCCAGAAGGCGGACGTTGCAGTGAGCTGAGATCGTGCTACTGCACTCCAGCCTGGGCGACAGAGGAAGACTGTCTCAAAAACCAAAAAATAAAAATAAAAATAAAAAATATAAGAAGATTTTAAATATTCACTACCAGCCAAATAAACCTTAGCAGCAAGGAAAAAAAGGTTGAAAATAATAGACTTTATAATACAGTGTCTTTTCTTGTCTCCAGTTTGTGCTATAAGTTATTTTCAAGTTATAAGCAAATGAAGAGTACCAATGTATGTAATTTTTGGATATACAGTAAACCCATGTAAACAATGTAAAACCTTATTGTATAAGTGTTAACATTCAGGGCTTTAAAAAAATATGCTATGTACAAACCTGAAAATATTTGTCTGATTCACGGACGAATCACTCAAACAAACAATTTGCAGTCTTCATTTATTTATGCTTTCAGCTCTCAGTTGTGGGTGGGTACAGAATGGCCATATAATCCAATATTGTAATTCAAAGTGAAAAGTGATGTAATAGAATAAGTTTACAGAATATCAGTCAGCTCTAAAGCCCCCATGGAGGTGTGGAATAATAGGAAAGGCTTCTATTCTTAACATGCCTAAGTTTGTATTTTAGATAAATAAGACATACACGTATACGTATATACACTCAAAGATAAAACAAGTAATTCATAATTTTTGTTGCAAATCTATTACTCCTCTTACCAGAAAACTATATTTACACATAAGAATTTGTCAGATCTCAAAAGCAAGATTGGAAATCATAGTGATCATTGTATATTTTAATATAGACTGAAAATAAATTTGACTTTGAGGTATAGTTGAAATGGAAATAAATCAGATGTGAAATTAGATTGAATAAGTTCAAAGTGGTAATGAAAATAAGCCTTGTATGTATAAATTCAATAGAAGTATTTATCGCCATACAGGCATAGCAAACATAGGTAGAAAGATTTTACAAAGGTATTATGGGGACAAGAGTTACTTTATTTTAAAAGCGAATTTGCCATGTAATTTCTAATTAACCAGGAGTTGGGGAATGCCTCCAAAATGGCTAGCTGATGTACTACTCTTTATGTTGAAACATCTACTTATTGTAGGTTTCCTCCAAAACAACGCTTGTTGTCACAGAAATCACAGGCTGTGATGCCCAAAACTAGCTACACATTCCTTCCAGAGCACGTATGCTTTTTTCTCAAGCTATAAGCCCTGGGTCTGGGGGCTTGAGGTACGGAGATCTACCTATCTTGCATATGCCCAAAACCACACTTGTGTCTGTAAATTCCCCATAATAAATTACCCAAAACCAACAAAGTGGATTTGTTCACCTCCTTCTTTGGGTTTTTCATCTCCTTTGGCATTTAGGAATTGCTTTGCCCTTTCACGGAACAGGTAGAATCTTTAAATTATTTGGTGATGTTCATATTGCTTATTATTAAAGCAAAGCACTAGAAATACCTGACCAGACTCTCAGAATTCCCAAAATACAAAAGCTGGAGCCCAGATTAATAGTTCTTGATAGAGTTATACTTACAAGGGTCACTGCCACATGGCAGTTCAATATAACTTGTTCAAACCACACTCCATGAGATGCAGCTGTGGTAAACATTAAGGAATAAATGAACTAGAGTGGGTAATGCTGTTACCTTGGTTATTCAATTCACCCAAGCTAATATAATTCTAGGGATAAAAGCTGTTTTAATTGGGTGTAGTGGTGCATGCTAGTAGTCTCAGTTACTTGGGAGACTGAGGGGAGGATTGCTTGAGTCCAGGAGTTCTAGGCTGTAGTGCCTGAAGCCCACTGGATGTCTGCACTAAGTCTGGCATCAATATGGTGACCCCCTGTGAGCAGGGGACAATCAGGTTGCCTGAGGAGGAGTGAACTGGCCCAGGTTGGAAACCTCTGTCAAAACTCCCATGCTGATCAGTCGTGGGACGGTGCCTGTGAATAGCCACTGCACCCCAGCCTGGGCAACATAATGAGACCCTGTCTTAAAAATAAATAAATTAATTAAATTAAGTTTCTTAAAGTCAGCTAAGCCAAAATATAACTGGGTTGAGAAAATGTCAGCAAAACTAGAATAATAGTTAATGTTTATATGTTAAGTACTTATGATATGCCAGGCACAGTCCTAAGTGCTTTAGAAATATTGTCACATTTAATCCTCCCAATAACCTGATGTGGTAGTTACTGTTAAATCTCCAACTTACATGTAAGAAAACAGAAGCTTAGGGAAGTTAAACAAGTCACTCAATCTTACAAATGTGATCAATGGAGGAGCACAAGTGTCCAGAATCCTTACTCTTTCCCATTTTGCTGTTCTGCCTCTAACATATTGAACACAGCAACTGAAATTTGAACTAGGTATTGAAAGTTGAGTATGATTTTCCTGGTAGAGGAAAGGGAAAGGGCGCTTTTCTCTGGCTGGAGGAGAGCAGGGAGGTGGTAAAGGGTCACAGAAGTGGGGGGGATTTTCTTCCAAGAGGAGCAAATACACGGTGCCTTGTGCATACAATGTGATGGTGCTGGAAGATGAGACTGGAAGGGACACTTGGGTCTAGTTTGTTAGGGCTCTTCTGCATTTAGGAATTTTGACTTGATCCTGAAGGCACTGGCTAGTCAATGAAGGCTTGCATTTGGAGAATGAGAACTCAGATGTCAGTGTGGAGGGTGGATTGGATGTATATTAAGGATAGTTCCTAATAATCCAGACAAGAGGTGATGGTGAACTAAACTAAGGCAGGAACTATCAAAGTAATACAGATACAGACCTTGGAGGGGTAAAAGAAGAAATATTCTCCCCACCTTCCCCAGGCACACAGGTACAAGCACTTCAGTGGGCTGCTGGGTACGTGCAAAAGTGGTAAGTGGTCAGCAAAAGAATGCTGTCCTGAGTTTTTCCACATCAGTGATTTTTCTTGCTGTGAGTTCTTTACCAATCCAGATGGGGCATCATCACTTGTGACTTCGGAGGAAAGAGTAATTGTAAAATTCATTAAGTTTCTGAATGAAGATGTGTAATGTCTTCCAAGAAAATAATTAAACCACCATGGGGCAAAGACTCTCATCTGTATAATTTAAAGTTATAAAGTGGGTCATTGCTTAGTGTCTCAAATCTCGTTTACATGTAGCTAATTCATAATCATACTCCATCTGGCTAAAATTAGTCACATTATTCTGTGAGCCAAGAAAAATATTTGTCTCATTTTAGAGGTTTTATTATACAATCAAATGTACTCTAATGTACATCTGAATTCTTCATTCTCCTTTTCTTGAAATATTTGAATCTCACTAAAATGAAAAGATAAAGTAGAATATATGGTATATTCAATAAAAGTTCTCAGCTGGGTGTGGTGACTCATGCCTGTAATCCCAGCACTCTGGGAAACCGAGGTGGGCAGATAGCTTGAGCCCAGGAGTTGGAGACCAGCCTGGGCAACATGGCGAAACCCCATCTCCACAAATTATATATATATACATATACATATATATGTATGTGTGTGTATATATGTGTGTGTGTGTGTATATACATATATATGTGTATATATATATATATATATATATATATATATGAGAAAATTAGCTGGGCATGGTGGCATGCACCTGTAGCCCTAGCTACTCCAGAGTCTGGTGGGAGGATCACCTGAGACTGGGGAGGTCAAGGCTGCAGCGAGCTGTGATTGCACCACTGCACTCCAGCTTGTGTGACAAAGTAACACCCTGTCTCAAAGTAATAATAATAATAATAGTTAAAGTTCTCATTTCAAAGAGCACAGAGCCCATAATAGAAGAGGGTTAAAATGCCAGGAGGTGGAGCTTGCAGTGAGCCAAGATCACACCACTGCTCTCCAGCCTGGGCAACAAAGCAAGACTCCGTCTCAAAAAAAAAAAGAAGAGGGTTAAAATGGAATATTCTTATTCCTACTTAACAGACAGGGAAACCAAACAGATGTGTGCCAAGCTACCATGTGTTGAGGTGACCAATTAAGACAACAAGCCAAACTGAAAATAACAATCAATTCATTTGTTGTGACAGTGCAGGCGAGAGTCACAAGAGAAAGGCATTGGCTCCCTAGTGTTTTTTCCCAATAGAACAGTGCCAGCAATAGTCAAATGGAAGCACAGGTAAGGGAAATCATTTCATTACCAAGGAGCCCCAAACAAAAGATTCCCGCTTTTTCTGGACTTATAGGGCCATGGAAAGAAAGTGGGAGAAGGACTAGGAGTGAAAAGGTCTGGAATCAAAGTGGATAAAACTGTCTCAGCCAAGGCCCACAATAACAAGGTCTCAGCAAAGGTGCCTGGGAAGTGTCTCAAGAGAGGCCCCAGTCAAGAGGCTTCTGAATGGAGTGCCTGAGCTGGGAATGCAGTTATGCATACTAGCATTGCAGCTCAAAGGGGCCTAGGTCCTCAACTGCAACTCCCTCCAGAAAACTACAAGGCACTGGTGGTACAACAAGTCAGATGTGGGCAGAGCAGCTTCTCCTATGAGGCCTGCCACGCATCACCTTGTAATTGCCTGTGGAGGGCCTGAAAGATCACACATGGGACTGAGTCCTGGACCCACACTCCAAGAGTATCCATATCTGATAATAAATGGAGGTGGATTCAGGTGTCCTGTATGCCAATCTGCCAAAAGCCATACATTGTGAATAAAAAGCATAAGGGAATGCTTTGGTTTAATGTCAGGCAATTTCTAGGGGCACTGGCTATTTTGATTTTATATATCTGGGAAGCAAAGACCAAACATCAGACCCAGGGCTTGGGTACAGAAAAGAGAAACTGAAATTTTCTTTTTCATTTCCTAACTCTGCTGATTCCCTACCTAACAGACTTTAAAAGAAAAATAAAGGAAAAAAGAATGGGGCTCTGAAAATATTTGACCTTCCTCAGTCCTGTCAGCATTCACTGTCAGTCTTCGCCACAGGAAAAGTAGGCAGCAGCACATACTGTGTAATTTCAGAGCGCTGGCAAGAGTCTCCCCCATCTGCCTTGGAGGCAACTCATAGCTCAGATATCTCTTAAACGTGTCCCCAATTTTCTTTTCTTTTTTTTTTTTTTGAGATGGAGTCTCGCTCTGTTGCCCAGGCTAGAGTGCAGTGGCCCAATCTCGGCTCACTGCAAGCTCCACCTCCTGGGTTCACGCCATTCTCCTGCCTCAGCCTCCCGAGTAGCTGGGACTACAGGCACCCGCCACCACGCCCAGCTAATTTTTTGTATTTTTAGTAGGGACGGGGTTTCACTGTGTTAGCCAGGATGGTCTCGATCTCCTGACCTCATGATCCGCCCGCCTTGGCCTCCCAAAGTGCTGGGATTACAGGTGTGAGCCACCGCGCCTGGCCGTGTCCCCAGTTTTCATTCTTACTACCTCTCACTTAGATTATTGTAATAGACTCCTGATTACTATCCCTGCCTCTGGTTTATTTCTCCCACCAGAATATCTGTCAAGCAATAAGAGATATAGAACTGGAACTTCTTTGGAAGTTAGTTGTGTAGAGGTGGTAATTGAAACCCATTAGGAAGGAACAAGCTCTCCTAGACAGGGGTGTAGCCTTAAAAACAAACAAACAACTTTTCCTTTTTTTTTTTTTTTTTCTGAGATAGTGTCTCACTTTGTCACCTAGGTTACAGTACAGTGGCACAATCATGGCTTGCAGCAGCCACAACCTCCCAGGCTAAAGCAATCCTCCCACTTCAGCCTCCTGAGTAGCTGGGACTACAGGCATGCACCACCATTCCAGGCTAACTTAAAAAAAAAAAAACTGTAGAGATGGATTCTCACTATGTTGCCCAGGCTGGTCTCAAACTCCTGGACTCAAGGAATTCTCCCACCTTGGCCTTCCAAAGTGCTGGGATTACAGGCTTGAGCCACTGCTCCTGCCAAAAAACATTTCCCTAGCAGTGAATGAGGGGCATACCCATTTGTTTATTTGTTCAAAAGTTAATCATTGTGAATATTTATTATTATACAATTACTATACTCTAGGCATTAAAATATTCTACCTAGAAAATAATGAGGGCAATGAGGTGGGGTTTTCAGCAATGGTTTCAGATACAAGATGACATTTGAGAGAGAACAAGAAAGGAGAAAGGAAGAGGAAAGGAAATATGTGAGCATAAAGCATCCCGACATATTCAAAGTTTTGCAAGCATTTCCCTATGTTTGGATATTGGGGGTATCTTAATCCATTTTGTGCTGCTTCAGCAGAATATCAATAATAGTGGAGGACTTCAACATCCTACTGACAGCACTAGACAGATCACTGAGGCAGAAAATCAATGAAGAAACTCTGGATTTCAACTGGACTCTAGACCAAATGGACCTAATAGACATCTAAAGAACATCCTATCCAACAACCATAGAATATGCGTTCTTCTCATCTCTACATGGAATATTTTCCCAAATTGACTATATGTTTGGCTACAAAGCAAGTATCAATAAATTTTTTTAAAAAACTAAATCATATCAAGTATCTTCTTAGATCATAGTAGAATAAAATTAGAAATCAATACCAACAGGAACTTTCAAAACTACACAGACTTGGATGCTAAACCACTTGCTCCTGAATGACTTTTGGGTAAACAATTAAACTGAGGCAGAAATTTTAGAAAATCTTCAAAAGAAATAAAAATAAAGATACAATATACCGAAACCTCTGGGATAGAGGAAAAGCAGTGTTAAGTGGAAAGTTTACAGCATTTAAGCTTATATCGAAAGATAGAAAGATCTCAAATTAATAACCTAATGTCACACCTCAAGGAAGTACAAAAACAAGAAAAATTCAAAGCTAGTGGAAGAAAACAAAGATGAGAAGGGAACTAAATGAGATGAAGACCAAAAATATGACACAAAAGATAAACAAAACAAAAAGCTGGTGTTTTGAAAGGATAAGCAAAATTGATAGACTTCTAGTTAAACAAGAAAAAACAAGAGAAGATTCAAATAAATGCAACCAAAAATGTGAAAAGTGGTATTACAACTGATATCGCAGAGATACAAAAGATCCTCGTAGAGTACTATGAACACCTTTATGTACACAAGCTAGAAAACCTAGAGGAAATTGATACATTCCTGGAAACATACAACCCTCCAAGATTGATCCAGGAAGAAATAGAAACCCTGAACAGACCAATAATGAGGAATGAAATTGAATCAGTAATTTTAAAATTCTAACAAAAAATCCCCATCCAGGACAAGATGGATTCACAGCCAAATTCTACAAGATACAGAATTAACCTAAATGTCCAATAACAAATGAATGGATAAAGAAAATGTGAAGGCCAGGCGCAGTGGCTCACGCCTGTAATTCCAGCACTTTGGGAGGCTGAGGCGGGTGGATCACAAGGTCAGGAGTTCAAGACCAGCCTGGCCAAGATGGTGAAACCCCGTCTCTACTAAAAATACAAAAAAAAAAAAAAAAAAATTAGCCAGGCGTGGTGGTGGGTGCTTGTAATCCCAGCTACTCAGGAGGCTGTGGCAGAGAATGGCTTGAACCCATGAGGCAGAGGTTGCAGTGAGCCAAGATGGTGCCACTGCACTCCAGCCTGGGTGACAGAGCGAGACTCCATCTCAAAAACAAAAAAAAGAAAAAGAAAAAGACAATGTGGTATATAGACACAATGGGATATTATTCAGCCATAAAAAAGCATGAAATCTTGTCATCTGTGATGACATAGATGAAACTGGAGGACATCATGTTAAGTGAAATAAGCCAGACACAGAAAGAGAAATATTGCATGGTTCATATGTGAAATCTAAAAAAAAAAAAAAAAAATTGTATCATAGAAACAGCAGAACAGTGGTTACCACATACTGGGGAGAGAAATGAGGAAGGGAGGATAAGAGAGGTTGGTCAATAGGTATAAAGTTATGATTAGATAGGAGGAATAAATTCTAGTCATCTATTGCACAGTAGGGTGAATATGGTTAACAGTAAAATATCGTATATTATAAAATAGCTAGAAGAAAGGCTTTTGAATGATCTCACCACAAAGAAATGATAAATATGTAAGGTGATGGATACATTAACTACTCTAATTAGATCATTCTACAACATAAATAGGTATTGAAACATCAAAATAAACCCATAAAAGTGTACAATAACAATATATCAATTAAAACAATAAATTTAAATGTTTTCATAAAATAAAGGGGTGTGTGTGTGTGTGTGTGTGTGTGTGTGTGTGTGTGTGAATAAAAGCTCAAAGGCCAGGATTTTTGTCTGATATTCGGAATATGGTACAACACATACTGTGACATATTCAGTAAATAGTTCTTGGTGATTCAATGCAAAATAGTGGGTCAAATGTCATTTCTAAGTTTTCTCATGAGAATCTCAGTGACTTTGTAGGCTCTTGAATCTGTATAAAATGAAAACTTTTGACATCTCAAGCTGTTGTTATAACCCAAGACTCATGCATCATGCACTTGGCTCACTCCCTCTTGTTTATAGGTTACGTGCACCGGAGCACGTGATGGGATGATAATTCTCAATGATGAACTTGCAGGGAGTGCAGGTCAAGAGAGACCTTCAGAATCTTTCCATTTCTGATTACGTGTTAACATTACTAAGTGTGGCTTATTTAACCTTAAAAGCCCTGCACTATAAAAGGATATTTTTGTGTTATTATTTATTAATTCATTCAAAAAATAGTTATGATGTAACCTCAAAAAGTATTTATAATGTGCCAATCACTGTGCTGGGTGATGGAGAAATAGCAGTGAATAAGATAGACATAGTCTCGACATTTCAGTCTAGCGAGGGATACAGACAAAAACACTGATAAACCGTATTGTAATCAGAGCTATGAGGGAGGAAGCAGAGTAGTCTGAGAGCATGAGGAGAGGGTACTAAACACATACGGGAGAAAGGGGAAGGCTTCCTAGAGGAAGGGATGTTTAAGCAGAAACAATGAAAGACTAGTAGAAGTTAGCCAAATGAAAAGGAGAGGTAAGAAAATGCAAGCAGAGGGAAGAGCATGAACCAAAGCCAAGAGGCAAGAGAGAAGAAGAAAATGGAAAGTGTTCGGAATAGCTGGAATATCGAATACACGAGAAGACTGGAGGAGAGAAGATTGTCGCAGAAATCAGAAGTAAGATCATTGTAAACTATGCCAAGGAATTGAGAGTAGTGGGACACTAAAGAAAGATTTTAAGGAGGCAAGATTTCAATTTAGAAATGTGTTATCATAATCTAAGCCTGAAAAGACGATGACCTATGCTAAGTAAGTAACAGTAACAGTAAAAAAGAAATGAACTAAAATGATAGATATTTAGGAGGTAGAATGGATAGGAATTGATGAAAAACATGGGGTGAGGAGGAAAAGAATTCAAAATATCTAGCTTGGCAACTGGGTGATTTACTGAGATACAAAACAGTTGAAAGAGCAATTTGGAAAAGAGGGTAGAATAGTTGGGTTTAATTTTAGGTGTGTTGTGTTTGAAGTGCCAGTGAATCCTCCAAGTGAAGATGTCAACTGGACAAATCTAACTAAGAAAAATCCATGAATCCCATATATAAACTTAGGAGTCCTAGCAGCCACTGAGGATATAGTGGAACACTGTGGTGGTTGAGTCAATAATATGAAAGGAAATCGGCTGTATAGATATTTTTTATTGTCTTGCTGTGGGCTTGAGTTAAAATATTTTTCTGATATCCTAGCCTTTCTTGCTAAATGAAGACCTCCCAAAACCTGGTGTTTATTACGAAGCAAGTCCTATCTGCCAAGCTCTTCTAGATGCTTTTCATTCCAGGCAGCTCACTATATCACTGAGTCCTCACTGTAATCACTACACTGGGCTACATTTGAAAAAAGTGACTTAGAGAGAGTGGTAATGAAGGTTACCTTGTTTTTAAGAAACAACAGCAGCTGGCTTTTAAGTGTTTGAACTAGGGTAATGCCCGAACCTCTCCTTTCTTTGCAGCTGCCACAGACACATAAATAGTCCCATGAACTCCCTTCTCTAATGCTAATTCATCACTGCAAAAAAATTAGGCATTCTTCCAGGGAAGAAGAGCCCAGCCCAGACTAGCATGGTGGCAAGCCCTTGCCTAAACGTAAGTTAGGTTGACCACAAAACTTTAGTGGGATTCCCTCAACACCAACTCCTCTACATCCCCCTGCCCCTACTTCCATTTTTAGGGAACACTACAGTGTTTTTCTAGTTTGGCAGTAAATCTCTCTCTGTCTCAGTTTTGACTAAATAGTAACCACTGATGTTAGGCTGATATTAAACTAAATAGAGACAATATTCTTTCATGTAAGCCTTACAACAATGCTTTGAGAGGATACTGGAGCTTAGAGAGGTTAAATAGTGTTCCCAAGGTCACAGAGCCGATACTCCAACAACAATGTTATCCTGGCTCCTTTTTTTTTATCTTTTACTTGTGTCAGTGACAATACTTACCTCAACAATAACTAACTTGTGTGAAGTATTTACTATGCTCTAGAAATTCAATGAAAACACTTGACAAGGATTTTAGCATTTAATCCTCCCAACAGTTTTATTTTATTTTATTGTATTTTTTGAAACAGCGTTTCACTTTGTCACCCAGGCTGGAGTGCAATGGCACAAACACAGATTACTGCAGCCTCAACCTCCCAGGCTCAACTCATCTTCCTGCATCAGCCCTCAAAAATAGCTGGGACTACAGGCACAAGCCACCATGCCTGGCTAATTTTTTTGTATTTTTTGTAGAGATGGGGATTCATCATGTTGCCCATGATGTTTGCTGGCCTCAAACTCCTGAGCTCAAGCAATCTGCCAACCTTGGCCTCCCAAAGTGCTAGGATTACAGGCATGAGCCACTGCGCCTGGCCAATTGTCCCCATTTTTAAGACAAGGAACCTGAAGCCTAGAGAAGTTGTCACCTGCTCAATGCACACAAGTGACAAGTGGCAGAACCAGGATTTGAATATGAAAAGTCTAACTTCAGAGACTTCACTGTACTCACCACACTTTGGCCTAGGTGACCTCTAAGGACCCTCTTCTCTTACTCACCCCCGGCCATCTATACAAAGATTCCGTGATTTGTTCCTGTACCAAGGTGGCTTATCACACTTCACTTCACATAAGATATACTGCTAAAATTATGGCTTTGAATTATATATTGACTTTATAATATTAGGATATTTAAGTTTACAAACTTTATATTCAGCTTGGTTTAACAACTTCTTTGGCCTAAGGATTGGAAGTAGCTGAGGAGGAAGGGGCAGGTGAAACATTACAGGTTGGCTCAGGACCAAACTGAGGCAGAAAGGTTTATTTTTCAACCCTAAAGGTACAGGAAAAGGGCTGAGTCACCCCACTCTCCCTAGCTAGATTCTGGAATAATCTAGCACCTTTCTATACAGCAGAAGCCTCCTTTGCCAATGGCAGCCTCTGCTTCACCGAGCAGTATTCTATTGGCTCTTCTTTTGGCTCACAGAAGCATAAGCCTGGCTAGATTTCCCTGTTAGTGCTCAGGAAGAATTCCAAACCCCAGATCAGGACAAAAAAAAAAAAATGTTTCACCTTTCTCTGGCTTTTTTTTTTTTTTTTTTTTTAACTGAAAGAGGATTGGTAAAAGAAGTAACCATAATTTTTTAAAAAATATTTTAAATAAATCCGGAGCATGGTAGTCCCCAAAGTCTCTAAGCTAATGGGTTAGACTAGAAAATGAACAGTTGGCCTCTTTTTTTGTACTTTCCCTCTAACTGTCTGATAGGCCCCAATTCCCACAAAAACTTTGAACTGCTCTTCAGCCCCATAATTCAGATCTAAAGATTCTGATTCTGAATTCTTCTTTAGACCTTCCCTCTCTTTTTCCACATACTAAGTTGGCTCTGATAATGCTATAAAGTAGTAGCATTCCTACTTTGCAATAGGAATGGAAAGGAAATCTGGCCATATTCAGGAGCTCCATGATTATGAACCCATATTACAAAGTAGTAGCATTATCAGAGCCAACTTAGTATGTAGAAGAAGAGAGGGAATTCACTTTGAAACTTAAGTAACACCCAACTTAAAACAATGCAGTCTCTTTACTTCTTAGCACAGAAAAGTACTTAATGAAGATAGAATGTATCTATCAACTACAACGCAACTTAGTTGCTGGCAAATACAAAGTAAAGAAAGACTTGGGCTGGTCGGTGGCTCACACCTGTAATCCCAGCACTTTGGGAGGCCTAAAGGGGCAGATCACGAGGTCAGGAGTTCGAGACCAGACTGACTAACATGGTGAAACCCCCGTCTCTACTAAAAATACAAAAATTAGCTGGGCGTGGTGGCACACGCCGGTAATCCCAGCTACTCAGGAGGCTGAGGCAGGAGAATTGCTTGAACCCAGGAGGCAGAGGTTGCAGTGAGCCGAGATTGCACCACTGCACTCTAGCCTAAGCAACAGGGCAAGACTCCATCTCAAAAAAAAAAAAAAAAAAGACTGGAAGAAGAAAAACAAGAGGTAAAGAAAGAAGGGAAACTGTTAATAAATTCTGTCTGTGGTATAATATGTACTTTTATCATTCTCTTAATATTATCCTTAAACAGCCTCTTTAATCCCCACCAGTGAGCCTAAACTTTTATTTACTAGAGGAGTTTAGAGAGCCCTGAATTTCTGGTTTTGACAAGTCAGGTATTTTACATTCCTAGTGTAAGATTATCTGGTTCATGTAAGATAGTTAAGAGGAAATGAAGCTGTATGTTCATCCTAGTTTTTTCTCTCTGCCCTACCCACCCTTGTGCCCAAATACCCTCTTCCTTGGCCCACACTCTAGTCCTGAGTTTACCAACAAAGTCTCAGCATCTCTACATACGGGAGGGCTGGGGCAGAATGCAAGAACAGGGAATAAATAATGGATGATTAGCTTGGCTGGTGACAGACTGTTGTAGCACTAGCAGAATCTGCAGTTCAGATGCAATTCTGCAGATCTGAAAAGATCTTGGGTAAAAGAGAAGGGAAAGGAAATCTGGCCATATGCAGGAGCTCCATGATTATGAACACATATTCCATAGTTTTCACAGGGCAACCAGAGCTATCCCACACAATTCAAACATGTGTGGTAGTCAAGAGTGTGATTTGAGGAACATGGAAATAGCCATCTGTTCAGAAAGAGGTCTCTATTGCTGGGTCTGAAATGCCCCTTTCACACATCAAACCTTGATGACATCCTAGTTTCAACATTAGGACACCAAAGGAACCACATTATACCATTCAGGTATTCAAATCCAAAGGGAATTGATGGAAAGACTTTCACGGGAGGGAGTGTTGTCAGCAAGATGGTGGAATAGGAAGATACAGGCCCTCCTTTCCCCACAGGGACACTGAGTTAACAATATGCAGATCAGAATATATATGTATATAACAATATACAGATCAGAATGAACTCTAGAGGTTGAAAAGCTACAGCACCCAGGTCATTGTAAAAACCAAGAACGGATTCTGACAAAATGGATAGACAATTTTGCAACATCTGGCATGCCCATCTGTGTCCTTTCCTCTACATGGCATAAACCTGAGCAACTTTGGAGAAACCCCTTACTCCAAGGCTCCACCCTCAGGGATGGAAACAGAAGAATGAGCCATGCATTGAATGTTCTGGCTTATCTGGGGGCTGCCCAAGGGATTAGTTTCTGTCTCACCTAACAGAAATCAGTGCTGACAGGACCAGGTCAAGCATTTGGAAGCCACTAAAAACAGAGGTGAGTAGCAGGTTAGAGTCGCAGTTCCACAGGCAGACACCAGAAGGAGTAAGAGATCAGAAAAGGTTTGAGAGGTCCTAGATCCTCCAGCAGGGTTGATTGGTGAAAGTCTTTCCCTGTATGAAGCCAAAGACTAGGAAAGGTCTTCAAATGGCCAAGTTCTAGCAAAACATTTTAAGACATCCAAAGAAACAGAGAAATATGGCCCAAAGGATCAAATAAAACTCCAGAAATCAATTCTGAAGAAATATGATCTACTAGTTGCCTGAAAAGGAATTTAAAATAACTATCATAAAGATGCTACCAAAAAAATAACAAACACTATCATAAAGATGCTATCTAAAACATAACAAACACTGGGCCGGGTGAACACTGATAGGCAACTAAATAAAATCAGGGAAATGATGCATGAACAAAATGAGAATATCAACAAGGAGATAGAAATTATAAAAAAAGAACCAAACAAATTCTGTAGCTGAAAAATATAATAATGGTACAAAAAAATAGTAGAAGGATCCAAAAGCAGACTTGATCAGGCAAAAGAAATAGTCAGCAAACTCAAAGACAGGTCATGTAAAGTCACTGAGTCAGAGGAGCAGGAAGAAAAAAAAAATGAAGAAAAGTGAAGACAGCCCAAGGGATTTACAAAACACTATCAAGTAGCCTAATATATGTATTATTAAAATCTCAGAAAAAGAATGAGAGAAAGGGACAGAGAGCTCATATGAAGAAATAATGGCTGAAAACTTCCTAAATCTGAGGAAAAGGAAGAACATACAGACTCAAGGGCTCAAAGAACCCTAACCAGAATAAATCCAAAAAGAATCACAGCAAAACACATTGTAATCAAACTCTAAAGTCAAAGACAAAGAGAGTAACTTGAAAGCATAAGAAAAGTAATTTGTCACATAAAAGGAAACTTCCATAAGATTATCAGTACATTTCTCAGCAGAAACTACAGGTTAGAAGGGAGTGGCATGATATATTCAAAGTGATGAAAGGAAAGAAATAGTCAACCAAGAATACTGTACTGGCAAACTGTTCTTCCAAAATTATGAAGAAATTAAGTCTTCGAAATAAACAAAAGCTGAGGGAATTTATTACTACTAGACCTTCTCTATAAGAAATACTAAATGGAGTCCTTCAAGTTGAAATGAAAGGACAGTAGAGAGCAACACAAAGCCGTATGAAAATAGAAGGTTCTCTGGTAAGGGTAGTACATAGCCAAATATAGAAACCTATACTGTTATAATTTTTGTGCATAAAATATTAATGACAGAAATATTTTAAAAATAGATCTGTGTTAATGAGTATACAATGTATAAAGAAGTGGTGTATGACATTAGTAATATCTGGGGAGAGTAGAGCTGCAAAGGAGCAGAATTTTGTCTGCAATGAAGTTAAGCTGTTATCAATTTAAAGTAGAAGGCTATCACTTTGAGATGTCTTACATAACTGCAATGGTAACCACAAAAAGCTATAGAATATACACAAAAGAAAATGAGAAGTAAATCCAATCATATTGCTACCAAAAAAAATGAAATATAAAGGAAGACAATAACAAAGGAAATGAGGAAGAAAAAAGCTATAGGACATACACAAAACAGTGAACAAAATGGCAATAGTAAGTCCTTCCCTATGGGTAATTACTTTAACTGTAAATGGATTAAATTCCCCAATCAAGAAACAGAAATTGTTTACATCAGTTTTTAAAAATAGGATCCAACTATTTGCTTTCTATAGGAGACTCACTTTAGATCTAAGGACATGCAGAGATTGAGGGTGAAAGAATGAAAAAAGGTATTCTATGCAAATGATAATCAAAATAGAGCAACAGTGGCTATACTAATATCAGACCAAGTAGACTTTAAATCAAAGACTGTTACAAGAGGCAAAGAAGGACATTATGTAATGATAAAATGGTCAACTGGCTAAGAAGATATAACTTACAAATATTTATGTACCAAACATCAGAGCTCCTAAACATATGAAGCAAAATTTGGCAGAATTAAAAGGAGAAAGGTCACTTTCATAATGAATAGAACAACCAAATAACATCAATAACATCAGTAAGAGGACTTGAACAACACTATAGACCAATTGAACAAAACAGATATAAGCAGAACACTCCATCCAACAACAGCAGAATATAAATTCTTCTTGCATGCATGTGGAACATTCTCCAGGAGAGACTATAAATTAGGCCACAGAACAAGTTTTAGCAAATTCAATAACATTGATATCACACAAAGAATGTTTTCAGCCAGGCATGGTGGCTCATACCTGTAATCCCAGTACTTTGGGAGGCCGAGGCAGGAGGATTGCTTGAGCCCAGGAGTTTAAAACCAGCCTGGGCAACATGGTGAAACCCTGTCTCTACCAAAAATACAAAACTTAGTTGGGTGTGGTGGTGCATGCCTATAGTCCCTATAGTATATGCCTATAGTCAAGAGGCTAAGGCAGGAGGATCACTTGAGCCTGGGAGGCAGAGGTTGCAGTGAGCTGAGATCTTGCCACTGCACTCCAGCCTGGGCAACAGAGCAAGACCCTGTCTCAAAAAAAAAAAAAAAAAAAAAAAAAGACGTTCACATGGATAACTGTAAAAAAAAACCACAAATGTACAAATGTGTGGAAATTAAACAACACACTCTTAAACAACCAATGTGCCAAAAAATAAATCATAAGAGGAATTAGAAAATACCTTGAGAAAACTGCAAATGAAAACACAACATACAAAAACTTACAGGATGCAGTGAAAACAGTGTTAAGAGGGAAGTTGTATGGCAGACACATGTGACAGCAATAACTCAAGCATACCCTGAGAATGACCCTATGGTCTAGGAAGAATGTGTGTTCAGAGTTTCAAGCTAAGGAATTCAAGAGTGGCCAACCTGGAAATTCACTCCTTAACTATGAAGAACATCCAAACCCCTGGTCCATCCCTTCGAATGTAGGCTGTACAGGGGATCAAGGCCCTTTGTTTTGAGTTAAATGGATGTTACCAAGTGGAGGTTGTTAAGTGGAGGTTGCTAAATGAAAATGTGGTATAACATGCATGATTTATACAAATTGGGGTGGTTTGCCTGTCCAGCTCACTGTTCCTGGACCACTGTGTGCGTAAGTCCCCAATAAACCCTATGTCTTGTTCACTGGATCTGGTCTCTTCTTCAGCCTCTGTGAATCAATATGAATCAATGGAATCAATATGGGTCCAGCACAACAGAAGTTTATAGCTGTAAACGTGTACATCAAAAAAGAATAAAGATCTCAAATCAACAATCTAACTTTACACTCAGAAACTAGAAAAAGAAGAACTAAACCCAAAGCTATGAGAAGGAACAGTAATATGATTACAGCAGAGGTAAACAAAGTAAAGAATAGAAAAACAATAGGAAAAATCAATACAATTAAGAATTTGTATCTGAAAAGATCAACAAAATGGACAGGCCATTAACTAGATCTGCTAAAAAAAAAAAGAGAAGACTCACATAACAAAATCTTTTAAAGGGGGTACATTACAATCAATATGACAGAAATGAAAGGAATTATAATACTATGAACAATTTTCACCAACAAACTGGATAATCTAGGGAAACAGATAAATTCCTAGAAAGATACAACCTACCAAGACTGAATCAAATACTGAATAAATAGATAATATGAAAGATCAATAACAAGATGTTGAATTCGTGATCAAAAACCTCTAAACAAAGAAATGTATAGGACCAGAGGGCTTCACTAGAGAATTCTATCAGACATTTAAAGAATTAACACCAATTCTTCTGAAATTCTTCTAAGAAATGGCAGATGGGGAATACTTCCAAGCTCATTCTATAAGGCTATGAGGCTAGCATTACCCCTGAGACCAAAGCCAAAAAAAAAAAAAAAGCCACCAGAAAAGAAAACTATAGACCAATATCCTGGAGGAATATTAATGCAAAAATCCTCGATAGAATACTAGCAAACTGAATTCAGTCAGATGTTAAAAAAAAATTACACACCATAGCCCAGTGGGATTTACTTCTGAAATGTAAGAATACTTCAACATATAAAAATCAACCCATGTAATACACCACTTAACAGAAGGAAAAGGGAAAAACACATGATCATCTCAATGCAGAAAAAGCATTTGACAAAATTCAACATACTTTCATGATTAAAAAAAAAACTCAACAAACTAGGAATAGAAGGAAACTGCCTCAACAAAACAAAGGTCATTTATGAAAAGCTCACAGCTAAATCATACTCAGTGGTGAAATACTGAAAACTTTTCCTCTAAGATGAGGAACAAGACAAGGATTTCTACTCTCTCCACTTCTATTCAACATAGATTGCCAATCCTAGCCAAAGCAATTAGGTAAGAAAAAGAAATAAAAGTTATCAAAATTAGAAAGAGAGAAGTAAAATTACCTCTGTTCACAGATGACATTTTATACATAGAAAACCCTAAGGACTACACACACACACACACACACACACACACACACACACACACAGAGAGAGAGAGAGAAAGAGAGACAAAATCTATTAGAACTAATCAATAAATTTAGCAACATTGCAGGATACTAAATTAACGCACAAAAGTCAGTTGCATTTCTATACACTAACAATGAACAATTTGAAAAGGAAATTAAGAAAACAATTCCATTTATAATAACATCAAAAACAAAAAAATATTTAGGAATAAAATGAACTAAGAAGGTGAAAGACTTGTACACTAAAAACTATAAAACATTGCTGAAAAGAGTAAAGAAGATAGAAATAAATAGAAAGGCATTTGTTGTTCATGGTTGGAAGACTTAATACTATTTAGATGTTCCTACTATCCAAAGCAATGTATAGCTTCAATGCAAACGCTATCAAATCCTAATGGCATTTTTTGTAGAAATGGAAAAATCCATCCTAAAATTCATATGGAATATCAAGAGACCTCAAATAACAAAAAAAAAAAATTGAAAAAGAACAAATTTGGAGAACTCAAACTTTCCGATTTACAAACATATTATAAAGCAACAGTAATCAAAACAGTGTGGTATTGGCATAAAGACAGACAAAACAACGAAATAGAATATGGAGCCTAGAAATAAACCATCATGTATACGGTCAAATGATCTTTGACAAGAATGACAAAACCACTCAATGGGGGAATGGCAGTCTTCAACAAATGGTGATGGGAAAACTGGATATCCACATGCAAAAGAATGAAGTTGGGAACCTGTCTCACACTATATACAAAAATTAACTCAAAATAGATTAAAGATTTGAACATGAGATTTAAAACTATAAAACTCTTAGAAGAAAACATAGGGAAAAATCTCTTAACGTTAGTCTTGGCAATGATTTCTGAAATATGACTCCCAAAGCACAGATAACTAAAGCAAAAATAGACAGTTGGGATTACATCAAACTTAACTTTTGTGCATCAAAAGTCAGAATCAACATAGTGAAAAGGACATCTATAAAATGAGATAAAATATTTGCAAATCATTATCTAATTAGGGCTTAATAGCCAGAATATATAAAGAACCCCTACAGCTCAACAACAAAAAATCAAATAACTCAACTAAAAATGGGCAAAGGACTTGGATAGATGTTTCTCTAAAGGTGATATAAAAATGACCAGCAAGCATATGAAAAGATGTTCAACATCACTGTTTATCTGAGAAATGCAAATCAAAACCACAGTGAGATATTACTGAGCACCCAGTAATATTTGGCTACTAGCCAAAAAACAAACAAAAAAAACCTCAGAAAATAACAAATGTTGATAAGGATGTGGAGAAATTGGAACACTTGTGCACTGTTGGTAGATTGTAAAATGGTGCAACTACTATGGTAAACATTTTAGTATGGATTTTCCTCACCAAATTAAAAATAAAATTATCGTATGATCCAACACTCCAGCTTCTGGGTATAAATCCAAAACAACTGAAAGCAAGGTCTTGAAGAGCTATTTGTACCCCCATGTTCACAACAGCACTATTTACAATAGCCAAAAGGTGAAAGCAATCCAAATATCCATCAACAGATGAACAGATAAGCAAAAGTATTACATACAATTAAATATTATTCAGGGCCGGGCGCAGGTTCATGCCTGTAATCCCAGCACTTTGGGAGGCCAAGGTGGGTGGATCACAAGGTCAGGAGTTCGAGACCAACCTGGCCAACATGGTGAAACCCCATCTCTACTAAAAATACAAAAATTAGCTGGGCATGGAGGCACACGCCTGTAATCCCAGCTACTTGGGAGGCTGAGGCAGGAGAACCCGAGGCGGAGGTTGCAGTGAGCCGAGATCGCACCACTGCACTTCATCTCGAAAGACAGAGTGAAACTCCATCTCAAAAAAAAAAACAAAAACAAAAAACTGCCTCGCCTTACACATTGAGGTAGTATTGTAAGGATCTAAATGAGGCTAAAATGCTTGATAAGCCACAAAGTACTAAATGAACTTATGTCATTATGAATGTGACATACTGGCCGGGCGCAGTGGCTCAAACCTGTAATCCCAGCACTTTGCGAGGCCGAGGCGGGCAGATCACGAGGTCAGGAGATGGAGACCATCCTGGCTAACAAAGTGAAACCCCATCTCTACTAAAAATACAAAAAAAATATTAGCCGAGCGTGGTGGCAGGTGCCTGTAGTCCCAGCTACTTGGGAGGCTGAGGCAGGAGAATGGCGTGAACCCGGGAGGCGGAGTTTGCAGTGAGCCAAGATCGTGCCACTGCACTCCAGCCTGGGTGACAGACTGAGACTCTGTCTCAAAAAAAAAAAAAAAAAACCCAGAAAGAAAGAAAATCATTGAGGAGAAAGGATATCTGCCTGAACAGGTTTTTAACGCAGATAAAAGTGCCCTATTTAAAAATTAAATGCCACAAAGGACATTTATTAGTAAGGAAGGGAAGTGAGCACAATAATTTAAGGCAGGAAGGGATAGGCTAACTCTACTGTTTTATGGAGATGCAGATGGGTTTGTAATCATGACTGCCCTTACCTATAAACCTGCTAACCCCTGAGCCTTGAAAGGAAAAGATAACACCAGCTGCCAATCTTTTGGTTGATAAGAAGGCCTGGATAATGAGAACCCTTTTTCTGGATTGGGTCCACCGATGCTTTGTCCCCGAAGTCAGAAAGCACCTTGCCAGTAATGGACTGCCTTTTAAAGTTCCTTTGATATTGGACATTGCCCCTGGCCACTCAGAACCCTATGAGTTCAACACTAAAGGTGTTAAAGTGGCCTACTTGCCCACACACACAATGTTGCTAATTTCACCTCTAGATAAGGGGGTCATAAGGACTTTCAAAGATTATTAAATATGGTACTCTATGGAAAGGATTGTTAGTGCTGAGGAAGAAACCCCCAACAGAGAGAACATCATGAAAGTCTAGAAGAATTACACCATTGCAGATGTCATCAGTGTTACAGAAAAAGCTGTGAAAGTTACCAAGCCTGGAACAATAAATTTCTGCTGGAGAAAATTGTGTCCAGATGCTGTGCATGACTTCATGAGAATTCCAGCAGAGCCAATCGAGGAAATCATGAAAAGAGACTGTGGATATGGCAAAAAAAAAAAAAAAAAAAGTAGGGGATAAAGAGTTTCAAGATATGGATCTCAGAGAAATTCAACAGTGATTAAATACCAAACCAGAGGAATTAATAAAGATGACTTGATGGAGCTGAGTGCTTCCAAATCAGTGCTAGATGATGAGGGAGAAGACATAGTAGAAGAAGCAGTGCCAGAAAATTAATTGACGCTAGAAAGTCTGGGAGAAGGTTTCCAATTATTCAAGACTGTCTTTGACTTCTTTCACCACATGGACCCTTCCATGATACAGGCACTGAAACTACAGCAAATGATTGAAGAACCATTGGTGCCACAGGGAAACACTTTTAGAAAAACAGAAAAGCAAAAATGTCAGATAAAAATTATGATGTATTTCCATAGAGTGAAACCAAGTGTGTCTGCCTTTCTTACCTCCCTTCCGTCTCCTCCACCACTTCCTCCTCTCCCACACCTGAGACAGCAAGACCAATACCTCTTCTTCTTCCTCCTCAGCTTACTCAGTATAAAGATTGTAAGGATGAAGGCCTTTATGATAATCCACTTCTACTTAATGAATAGCAAATAGATTTTCTCTTCCTTGCAATTTTCTTAATAACATTAGCTTTTCTGTAGCTTACTTTATTGTAAGAATACAGTATATAAAACATACAACAAAAAATATGTGTTAATCAACTGTTTATGTGTTGTCATAAAGCTTCTGGTCAACAGTAGGCTCTCAGTTAAGTTTTGGGGGAGTCAAAAATTGTTCGAGGATTTTTGACTGCACAGAGGTCGGCACACCTAACCACCTCCCCCAATCTTTAAGGGTCAACTGTACATCAGAAGTGATGATATATCACTTCCAAGACTCAGTTTTAAAAGATTATGGATCTCTTAGATCTCTTGTCCTGGGAGAAGCTGGGTACCATATTGTGAGGACACTCAGGGCCCATGATGCAGTAGATCATCAAGATGCCAAGATGTTCAGCCAATAGCCAGCAAGGAACAGAGGCTTGCCAACAATTATGCGACTGAGGCTGGAGCTGGAATCTCTTCTAGTGGAGCCTTCAGATAACGTCAGTCCTGGCCAACAGCTGGACTGCAACATCTTAAAATAACTTTAGCCAAAACTACACAACCAAGAGACTCCTACAGAGACCATGAGATTGTCTGAAAATGATAAATGATATTTTAAGCTGCTAAGTTTGGGGGTAATGTGTTACACAGCAACAGATAACTAAGATATCTCTCTAGCAATTCTGTAGGAAAAAAAGTAGTGTGATTGGTGGTATTGGGGGATTTAAAAAAGACTGCTAAAATGTTAAATGCCTGCTAACGGAAACCCAAGGTTACAGGATCAGAGTTTCATATAAATTTATGAGGAACAAGACAATGACCAAAAAAATCTACATATAACCAACAGCAGAGCCAGTCTTAGCACTTGGCCAAATAGGCTGCTGCCAAGTAGATAGAATTTGAGAGTTAAAAGTTCCAATTACCCTTAATTAGCCTGAAATTTTACCATTAGAGATTAATGTCATTGAACCTTATAGCATCAGGTCTTTAAAGTTCTCCTGGAAGGGATTATATCTTAAAATAGTATTTATAATAGGATTACGACAGAAGACGAAAATCTAACTAATGAATGGTTCATCTGAAGAGACTTTTAATACAAGGACTATTTATATAAGTGTGGGCATGGTTAAAGAAACCAAGATAGAATGTTGAGGTTTCCAGAGATTAGCAAGAGAGGGAAGATATTTAGGCAAAAAAAGAAGGAAGGAAGGAAGGAAGGAGGGAGGGAGGAGGGAGGGAGGGAAGGAAGGAAGGAGAGAGAAAGAGAAAAGAAAGAAAAAGAAAGAAAGAGAGAAAGAGAAAGAAAGAGAGAGGAAGAGAGAGAGGAAGGAAGGAAAGGAAAGGAAAGGAAGAAAGAAAGACAGACAGAAAGAAAGAAAGAAATAAAGAAAGAAAGAAAGAAAGAAAGAGAAAAGAAGGGAAGGGAAGAAGGGAAGGGAAGGGAAAGAGAGAGAGAAATAAATTGTATTACCAGAACCCATTAAGAGGTAGACTCAAGGACGAAGGGCCCCCCAGTTATAATAGTGATAAAAAAATCAACCGCTGCCAAAACCTTGGTGCCAAAGCAGGGAGGAAGTGGGAAAAAAATGTTAATCTGTCTTCTCTCATCCTCCGGTCTCATGTTGGTGCCTCCCTTTTGCCAAAGCTGACCCTCAATAAGAGGGCAAAGAGCCTAGTTTGTGCAGAGGTCAACCTCCCAGGACATAAAGCCAACAGAAAAAACAGGGAATGGACAGCAGAGGGTGGCACAGTGTTGGAGCATCTTTGGATTGGAGAGAATAAAAGATCATCCAGGATGATCATCCAGGCATTCTGCAGAGATCCTCTTTATTGCAGGAATACCAAAAACTCTAAGGGAGGCAAAAAGCCTGACCTTTGGGGTAAGGCAGACCTGCTTCCAAGCTGTGTGACCTTGGTCAAATTACCGAACCTCTGAAAACCTCAGGCTTCTTCTAAGCTGAGCCTCAGAATAACAACCTCATGGTTATAGGTGAAATTAAGTGATATACACAAAGGTGTGGAGACTGGCCTTCTCCCTGACAGGTAAGCTACTGACTTAGTTAAATATGAAAGATTTAATGCATCAGAGTCACACTGCAACCTAACTTTTCAACTAGTTGAGTGGTTCATCAAAACATCTTTGTTACTACTTAAATACCCATTGACTGAGGCCTGATGAAATACATTCTGATGCACTCATAAAAACACATACTATATAGCTATATTTTAAAATGTAGCAGTTCTGTATACTGAAATATAGTGATTTCCAAGATAATAGTTATGATTGAAGATATATTACATTGAAAGCTAGAGAGATAGATTATCTCTGGAGTGACACATAAAAAACAAGTAATAGCGGATGCCATTTGGAAAGATTTTGGAGGGCTGGGGCCGGGGGAGAAGGAACACATAGTATTTTTAATATATATTCCATTATATAGAGTACTGTTTGAATTTTTTCCCATGTACCTATACTATCCTTAAAAAAAAAATTTAAAAGGCCAGGTGCAGTGGCTCACGCCTGTAATCCCAGCACTTTGGGAGGCAGAGGCAGGCGGGTCACTTGAGGTCAGGAGTTTGAGACTAGCCTGACCAACATGGCGATACCCCATCTCTACTAAAAATACAAAAATTAGCCAGGCATACTGGCACATGCCTGTAATCCCAACTACTTGTGAGGCTGAGGTGGGAGGATCACTTGAACTCGGGAGTTGGAGGTTACAGTGATGACACCCCTGCACTGCAGCCTGGGGTGACAGGGTGAAACTCCATTTCAAAAAAAAAAAAACCTTCCTTGACACCAAGAGTCTTTAGAGTTGGTGTCTTGTATTCTTCTATTTTTTCCATTTATTCCACAACCATTACAGAATGCTTGCTAATATATATACTAGGTGCTTGGCTACAAAAAGAATAAGACACAATCCCTGCTTTCAAATAGCTACAGGCTAGTTGTAGAGACAAAAAAGCAAGCAGATAACCATTATGCAGTGTAATGAGTATGGCTTATCTTATTTTCCTTATTTAAAATGTGAAGACATACACACACATCCAATTCCACTTAAGCTCTTTTCCCACTGCAATTATCACATTCTAACAGCCTATGTAATTTATTTATTTATGATGTTTATTTTCAGTCTTCCCTCATTCTACAAAGGTGACAATTTTTGCCTTTTTAATTCATTGATCTCCAACACCTAAAACAGTGAAATATTTCAATAGAAGTTTGTTGAATGAATGTTGAATAAATAAGTGCTATGCAGTATAAAAGCATGAAAAGGGAGCTACCAGAACATAACAGAATGAACACCAACCTTGTATATGGAAGTCAGTGGGACTTCATAGTGGAAGTGACATTTGTGCCAGGTCTTTTGGCAAATCTGGGTGACTTTGACTGGAAGACCTAATATTCTAAGAGCAAGCAAATGAGAAATACAGAAACACGAAACATGTAGGAAACAGTAAGTACAAAGGCATAGAGATATAAGAATAGTACATCTGGAAAACTAAACATATGGCAATAAATATTGGTTGTTGATAACTGTGTAAGCTGGGTGATAGGTTCTTAAAGATTCATTATGCTACTCTTTTTTGTGTGTATGTTTAAATTTGTCCATAACACAAAGTTAAGAATAAATTAATAAACTATGTTTTAATGAGTATAAAAGAATAGAAAAAAGAATTTCTCTCTTCCAGTGTCTATATATAAATCTCAGAGAAAACTCTGATTGCCTCTACTTGGTCCATGTGCTTCTCCCTGAAACCAATCACTATGGTGTAGGAAGACAGAATAACATAATAGGCTCAAACCTGGAATAGGTACTAGCAAGTGGGGGGAAGTGACAGGGGCAGTGTAGGGAGCTAGAGGACACCATGATTGACAGTTCCACTCGACCACATGGAATAGGGGAAAGAAGAGTGTCCTAAGGAAGGTTAGTAGCTGATCCAAATAAATGATATCATGGCCCCAAGGAGGTCTTCAACTGATACTGGAGATGAGGCAGTCAGAGAATGGATTGGGTGGTAGGAGACAATGGAGATAGGTAGAGAGGCCTTATTTTTCTAAATAAGGTCAGGCTGAATCAGGCTCTGGAATCATAGAGAAATTTGTTGTTGGGTTGGGGTTGTGAGCAGAAGGTAGAATGAATGAAAATACGAATCTCACATTAGCTCCATCTGGACACAAAATACTCAAAAATCTCCTGCTTTCCCATAGAGGGATATTTGAAGATTGAATATGGATAACAACTTTTAATGAAAATGCTATAATTTTTCAGGTAAATTGTAATGTTTGATGCAATTAGAAAAACATCCCCAAAATAGCTTTGATTTGGTTGTCATGTAACCAAACCCTGAATAGCTTAGCTTAGTACAAAAGATATTCAAATACATGTCTCACATATGCTCAAGAGATTGAGCTGAAAGAAGAGACAAAGCAGCACAAGCCATCTGTTTAGAAGGTACGCAAGCTCCAGAGTGAGTGTGGAGAGAAAGGGGCCTCCAGTCTTCCAACACCAGTGGGTAGCAGAAGAGTCAAAGACTCCAAGAGGCAGAAACAAGATCCAGAACTGGGGCAGACACAAAGCTTGAAGCCTGTAAAGGAACATTGTGCCTTCTACTGTTGACCATGCAAAGGTCTTTCCCTCAAAACAGTTCCACACACTTCTCTAGGAAATCTTCCAGCATATCTCAGCAGTAATGAGCTGTTCCGCTAGTGGTGTGAGCATCCACAGGATTCACTGGTGTGTGTTCAAGGCTAGCTTGTCAGGAAAGAAGAGACAGGTTTTGATGACATTGGGCCAAAGTACCATGAGTACTAGAAACTTGCCGTGTGGCCCAGTCATCTTTCTGCTTTGTGAGGTTCATGAAGAATCCATATATGCATGTGCCACTGACAGATGAGAAATTAAAATACCACTTTACAGTTACCTGAATAAATGCCCAATTTCTTAGTGTAGAACTCTTTTAAAAACAAAGTTAGAGGCCAGGCACAGTGGCTCATGCCTGTAGTCCCAACACTTTGGGAGTCTGAGGTGGGCGGATCACCTGAGGTCAGGAGTTCGAGACCAGCCTGGCCAACATAGTGAAAGTCCCTCTCTACTAAAATACAAAAATTAGCCAGGAGTGGTGGCATGTGCCTGCAATCCCAGCTACTCGGGAGGCTGAGGCACAAGAATTGCTTGAACCAGGGAGGCAGAGGTTGCAGTTAGCCAAGATCACGCCACTGCACTCCAGCCTGGGTGACAGATTAAGACTCGGTCTCTGAAAAAACAAAACAAAAAACAAAGTTAGAGCAAGCAGCCTATACTAAAGGCCTACAAGGGCCTTCGTCTCCCTGTGACATACCAAAATCTCACTTTCTTTCCTGCCACATTAGACAAGATGCAAGCAAAATATGTACACTTAGCTATGCATTTGAGGAAGAGAAAACATGGCCAGATCCCAAGGGAAGGCCCTGATTCAGCTTACCTATTCCTGCTGCATTAAGAGAAAGCTGAATGGAGGTTCATAACTCTGCTCATGTTAAACATGGATCAATTGATTCCCTAGAATCTGGCCAATCTGTAAACAACCCCTCTCTGGGAAAAGGTGAAGATTAGGAAAGAAGGGAAGATACTGAGCCTCCTGTTGGAAGTAAATTCTCAATGCCGCCAAGTGAAAATAGCACTGAGGCAAAAGTTTTCTCAGCAAGGCAATTTACTTCTATAGAAGGCTGCGTCTCACAGATGGAGCAACGGCAAGAGCACACCGGACAAGGGAGGGTAAGGGGGTCTTATTCCTAATGCAGCTAGTCCCTACCTCTATGTCTTTCCCCTATTGGCTAGGGTTGGACCACAAAGTCTAAGCTAATTCCAATTGCCTATTTTAAAGAGAGTGAGGGTACAAGCTGGAGTGGCAAGGTGAGTAGTTTCCATGGGAAGGACAGTTACAGAGCAGATGACTAAGAATGACTAAGGACAGAACAGGTGACTAAGGATGACTACAGACAAAAGAGGTGACAGAGGCTAGGAGGGGGTTGTTTACTGAAACTAGGGGCAAAGAGGCATAAAGAACAAGGAAGTTACACTTCAAAATGGAAAACAAAGAACAGGGAAGCTAAACATACTGACATATTGGTTCTTTGAAGAGGAACTCAGAACTCATTGTACTTAACAATTTTTCTCCCTCTTGAATTTTAAAGGGAGTTAACAGGCTAAACTTTGAAGAGGAATTTACTGTATCCTACACTCCCTTCCCTCTAAACACTTGCTCCTCAAAATGTGGTCCATGGACCAGCAATATCGGCAGCACCTGACAGCTTGTTAGAAACATAATCTTGGGGCCAGACGCAGTGGCTCACACCTGTAATCCCAGCACTTTGGGAGGCCGAGGTAGGTGGATCACAAGGTCAGTAGATCAAGACACAGTGAAACCCCGTCTCTACTAAAAATACAAAAAAATTAGCCAGGCATGGTGGCATGTGCCTGTAGTACCAGCTACTCGGGAGGCTGAGGCAGGAGAATTGCTTGAACCCGGGAGGCAGAGGTTGCAGTGAGCCGAGATCATGCCATTGTACTCCAACCTGGGTGACAGAGTGAGATTCTGTCTCAAAATAAGAAAAAAAAAAAAAAAAAGAAACATAATCTTGGGCCCCAGCCTAAATTAACAGAGTCAGAAAACTGCATTTTAATAAGATCTCCAAGCAATTCATATACACATTAAAGTTTGAGAAGCACTGAGATTCTTTTTTATATTTTTTGTATTTTTTTATTTCAATCGCTTTTGGGGTACAAGTGGTTTTTTGTTACATGAATTGTATAGCGGTGAATTCTGAGATTTTAGTGCACCCATCACCCAAGTAGTATACATTGTACCTAATGTATAGTTTGTTTGTTTTTTTTTTTTATCCCTAGGCCCTCCCCACTCTCCCCATTCTGAGTCTCTAAAGTCCACTATACCACTCTGTATGCCTTTGCGTACTCATAGCTTAGCTCCCACTTATATATGAGAACATACGGTTTTTGGTTTTCCACTTTTATGTTACTTCACTTAGAATAATGGCCTCTGGCTCCATCCAAGTTGCTGCAAAAGATGTTATTTCATTCCTTTTAACAGCTTAGCAGTATTCCATGGTATATACATACCACACTTTATTTATCTACTCATTAGTCAATGGGAACATAGGTTGCTTCCACATCTTTGCAATTGTGAACTGTGCTGCTATAAACATGCATGGAGAAGCACTGAGTTTCTGACTCTGAAGTTCATGCTCAGATTTTCTGTCATTTGGGTCTTTTCTCACTTCCTAAAATAGTGCTCTGCATACGGCCAATGGTTAATGAAAGAACGTTTAAGAAATTCTTGTTGGCATTTATTTAATTCCATTTGAAGGAAGAAGACCATTTCTGGGAAGCGAAAACACGTTTACCAATGAGTGGCTTAAACAGACAGAAGCATACTAACAAGAAGCAAACAGAACAGTTCTAGACATACACAGACAACTCTGTGGAGCGGGAAAGATGGGTATAGTAATTCTACTCTCACTCCATGCTACTGCTCTTAATATTCCCTCCCTTCCTCATTCATGCTCGCCTTTATCGGACCTACTACTAAGCTCTCGTGCTGAGTTCTGCTTCATACACAGGTTAGTAACGCATGGGTTACATGTTTCTCATAGCCGTGTCCTCAAACCCAAAATCTAAGAGTGAGATACTGCACCATTAAGCCAGCACACAGTGGGAAAATAAAAAGCAATTTGGCATGTCAATATTTCTTACCTTTAAATGGTTGTGGCCACTGTGACCCAATTCATGTCTTATTTCTGACAGGAGCCAAATCCCAGGACTGGGTCTTTATCCAATATTTGCCTCCTGTAGCCTGTCCTATCTAAGTTATTTTAAGGACTGGTAACAACAAAAATTCAGAGTGCCCGACCTCCAATTTCTTCTCTTTGCTCTACCTGATGCAATACCTTAAAGTAAAAAGAGCCGGCAGTTGGCAAATATTTATGAATTAACTGGAGTTCTGCCACAACATTCTTATGGGATCCAACAATGACAGGATTTGAGAGCAATAATTAAAGTTACCATCTGTTGAGCACTTATGATATGCTTCACAACAACCCTATGAAGTAAGTAATAGTCCCATTTAATGAATGAGGAAATTAAGTTTTCAGAAGTTGAATAACTTGCCCAGGAAATAGTCAAGATAGAATTCCAGCTAACACTTGTCTGAGTCTAGAATCTCTTAACCACTGAACTTATATGATGTCTCACTTGTAAGATACCACTGCAAACGCACTGTGTGAGCAGAGAATCATCTACCCTCTCCAGGGATAATGTGAGGATCAAATAAGATGAAAAAATGTCAAAGCATTTAGGAAAGTAAAGAAATACAAGATATAATTTAGCACGCTAAAATTGTGTCCAACTAAAAGCCCTAAGTTCTCTATAAATGACAACGGTATATGTGAAAAATGTTCACCTTTATAATTAGAGCTATCTCATTTAATTCTATATACATTTTTAATTTATCAAATTAGAAAATATTTCTTAAGAGCTCACCCTTGATGTTGGCGTGGTGGTGGTGAAACTAGCACATTGCTGGTGGCAGCACAAGTTAGTACAATCTTTCTGAAAAGCAAGATGACAATGTGTTTCAAGACTTTATTAAAACTCGAAATAATGTTTTGTAAGAAAAAATAAATTAGGAAAAAAATTTAAGTATAAAGATAGTTAAGAGCATAGATTCTGGAACCAAATTTCTTGGATTTAAGTCCCAGCTCCACTACTCATTAGCAGTGTAGTCTCAGGCAAGTCTCTGTGACTTGGTGTCTAAAATGAGGATAACAATAGCACTGATTTCACTAAGTTATTATGAAGATTCAGTGGATTATTATGTTAAGTGCTTAACCCAATGCCTGGCACAATGTAAATACTATATGTAGGTGATATCTATTATTTTTATCTCAGTGTTATTTATAATAGCAAAATCTGTCTGACTATAGAAGAATGCTTAAGTACACTATGGTACACTTACAGTGGAATTTTTTTTTTTTTTTTTTGAGATAGAGTCTCCCCCTGTGGCCCAGGCTGGAGTGCAATGGTATGATCTTGGCTCACTGCAACCTCTGCCTCCCGGGTTCAAGCGTTTCCCCTGCTCAGCCTCCCAAGTAGCTGGGATTACAGGCACCCACCACCAGGCCCAGCTGGTTTTTGTATTTTTAGTAGAGATGCGGTTTCACCATGTTAGCCAGGCTGATCTTGAACTTCTAGTCTCAGGTAATCCGCCCACCTCCGCCTCCCAAAGTGCTGAGATTACAGGCATGAGCCACTGCACCCGGCCACTTACAATGGAATATTGTACAGAATATTAAAAATTAGGTTTTAAAAGAATATTTAATTACATATAATGTAAAGTAAAAAGCACACGAAGCAAGCCTGGGGAACATTGCAAGACCCTGTCTCTACAAAAAAAATAATTAACCTGGGGTGGTGGTGTGCACCTATAGTCGCAACTCCTCAGGAGGCTAAGGTAAGAGGTGAGAGGATCCCTTGAGCCCAGGAGTTTGAGGCTGCAGTGAGCAATTATCATGCCACTGCACTGCAGCTTGGGTGACAGAGAAAGACCCTGACTCAAAAATAAAAAAGAAAAGAAAACAACAACAACAACAAACAGTAAATGAATTGTGTATATTGTTCCATACCACTTATGTTGGCTAAAAGAGCACTTTTTACAAATATAGATGCCTAGAAACCAACTGGTAGGAATTACATCAAAATATTAACAAAGAATACAACTGGGTGTAGACTAGGGGGTTCTTTATACTTTACTGTATTTTCCAAAGTCTCTACAGCAGTGTTTCTCACACTTTAATAGGTAAACAAATCACCCGGTATGCTCATTAAAATGCAGATTCTGGGTTAGTAGGTGTGGGATTTTCAGATTCTGCACTTCTGATAGGTTCTCCTGTGATGCTGATGATATTGGCCCAAGGTCTACACTTTGAGTAGGAAGGTTTTAAAGCAGCATATCTGAACCAATATACTGGTTAACTGAGACCCACCCTCAGAGTTTCTGATTTCGTAAGTCTGGAGTAGGATCCTAGGATTTGCATTTCTAACTGTTTCCCAGGTGATGCTGACACTGCAGGTCTGGGGACAGCACTCTGACAACCGGTGCTCTAGAATCTTTCTTTTTCTTAACATTAAGGAAGGGAGGGCACTAAAAATATGTCAGGCTTCTCCATTGCCTCCAAAATCAAATCCAAACTCTTCATCCAAAAGCCCCCATAATCCAACCCAATCATTTCCTACTACTTCTCATTAGGTTATAAAATCAAACCACTATGCCCTAAACAAACCTGAGATTTCAAACATCAGGACTTCCGCTGGATTTCCTCACTCCGGCTATGCCACTTCCTTCAATTTCCTCGTGCCATATCCTACCCAGCCTTCAAGGTCCTCAAATGCTATTTACTCCATATAGCCTCCTGATCTACCACTACTCAAAAAGCTACCTCTCCCTCCTCTCCTCAGGGCTGCACAGCACTTTTCGTTCCTCCCCAGTGACAGGCACCATCTGTACCTGGTCCAGCGACTCTACCAGTGGGTGGTGTATCTTCGCCTGTAGACTGGGAGTTTCTTGAGGTCAGGGGAGTGACTTGCCTATCTTTGCCTCTTAGCCTTAGCAGATCCCCAGTAGACAGCTGACACTCAGAACTGACCAAAAGAAGGAAGGAATGGGACCTCCTGAGGAAGGGCACAGAACTGTCCTGTAAATGGAAACTAGACCGGACGCACGCCAAGCCGATGACCCACAGTAACAGGTGTTCTCCATCTCTGATGTCTGTGATTCATCCTGCACAGCTGCGCGCACACAGCACACGCATACACAGGCTCCCAGAATACGGCGCCCCACACGCTGTACAGCACGTCGAGTTCTGGACGCCCCGGCGGCCACACACACCGAGACACACCTCAGCGACAACCTGGATCCACAAAAAGGAGGCCCTGCCCCCTTAAAAAATACTAACACCTTACTGCAAAGAACTAGCAGCTACGGCTTGCGCCTGCGCCCCTTGTTCCCCGCCGCACCTTTTCTTGTAGTTAAGAAATCTATTTCTGCACGCATTTCGTCGCCGCCGCCCCCATCCCTACACACACACCCACACACACACACACACACACACACACTCCCCTTCCCCCTACACCTACCCGCCCCCCCACCTCCTTTCAGACTAGGCGCGTCTCGCAGAGCTGGATTGAATGGGAAAGAGCGGGGCCGTCTTTGTCATTAATCCTCCCCTCCTTCGGGCAAGCCAAGCTTCTTCCGGGTCAGCGACCATCCCCGCCACCCCACTCGGGGCCACGGTCCCCCCGCAGCGCTAGCCCCGGGCCCGCGAGCACCGGCCCCCGCCACCCGCAGGTTGCGGAGGGAGGAGGGCGGGAGCGGGCGGCGCGGAGCCGGGAGGCGGGGGAGGGGCCGGCGTCCGAGGCGGCGGCGGCGGCTGGAGCAGCCTCTGGCAGCAGCGGGGAGAATGGGAGTGCGGGGCGCCAGACCGCCGCGGGGTGTCACGGCCGCCACGAAGCCTGCGAGGCGCGGGGCCGGCGCCCGCGGCTTTTAAACCCGGGAAGGCGCGGCGGCGGCGGCGGCGGCTGCGGCGGGCAGATCGCGGCGCGCACCAGGCGCCGGGGCGGCGGCCGAATGGAGAGAAAGGGCTCGGCGGCCGGGGCCAAGGGGAACCCGAGCCCGCCCGCGGCCGGAGACGGGCAGCGGCCACCGCCGCCGCTGTGCGTCCCGGGCGGCGGCGGAGGAGCCCCAGCGAGGGGCCAGGTCGGGGCGGCGGCCGAGCCGGCCGAGCTCATCCGACGAGCGCACGAGTTCAAAAGCCAAGGGGCGCAGTGCTACAAGGACAAGAAATTCCGTGAAGCCATCGGCAAATACCACCGGGCGTTGCTGGAGCTGAAGGGGCTGCTGCCGCCCCCCGGGGAACGGGAGCGGGACTCGCGTGCGGCCTCCCCGGCTGGGGCCCTGAAGCCCGGCCGCCTCTCGGAGGAGCAGAGCAAGACGGTGGAAGCCATCGAGATCGACTGTTACAACAGCCTGGCAGGTGAGCCGCGCCGCGCCCCCCGCCCCGCGGTCCGCGTTCTTCGGCCCGGTCCCTCCGCGGACCACTGCGGCGCTCCCGCGGTGCAGATTCTCCTGCTGTGATTGTGCTGCTCCGGGGAGAACCCGGGAGGGAGGCGCCTTAGAAAAAGTGTGACTTTCAGGATTATGCCTTTCAAAGGCCATAGTCATCTCTTGTCCCTTCGCTAGCATACATCGTAAATCTCACCTAGAAATGACTGGATAGATAGAAGGGGACCCAGCTGCCCTGGCTATGGCTGCTGCTGCTACTGCTCACCAGTGGACCTGGGTCCAAAATGCGGAAGCAGCGCCCGCAGTGGGCCCCCGCAGCCACCGCTAGCCCAGCTTTTTCCTGCGGGTGGGTCCCAAGGGAGGCCACGCACCTGTCTGCTCTCCTCAGGTAGCATGAGCACCAGGATTGGTCCTCGCCTTTTCCCCAACTAACCGCATCCCTGTAGGTAAGATCTTCCCCAAGTTTTTTGGCCCCAGTAGCAAAGGGGAGTTTGACACCATGCCTTCAGCATCTTGAGCAAAATGGATTCCAGAATGCCACTTTCTTCTCTCTGAGCTCTGCTGGGGCTCCCGGTTGCCAGGTGAAGATCTCTATCTCAAAGGAAGCTTGGTTCATGGTTGGACTTGAACTATGCTGCATTCGCCGTCTCCTCCCTGCCCGTTTCTCACTATGTGTAGCATCAGTCCTCACGCCAGCTGGCTGCTAGGGGTGAAGGAAAAGGGGGCCCTTCTCTTGGGCAAAGAAGGTGTACATTCCAACATTCCCTTTGGGGATAAGAGCCAAAATCAGGCATTAAAATTTTTTTTTAATTTAGGCGCAGGAATATTTAAAGTCTCTTAAAAAAGAAAGAGTCTGGCTCTTGCCAGGGCCTTCTGGGAGAAGGTGGGAGAGGTTGGCAAAGGCAACTTGAAAAGCATTCTCTCCTCTTCTCTTGCCCCATTTGGTGAGATTTTGGCATGGTCAACCTTCTCCGACCAAATAAAGGGCAGTTCCTCCTAGTTCCTAACATGTGAGGTTGCCTAGACTGTCTATGGAGAGAGTTAGAGCAGGGTAGGGGTGGAAGAGTGACTGGGTGTGGCAGGGAATGGTGAATGTGTCTGAAGCCCAGGCAGTGGTGGGGGAGTAAAAATAAATACTGGCAATTCTGCTCTGTTGGTAAATGCAGATCTCTCTGTTCCCTCTGAGGTTTCTAGTACCAGCCTACCTCTGTCTTCCCAGAATGCCATGCCCAGTCTCATCTTTGATCAGGTAAAACCCAGGCTACGGAGGCACTTTGCAAATTGTAAAGTAGTTTACAGACTTAAAGGATTAATAGTCAGAGTAGTAGTAGCAGCAGTTGGAGGAATGGTGGTGCTAATAGCAATACTAGCAGTAATAGCAGCAGATAAAATTGTAGTACAGCAAAAATGGACTCTTTCAATCCATTATAAGATACAGCTTGAGTCCTTTAGTTCCCGTAAGTCTTTGGCATACTGGCTGCTGCCCCATGAATAGTTAAAGGGCAGAACAGCCATGGGTGGAGGATGAGGCACTGTGGATTGCTAATGCGGTGACTTTGGAGTGGTAATGGAGTCTTATATTTAGTCAGTATTATCCATGGACATTCTAGGGCTGCCAGCCAGTGGCTAGCACTGCCTGCCCTCCACCCCAGACGTGGTTACATTTCCATGGTGAAATCAAAGATGTGTCCTTGGTCAGGCCAGCCCAGTCAGGGCGGGGCTGAAATCTGGATAGCTCCACCACTCCCATCCTCACCTCACACACTGGAAAACTTCAACAGTGAGAGAATGGAAAGTAGCAATAGCAGATATTCCCCTCTGCTGCCTTCTCCAGTGCTCACCACTTTTATTAATAATTAATTGTGTGTGCTGTTAGGCATCCTCCATACATTGTCTCTTTAAATCTTTATAATCTATATAAAAGAAATATGATCATCAGTTTTGCAGAGAAAAAGCTCAAGGCTCTGGAGCCATTCTTCTCCAAAGGCAATGTTCTTGTCATCATACTTCGATGCACAAAGTCAGCATCCTCTGGGCCTCTGTCTCACTTGAGCCCAGTTTCAGGTGGGCTCCAAAGCCTTGCACTTTGGAAATTCCTTTGGGAGATCTCAGGCCTGGTAACCAGGAGAAAGAAATAGAATACTTTGATTCAAGGCTCTAACGGGCTATTTCCAAATGTCAAGTCTCACAAAAGAAAGAAAAGAGTGATTATAAGCAAAGCAGTTTTGTCAAAGCCAAAATCTGTATCTTGTATAGAAAATTCAGCTAGGAGGATGGTTCAACCTAAAAGTCACTCTGGGGCTGGGCGCGGTGGCTCACTTCTGTAATCCCAGCACTTTGGGAGGCCGAGGCGGGCGGATCACGAGGTCAGGAGATCGAGACCATCCTGGCTAACACGGCGAAACCCCGTCTCTACTAAAAATACAAAAAATTAGCCAGGTGTGGTGGCGGGTACCTGTAGTCCCAGCTACTGGGGAGGCTGAGGCAGGAGAATGGCATGAACCCAGAAGGCGGAGCTTGCAGTGAGCCGAGATCGTGCCGCTGCACTCCAGCCTGGGCAACAGAACGAGACTCCGTCTCAAAAAAAAAATAAAAAATTTAAAATTTTAAAAAAAAGTCACTCTGGGAAGAAGTAGAAGCCTTATGTTTGTTTCCTTCAGGGCTATGTATAAAATCAGTGATGACTACTTCAGAAGTCCCAGCTAATAGGAAAGTATCCTTTCCTGTTAGATTACAAAATAATCAATGCCTATAATATGTATTTTCTTTCGTAAAACACTAAAACGTTTAAAGAAGAAAATACACAATTACCTCTAATCCAGTTAGAAACCCATTGTGGTGTACTTCCTTCCTGTATTTTTTTCTGTGAATAAATGTAAACAGTTTACAAAGCTGCGGTCCTCCTGTGTATACAATCAGGTATCCTGCTTTTAATCCCATTTATTTATGTCAGAAGCATTTTCACATTTCATGAAAATATTTTCATGAAGATTATTTTAAATGGCAACAGAAAAGTTTTACATGTGTATTTATACTTCTCATTGGCTAGAAAGGAAGGAAAGATGATCACTGGTATTGTTGTTAGAGCCAGAACAGTGCAGCATGGCCCATGAGATATCTTTTCCCCTGTGTGCCTGCTAAAATTAAGGAGACCAGCAACTGGAGGTTTATTCTGGAAGAAAGGCTGCTGACCCTTCCACCAGGGCTGCAGCACCAGCTGAGTAGCCCAACAAGCTCCAGGTTCTGCTGGAGTCTGAATATATTTAATCAAGGATCCGTCCTCCTTCTACACAAAGCTGTGCATAGAGAGACAGGACTGGGTTTTAGGAGGAATTGGACTACTAGCCCAGAAGTACCTGGAAAATTAAGCTGTGTTGCTAAGGGCGTCGCTGCTCCAAACAAGAGGTGGTTATGAGGCTTCTGGAATAAATCTAGGCTCAGTGAACCCTTGTACTCCACATGGAAGCCTCCAAAAGAATAGCAAGAGGACAGCTAGAATGTGCTAAGAGATGTCGGTCTAAAAACCTACTTGGATGACTTGAGGGGACGCATGAAGGGTGTGCAGGCAATTTGCAAAGGGCTCCAGCTTGTGGTCTCTTCTGGCTGGGATTTCCTTTTGGTTGGAAGAGATCTGGCCAGTTGTGCTGGGCCCCTGGATGTGATTTTTGCGTATCTTGTTTTCCAGGAAATTCAAAGAAATAGGTAGGGATCGTTCTGTTTCTACAGAATTTTGAATGATCCTGATACAATGATTAGAAAAGATATCCTGACCTTCCTGGGGAGACATAGGAATCTGATCATTATAGAGGCTACAAATGAAGCATGTATTGGCCTGTTGATGGACTCTTCTTGACATTGAACAAGATACAGGACTCCCCTGGGGCCTTGGAATGTTCTGTGTAGAACCCTTTGCAGGGCAGAGCCTTTTGCCCTACATCTGTTCCTGTGGGGCTGTGGGGGCCCTAGCTGAAGTGTGATCAAAGGGATACAACACACAATGACTTTGTTGGTATTTTCAAATGATGTTCAAGGCTCGAATGCCAGCAGTAGAGATGGAAATCAACAAACCTTGGCATTGGACCTGAAGGCTAGGAGCTTGTGTCTGTCCCTGGGATACCTTGTGACCTTGGATAAGCCCCTGCCGTTTCACTTTACCTCCATTTTCCCATCTTCTCAGAGCTATGTTTAGGAGATTTTTGTTGATCTTAACAAGGGGGCAGCTAGTATCCATTGATCCCAGTTGAAGCCTTGGGATAGGGATGTGGCAAGGCCTAGAAGGAAGTCACACTGGGAAATGCCTGGGATGGTGCTGGTTTGAAACAAGCTTTTCAGTGCTTGTGGACATGTCTTAAAGCCATGGGATCAGAGCCAGCCACATAATTTGCAGGGCCCAGCATGAAATGAAATGTAGGACTTTTTGTTGAAAAGGCAGCGAGGAAGTGTCGCTAAAGTTCCTGAAAGATAAAGCTTTTTTCTTTCTTTTGTTCTCTCTTTCTCTCGACTTGACATGGTGTTTTGTATTTGCTATTTGATGTCATTGCAAATAAAAAAATTTAAAATTTAATTATTAGCATAGATTTTACTATTCTTTATATTGTGTGGTGCCATTTTTAAATGAACTTACAAGAACACTTTACTTATATGAGGAATTATAAAAATTATACAATTTATACTTCTGTAGCTCATACATGCATATGTATTTATTCTTACTAGAACAGTGGAAATACTGCACCAAATAAACTAAACTATTTTTATTTCACTTTTTTATATGTGTACTTTATATGCATACTTCATATGTGCACTTTCTACCAGGCTTTCAAATGAGCCAGGAAAGGAAAAGGGACTACACGTGACCCTACCCTTTCCTTCTGTGTCATCATTTTCAGCATGAGTGGTTGGCTAATATGGGGAAGCAACATAGGTAGGAAAGGATATGATAGGGTTCCTAGATTGTTTGTGTTTCTGAGAACATTATTTTTTATTCCACATTTGAAGCCATTTCTAGTTTGAATGGAAAGAATGGCCCTTTGGGACTGGCAGCATATTCATTTAGTTATGGGCATAATTAAGTCTCGATGAACTCTCACGCATCATGGGGTTCCTAGAATTCTTTGCTCATGGGGCATTGTGAATGCTATATGCAAATGGGGCAGCAAAGAGTGGTATTCTGCCCATCTCCTCTGTCCCTGCTCACGCTGTGTTGTCCCATCAGACTTCACTTAAACAAAAAGCAAGTTTAAAGATAAAGTGACTAAGAATTTCAAGAAGGCAATAGCAGAGTATTAAATGAAGTACAGGTTCCTTCTGAGTGTGGGGCTCTATGCAACAGCACAAGTTGCCCACCCTTGAAGCCAGCCCTCAATGGGACACCAGAGATGGCTGGATGGATATATCTGAGGTGGACAAAATTGGATACAGACTCTAAGGCAGAGTCTAAGAACAAAGGGTATTCAACAGATGTTGGTATAAAGATGGATGAATTACAAATTTAAAAACTCAGTGGTGAACAGGAGGTCAGGGGCTAGAGACAAACAGTAACCTTGCAGTCAGAGGATGAATTCCTAGGGTAAGGATTGGTCAAAAGAAGGGAAAAGAATATAGGCCTCATGCTAAGATGCTCAGCCAAGATCTTGCCATCCTGGTGGGAGAGCTTGACTGGCTAAGCTGTTGTTGACCTGGGGCTGATCCTTAGGTAGCACCTTGACCAATAAATCTTAAGGGTCAAGTAAATGGGGCTTGTAATACCTTCTTCCAAGGAAGAAAGTGAGAATTGAAACTTGCAGAATGCTTTCAAGGAAGGTACTGGGAAGAACATTACAAATTTAGACACTGGGCTGAGTTCCTAAAGTGGATTTGGAAGCTCCTTAGTCCACCTCCAAGGGAAATAAGTCAGGTGGCTTTTAGCCAGGAACTCTTTAGGACATCTTGAAATCAGAGTCCCTACAGCCAAAATACACGGGAGTGCCCCCTCCAAGGCAAGAAAATTCATCTGCAAAGCAGACAGGAAGGCCAAGATGTGGAGCAGCCAAAAGCAGCTCCCAGAGCTTTCACGGGTTGTGGGTGACCTCCAGATTCACTGTAAGGAAATCCTCTCCTCACAGCTGTTCTCTTTCACCACCAGACTGTGCCTACTCCAAACAGCTAGGATGAAAACTGAATGTTTCAATCAACCAACTAGAGATTTCCTAAGCCCCTTTGGGAAGGCAGATGTCCATATTTGGAACAAAATTTTCCATTTCACCCCGATGATTAGTGTGGCCCAGGCACGGAGCAGCAACTCTAAGGTCTAGCTCAGACAATGGTACCAGACTTAGAAAAGCCAAAGATAATGCTACAGGGATTAAAGGAGTTTAGCCTACCTTGTGGTATTTATATGACCTTGGAATTATTTATTACCACTGTAAAGCTCACTATCTTATACAGACATACAATGTCATATCCCCACCAAAAGTGTGAAGTGGTACTAACAAGCTCAAGATTTCTGTAAAATCCGAATTTTGATTTTGGATTTGGATATGACCCCAAACCCTATATAGGTGCATGGATTCACCTGTCAATACTACCAGCTTGTCATCCCACATGAGCTAGGCATTTCCAATGATAGGTATATTCACCACCATCTGAAGCAAACTTTTTGACAGCTACCACCACCAAAACAACTATAATAATAATGGTATCAGTAATGACAGAAAGGATTACCATGATGAGCCCAGCACATAGTAGATGTTCCACAAATGTGTTTGAAATGAATGAAAATGCTTGTCTCAGCATCTGTCTCTTGTTAGGGATCCAGTAAATTCAATCATTCCATTAATGTTTATTGAGCACTTATTATACACTCCAGGCTTGGGGGCTGGGTATACAGCAGTTAATATGAAGGACAAGGTCCCTGCCTTACATGAACTTATGTATATATAATTTCATTTGATCTGTACAACTCTGTGAGACAGAAAAGTCAGCCTTGGAACAGTTAACATCACTTGCCCATGGTCACATAGTGGTATATGGTAAACTGGGATCTCTCAACCACTGGGTCTGTAATTCCAAAGCATGCAGTCTTAGCCATTCACCCTACCACCTCCATCTTTAGGGGTTTCTTCCTTAGATAATAAAACTTGTCTTTCTGAAATTTCTTTTAATCCATCAATATTCTACTCTTTGAAGCAACATAGAGTATATATCATCTCTGTAGCAAAGACAAGCTTTGACATTTTTAGGGTAACTCTATTGCCCATCTTCCAGTCTTTCCTTCTGGCGGTTAGACATCCTTTTACTGTGAACGTGCCTTGTGTGATTAGGACTCCCATTCCATTGCCATCCTGGGTGGTTAAGGGGAAAGTGTCCTGTGTTCTGAAACCAGGTCATTGTTTCCCTAGGTCCTCCCATATCAGTAGGAAGGTGACCTGAATTTGTATGGACAGTGGGGAGTGAGAAGCCCTGTGAGTCATGATTTCTAATGAACATAGAGACTGCAGAATCCCCACCCATGTCTCTCCTCTTTTCTTCCTCCCTTGCTTTAGGGTGTGTGAATTCCAGTTAAGAGGTCTTGAGAAATCGAAGTAGAAATGTGAAGAGTAGGAGTTCATTTCAGCCATTAAAGAATATACTTGGCTGGGCACAGTGGCTCACGTCAGTGGTCCCAGCACTTTTGGAGTCCAAGGTGGGTAGATCACCTGAGGTCAGGAGTTTGAGACCAGCCTAGCCAACATGGTGAGACCCTGTCTCTACTAAAAATACAAAAATTCGCTGGGCATGGTGGCGCGTGCCTGTAATCCCAGCTACTGGGGAGGCGGAGGCAGGAGAATCGCTTAAACCTGGGAGATGGAGGTTGCGTTGAGCCGAGATTGCACCAATGCACTCCAGCCTGGGCAACAGAGCAGGACACCATCTCAAAAAAAAAAAAAAGAATATACTTGAAAATAAAAGGGGTGTTCTTTGAAGGCTAAAATTTCCCCAATTCTCTTCAGACATCTTCTTTAAGAACGTAGCAGAAGTGGGGCTTAGTGAAAAGGGACCTGGACTGCAAGTTCTGTCTCTAACTTTCTGTGTGCCTTGGATCAAAGAATTTTACCTCTTGGACCATGGTTTTCTGATTTTCAGAAAATTAAGGGTTGAATTCCAAGATCTCTAATCTCCTTTCCAGGTCTTAAAGAAAAATTCTCCACATCATTCTTTCTGAACTGTGTGGCCATTACATGGAATAGAGAAGTTCTATGTGTGCTTAGAGATACTAGTCTCCAAAACCTATATTACTTGAAAAGTGCAGAGTGCAGAACGGTCTTTAATATGATTTTATTTGTGTAGAATTTTAATAAGAAAATAAACATATATGCTAGTACAGTGTTCGCATTCAAGAAAATTGTCTCAAGTCATACCAGAGAAGCAGTTAACTGTTACCTTTGAAAAAGGAGGCTAAGCAAGGAATAGGGCAGAGAGATTTTAACTTTTTCTTTTTTTTTTTTTTTTTTGAGACATAGTCTCATTCTGTCACCCAGGCTGGAGTGTAAGTAGCATGTTATCAGCTCACTGCAACCTCCGCCTCCTGGGTTCAAGCAATTCTCCTGCCTCAGCCTCCCAAGTAGCTGGGATTACAAGCGTGCACCACCATGTTCAGCTAACTTTTTGTATTTTTAGTAGAGATGGGGTTTCACTATGTTGGCCAAGATGGTCTCTAACTCCCGGCCTCAAGTGATCCCCCTGCCTTGGCCTCCCAGTGTGCTGGGATTACAGGCGTGAGCCACCGCACCTGGCCTAACTTTTTACTTTAAATCTTTCTGTAATGTTTGACTTCTCTACCTACATGCATTATTACTTTTTTTTTTTTAAGAAAAATGATGACATGGGTTATCTGTGTAGAGAAATTATGAGTAATTTTGCATTTTAAAAATATTCCTGAAGAAAACATAACCTACAAACATAATTTTAATGCCATTCTGGGTAGTATCATGCCCTGTCTATACTTGTCAAGCAACATTATCCCACAAAAAAAAAAGTTTGAATGCCTCAAACTTTCTCTTAATATTTCATAAAAAGACTTGTCTCCCTTTCTGCAGTTGCCACCATCCCAGTCCACACAAAGGGCTAGATCCTGGCAGCATGGTACCCCACAGAGTAGGAGCATGCCCCCTAGACTCTGTTGCACATTAGTGACAGTTTGAATCTTCTGGTGAGGCAAAGAAGAGAGTTGAGTCAGCACTTGTGACGTAAACTGGTTCTGAATGTTAGTAATATGTCTCTGGTGTCGAGGAAGGCGTGGTGTAGGTGCTCAGCATCCAAGGTTCTTGTTAGCTCCTGAGTCTAGAAATTCCGCATGTTGGAAGCTCAGCCAGAGCAGCCGGAGCACCCAGAAGGAAGCTCACTCGTTCATTGGATCTTTACTGGACGCTCGCTATGTCTCTCCACAGCCCAAATCTAAATCCTTTCTGGTTTAAAAAAAAAAACATGGAGTGGGGGCAGTTGGGATCAGGGTTTTAGTCCAGGCTCTGCTGCTAACTTGTTCGGTGACTTTGAGCAAGTCACATCCTGCTAAGCCTCAGTTTCCCCATCTGTAAACACTGGGGGTTAGATCAGCTTCCTGCCAAGCTTTCTTTCAGAAGCATTGAACTATCCAGGATTTCAAAGGGCTTCTAGCAACCCCCTCCCTGCCTTGATCTTTCTGGGAGAAGTCGGATTTGGGGAAGGAAACAGGAGACAAGCTCTCTTTTATTCCAGCTTACTGGTATGTGCTGACAATAAGTATTAAACGATCCCAACTGAGATTTCCAAGGCAACCCTTGCAAATTTGGGGGTAAACTAAAGGGACGTCAAAGCCTCCTTGGATGATACAGTCAAGCACTGGATTTCTGAGAGAAAATGAGGAGGAATTGAAGCCTATGTAAAATATTATCTGGGCCCTGGAATCTAAGTTGATGGCACCAAATAGTATTCATTGCTGCTGTATCTCCCTAGATTATCCCCAAATTCAATTAATCAAGCAGCCATTCAGCATCAGAAACCTGGCAATGCCAGCTATATTAGGCCAGGAAGTACTGGTAGCAGTGAAAACAAAAAACAAAACTAAACAAAACAAAACAAAAGCTTTTGATAAACAGGCTGGCAAGAGTTTGAGAGAACAGTTGCTGGCTAAGTTCTAGCATCTCAGAGAGTTCCTACCCATGGCTCAAGGCTGGAAAGCCCTGGGGATTCTGGGCTGGATCTGAGCATTTGGGGATGTGATTCTGGGCCTGTTGCTTATGTCCAATCAGAACTGCACTCCTTTCTCTAATGGATCTGCACCTCCAGGTTGTGGAGACCACAGGACCATTGGAAACTTGAATGGACTCTGATGCCTATACAGAGAGGTGGGTATCTCATGAGTGCCCATGAGGATGGAAGGAAGATAGAACACAGAGGAAAAAACAGGAAGCAACCTAGACCTCAGAAAACCTGAGGGGTAATGTGGCGTAATGAAAACAGGTCTTTACATAGTGAAATCTGAATCTGAATCCTAGCTTCCCTACTTCTTCCTCCATTAACCTTGGATAGGACCCAACCACTGTGGCTTCTGTTTCCATGACAGCACGTGAATAATAATAATGTACCACACAGGATTGTTATGGTGATTAAATTTAATGATACATGCACACATGCCTAGCACAGTGCCTGGCTCATAACAGATGCTTAACAGATGCTAGTTAATATTTGAGTCTAACTCCTACTCCAGTGTGCATGAAGACAGAGGAAAATATAGGGAAAGAGAGGGGGAAAGAATGCAGCAAAGAAGGCTATGGGGAAACACGGGAAGCAAGTGAGCAAAAAGGTGAGGACGAAACAGGGGCCAGGGGAAAGAGTGCCATCTCCCTAACTGTCTGCAAAACAGGGGAGGTGAGAAGGTATAAGCCAACAGCCTTTGGTGTGGACATTTTCTACCACCATGCCTGGTGTATTCCTGGTCAAGGGAGGCTGAGTGAACATATAACTCATCAGTTAGTTGAAAGACCACAGAGTTTCACCATGACCAAGAACCCGTGGGCCAGGGGTCTATGCCCCTTCCAGCTTCTCAGGATTTGGGTCAGTCTAAGAAACACTTAGAAACTGTGGGTTCTAGGCACACATCATCTCCAGCCTGAGATTCTCCAAGTGAATAAGGCTCAGTTAGACAGTGCCTGTTCTCTGCCACTTTTCACACTTTGCCCCAGGATTCCCCCTGACCCTGTCTTTGAAATGAAACAGCAGGGAAAGAACTTCAGGCACTCTCACAAGTCAGACCAGTTGAGAATCTGACAGCGGAAAATAAGGATTTGCCTGCTGGGAAGAGAAGATACATGCTGTGATCATTTGAGTCCCCAGGGGAGCTTAACAAGAAACAAGGCTTTCTGGTGGGAAGAGAAACAGAGGATGGCAGAGGCTCGTAGGAGAAGGAGACATCCGACAGAGAAGCCATGGGGCTGGCAGCCTCAGGCCTGCCCCACCCACCCTCTTGTGCATCAGGCAGATGCCAGCTTACTGAGCTTCCTTATTGGGGTAGGATGAAGAAAGTCCTTGGCTTAATCAGGCATCTTGGGAGTGAGATCATTAGCAGGTGTGTCCCTTGGATCCGCTCACAGCTGCTCCTCCACCAAAACACCCAGGGTCCCTCATGACCCTAAGCATCCCCAGGACAGTGCCCCATGAAGAGGCAGTGCTTTCTGCCTAGGAAACCCTTCTGAATCCCTTTTCACACCTCTCCTCCCAAGTTCCTCTTCCCCTCATCCCCCAGCTCTCTCTGAAGGGATGATAATGGTTAGTGGTGACTTTTTAAAAATAGTTTCTGCCCGGGAGTGGTGGCTCATGCCTGTAATCCCAGCAGTTTGGGAGGCCAAAGTGGGTGGATCACCTGAGGTCAGGAGTTTGAGACCAGCCTGGCCAACATGGTGAAACCCTGTCTCTACTAAAAATACAAAAATTAGCTGGGCGTGGTGGTGTATGCTTGGAGTCCCAGCTACTCAGGAGGCTGAGGCAGAAGAGTTGCTTGAACCTGGGAGGCGGAAGTTGCAGTGAGCCAAGATTGCACTACTGCACTCCAGCCTGGGCAACAGCGAGGCTCCATCTCAAAAAGAAAAAAAAAAAATTTCTAATTACAAAAGTAAAGCATCATAGTTGCAGAAGTTATTGATACTAAAAGAAAAACCTTAGACAAATTAAATTTAGCAGAGTTTAATTGAGCAAAGAATGACTCGTGAATCGGGCAGCCTCCCAAGCCCGAACAGGCTCAGAGAGACTTCAGTGCAGCTACATGGTGGAAGAAGATTTACGAAACAGAAAAAGGAAAGCCACTGTACAAGAAAATGGAAGCGAGGTACAGAAACAGCTGATACTTAACAGCTCTGCATTTGCCTTATTTGAACTCAGTTTGAACAGTTGGTTGCCTTTGATTGGCTAAAACTCAGTTGATTGGCATAAGAGTAGATTGCAGACTGTTTACACATCCAGCTAGTTTTCAGTTTACTATGGTTCATTATGTACAAAGAAACCTTTAGGCCAAACTTAGAATATGTAAGGAGGCAGCTTTAGGCTAAATTTAATTTAGCATTGAAAATATAAGAAATTACAAAGAAGAAGCCCAGGCTCAGTGGCTCCCACCTGTAATCCCAGCACTTTGGGAGGCGGAGGTGGGTGGATCACCTGAGGTTGGGTGTTTGAGAATAGCCTGGCCACCATGGTGAAACCCCGTCTCTACTAAAAATACAAAAATTAGCTGGGTGCAGTGGCATGCACCTGTAGTCCTAGCTACTCAGGAGGCTGAGGCAGGAGACTTGCCTGAACCTGGGAGGCGGAGGTTGCAGTTAGCCGAGATCACGCCACTGCTCTCCAAGCGTCGTTTGGGCAACAGAGTGAGACTCCATCTCAAAAAAAAAAAAAAAAAAAAAAAACCAAAGAAGAAGGTAAAACTCTGTCATTTAGCACCCCAAGATGACAACAGTTAACTGTTTTGGTTTATTTCCTTGCCATTTTTCTTCCGTGTGGGTGTATGATCATTTATATGTAAAACAAACATCAGCCAACCCCCTTCAGGTCTACCTTTCCCAGTGTATTTAGGAAACAAGGGGTTGTTCTCACGTGGGCTGGGGCCACTGCAGGGACCTCCTGTCTTTTCTCCCCTCCCCTCCCACAGGATGCTGCTCACTCTGTTTGCATGACAACCAAGGGGCCACTCGACTTCCAGTTGCTGCTACTTCCTTTTCACATTCCACGGCGCCATTACACCCAGATGTATAATTTCACTAGACTTTACTGAAGGTTATGGGATACAGAAGGGGTTTACATCTCAAAAATTGAATATTAGAAATTCTTCCTCCTAAAACTCATTTGGCCATCAGACCACCAGGAATTTCGAATGGACTACTCATGTTTTTTGGCAGGTTCCAGCTCCCCGCCATGCTGCTTGGACTCTTTCTCCCCTCCAGCTCCTCTCAGCTTCTTAGGTTTCCCCACTCTCAGATTCCCTTCATTTCATATACAAAGCAGTCTGGGCATCTTTTCATCTACATGCGTGCCTACTACTGACCTCTAAGCCTCACCTTCCCCACCTGAAGCAGTTGATGAAGCCAGTCTCCTCCAAAAAGATAATTTCTTCCCTTAAACTCTGCTATAGATATTACAAATTCTTCACCCATACAGAAGGAGCATAACTTTTAAAAGAAAAAATAATTCTTCACCCTGATACACACACACACACACACACACACACACACACACACATTTATTTTTCACAACATTCAGGTTTATACTGTACAAACTTTAGCAACCTTCATTTTTTTCCACCAGTGTTTTCATTGAAAATATTTTTCAATGTTCCACAGCATGATTGTAATGGCTGTGTCATGTTCCATTGTACCAATGTCCCATTATTTATTTAACTAATCTACTGATGGATACTTAGGTTATTTCCAGCATTCTGTGATTACAGCACAATGCTGCCACAGACGTGCTCTGTCCGCTATACATGTGCCTGTTAATTATCCTATACCCAGACACATCTGAGGACATGAGGGAAGGATGGTGGGAGAGGCAATAGGAACAGGGAACATGTCTCTGGGGAAGGAGAGGGCATTGAAATGGGGGAGACATTCTTTAATGTCCAAAAAGAGAACAGGCTAGAACTTTGGCTTCTAAGGTCTTCCCATTCTGGCTTAGAGTTTCTGCCAATGAACGTGACGTGTGTACTTGGCCAGAGCTGAGAAGGAAAAGATAATATGGGGCGATGGGTTTCTTCTGAATATTTCTGGGAATATACTCATCTTCACATTCCAAATGGCCAATCTGGTCACTCCAAAGTCCCGCTTCCAGACTGAGGAAGGGGTGTTAATGAAGATTCCAGCAAACAACAGCTCTGTCCTACCAACTTTTCACTACTGCCTTCTCCCTCTCTGTCTACTACACCAAAGTCAAGAGTGAGAGTAAGGGGCCATAGGTGGGATAACTTCTAAGTGTTCTGCCATAGCACCCAGATTGGTGCCAAAGGGCTGAGCTGACCTTAAGCTTTGGCATTACAACTCCCTTGGGCAGATTCCAATATGCTTTAAAGGACTGTCAATGTAAGCTTTCAGCTTACATGATTTTATACTGACTTTCCGTGTAGTTCTTTCACCTGCCGCTTTGACAGCTATTTTTGCCAACAGAGAGTAATTAAAAAGAATATAAACTCCTTGAAGATATCAATATCTCTTGAATGCTTTCCATATTCCTTATGAAGCCCTGGGCACAGGCCATGATGAGTGAATCCTTATTGACTAAGTTTACTAAGAGTGCCTACCCGAAATTGTGTAGTGATGATGCGTGGGAAGCAGCAGCTCTGGTAGTGATCCCAAAGGTGGGGCATCCATGTGAAGAATCAGAGGGATTAAAGGGAGCAGCTTGGTTATGATGAAAAGGAGAGATCTCCAAAGACAGTGTTGCTAAAACAAAGAAAACAAAAGACACACTTGACAGTGTTTGTTTGAATCTAGTGCGAGCACATACTAGAATGGAAAAGTGGAAGGTCAGAAATTAATGTGAATGGAATCAAAGGAGATTTAGCCCCTTAGATAAAGCCAAACAGCTCCTGGCAGTAGAAATAGCAGCAGCAGTAGTGGGAGACTCTCTGGGCAGCAGGCAGGAGAAACAGGTATTGGAGTGAACAAAGAAACAGCTACTTGTGGGCCGGACGCAGTGGCTCACGCCTGTAATCCCAGCACTTTGGTAGGCCGAGGCAGGCAGATCACCTGAGGTCAGGAGTTCGAGACCAGCCTGGCAAACATGGTGAAACCCCATCTCTACTAAAAATACAAAAATTAGCCAGGCCTGGTGGCAGGCGCCTGTAATCCCAGCTACTTGGGAGGCTGAGGCAGGAGAATCGCTTGAACCCAGGAGGCAGAGGTTGCAGTGAGCCGAGATGGTGCCACTGCACTCCAGCTTGGGCGACAGAGCAAGACTCCATCTCAAACAAACAAACAAACAAACAAAGAAACAGCCACTTGGAGGGTGCTAACTCTCTGAGCCAGACTTCTCAGTCCTCAGACTTGATAAAGACCTTCAGAGATCAACCAGTCCGGGTTTCCACCATTACCACCAGCTCTGTTGGATTGGAACCAATATGGGATTTGGGGTTAAGTAACACTAGCTCTTTCCCCATAAGAGCTGAGTGGGCTCAGCAGGTCACTTAACTTCCCCAAGCCTCAGCTCCTGGAAGCAGAGCTAATAATAGCTATTTCCCGGAGTCTCCATGAAGGTTAAATGAGTTGTAAAACACCGTATATATGTTAGGTCTTGCTGCCAATTGAGCATAACCACTGTGGTAGGTGCTGTGTGAGAATTTAAAGATGTTCTGGAGATGCTTGTCTGAAAGAGCAAGGGAGACGCATTTCATAAATAACTGTAATAATCCTGATTTGAGAATGTGGCTATGAAAAATAATTTTATTCTTTGTAAAACTAAAGGGCACATTTGATGATTGTACCTGTAGATCTGACTCATTAGAGAGACCCCCTAACAGGTTCTGCAAAGCATTACCATTAGGAAGGATGTGCTATAATTCACAGATATTTAAAAAATAATAATTTCTTAGCAAGTTAGAAATAGAGCAAAATTGCCTGATCTCAGTTAAAAGCATCTACAAAAAAAACTGAAGCCAACATCATAGTTTATGACAAGAAATGGAATTCTTTCTCTTATGATCCAGGAATTGCACTCTTGAGCTCTTATCTTAGAGAAATAAAAGCTATACTTGACTGTTCCTATCAACTTTATTCATAATAATCAAATACTGGAAACAGCGTAGATATCTTTCAACAGATGAATGGGTAAACAAACTGTAGTACCATGGAATACTACAGAGCAATTAAAAAAGGATGAACTATTGGTGCATGCAACAACTTGGATGCATTGCAAGGAAATTATGCTGAGTGTAAAAAGCGCCTTCCAAAGGATTTCATGCTATGTGATTCCATTTATATAATATTTTCAAAATGACAAAATTTTAAAAGTAGAGAACAGGATAGCAGTTGTCAGGGGTTAAAGAGGAAGTGGTGGGACAGGAAAGAGATGATAGAGGAACCTACACATGATAAAATTGTATATAACTAAACACACACACACACACACACACACACACACAGACTGAGTACAAGTAAAGCTAGGGAAACCTGAATAAGATCTGTGGATTCTATCAGTGTCAATATCATAGCCAATATGTTGTACTATCATTTTACAAGATATTAGCGCTAAGGGAAAATGGGTAAAGGGTATGGGAGGTCTCTTTGTAGTATTTCTTACAACGGTAGGTGAATCTACGATTATCACAATAAAAGTTTCAAGTAAAAAATAATAATCGGGGGGTTAGTTTTGCAAGCACTAGCTAAGCAAAGATAGGTGTTGTTTCAGGAAGAAACCAGAAACGTGTCATGTCAGCCCTGTTAGGATAACAGTAGACTCTGAATGGAATTGGAGATGCTGGTGGTTTTAGAACTTAGGAAAAAAAGCAGCCGCAGCAGGAGGAGGGGAAACTTTGCAGCTGGTTTTGTTTGCTTGTTATTTGTTTTTCTCTCTGAATATAAAGGAACTAGTGGGAGAGAAGGTTCTGGAGGGTTTGAATAAAGTGAGAACAGTTTGGCACAATTAGGGTCTCACACTTAAGCCCTGCAGGAAGCAGTACCCATGCCTCAAATATGTCTAATGAAGGAATTGAGTTAGAATCATTACAGGCAGGTAAGCATCCTAGGAGGGCAGTGTGTGTGATGGTTAAAAGCACAGTCTCAGGTGCCAGATGACCTAAATTCAAATCCTGGCTCTGACACTAGCATTGTGACTTTGGGCAAGTGACTTGACTTCCTAGGGCCTCCATTTTCCTATCTGAAAAAAATGGGCAAAATACTAGAAGCTAGAATAGATTGCTGTCAAGATTAAATGAGTTAATGCTCAGAGCAGTGCCTGGCCTATTCATGCTAAATAAAGATGACCTGCTCTTCCTCTTATTCCGTTTCTGGGAGGATGGATGGATACTGTCCACTGGTGCAGGGCCAGATTCTCCTGAGTGCATCATGCAGCACCTCATCCTTCTGCTCCTTTTCCCCATCTCCTTGGCCAGGGTTCTTATTCTCGAGGGGAATATTTCAAATCGCTAACAAGAGAAGTATCCAAATGTCACAAGTTGACAGCATAACAGAGAACAATTATTTGCGCACATGTGCAGATTTCCAGCTCTAGGACTTGGCCATCTGACACCTGTCTGCCCTTGTGGGTAGTGGGTGAAAATCTACTTTAGATTATCTACTTTAGATAGAAAATCTACTTTAAATTACACTGTAGCTTTGTGTATGTACCACATATTGTATATAGGACTCAAGATGGAAATTTTCTCCGATTCATGTACACATTGCTGGGCAAACCATATTTGATAAGTGGCTTTCTAAAGAACTAGTATTTATGAGAATCCAATTTTGTCCCAGCACTGTGAGAAGCATATAATGTGCATTAATTATCTCATTTCATCATCATAAGCGTTCCCACAAAGTTCCTATTTAACACGGGAAGAATAAGACCCAGGGTGATCATATAACTCACCCTCGGGCCTGTGCTAGTGAGTGGCAGAGCTCAGATTCCAGCTCAAGACTGTATCTCTAGACACAGCATTAGTCTTCAGCCAGGGCACCCAGAGCTGGTACAATACTATTTGCCTATTTGGTTTGGTTAGGATCTATACCAGTCATTCAATATTCTTAATATCACCTCTGTCCAGATCCCAAACTTCTTCCACTTTACTACTATGCCATTGCTTTTTGAAATAAATTTGAAAGCAAATCAAATAATTTGGCAAACTTTTGGGAAAATTTTCCCCCAGGAATGCAATGGCCACTTCCTGGGCCCATCTCACAAAGCAGTGACTAGCAAGGTATATTAGTTTCCTAAGGCTGTAATATCACATACTGGGTGGCTTAAAATAACAGAAATTCATTGTCTTGTCATTCTAGAGGCTAGAAGTGAAACATCAAGGTGTCAGCAGGGTTGGTTCCCTCTGAGGGCTGTGAGGAAGAATCTGTTCCAGGCCTGTCTCCTAACTTCTAGTAGCCTCAGGCACTCACTGGCTTTGTAGAAGGCCGTCTTCCTAGATTTTATTGCATCATCTTTCCACTCTGTGTATCTGTCTCTGTGTCCAAATTTCTCCTTTTTATAAGGACACTAGTCAAATTGGATTAGGGCCCATTCTAATTATTTCATTTTAACTTGATCATCTCTGCAAAGACCCTATCTCCAAATAAAGTGACATTCTTAGGTACTGAGGGTGAGGACTGTAACATATCCTGTACAAATGGATACAGTGCAACCCCAAACAGTGAGGCAGCCTTGTAGAGTGGGTTCTTACTCCTCGCTCCTGGCCCCAGATGGGTCTGGTCTTCCTTCCATTTAGCCCATGTTTCCCTTCTGTTCAGCAGGTAAAAGCAAACTATAGTGAGTCAGCTATAAGAAGAAAACCAGTGATTGCATGAACTTGTTCTTCCTTTCATCTGGTTTCCCTTTTTCTCATGCCAGTGGGTGGCATTTTGCCCTGCATGCACCAGGAAACACAAAAACAAAACAGGTGCCAGAGTGAGGAGAACTCGACATGCTCACTTAGCCTGAGGTCTCAGTGTGGTTGCTGTGGGGAACATCACACTTAGGATTTTCTGTCTGTGTGCATGAGTGTCCCGGGGGCTCTTTGAGTAGCTGATTCTCTATTTGCTAAACATGACCCCTTTGTGGGCCTCAGAAGGCCTGCCAATTCTTTTCATAAGATCACACCCTAACCGCCTAAGGCTGGCAGTGGAGGAATCTGTACTTGGGAGGGGTGGTTGGAGATTTGCAGCTTCAATTCTTGTCCCCCAGATTTGCCTTTCTCTTGTAAGTTCACTGGCCCCCTCTGCTATCACCCTGTTTGGCTCAAGGAAGGCTGTTTCTCCTCTAGCACTTCTTCCCACGCCTTGATAGAGGCTTGTCTTCATTCTCCACAATTTGGCTGATTCCAGGCCACTGCATTTATTCAGCCTTTTCAGAAGACCCAAAGGCCAGAAAGTTAATAATACTTCTTTCAATGGAGCCTCTAGATATGGTTGTCTGAAAGCTCAGGCCCTTTGCCATGCATCTCCCACCCTGTACCTCTTCTGCTGCCAAGTGACTACATCTTTGAATCCAAGTATATCCAGAGTCCAGGCCAGGCTCCCTTGCCAGTCAGTCCAAAACCTACCTTTCCAACTCAACAGCCTCCTCTGCTCACGATGACTAATGGTGGAGATGTTTACTCCCTTCAGGGAAGGTCTCACCCCAGTGCCATGACTTGGGCACCACATCAGAACATAATCCAATCTCTATGCCAAAAAAAAAAAAAAAATCCACACAGCAGGAATCTAATTGTTGTCTTACAGAAGCCCTCTTGATCACTGCTTTACCAGTTCTGATTGTCCTCCCCAACAAAAGATACCTGACCTTGATTAATAGGGAGAAAGGAAATCCTTTTGAAGAGGAGCCAGTGAAACAATTTTGTCCTTCTATTAAGTGGCAAACATTTGTATTTACAGGCTATTAGATCTGAAAGGACAGTAGAGATCATTTAGTGAAATTTAGGTCCCTCATTTTGCGGATGCCCAGAAAGGGAAAGTAATTTTCATAATGTTGGCTAGTGGCAAAGATGGGACTAGAATCCAGCTCTTATGATTCCTAGTTCAGTGCTCTTTAAAATATCAATGCATGCCAAATGGCAGAGTATAGAGACTGTGACATGATAATCCTTAATTCAAACAGAGACCAGGTCACCACAACATGAAGAAACACTTCTCAACAATCAGGAAATCCAAAATGACAATAAAGATCTCCCGGATGAATGGCTCTACCTCACAAGTGTGGACAGCAGAGGGAAAATATTGCAGAAATTCCCTGCTGCTGGTCACCTCTGCCTCCTGGATGCCACTTACATTGATCCATTTTTCCTGCTTATCCGCCTCCACTCTGGTCACCTGAGTCACCATCATTTCATCATCCAAATCCACTCTTGCCTCACAATGAAGTCCCAGATCCTCTACGTGGACCAGAAGGGTCTCTGTGTCATGGTTTCTTTCTTTTTCAGCTTCACCTTTTTCACCCTTCCCTCTGGTTCTCTGCTCCAACCTGGCATGCATGGCTTCCCAAACTTTCTCAAATAGGCCATTCCCCTCTCACTCTCTCTGTTTCTCAGCTCTGCCTTGAAAAGTCACAATTTCGCCCAGATCAGTGATTCCCAAACATGGGTGATTTTACCACCACCCCACCACCCAGGGAATACTTGGCAATTTCCAGAGACATTTTTTGGTTGTCACAAGTGGCATGTAGTGAGAAGAGGCTAGGGGAGCTGCTAAGCATCCTGCAAGGCTCAAGACATCCTCATGTAACAAAAAATCATCTAGTCCAAAATGTCAATAGTGCTGAGGCTGAGAAATACCCAATCTTTAGATCCCAGCTAAAATGCTACTTCTTCCAAGAAGGCCTCCCATCATAACTTTAGATCAAGGTAAGGCCCCTCCTGCCTGGGTATGCTCCTTCTCTACCTTTGTCCTTCATAGCAGTTAGCCCACATGTGAATATTTGAGATAACATGACCTCTGCCCTCCCTGCCCATCTGTTAGCCCCAGGTGGGTGGGGGGGTGGGTGTCAGCTCATCACCTGATCCCACTGCCCCGCCCAGTGCCCAGCAGTTAGGCATCAATTTTTGCTTGTTAGCTTTGGAACACAGCAGAAGGGATTTTCCACAGATGACCTCTCTTTCTCCCCAGGGGCTGTGTGGGTTTCCGATGGCTTCAAATACAGCCCCACAGACACCCCAGAGGTCAAGTGCACAGTCTTGGAAGCCTGACGGAAGTGGGCTGATATCCTAATTCTACCACCTTCCAGCCGGGTGACCTTCAGCAAGTTACTTCATTTCTCTGGAACTCAGTTTCATCATCTGTGAAAGAAGGATAAAAATAGAACCTGTTTCATGGAGTTGATATGAGGATTAAAAGACACAGTGTATGTGAAGTATTTAGCACCTCTGACACCAGAGAAGGGATTAATAACCATGAGGAAGACACACTGTGGGGCGATGCCACTTATCCTGAGGTCCACTGCAACCCTGGGTCCTGGCTAATGGCTACAGGGATGGGGAAGGAGCAATCAGGAGGCAGCCAGTCCACCTCTTCTTAACTTCCTCAGCCCTCACATGTGCCTGCTGTCATCCCATCTTACCTATCCCATGGGCTTATTAGATGTACCAGTAGCCACCCACCCAAAGCAGAGAGGTGCCTAAAAATCACCTGCAGGTAGCGCTGGGGCCAGCCTCCAGCCTGGCTCTCACCCCCTCCACCCCTGGATTCCCCTAAGAGTCCTGGCCTGGGCCGGGTGCAGTGGCTTAATCCTGTAATCCCAGCACTTTGGGAGGCTGAGGCGGGCAGATCACCAGAGGTCAGGAGTTCAAGACCAGCCTGACCAATATGGTGAAACCCCGTCTCTACTAAAACTACAAAAATTAGCTGTGCATGATGGCGGGCACCTGTAGTAGTCCCAGCTACTTGGGAGGCCAAGACAGGAGAATTGCTTGAACCCAGGAGGCAGAGGTTGCAGTGAGCCGAGATCGCACCACTGCACTCCAGCCTAGGCAATAGAGCGTGACTCCATTTCAAAAAAAAAAAAAAAAAAAGAGTCCTGGCCTAGCACCCCAACTTCTTATCCAGATTCTACCTCTTGGCCCAGCCATTTCTCCATCTTTCTGGGCCCTGCCTGTGGTGTCAGCTGAGGCTCCACACCCTATAACCAGCCTAGCCCTGCCTCCCCTGCCTCCCGCCAGGTCTGAACCCTGGTCCACAGCCAGGTATACCAGTTCCCACCGGATCTGCAGGGGAACCAGAAATATTTTTACCAAATAAGTGCCAGAAATTGATTGCTGTGGTTCCTTTAACCCTTTGTGGGAAGGGGGAGGCTTCCCCATTTCCAGGCCTCTTTGCTCCCCCTCCCCCTGTCACCACCATTTTATGCATTCAAAAACTGTTCTGTTTTTGTTTTTGTTTGTTTGTTTGTTTGTTTGTTTGTTTTAAAAAAGGTCCTTTTCCTAGACTGCCAGGGTCAGCAAACAGAAGTGTCTGTTCGAAGAGGGAGGGCTGAACGGGAAGAGGGCTGCTAGGCCCGGTCAGAGAGGACTTCAGGCAAGGAGCGTGGAAGCTGTGGACAGGACAGCTTTTAGCTCTGGGAGCAGGTGCTGGAGCCAAGTCGCACACAGGTAGCAGTCAGTGAGGTTCGCATCCAGGAACCTTTTTACAGAAACCCCTCTCTCTGTCTGTACAGCTGTATAAGCACCAGCACAGGCTCCGACAACATGCGGGTGAGGAAGAGGACAGAAGGGCCTAAGACCCCACCATGGAGGGAGAGGGAGGAGAGGGGAGGGGGGCTTGTAGCATCAGCTTATCAGAAGGACCCCCTGGTGCACCAGAAGATTGTAGTCCTGGGTGAACAAGAGCTGCCCTCGGGGGTTAGCAGCCTGTTGCTTCTGTTGACTTGGCTTTCTGCCCTGCAGCCAGTGAAACCTGACAGGTCAGTTTCTAGATCTGGGCTGATTCTCTTTCACTTCCTGGTTCTCATACCTTCATCTTGACAGTCTGTGTATTTCTCCTCATTCTGTGAAAGAATGGAGTTTTTTGGTCCTAAATGCTCAAAGAAAAGTCTGGTCTCTTAAAAAATCTCAGCAATTCTGATACCTGGGAAGTTATTTAAGGGGTCAGAATGACTGACGTTAGACCCCTGAAGATTGAAATCAATGACTTGTCTCTATCCTGAGGTGTCTTCTGTCAGTGTGGAAAAGTCTGGGCACAAAGAAGGAACAGAGCATCAGCATTCTCCCCCAGCCACCCAGCCGGGCTGTGAACAGAAGCACTAGTTTTTCCCCCTAAGTCTCTGTTTTTATTTGCTTTGAAGAAGTAGACAGGTGCCTTTTTCCTGTCTCTTTTTTTATACTCCCTCCAAAGTATACAACATACTTTGCCGTTGGTCAATGCCTACTAGATATTTGAGTGGTTAAATGGAGGCGAGGTGGCTCAGCAGGGTTGGGATTAGAGGGAGGTGCCTAGGGCACGAAATTTCAATCATTCTTCAAGGCCATTTAGTCATCCTCCAGGCGTGTCGTCACTCTAGTCCCAGCCATGTGGCTCCCTGTGGCTCAGGGCTGGTAAGAGAAAGCTCAAAAGGACATGGTTTACTCAAAGATGGCTGTTCGTGGGATGGGGAAGCTCTCCACCATGAGACCTGCCTGCCATAGCTTCCTCTTGCCTGGGACACCTAGGTCTGTCATGTCCAGACATGTGGCTTGTATGAGCTGGTCACTAGCCTACCAGAAAGCCCCCTCTCTCAGGAACTGCAGAGACAAATATATATGAAAGGGAACTTGAGGGAATTCAGAGGCAGATGCTACTGGTACAAGACTAAAAAGAATTCTAAGAATGTTAACTAACATTTTTTTCATGCTTGCTCTGTGCCAAGCCCACATTAAGTGCTTTATGGCCATTATTTTATATAATCCCTCCAACAACTAGATTAGGAAGGACTTGGATTCTGGAGCCAGACAGCTTCGGTTTAAATCCCATCTTTGCCTCTTTCACATTGTATGGCCTTGGGAAATTTCTTGAGCTCTCTGGGCCTCAGCTTCCTCACCTATAAAATTGAAACAATAATACCCACATCGGAGTATTCTGAGGATTATATCAGTAATACATGTAAAACAATGAGACCAGCATCTGTACAAGGTAAGCACTCAACAAATATTGGCCATGATGGTGATGATCATGACAAAGATGATGATGAAGATGATGATGATTGCCTCTGGTAGCTTATTCCTAAGGCTGCCTATAACAAAGTCCCACAAACTGGGTGACTTGAGATAACAGAAATGTATGGTCTCACAGTTTCAGGGGCTAGGAGTCAAGATCAAGGTGCTGGTGGGTTGTTATTCTGAAGGATGTGAGGAAGAATCTGTTCCATGCCTCTCTGCAAGGTTCTGGTAGCCTCAGGCATTCCTTGGCTTATGGGTGGCTATCTTCTCCCCTTGTTTTATCATGTCATCTTTCCTCTGTGTGTGTCTGTCTTTGTGTTCATATTTCCCCTTTTTATAAGGATACCAGTCACACTGGATTAGGCCCTACTCTAATGACCTCAACTTGATCACCTCTGTAAAGACCCTGTCTCCAAATAAGGTCACATTCTTGGGTACTGCAGGTTAGGACTTCAACATATCTTTTGGTGGTGGAAGGGTGGGCATAATTCAACCCATAACACAAGGTTAAGTGACTTGCTCAAGGCTTGTTAACATGGCGTGTTAGTGATGAAACTGGTCATGGAGCCCAGGATTATTGGAAGACAAATCTCAAGACCTAAACCCCAGTGGAAAACCCCAACCCTGCTAAACCTCTGGAGAGAAGGAACTCAAGGGAGACATGCAGAGCTGGCCACTGTTGTGCTGATGGCATTTTCTCTCCCTTCCTCCATAGCCTGCCTGCTCCAGGCTGAGCTGGTAAACTATGAACGAGTCAAGGAATATTGCCTCAAAGTCTTGAAAAAGGAAGGGGAGAACTTCAAGGCCCTTTACCGGTCTGGTGTGGCCTTCTACCACCTTGGGGACTATGACAAAGCACTCTACTACCTGAAAGAAGCAAGGACCCAACAACCAACAGGTAAGGCGGAAATAGCTGTTTTCTTACTTCCTCCCTGCTCTGGTGGCTCCTGGGATCTTCTCATTTCAGCAGTTTTCTTGGCTAGGAGGGCCAGGCAGGGACAGAGATGGCAAAGTTAGGGATCAGCTATATATGAAAAGACCTAAGTAAGAGGAACACACAGCCCATGCATTTGCCTAGGGTTTGAGTTCCAGGGAGCACGGGCACCTCTTCTCTTCAAATAGAGTATAGAATTCCTCATCTTTTTCAACTCAGAATCCAGCTCTCTTCACTTATCCAACAAATATATATATATTGAATTCATACTATGTGCCAAGATTTGTGCTGAGCACCAAGGGAATCGATGAAAAGACACTATCCCTACCCACGAGGAGCTCACGTCTGGTTGATGACACAGAATACAAACAGGCAAATTTGATGCTAAGCCCAGCACCTTTCAGGAAGCATGCTCTGACTTCTCCAGTCAGATCCTATTCCTTAGGACATGTGTTATCTATACCATTCACTTAGATCATATCCACCAGTCATTCATTCATTCATTCCACAGATATTTATTGAGGGGGTACAATGTTGCTAGGTATATAGTAGTGAACTAAAGAAAGTTGTTGCCTTCAAAGAGCTTATATTATAATGGCTCACTGTCTATTGTAAGTGGGAAAAAAAGTGTGGAGAGGGGACAGAACCCAGGGAGGACCTCTCTACCAAGGGATGGCTAGAAGTCCACCAGTAAACAAGCAAACAGATAGTAAACAAATGAAATATTTAGTAGTAATAAACGCTGTGAAGAAAATAAAGCAGAATAAAGAGATCAAGAGTAAATGGGGGCGCTGGGCGTGGTGGCTCATACCTGTAATTCCAGCACTTTGGGAACCCAAGGCAGGTGGATCGCTTGAGCTCAGAAGTTCAAGACCAGTCTGACCAACATGGTGAAACCCCATCTCTACTAAAAATACAAAAATTAGCTGGGTGTGGTGGCGGGCATCTGTAATCCCAATTACTTGGGAGGCTGAGGCAGAAGGATCACCTAAGCCTGGAAGGCGGGGGCTACAGTGAGCCAAGATGGCACCACTGCACTCCAGCCCGGGCGACAGAGCAAGACCTTGTCTAAAAAAAAAAAAAAAAAGAGTAAGGCTGGGCGCGGTGGCTCATGCCTGTAATCCCAGCACTTTGGGAGGCCGAGGTGGGTGGATCAGGAGGTCAAGAGATCAAGACCGTCCTGGCTAACACGGTGAAACCCTGTCTCTACTAAAAATACAAAAAATTATCTGGGCGTGGTGGCATGCGCTTGTAGTCCCAGCTACTCAGGAGGCTGAGGCAGAAGAATCACTTGAACCCAGGAGGCGGGGGTTGCAGTGAGCCGAGATTGCACCACTGCACTCCAGCCTGGGCGACAGAGCGAGACTCTGTCTCAAAAAAAATAAAAAAGTAAAGGGGGGGAGCTATTTTAGACCAAGTGGTCAGAAAGAGCCTCTCTGAGGAAGTAACATTTAAACAACTTTGACTTGATGTTGCTATTGTTGTTGTTTATATGGTTAATTTTTCTTTTTTTCAGACAGAGTCTTGCTCTGTCGCCCAGGCTGGAATGCAGTGGTGCGATATCAGCTCACTACGACCTCCGCCTCTTGGGCTCAAATGATCCTCCCACCTCAGCGTCCCCAATAGCTGGGACTACAGGCATGCACCACCATGCCTGGCTAATGTTTTTTATTTTTTGTATAGACGAAGTCTTGCTATGTTGCCAGGGCTGGTCTTGAACTCCTGGGCTCAAGCAATCCTTCTGCCTTGGCCTCCTAAAGTGCTGGGATTACAGGCATGAGCCACCACACTCAGCTTTTTTTTTTTTTTTTTTTTTTTTTTAAACGCAACCTTCCTTTCAAAAGTCTTTAAAGAACTTTAGAATCAAGTTACAAATGTCCAAATGTATACTTTTTTTATCTTTTTAACACCTTCTTGTTGATTTATTTTCCGTACATAAATTGTGTTCCACCAACTGTAAGCAGCTTGAAGACTAAGCATTGGACTCATTCAACAGAATTTTCTGGAGCACTGCTATCTGCCAGCACTGTTCTGGAGGATACGCCTGGCATTTTTTAGCATGATATAGTATTCAATTCTACTTCCAGAAGTAACTATTCCAGGCAGCCCTGTCACTCTTATGTTTGGGTGTGTGTGGAACTTAGCAGTTTTTCCATGTCATGCCCTCCTCACTAATAACAGGAACTGGGAAGAAATGCCCCAGTTTTGGTGAGGTGGTCATCTGACCCTGCTTATAATGACAAAAATAAGACAATGAAGCAAAGTCATTTTAAAATCTTCAAGCTTAAAAAAAATTACATTAGACTAATATTTATTGATCATTGTTTTAAGCACTTTTAGACTTACCTATTTTGGGCTTCAGAGCAATTTCATGAGGCAGGTATTACGGTCCTCAGGAGAGACAGGCTTTGCAGCCAGACACACCATTTACTATGTGTCTCCTTGGCATCTGACTCAATCTCTCTAGGTCCCTATTCCATTTTGTCACAGTGAGGAGAAGGATACATACCTTGCGGGATTGTAGTGAGGATTAAATGAGATCATGAAGGTTAGAAACCTGGCACAAGGTTGGCATTCAAAAATGGAGCTTGTTGGCTGGGCGCGGTGGCTCGCTCACGCCTGTGATCCCAGCATTTTGGGAGGCCAAGGCGGGCAGATCACCTGAAGTCAGGAGTTCGAAACGAGCCTGGCCAATATGATGAAACCCCGTCTCTACTAAAAATACAAGAATTAGCTGGGCGCAGTGGGATGCGTCTGTAATCCCAGCTACTCAGGAGGCTGAGGCAGGAGAATTGCTTGAACTTGAGAGGTGGAGTTTGCAGCAAACCAAGATTGCACCACTACACTCCAGCCTGGACGACAGGGCAAGGCTCCATCTCAAAAAACAAACAAACAAAAATAGAGGTTGTTTCTTGCAGATGGTACAGGAGGCTCAGAGAAGTTGGCAACTTGCCTGATGTTAAACTCCAACTGGGGTCTCACTAAACTGCGCCAGCTGGGAAACCACTGGGATATGCTGCTGCATAGAAAGAGGGAGGGAAATTCTCTCTCCTCTCCCACCCATTCTCTCTCATGTCCCCTGGGTCATGCCAACCTGTCCACATTTGCTAACGGGAGGCAGTGAAGGAGAGGGCCGACATCTAGTTGCCCTCTCAGCCACCATGGATAGGCAGAAGGGACCTTGGTTGAGTGAGCCTGGCCTGTTGGATGTCTGCAGACACAGCCTTTGCTAATTCCGTGTAAATGTGATAGTTGCCCTCACCTGGTGTTCCCTAAGGTTTATTTCTCTCCTCACAGACACCAACGTGATTCGGTATATCCAGCTGACAGAGATGAAGCTCAGCCGATGCTCCCAGAGAGAGAAAGAAGCCATGTAACCAGGAAGCAGCTCCAGAGCTGCGCCCACGCCTGACCGGGGACTTCCAGGCATCCCCTGGCGGGGAGCCCCGTCCTGGGTTCTGTCCCTTTCTCCCCACTTCTTCTGGCTCCTCGTTTTTCCTCCTGTTGCACCCCAACTCTTTGTCTCCTCCCAGTGTGAAAAGAAGGAGAGATGCAAATTTGGAATCCAGTAGGTCGCCCAGACAGTGGAGACATCCTCTCCTCTAGCAGGTCAGCAACTGAGAGGGGCCCGACTTCTGCTGGGACAGCTGGAGAGGAGTCTCACGGGCTGGGATGCTGTTGTGGCTTTGACTTTGGCCAGTGCTTCTGACAGAGGCGGAGCCTGGCAGGTGTACCATCCCACAGGCAGCAGGCACACAGCCCATGGGCTGGATCCTTCCACACCTTCCTGACAGACCAGAACCAGAGCATCTCGAGGCAACTGTTAGAAATCCAGGGACAAGACAAACAGCAGAAGCGCTGGTGAAGCCGACACAGAGACTGTCAATGTGTACACTGGAGTTCCCACCCGTCACCTTAGCCCCTGCCTCCTTCCCCTACTCGTTGTCTTGGCTTGTGCTTTCTCCTCTCCCCGTCGGGGATCCGAGACTCTGCCAGGATTCACATGCCACTGAAGCCCACTCAGTGCCCTCTGGTGACCACACATACCATTCCCCCGGACTCCCACCCAGCAGGCAGCTGTGACCGCAGAAGGGCAGGATGAAGTGGGCCAAGGTTTGGGACAGGGTGACTGTGTAGGTGACAGGGAGGGAAAGATGACAGCCAGGGGAAAGAGCATCGTATAGGCTAGGGGATTGAACTGGACTGATTCAGTGTAAATAAAAATAAATTAACAGGTAGTAGTTTCTGTCAGTTCTGTTGGAAGCAGCCCACTCCCTCACTTTTACTCCTTCCTCCAACCCTCAATCAGAGCTACTTACAGCCAGGCAGGATGGGGCTTCCCCCAAAGCAATTGGCCATTTGTCCAGTGGCAGACAATGGTGGCTGCAGCCTTTGTGCTTTTAAGAGTGGGCTGGGATTGTGGAGACTGCCCAGGGGCTTGGCTTTGTCAGAACTTGTACAATCTTCTTTTGATGAAATTATCTGAACTCAACATCTAGCACATAGAATGTGTTCAACAAATACTTGTTGAATGAATAAATTATGACTGCAGACTGGCTCTCCTGCCTTAAACTAATTTCATCCTAGCCTAGTCTCCTGATGTCTGTGCTCGTTATGCTATGCCATGTTGCTTCAGTCAAACAAGAAACACTTACTGAGGGCGTATTGTTTGCCCATCATTGTGCAATATGCTGTGGGACATGGGATGTAGTCTCAGTCTTCAAGGAAATAGAAGGGTTAAGAAATGCATATGAGATTATTACCAATGACACCTTTAATTTATATGATGCTTTAAAATTATCAGAGCACTTTCATGTATTTTTCATGTGACTAGTGAAAAAGACAATGTTGTACAAAATTAAAATATATACAGATGCAATAATGTGAATAGTTAGGATTTATTAAATGCATTATCTTCAGATCTTTACATGTATAATCTCATTTCTTTCATGCAGTTACTCTGGGATACTGTTCCCGTTTGATGGGTAAGAATATTGAAAACCAGAAAAATTAATTATCCCAAGGTTGCATGGCCTTTAGTGGCATAGTTAGGATTTGAACCAAGCCTGCCTGACTCCAGAGCTCTGGTTAGTATCTATGCTATACTTAGTTGCCTCTCTATAAGTATAATATTGGGCAATTATAACCATTTGAGAACAGGACAATATGTATTAACCTGAAAAGTGTTCATGATGTCAGTGATAGTACATGGCCTCCTTAGGTATTTACTCAAGGGCCCAAAAAGACCAGAGGCCAGAATCCCTAGTAGTCAGAGCAGTGACAGGTCAGAAAAAGGCAGCTGAGGTCCAATAGTTATGTCTGTGTATTGCTCATTCTACTTACTGATGGAGCCAGCATGTATCCCAACAACTCACCTAGCATTCATCACCCATCCCCAGCATTGGGAAAGGGTCACAATTAAGACCGAAAGGAAGCACAAAGTTAAATATGGGTTAATTATATAAGCAGATGCCCCACCATGGCAGGATCCAATCACAGCTGAGGGGCCCAGAAGAGAGCAGCGTAAGTTATATTCACATAGTTCCCCAAAGGCTTTCAACGGGGGCTACAGGAAGGTGCTAGAAATAATGAGGGGCCTGCCGTTACCTAGAGCTCACTCTCTGGAGAAGAGGAAAAGGAAGAAGCTGTTTCAGCTGCCACATTCTCCCCAATCCCTACTATATTATGCTGTCTTTCCTCTTCCTCCTAGCTGGCTTTACATGACCCTAACCCAAAACTACCCTATGGCCCCACATGGGTATGTGTTCAAACCCCCCGACCCCCACCCCCCACCCCCATTCCCAAGCCTCCAATTTAGAACATTTGTGATTTGGCAGATAGTTTGTTAGGATCTGAAAGATGAAGAGAAGGGCAGAGGTCACCCGGAGAGTGAGTTCAAACTGCCAGGGTCTTCCCTTGGTCTTTATGCGTCAGGAAGGACTCCGAGTAATTATTCCCCATGCAGAGCCAGGAGAGAGGTCTTGTTTACATGAGTGTGCTGGGGCACGGCTGGACAATTGAGGATATGATTGTAGCCATCCCATGTAGAAAGATCAAAAACCAGAACGAAATGAGGACAGCCTCTCAGAACCTCATAGAACAAGCGTCCAGGTCATCTGCTTGTTTGGTGACTTAGATATATACAGGCTTATTGGAACTTCATTCACTGTGACCTGAAGTTAAATAATCCCAAAGAAAAAAAGCTACCTGGGGTATTGGTTGATGTTTGGGGTGATAGGGCTGAATTTTCTGTGCATTTGTCCAACAAAGGCTTTAGAGCACAAAACCAGGTTCATTCTCCCTACCAAATCTTCAGCTTCCTTCTCCTCATCCCTCCCCAAAACAAGAACTGTGATTTAATTCCATACGTTGTGGATGTCACTGCTGACCTGTATAGCTGGAGTACTAATCAGGCATCTGACCTGCACTGTCATCCCCTGCCTGGACTTTTGCGATGGACTCTTTGGGGGAAAAACTAACGCTTTTTAATTATTGTGAAAGCATCATGTGTGTATTGTAGAAGTTTTAGGAAAAAAAGGACAAGATCCAATCCATAAGCTTATCACCCAAGACAAATGTGTATTCTTTTGAATATACCTTTTAGTTCTTTTTGGTGTAAATGTACACACGCACACGCACAGTTGTGGGTTTTTTAAAACAAAAACTGGATACACTGAATATACTGTTTAATAACTTTTCAAATGTGTATTTATATTTTAGAATATGTAATACTACACAGATACAAAATTTAAAAAGTACAAACTGCTCTGTAGTCGGAAGCAAATCTCCCTACCCCGTCTGCCAGCATCTAGTTTCCCTCTAATTTATTTTGCATCCTAGTGGAGATGCTTACACATTGTCAAACATATGTATATATTCTTTTATCACACACAAATGGCAGCATATTGGACACTTTTTGTTTTTTGCTCCTTCTGTTCCTTCACGTAATAATATCACGAACATTTTCTGCATATCAAACTTTCTCAACAGCATCTTCATTATATGGATGGACCCTTTTTTATCATCAATCCCCAAATAGTGATTATTTAATTTGTTCCCAATCTTTATTGTAAATAGTGTTGCAACTGACATTCTTGTAGCTAAATTTTGCACATGTCTATAATGATTTCCTTAGGATAAACTCCAAGAAGAGACTTGCTTGGCTATTTTTAAGAATTTTGATACATGTTGCCAACCACCCTCCAGAGAGTTTGTACCAAAACACTCTCCTATTTGGAGCCTAGAGAGTACCCTATTTCCTGCACCCTAACACTAGGTATCATCACTTATCAAATCTTTACCAATTTGATAGCTGGGATAATAGTATGTCAATGTTATTTTAACTTTCTTTGATTCTTCGCGAATAACATTTTCATATGCTTATTGACCATTTGTACTTCTTTCTTTGTGAATTTTCTATTTATTTGATATTGGTATGTTTATTATCAATTTGTAATTTTATTAAGAATATTATTTTTGTCAAGAAATGCTGCAAATATGCTTTCCAAGTGCTTTGCTTTCAAATTTTGTTTATGGTGCTTTTTGACATACATAAATTCTTAATTCTGCAATTAATTCGTTCCTCTGTTGCCAGCTTCTCCTGCCTACAGTTCATTCTCTTATTTCTATCAGAGTGACCCTTCCAAAACACAGTTTGACCATGTCACTTCACAACTTCAGCACTTTGGGAGGCCAAGGTGGGTGGATCATGAGGTCAGGAGTTCAAGACCAGCCTGGCCAAGATGGTGAAACCCCATCTCTTCTAAAAATGCAAAAAAAAATTAGCTGGATGCGGTGGCAGGCACCTGTAATCCCAGCTACCCAGGAGGCTGAGGCAGGAGAATCACTTGAACCTGGGAGTCAGAGGTTGCAGTGAGCCGAGATCACGCCACTCCACTCCAGCCTGGGCAACACAGTGAGACTCTGTCTCAGGAAAAAAAAAATCTTTAGTGGCGCCTCATCACTTTTAGGATAAAGTCCAAACTCCTTAACAACACACACGGTCTTTCATATTTTGTCTCCACTGATCTTTCCAGCCTTACTTCCTGGTCCTCTTCCCAAAGTATCCTACATTCCACTGCTGCGCAGCTTCCTGTGCTGCCCTGAACCATTGTGCTGGGTCTCTGGGCCTTTCCACGCTATTCCTTCCCTCTGCCTCATTGGCTATTCCTTAGCCCTTCAGTCCTCTCTGCCTTGCTAACTCCTATAGGCCTTGATTCAGGATCACTGCTAGAAAGCCTTCCTTGGTCCTTTAGTCTGAATTCTTAAAGCAACGCAAGCCTACCTCAGCCTAGCTTTTGCTACAACAAATTAGAGTTTCTAGTTTACATTCATCTCCCGCACACCCTGGGTGTTCCTCAAGGCAGGCACTGTGGTATATTCATCTTTGCAGCCAGAATGTCGAGCACCATGCCTGGCACATTGTAGGTACTCAGAAAACGTTGAGCATTGAGCCTGGAATGAATGAATAATGGGTTCAGTGGCAAATGTTACTGGAGGTAAATGCAGGGCTGAACTAGATCTGTGCTTCTGAGAAATGAAGATCTCCTAAGAGACTTGGGTCAGAAGAGAAGCCACATTCTCCAGCCCTGTGCTTTCCAAGATACCAGAATCACTTGGAAGAGCTTTTTAAAAATACATAATCTCAGGCTCTACCTTAGACCCATTGAATCAGATTCACAGGGATAGCGTTCAGGATAGTTTTTTGAACGCCATGAGGTAACCAGCCAGGTTAAGGGGCCACTGCTGAGGCCCAGCAAACTTCAGAGCACGCCACTCCACCATTTCAAACCATGTGACATTTTACAGTGGATAGACGGAGTTTTGTTTGAATACCAGCTTTAACATCTGCTAGCTGCGTGACCCTGGTGCAGTTGCTTAACTTTTCTGACCCTCATTTTCCTCACCCATACATGGGGAGAATGTTTTGTTTTGCAAGACGGAGTCTTGCTCTGGCGCCCAGGGTGGAGTGCAGTGGCACAGTCTCCGCTCACCGCAACCTCCGCCTCCCAGGTCCAAGCAATTCTCCTGCCTCAGCCTCCCGAGTAGCTGGGATTACAGGTGCCCACCACCATGCCCAGCTAATTTTTGTATTTTTAGTAGAGACGGGCTTTCACCAAGTTGGCCAGGCTGGGGGAAAATGTTTTATCTCTTAAAATGGTGTTGGGAGGACTAAGAAATAAGTATCTCCCAGGTCAGTGGCTGGCATAGAATAAGCACAGAAAAAACATGTATTTCCTTCCCCCACCCTCCCTGGCCTCAGTTTCCTTGTTTATAGTGTGGCTGCTAATACTTGCATGTTCACCTTCCACATTCCCCCTCTCTGCACTGTAGAAGGAAGGGAACCTTCCAACAGGCCCTTGGGTTACTCTCTGCTCAAGCAGGACAAGTACTTGGAGGTGGGGAGTAGAAAGACAGAGGAAGCTTCATACCCCAACCCATGCCTCTCCAGGCTTCAAAGAGACTCCACAGCAATCAGCTGGAATAATTCTGATGGTTCTCGGAATCAGCTGTCTTCCAGTCACATCCAACGATTAATGCTGTTTTCTTCCTGACAGTCCACCCAGAGGCCAGCAGCCTCTGAGCTGCACGGAGATAGCAATTGCCAGGAAATAGAACGGCCATTGCCCACTCCCCTTCCAGTGCCCTTGGTATCCTCATCACATGCCTCAGGGCAGGAAAGACAAGACTGGCTGTGAGGTCAAATAGCTGGTCTGCAGCTGCTTTAAGGTGCCCCACTCCCTGGTCCCAATGCCAGCACTCTCTCCACAGCAGCCCAGGGCGGGCAGCGGAGGCAGGGAAAATGCATTCAGTCCATCAGGCGTGGCATAGTTCAAATTACTAAGTCAGCATGAAAAGTCCCACTCTAAATGGACTGAAATTGGATTCTATTAAAAACCACATTCAGCGAGGCCCTTGACTATCAATATTTGCTAAGACATGGAGGAGGGGGAGGCGTTGGAGGCCCCTGAGAAAGGCTGGGCATCTCAGCTGCTCCGTTGAGTTGCCTGTCTGAAAGGGAGCCTACATTTGACCCCTAGACTTGCCTTGTTTTCCAAGTCTGACAGACTATTAGGGCTGGACAGAAGCTTGAAGCTCAGTAGTTCAACCCTCTTTTCTTTCAGATGAGAGATCGATTCCAGAGATGATTAAGAGATTTATTCAAGGTCACACAGATAGTAAGCAGCAAATATGAACTGGAACTCAGGTCAGTTTCCTGACCACAAACAATACTCTTTCCACTGAACCAAAGTACACTTCCAAAATATATAAACACACATATATGTATATGTGTGTGCGTGTGTGTGTGTGTATATATATATGCTGTAAAATTGTTCTAAAGAAAGAAGGAACATAATACTCATTTATTCACTCCCACACTCAGTACTTATTCCAATCACTTCATTAGGTGGTTCATTGGTAACAAGGTGTTGTCTCTGCTTGAGGGGCTTACAGTGTGTAGGGAAGAAAAAAAAAGTAAATGCGCAGTGTCAGTTCTGTGTAGGAAATGTCCTAGAAAACATCGTGGAGGCTCAGTGCGGTGGCTCATGCCTATAATCCCAGCACTTTAGGAGGACGAGGCAGGCAGATCGCTTGGGCCCAGGAGTTTGAGACCAGCCTGGGCAACATGGCAAAACCCTGTCACTATAAAAAATTAGCCAGGCATGATGGTGCATGCCTGTAGTCCCAGCTACCTGGGAGGCTGAGGTAGGAGGATCATGTAAGCCCAGAAGGTAGAGGTTGCAGTGAGCCAAGATCGCACCACTGCACTCCAGCCTGAGCGACAGAGCAAGACCCTGTCTCATATAAAAAAAAAAAAAAAAATCATGGGAACACATAGAAGAGGGAATCTATACCAATTCCAGAGGATCCAGGAAGAATTTCTTGAGGGGAGCTAACTGGGTGGGGCAGGAGCGATAACAGATGAGTAAGCTTCAGACTGGTGCCTATGACAATACACTAGTACTCCTTTTCCTGGATATAATGTGAAAAGATTTAAGAGAAACATCACGTGAGCTGTCTTCTTACTTTTTTTCTGTTTTTTCATGCCTGGGCTCAAGCAATGTCACTTTTACTACCTTTGGAAGCCCAAAGGGCAGAGAAATCACAGAAGACCCTGCAGGTTACATCTGATTAAAGCCCCTTCACGTAGAATGGGAACAAGCGGCTAGGCATGTTTTCTCTGAGTGCAGTCAGAATCCTTCAAGATTTGTGATTTCTATAATAGGGAAAATTCTAGACCAAGTTTAGCTCACACATGTAGCTCCGGGGGCACAATGTCATGAGTACCTTGAATATATCCCATTATTTTATGTTTCTTTGTTTTCTCTAATCTCAGCCTTTTTATTCTAGCACAGTGCTGCCCATTAGAAATATGGTGTGAACCACTTATATAATTTTAAATTTTCTAATAGTCACATTTTAAAAAGTAAAAATACAGAAAGTTTCTTGCAATAATACATTCTATGTTAAAATAAAAGTATGGAAACAACCCAAAAGAATAAAATATTCAAGAATAAGCCAGGCATGGTGGTGCATTCCTGTAGCCCTAGCTACTTGGGAGGCTCAGGCAGGAACATCCCTTGAGCCTAGGAGTTCAAGGCTATGGTGAGCTACGATCACATCACTGTACTCTGGCCTGGGGAACAGAATGAGACCCTGTCTCTTTAAAATAAAATTTTAAAAAGAATAAAATAGTCAGGAATAGGCCAGGCGCGGTGGCTCATTCCTGTAATACCAGCACTTTGGGAGGCTGAGGTGGGTGGATCACCTGAGTTCAGGAGTTTAAGACCATCCTGACCAACATATAATGAAACCCTGTCTCTACTAAAAAATATAAAAATTATCTGGGCATAGTGGCACATTCCTGTAGTCCCAGCTACTTGGGAAGCTGAGGCAGGATAATCACCTGAACCCAGGAGGTGGAGGTTGCTGTGAGCCGAGATAGCGCCACTGCACTCCAGCCTGGGCGACAGGGCAAGACTTCTCTCAAAAACCAACCAAACAAAAAAACCTCAGAAATAAATAGCAAAAGAAGTGCAAAACTATTACTCTGAAGACTGCAAAAGATTGTTGAATGAAATTAAAGGAACCTAAATTAAACGGAAAAATATCCCATGTTTATGAATTGGAAGATTTAATATTGTTAAGATAGCAATACTCCTCAAACTGACCTACAGATTCAACATAGTCTCTATAAAATTCCAACTGACATCATTGCAGAAAATGATAAACTGATCCTAAACTTCATATGGAAATTCAAGAGACTCAAAATAGCCAAAATAATATGGAAAAAGAACAAAGTAGGAGGACCCACTCTCCCTGATTTCAAAACTTATGACAAAGCTACAGTAATCAAGATAGTGTGGTACTGGCACAAAGACAGACAATAAATAGATCAATGGACTAGAAATGAGAACCCAGAAATAAACCCTAGTATTTATGGTAAATTGATTTTCTACAGGGGTACCAAGATAGTTCAATGGAGAAAAAGGAGTATTTTCAACAAATGGTGCTGGGACAACTGGATAGGCGCATGCCAAAGAATGAAGTTAGACCCCTACCTCTATATATAAAAATTTACTCAAAATGGATCAAAGACCTAAATGTAAGAGCTAAAATTATAGAATTTTTAGATGAAAGCATAGGTATAAATCTTCATGACCTTGGATTAGTTGATGGTTTCTTAGATATGACACTAAAAGCACAAGCTACAAAAGTAGAAAAACTAGACCTTTTATCTATTAAAACTAAAAATATTTGTGCTTCAAAGGACACCATCATGGAATGGCCACCTACAGAATGAGAGAAAATGTGTGTAATCCTATATCTGATAAGGAAGTTGTGTTCAGAATATATAAAGGACTATTACAACTCAATAATAAAAAAGACAATCCAAATTTTAAATGGGAAAAGGATCTGAGGGACATTTCTCCAAAGAAGATATGCAAATATCCAATAAACACAATAACATATCATCAACATCATTAGCCATTAGAGAAATACAAATAAAAACCACAATGCAGGACCACTTCACACCCATTAGGATAGCTTTCATGAATAAGACAGGTAACAAGTACTGGTGAGGATGTAGAGAAACTGAAACTCTCATACACTGCTGGTGGTAACACAACATGATGCAGCTACTGTGGAAGAGTCTGGCAGTTCCTCAAATGGTTAATCACAGAGTGACCCTATGACCCAGCAATTCCACTCCTGAGTCTATACCCAAAAGAACTGAATACATGTGTCCACCCAAAAACCTATATATATATATATGTTCATAGCAGCATTATTCATAAAAGTCAAAGAGAAAAAAAACAAAATGCCCATCAACATTGATAATGAATGAATAAATAAAACTTGGTATATATCTACACAACAGAATATTATACACAATAAAAAGGAATGAAGTACTGATACATGCTACAACATGGATGAACTTTTAAAACATTATTCTAAGTGAAAGAAACCAGGCACAAAGTATCACATATTTTATGATTCCATTCACATGAAATCTCCAGAGTAGACAAATCCATAGAGACAGAAAGCAGATTAGTGGTTGCCTAGCAGAAGGGGTCAGGGAGATGAGAGGATTGGGAAGTGGTAGCTAAGGGTGCGGGGTTCCTTCTTGAGGTCATGAAAATGTTCTCAACTTGATTGTGGTGATGGATGCATAACTCTGTAAATGTGCTAAAAGTATAAGGGAGTGTACATCTTAAATAGTGCATTATGTCTTAATAAAACTATTTAAATAATATATTTTATTCAACCCAATATACCTAGAATATTACCATTTTAGCATATCCTTAATATAAAAACTACAAATTTTACATTTTTTTTCATAACCCAATGTGTAATTTCTACTTCCAGCACACCTCCATTTGGACTAGCTACATTGCAATTGCTCAACAGTCACATGTGGCTAGTGGCTATCATATGGGACACCAAAGTTGTACAGCCTTCAGGAAGATCCTGTGAAGACCAAACAGTTACCAGATTGGTGGGGCTGACTGGTTCTTTTAATCCAGCTCCTTCATGCAATGTCCAGTGCGCCCCCGCCCCCCGACCCTTCTGTAGGCACTGCCACTGAATCAAGACAGAGTCAAGATTGCAGTCTACATGAGAGAGAGTCCTAGTGGAGAAAAGGGCTCCACAGTCTTTGTGGTGAGCCTCCACTTCTGGCCCCATGCTGGTGCACACACCCTTTGTCAGGTTCAACTTCAGACTTCAACATGTATGTATGTATGTGTGTGTCATTTATGAAAATAGGAGTGTAATAGTACCATTCCCTCATAACTATTTTGAGAATGAAATGTCATAATGTATGTAAACTGCTTTGGATGGTGTCTGGTACAAAGTAAGCATTATCTGATATTAGGTGATTATTGGGGAATAATAATCATATCATTCATTTTGTCTCTGGCTTTTGTTTTATTTATTTGTTCATTTATTTTGCCATGTCTTGTGGTGTTGATTGTCTCTGGCTTTTAGCAGAGTGCCTGGCACATAGCAGATTCTTGGGAAACCATAGATCTTCACATTAGAATCTTATGATGTCCTCAACAGTTGGCTCTCTAGCCACAGCCTGAACACTTCCAGGAAGTCCTATGTCAAAGACAGCACATTCCATATTTAGTTCGTTTTGCCTTTTAGAATGGACCTTCTTATGTCAGGCTGAATCTGTCTTTCAGTAGCTTTTATTCACAATCGCCTTGGCCCTGCCCAGGGAAAGACAGTCTTCTCCTCAATATAATATTGTTCCAAATATTTAAGGACAGTCAGTCATCTGAGCTGTCTTTATAATCTTCTAGTTTCCAGTCTATATGTTCTCAGTTCCTTCAACTCCTCTCCTAACAGGTCTTTCAGCTCTGAGCTTTGTTTTTCAGTCTATTAGTGTCCTTCATTTTTTTGTGACGAGGTTGCCCAGGCTGGAGTGCAGTGGCACAATTATGACTCATTGCAGCCTCAAACTCCTGGGCTCAAAGGATTCCCACACCTCAGCTTCCTGAGTAGCTGGGACCACAGGCATATGCCACCACACCCAGCTAATTATTATTATTATTTTTTGTAGAGATGGGAGTCTCACTGTATTGCCCAGGCCGATCTCAAACTCCCAGGCTCAAACAGGCCTCCTGCTTGGGCCTCCCAAAATTCTGGGATTATAGGCATGAGCCACTGCACCTGGCCTAGTGTCCTTCTTTAAATATGGCACACAGAACTATACTGGCCAGCACAGAAAACAGGGAACCATCATCATTTCCCTACCTCTGGATTGCAAAATGCCTTGCTTTTTTATCCAATCATTCCACAGTTGGAATGTAGCATGCTTGTGGTCCCATCTCTTACTTGTACCATTACTTTTTAAAGAATAATGCAATATAAAATAATAATAAAACAATATTTACTCCAAAGAAATTTCATATATTGTATTACTGAGTTATAATTATGTGCCATAAAATGCACAGATCTCAAGCATTAGTTAATAAGTGAATACACTCCTGCAACAATACACCAATCACAATATAGGACATCATCATCACCCTAGAAACTTCTCTCATGCCCCTTTCTAGTCAATCTCCTCTTCAAACTCCTAGAGGCAACCACTATTCTGATTTATAGCCCCATAGATTCATTTTACAAAAACAAAAATTGTTTCTGACGTTCACATAAGTGGGAAAATACAGTATTGTAAATTTTTTATCTTAATGCAATACAATTTCATTCCTATTAAATATAATCATATTGCTTTCCATATTTCCTCATAGCTTCTTGTGAACATTTTGATCTTGGTTCTGCCAACCATATATGCTAATTTCCCTAACTTTATGCCACCTACAGACTTAATAATTCCTTCTGTCCTTTATCCAACATAAGACAAAACCAATGATGGAGTCCAGGGTACTTAACTAGAAACCTCCCTTCAATTTTCAAGTTTAGGAAATAAGAAGCATTGTGAAAGCGCCAGCCAAATGGGGGCACCTGGAGATAACACATGTGGATGGAGAGGGCTGTGTTCTGTTAGGATGCAGTGAAGAGGGAGGTGATGACAGGACATCCTGGTGGGATGTGTGCTAGGGAACGGGAACGGCTCAGAAGAAGGTCTGAGAGTCACTTGCATAGAAATTGCCAATGTGGAGGGAGGAAAAGAGCTCCCAAAGGGAAGAACCGAGGGCTGGGTCAGTCACCTACAAGAGAGGGCCTCGAAGGTTTCCAAGGTCATCTGAGGAGTCTTGAGTGAAAGCTGTTGTTTGGTCTGGTTTTATGTTTTGCTTTGCTTTGTTTGTTTTAATAAGTCCTAAGTGGAGTCTGGCAGCCTATAAGGCAAATGATATTCCTAGATTTAGAAGTAACTGAAATTGTGCAATCATGGAGAGACATAGTCCATTCCCTCACTCCCCCAACCTCAGAGCAGTGAGGCTTCGGGGACAGGCAGAGTACAGGCTGGGGGCAGGGGGCAGGGAGGGACGTTTGAAACACATCGATCTTCCCTTCTTTCAGAGGAGAACTCTAGTAAAGTCAAGGCCACCTTATCGAAATGTTCCTTACATTTTTACTTTTTGATTATTTTTGATTCAGCATTATAGGGCTTCTGCTTCTTTGACACACACGTGGGCTTAGAAATGCAGGTAAGCACCTGACCCACACCTGAGGAAGTGTGAACCTGGATCTGCCATCCCTGGCTGTGGGATTTGAGCTTGTGGCAGGCCTTATACTCACCTATAAATGGGCAAAGGTGAGTCAGAAATCTGTCAGAGTGTCAGAATCAGCCAGCTAGCATTTTTAAAAATATACATGATGGGGTCTAGGAAACTATTTTATTTAGAAGCTAGAACTCCAGTACTGGTTCGTAAACTGATATTTGGGAGTTACTGAACCGTAAAGTCTTTTATAGTCCTAATATTCCATAAATACATGGTAGGATATCATAGGTAACTCCATATGGAATTGATACTTCCTGGTCCATGTACAGGGGCTTGAGAAAACACGAAGGGATGGAGGTAAGAACAATGGGGACAGGGTATCTGACTATCAGGCATGGTTACAGGTTCTTGGTAGACTTCATTTTATGGAAACATCTATGATAAGGAAATGAAGAAATTAAAAAGCATGCCAGTGGCCCATTTGGCATGTAGTTCGGTGTAAGCAAGGTACTTATACCTCATCCACAGTGGACTGAACTGTAAACCTTTGAGCATGAGATAATTTAGGACTCTCAAGTATCATCCGAGCTGGCACTGAGCTTGCAGAAGGGCTAAATCCTTTAGCTTCTTCTATTCCCCTTTCACTCCCTGTAACCAAACTACTTTTTGAGCCTCTAAGCCTCACTGTCTCAGCCTGAGTCTAAATCTACACCTTCTCAGGTTGACACCAGCATCTAGTTAAAAGAACCTGGGGTCTCTTTAGAACCCAGAAAAAGAAAGAGTAAAACAAAAGAGGAAAGGGAGAGTCTGTTCAATAAGCTAAAACCCTCTCTGTCAATCATGTGGCTCATTTGGAGAAGAGAAACTGAGGCACAGAACAATGGTGTATTCAAGGAAGCATGCTGGACACAGCAAGAGACTCTTTAACCTGGCTCTCAGTCCTTCTGGGATTGGATTCTCTGCACAGAGACCTAAAAGTTTCCCTTCAGGACTGCTGAAGGTTGTTTGAACTGATTTCCTTCATCCCCTGGTAGGTGGCAATAGGGGAATTTTTAATAAGACTATTAATAGAAATTATGCATTAGAGAATGTCTAGTGAATCACTAATACAGGAATTATGTCTGGTAACCAAAATTCATGCTGAATAGTGCTGATGTTATAGTGTGTGTGCGTGTGTGCGTGCGTGTGTGCGTGTGTGCATGTGTGCGTGCGTGTGTGCGTGCATGTGTGTACACACATGCATGTGCGCGTACCCACGTGAGTCAGGGTCAAGAAGGTTAAATATGTCAAGGGCACATTAGTAGTATGGTTTCCTCCTGCTATTGGTCCATATAAAAAGATTTTATTCAAGAATGAGCCCACTAAAGTATAAAGTTAGTTTACAATTAGAATGTAATCAGGTTCTTAGCATCACCTGATGGCATTCTGTCCTCGTATAAAGAGTTTTTAAATCTCAGCAGCTCACACATCTCCCCCAAGCTTAAATATATGCATGAATCACCCGGGAATCTTGTTATAATGCAGATTCTAATTCAGCAGGACTGGAGCAGAGCCCAAGACTCTGCCTAACAAGATCCCAGGTGGTGCTATGCAGCTGGTCTGTGGACCACACTTAGCAGGAGGGGATAGAGTGGCCTGACTCCTGAGCACAGGCCGACAGCCTGCAGAGTCAGCTAATCCCCAGCCCTGTATCCAGATACTCCTTCTGACCATTCCTTTATCTAGCCACATATTGTTTATAAATAAACCACAGTATTCTTAAGTGTCGCTAAGGCTTTTGGCATGTCACCATTCCAAAAATCTTGAGGACCAAGGTAAGGACTCCACACACCACCTTTGCCTCCAACCGCCTGCCCCCGACTAAACTCTAAGTCCTTCTTTGCACAACCCTAATCCTTCCCTTATAATCCATCCCCCCAACCCTACCATTTTGTTCCCCATTTTCCTCCCTACAGAATAATCCAATCCTATAATAGAAAACATCTATTGACTACTGTGTGCCAGAACTGTTTTTTGCTATCCTTATTGGGTTTGTAAATGTCACTTTATGAGGTACTTATTATTCTAACCTCTATATTACTGATGAGAGATTTGAGACTCAGAGGGATCAAATAAATTGCCCAGAGTCTTACAACTAATAAGTGGAAATACCAAGGTGTGAACCCAGGCTGTCCAACTCTGAAGCCCACATTCTTGGCCCACTGTGATGTTGGAAACTGTTTCCCAAGATGGTGAGCACTCCATTCCCCCCAGGATGTCAAGGGCTTGCACATCCTCTTCTCAGCCTAAAATGTATCTGGTACTAACCCACTATGACTACTTTAATCTCTCCTTCACCTGGAATAAAACCACATCAGGTTCTGAATGTCCAGGATAAAAATCTGATTTAAATTTCAAGCATCCTCAGAACTTGAGAAGTTGGCCAAATTAATCTGTGAGATCCCCTGCCTCCCATTCCTAAACCTCCCTGCTACCCTCTATGGGACCACCTTACAGCCCCTGCCTCCCACTCACTTCAAGCCCCTGTTCTCTACCCTCCCTTCCACATCAAAAGTGCCTTCAGCAAAAAATCTACAAATGATTAATAATACCTCCACATACTTGAGGTTTTGGGGGCAGTTTGCATTTTAAGCCTTATCACTATTCAAGGGAGAAAAGTCTCAGGGAGCTGAGGTCTGAAGAATAAATGGTTGTTGATTAGGCCCAAGCTGTAAAGGAAAGGAGGAGAAGAAGGAAGGATATTTCAGGCAGAAGGACCTATTCTTGCATATTGTAATATGCATATCATAATAAATGTTTGCTGATGAAGCAAAGAAAAGAAAAGAGGCATATTTAAGGGATTTCCCTGCAAAATCTCTGGCCTCCCTTCCTGCCTTTTATCCAACTCTAAGAAAAGACAGTTGGATTTTAAAAACCATAATATGTGTCTTCTCTCCTCCCCTGACCATATGAGTTGATTTTTCCTTTAAATAGTTAATCTAAAAGTAAATATAAAAATTCTACCAGTTACCACTTAAACAAAAGAAAAGCTATGATTTCCAACCAAAAGGTGCTTGTTATAAGAGAATAAGGTGGAGGTGCTTCCTTTACCCTCCCACTGGCACATTTGGCTATTCAGGCCCCCAAACAGTTTCTCCGTCTGGAATTGTTGCATAATGATTGGGGTCTGGCCTCTGACCTCTGGAGCCCTATCAGGAATGGGAACCAGAATCTTGAGCTTTGCTGGGAAGGTCACATGTTGGCCTAGTTCAGAACCTGGCAGCTCTACCCATTGTCTCTGTGCAGCTCAGTTTTCTTGCCTCACTTTTCAACCCCTTGACTTGTCTGAGTTATGGGAAGTTATGGATGCTCTTCTAAGAGCAAACAAGCAAGAAGACAGTAACATAATCAGCTTCTTGTTAAATTTCAGGCAGCTCAAGGGGTCTAGAATTGGCTGATGGCTTTGTACCTCTGAATAGAAGAGTATTCAATGGCCGGGCGCAGTAGCTCACGCCTGTAATCTCAGCACTTTGGGAGGCTGAAGCAGGCGGATCACCTGAGATCAGGGGTTCAAGACCAGCCTGACCAACATGGAGAAACCCTGTCACTAATAAAAATACAAAATTAGCTAGGCGTGGTGGCACATGCCTGTAATCCCAACACTTTGGGAGGCTGAGGCAGGAGAATTGCTTGAACCCGGGAGGTGGAGGTTGCAGTGAGCTGAGATCGCGCCATTGCACTCCAACCTGGGCAATAAGAGTAAAACTCCATCTCAAAAAAAAAAAAAAAAAAAGAGTATTCGAGGTGCACTTCTTTTCCTTGCCCTTGGCCTGTATTGTAAACTCTTTCCCCTGGCTACTAACTGGTGAGAGATCAGTGGGTTATGAACACTATTATATGCCTATCATCAAGGATGCAAAAGTGAGGAAGACACATAGTCTCACTGGTGTGATAGCCATGTGCCTGTAATCCTAGTTACTTGGAAGGATAAGGCAAGTGGATTGCTTGAGCTCAGGTGTTTAAGACCAGTCTGGGCAACATAGTGAGACCCTCATTTAAAAAAAAAAAAATAGGAATAGTGCCGGCCAGGCACAGTGGTTCATGCCTGTAATCCCAACACTTTGGGAGGCTGAGTTAGGAGTATTTTTTTTCTTTTTGAGACGGAGTTTCGCTCTTGTTGCCTGGGCTGGAGTGCAATGGCACAATCTCGGCTCACTGCAACCTCTGCCTCCTGAGTTCAAGCAATTGTCCTGCCTCAGCCTTCCTGAGTAGCTGGGATTACAGACATGCGCCACCATGCCTGGCTAATTTTGTATTTTTAGTAGAGACAGGGTTTCTCCATGTTGGTCAGGCTGGTCTCGAACTCCCGACCTCAGATGATCCACCTGGCTCGGCCTCCCAAAGTGCTGGGATTACAGGCATGAGCCACCGCGTCCAGCCAAAAAACTTTTTTTTTTTAATTAGCTGGGTGTGGTGCATGCCTGTAGTTCCAGCTACTCGGATGGCTGAGAGAAGGATTGCTTAAGCCCAGGAGGTCGAGGCTACAGTGAGCTGCACTCAGCCTGGGTGACAAAGTGAGACCCTGTCTCCAAAAAAGAATAGTGTAGACCAGACCAGAACAGAATGGAATGTAGAAGACTGAGGAAGAGGAACCTGGGATACACTGGGAAGCTGTGATCATAGGTATAGGCCAATAATATGAGCTGGAGCAAATAGTTCTTTATCATCTACTGAGACATACCATGATCTTGAGGTGGGAACCAAAACCATTTGACTGGTAAGGGCCTACTCAGAAGAACAAAGAGCAAGATGGGGGTGTTAGCATGGGTGTTCAGAGGGGAAATTTTGAGCTTTTACATAGGCAAGTGTAGGATAAGAGTATGGTAAGTGTTTAAACGAAGTCTTTTAACCAGTATAGCATCTTGCTAAAAATATAAAAGAAAGGTTCATCCACAAAATATTTGGGCAGTGACCTGAATAAGAATTAGCTTATTCTAAGAATAACCAACTTGAATTTTTAAAAGGTAATCTCTGACTATTCAGCCAAGGGTTGAGCATCTAATTATTAGTTTACATGTTTGTCTGTCACATTAGACAAAAGTTCAAGGGCAGGGACCATGTGTCTTCTTCTTTTTTTTGAGATGGGGTCTCACTATGTTGCACAGGCTGGTCTCGAACTCCTGAGCTCAAGCAATCCTCCTGCCTCAGCCTCCCAAGCAACTGAGATTACAGGCACATGCTATTAGGCCCAGTAAGACCATGTGTCTTACTCACTTTTGCATCCTTGGTGATAGACATATAATAGTGTTCATAACCCACTGAGGTCTCAACAGTGAATAGCCAGGGGAAAGTTTACAACAGGCCCAGAGCAGTAGCTCATGTCTGTAATCCCAGCATTTTTGGAGGGCAAGGTGGAAGGATCACTTAAGCCCAGGGATTCAAGATCAGGCTAGGAAACATGGTGAAACCCCATCTCTACTAAAAATTAAAAAAAAATAGCTGGCCATGGTGGTACATGCCGGTAGTCCCAACTACTCAGGAAGCTGAGGTGGGAGGATTGCTTGAGCCTGGGATGTCGAGGCTACAGTGAGCTGTGATTGCACCACTGCACTCCAGCCTTGGTAACAGAGTGAGCCCCTGTGTCACAAAAAAGAAAAAGTTTCAGTAAAAATTAAGGACAAAGAAAATAAGTTGAATAGCTAGAGCCATTTCGGCTTCACCTACTCCTGCACAAAGCTTAAGACGAGAGCAGACCTGTGCCCTAAAGTTGCCCTAATGAAAACCTCTCCTTTCCTCAGCCTCCACTGCTCTCATTTTGCATTTCACCCATCTCATTATTGTCTAAGCATCCCAGTTTTTGCGTCATAAAGCAAAATCCCTAAGCGAGCTGTAATTCTGACATAGTTTGTTCACCGAGTCTCAACTGGGGAAAAAAACAACTATATGGTATATGAATCTTCCTCCAAGACACCCAAACAGCATCACCAGCAAGCCCGCATCACTCATTCGGGGGCCACTCAGGAAATATGGTCTTGTCAGCTTTAAAATCATGAGATCTCTAAGTTTGGAGAAGAGGCTTTATTTCTGGTACAGGTTTACAGCCTGCAGGGTGGCCGACCTGACAAGCTGGAAAGTAGCCTTTGGCAGAGACTGTTAGCAGGCACTTCAAGGGAGGAGAAGTTGGAACAGAAATTTATGCTGAAGGGTAAATTTGGCTAAGTATATATATTCAACGAGTAACAGGAGGAACTATAAATATTCATGAAGGGGGTCCTGATGCATGCATACTGAACAAACATGCATTTTACATGTGTCCCATGTTCATTTTGGGGTGGAGACTTACCATTTAAATGCACTGCAATTAAGCCCTATATGTCCAAAAGTTGAAGCAGGGACACGATGTCACTCAAGTGCACAGGCTTTGTAAATGCCAGAACCAGTCCATGGTGAGTGGGCACTTATCAGGAGAAAGTTACTGAAATCAGCCTCTTGTTCAATCAAAGCTGTAGTTTTGGCTTGTGGAACAGGTCGGTCCATTAGCATCTGGCAGTGGACAAGCTACATTTGTTTCAATATTGCTTATCCAGAGGCCAGTGCTTGATTACTAGAGAAGAAAACCCTTGTGGCAGTTGGGATATAGTTTATTCTTTAAATGTAGGGGTACATGACTTAATCTTGCCTGGCATGGCCTTAGGTCCTGTTTATAACGTGGTATCTATTTTTTTTTTTTTTTTTTGAGATGGAGTCTCACTCTGTCACCCAGGCTAGAGTGCAGTGGCACAATCTTGGCTCACTGCAACCTCTGCCTCCTGGGTTCAAGCAATTCCCCTGCCTCAGCCTCCTGAGTAGCTGGAATTACAGGTGCATGCCACCACGCCTGGCTAATTTTGTATTTTTAGTAGAGATGGGGTTTCACCATGTTGGCCAGGCTGGTCTCAAACTCCTGACCTCAGGTGATCCACCCACCCCAGCCTCCCAAAGTGCTGGGCTTACAGACGTAAGCCACTGTACCTGGCCTATAACTTGATATCTTATTACCACAAAGGATCTGTTCTATTAGTCTTATGGTCTCTCGTTTTTGTTTTGTTTTTTTTTTTTTTGAGATGGAGTCTCACTCTGTTGCCCAGGCTGGAGGGCAGTGGTGCGATCTCAGCTCACTGCAAGCTCCGCCTCCCAGGTTCACGCCATTCTCCTGCCTCAGCCTCCCGAGTAGCTGGGACTGCAGGCGCCCACCACCATGCCTGGCTAATTCTTTTGTATTTTTTAGTGGAGACAGGGTTTCATCGTGTTAGCCAGGATGGTCTCGATCTCCTGACCTCGTGATCCGGCAGCCTTGGCCTCCCAAAGTGCTGGGATTACAGGCATGAGCCACAGCGCCCGGCCATGGTCTCTATTTTAACATTAGTACTGGTCAGTGTCTAAACTACAAAAGGGAGGGCATACAAGGAGACATGTCTGACCTCCCATCCCATCCTGGCTGGGAATTCAGTTTTTAAGGTTTCTCTACGGTTCCCTTGGCCAAGAGGGGATCTGTTCATATGGTTGAGGGGCTTAGGACTTTTTTTTTAGTTTTCAGTCTTAAGGGCCATGATGACCAGTTCAGGAGTATCAAAGGGAGAATTGGGGCATTCACATCATTGGCTTGAAGGAGCAACTCCCAAGCTAGTTTCAAGATGGCTGGCAGGCCCTGGGTTGTCACAAAAGAGGGATTCCCTTTGTCCAAAGCTAGAAGAGCTCAAATTCTCTACAGCTCCCCGCATCAGACAGATGCCCCAAAAGAGCTAGTGAAAGGAGAATGACCTGGTGGCACCGAAAATACAGACAGGCTCCCTTCCCAAGAACTCTCCCGTTGCCTCTGTCATGCATGCAGCCCTGGGGCTAATCACGAAGTTTCTTTTGTTTTCTGAAAAGGCAATTCACAAGAAACATGAGAGTAAAGGCAACTAGGAACAAGGAAACGAAACTGCTGGTGTCGCCTTCCCGCGCTCCTCATTCTGTTGACTCACTCCTTGCCTCCGAGATGAGCATCTCCAGCTCTGGCTCGGAAGTGAGGCCTGTTGACGGAAGCGTGATGAGCTTTCCTAGCCCAGGCCTGCTAGTCTAGCTGGAAGGCATCCTCTCTGTCATCATGCCATTTTGGAAAAATGCAATTCACCTATCTCTCTTGATGTATAGGAGGCTCAATTTGAAAAAATGAGGACTCTGATGGAGCCAAAGTCCACAGATGTAAATATCTCTGATAACAAAACTTTTTTTTTTTGAGATGGAATCTCCGTCTATTGCCCAGGCTGGAGTGCAATGGCATGATCTTGGCTCCCTGCAACCTACTCTTCCCAGGTTCAAGTGATTCTCCTGCCTCAGCCTCCCAAGTAGCTGGGATTACAGGCATGTACCATCATGCCTGGCTAATTTTTGTATTTTTAGTAAAGATGAGGTTTTGCCATGTTGGCCAGGCTGGTCTTGAACTCCTGACCTCAGGTGATCTGCCTGCCTCGGCCTCCCAAAGTGCTGGGATTACAGGCATGAGCCACTGTGCCCGGCCATAGTTTTTGTATTTTTAGTAGAGACGGGGTTTCACCATGTTGGCCAGGCTGGTCTCGAACTCCTGCCCTCAGGTGATCCACCCACCTTGGCCTCCCAAAGTATTGGGATTTCAGGCGTGAGCCACCACACCTGGCCAACAAGATATTTTTCTTGCCCAAATTTCACAGACCTTTAGAGCTTGAAAGAAGCTCATCTAATTGGACCCCCTTTAAAGAGACTAAGGCCCATGGTGACAAGGCTGGGACACAAACCGATTTTTTGGGGACTTCAAGTTCAGTACTTCTTAATGGTTCTTGGTTCTTCCATGCCCTTTTAGGTTGGCAACTTGTTCCTGGGTTGGCAACTCAATCCTGGGACCCCTAAATAGGCACCCCAAGACTAAAAAGGGAAAGAAGATGTGACTTTCGGGGACCACCGTCAGGTCACTAAATTGAAAGAGAGCAGCAACCACCATCAAAATCCCTCATGCCTCATGCTTCCTGAGAGCTTCAGAGCTTCAGAGCTTCCTGACTCCAGTGGCCATGGCTGTGACCCCATGGAGTCCTCTAAACCTCAGGTCTCCATGGAAATGAGGGTGACCTCTGAGCGTGTTTGACAGACATGTTTTGGAAGGACTGGGTGGCAGGAAGAAGGATCGTATACCAACTTACACCTTGGGGGCCTGGAATTGGAATTGATGTCACTGCTAGCAGGCCAAAGCAGTAGTTGAGCAAATTCTGTCAGTTCTAACTTCAAAATATATCTAGAATCTGATTACTTCTACCACTCCTACTACTACCCCACTCCAAGACATAACTCTAGCTCCCCTAGCATTACCCTCTAACTGTTCTTGACCCCTGCACTCTATTCCAGAGCGATCCTGTTAAACCTGATTCGGATCATGTCACTCCTCTGCTTAAAATCCTCCAATGGCTTCCCCCTCACTCACGGTAAAAGCTAAAGTACTTTACTATGAACTACAGGGTCCAACATCACTGGGTCCTAGAATACTCTGACCTGCTCTCTCCATCTGCTTCAGCGATAACTGGCCTCTCTGTGATTCCTTAATGGTGCCAAGTAGGCTCCCACCTCAGGGCCTTTGCACTGGCTGTTCCCATTATCTGAAATTATCTTTCCCCACCCTAACCCTCACCCCCCAGACAACATGACTAGCTCCATCACTTCTTTCAAGGTCTTTAATCAAAAGATACCTTCTTAGTAAGGCTCTCCCTGGCTACCCCATTTAAAATGTTAACATTCACTTACCTGGCTGACATGTCACATACCTCTTCCCACTTTATGCCTTCTCCTTAGCACTTGCCAGTAACATATATTTCACTTGTTTATCTTTATTTATTGTCTTTTTCTCCTACTAGAATGCAAATATGCTATATCTCCAGCAACTAGTAGGTTGGCACATAGTAGGTATTCAATTAATATCTGTTAAATGAAAGAATAAGTGAAGGGATGGTTTGGGTGCTTAAACCCATGACATGGTAGCACTGGCCTGTTCTCCAGCTGGGAATTAGGAGTCAGGCCTCCTGAAAGAACAACATTTGCGTGTCCACACCCCCGATGGTTTACAACCCTGTTTCCCCCAGTGGACAAATGAATGGAGATGCATTCCCCATAATCTCATCACTCCAGTCTGTGCCTTCTGCACTACCCTTCCCCTCCCAAGCCCACACTACCTCAGGGATCTTCCTACCAACTCCAGTGAGTTTTATCTTGAATAAAGAGCAATTGTTCAACTGGCAGCCCTTACTATTATCAGCCACTATGCTAAGCATTTTACATAGAATATTTTATTCAATTCTCATGAGACATGTAATATTATCCCCATTTTTCACAAGAGAAAATTGAGGCTCAGAGACTGCATTGAACACCCAGTTGGGTGATTTTCTCTTCTCTGAGAACTTTTCACCTACCCACAAAGGTGGGCCCTTGCTGGCCTGTAGGTACCCAGCAATACCACCCTCCACTCCTCAGGCCAGCCCTGACTGATTGGGCCAATGTAGAAACCTGATTCTAGTGGGGCCAGTCGGTTTCTTTTTCCCAGAAATGTGGATTTGGATACAGAGATATTTGTCCTCCCTGTTAGGCTGTTCATAAAGGTGGGACTGGAACATCAGTGTCTGGTCATGGGCACCCTGAGGCCAATCAAGAAAGAAGGCCAGGTGAAGTGGCTCACACCTGTAATCCCAGCACTTTGGGAGGCCAAGATGGGTGGATCACAAGGTCAGGAGATCAAGACCATCCTGCCCAACGTGGTGAAACCCCGTCTCTACAAAAAATACAAAAAATTAGCCAGATGTGGTGGTGCACACCTGTAGTTCCAGCTACTCGGGAGGCTGAGGCAGGATAATTGCTTGAACCCAGGAGGCAGAGGCTGCAGTGAGCCAAGATTGCGCCACTGCACTCCAGCCTGGGCGACAGAACAAGACTCCGTCTCAAAAAAAAAAAAAAAAAAAAGATAAACCAAGTGTCTTTCAATTGTTTGTAACCAAAAGAGCCTGACTCAGAGAAGTTAAAAAACTTACCTAACACCACATAACTTAAGAAGGATGAAGCTGGCACTCTAACGCCCGCAAATTCCTGTAACTGCCAAACCACTCAGACTTTGTCTTCTTCCTAGAGGTTGGCAGGGCAGAGGTGGAGCTTCCCCAGCAGATCGCACTGTCTCATTCCCCCTCCTTTCACACCAGTACATTTTCCCAAGAAAAGCCAAGGTCAGAATCACCTCCAGGGCAGCCTCAAATGGGAAAAGAAGTTGACGACAGGAATGTATAGGAAGTAGAGAAGGGCAGCACCATTTTGGTGGGTAGGGATCAGGCAACGTGGGGTCAGTTTTCAGTTTATGTTTTTATTGAGTCTTGATTCTTTTGGGGAGCAGGTGGAGCCAGCCCCTTCTCTCCATGGAGACACAGCCAGGCAGATGGGTGAACAAGGCATACGCCAGGAAGAAGTGTGGGGACAGCTTAGCTTTTGGAGTGGGGACTTCGCCCATCAGGCTTCCAGGCCCAAATAAGTCCCCTCATCAAGGAAACTGTGTACCCCTTAGGCAGGCTTGCTCCAAAGATACAATCAAGCCAGGCGAAGACCAAGGAAAAGAGGGTCAAAGATCTCTCCAGGCAAATCCATTAGTGACAGCTGATCCCTTGGAGCCACTTGAAGTCTGCAGCTCCTGAAGCTCTGTTTATTAACTCTGTTTATTTCTCCAATTTGTCAAGTACTGTCTGCAAGCTCCAGCTTCCCTCATAAGTGCTCAGCTTCTATTCTGCCTCACAGCCTTCACCAATTTGATTAGCATACTCTGCAGTCCGTCTTTCAAGTCGTTAATGAAAATACTGATGAATACTGGGAGTTATTCAGGTCCCTGGGAGGCCTCTCCTCCACCCCATCATCTTTTTGCCTGGCGAGTAAACTGGAAGGAATGAATCCTCTTTTCAGATAGTCTTTGCCCAATGTTCAAGAGCTTTTGTATAATCTTTTCATTCATTCATTTATTCAATCACTCATTTATTCATTTGCTAGGGCTAGAGGCTTAGCACAATCCCTGGCACATGGAAAATGCTAAACAAATGCAAGCTCTTAGTGTTATGAGGTGCTGTGGAGAAACAGAGATGCACAGGATAGACCCCAGCCCTGAGCAATAAGAATGGGAATAAGAATTACAGCTGCAAATTTTGAAATACTTGCCAGATACTGGGCTACGTACTGTTCAGACAATATCCAGCCCAGGCCAGGTATCATCCACCCTACAGAGGCAGTTGTTGGTAATGACTAAAAGGGAGGATTCTGGCCAGGCACAGTGGCTCACGCCTGTAATTCCAGCACTTTGGGAGGCCGAGGTGGGCAGATCACTTGAGGTCAGGAGTTTGAGACCAGCCTGGCCAAATGGTGAAACCCCATCTCTACAAAAATTAGCCAGGCATGGTGGCGGGTGCCTGTAGTCCCAGCTACTCGGGAGGCTGAGGCAGGAGAATTGCTTGAACCCAGGAGGCAGAGGTTGCAGTGAGCCGAGGTAGTGCCACTGCACTCCAACCTGGGCAATAGAGTGAGACTCAGTTTTAAAAAAAATAAAATAAAAGTGAGGATTCTAAAGTCAAAATTCTTATTCTAGCTTTCCACTGACTGGCTTCTTTGCCTTAGATTCTCCCTCTGTACAGTAAGGGTACTATTAGTTATTTCATAGGGTTACTGTGAGGATTTAAATTATTAAATAATACAGAATTGATACTTGGAGCACTGCCCAGCATATAATATGCACTGAACAAATGCTGGCAATTATTATTATTATTTGATGTAATACAATTACCCTTTATGAGGTAAGTGTTATTATCAGTGTTTTACCAACAAGAAAGCTGGAGCTTAGGAAGCCTGAGTAATTTGCCTAAAGTCCTACAACCAAATAATGGAACTCGGGTCCAAACCCAAATCTGATTCCAAATTCCATTTGCTTTATTACTGTATTACCCTTTATGAGGTAAGTGTTATTATCAGTGTTTTACCAACAAGAAAGCTGGAGCTTAGGAAGCCTGAGTAATTTGCCTAAAGTCCTACAACCAAATAATGGAACTCGGGTCCAAACCCAAATCTGATTCCAAATTCCATTTGCTTTATTACTGTATGCTAGAAAGGAAGAAAACATGCATACATACATACATAATTATTTTTATAGGACAGAAAAGCAAGTGAGACTGTAGAGCACAGAATATTTTCATGGCACATAGTAGATTCTCAATGAATCCAGCCAAATGATGATGATGATGATGATGTCAGTAATGATGATGACAAAATTCTAAAGTGCCATACTGAAGTTTTAAAAAATTGTTTTAAGATGTCACAGGACAGAGAGAGATCATTTATGAAGAGAGGAATAGTTGGAGACTTTCATGGAAAAGGTGGCATTTGCAAAGGCCTTACAGGATGACCATGAGTTGGACACAAGGAGAGAAGAGAAAAAGGCATCCAGGTAGAGGAAACTGCAGGAGCAAAGGCTTAGAGACATGAACGCTTAGGGTGTGAAAAGAAAGAGCAAGAAGTTCCACTGGACAGTATGTGTTGTATGAAAGAAAATAGTTGGGACTGAGCTGGAAAGGAAGGAGACACACCCTTATTGACACATGAGGCCTTGCCCAAAAGACTGGTCAAAGCAGAGAGATTTCTCACACTTCAGAGTCTTCTGAAACTCACATTGGAGAAAGAGCCATATGAGGGATTTGAAGATGAGGAATGGGGTTTCTTCAATATTCAGGCAAGAGTAAGTACCACAATGCTTATGTAATAAAGCTTCAGTTTGAGGTGAGGGCTAGGCAGGGCTGACATTCAGCCAACACGTGTGTATCAATACAGGTTGTTGAAAATATTAAACTGCTTTTCTTCCAGGCTGGTGAATGGCACTACCCTGAACCACCCAAGGCCCCTTCCCCTGGACTGCAGGACCTCCTCGACATCCTTGCATAAAAGGATTAATTTCTGGCATTATTTTGATAATCACCCCTGGAGCTAGGGGACTTGGCTTGAGGATACTTTTGCATAGCATTTTACTTAACATTGAAAAACACAACAGTTTTATCAATAAACGGGTTGCAGACTATAAAAGCAAACAGACCAACCACTACACTCTGGCCTCAGATATTCCTCAAGCTAGATCCTTGTGGGGAACTAACTCGTTTCCTGCTGAGTCACTGCTGCTGCAGCCCTGCCCTTCCATGTGACTGTGTCATTTGGCATTATGGTTCCTCCTGAGCCCAAGGGAACTACAAAGGTCTGTATCAGGACATTGGGCATTGCCACTGTGCTAGGTGCACACATCTGACTGATCGTCTTGTGGGCTCCCGCTTTTCCTGTTGCTCCAGGCATCAGATATATCCCTGGGATCCCTCCATTAGCTTGACAATGCTATGGAAGTTGCCAGAAAAAGAATTCTAAGGAATTGGTTCTTGGCAAATCCTAAGGAATTTGTCTCAGGCATTTGTCTTCCTAATGAACTGGTGGGGAAGTAGCTGTGTTGGTACATCATCTCCAAGGCAGGATCCTGCCCTCTGAAGCTTGAGGTGAGACCGGGGACATGGGGGTGGTGGGGAAGCTTGGGACCTGCTCTTCCCTCTGCTATGAATTTTCTCTTTCTGCCCAAAGCAATGGCCTCTCTTAGCCCTGCATTTCAATTTGATTGCTCTCAGTCCCCATGGTCACCTTCCCCCACCCACAGCTCTTCACAAAAGAGAGCCAAGAACAGGGAGGAAGGGATCCTGAGGCAGAGTCCCTTTGACCCCAATTGAGGCTGGGGTCTCCGGGTAAATCTGCACCCTGTGCAACTCCTAGGACTGCAGATGTGAGTGATGCCCTGGGATGAACGGTGCTCCCAAAGCCTTGAGCGGGGGAACCCTGTGTGCCATCTGCCACTCCTCCCTTGGGAAGATAGCCTCACCACTGAGCCAGGGAGCACCAGGAGGAGGTCCTAGATCTCTAACATCTGTCATCCTGCTGGGTAATGATACCGTGTCTTTCATAAAAGTCAGAACTAGCCTGGGCAACATGGAGAAACCCCATCTCTACAAAAAAAAAAAAAAAAAAAGCTGGGCATGGCGGTCGTGTGCCTATTAGTGCCAACTACTTAGGAGGCTGAGGTGTGAGGATCGTTTGAGCCAGGAGGCAGAGACTGCAGTGAGCTATGATCACACCACTGCACTCCAGTCTAGGAGACAGAATGAATCCCTGTCAAAAAAATAAAAATTAAAAAAAAAAAAGCTTTCCATCCCTCCCTTTTAGAGAAAGCAAAGAAGACACATAGAAGACTGTAATTCACACACCTTCAGGTGTGGCCGTGGTCACAGGCTTTGCCCAGGGACCTTTCCTGGGAGGGGAAAGAAAAGCCTATGAATTGCATTGAGGACCTGAACAAGGGCACAGGATATGGAGGGAGGTAACAACGAAATGGTTTTTATTGGCAATCAGTGCTCCACACACTGCAGTTCCTCCTACCAGTCTGCTAGCAGGTTCCTAGGGAAGCAACACGTCTTCTATTTGGCCATGCACACACCCCCACACCCCTCCTACAGCAGCGTGCACTTTCTGTTCTCCTGCATGGCTGGCTTGATGCTCACCCTGCAGCCCAGTGACAGGAGGAATGACATCACCCCTGCCTGTGCAGAACCTACTTTCCATTCCCTATCTCATCTGTGCTCTTCTTCTCCACAGTGGCTCCCAAAGTCTCAAGCCCACTGTGCTGATTTGAACATTTGGCTCAGCCTTTTCTGGTCAGCACCAACGTTCACCTGGCCATGCTGACGGCAGCAGGCATGGATCTGGCCATTCCCACAGCCTGGTCACCCCATGGTGGCCCTTGATTGAGTTTGCCATGGCACGGAGGGGGCCTCTCCTACTCACTGATCTCCTTATTGAGGTACAGCACATTCATTTATATACATATAGTAGTAATACCTAATTTTTATAAAACTCCTCAAGTGCCAGGCACTGTCCAAAGTATTTACATACATTACTCATTGAATCCTCACAATCACATGATATATACTGTTAGCCCCAATTTACAGATTGAGGATACTTGCCCGTGGAGACTTTTGTTAACATATTCAAAGTTGCATGTAAGGAACAGGGCCCAGATTTCAACCCAAGCTACTAAGTTCCCAAGTGCATGTGTGTTCCAAAACATCATGCCATGAGGCTGCTGAAGATACACATGACTGGTATCCAAATCCTTCCTAGGAATAGGTGGTGATGCTATGGGTGGAGAAGCATGGAGACAGCAGATCCTGGAAAGAGGGTGAGCAAAGGGCACAGAAAGGGGACGCTGGGAGCCAGAAGCCAAAGGGGAACTTGGACTTCCCTCTGTTCTCCAAGGCCTGGCTCTCTTTGAAGATAGTGTGGGATGAGAGAGAGAACAGAATACTAAAGAACAGAATGAGAGCAGGTGAGCAGTGGGCCCAGAGGAGAGGAATGCACACAGGCTGAAGGGTGAGAAGAGATGAAATGGACATAGCACGTCTCACAACAATGGGAGGAGCTGGGAACCCAGCATTAGCTGGAAGGTGCTCACCTTCCCTCTTGATGGTTGACTCTGCTGACACAGACTTTAGCTGTCAGCCCTGAAAGCAATCAGGCTGTCACAGACTTTAGCTGTCAGCCTGAAAGCAATCAGCTCATCATTGCAGCCTCTTTATTGTCTAAATCTTTCTGAAGGCATGAGATGCCACTGGCCTTTCAACAGGGCTACCCAGGACCTGGGGAAGAGAAGGGCAGGGAAGCAGACATAGAGGCCAAACACAAGTGCTTCTGCCAGCAGGGCTCAGAGCACATCTGGCAACCCCAGCTCCCAGCCCTGAAGCAGGCACCAGGCTACAAGGACAGACAGACCAGGGACAAGGAAAAGGAAGGGCCAGCCCCAAAGCCTTTGGGATGCCTTGTCAACAGGCCAGTGTCCTTTGGAAAACACTCCAAAGGAAACAACAAAAGTGAGACAAAGGATTTCCTTCCTTTTCCCTCATGTCAGAAATTCCCTGAGGTTCTTTCCTGGACCACTTGTCTGTCTCTATAACAATCCTACATACTGGTCAAAGTTTTTAAGGCCAAAAGTTTTAAAGGAAATGGAAAGAGAAGATTGAAAAGATGTGTCAGAGTCTGTTGCTGTCACTGTGGGAGCTCACTCTTTCTTGTCACAGTGAACAAAGCTGAGGAAACCAAGATTTTTCCATGTTGCATTTGCTGGGGGTGGGACCCACGGCCTAGAACTAGGGGTCAGCGGAAAACAGAGCATGCCCATTAGAGAAAGAGGTTAGCGAGAAGGAAGATAGAAGCAGATGCCAATGGGGCAGGGGGCTGTAGGGAAAAGAGGGGGAAGAGGGAGGGATGGGGGGAAAAGGAGGAAGAAGTGGAGGAGGAGGGAATGAAGAGGAGGAGAAGGAGAAACAAGAGGAAGAAGGGAAAGGAGGAAGAGGAGGAGGGGTAAGAAGAAAGAGGAGGAAGAGGAGGAGGAGGAAGGGGAGGAGGAGGAAGGGGAGGAAGAGGGGATGCACATGGAGAAGAGAAATCACCACTGCCTTGTCTGCCTTCACTTCTCCCTGCCTCTCGCATCCTCTACCTGCTCTCAGTCAAGTTCTTGCCACTGGCACTTAACTTGTCTTCCCTTTATGGACCTCAGCCATCTACCCCTCCAGGTCCTTCCTGCCTCTCACCTGGACCAGTCTGTGGCTTCCAATAATAGTCTTCTTAGCTTCAGTTTCTCCCATCTCCAGCTCATCCTTCTCACCACTCCAGGTTTAGCTTCCTAAAATATTATTTTCATGACATTATTCTATATCATTTTTCATAACTCCCTCTTTAACTTCCATTTCCCAATTTGGTGTAATGGAAGGAGCCTGAGCTTTTCATAGACGGGTCCTCAAGGGTTCTCAGCCTCGGCACAGTTGATATTTGGGGCCAGATAATTCCTCACTGTGAGGCCTGTCCTGTGCATATTTAGATGTTCAGCAGCATTCCTGCCACCCTTGAGTACATCCCTCCCCACTCCTACTTGTGACAACCAAAAATTTCTCAACAGTGCCACATGTCTCCTGGGGGACAAAATTGCCTCTGGTTAAGAACCACTGACCTAGATTCAACCCCTGACTCTGTCACCTACTGACAGAGCTCCTTTGGGTAAATGACATAACTTCTCTGAAGCCTAGTTTCCTCAACATTAACATAGGGCTAATAATGCCTACCTTACAGAGCCATTGTGAGAATTAGATAAAATAATTCTAATATGTAACACAGACCTAACACAATACCTAGCACATGATAGTAGCACAATGGGATGGGGCCCATTGTGTACAGTACAAACCGGAGATTCTACCATGGTGTAGCCCCATCCTAGATATATTAGAATAGCCATTTACTTCTTATTACAAGGAACAAAATAATAGTGGATTAAACAAGTAATAGTCCACATAAAATCAGTCCTGGCTGACAGAGTGCCCACGTGGTGTCTGGTGTACAGGCTCTTTCTAGCTTCATGTTCAGCCATCCTCAACACAAGGTTTCCATCCTATGGTCTAAGATGGCTGTTCCAGCTCCCACCACCACATGTCTGCCCTTCCAGGCAGCAAGAAAGAAAGAAGGGTGAAAGGGGAGAATATGCCTCTTTCCTCATGTGGGTACCATGGCGGTGCTGTACACATCACTTCCACTCACATTCTATTGGCCAGAGCCTAGTCACATGCTCACAACCCAACTACAAAGGACACTGGGAAATATGTGTGTATATATATATCTCCATAGCTTCCACCCAGACCTCTTCTAAACAGCTTGTCCAAAACACTAACAGAGCCAGCCATGGTGGTGTGCACCTGTAATCCTAGCTTCTCAGGAGGCTGAGCAGGCAGGATTGTTTGAGGTTAGGAGGTCAATGTTGCAGTGCACTGTGATCATGCCTATAAATAGCCACTGGACTCCAGACTAGGCAACATAGTGAGACCCCATCTCAAAAAAAAAAAAGCACTAACAGGTCTATTTGGTTATCTTCCTAGTACCATCACTTCAATATGCTCTAACTATATATATATATATATATATATATTTTTTTTTTTTTTTAATTTAAGAAACAGAGTCTTGATCTGTCACCCAGGCTGGAGTGCAGTGGTACCATCCTCCCACCTCAAGTGATCCTCCTACTTCAGCCTCCCAAGCAACTGGAACTACAGGCATGCACCACCACGCCTGGCTAATTTTTTCTTCTCTTTTTTCTTTTGTAGACAGAGTCTTGCTGTGTTGCCCAGGCTGGTCTCAAACTCCTGGGCTCAAGAAATCCTCCCACCTCAGCCTCCCAAAGTGTTGGGATTACAGGTGTGAGCCATTGCACCTGGCCCAGAAATATCTTTAGTTATGTGGCAAACTGCCCAGCTGAACCTTCTGTTATCACAGATCAGAGAACAAATATTGGGAAATGTTAGTTACTGAATGTTTGTATCCCCACTAAAATTCATATGTTGCTGGCATTTGGAGATAGGACCTTTGGGAATTAATTATTGTCAGATGCGGTCATGAGGGTGAAACCCTTCTCTGATAGAATTAGTGTCCTTATAAGAAGAGACATCTGCTGGACGCAGTGGCTCGTGCCTGCAATCCCAGCACTTTGGGAGGCTGAGGCGGGCAGATTGCTTGAACTCATGAGTTCCAGACCAGCCTGGGCAACATGGCAAAACCCCATCTCTACAAAAAATACAAAAATTTGTCAGGCATGGTGTCGCATGCATGTAGTCCCAGCTACTCAGGAGGCTGAGGTGGGAGGATCGTTTGAGCCCAGGAGGCAGAGGTTGCGATAAGCTGAGATTGCACCACTGCACTCCAGCCTGGGCGATAGAGCCAGACCTTGTCTTAAAAAATAAAAATAAAGAAAGAAGAGACATCACTCACTCTCCATCCACTATGTGAGGACACAGAGAGAAGAGAAGGCAGTTGTCTACAAGCCAAGAAGAGAGCCTTCATCAGAAATGGACCCTGCTACTCCTTGATCTGGGACTTCCAGTCTCCAGAACTGAGAAAAAAATACACTTCTGGTGTTTAAGCCACCCAGTTTGTGGTATTGTGTTATGGCAGCCCAAGCAGATAGATAAAGATTCTACCTCCAAACAGTCACATTCTGCGGTACAGGAGGTTCTGACTTCAACCTATAAATTTGTAGGGGGGACACAATTTAGCCCATAATAAGCATACTGTAGATGCCCAGGAAATACTTCTTATCTATCTGATTAAAAGACTCAGAAAGAAAAAGGCTAATCATACTGTTAACTGACTCCTGTGCACAGGGCCACTCAGCAATGTTTTGACATGTTACTCCTCCTCTTGCTTCCCCTTAGAACTCAATATTCTCTTTGGCTGTTATGACTCCACTCTCTCTAAGTTCTTTTCCTTCTTCTCAGGCCACTCCTTCATCCCCTGAGTTCTTCTACCTCTGGCCATCCTTTAAAAGTCAGCATTCTATAGTCTTTTTTTCTCCTCACTCTAAGCTCTTTCCACGTTGATCTCATGGACTCCATTGCTGCAATCATCGTTTGCATCTGATGGTTCTCAAATCCATAGCTTCCACTCAGACCTCTTCTAAACAGCTTGTCCAAAGCACTAACAGAGCCAGCCATGGTGGTGTGCACCTGTAATCCTAGCTTCTCAGGAGGCTGAGCAGGGAGGATTGTTTGAGGTTAGGAGGTCAAGGTTGCAGTGCACTATGATCATGCCTGTGAATAGTCACTGGTCTCCAGACTGGGCAACATAGTGAGACCCCATCTCAAAAAAAAAAGCACTAAGAGGTCTATTTGGTTATCCTCCTAGTATCATCACTTCAATATGCTTCAAACTGGATAATTTATCAATCCCCTACATCTTCTCCACCATGATTCACTCTCCTCCTCAATACACACACACACACACATACACACACACACATTGTTCCTTCTCTTAAGCTTATCTCAGTGAACCATATCACCATCTCCCCAGAACTAAAGTCTTCCTAAATTCCTATATTCAAACCCCAAATCCCATCCAGTTTGACTTCTTAATACCTCTTTCCATCCCCTCTTCTACCAGTTTACTTTGGGCTGCTGTCATCTCTCATTTAGATTACAAAAACAATATTCTTTCTAATCCACCTGCCTTTAACCCACTCTTTTCCCCTCAATCAAAGTGATTTTCTAAAACATAAACACAATGCTACCACTCCTCTGATGAAAACCTTTTAAAAACTTACCATTGGCCTTAGACACATTTTCAAAGTCCTTAGTTGGGCAAAATAATTCTTCATCCCTGGGTCCTTCTTCTCTACTCCACTTCATCTCCCGCCCACCCCCCACACACCTTACACTCTTTATTCTTCACTTACAATTTCCCAAAGAGTTCTATACTCTCTTTCAACCTCCAGCTTTTACACATGTTTTTCACCATGTTTGGACTCCTCCCAGCTAATTTCTGTTGATATTGCAAATCTCAGTTTAGACATTACCTCCTTGAAGAAGCCTAATCAGCCTTTGAGAACCAATTCCTCTGGATCTTCTTCCCTGGACCCAACTGTCTCCCTCACCTTCAGGCACATTAACCCCTTCCTGACAGCTCATTTCCTAACACCTGCGCTCCTCTTATACTTTGTTCATATATTTATTAAGGCCTTTATTCAGCTTTGCACTGCTGCTCCCCCACTGTATTTAGGCTCCTTGGGGACAGAAACTGTCTGGTTTCTGTGCTAGAAATCATCTGTTTTTTCTTCCATATCCCCTCCCTGCCCTTCTCTGCCGTCCTGCGAGCCCCAGGAGGCTGACTTGTAGTAAATACATAAATGGAATTCAGCCACTGCAGAGAAGAGGGTGAAGTCAAGGTCAAGGTCATCATTTCACCAGCTAGATGAGCCCTTCAACCAAAGCACAGCTTCTGCCCGGTGGCCCTCTCCACCTGACTCATTGCTTCTGGATTCTGGGAATTGTCTCTCCCTTTATCCCTTCAGCCTAGGCTTGATAATATCTTCCTGATGTTACTGGCTCCAGGAGACGGCACTACCCCTTGTTTTCCTGCACTCTGCCCTCCCCTTTGAAAATAGTCTCTTCATTAAATTCTCCTCAAATTACCAATTACCCAATTTAAGTTTGCCAGGACCCAATTAATTTCCTCTTTTAGTTCCTGGCAAAGATTCTAGCACATAAATGTTGAATGAATGGATGAATGAATAAATGAATTGAGGAAAACAACTCAAGCCATTGCCTAGCTTTGGCTTATTCATCCTCCATTTCACAAGGAGGAAAAAAATGATTTCTCAATTTAGAACCTGAAATTCGGTCTGGCATGGTGGCTCATACCTGTAGTCCCACCACTTTGGGAGGCCGAGGTGTGCACCTCAGTTGAGCCCAGAAGTTTGAGACCAGCCTGGGCAACATGTCGAAACCCCTTCTCTACAAAAAAATACCAAAATTAGCCGGGGGTGGTGGCATGTGCCTGTAGTCCCAGCTACTCAGGAGGCTGAAGTGGGGAGATCAATTGAGCCTGGGAGGTCAAGGCTTCAGTGAGTTGTGATTATGCCACTGCACTCCAGCCCGGGTGATAGAGTAAGACCCTGTCTCAAACAAACAACAACAAAAGAACTTGAAATTCAAGTGAGACAGTTTTAGGGTCAGCAAAGAAGGGGATCCTTGGGACGCTTTTGGCAGAAAGCAGGTCTGGGGAATGGGAAAGAGGCTGTTGGGCAGATGTCCTTTGCTATAGCAGTCCCTGAGGTTTGCAGGGTGCTGGGCTCCCCAGAAAGAACTGTATTTCCTGCAATGACTCTGTGCCATGTTGGGTGGGAATGACTCTCATACCTTCGTTTTCTTTCTCTTGGGCTTTCCCCTAGAGAAGGGATTAGAAAATCACTAGATGGTTACTTCCTCCAACCTCCCACTCAAATCCAGCAACCTGAAATTCAAGCTCAAGAGTTGTGGGAGGGAAAGCCCAGCAATCATCAAAGCAGGAGACTCTACATTCATGAGCAGATCTGGGTCAAGGCCACAGCTGGGGGGCAGGATCCTCTGAGATGAGTCACACACCACATACCCCTGTGGAGTCCTCCAATAGTCCCACCACTGTTCAAGCTGGGAGGGACCTCAGTGCTCATTATACCATCAGAACCTGGCCCACGGAGGGGAAGCAATTGCCCAAGATCACACAGTAATTTGGGGGCAAAGGAGGTGTCAGAACTTAGGTCACCCAGTTAATAAACTTGCCATCTCATTGCCACACCACACTGCCTCCTGAGACCAGGGGATGCTTCCAAGATGTCAGGTTTCAGTAGAAGGAACAGGCTCCCAAAAGAAGAGGCCAGACAGACAGTGCAGGTCTGCTGCGCTATGTGCTTTGGAGAAGAGAATTTGCACTAGTCAAGCTATGGTTACACACAAGGCCCTGGCCGTATGTTGTTGGGGTCAATAGTACTGGTTCTGCAACACACACTGGGGCCTGTTGGGCGCAGTGGGGTAAGGAGACAATCAGAATAAATAGCTAATGCATGAGGGGCTTAGTACCTAGGTGATGGGTTGATAGATGCAACAAACCACCATGGCACACGTTTACCTATGTAACAAACCTGCACATCTCGCACATGTACCCCAAAACTTAAAATAATAAAGAAAAGAAAAAAAATAGTACTGGTTCTGAGCTCAAACAAATATGGGTCTGAATTTTGCGTGACCTTGAATAGGTGACCCAACTTTTCTAAGCATCAGTTTCCTCACCCGTAAAATGAAGGTTAAAAGAATACTTGCCTCATAGGATTTTTGTGGGGACTAAATAAGGTGATTTATGCAAAGCACTTAGCAAATTTAAAAGCTGGCACTGAATAAGCACTCAATATATGTTGGCAATTATTTTTCCCTATAGCAATTACGTTGTATTTAATTCTCATGCCATCCTTTCAAGAGAGAGACAGGACATGAGCTTGGTAAGTTACTTGCTCAAATTTATGTATTCATTTATATTTGTTAAGCTCCTACCAAGGGGCTGGATTCCGTTCTGGACTCTGGGGATATGTCAATGAATAAAGGCAACAAAAATCCCTGCCCTCATGGAACTTTCGTTGTAGTTGGGACAGACAGACAATCAACAAAAAGTACAAGTGAATTATATGAAATGCCAGAGGGAGACAAGTGTTATTGAGAGACATAAAACAATGGAGATGATGGAGAGAGGGAGGGGAGGGTTGCAGTTTTAGCGAGAGTGGTCATGGAAAGCCTCCACGTGATGGTGATAAAGAAGCTAAAAAGAAATTATTTAGGCAGTTGGTGAGGGTAAGAGAGTCCTCAGTCAGGCTTCCCTTTTAACAAAAAGCAGCCCCCAAATCATTTCTTTTCTAACAAACAGCCACCTGTAAAATCGATCTGCGGACATAAATAAGCAAGCTGGAAGCTTGCATAGGTAAATGCCGGCAGCTGTGCCTATAGGCAAAGGCTACCGGAGGGCCAGGTGTGTTCAACATGGAGGTTCCCTCTTCCCTTTTCTTTGTCACTACATGTGAAGTAGAAAGGCAGGCAACCCATGCCAGCCAGGTAGAGACTCCATCTGTATAATAAAAGATTAGGGTGGAATGGCCAGCTTCTTTGTGCGCTATGCGAATAGTGCACCTGGTCCTACCAATCTTGCAGGCCCTATGTAAATCAGACACCACCTCCTCAAGCTCGCCTATAAAACTCCGTGCATTTTACCACAGAACCAGAAAACCCACTCAGGAGTCCTTCTTTCTCTCTCTGCAGGAGAGAGAACTATTCTCTTTTCTTTCTTTCACCTATTAAACATCTGCTCTTTTTTTTTTTTTAATTTATTTATTTATTTATTTTTTCTTTTATTATTATTATTATTATTATTATTATACTTTAGGTTTTATGGTACATGTGCGCAATGTGCAGGTAAGTTACATATGTATACATGTGCCATGCTGGTGTGCTGCACCCACCAACTCGTCATCTAGCATTAGGTATATCTCCCAATGCTATCCCTCCCCCCTCCCCCCACCCCACAACAGTCCCCGAAGTGTGATGTTCCCCTTCCTGTGTCCATGTGTTCTCATTGTTCAATTCCCACCTATGAGTGAGAATATGCGGTGTTTGGTTTTTTTAAACATCTGCTCTTAAACTCACTTCTTGTGCATCTGCGTCCTTGATTTCCCTGGTGTGAGACAACAAAGCTCACGTATTACCCCAGACAAATGACGCCGCTACAATGGCATTGAGCAAGGGTCTGAAGAAGGGAAGGGGGTAGGCTTGTGGCTCTCACAAGGAAGAGCATTCCAGAGAAAAGGAAGCATGCATGCAAATGCCCCGAGGCAAGCACCAAATATTGAAAGGAGAGCCTGGAGGCTAGTGCTCTGAAACAGAAGTGCAGGGAGGAGCCATGGGAGCTGAAGTTAGAAAACACCCTTAATTATGGTGCTGGGAGCTGAGATTCAAACTCAGAACTGGTTCCCAAGTCCTTGCTCAGCCCCATTGCAGGCTCCCTAGATGACAGGCTGGTGTGATTGAGTTGATTCTGTTCTTTCTAGAGACGGTTTTGTATGGTCCAACACTGGATACCAGGTAGTGGGGGTGAAGAATTCCATTTCCAAATAAGTGTAATGTCTCTATCTTCGGAACCAAAAATCAGAATATAAATTTCAATAAGTACATGAACTTACAAGCAGGTAGAACAGAACCTTTGAAAGTAGGGCATCCAAGATATCCAGGACCTCGAATGAGCACAAAAGCTTTTCCATCCCAAAGATCCTCAGGCACTTTACCTTTATCCACTTCTAACAAGAAGCACCTCCTTCATTGGCCTGGGGAGGAGCAAGCTGGGATTCTTTAAAGTCCTCTACCTGCCAGGGCAGCAGCGAAGTCCAAGAGGGCAGAATGCAGGGGTGGGGGTTAGGTGGCCAGGGGTCCCAGAGACCCAGTCCTGACTCCGGGACACTCTCGGAACCCTCTGTGTGCCTTACTTTCCCTCCTCCAGCAAGAGGCCCTCCATCTGCCCACCCACCTCCCAGGATATTCCTAGGAAGGATCAAAGAGGACCTCTTGAAAGGGCTGGCTCCCACTCCAGATAATTGCTAGGTAAACGCACCGTGTGTTTAGGATATAATGGGCCAGTGCAGACAGAGCTGAACAGAGGAAATTGCTCACTTCAGGGAGGGGCAGGAACTCTTCCAGGCCATTACGGTCCACTAAGTAAGCTGCCTTTGCCAGGTGAAATGGCTCCCTGATGACTTGAAGAGTGAACTGTCTCCTACCATTTCACACTGCATTTTGGTTACCGAGCTATGATGCTCCCTTTCTCTCTCCGTGAAACCTCTGCAGCAGGGTCACCATCACACTTCCGGCAGAAAGACTGGGAAAACAAGCCACTGATTTCAAAGAGGGTGCAAATTTATGTGGAAGGAGGTAGGGGAGGGAGGGTGAGAGAGAGACTGCTCTGGAGCTCAGTGAGGGACCTTGGGGTTACACAAGAAGGGACTCTGCACTGGGTTCCAGGCCTGATTCTTTTCTTTTCTTTTCTCTTTTATTTTTCTCTCTTTCTTTCTCTCTTTCCTTCCTTTCTTCTTTCTCTCTTTCCTTTCTTCCTTCCTTCCTTTCTTTCTTTCTCTCTCTCTCTCTCCCTCCCTCCCTCCCTCCCTCTCTCTCTCTCTCTCTCTCTCTTTCTCTCTTTCTTTCTTTCGACAGAGTTTTGCTCTTGTCACCCAGGCTGGAGTGCAGTGGTACGATGGCATGATCTTGGCTCACTGCAACCTCCGCCTCATGGATTCAAGGGATTCTCCTGCCTCAGCCTCCCGAGTAGCTGGGATTACAGGCGCCCGCCACCATGCCTGGCTAATTTTGTATTTTTAGTAGAGATGGGGTTTCACTATGTTGGCCAGGCTAGTCTCGAACTCCTGACCTCAGGTGATCCACCCGCCTTGGCTTCCCAACATGCTGTGATTACAAGTGTGAGCCACTGCACCTGGCCCCTGTTTATTTCTTGATGCCATGCATCAGCTGAGTGGCTTTGAGGAAGTCAGTTCATGACTCCGGCCCTCAGATTTCTCATATAGAAAATGAGAAGATAATTGCTCAGTTCACACCCAGCTCTAAAATCCTGTGATTTTAGGCAGAAGAAGAGATCGCATGGAGCATTTTAGTGACTGGAATGGCTCATGACTGGGCTGAGATCATCGACCTTTGTTTCAGATCCAGAAACCTCTTCACCTGAACCTCATTGCCACAAGCCAGACCGAGACCTAGACAGGGATTTTCACACCAACAACGAAAAACACACTTAAGGAGCCTGATTATTTTTACCTGGAGCTTGGAGGCCCAGAGGGAAAACATACAAATAGGGCTGGGGACATACACACACTCAGCTTCTGAATTTTAATATCAGAAGATCATTACCATAAGCTGCATCAACAACTTGGGTTCCCAACTGGTGCCAACTAAGCCTTCTCGCTTAATTACATGCTTAGAGCACTACAATTTAAAATCCTGGCAACCATGTTCTATGCAATTAAAAAAACAAACTCACAAACAGGTCTTACTTGTGCCTCTAATATGTTGTTAAGTTTGTCCCTGCTGCTCACCCACTTTCCTGGGAACACTGCTTTTCACCAAAGAGCCTCAGTCCCCACATCCCAAATGCCTGTCAGTTACCCTCCAGCTTCTGTCAAGAGGCCCATGGCCAAGTGTCATGCAAACCAACAGCTTTGCTTATTCCCACTCTGAGCTTCCAGATAACTATGCCTCCATTAATCCCTACTGAGGAACACAAGATTCCTCAACTGCATTGGGGATGCTGAGTGGATTTTGCCTCATCAGTGGCTTTGAAAGTTGGAAGTGAAGTATCAGGATCTAGCCATGATTGGCATTCATTCATTCATCAGTGCTGCTTTCTCTACCTTTCCAGGTTTATGAGCAGAAACCATTGCTTAAGAGATACTCACCATCAAGCAGAATCATGGGGGACAGAGCACCATGAACTCAGGGAGCAAAGAGAACACTGTGGGGGTATTCTTGGGGATGGAATCTCCACATCAAATCCATCGGCAAGACCTGGATGTTCTTGGAAATGTGAAACACTGAAAATGTTGAACATTAATCTTCTCCTCATCTCCAGTATCAACACCCAACTGAGGCCACCATCATTTCTTGGCACAATTGCAACAGCCACCTATGACTGCTGTGACTTTCTCTACAACTCCAGTTAATCCATCCTCCACTCCACAGCCTGAATGATCTCTTCAAAATTCACAGTAGGTAATGACACCCCAGTGGAAAATGTTGATTGCCTTCTACTTAGAATAAACCCCAAATTCTTCACTGTGGCCTGTAAAACCCTCAGTGCAATCCTCTCTGGATGGGCTCATCATTTTTAAGTCTCAGGTTAAATTAGCGGTTCTCAAAAGGGAGCAATTTTGCCCTTTAAGAGACATTTGGCAATGTTGGGAGATATTTTTGGTTGTCATAAGTGGAAGTCAGGGGGTGCCACTGGCATCCAGCGGTCAGAGGCCAGGGATGCTGTTGAACATTCTGCAATGCAGAGAATAGTCCCCTATAGCAAAGAATTTTCTGACCCAAAATATCAGTAGTGCCAAAGTTGAGAAATTCTGACTTAAAATCACTTTCCTGTAGTGACTTTATCTGACCATCTTTATCTCAAATTGGTTCCCATCCCCTATGCTCTTCATAACTCTAACCACAATTTGCAATTCCCTTCTTATTGTCATTTACATACATGTAAGCTCCACATACCGGGCTAGAGACAAAGTATGTCTTGTCCAACTTTGTTGTCTCAACACGTACCACTTAGCAGATGCTCAATAAATATTTGTAGGAAGAAGAAGGGCAGGAAGGGAGAAGGGCAAGAAGAAAGGGCAGTCAAGGTGAAGCAGCACCCCTGCCCTTCTGAGCCCCTTTCAGTATCATGCTGACTCTCATCTTCGTGTGGAAAACCTGCCATTCGACTTGGCCAGTTGCACTGATTATGTTTTACTGGAGAATGAGCCGAGTAGACTAGGAAAACACTTTAAAACTCAATTGTGGGGCAGGGTGGGGGGGTGGGGGCATTGGCATGAAAATGTTTAGATTTCTTCAGTATTGACTTTGTTTTGCCAAACAAGTCCTCTTGAGGGTAGGGACCATGTCTATTTCAGTCTCTGCTGTAGCTCCAGCACCTTGAATAGTGCATAGTACAGAGATAGTGGGTTGCCCAAGTGTTTGTGAATGTGTGAGTACCCCCCCACCAGCCTGCAGGGGAGGGAGGGTTGATACCCCACTGCACCCACTTCTTCAGCAGCTCATGAACCCACTTATGAAGCCAGCCTTCAGATCAGACTCTTGCTTTTCTTCTTATTAGTGGCCCTTAAAAGAGCATTGCCAATAAAAACTTCAGCTCTGGAAAAGAATTCTAGCCTTTGTCAGCTATTTCCGACAGCCCTTGAAAGAAAAATAAATTTGGCTCCAAGTTTTCCCATGCCTGTTTATAGTTCCTCACACAAAGCTCTGCCGTTTATACAATTTTGTCACCCAGAGACCCAGCTAACTCTATCTCAGAGGCAGCCTCTCCCGTCCCCACCTCAGCAGCCTCCACTCCAACTTCCTCCTCCCTACTTAGGGCTTCCAAGGACCCATGAGGATAAGCTGCAGGCTGTGAGGTTTCTATAGTACACTCCTTCCTGGAATGATTCTGCCTAAATTCCACCTTTAAGCCTCAGAGATTCATGTTATCTTATTAGCAACACAAAATGGAAAAGACTGAACCTTTTCAGTTTAATCTGCTGAGTTCCTGAGGCTGCAGGGAACTCCTCCAAGGAATGTGCTTAGCTTTTGTTAGAGGAAATTAAAAAAAAAAAAAAAAAAAAAAAAAAGCCCAACATATTATTTGGCATAAATCTACTCATCTAATTTAGATTGTAGAAACCTATTGATTAGGTTCCCAAGCCTGTCACTTTTTCCCTATAGCGACTACAAATATCACTGCTATTACAAAATTTCATATCATAAAACTCACTACTATGATCCCACTTTCATATTTTCCCTCTCTCTCCATCTTTTCCTTTCTCTCACACACACACAAAATCTGTTCTTTAGTCTCATCAGCGCCATCTGGTGGTGTTTCAAATGTTTCAGTACCCTTTTTTTTTTTAAAAAAAGATTGAAGACCCCAAAGAGCACCTGAGTATGTGTCGTATCTATCACAGTTATCCTATTCAAAAATGAAACTGGTCAGGCACGGTGGCTGACGCCTGTAATCCCAGCATTTTTGGGAGGCCAAGGTGGGCGGATCACTTGAGGTCAGGAGTTCCAGACCAACCTGGCCAACATGGTGAAACCCTGTCTCTACTAAAAATACAAAAATTAGTGGGGCAGGGTGGCAGGCATCTGTAATCCCAGCTACTCGGGAGGCTGAGGCAGGAGAATCACTGGATGTCACATAATGAAATGATGTCATATAATGAAATGTGTCAACATTGAAGATCTGTATAATTCAAGGAAGCAATATTTCCCAAATGGCAGTGAATGAGATTACAAAATCATGCATTCAAAATGCATTCAATCCAGGAGAATCGCTGGAACCCAGGAGGCAGAAGTTGCAGTGAGCTGATATTGTGCCACTATACTCCAGCCTGGGCGACAGGGCAAGACTCCATCTCTAAAAAGAAAAAAAGAAAAATGAAACTGAAAAATTTTGGAAAATATTTATTGATCCATTTAAAAATAACAATAATAAATGTTTAACATAAATAACAAATTTTAATGAAAAATATCTGTATTTTCCAAAACAAAAACAAATTTAGGAAGAGTGGCATTATTTTACATTTTTGCACATCTCTTTAATGTCTGACTTAAAAGACACCTAAATTTTCATATCTGCTTCTGTGTTCAATCTGTTCCAATATCTTGTTTTAGTTGAAACATATGAAGAAAATCTGGCCTCACACAGATATGTAGTTGGAAAAGAAATGAGTATTTTAATAGCCTCTTAAGATCATTGTGGGTATTCTTATTTGATATTATTCCAAAACTCCACAAGTTATGGTTTCTTAAAAGTTAGCTGGAATGGAGAATCTGAAACCACATCCATGAACTTTTGGTACTGTTATGTTAAAACCTGCTGTTCTATCTTTGACTTTTAATGCATTTTGAATGCATGATTTTGTAATCTCATTCACTGCCATTTGGGAAATATTGCTTCCTCAAGTTATATAGATCTTCAATGTTGACACATTTCATTATATGACATCAAAAAGTCACATTTACTGATACTATTACCAATTTCCTAAAAAAACTTTAGGTACCAAGAAACTGCCAAAGCCAGGTATGGTGAGGGCTCATGCCTGTAATCCCAGAGGGGAGGTTGAGGCAGGTGGATTTCTTGACCCCAGGAGTTCCAGACCAGCTTAGCAAGATCCCGTCTCTACCAAAAAAAAAAAGAAGAAGAAGAAGAAAAGAAAAAGAAAAATTAGTCGGGCGTGGTGGCGTGTGCCTGCAGTCCCTGTAGTCCCAGCTACTTCGGAGGCTCAGACAGGAGGATTGCTTCAGCTCAGGAGGTCAAGGCTGCAGTGAGTCATGATCGTGCCACTACACTCCAGCCTGGGTGACAGGGTAAGATCCTATCAGGGAGGAAGAAAGGAAGGGAGGAAAAAGGGAAGAAAAAGAGAGGAAAAAGGGAGAAAGGGAAGGGAAGGGAAGAGAAGGGTCAAGTTCATGATAGACACAAATTTTCCAAAATTCTAATTTTCAATTGAAAGCTTGAATTTCATCATTGGCAACAAATACAGTTGTTTTCGGTGAAGTGACAGGCTTTGTTCACTTGAAAGAAAATATCTGTGAAATACTCAATCCTGAATAACCATAGTTTGCTTGACAATTATTCTTTCAAGTAAAAATGGTGTTTCATTTAAAAAAGGGGAAAAAAAAAAAAAAGGCCAGGCACAGTGGCTCACGCCTGTAATCCCAGCATTTTGGGAGGCCAAGGTGAGCCGACCACAAGGTCAGGAGATCGAGACCAGCCTGGCCAACATGGTGAAACCCCATCTCTACTAAAAATACAAAAATTAGCTGGGTGTGGTGGCACGTGCCTCTAATCCCAGCTACTTGGGAGGCTGAAGCACGAGAATCGCTTGAACCCAGGAGGCAGAGCTTGCAGTGAGCCAAGATCACACCACTGCACTCCAGCCGGGTGACAGAGGGAGACTCTGTCTCAAAAAAAGAAAAAGAAAAAAAAAAAAGGCAGCTAGTTCAGCTCACAACTCAATCACATATGTGCTTTTCCTCCAGGCAACCCTGTAGTTCAATACACAGCAGAAATACTTGATGTGACAACGTGCCTTCACATTTCATCTCAGAGAATATTAAAAAGATATACTTAAGCAAGAGTCAAGATTTAATTAACATAGTAATGTTACTAAGTAACTATTGCTTTATCAAGGGCATTCTTAAGTGAAACTGGCATTCCCATTACTTCAAGCGCCTGGTGATGGAGAATACAAGGAGTGCTGTCCCATTTGGTGTCTCTGCCTGTCCCAAGATGCCAGGAGTTTGACCTGCCGTGCTTTTCAGTGCAAATGTCAACACAGTGAAAAAGATAAACAACAGTTTAGTGTTAGATAAACAACAGTTTAGTGTTATTGTGAAAATAGTTTGGACCTCACCTATCCCCAGGGATCGATGGGCCACACATTGAAAACTGTTACATTACCGGGACAAAACTCCCAAGATGGGTTGTAGGAGGAAGGAGGGAGGGGCTGTTATATTCTGACTTTAATATCATTTGCTCAGAGATAGGAGCAAGGAAAAGATCCCCTATGCCTGAAATTTATCTCCTAAACCTCTCACCCCACATGTTATTTTCCATTTCCTTTTCTGATTCCCCGTAGAATGTGTCCTGAGAGACACATTTTTTTCCTCACCCCAGGGCAAACTAAATAGCACAGGCAGAACCCAGCTGGAAGCACCCTCTTCATCTCCCACCTATGTAAAAATTAATCTTTTTTCCCCTACCAGTTATCGCCTAACACTAGTGCTTATCACAAAGAAAAGGCTGCAAGAACAAAGTGCTCTGTGAGATAAGGAATTTAAGATAAGTGAGCTGGCAGAGGATAAAATCCCCTTCACACAGCTGCTCCCAACACCTGGCTTCCCCATTAACACCACTCCCAGGACTATTTAAGTCTTAGTCATCTTCCAGGTCTCAACTGGGACATCACTTCTCACCTCTTGTCTGCCTATTTGTGCCTATCTCGCTCCCTCTCTCCATATAGGAAATATAGATACAGAGACAGAGATAGACATTAACAGATAGATAGATATTGAAATATAGATTATCATAGTGCCTTAATTGTTGGGTAAGCTGATTTTCCCACTAGATGGCAAATTCCAAAAAAGTGGCAGTCATTTTCTGTCCCATTCACCCTCAGGGGTTTTAAAACACAGAGATGATGTGTTTGAGCATTAGTTAAGGACATGCTTTTAGATGGGGAATGCCTTTCCATAGAGCGCCATCCCCCACTGCATCTTACTGTCATAAGAGTGCCTCACTCGTTGACCTGTCTGGTCCCACACAGAATTGGAATTTGCCAGTCACACTGCAACTGGGACCAGAGTAGTCCGTCTATAACCATTTGTCAGAGGACTGGAGGGATGAGTCTTTTCTTTTCAGGTTGGGTAAAGTACAGAACTAGGTGGGAATCGGTGCTACTTTACCGGGCCACTCCACACTAGCCATGGCCCTCAGGATGTCCCTCCATCTGCAGGTGTCCCGTGGTGCTTGGTACACTTCTCCACTGCATCCTAGCATGTTCAGTCTCACCAGGGAGACTATCATCTTCTAGAGGATGAAATCTGATCTCTATTCCTTTCTTCTCTTTCCCATCTTGCCCTTGTCTCTTTCCCTCACATTTGACCAGTTATTTATTTATTTATTTTTTTTTTAGATGGAATCTCACTGTATCACCCAGGCTGCAATGCAGTGGTGCCATCTCGGCTACTGCAACCTCTGCCTCCCGGGTTTGAGCACTTCTTCTGCCTCAGCCTCCAGAGTAGCTGGGACTACAGGCACATGCCACCACACCCAGCTAATTTTTTTGTTTGGTTGGTTTTTTTGGTATTTTTAGTAGAGACAGGGTTTCACCACGTTTGCCAGGCTGTTCTCGAACTCCTGACCTCAGGTGATCCACCCGCCTCTGCCTCCCAAAGTGCTGGGATTACAGGCGTAAGCCACGGCACCCGTGGTGACCACTTACAGGTTGCAGTCTTCTTAGACACCTAGGTAGATAGCCAGAAAGTCAGTTCATAAAGAGGATAATACTCTTTCAAGCATGAGGCCTCCATTCTTGGAAAATCAAGTGTTTCAGGAAGCAGAGAAGTGTTGAGTCTTAGGGATGGGGAAGGACTGGAGGCAGGGAAATTGTGATGGGCATTTGGGAAGGTAGACTCGGGTCAGATTGGGTGGGGTCCTTAAGGCCGTGCTCAAGAATGTGGATCCTTTCCTGCAGACATTGGGCGTGGCGTGATCCAACCTGTGTTCCATGAGCACATTTCCTAGGCTGATCTTTCTCAAGCCTCCCCGTTGTCCTTCCATCACAAAGAAGTGTCCAGTGCCTCCCACTGAGACCCCATAACAGTCTCTCCTGGTTGGATAGCAGCAGTGTGACCAACGACTGAGAGGAGGAGGGGACAGAATGGCAGACCCCCACCCTCATCTCCACCCCACCCCCTTATGCCAAAACATGTTCTCCAGCTTGAGCTAGTTGGACTAGATCGGGTGGGGACCAAGGGCTCAGAGGATTAGGACATCAGCCCCAGCCTTGAATGAACCACATTCCACAGGCGCATAAACAGGGTGTGGTGGACACAGGCCTGGCGCAGCTCCTTTCACAGAGGGGTGTGCACTTGTGTTGTAGGAACATGCTATTTGCCTGTGCAGGACCTGACATCCCTAACCAGCTGTGCCCCTAGGAAACCCCCACAGCACCTCCTTCTTAGAACGTTCTCTGTACATGTGCCCTCACTGGATTCTGCTAGCAGTCTGCAGGTGCTCACCATTCCAGCACCATCTCTCCACTGGAGGGAAGGGATGAAGAAAGGGGTGAGGGGGACCAGGAAGTTGGCCCCAGTTCTACCTTCCATAAGCAGGGCTTCTGGAATCACCTCGTTATACTGCTCAGGGCAGGGGACAACCTTGAAGACAGTGGCCTCTGGAACACCTGCAAAGGAACCTGGTTAGCATGGGAAAGCATCCTCAAACTACTTTATTTGCCATTGTTTTGCTGAATAGAAAAGTAACCTATATTCATTTTTTTAAAGTTTAATAAATTCCAAAAGAACATTTTTAAACCATCTATGATACCTCCCCACAAAGATAGCTGACTTTCTCCCAGTCTTTTTCCTGAGCCTATCAGGTGTGTATTTTTTTAAATGTAAATATATTTTCTGTATATAATAGGGATCAAATTGCTTTTGAAATTTTTTGTATCCTACCATTTAGCTTATCATGAGCATTTTCACATTTTCTTAATTATTCATGAAAAATTTAGCTTCATGAATAACCTGTTCATGAATAATCTAATGACCACATAATATTTCACATGGTCCATGATAAAACCAGCACTAGGAACCCAGGGTGAGGCATTACAAGGTTCGCTTTTTTAAAAAGGTGGACACAGAATTGTGCTGCCTGAGAGGAGAGGGAGCATCTCACCATCTCCCGCCTTGGTGTCTTTTATTCTTTAGGACTCAGCTCAGGTTCTGTCTCCTCCATGAGGTGAACCCCAGCTCAGGCTAAATCCAGCCCACAGTGCTCCTTTAGCACCCCATCGTGGCGCTGACTACATTATATTAAACAGATTTCTTCATATTTTGGTATCTCCCACCAGACAATGTAGTCTTTGAGAACCTGGATAAAGAAGCTGCAAATCTCTAGTGTCCAGATGGTACCTAGCACAGGAAGGTACTCAATAAATGCCTTGAAAAGAAGCAGACCTTAAGCAACCTCCGTTGTCAGGCATTTAGACAGTTTTCTAGTTTGTAAAGAGAGCCTTCTTGCTCTCACTATATCAGATTCCATGCTGTTGGGTGAGGAAGAGGCTGGAAGAAGACCCACATTCTTATTTGGGTCATTTGTAGTCTCTTAAATGATCCTGTAAATAACATTGGGATGACTTGTAAATCTTTGTCTGCATCCAACTCAATCTTTTTTTTGTTGTTTTTTGTTGTTTTTTTTTTAAATAGAAATTTTTATTTTTATTTTTATTTTTTTTCTAGCTGAGTTAGCTTTTTTTTTAATTGTTGTAATTTTTTTTTAATGAAGTATTTATTGATGATTCTTGGGTGTTTCTCGGAGAGGGGGACATGGCAGGGTCATAGGATAATAGTGGAGAGAAGGTCAGGAGATAAACACATGAACAAAGGTCTCTGGTTTTCTTAGGCAGAGGTCCCTGCAGCCTTCTGCAGTGTTTGTGCCCCTGGGTACTTGAGATTAGGGAGTGGTGATGACTCTTAAAGAGCATGCTGCCTTCAAGCATCTGTTTAACAAAGCCCATCTTGCACCGCCCTTAATCCATTTAACCCTGAGTTGACACAGCACATGTTTCAGAGAGCACGGGGCTGGGGGCAAGGCCATAGACCAACAGCATCCCAAGGCAGAAGAATTTCTCCTCCCAGATGGGGCGGCCGGGCAGAGGCGCTCCTCACTTCCCAGACGGGGAGGCCGGGCAGAGGCGCTCCTCACTTCCCAGACGGGGTGGCAGCCAGGCAGAGGCGCTCCTCACCTCCCAGACAGGGCGCCCGGGCAGAGGCGCTCCTCACCTCCCAGACGGGGCGGCCGGGCAGAGGCGCTCCTCACTTCCCAGATTGGGCGGCCGGGCAGAGGCGCTCCTCACTTCCTCCCAGATGGGGCGGCCGGGCAGAGGCGCTCCTCACTTCCCAGAAGGGGCGGCCGTGCAGAGGCGCTCCTCACCTCCCAGACGGGGCGGCCGGGCAGAGGTGCTCCTCACTTCCCAGACGGGGCCGCCGGGCAGAGGTGCTCCTCACTTCCCAGAAGGGGCGGCCGTGCAGAGGCGCTCCTCACTTCCCAGACGGGGCCGCCGGGCAGAGGCGCTCCTCACTTCCCTGGCGGGGCGGCCAGATAGAGGCGCTCCTCACTTCCCAGATTGGGCGGCCGGGCAGAGGCGCTCCTCACTTCCTCCCAGACGGGGTGGCGGCTGGGCAGAGGAGCTCCTCACTTCCCAGACGGGGCGGCCGGGCAGAGGCGCTCCTCACTTCCCAGACGGGGCGGCCGGGCAGAGGCGCTCCTCACTTCCCAGACGGGGCGGCCGGGCAGAGGAGCTCCTCACCTCCCAGACGGGGCGGCCGGGCAGAGGCGCTCCTCACTTCCCAGACGGGGCGGCCGGGCAGAGGCGCTCCTCACATCCCAGACGATGGGCGGCCAGGCAGAGACGCTCCTCACTTCCTAGACGGGGTGGCGGCCGGGCAAAGGCTGTAATCTTAGCACTTTGGGAGGCCAAGGGAGGAGGCTGGGAGGTGGAGGTTGTAGCGAGCCGAGATCACGCCACTGCACTCCAGCCTGGGCAACATTGAGCACTGAGTGAGCCAGACTCCCTCTGCAATCCCAGCACCTCGGGAGGCCGAGGCGGGCAGATCACTCGAGGCCAGGGGCTGGAGACCAGCCCGGGTCAACACGGCGAAACCCCGTCTCCACCAAAAATACAAAAACCAGTCAGGCGTGGCGGCGCGCGCCTGCAATCCCAGGCACTCGGCAGGCGGAGGCAGGAGAATCACAGGAGCCCGAGGCAGGGAGGTTGCAGCGAGCTGAGATCACGGCAGCACAGTCCAGCTTCGGCAACAGAGGGAGATCGAAAAAAGGAGAAGGAGACTGAAGAGGGGAGAGGGAGAGGGGGAGGGGGAGGGGAGTTGTTTTTTTTTTGTTTGTTTTTTTTTGAGAAGGGAGTTTCGCTCTTGTTGCCCAGGCTGGAGTGCAATAGCGCGATCTTGGCTCACCGCAACCTCTGCCTCCCAGGTTCAAGTGATTCTCCTGCCTCAGCCTCCCGAGTAGCTGGGATTATAGGCATGTGCCATTACACCCGGCTAATTTTGTAATTTTAGTAGAAACAGGGTTTCTCCATGTTGGTCAGACTGGTCTCAAACTCCAGACCTCACGTGATTCACCCGCCTCAGCCTCCCAAAGTGCTGGGATTACAGGTGTGAGCCACCGTGCCAGGCCCCAACTCAATCTTATGATACAAACGCAGATGCCAGAATCAGACAAGTCCCAGCTCCACTATTTGCCAGTTGTGTGGTCTTGAGCATGTTACTCAACCCTCTGGCCCTCACTTTCCTCAATGTAAAATGGAGATAATAACGGATCTACTCTTAAAGATGTTGAAATATTGTAAATGAGATAACATAGGTCAGGTCTTAGTGCAACAGTTGACACATTAAACTAGTTTTTATCACTATAGAGTAGTAACAGAATTACTAGGCCTGTGTTGTAGTTTTTTAATACCATATGGCCAAGCTGCTTTCCAGAAACATGCAGCAATTTGTATACATGATAACAGTATATGGTGCCTGGCCAGGTGACCTGGCTCATGTCTGAAATCCCAGCACTTTGGGAGGCCGAGGTGGGGAGATCACCTGAGATCAGAAGTTTGAGACCAGCCTAGCCAACATGGCGAAACCCCATCTCTACTAAAAATACTAAATTAGCTGGGCATGGTGACGTGTGCCTGTAATCCCAGCTAATGGGGAGGCTGGGGCATGAGAATCACTTGAACCTGGGAGGCGGAGGTTGCAGTGAGCTGAGATGGCACCACTGCACTACAGCCTGGGTGACAGAGCGAGACTCCGTCTCAACAAAACACAACAAAAACAGTATGGCACCTTTCCATATGGCACCAGCAAGGAGATTAGTCAATTTTTCATTTTTGCCCAGTGGGCTTTACAAAGGTTGTCCAGATCCTGGTCAAACTAACCTCAAGGCTCAGCAAAAGGTCAGCCTTGCCCTCACAATCCAAGCATCCAGCACAGAACCCCACCTCGGAGTCACCCCTCCCCAGGTGTCAGAGAAAAGAGCAAAGAGGTCAGAGAGAAATGAAAGGTTAAGCATTCACACATGAGGGTGTCTGAATATTTAAGTTCAGAAGTCATTTTCTTCCACATGTAGCTGAGTGATGAAATAGAGGATTCAAGCAGTGAAGAATGGCCTCAAACAAGATTCATCCTGTCTGCTTTTATCCTCATCCCCACCTAACACAAAATCATGGAAAGTGAGAGCACAAAGGCTGCTTTGTGATCAGCTTGCTCCAGAAGAGGCCCAGAGAGGTTAAGTGCCTTGCCAAGGTCACACAGCTCATGAGTGCCATTAAGAGCATCAGAGCCACAAGGAATCTGTGACTCATAGCCGGCAAATCCTATTCACATGTCTATAACTCCATCTGTTTGTCCTCTTAGCTCCATTCACAACTTCACCAGGAATGTCAGCATGGTTCGTTGTAGGGAGTAGGAGACAGCACATATTCACAAGTGGCTCTGAAAGCCAAAATCCACGAGCTGTGTGAAAATCAACTGTGAGCAGAGACTGCACTGTTCAGCACCATCATTCACAAAGGCCCCCATGGTCCTGCTGGAGGCTCCTAGACCCTCAGAGAAGCTTCTCACCCACCTCCTCTTTTCTACAGCATTTCCGTCTTTCTCCAGTTCTTTCTTTCCTACATATGAAAACTCCCTGGAAACAGCTCAGTTACTTGAGCACCTGCAGGCTGGAAACAAAGGAGAGAGGCTCATGGCCTTCGGTTTAATTAAAAAGAAAAAAGAGGCCGGGCGTGGTGGTTCACGTCTGTAATCCCAACACTTTGGGAGGCCAACGTGGGTGGATCACCTGAGGTCAGGAGATCAAGACCAGCCTGGCCAACATGATGAAACCCTGTCTCTACTGAAAATACAAAAAATTAGGTGGGCGTGGTGGTGGGCGCCTGTAATCCCAGCTACTTGAGAGGCTGAGGCAGGAGAACTGCTGGAACCCGGGAGGTGGAGGTTGCGGTGAGCTGAGATTGCACCACTGCACTCCAGTCTGGGAAACAAGAGCAAAACTCCATCTCAAAAAAAAAAAAAAAAAAAAAAAGAGGAAAGGATGAGTTTACAAAGAACCACAACAAACCAGAGGTAATCGTTATAACAGTTTTATTCAAGTCTCTGTGTGCTCTGGCGTTGAGACCAGGCTGAGATCAGCATTACACTGTAATACAATAAGAGGTTTCGCCATTGAACCAAGCCTGCTTGGCATCCCTAGTTAACAATTTACAGTACCTCGAAAGAAAAAAAAAAAAGCCAAAGGAAAGAACCTGATAAGTTTCCTTTAGCACTTTTTCATCTTTAAATATTGTTGACAACATACAATAACTTAAATCCCAAAGCAAAGTGGGAATTCAAGGACACGGGGTCAGGACACATGAACAAGACATTGGAGCAGAGAAGGTCTAAGGATAAAAACTAGTAGCTAATTACAGAGGAACCAAACACATACGTGAACTTTCACTTCACCTAGACTTAAAAGCCCTAAGGGGGAGGAAATATCCCAAAGAAAGCTTTTCTGTGAACTAAGTAAAACCCATCTCCAATTCCTTTCCTTAATCCTCTACAAGCCTTAGACTATAAGATATCTGGGTTTCGGTGGGGAGTGGTTGTGGGTGAATGTGCAGGATGAGTAGGGAGGGAAATCAGAAAAGAAAGTGAGCAAGTTCATCACCTCCCTTCTTTGCTACAACTGTGTATCAAAGGCATGTGGCTCAATGTGACAAAAAGGCAAGCCTGACCTCAAGCGCCCAGAGAGGAGACACAAGCTACAGTAAGGCTTCCAAGCTCAAGAGACTGAGAGAAAAGTGAGAAGCTGGAATGAAGAGCAGCAACAGGGCACCTGCAGGCTGGAAACAGGAGAGAGGCTCACAGCCTTCAGTGGTATTGGGAGAAGAGCTACAGAATTGACATGTCCAACTCCTGTGTGCTTCAAACCCCTGGAGTCATGGAGAGGAAACAGGGAGAGGAAGGAAGCCAGCAGCATTGAGGATGTCAGCTGAGACGTGCGAGGGTTCAAGTCCAGTCACAGGCAGATGACAGGTGAGCCAAGGACACAACTCCTCCTTGGGCAAAGGGCAATCTCAAAACCTAGGTGGACCTGAGCCAGGCCAACTTTATCTCAAGAGCTTCTAAGTAGTGGTTTAGAAATGTGCTCAGAGGAAAAAGAGAGGTGACTTTGGAACCAAGCAGATCAGCAACTTGCTTCCTAGCTGTGTGACCCTGGGCAAATTACAGAGCCATCAGAGCCTTGGTTTCCACATTCTTAAATGGGGGTAATACCCACATCCCAGAATTATTGTAAGGAGTCAAAAATTATATATATATGAATCACTAGGACAGCACCACCCCCCACGTGGAAAAAAATTAATGATTTCTTATCATGCATTATTCGTCTTTATAACTAGGCCAGGATACATCTTTGCCTCACTCTGATGGTGATGAAGAAAAGAGCCAAAGCCAGCATGGCATCTGAACTGGAGGTAGAGATAAACGATGAGAATGAAATAAAGATGACAGAGGATGAGGAGGGTGGTGGAAACGATACTAGCAGACAGTGTGATGGGCCAAATTCTGAAGACTCACTGTGCAGGCACAGAGCTAAGGAATGTGGCTCTTGGCATGCCAGGGAGTGAAAAAGCCTCCATTCACTTTAGTCCCTTCTGAAATCTGGACAAGAGAATGAATGAAGTTCATTCACTTCTGGAATTCAAACACGTTCCAAAGAGGTTTAAGATGAGAATCTAAAGGAGCCTCTCTGCCGTAATCACTTCCCTTCTCCAGGGAACACACACACACACACACACAAGTGCCCTCAGGGCTGCAGAGCCAGAAAGGCAGCCAGAGAACACCAAGGAAATGTCACACCCAAGTGTAGATCCAAAGTTAAAAGCTCCTAGATGTTTCATTGCTGTAAGTCTACACACTCCTATTTAAACGCGAGCACCCCCAGAGAGCTGCTGCCTCACTCAGGACCTGAGGGGAAGGGCAAGTAAAAATTTAAAACGTATTTCACAGTGGTACCTAAACCCCTCTCACAGGTCCAGGTGAGGGGCAGGCAGGGCTGGGTCTAGAGTGGAATGAGGCCCTCACCTTGGGTTAAAATTTAAGGGGGTGCCAAAAAAACAAACAAAAAAAAGAACCTCAGTAATCAAGGTAAATCATATTGCAATGCAGTATTTTTTAAAAATCAGAGTTATTGAAAAATTCCACGATGAATACAGTATCAAAATTTTAAGTCAGGCTTTGTCAGGGTTGGTGTCCAGGTGTGAAGGATCTCAGGAACGGGCAGCATACTACTTCTGAAACCTGGCCTTGGACCTCAGTGAGTGCAGGGCAAGGAACACCATGTCCCTGGGGCCCTCACTCCCCGGGGCTGCTTTTGTGACTACTCTGACCTCTGGGTTCAGAATGCCCAGACGTCTATCCCTCATGTTCTGGTAGGAGAGGCCTGTCTGTGCACCCCTGGAATGGTATTCTGCTGTCCAATGCTGAGACACCTAACTAGTTAGACACCTATCTCGATAGACATCTATCATGTCCACATCTGCCAATCAGCCTAGTAAAACTAGGTGATGAGTGCTTTCAAAGAGGGCAGGTCAGACCAGACAGGTAGGAAGATGGGTCAGGGGAAAGGCGGGTCTCTTTCCAAGGGTTAACAAAGAGAGATGTGGAAAAGCTCAGCTCCTATAACTAGCTGGGCCCCAAAGCTCTTCTCTCTATCCAGCTCAAGGCCCAAAGCAGGTTCCCTGTAGGGGATGGGGAACCACAGGCAGTAAGAATCAGGAAGGACCAGTCCTACTGGCTCCTGATCATGGAGTGAGCCCAACATGAAGAGCAAAGCCAGGGCTCCCTAGGCAGCCTACAGAGGCCCCCGTACTTCCAGGGCCCAAGACGGGAAATGGATGAGGAAGCGGGTGGACATGACTGTCAATATCTTATCAGGACAAAGTGAGAAAGAGCAGTCTGAGAGGAAGTCCATAAGAGACTCACCTGGCCTGCATGGCTAACCATAAGTCCCGGGCTGAGTCACGATAATTAGGCACCTAAGCCCTGTTAATTAGCCTTAATAGGCAGGATTTCAGCTTCCTCTTCCTGCCTTCCAACACCAGCACCTGAGTGGTGAGCACCCACCCAGGTAGCAATGCCAGGGAAAAGCCCAGGACTGAGGTCCTCTCCAGAAATAGCAATGGATTTTCCTTTCACATGTGAATTTTCATTAATTTGAATTCCTAATCTAGGAATACGCTGATCCGACAGAAGAGATGCATTTGGTAATGCGTTTCTAACAATAGTATACCTTGACAAAGACAAGTCATTCTCAGACCTAAAGCCAAAGAGAGAGGCAGGTACATTAGGGTGAACCATATGAAATAGCTGATATTCGACTGTTTTTGATGTAAAACCATACATATATTTCATACACACTCACACTTTTCTGCACCAAGGGAAGCAATCTGGCAAGGCTGCAGTTTCTGTGCAGGACTCATGGCTCCAGGACCATACATTTGAAAGTTAGAAGGGCTTCAGGAGAGAAAGTAGATAGCATCGTCCCCAGTTCACAGTAGGCTTCTGAAGTCCAGAGAGGGGAAAAGATGTGTGCAAATTCACACACCCAGGAAGTAGGCAGCTTTTATCACCAGGTTCCTGCCAACACGGTTTCAACCCCAAGGTGTGCCATTCACAGCCATCCAGTCTTCAGTGCCCTCTGCTCTTTGCTTTGTTAAAAGTGAGCTGGATGAGTTAGGATTGCTCGGGAGGTGTCTCCTTCACACTAGGGAAGGAGGAGGGAGGGAGGTCTCCAATGTGGGGACCACAGAGGCAAGAGAGTTCATGAAAAGTCAGGTCTAGATGTCCTTGGGGTATCTCATTGTGTCCCTGAGCAACAGTAGCCTGAGGGAAAGGGGGCTTAGTGACCATGACACATGTCCCAAGAGCAAGGGGACCCTTTTCCAAAGATTCTTCTAGGAACTGGGATGATTCCAGGCTCTAAACAAATCAGACTGATGACCCCAAGAAATGAGAGACAGCCAACTGTCACTCTGATGTTGCTACCAACCTCCCTCTCTCATTTCCTTCTCTGTAAGACACAACCTCCCTCTCCCATTTCCTTCTCTGTAAGACACAAATGGTGAGGATGACATTGGCAGACAGCGTCAGACAAGTTAAGTGGGGGAATTAGGAAAGAATGCTTGTCAACACCAGGTGCTATATAAATGCAGCAGAAGGGCATGGGCCTGACCGGGGCCCCCATTAGTCATGCTCAACCACCTCCAGATCACTCCTCTTCCAGAAGCCAAAGGACGAAAGAAAAGGCAAGTTCCCTCAAGGCAAAGGTGATGAGAGCCACACTCTCGACTTCAGCGATTCATCCTGTATAGATGAAAGAAGCTTCCTCTAGGAGCTGGCAAGGAGCTATGGTGTTTCACTGACCTTCTCTGATACATACACCCAACTCCCTTGAGAGGAAAGCATGTGATGATTGCTTTTAAAGGAAGGAAATCTGAGAGGGGCTAAAGAGACAAGCCTATGGCCACACAGCAAAAGCAGAATGGGGAATGCAGCCAACCTGTTCAGTTCTGAGCCCAGTGGCCTCACTCAGCAATTAGTCCAAGCCACTTTTTCATTTCTCTTCACTTGAATTTTCATCTTTAAGCATTTACCCTTCTCTCCTAGCAAGGGTATCAAATGTACAAGGAAAATGATGTCATTTTGCAAAGGTCAGGAGGAAAAGTTAGCACTATTCTGAGTTGTCCAAATGTAAGATATCATTGTTGCTATTACTGTTACCACCAGACCCTAGGGATGCCACAGGATGCCAAGTGAAGAGGATCCGCCAAAGCCTCTCAGAAATAACACACAGATAACTGAGGTATCTACTCAGCCTCCTGGCAGCAGTCTGGATCCCCAAGAGGGTCAAAAGGGGATAATCCGAATCAGCGGTAGGAGCTGAAGAATCCAAGAAGCAGGAGCAGAGAGCAGTATCTGTTCCTATTACCATCTTCCATGAAGTGAGCACCTGCCAAGAGCAGAAGGAATGTGTCTTTGTGCAAAGGGAAGGCAGACGAAAGGGGGGCCGGCTACTGCCACTCAAGTGGCTTCATCCACAGCTCCAGGGCCTGCTCCCGACCAGGACCACAGAACAAGGGAACCTGAGTGAACAGAAAGCCACTGAGACCTGCTAATACTATACAGATCCTTAGCCCATCTCCAACCTTGCCCCACTGAGAGAGTGCAGCAGTCAGGGGCCCATCAGAGACCAGGTATGTAGGAGTTGAGAGATGGTAACTGTTCCTTCTTCATGGATGCTCACAGTAGCACCTTTGGATAACCCTGCTTTTGATTCTTTCAGGTACAATTATTTCCTTAGCAAAGACCCAGCCTTGCTTTATCTTTCTCCACAGTGGACAAGTAAGGATGGCACTCAACCTCTCACTCAATGGCAGGTGACCATCATTCAGTTACACTACATCAGTTACACTACATCTAGAAAGATGGCTGCAACCTACCACAATGGCAAAAGTTAAAAATGAGCAAAGGAAAAATCTCTGCTTCATACCACAGAGCACTGTGTATAGGCAGCATGGTTTGGAGGGCCACAAGAGAGCCATTTAGTGGAGCCAAGGATATACAGATGTGTTCATGGTTTAGCCTGAGGTTATGGAGGGCCCAGGGGAAGGAGGCCACAGAACAGGCTTTTTTTTTTTTTTTTTTTTTGAGACAGAGTTTCGCTCTTGTTGCCCAGGCTGGAGTGCAATGGTGCAATCTTGGCTCACTGCAACCTCCGCCTCCCAGGTTCAAGCGATTCTCCAACCTCAGCCTTGCGAGTAGCTGGATTATAGGCAGGTGCCACCATGCCTGGCTAATTTTTTTGTATTTTTAGTAGGGACAGGGTATCTCCATGTTGGTCAGGCTGGTCTCGAACTCCCGACCTCAGGTGATCCACCTGCCTCTGCCTCCCAAAGCGCTGGGATTACAGGCGTGAGCCACCACGCCCTGTCAGAACAGACTTTGTATGTACTTCTCCCCATCAAGAATGAAGAAGAATCACTTGGTTGGCTGGAATTGCTGGTAAGATTCACATTTTTTCCTCCTAGCCCAGGAGTAGGGGAATGGGGACAAAAACAATATCTTACATATTGGCTTCACTGAACAAAGAGAAGGACACAGAAGAGAAGCAATAACAAAACCTTGGGCAATAAAACCAGTAGCGCCTTCCCGTCCAAGACTTGCCCCTTGCTCATAAAGCAAGGAACAAGGTCACCCCTTTAGTGATCCCCAAGGCAGGACATCTATCCCAGTTATAGAGAAAGAGCAGTGACCAATTCATCACTGTTGCCAGCTGCACATCCAGGCAGCAAATGCAAGGAACCTGCTGAGTGACCTCCAAGACAAAAGACAGTGGAGCAGCATTCAGAGAGTCTCAAGGGAAGAGGGGAATGACCTTGAGACTCTACTCCCAATCATCGTCATCCCCACATAAAGACAACTGTTCACACATAACACAGGAGGCCTCAGAGTAGTGGCATGGAGAAGATATACACGAGAAAGCTTTAGAGGAAGCTCAACATTCAAGTTATGGAAACAACTTCCAGGAAGGTCAGGGTTGGCCTCTGCTATCCTTCCTACTCAGCTCATGGTCCAGAGCCCAGCATGAGGGGCTACCTGTGCACAGGCCTTGGTCAGTTTTCAGTATGGGGGACCTAAAGGTTATTGTTCATCAGCGGCTCCCTGGGCACCCTATAAATAGCACTTTGCCACATGCATTTACAGAAGGTACTCCTGCTGGCTCCATTTTACTTCAAGGGCATCACAACATGGATGGCCCAGTTGAGAGTGAATTCCCAAGTCCCAATGTCCAGGTGGCCATATGGTATTCTGCTTCATAGCTGTTCTAGGGCATTGTGGTGATATCTAATAACCAAACATAACTGAAAGCCCACAAACTCCAGGGATTAGAGTGAAGACTAAAGGAAGGGAATAACACATAAAGTTCAGACAACCAAAGGAACAGACAGTGGAATTTTGTCTCTGACTTAGAACTGGCACCAGTGAGTGAGTCCCCCAAGAAACTATTCCTTGGATGAGCAGATGATTGTATCCAAACCTGGTCTGACGAGGTCCTGACCCCAAGTAGCTAGATGGGTACCCTCAACAGTTGCTGGTTTGCCCTTTGCTGAGAGTTTCCAAAAAGAACAAGGACATACTTCATGAACCTCTTCATTGCAACTTTACTGTATTTTTCCTAACATCCCCGTCCCCCTGTTCTCACTGAGGCAGTTCCCCTTTCCACCTGTGGGCTCAGATAAATAGGTGGGGCACCTGGAAGTGCAGATAGGTAGTGCCAGGTCTATCAAGCCCTATGACCCCACACTGGGCCGCCTTGCTTTCAGTCTTCCTGCTAGCATGAAAGGGCTTAGGACACAGAAAAGCTCCTATCTCGAACCAAGCCAGATTCCCATTCCTGGGTGTTGGGGGACAGTGGAGGAGGAGCAAAATCAATCACAGAATATCCAATACTGGTGTTTGGGAAGCTGAACTCGGGGCTGACAAAGGGACCCCATGACAGCTCTGCGCACACCCAACTGGCTGAGGAGAGGGAGCAGCAGACAGATTTGGCTGAGTGACTCTGCAGGGTCACTCTAAAGGCAAGGAAGACTGTGGAGGGTGGGGGACATGCATGCACCCCTCCCTCCCCTACACAGCCAGAGCTGATGGCCACAGCCCCTCCAGTGGACACGGGTAGAAAGGCCCTGCAGGGCAGGAGACCCTCTGAAGTGGCCCTGTTTCCATCCCTTCCATCTTCAAAGTGCATTATCAGTGCAAGAAGTAGGGCTGGATCTCAGGGGGTCCAACCCTGAGAAACGGCTGTGCCCGCCAGCTCCCCTCATCTCCGCCGGCTGTCCCCCTTGCCCGCCCCAATCCTTTTCATGCTAAGACCAGAACTCCTGCTGGATCTCATAAGGGGCAGGCCTGTGCGTGTTCAGTTCCGCTCTGCACAGCGGCACGGTGCTATCCTGACTCTGCCCCTCTGCGTCCAGGTCCAGGAGTGTCCGCTCGGTTGGGGGCAGTGGCCCTGCCTGGAACGGGAGCAGGGCTGGAAGTCCAGGCCGCTCCTCTACAGTGCTGCTACTGCTAGCAAAGCAGGAGTCCAGGTTGCTGGGCGTCTCTGTGCTGGAGCTGTTGGCTGGGGAGGTGCTGCGGGCATGGCTGGGGGACACAAACCACCAAGGGTCCAGCCGTTGCCGGTTGGCAGAAGGACGCGGCCGAGGCAGAAACTCCAGGGTCTTGGGTCTCTCCAAGGTAGAGTCCTGCTGAGTGTTCCAGCGCCTTGGGGTTGGGGGGAAAACCACATTGGGGTCAGGGAGACGGGGGAATTCACCTGGGTCTCGGCTGGGACTGGGGGTTTTCAACATTCCTGGTCAAAAAGACAAAGGGAGAAGCATCAGATGATGCACCATATTTCGGGGTTAGATATCCGCTACTCCCCCCCAAAACCACCATATCCCTGTGCACTCAGGAGAATATGAACCACCAAATGTTTGTGGAGCACCTACTGGGAGGCACTGGGGATACAGTAGTGAACTAGAAGGCCATGATCCCTGTATCTGGTAAGAATAACAGGACATTTGGGGGTCACATCTGTAATGAAATAACTTAAGGCAGATGTTGGCAAATGACACACAAGCTGGCCACCTGTGTTTATAAACAAGGTTTTAGGTGGAGTACAGTGGCTCATGCCTATAATCCCAGCACTTTGGGAGGCCAAGGCAGGAGGATCACTTAACCCCAGGAGTTCAAGACCAGCTTGGGCAACATGATGAAACCCCATCTCTACAAAATTTTTTTGCAAAATTAGCCAGGCATGATGGTCCATGCCTGTAGTCCCAGCTACTTGGGAAGCCGAGGCAAGAGGATCACTTGAGCCCAGGAGGTCAAGGCTGCAGTAAGCTGTGATCACACCACCGCACTCCAGCCTGGGTGACAGAGTGAGACTGTCTCAAAAAAAAGAAAAAAAGGTATACAATAACATTTTATTGAAACACAGCCACATCCAGTGTCTGCTTTCCCACTACGGCAGCGTAGTTTAGTTACAACAGAAACTGTATGGCCTACAAAGCCTAAAATATTTACTATCTGGCCCTTCACCAAAAAAGCTTGCTGCCTCCTGACTTAAGGGTGTGTCTGTTCATTTACTGCTCATCCATGTAATAAACATGTGACGGGAACAGAGCTAGGTATCAGAAGTCCAAAGGTGAGTAATGTAGGGTTTCTGTTCCCAAAGAGGTCACATATCTGAGTATAACAAAAAACAGGAGGGCAGGTCAAGCCAAACAGCTAAGTACAATTGTTGCTGACACTTAAATCTCATTGAAAGGGTATTACCATCCCCCCTTTTCCTACTGGATTAGAGGCTGTTTCCAAGTCAGACTTAGGTCTTCCAGGGAGAAAGAGATGGTGACAGGAAAGAGATGGTGACAGGAAAGAGTGTGTGTCCCCAGGTGTCAGATGTCAAGGGCAGTCATATGCACAGGGATAGCAATTTGCCTGGACTCATCTCCACGCCTGAAGAGGCAGGTATGAGTCAGGGGTGAGTGTTGAAGAGTGTGATGAATGGGTGGAAGCCTGCCTTCTGAGTGTGTGAACTAATGCTATGAGAGGCAAAATCCCAGCTATGTGGCAGAAAATACCACTCCACATGCAGTGCAAGATTCCTTCCTGGAAAATGCATCATCCTCCTCAGGGATTAACTAGAAGCTAGACTCCTGCCCTTCCTGTGCCCTGAAAACACTACCCTACCCTAAGACTCAGGGTCTGGACATTCCAAAGGAGTCCCAGGTCTTCTGATTCTTCCTAGAACCTGCCTGTCTTCTTTCAATCCTCAGGGAAGACCCCTGACGCATAGGTCAGAGAAAAGTCAGCCAGCCCTGGCCGCCTCCCTGATCCCAGATCTGTATTTCTTGATTGGCTAAGAGGAGGAATGGTGTTCACTCAAATCCAGAAGTGGAAAGAGAAAATGAGGCCTGCAAACATCTTCACTCCCTGAGGAGGCACAAAGAAAGGAAAGAGAAAAGGGGAAGAAGACTCACCTGCTCCAGGACTGGGGCTCAACCCATTGCTGGAGGGGCTCCTGCTGGCTAGGAGAGTCTCTGGCTTAAGGGCCCCATCAGAAGGAGTCCGCCGGTGACTGCTGGGCTGCGAGGGGGCGGTGAGGGTGACATGGGTGGGAGTCAGAGATTGGTTAGGATCTCGTTTGAAGCGCTCTACTCGGACATTGACCAGGGGGTTGTGGGTGCATGGGCTCAGGGGAGGGGCCTCGACTGGGCTGACTGGCATCTCATACACGACAATTTCATCGCTGTCGGAGCGCAGCAGGGAGCGTGTGGAGTTGCACTCGGAGATGGAGGAGAGGGAGAGCAGCGTCAGGGAGGCAGAGGGATCTCCTAGCAACAGCATGGGCTCTTCCTTCTTGAAAAGCTTTCGGGATGGGGGGCTGGTGCTCCGACGAGGACGGCTGGACCTCTGAAAAAGACCCTCCCGTCTTTTCTTCTCCTCCCGGGCTGGTGGCTCAGGCTCCTCCAGGGGAAGCAGCTGGCACTTGCCAGCTTCCAGCAAGTCAAACCCTAGGCCTGTGGCTGCCAGAACAGCCCCACAGCCGAGCAGAGCCACCTCGCAGCGGCGGTGGTGGGCACCGCCCCGCTTGAGGCTGTTGGTTGGCGTCAGCTGAGGGGTACTCGTGGCCGAGTTGACTGGGGTGGGCTCCTCATGGATTCCATCACTGGAGGGGCCATCCCCATCCTCTCCACGAGGGAATGGGATACAGAGGTAGGACTGGCTGGGTGAAGGCTGTAGGCGACTCTCTCCACTCCCTGGGCCTTCACTGTCCTCATCCTCTGTGAAGATGACAAGAGCAGAAGAGAAACAGGAAATGGAAATGAGGTGGCAGGAATAAGAATCTGGCCCTTTCCCCTCACCCCAGGCCTCCTGTCTCAGTCTCAGGGACACAAAGGTTCAACGGTGTGATGAGCAGGACATGGAATTGAACACTGAACCAAGGGGGCTTTATCCACCCCCCAACACAGGGAAACCACTCTCCATTCCAGAGCCCATTTCCTTAGAGTAGAATAAAAGATCCGCTAATTTGCCATTTCTTTCATAAGGAATCTGTGATGGTGACTTGGGTATCCACTTGACTGGACTGAGGGATGCCTGCATGGCTGGTGAAGCACAGTTGCTGGGTGTGTCTGTGAGGCTGTTTCCAGGGAGACTAAGATGGGAGTCAGGGGGCAGGGAGAGGAAGACCCACCTTCAATGTCGATGGGCATCACCCAACTGGCTGCCAGCAAGGCTAGAACAAAGCAGGCAGAAAAAGGGGGATGCTCAGTTTGCTGAGCTTCCTCTCTCTGTTTCTCCCTTCTGGAAAGGGACACTTTTTCTCCTCCTACCCTTGGAAATCAGAGTCCAGGTTCTTCAGCCTTTGGACTCTCAGACTTGTAACTGAGGCCTTTCAGAGGCTCTCAGGCCTCAGACTGGGAGCTGCACTGCTGGTTTCCCTGGTGTTAAGGCTTTCAAACTGGGATTGAACCACTCTACTGTCTTCCCTGGGAGCCACACTACAGGCTTTTCTCATTCTCCAGCTTGCAGACGGCCTATCATGGGACTTTGCCTTTGTAATTGTGTGAGACAATTCTCCCTAATAAACTTCCTTTTGGTTCCTATTGGTTCTCTCCCTCTGGAGAACCCTGACTAATACCGGCCCCTTAACACAGGTGCAGTATGAGTTTCTAGAACACTGAACATTCTAGAACAAAAACATTCCCAATGTTTCCTCCATGAAGCAGTACTAGGGGTCCTTAAACGGTCCTAGAAGCTTGGGCAAGAATGCCCCCAGGGAGCAGGGAGACAGCCAAGACTCTCAAGAGGAGCTATGCTTACCCATCTCCATAAGGCTGGTGAACCCTGGCAGGGCCGGGCTACTCCTCGGGCCCTTCACCAGGTTGGGGGCACTGGACGACCACTGCTTATATCCATCTACCAGGGACTTGAGGCTGAATCAGAGGAAAAGAGGAAACTGTCAGAACTGGTTACCTTCCTTACTTGACCCTCAGCTCCACGGGTCTATGGAGACGTTTCTCCCTGCCTCTTCATTCTACCAAAGAACCTTGGAGTACATACAGGCAATGACTCTTACCAAGCCCACCTGCTTCACAAACAGAAATGCACATGCTCCAGGGAAGAAAAGGGCAATGACATGACCCATCCCCCTCACATGCTGCTGTGGAACTGTAGAAAGAACTAGTGCGCAGGCTGGCAAGCAGACAGAAAGAATAAGGATGGCCCTGCTGGCCGGGGGTCTTGCCTGAGCCCATCTTAAGAGAGAAGCACTCAAAGCAGACACTGGACACAACACATTCATGGCATGACAGTTACTGTGATGCAAAGACCTGCGAAGCCAGGCAAGCACCGGGCAGCCGAGCTAGCAGAGGTGGACCAGGCTACTCCACATAAGGCATTTCTCAGGCTCTCCTTCCAAGCTTTATGGCATGCTTAGGCAACTTTCAAAGCCATCCCCTTTTCAAAAGGAAAAATCAACCCACAAAGCTGCACCAACCCAGTGCACTGTGGGACAGACCTATGTGGGTAGTGCACAGTGCTGAAGCAGAGCCCTTGGTCTGTCTGGGGGTGGAGAGACAGAGGACAGGAGCTTGCTTTCAAATCCCTGTCATCAGCCCATATGGAAAGCCGGTAACTCTCCGAGGATACAGCCTGGGCACCCCACCAACCACTTTGTAGGAGGGGGGAACCAGACGCCTAGAAGCACTGGTCTTTTCCCCAGAGGACAGTAAAAGGGAGGATTGAGGAATCTGTGGGCTATGGTTGCCCTGGAAATATTGGGATTATGACCAGAGTGGCTCTTTTTTTTTTTTTTTTTTAAGGCTAGGAAGAATCATTCAACTAAAGACCACTTTCCCCAAAGTCCCAGCCATCTTGAGAGAGACAGAGGACCAACTTTTTCCCTGTTCAGAATTCTGTTTCAAGTGCTATCAGAAATACCAGCAAATTAAAGTACATCCCAACCACCACTGGTTTCAACCAAAATACAGTCAGAGATAAGCCTGCTGCCAAACCCACAGCCTGGGGCTTCCAACTGAGACTCTCGTAACATCACTTCCAGCTCTGGATCCAGGAAAATCCAGATTAGTAAAGTCAAAACCAGTGCTGAAGACCAAAGGATAAACAGCCACATTATCTAAGCCTCTCTAAAACCAAGAGTGCCAGGAGTATCCTAATTGGAGTGGTCAGTGGAATGAAGAATATGGTAAAATTAGATCAACACAGGAATTTTCCCAAGGTGCACAATGGTACTGCTTAAAACAAAAACAAAAACAAAAAAGTCAGTTCAGCCCTGGCAATAACGAGGCTTGATTCTACAGGGTATTCTGTAAGAACAAGGAAATGGAAGGGAGATTGTTACCAGGACAGTTGGTGAAAGGGTGAAGATGAGACTCACCCCAAGTGGAAATGTGGAGATTCTGATGGGGTACTTAAACCATTAGCTTTCTCACGTCTCTGAGGGGATCTTCAATGAATAAAGAGAATCAGTAGCAGGCAATGGAGGGCACATCCAGCTCAGCCTCTCCCACACCAAAACACCCAAGGCTGGACTCACACCACATCGCCAGCTGCCTTCCCACTGTCCAGACACAAAGCCCACACCATGAAAGAATCTTAACAAGATGGTCCTGTTTAAGCCAAGACAGGCCCAGGACGAAGATCCCTGGGCAGCTGCAGCACAGTTGCAGGGGGCCTGTGAATCCATAGATACCCAAGCAGTCTACAGAAGGTATGCATGTTTTGGACAAATATGTATTATTTTTTAAAAGGATGAGGATGCAAAACTCACTTAATATTACTGAATTCAAAATGACTTTTGTTCATCACGTGTTTTCTTTAGTCAAAAGGTACTAAAACCAGAAATATTATCACATAGAAGCTCTCAAAATTTCTGACATTAAAGAGGTCTTCACTCAAGTCTGGATAGAATATACTTTTATTTCTTCAATAGGAACTAAGAATCATGAAAAGATTAAGTCATATATTTTTTAATTCCTTCAAAAGTTTGTAAGGAAGAAGAAAATTCCAAAGTTAATATTTTGCAATGTGAAATAAAGTTAATTTACTAACAAGACCAAAAGAAAAAAAATATTTAAATCAAGAGACTCAGGGTGACTGAGTTTCTCAGACCCAGCTCAACCCTACTCTAGCCCAGAGCTCAAAGGACAAACTGGAGAGCTCTTGCTCCTACAAAACTTAAGAATCTGCCATCCCCCAAGGATTCCATCGCTGGATTCTTACATAGCTGAGGTAGTTTGCCCTATATATCTAAACTTTCTGCTCAAAGGTATCTAGTGATTTACAAAGCCTAGCTTCAGAGAGTCAATCCTTTATGAATCAAACTGTTATTTTTACCTTCAGCTCAGATCTGACATGGGAAAATCATAGATTTTGGACATGGAATCTTAGTATTTAAAGGATTACCAAGGCCACTTGCAGGTCAGGGCACTTGTAAGCCTAATATTCAACCTGAGAAGCTCTGTAGAAAGTCACTAAAAAATGTGGAAGGAGACTGCTGGCTATCCTCGCACTTATTTAATAGAAACATCAAGAAACACTGTGCTAGCTTCTAACACCAAGAATATGAAGTATAAACGGTTCCGTCCATTCTTCAGGTATGATGTAAAATTGCATGAGAAGCAGGAAGTGTCATCACAGCTAATATTTACATATGCTCACTATGGGCCACCTCATCCTCTCTGCACTCACAAAGATGAACTTATTTGGTCCGTGCCTCAACTCCATGAGATGGGTACTAATGTTATGCCATTTACAAATGAGAAAACATAACGTCACACAGCTAGGTGTGGTGGTGCCAGGGTTCATGTCCAGGCAGTTTGGGGCCAGAGTCAAAGATCTTCATTACTACACTATGAGTGCCTTGCCTGTGAAGAACCCAGGCTCGGGGGAGAATTTGACCCCCAGGCCTCAAGTCCACAAGTGAGAACACAAGCACACTCCAGGCTCTCAGCCCCCTTGTGCCCTGCCCAGAGGAGGCCGTCATACATGGCAGTGTGGCTGTGGGGTGAGATCTGAAAGAAGTTCTAGCGGCCCTGGAGTTGTATACAACTGTACTACCAGGGCTGGGTTATTCTGCCTGCCCCTGCTTCAGCATGAGCCTCTAGGCAAGAGAGTCCTGTTAACTTCTGCTCTTTCTTCTCTTTCCTCTGCTTTAAAGCTGGAAGAAGAGCCAGGTATAAGCAGAACACTCTGGCAGAACTTTTTACATTTGGTTAATGCTTGGGCTACTTGCTACTCTGAGTAGAACGCCTTCAGGGGTTGGCAAACTATAACTGGTGGGTTAAACCCTGCCCGCCACTTGCTTTTATAAGGTTTTACTGGAACATAGTCATGCTCGCTCATTTACATGTCGTCCATGGTCTCTGGCAGTTTCTGTGTTCCAACAGTGGAGCTCAAGAGTTGTGACAGGGCCACAGGAATCACAAGGCCTAAAATATGTATTATCTGGCTCTTTATGGAAAAAGTTTTCCATGCCTGTCCTAAGAGGTTCCAGGAACTTGGAGGGTGAAAAACTGTTGTAAAGATCAAGAAGCTTGTAATTTCTCAGAAAGCAATCAAACACACGGCAGAGAAAAAAAGTTATTTCATATCCTATGTTTAAATGGTACATCCATCTTCAAGACAAAGAATTTCATGTCATCTGGCACTTACCCTTCATCTCCCGAGGCAAGCTCCTTCTGACCAAGCGTCCCTGGCCCCCATGTCCGTCCCTTCTTCTTTGGGGCCCTCTTCTCCTCCTCCTCCCCTTCCTCCTTCGGGACGACTGAGCTCCTGCCCCAGGTTTTGCTGCTTTCACCTGGTGTCACTGTGAATCACAAGGGTTGGACAGGATCTAGAAAATGGACAGACAGGGCTCCCCCAAACTAGCCTCTACACCAACAGACACACACACACATTTGGAGCTGCAGGGAAGTTAGACCTTATCAAAAACTCTGTGCCCAAGTGGACCCTTCCAGGAAAGTAATGGAGTTCTCAGCCACCAATCATTTAGCTATCTCAAAGTACTAAACATGGAAACACTTCTTCAATTTTCACAAATCCAATGTAAAGTTAGAGCTTAGGCCAGCCAGACATCAGAGTTCCAAACAGATCTGACTTAACCTGTTTTGTTGGGTGGGATTGGGTAATGAGCAAATAAGGAGGCAGGTAAGGGGGGAAAAAAGACAAGGGGTAAGGAAGGCATGGAAATGCAGAAATCTTGGAAAGAAAGGGTTGGGAAGAAAATGAGGAGTTCAAGGTTATGGAAAAGGAAGTCTAGAGTAGGAGAGGGGGAAGGAACAGGCCTAGAGAAAGACAGATAAGAGAGGAGGAATATTTTTCTGACATTAATACCTTGGAGCAAGGGTTGAGACCCAAATGCCCCAGGGACTGTGCTTATATCATAAATGAGCAAACTAGTTACCAAAAAACAAGGAGTTGAAGGGGCTGAGGCAAAATATGGAGTATATGGAAGCTGCTATTAGTGCCAGCCAACTGTAGCCACATGAAAAAAGAAACCTACTGATTTGATTGCATTTTTCAAGGAAAGCTAGAAATCTTGGATTTTTCTTTTTTGAGATGGAGTCTCACTCTGTCGCCCATGCTGCAATGCAGTGGCGCAATCTTGGCTCACTGCAACCTCTGCCTCCCGGGTTCAAGCGATTCTCCTGCCTCAGTCTCCCGAGTAGCTGGGACTACAGATGTGTGCCACCATGCCCAGCTAACTTTTTTGTATTTTTAGTAAAGGCGGGGTTTCAGCAAGTTGGCCAGGATGGTCTCGATCTCCTGACCTCATGATCTGCCCGCCTCAGCCTCCCAAAGTGCTGGGATTACAGGCATGAGCCACCATGCCCAGCCAAAATCTTGGATTTTTAAATAAAATCTCTCTGTCTTTAAATCAGGGAAACTAATTCATTCACATATAGGTGTATATTCACACACACACACACACACACACACACTTACATGTATGTGTGAGTATTTTTTTTAAGCAAATACTGTAGCAAAGATAAAATTGGTCCAGATTTGGCCTATTATAAAGTATATGGCAAATTTCCTTAGGACCTACACTTTGAAAAAAAACCCTTCCTTGGGAAGTGTGGACGAAAGAAAAACAATGATGTCCCAAATATGGCAAAGAGTGTGCTAGGTTCTTAGACCAGGTAGCAACCTGTATCTACATCACACACTGGTTTCTAAATTGCTTTGCAAACCACTAAAGATCCCATTAGTACCCACAAATCCCTTTGCTGATATGTGACTAAAAGGTAGAGGGGGCAGTAGTAAAGTTAATGGAGAGAGACAAGGGAGAGGGCTAAGGGTTTGCGTACATATGTGCATGTATATACACATTGTCGAGGAGAGGTGGCAGAAGTTATGGATGGAGCAAGCCTGGACCAGTCGGTGGCTGGACAGAGCAGGGGACAGGTGCCCCGGTGTGTTCTGGCCCCAGCTAATTTGGGAAACAGTCTCACACTGGATGGCTCGAAGGCGAGGAATGATGGTGGGGCTTGCAGGAGGACTGGAGCGGCTGTTGATAAGACTCTTCCTTTTATCCATGGTGGGGGAGGCCTGCACCGTGAACTTGTGCTGGAAATCTGCTTGGGGAAAGACAAACACGTGTATGCATTAACATTTCCCATAATTAAATTCATATAAGAAATATGACATTCCTCAGCATTCTTGAGGGACAGGCCCCAGTTTCCTGAAAAGCTCTTTGTTCACCTGGGAAATGTTCTCTTTTAGAATCATCTCTTTTTCCCAAGGGACATGGGGAGATGAAGGTATAAAAAGACGGAAAATTCACCGTGTAAGTGAACTTCATTTGTGAGCTTCATAAAGCTGTCTATATAATGAATATAGTTCAAGCAGTTATGTATTAAGAATAGCTGTTTAGCTCCTGAGATATTATTGATTATTCTAGGAAATTTAACTTAAAATTATTGGTTTCACATAATCTATTATCAGATAGATTTGGTCCTCTTTTCTCAGGGACCGAAGCAGGGACACTGATTCTTCTCACTAAGTGCAGGCAGAGCAGGGTATCAATGACTAGCCCTTGTGGGAACCTAGGGCAGTGAGGGAGATGGAGCAAATGGCTCCAATTTGGACACATTCCAAAGGAAGTTACAGTACAGCATAAAGAATGTAAAACTTACAGCTCTGAATTTCTGAGTTTCAGTCTCCTCATCTATCAAAGAGGTAAAATAAACAGCTGCTGCTTGCACCTATGTCTCCCCATTAGACTGTGATCTCCCTGCAGGTGGGAACTATAGCTTTTCTATCTGCATCCTGGCATGCAACAATATGCTGACACATGCTAGATGCTCAAGGGGTGCTTAGAGAGTCCATGCTGTCTGAAAAGGACAAACAAGTGTGCAGCAAGGAAACCAGCAAACATGGCTCATGAACATATTCACTCAACTGCATGGAATGAGTTCCCTTATCTGTACTTAATTAAGCCACCATTTTAGTGCTTAACATCATCTACTCCTGCCCCTATTAGACCATTCTTTCTTTGTTCCTTACACTTTTTTTTTTTTTTTGAGATGGAGTTTCACTCTTGTTGCCTAGGCTGGAGTACAAGGGCGCAATCTCGGCTCACCGCAACCTCTGCCTCCCGGGTTCAAGCAATTCTCCTGCCTCAGCCTCCTGAGTAGCTGGGATTACAGGCATGCACCACCATGCCCGGCTAATTTTGTATTTTTAGTAGAGACAGGGTATCTGCATGTTGGTCAGGCTGGTCTCGAACTCCCGACCTCAGGTGATCCACCCGCCTTGGCCTCCCAAAGTGCTGGAATTATAGGCATGACCCATTGCACCCGGCCTGCTCCTTACACTTCTAATAAGCCTGCTTTCTAGGGCCTCATAGACTTAGAACACAGTGAATATCTTTATCTACATCAACACATTTTAGCATTCAGCTCCCTCCATGGATATATTACACACCACAAAGATTCTAATTACTAGTTTCATATTTCTTTATATTTTCCCCAAGGCTGCAGTACAACAAATGCACATTTATTCAACTGATGTGTGTGTCTGAAAGGTCACATGTAAATCTTATCATGTAAATTCTCATACATTAAACCCAGTCTCAACTGCACTCAGGGGACTAATTAAAAAAACGTCAGCCAGGCGTGGTGGCTCACACCTGTAATCCCAGCACTTTGGGAGGCCAAGGTGGGTGGATGACTTGAGGGTGAAACTCTGTCTCTACTAAAAATACAAAAATCAGCTGGGCATGGTGGCACGCGCCTGTAATCCCAGCTACTCGGGGGCCTGGAGCAGGAGAATCGGTGAACCGGGGAGGTGGAGGTTGCAGTGAGCCGAGATCTTGTCATTGCACTCCAGCCTGGGCAACAAAAGCAAAACTCTGTCTCAAAAAAAAAGAAACCTTGAGACAAGTTATTTTGCAGAGCCAAAACTTCTCGTGTCTCACACATGCACACCCTGGAATGTTTTCCCCCAACTTCATGTTTCCTTCTCCAGGTTTGCCTAAAGTGAGATGTGCCCCTGTGAGCCACCAGGCTTCTAGCAGCCTGGACCTTGCCGGGTTGTCCTCACTTCATATTCTGTGTTCACTCACATGCAACAATTTCCCTGGAGTAGGGTAGATTTTCAACATGCCAGTCTTTCCACTGAACAGAATGGCCCATTTAAAACAGGCTGGAGTTTGAGCCCCAGGGTGTCATGTTTCCAACCTCAGTCCCGAGCTCCCACAAACCCTCTGCCACACTAGTTCCTTGCCCTGCTCCCACTTCCCAGCCAGTCCCCGGCCACTGACCAGAAGGGAGGCTGATGCGGTTGCCGTCCTTGAGCTTCAGCCGGCTCTTCCTGAACTTGCCCTTGCGTTTCTTCACCCGGGGCTTCTCCTGGCACAGCTGGTGGATGATGATGTTGAGCTCCCGTTCCAGGATGTCAATCTCCCGCTCGGCCAGCTCCTGCTCCCGACGCCGCAGCAGTTCCTCCTGGTTCTTCTGCTGCAGCGCAGCCCGTGTCAGCTCCTCCTCCCAGGTGCGAAGTTCCTGTAGGATGGGCAGAACCATCAGAGTGCTCAGTGCAGAGGGGCTCTGGGGTGAGGCCTGAGAGCTCCCAGAGGGCTCATGGTGACCTGGAGAGCTCTCCTATGATGCTCAGTGAAGAGAGAGGACTTGATAGCTGGTAAATGAACATCAGACCACCTTGAATGGTGAGGAAAGGAAGACTCAGAACAGCCATACTGAGGGGACAGTCAGAGAAGATAAAGCCATAGGCCAAGCCCTAGAAATGGGGGCTAAGAGTTTCTAGTTGCTCCTTCCTTCTTCATTAAAATTGCCTGTGATTTACATATATATATATGTTTGAATAGAAAATATAATCATGTATTTATTTACAGACTTGGTTCTACTTTACTTTCTATTTTTTGAGACAGAAACTCATTCTGTCACCCAGGCTAGAGTGCAGCGGTGCGATCTCAGCCCACTGCAACCTCTGCATCCCTGATTCAAGTGATTTTCATGTCTCAGCCACCGGAGTAGCTGGGATTATAGGCATGTGCCATCAAACCTAGCTAATTTTTTTGTATTTTAGTAGAGATTAGGTTTTACCATGTTGGCCAGGCTGGTCTCAAACTCCTGGCATCAAGTGATCCATCTGCCTCAGCCTCTCAAAGTGCTGGGATTACAGGCGTGAGCCACTGCGACCAGCCAAATTTTTTCTATTATATAAAAGATGTTTTTTCACCAAATGCAATGGCAACAAAAGCCAAAATTAACAAATGGGATCTAATTAAACTAAAGAGCTTCTGCACAGCAAAAGAAACTATCATCAGAGTGAACAGGCAACCTACAGAATGGGAGAAAACTCTGCAATCTATCCATCTGACAAAGGGCTAATATCCAGAATCTACAAAGAACTTAAACAAATTTACTAGAAAAAAACAAACAACCCCATCAAAAAGTGGATGAAGGATATGAACAGACACTTCTCAAAAGAAGACATTTATGCAGCCAACAAACATATGAAAGAAAGCTCATCAGCACTGGTCACTACAGAATTGCAAATCAAAACCACAATGAGATACCATCTCACACTAGTTAGAATGGTGATCAGTAAAAAGTCAGAAAACAACAGATACTGGAGATGATGTGGAGAAACAGGAATGCTTTTACACTGTTGGTGGGAGTGTAAATTAGTTCAACCATTGTGGAAGACAGTGTGGCAACTCCTCAAGGATCTAGAACTAGAAATACCATTTGACCCAGCAATCCCATTACTGGGTACATACCCAAAGGATTATAAATCATTCTACTATAAAGACACATGCACACATATGTTTATTGCAGCACTATTCACAATAGCAAAGGCTTGGAACCAACCCAAATGTCCATCAATGATAGACTGGATAAAGAAAATGTGGCACATATATACCATGATGCTATGCAGCTATAAAAAAGGATGAGTTCATGTCCTTTGCAGGGACGTGGATGAAGCTGGAGACCATCATTCTCAGCAAACTAACACAAGAACAGAAAACCAAACACCGCATGTTCTCACTCTAAGTGGGAGCTGAACAATGAGAACGCATGGACACAGGGAGGGGAACGTCACAAACCCTGTGGGGGTGGGGGGCTAGGGGAGGCAGAGCATTAGGAAAAATACCTAATGTAGGTGACAGGTTGATGGGTGCAGCTAACCACCACGGCACGTGTATGTAACAAAACTGCACATTCTGCATATGTACCCCAGAACTTAAAGTATAATTAAAAATAAATAATAAAACAAAAATTTTAAAAAAGATATTTTTAAACCAGAGCCAACTTAATCCAGCTTAAAATGTATCCACTGTACATAAATCATCCTCCAGGTAACATCTAATGATAAAATAAAAATATCTTTCCAGGGTGGCTGCTCAAAAGCTATGTGAGGCATGTCATCTAAATCTTCATGTTCACTTGAGGAATGAATCCACTGAGGTATGTGGTTTCAACTCTCACCTTATCTTAAAAGACAATGATTTGCTCTAGAAGAATCATGAAAGCATAGCAAGGAAAAAAGAGAACATTTCCTGAGGTCTTTTTCAGGCACTTGCTCTAGAATCAAATTTGGCTGCTGCTCTATCACACTCCCCTGAAACAAACTGCTCAATGAGCACAGGAGATGTCACCCCAGAGCAGACCGTGCCCCTGCAAATCTGAAGGACGGTCAGTCACACTGCTAGGGGGAGAGCTGAAGCCAGAAAGCTAGAGGGTGGAACTGGGACAAAGTCCCATTTGGAATTGCATGTTGTGACCCAAGAACAGGCCCTTTTGTCCTGCTCTGAGAATGGAAGCAGGAGCCACATCAGATGGCAGAAGCTCTTCCCTACATCCCCTTTATCCTTCTGCATGAGTTCATAAGTGAGCCCAGCACTGAATTCCTGGAAAGAGGGGAGGGGATATAGAATCAAGAAACAGGAGAGAAAACAGGAAAGAAAACAAAGCATGTCTACAAAATTTTTAAATCTAGATTTTAAACTCTTAATGCTGGTTACCCTGGGCCTTAGATTAAAGTGGGGTGTGGGGTGGAACCTGGAGAGGGCCATGTCTGAAAAAGCAGAATATTTCTTCAATAAAGGAGCCACAGAAACACTTCTGTGGTCGAAACCTAATTTCTCAATGAAATACTCACTATAAGTAACCATTCTGGATTAAAACAAAATAATGTAGAAAGGGAAACTGGAGCTAGAAAACAAGCATGTGAACCTATATTGGGGAAGCTGAGCAGCAGGTAAACAGTGGAAGAGAGGAAAGAGATCAATAAATGAATATAATATTCTGATGCTATAAACTCTCCATTCAGCTTGTCTTCCATCCCCAGGAGAATGTCAAAATAGCCATAAAAGTGATAGAAAGAAGGCCGGGCGTGGTGTCTCACGCCTGTAATCCCAGCACTTTGGGAGTCCGAGGCAGGCGGATCACCTGAGATTTGGAATTTGAGACCAGCCTGGCCATGATAGTGAAACCCTGTCTCTACTAAAAACATAAGAATCAGCTGGGCATGGCGACATGCACCTGTAATCCCAGCTACTTGGGAAGCTGAGGCAGGAAAATTGCTTGAACCCTGGAGGCAGAGGTTGCAGTGAGCCGAGATCATGCCACTGCACTCTGGCCTGGGTGATAGAGCAAGACTGTCTCAAAAAAAAAAAAAAAAAAAAAAAAAAAAAAAAAAGTGATAGAAAAGAAATGAGAAAAGAATTAGCACATTAAAAAGTGTCTAGCATGTGGTAGGCCTACGTGCTCAGTGGTTGAATAACTATTGAGTCAATAAATGAATGAAGAGAAATAATAATAGGAGATAGAGTGCAATATTGTGAATGCAATCCTTCTTTATGGGAACATAGATTTATCACAAGTTCCTGAGAGTTGAACTTGAACTTGAACTACTTCTTCCTTGATGAAATAAAACTCAAATTAATTGTTGTGCGCCCTCCAAATCCTTTGTTTCTCTGTCCTGTGACTTTGTTTTCATTACCAAGAGAAGAAAAATTCATGGAAGACGCAGAAAAAATATTCCTGGTTGGTTGATTTTGCTGTTAAGTGTAAAAGTTTAAAAGTCAAAGCTAATTTCAAGCTTCCTAAGTCCTTGTCTCCTCTATGCTCTTATCTAAGGGATGGTTTGGCTCTAAGTCGCTCTCTTTAATGGAACACAAACCCCAGACGACACCAATGCATTCTCACAATAACACTTAGAAACAATAGGTTGATCCAACCTGAGGAATTAGCTGAATCATAGGGTAAATCAGGACATTTGTGGAATATATGCCTATGACACCATTCACCTGGAGGACCCTTAAACATGTTGAATCTCCTATTTTGCAACACCTATTTGTGTTGCACAGTTTGCAAATCACATCTTCCACATACAGAATGAGTTAAGAAGAATCTCTCCGAGAGAAAGCACATCTTACTCTCACTTACCAAACAACAAGCCTTATAACAGAGAGGCATCATAGCATGGTGGCTAAGAGAAAGGACTCTGGAACAAACTGCCTGTTCAGGTCCCAGCTTCGCCATCATTAACTGTGTGGCCTTGGACAAGTTAATATGGGCATCACATATAATATGGAGTTAATAGCACTGACATCATTGACACAGACAATTATTATCTCATTAAATAAGATAATTCACATAAATTATAAGAAAGCACGGCACATAGCACATGCTCTACAAATGTTAGCTATTATAAGAATGAGTTTGACTTCCTAGTAACTACTTACTGACAAAATCCAACCTTCATTTTTCTTATGGGCTGGTACCCTTATAATTTCATCAATTAAAAGAAAGGTAACCAAGGGTCAGTGATGCAGCAATCCAAAAAAAAAAAAAGCCAGCAACTCTTGGGATTCTTCTAGCTGGAATAGTATTTAGTGAGAGGAACCGTCTTTTGTAATCATTCTGCTCAACAGTCAGTGCAAGTCCACCCACCAGGGTCCCTGAAGAGTCATTGTAAGCTCACTCCATTCTTCTAGAGAATGCTTATTGACTTGGCAAACAGTACTGTGTTCAGAATTGCTATGTTCCATAAAAAGAGTTTAATCTCTTCAAATCAGCTCCAGAAATTATTTGTAAGTCATTTGTGTAGAACAAAAATGACATTTGATATGGTTTGGCTGTATCTTCACCTAAATCTCATCTTGAATTGTAGTTTCCATAATCCCCATGGGTCATGGAAGGGACCAAGTGGAGATAATTGAATCATGGGGGTGGTTCCCTCATCCTGTTCTCATGATAGTGAGTTAGTTCTCACGAGAGCTGATGGTTTTATAAGGGTCTTCTCCCTTTGCTGGGCACTTATTTCTTCTTCCTGCCGCCATGTGAAGAAGGACCTGTTTGCTACCATGATTGTAAGTTTCCTGAGGCCTCTCCAGCCCTGTGCAACTGTGAATTGATTAAACCTCTTTCCTTTATAAATTAACCAGTGTTGGGTATGTCTTTATTAGCAGCATGAGAACAGACTAATATAATATTACAAAGAATATAGGTTTTTGGAATCAGAAGACCCACATTCAAGATTCTGCTTCCCCACTTACTAACTCTGTTACTTCAGGCAAGTTGCTGACCCTCAGCTCTGAGATGGCAATAATAATAACACCTGGCCTACATACTGATGACAGGGGCCATAGGACTCCTGGATAAAAGAGACAAAAAGGTTTCATCAAATTTTTCAAGTGGAAAAAGTGGGAAACCATAAAGCCGTAAACAAATTTAGCTATCATTATTATCATATGGCTATTAACTTCCCAAATTCCCATAGTGCAGAGTGAGAAAAGAAAAAAGGCCTGTAATCCCAGCACTTTGGGAGGCCGAGGTGGGCAGATCACGAGGTCAGGAGATCGAGAGCATCCTGGCTAACACGGTGAAACCTCGCCTCTACTAAAAATACAAAAAATTAGCCGGGCGAGGTGGCGGCCGCCTGTAGTCCCAGCTACTCAGGAGGCTGGGGCAGGAGAATGGCGTGAACCCGGGGGGCAGAGCCTGCAGTGAGCCGAGATCGCGCCACTGCACTCCAGCCTGGACGACAGAGCGAGACTCTGTCTCAAAAAAAATAAAAAAAGATAAAAGAAATTAACCAAATCTATAAAGACTTCTCTCTTGCCCCTAGCTACATCCCTTAGATTTAGTCCTGCCCCTATATAAGCAGTATAGTTGCATGTGACTGGCTTCACCTGTGTGTACACTGACTGCTAGGGACACACTGAGGGAACAGAAAGGGGCCATTTAGGGAATGGCCACCAAAACAAAAAAGCAGATCTCTGGTAGGCTAGGAGTCTCTAAACTCACTGCTTGGTTTGGGCCTGAAATATTTTTCATAAAAACATGAAAAATGCCACACAATTTCAGACCCATGGTATTTTTTGCCCATATTCTATTTCTGATTCTGATGTCAAAAGACACGGGAAGGATGTTCTGATAACTATCCTCAAGGTTGAAGTATTCCTATATCAAGTTAACCTTCATCTAGAAGTCTATTGTAGAATCAAGAAACATTTCCAGAACCTCTCATATTTCCAGCTGGCAGGGTGAGACATTCCACTGTGAGAAAAGAAAAAAGGCCTGTAATCCCAGCACTGGGATTTTGCCCAACTGCATTCTTCTCTGGTTTGGACAATTAAGTAGATACCAAGCTGGAAGGTGGGCATGCTAGAGTCAAGATGGTCAGTCAGACTCGGTCCAGAGGTCCCTGTGAGCGAGGTCTACTAATTCAACGCATGCCTTTTTTCTTTTCGTTCTTTTTTTTTTTTTTTTTTTTTACCTTTTCTTTGGCCCTGAGTTGGTCAAACATCTCCTGAATCTCGTGTTTCCAGTCGTCCTGCAGGCAGTGGAAGGAGTCCTTGGGCATTTCAAAGAAACCAGACTCTTCTATGGTGGTTAGCTGGTCCAGGATATTCGTGAAAGATGGTCGTGAGTGGGGATCAGGATTCCAGCAGTCTGAATAGAACATGTGAATACTCAGAAAGCATGAATGGACAGAAGCAAACATGTAAGACTTAGGCTATTACGTGGCCTCACTTCCCAGAAAACTACCTCTTACTTCTTCCAGAAACAGAGATCAGAATTTAGGTAACCTCAAATAAGGCTCAGGAAGTAAAGCAAGCTGCCCACCATTACAACCATAAAGAGTGAACATGAAAATTAAACGCAGCAGTTCTGTACTCATTCCATTCTGTCTGTTAATTAAGGATAAAAGAAGTGAACCCAAAGAGTTTTCTTGTACAAAGCACCACCACAACACAATTTACCATGTTACTACCTGATTCAAGAACAGACAATGGGGAATTATGCCCTGGGCTTCAGTTTCCCATAAATAAATGAATTAGCCTTCCCCCACCCACAATGGGATGATGAGGAGGCGAGGATGAAAAGCATTCTAGTGGGAGTCAGGGAAAGTGAATTCTACCTAATCCCAGCTCAGCCACTCCCTAATGAGGCGGCCACCTATCCACTCAACTTCGCTTAGCTTTAGATTCCTTACTTAACAAAATTATGGGGTTTGACTAGATGACTTTTAGAGTTCTTTCTCCTAAGATGTTCTTCACGTCTCTTAAGGTATTCAGAGGTCCTGACATAAAAGTTACTGTACTTTCTGATTTTGCATTAAATAATAATATGATGAAGTGCCGGATAGCGGGCTTTTGTTACTAATTTCACTTCTACAGTCCCTAGAGATATGACCTGCTTGCAGCAGGGTGTGGACATCATCTTGAAGAAGCCTTTCCAGTTGCCCAGAGGATTCCTCCTTAGGTGACTGAAACTTTATCTCCTCTTTCAGTAACTGATCTCATAGAATTGGCCAAACTCTACCCAGTGCTTACACGAGGCAAAGTGTCTCCAGTTTGGTTCAGGCCAGGGCTTACTTACCTTCCATGAGTTTGGCAAAAGGTTCTGGGCATGTAGAAGGAATAGGAAGGGCGAGTTTGTTCATAGCCACTCCATAAGCGACTGCTAAGCCATCAATGCCTCGAAAGGGCACCTCACCAGTCAGCAACTCCCAAAGTAGCACCCCGTAGCTAAGGAGAGGAAGAAGACAGAAGCCATATAATAAACTTAAGGTACAACTTCACTGCAATAGCTCATGAGTCTTTTCTGAGCATCCCACATTCTCCCAAACACATAGTGAGACTAATGAAACAGCATACTAATGTGATATAAAAGGGAAACTGTAAAGCCTACTAGCTAAAAGCAAAATCTCTGGAGTCAAGCATACTTGATTTTCAAGTTTTCTTCCATAATTCCTTAGCTATATGACCTTGGGCAAGGCACTACAACTCTTTAAGCCCCTAATCCTCATCTGTAATGCACGAATAACGCTATCAGTCTGGCAAGGCTATTGTTGAATTAAATGAGCTACTATAGTGTTTAAATAAGTGCCCAATGGCCATAGCTCTTTCATTATCGTTATTATTATTATTATTATTTTGAGATGGAGTTTCACTCAGTCGCTCAGGCTGGAGTGCAGTGGCGCAATCTGGGCTCACTGCAACCTCCATCTCTTGGGTTCAAGAGATTCTCCTGCCTCCGCCTCCTGAGTAGCTGGGATTATAGGCGTGCGCCACCACACTTGGCTAATTTTTGTATTTTTAGTAGAGACAGGGTTTCACCACATTGGCCAGGCTGGTCTCTCAAACTCCTGACCTCCTGTGATCCTCCCGCCTCGGCCTCTCAAAGTGCTGAGATTATAGGCGTGAGCCACCGCACCTGGCCTGTTACCATTATTATTAGTGAAATAAACTGGGAGAAGAGGCAGCCTCCCAAGTATAATTTTTTTCTGTTTTAAGAAAACTTCAGCTTTTGTCACAGATACATTTTTTTTCCCCAAAGTGCTAGGATTAACAGATTTTTTTTTAGCTTTACAAAAAGCAGAGTACTAACCACTCAAAGCAGATTTTGTTCCTATAAAAGATTTATTTAAATGCCCACTAGGTTGAATAGATTTCTGCCCCCAGATCAGTGTGAGTGGGTTCTTAACAGAGATCTCTGTCTAATTCAAACGGAAAAGTTTCACAAGGGTAGACCACACTGGTAGAAGAGAGCAGCACATCAGCTGTGAGAACTTCAGTGTGCCCTCCCTATCTTTCAAGTCCACATAAAGAATTTCTTTTCTCGTGTCCTATGAGTCAGTGAATGTGGAGTACAAAGCTTAATGGAAGAATTATTCTGTGAATTCATGATCAGAACCAGGCACAATCACACAGCACTCAGTCCTTCCAGGAATAAGTCGGGACAAGAAACCATAAGGCTATGAATAGTTAGAAGAATGGCTCTCCTTATGTTTTCAACACCAAACTCAACAATAAGTTTTGCAACCAGCAACAAAGGTCGTATTAATTTAAAAAATAATAATAGGCCAGGCGTGGTGGCTCACATCTGTAATCCCAGACTGTAAATTCAGCCTTTGGGAGGCGGAAGTAGGCAGATCACTTGAGGTCAGGAGTTCAAGACCAGCCTGGCCAACATGGCAGAACTCCATCTCTACTAAAAATACAAAAATTAGCCAGGGGTGGTGGTGCACGCCTGTAATCCCAGCTACTTGGGAGGCTGAGGCAGGATGATCACTTGAATCTAGGAGGCGAAGGTTGCAGTAAGCCAAGATCGTGCCACTGCACTCTAGCCTGGGTGACAGAGCAAGACTCTGTCTCAAAATAATCAATAATAATAATAAACCCAGTAGCTATTTATCATGAAACCTTATATATGAAGACCACTAAGACACTTTACAAACATCACTGTGAATCTCTACAACAATTCTGATAGGTATTATCAACATTTTGCACACGAGGAAAGCAAGTTTTAGACATGTTTAGGAGCATATTACAAAGGGCATACACAGAGTACATCATGGTGGGCCCAGACCAATTCTCAATTTCTTCCCTTAGAATGCCTTCTACCATTTCTTTGCTTGGTAAACGCTAAACATCTTTCAAGATCCAACTCAAATGTCCCACCATTTATTCCTTCATCAGATGACGGCTTTACCCCAGTGAGGCCTTCAAATACTATCATTTTCTTTATGCATCTTGCCAGGAAAGAACGAAAAGCCTGGTAGCCGGTTGGTCTTGACTCGTCTAGACAGGAGATGGATTTTAGTTTGGAGGCTTATGGGAATAGCACTGGATACCTTACGATGCCTTCCCGACATCCCCAGATGTTACTCAGCCCATTTGGGCTGCCACGTATTGTAGCTGTTTGTCTGCTAGCCTATGGGCTCCTAAAGAGCAGGAAGAATTGTTTTTAATCTTTGCATTCTCAGGACCTAGCCCAAGCTCTGGTACACAGGAAGCACTCATAGATATGTGAGTGAGTGGGTCTGTGGGTATGGGAGCGAGCGCATGGTCAGACAGTCCTGCAGGCTGCCCTGGGTCCTCTAGAGGAAAACTCAAACATCATCAAGAATTGCACTATTACACTTCCTGACAAACCTTTCATGTGACTTATCAGGTAGTGGTCATGCTGGGGAGCTTCTACCAAGTGACCTCCAGGAACTCTCAGCACTGCCAACCAGATTCCTAGGTCAAAGCCACTGTTATCCTCCATCGCTTGCTCTTGGAATAAATGCCCACCTCCATCCTGGAGAATAAAAACCAAAGGTCCCACAGAACCCCTTTCTCCCAACCAGGCAAAGACAGTCGGTATCTGGGCCCTAACTACCTGGAAAGATCATAGAGTGTTTCGAAGATCCAAATATGTTCTGTTTGTGTCCCTGCATCCCTTCTGTGACAGTTTTCACACTGAGCTCTAAGTGTCCTGTGAAGGTGTCTCAGACCGCCTGGAAGCATGTGGGGGGTGAGGCGGGGGTGGGGGGTTATGGGACTGGGACTGGCCTCATTAGCTCCAGTCAGGGCAGCTCTACTCTTACCTGGCTTGTTTCTTTGTTTGTCTGCATTCTATCCCACTTCAGGGTTTCTACAGCTGAAAGGAATGTGAGAACTACTGCCCAAGTAGGCAGAATGCTACCAGAGAAAGATTTAGACAGACTTGGGTCAAATGCCTGTTTTATCACTTAACAGCTGTGTGCCTTTAGGAAGCAAGTTCACCTCTCCAAACCTCAGTTTCCTCATCCCTACAACAAGACAGCAATACCGACCTTACAGAATAGCTACAAGGAATCACTAACACCAACAACTAACCCTCTTCCAGAAATTACCATCTATGGCTAATAGACCTGTGGTTTCTCCAAAAGGGCCTGAAATGAGAATGTGTCTGAGGAGGCTTATGTAGAGCTACAGTGTTGGTGAGAGCTTTGCTGAGGGACACTGGCATTCAGAGAAGAAGTCTTTCTGGGGCTGACTAAACTAGTTTTCCTCTGCCAATGTCCTGCTTTATTTTTACAATGGAAGGTGGGTGATATAAATGAAGACTTGGTATTCTGTTGGCAGGAAAAAAGACTGGAGAAATTCAAGAGAAATACAAGTTTACACAGATCTGAGCTCTAGGGAGAGGTGGGCAGTAGAAGTCGATGTGATTTACCTCAGGTTTAGTCAACTTAGTTGCCCTCCCAAGGTTAAAAGGTCAACAAGTCCTTTGATGACCATTTGCAAGCAGCCTGGAAGAACTCGTTCAGCTAAGTCACTGCCTCTGAGTACCTCCCCGCAACACAGACCCACCAGCTCCCACAGTGCTGCCAGTAATTTTCTAAAAGTCCTCACTGCCTAACCCAACCCTCACAGAATTTACTCTTGAGTCAATAATTAACCACCTCCTGAGGCTTGGTAATCCCTTCAACCATTTCCTAGGATCAGAGGTGGAGGAGGGGTGTTTGATTATTTTTCAAAGTGAGGAAAAGTGGACAGCTACCTTTCTTGACAAAAGGCACAGCAACTCCACGCCTGTGCTGGGCCAGAGCTCTATTTTGTAGTAACCTGCACCATTTCTAGACTGTCAGGTCAGGGTCCATGCTCTGAAAGGAGGTGACCAGTCTCCCTTGAATGAGGTGGGTTGGGGAATGTCTTGCACTTGGTAATTATCTGTGATTCCAAGAACCACACTGACTGTTTAATAATCTTTGACAAAGATAATTGAACTAATATATGTGAAAGCACTTTGTAAATTGAAAGTAGCATATAATTCTTCTTATTAACTGAACCCTCATTCAAAATGATGATGTATTTATTAACATATATGTAATACATACATTGATAAACTTATTGACATAACAACATATTTATTAATGTGGTTATATGTTCATGCTATATTACATTCAAAAAGCAACTTTTAAAACAGAAAGATCCCACTAGGGATAGGCAGACAAGCACATGAATAGGAGTAAACACACCCAAATATCAATACTCATTATCTCTATAAGTGGGTTCAGGGTGATTTTCTTTCCCTGTCTTTTCTTTCTTGTTTACTCATATTTTCAAATTTTTTCTACAGAAAACGTTTTACTATTGTAATTTTGAGATGGAGTCTGGCTCTGTTGCCCAGGCTGGAGTGCAGAAGCGCTATCTCGGCTCACCGCAAGCTCTGCCTCCCGGGTTCACACCATTCTCCTGCCTCAGCCTCCGGAGTAGCTGGGACTACAGGCACCCAGCACCACGCCCGGCTAATTTTTTGTATTTTTAGTAGAGATGGGGTTTCACTGTGTTAGCCAGGATGGTCTCAATCTCCTGACCTCGTGATCTGCCAGCCTTAGCCTCCCAAAGTGCTGAGATTACAGGTGTAAGCCACCGTGCCCAGCCACTATTGTAATTTTTTAAACTTAAAATGATTAAGAAAATGCCTCCGCCTCATCCCACAACCAACAGGCAAGAAGGCCTTGTGGGACGATGCCCTTTGACAGTAACCACTGCTCTACCCACACAGCGCAAAGAAAGGTAACAATTTCAGCAACAGCCTTCTTGAGGCAGTCCCCAATCCAAGCAGATTGGGAAACTTACACAGTTGAGGATCCAGCCCTTTATCATCTCACCCTCCATCACAACATTTGCAGGAGAGCTTTAGAAGCACACTCAAAGAGCAGGAAGACAAACCAGATGGCCCTGGGCACCTGGAATAGCAGAGGCGCAGAGGCCCCCAGCTCTGGATGAGTTCCAGGAGGGGTGAGGTGTGGGGAACTCAGATTCAGCCAGTACCTGGCATAGGGCAAGCATTCCACAAACACTTCTTGAATGAGTCAGTGAGTTACAAGTCAGTTTGGGAAACAGCTTTGTACCAAGTTCCTAGGCATGCCCTGGCCCTCTCTGGGACACCCTGCTGGGCCCTAGGCACGGTGGGCTGATCATTCAGAAGAGGCTGCCTTAAGTGCAAGAACAAGACCGTACAGATGGTGGCATAACTACAAGCACACATTGTCATTACACACATACCTAGTTCTAATCATAGCTTTATGTCTGCCACCTGGGTGAACTTAAGCATGTGACTTCAATTGTCTGAGCCCAGTTACCTCATCTGTAAAATGGAAATGATGATCCCTACTTTGGGGGATTCTTGTGAAGACTATAGAAGATGTATAACATTTACCACAGACCCTATCCCTTAAGCATCTGTAGGTGGTAACAACTGTTACCAGTGTACAAGCATTGCTGTATGTACAGCAGTGGGCACACATTTTCCTCTGCTAAAGGTGAGAGACCATTTGGAGCTACTTAGATGGGTAGGCTTGAGGAAGGAGGAATGAAAGGCCCATTTAATGGGTTATAAATTGTGCCTTGAAGGAAATCCTGCAACATAGAAGCTAAGACCGCTGCAAGGGAGCAGGGTGAATTATGTTTTCAAACCACAATCATCAACCAAACTGGGTCAGGAGGCTTAAGTCCTGGGAACAAGTCTAGACTAGAGCAACTAGAGACCTGCTGGCAGACCATGTGACAATATCCAAGACACATCATCCAAAGTGCTTCTGATTTGAGGTTTACCTCCAAGCGATTTCCTCTAGAGAGTAGAATAATTTCATCAGATGCCTCTCACCAGAGGCTCTTCCTTCAAGCCTGCTTTTAGGATCATGGTTATAGGACAAGACCTAGAGGTTAGTCTTAACAACAAGGATATGTAGGGTAAAAGTTGAAAGGTCCTGCCCTTGTTCTTTCGGTGGAGAAAAAAGCTCTGCAATGGCCTTGTCCTTCCCTGTCTACAATTTCTGTCATCCTGAGAAGACTCTACATGAGGCATTTGTGCTTTTCCTTCCCACTGGGAAGGTGCTTGGATACATGACACAACTCTGTCCAAATCATCACCAGCAGAAACCTCTGGAGTGTGTGACAGTAAAACCTGAGCGATTTCAGGGTTAGGCTGGGAGAAGAAACCTAGTGGGAATACTGGAAGTAGAAAACAATCATGTTACTGAGAAGTCATGGTTTTCCATTAAAAAAGGCAGAGAGAGTTGAGTGTGACAAGTGGCTGCTTGTCCCCTCAAATCTACCCTTCCTGTCTTCCATAGTGGAGCACACAGCTGTCCAGCTAGAATGTACATTTCTCTGCCTCCCTTGGAGCCAGGTGTGCCCACATAACCAAGTGCAAACAATCGGGTATGCAGAGATGTGTACAACTTCTGGATGGTTTCCAAATTAAAGATAAACTGTGCTTGCCATGAGTAAGTTCTCCCTCCTCTTTTATGAAAACTGTAATACACACATAACAGTCACCCAATTTAACCATTCGGTCAAGGTCAATGCACTGAGGGAATCTAAAAGAACCTAGGTTCCTAAAAGATCTCATGGGGCACAGTTGCCCTGCTAGCCTGGGCTATTTAGCTAGTTTTTGAAAGAGAATATGCTTCTATCCTATGTAAGCCTCCATATCTGTATGCCTCTTTGTAATAGCGGCTTAGCTTAATTGATGTATTAATCTCATTAGCATATGGTCAAGCAATAAAAGTGTTAAACTGAAACATGAAATTGCTGATTTTATGTATCAAAAATAGCTGAATATCAGTATACAACTCAACTTAATGAGATCAGGTCAGATATTTTAAGGAAAGTTAAACTCATTTCTTCTCATTAGCTACTTTACCCTGTAATTAATGCATGGTAAAATGAAGTTCAATATGCAGATGCTACAAAACATCACTGAAAGAAGTTAAAGGAGGTCTAAATAAATGGAAAGATATCTCATGATCATGAATTGGAAGACTTATTAAGATGTCAATAGGGCCAGGCACAGTGGCTCACACCTCTAATCCTAGCACTTTGGGAGATCAAGGCAGGTGAACAGCTTGAGCTCAGGAGTTCAAGACTAGCCTGGGCAACATGGTGAAACCCTGTCTCTACAAAAAAATAGAAAAAGTGGAGCATGCCTGTAGCTCCAGCTACTTAGGAGGCTGAGGAGGGAGGATCACCTGAGCCCAGGAGGTCAAGGCTGTAGTAAGCCATGATTATATCACTGCACTCCAGCTCAAGCAATTGAGACCCTGTCCGGAAAAAAAAAAAAAAAAAAAAAAGATGTCGATAATCCACAAAGCTACAGATTTGATGCAATTCCTATCAAAATCCCAGCTATCTATTTTGTAGAAATTAACAAAATTACCCTAAGATTCATTAAATGCAAAGGACTCAGAATGGCCAAAACAATCTTCAAAGAGAAGAACAAAATTGGAATCACATTTCCTAATTTCAAAACTTACCACAAAGTCATACTAATTAAGAAAGGGTGGTATTGGCATAAGGACAGATATAGATTAATGGAGTAGAACTGAGAATCTAGAAATAAACCTTTATATTTCTGGTAAATTGACATTTGATAAAAGTGACCAAATAATTCGATGGGAAAAAATAGTCTTTTCAATAAATGGAGCCAGGATAACTGAATAGCCACATGAAAAATAATAAAGTTGGACCCCTACCTCACACCACATACAAAAATTAAGTCAAAATGGATCAGAGACATAAAAGTAAGAGCTAAGGTTATAAAACTCTTAGAAAAAAATATAGGTGTATAAGTCTTCATGACTTTGGACTAGGCAATGTTTTTTAGATATGATACCAAAAGCACAATCCACAGATGACAAAATAAACTAGACATCATCAAAATTAAAAACACTTTCAAAGAACAGCCTTAAGAAAGTGGAAAAACAATCTACAGAATGAAAAAAAAAATTGCTAATCATATATCTGACGAGAGAATAGAAAGGACTCTTTCAGCTCAACAATAAAAAGACAAATACTCAATTTTTAAATTGGCAAAGGATTTGAATAGATATTTCTTCAGGTTCAGAGATATAATTGGCCAATAAGTACATGAAAAGACACTCAACATCATAAGTCATTTAGTGAAATGCAATCAAAATCACAATAAAATACTATTTCATATCCACAAGGACAGACATAATAATAACTTTAAAAAAAAAAAAGGCAATAACAAGTATTGAAAAGATGTGGTGAAATTGGAACATTCATACATTGCTAATGGGAATATAATAAAATAGTATAGCTATGATGAAAAAGTTTGGTGGTTCCTCAAAAAGTTAAACAGAGAACTGTTACATGATTCGGCAATTCCACTCCTAGGGATAGACCCAAGAAAACTGAAAAAATATGTTTACACAAAAGCTTGTATTGTACACAAGTGTCCATAGCAGCATTATTTATAACAGCCAAAAAGCAAAAACAACCCAAATGCCCATCAACTGATAAACGGATAAACAAATGTGGTCTATCCATACAATGGAATATTATTAAGCCTTAAAAAGGAATGAAATTCTGATATAAGTTACAACATGGATGAATCTTTTTTTTTTTTTGAGATGGAGTTTCGCTCTTGTTTCCCAGGCTGGAGTTCAATGGCACGATCTCAGCTCACTGTAACCTCTGCCTTCTGGGTTCAAGCGATTCTCCTGCCTCAGTCTCCCAAGTAGCTGGGATTACAGGCATGCGCCACCACGCCTGGCTAATTTTTTATTACAACATGGATGAATCTTGAAAACATTATGCTAAATGAAAGAAGCCTAGTCACAAAAGACCACATATGGTATGATTCCATTTATGTGAAACATCCAGAACAGGCAAATTCATAAAGACAGAAAGTAAATTAGTGTTTGCTAGAGAGTAGAAGGAGGAAAGATTAGGGAAGGACTGATAATAGATATGGGGCTTCTTTTTTGGGTGATAAAAATGTTCTGGAAATTGGCCGGGCACGGTGGCTCATGCCTATAATCCCAGCACCTTAAGAGGCCGAGGCGGGCAGATTGCTTGGGATCAGGAGTCCAAGACCAGCCTGGTCAACATGGCGAAATCCCATCTCTACTAAAAATATAAAAATTAGCCAGGTGTGGTGCGCACCTATAATCCCAGCTACTTGGGAGGCTGAGGCAGGAGAATCACTTGAACCCGGGAGGCAGAGGTGGCAGTGGGCCGAGATCATGCCACTGCACTCCAGCCTGGGCAACAGAGTAAGACTCCATCTCAAAAAAAAAAAAAAAAAAAGTTCTGGAAATAGATAGTGGTTGTAATGGGCTGAATGGTGGCCCTAAAAAGGTATGTCTATGTCCTAATACCCAGAATCCTTATTTGAATCATTATCTTCACTAGAGTCTCTGGAGGGTGTGGCCCTGCCCACATCACTTTCAGGCTTCTGGCTTCAAGAACTACAAAAGCACGCACTTCTGTTGCTTTAACCCACTAGGTTTAGTAATTTGCTACAGCAGCCCTAGAAAACTAATAAGAATGGTGACCCATACACACCTTTTAAATATACTAAAAACCACTGACTTACATGCTTATTTACTTCTTGAGATAGGGTCTCTCTCTGTCACCCAGGCTGAAGTGCAGTGGTGCAATCACGGCTCACTGCAGCCTCAACCTCTCAGGCTCAAGTAATCCTCCCATCTCAGCCTCCCACGTAGCTGGGACTACAGGTGCATGCCACCACACCTAGCTACTTTTTAAATTTTTTGTAGAGATGGGGGTCTCGCTATGTTGCCCAGGCTGGTCCCAAACTCCCAAGCCCCAGAGATCTTTCCACCTTAGTCCTGGGATTACAGGAATGAGCCACTGTATCCGGCCAACTTACACACTCTAAAGTGTACAAAGGGTTAGCTTTATGGTATGTGAATAATAGCTCAATAAAGCTATTATTTAAAATATATGTGCACACACACACACACATTACACACACACACACACACAGAAGCTCACTTTATAAGACATCAGGACAATAACTCCATACACTGATATATAATGATAAACTACAGTCCTTTCTTTTGTATATCAAGGTGATGCTACTGTCCCACAGCCATGACAACATATACCAGGTAGTTGCTCATCCTTCCTCAGCTGGGAAAATTTTTAGATCTATTTCCTTGCAACCTTTTGGGCTCACATTTACTAGAAGGATGGCTGGTCATTTCTAGTCTGTGGCTTTGCAGTTCTGGGCACATATTTGGGACCCATTTTTTTCCAAATTTCTGGATCAATGTCAACAGATAGAGCCTGGACTAAAGGATGAACTAGATAACTGGAAAAGACAATTTTTAGGCCATCAAGAAAAAACAGATTGCACAAAGAATATTCATTGGCTCAGGAGCTTAGAGTGAGGACATTGGGTTAATCCCCTCCCCAAGTTCAGCAGTAACAGCCACGAAAGACTAGCACTGTTGCTGAGCAAGCCAGGCTGATCCTCACGAAGCTCTCCAGGAGGGACTGAGTGTCCTTCCCATCTTACAGGGTAGAGATGGGAGTACATGTTGCCCCTGGAATCTACTGGCCTTTCTTAGAGAGCAATCACCAGCAAAAAGTGGCCTGCGTATAGCACTTGAGGGATTTTTTTGGTAGATGAAAGCATTAGAAACTGTCCCCTGGCAATATGGGAATTGGCATAGATGACTCTTGGGGGAGGTCACTTAGACCTACTTCAGGTGCCTGGGATCCTAGGTAACCTCAATTCTCCAAGTCTTGAAATGTGTGTGCCACCAAGATGGACCTGGGAAATGCTGTCCCTGCCCACCTGGACCTTACCTCCACACGTCACTGCCTTTGGAAAACATGGAGGCCCGGATGACTTCGGGTGCCATCCAAGCATATGTCCCTGCTGCACTCATCTTGGTGGTTCGGTGCCATTCCCGAGCCAGGCCAAAATCAGTGATCTTCAGAATCTTGTTGCTCAGGTCTCCATTCTCCACCTTCTGGAGGATCAATACTAGGCAAGGAAAGGAATACAGAAGAAACCAGAGTCTGCATTAATCACAGGGAAACCACAGAACAGAACTCTTCTGCCATCCTCCTGGCCTCTCCTGTGGGCTCCAGCATTTAGCTGCCATGGATTGATGGTCAGAGCCATCATTTCTTAAACACCTATAGTGCATCCATTTTTGTACCACCCATTTTATAGCCACTGTCTCTAATCCTCACAACAACTTACAAGGCAGGTACTATTGCCATCTCAGTTTTACTGATGAAGAAATTAAAATACACATGTCACAATTAAATAAATTCCTGGCTGGGCACAGTGGCTCACGCATGTAATCCCAGCATTTGGGGAGGCCGAGATGGGTGGATCACCTGAGATTAGGAGTTTGGCACCTGCCTGGCCAACATGGTGAAATCCTGTCTCTACTAAAAATACAAAAAATTAGCTGGGCATGGTAGTGCACGCCAGTGACTCTCAATAATCATGTCCTCAAATACTGGTATCTACCAAGCACCCGTTGCTAATAATCATTAAAGCACCAAAGCTTGTGAAAGCCTTATTTTATTTTTTGTAGACCTTTTTTTTGAGCTGAAATCCACATAACAGAAAATTAACCATTTCAAAGTGAACAATTTAGTGGTATTGAGTGCATTCACAATGTTGTACAACTACCACCTCTGTCTAGCTCCAAAACATTTTCACCACCCCAAAAGGAAACCCTGTACCCATTAAGCAATTATTCCCCATTCTCCCTCCTCCCAAACCTTAGCAATCACCAATCTTCTTTGTCTTTATGGATTTACCTATTCTGAATATTTCATGTAAATGCAATCATACAATATGTGACACACCTGCTTATTTCACCGAACATGTTTTCAAGTTCATCCACTTTATAGCTTATATCAGTACTTCATTCCTCTTTATGGGTGAATAATGTTCCATTGTATGTACATATTACAGTTTATCCTTTTGTCCACTGATAGACACATGGGTTGTTTCCACTTTCTGGCTACTGTGACTAGTGTGTATGAACATGTGTATACACATATTTGTGTACTTGTTGTCATTTGGGGGGTATATACCTAGAAGCATATTTGCTGGATCACATGGTAACTCGTGTTTATCTTTTTAAGGAACCACCAAATTGTTCTGCACAGCAGCTGAACCATTTTACATTTCCACAAGCAGACTATGGGGGTTTCAATTTCTCCACATCCTCACGAATACTTGTTATTTTCCTTATTATTGGTATTCTTAATGCCATCTTAGTGCATGTGATATGGTAACTCATTGTGGTTTGGGTTTGCATTTTCCTGATGACTAATGATACTGAACATCTATCGTCTCATGAGCTTGTTGTCCATTTGTATGTCTTCTTTGGAGAAATGTCCATTCAATCCTTTGTCCATTTTTAAAGTAGGTGGTTTGTCTTTTTATTATTGAGTTATAAGAGATCTTCACATATTCTGATACTAGACCCTTATCAGATACATGACTTGCAAATATTTCTCCCATTCTATAGGCTGTCTTCTCACTTACTTGATACTTTTGATACACCAAAGTTTTTAATTTAGAGGAAGTCCTCTTTATTTTTTTATTTATTGCACATACTTTTGGTATAATATCTAAGAATCATTAACACATTCAAGATCATGAAGATTTAATTCTATGTTTTCTTCCAAAAGTTTTATGGTTTCAGCTCTTACCTTTAGGTCATTGATCCATTTTTAATTTCTGCATATAACAAGGGCCAAATTTCATTCTTTTGCATGTGGCTATGCAGTTGTCCCACCCCATTTGTTTAAAGAGGAAAGCTTTAAAATACAAACAGATGGGAGAGCTGTTATCTCCCAACATGCTTTCCTGAGTGGAAGAGAAAGGTTATATTCACAGCAGTTTACATATTTGTACCACTGCAGTAAGCCCACTGTAAACTTCTACCACTGACAAACAGCTGTGGCAATAACAAACTGTCATGCTTTCACAGCTAGAAAAATGTAAGAATGTTTTATCAAATTTTGGTGAAGTCCATGAGAGTGCATTGCGTAAACCTCACCTCTCCTGTCGGGCAATGGCAAAAACAGTCATGCACCGCATAATGACGTTTCAGTCAATGACAGGCCAAAAAACATGATGGTGGTACCATAAGGTAATAATAGGGCTAAAAACTTCCTATCACCTAGTGACGATGGCAGCTGTCATAATGTCATGGCACCACGTATTCTCATGTGTCTGTGGTGATGCTGCTGTAAACAAACCTACTGTGCAGCCAGTCATATAACAGCATAGCATACACAATTATGTACCATACATAATACCTGATAATGCTAATAAGCGACTATGTTGCTGGTTTATGTATTTACTTTTTTTTTGGACCCAAGATCTTACTCTGTCATTCAGGCTGGTGTGCAGTGGTGCAATCATAGCTCACTGCAGCCTCAATCTCCTGGGCTCAAGTGATTCTCTCACCTCAGCCTCCTGAGTAACTGTGACTATAGGTATGTGCCACCATGCCCAGCTAATTATTTTAGTTTTTGTAGAGAAGGGGGCCTCATTTCATTGTCCAGGCTGGTCTCAAGCTCCTCGGCTCAAGCGATCCTCCCACCTCGGCCTCCCAAAGTGTTGGGATTACTGGCGGGAGCCACTGTGCCTGGCCAGCATACTATACTTTTTATCATTATTTTAGAGTGCACTCCTTCTACTTATGTAAAAAAAAGTTAACTGTAAAACGGCATCAGGCAGGTTCTTCAGGAAGTATTCCAGAAGAAGGCATTGTTATTATAGGAGATAACAGCTCCAGGTGTGTTTTGCCCCTTCCAGTGGAACAAGATGTAGAGGTGGAAGACTGTGATATTGATGATCTTGACCCTGTGTAGACCAAAGCTAAAGTGTGTGTTTGTGCCTTAGTTTTTAACAAAAAAGTTTAAAATGTAAAAACAACAACAACATAAAACGTATGTTAAAAAAAAAATGTAGGCTGAGGTTTCTTCTGGAACCTATGCCATGTCTCCTTTAGGAACCAAGCACAGGACTAGGCTCTTTAAAAAAAAAAAAATGTAGGCTGAGGGTGGTGGCTCATGCCTGTAATCCCAGCACTTTGGGAGGCCAAGGTGGGAGGATGGTTTGAGCCCAGGAGCTGGAGACCAGCCTGGAAAACATAGTGAAACCTTGTCTCTACAAAGAAATTGAAAAATTAGCCAGGTGTGGTGGTGCATGCCTGTAGTCCCAGCTACTCAGGAGGCTGAGGTAGGAGGATCACTTGAGCCTGGGAAGTCAAAGCTGCAGTGAGCCGTGATCGTACCACTGTACTTCAGTTTGGGTGGCAGAGTGAGTGAGACCTCTCTCTCAAAAACAAACAAACAAACAAACAAAAGTAAATAGAAAAAAGCTCACAGAAAAAGGATAAAAGAAAGAAAATGTTTTTGTACAGCTGTACAGTGTGTTTATGTTAAGCTCTTGTTACAAAAGAGTTAAGAAGTAAACAATTTTTGTTTATAATGTTAAGAAGTTATAGTAAGCTAAGATTAATTTATTATTGAAGAAAGAAAATTTTTCAGCTAAGCGCAGTGGCTCAGGCCCGCAATCCCAACACTTTGTGAGGCCGAGGCAGGAGGATCACTTGAGGTCAGCAGTTCAAGACGAGCCTGGCCAACATAGCAAAAACCCATCTCTACTAAAAATACAAAAAATTAGCTGGGTGTGGTGGTGCATGCCTGTACTCCCAGCTACTCAGGAGGCTGAGGCAGAAGAATTGCTTGAACCTGGGAGGCAGAGGTTGCAGTGAGCCACAAATGCACCACTGCACTCCAGCCTGGGTGACAGAGTGAGACTCCATCTAAAAAAAAGTTTTCATTATAAATTTAGTGTAGCCTAAGTGTACAGTGTTTATAAAGTCTATGGTGTTGTACAGTAATGTCCTAGGTCTTCACATTCACTCACCACTCACTCACCCAGAGCAACTTCCAGTCCTGTAAGCTCCATTTCATGGTGAGTGTTCTGTAAAGAAGTACTATTTTTTATTTTTATATCATATTTTTACTGTACCTTTTCTATGTATAGATACATTTAGGTACACAAAGTCTTAGCACTGCATTACAATTGTCTACAATATTCAGTACAGTAACGTACAGTTTTGTGGCCTAGAAACAGCAGACTACACCAGGGGTGTCCAATCTTTTGGCTTCCCTGGGCCACACTGGAAGAAATGTCTTGGGCCACACGTAACATACACTAATAACAGCTGATAAGCTGAAAAAAAAAAAACTGGAAAAAGTATCCTGAGCCACAGCGGGACAAGCTTTGGCTACACCATATAGCCCAGGTGTGTAGTATAAGTATACTCTGATATTCACAATGATAAAATTGCCCAATGATGCATTTATCAGAACGTATCCCTGCCGTTAAGTGATGTGTGACTGTACTGAGCCAACGAGTCCAGGCGTAAGTCAATGGGGGCCTGGCCAGGCAGTGGAACAGAAAGGAAAAGATAACATTGGAACTAAAGACCTAGTGATTAACCAGATGTAGGGGCTTGATGGAGAAGGAAGACATCTCCAGCCTTTCAGGTTTGGGTGACAAGCAGAAGAATGGTGGTGCCCCTGATTGGAAAGTTGAGAGAAAAAGCCCATTTGAAGAAGCCAAGTTTAGTTTTGGACATAATGGGTCTAGGTTCACAGTAACAAGAGTCAGTATGGAACAGGAAAAGAGCAGATAATTTAAATCATAGGGTTGACACTCTTAATGTGACCCTGGACAAATCTCTTAAACTTTGTACCTCAATTCCTGCTTCTACAAAATGGGGATAAAGATGAAAGGCAATACAGTAATAAAGCAACTAGCAGAGTACCTGGCACTTGGAACACTACAGTTATTATTATAATTAGGTATCCTGTACATAAATGGAAACCATAGGGTTCAGTGCTCAAGGGACTGATATGGAAGGCCTGGCAGTCCCTGACACACAATAACCATGCAATACGTTTTTGCTGTATAGATAAATGGAATGCTTGATTAATAATGACACCTACTCATTATGGATCACTTACTATGTAGCAGCACGATGCTGTTTATGTCCATTGCCTTTGTTAATCCTTAAATCAACCCTCAGCAGTAGGTGTAATTATTTTCCCCATTTTATGCACTCCAAACCAGACACAGAAAGGTTAAGTCAGTTGCCCAGTCAGTGAGGGATGGGGAAGGGAATCAAATCCAGATCTGTCTGACTTCAGAACCACATTCTTCACCTTTGTGCCATGCCATACAGAGGCCAGAAAGAAATCCTATGTGTCTTTAAGCCCTGCCTCCATTTCTGCCTAATCCCTAAAGCTGTCATTGATTAGTCTACCCTGCACTTCTTTTTCCCGAATTCTTCCTTCAGCATCCAAATACCACATAATCTAACATTACATGCACTTCTAATCATTCCTGACTGCTGCATATATACGGGTGTCATCATTTCTGCTAGGATGTGATACAGTATGACTCCTAGAAAGCAAAAATCTCATTCTTTTTCTTCTGGAACCTATGCCATGTCCCCTTTAGGAACCAAGCACAGGACCAGGCTCTTTGAAAGAACTCATCCCGGCTGGGTGCGGTGGCTCATGCCTGTAATCTCAGCACTTTAGGAGGCTGAGGTGGGCGAATCACCTGAGGTCAGCAGTTCAAGACCAGCCTGGCCAACACAGCAAAACCCTGTCTCTACTAAAAATACAAAAATTAGCTGGGCATGGTGGCACACACTTGTAGTCCCAGCTACTTGGGAGGCTGAGGCAGGAGAATTTCTTGAACCCCTGAGGCGGAGGTTGAAGTGAGCCGAGACTGCGCCACTGCACTCCAGCCTGGGCGACAGAGTGAGACTCAGTCTCAAAAAAAAAAAAAAAAACTCATCTCTTGCTGGTCACATACTTGACCAATGGGATATCTGTGCATCTTCTCAAACTATCCACTTTTCCATCTTACTGTTGCCAGGTATTGGGGCAGGGGGTGGAGGGGCATTGGGAGACTAGAGAAAGAGTAATACCTCAGCCAAGGGTTCACCAGTGACTAACATACCCAGTTAGTGCCAGGCGGGGTAGGGGACACACAGAGAAAGATAACCTGAAGACTCTCAGCTTATCTCAATGGCCTTTCACCTTCTATAAGGAAAGACAATGTGACAAAAGTGAGTATCAGCTCAAGACAGGGTCTCACTCTGTTGCCCAGAATGGAGTGCAATGGCACAATCATAGCTCACTGTAACCTTGAACTACTGGGCTCAAGTGTTCTTACACCTCAGCATTCCGAGTAGCTAGGACTACATGTGCGCACCACCAAGCCCAGCTAATTTTTTATTTTTTGTATAGACCAGTTGGTCTTGAACTCCTGGCCTCAAGTGATCCTCCTGCCTTGGCTTCCCAAACACGGGAATTACAGAAGTGAGCCACTGTCCCTGGCACAAAGACATCATTCTTGATTATTTCCCAATTAGGATGTCACCTATATATACCACTTAATATTATTATTTAAATAATATTTAATGGGCATCAAAAAATAGAAAGAATAAGACCTAGTATTTGATAGCACAACAGAGTGACTATGGTCAAAATAATTTAATTGTATATTTAAAAATAACTAAAGTATAATTTTGCTGCTTGTAACATAAAGGATAAACGCTTGAGGGGATGGATACCCCATTTTCCATGATGTGATTATTATGCATCATATGCCTGTATCACAATATCTCATGTATCCCAAAAATATATACACCTACTACGTACTCACAAAAATTAAAAATTAAAAAAAAATTTTAAAGAAGAAATTTTATATCACTATTGTAAATGGGAAAGCCAAAAATTCTCCTAACATTGAGTAACCTCTACAAGCAAATAAAACGAAACAAAAATAAATGGTGTAGTGGCAGACCCACATATGGTCAAAGTGCTGAGCCTAAGGCCTGCCTTCTCTGCTTGAGAAGAAAGATTTGAAGTGTTAGAGAGGAATTACAGACAAACAGCACCAAAATGAATGTTGATCCTCCATTTACACAAAGAAGTTGAATGACTTTCTTTGCAATTCAATGTTGCTTAATGCAGACCACTCAAAATGGTCTCAAGGCCATCCCATTAAGAGGTCAGCGGGAGAAATGGGGGGTGTCTTGCCACAAAGGGCTTTGTGAATCTGACCTAATATCATTTAGCTGAGGCCAGGCTCTCAAAACTTGGCATCACTGAGGAGACTCTCCCATTAGGTCCTAATGGTAAACTTAGCTTTGGTTGATGATCTATGTCATTTTCAGATTTCTTATTTATTATTCATCTCCATTAGTACAAGGGGCTCCAATTTGCTAAATGCTCACCTTGGTGCCAAGGCTCATGTCCTCAGGCCTGCGTTTGGTTCAGATGATTCAATGCCATCTCTCCTACATTATGTAACTCAGCTAATTTGGTTTTGAGGGTTATGCTTTGTTTTATTTTTTAAAGTTTATTGTTAACTGTATTATACACATAGGAGAGTACATTAAAATGTATACATGTAATATGTACAAATGTATATATGGCTGGGAGTGGTGGAGCACACCCGTAGTCCCAGCTACTTGGGAGGCTGAGGCAGGAGAATGGCTTGAGCCCAGGAATTCAAGGCTATAGCGCACCATGTTTGTGCCTGTGAACAGCCACTGCACTCCGATCTGGGCAACACAGTGAAACTCCATTTCTAAAATTAAAAAATGTATGTATGGTTTAAAGAACATAATATGAAGCCGGGCGCGGTGGCGCATGCCTGTAGTCCCAGCTACTCGGGAGGCTGAGGTGGGAGGATCGCTTGAGCCCAGGAGTTCTGGGCTGTAGTGCGCTATGCCGATGGGGTGTCCGCACTAAGTTCGGCATCAATATGGTGACCTCCTGGGAGCGGGGGACCACCAGGTTGCCTAAGGAGGGGTGAACCGGCCCAGGTCGGAAACGGAGCAGGTCAAGAACATAATATGAAAACCCACATAATCCCATCCAGTCCCTTTAGAAGTTCCATGTGTCTCTCTCCACCACCCCCTTTCCTCTCTCCCTAAACATCTGACAACCGTGACTTCTGTTATTCATTTCTTTACTTCTCTTTATGATTTTACCAGCTATGTACACATCTCTAAATAAGATAATGTTTAGTTTTGAAAAAGTGAGTGGCAAACAAAAAATGAAGCTGTGTGTTGTAGCCTCCTAGGGCTGCCATAACAAATTAACAGAAACTGGGTGGCTCAAAACAACAAATTATTCTCTCACAGTTCTGGAGGTTAGAAGTCCAAAATCAAGGTGTCAGCAGGGCCATCTCCCTTCAAAGGTTCTGGGGAAGGATCCTTCTTTGACCCTTCTAGCTTCTAGCAGTTGCCAGTAGTTTTTAGTGTCCCTTGGCTTGTAGCAGTGTTAAGTCTAATCTCTGCCTCCATCTTCACGTGGCCATCTTCCCTTTGTGTGTCTGTCTGCATCTTCACCTAACACTCTCCTATTTGTCTATGTCTCCTTATAAGGACATCGGTCATTGGATTAGGGCCCATCCTAATCCAGTATGAACTCATCTTAACTTGACTACATCTGCAAAGACGGTATTTCCAAATTTCACAGGTTAGGACTTCAACATACTGTGTGGAGGGTTGTGGGGGACACTATTCTACCCACAACACCATGGAGGAGTAAAAATACTGCCTTTGCTAAATGAAGCCTTCCCAAAGGAATAAGCTAAACAGAGTCTCTGGGAAATTCCCATGCAATTTACAAGAGCCCTTCCTGGGAAAGTTGATAGGCAAGATCATGAACAAGTCCTGGAAACACAGGGCAGGTAACCACAGTGGGAACACTTGGTGGTAGGGGTCAAGGTAACTGGGAGAGTGGGACTCTTCTGTATTTTCTGTTTCTTTTGTTTGTTTGTTTTTGAGTCTCAATCTGTCACCCTGACTGGAGTGCAATGGCACAATCTCGGCTCACTGCAACCTCCACTTCCTGGGTTCAAGCGATTCTCCTGCCTCGGCCTCCCATGTAGCTGGGATTACAGGCACTCACCAGGACGCCCAGATACTTTTTTTTTTATTTTTAGTAGAGACGGGGTTTCACCATGTTGGCCAGGCTGGTCTCGAACTCCTGATGTCAAGTGATCCACCTGCCTCGGCCTCCCAAAGTGCTGGGATTACAGGAGTGAGCCACCATGCCTGGCTCACATTTTCTGTTTCTAAATTCACTTGGGCCTACCTTTAGCACCAAGGGTTGGGCAAAGAAAACATTTCTGTTCATATAAAATGAGTCTATCCGTCAGCAGGGCAAGGAGGGGCAACAGGAGCTTCATCAGCACATGAGCAAGACAGCCAAGAGCAGATACAATCTGCCCCAGGCTTCCCCAGGTAGTCAGTCCTCCAGTTAAATCAATGACACAATGATTGCAGGTAAGTTGGTGATGACATCCTGAGTCACGCTGCTTGGATCTAAGCTGCCCATCCTCTACGTCTGGTACACAGTCCTAAGGGGTTCCCTTTGTCTCCCTCCTGTGTTAATCCGCATGTCCTGTACCCCACTCCCCTCTTTACTGATTCCTTCCCCTGCTTCGCTGGTGTGTACTCTCCAGTAGTTCCTTAGAAAGGACGTGTAGGAGGTATGTTTTGTTTTATTTATTTTTTTCTGTGCTTGGTGTCTCCAGTCCAGTAACTCTTGTTTTACCCTTTCCAAGAAGAAAAGGCAGTCAAGTGGCTGCATAAAGTAGAGGAGATTCTGTGATATAAAGGGATTGCTTTTTTCTTTGCTTTCCCTACTGTCAGCTTAGAATTATCTTTCTCAAATGTTCTAAGTCAATTACCACTTCTCCATCAGTTTTCCAGTCTCCAAAACATAACAGCTATCGTCTCTTCTTCCATGCACCTTGTAGGTTTGCTGTGGCTTTCACTGGGTTTCAGGAGGGAGTAAAGGTAGCTGTAGCATTTCACATGTTCAATCTGCTACCCTAGCATAGAACCTTGCCTTCAGTTTTATTTTCTTGGAGTAGGGAGAAGGAAACTAGCATACCCTACAAAGGAAACTTTCGAAGGCTTCCAGCTTTCCATCACTTGGTTCTTCCATCTTTCCTGATACGCAAAATCCATCCTGGGAGGGTGTAATAGAGGAAGGCATATATGTACTCCTGCTTATTCCTGCCAAAGCCCAGGGCTTAAACTCCAGATCTATGTCACAGCATCCTGTCTCACCTTAATAAAAACAGTCTCTGAGCTACACCAAGGCAGAAAGAAAAAAGCAACAGATGGAGACCCAGGGTGTCTGGGTTCTTGCTCCACCACTGTGTGACCTTCACCAGGCCCCCATTTCCCTACCTCTGACATTCCTGGAGTCTGTAACTCCCTGGAAACTGTGTCAGTCCTTCCCAGGAGCCAGCCAAGCTCCACCATCCATCTGAGCTGAAGAACAGCTAAACATAGGGGGAAAAGGAGTTAGGTGAAGTGATTCTACCCCAGAGAAAAGCCCTATTCATTAGACACAGCCAGCCTTTAGGGCGCCTGAGTGGCACTCGAGACATTTGCTTCCTACAGCACGTTGCCTCCAGTGGAGGAAGGAAGATGATCTCAGACCCAACACAGAGCAGGCTCCCTGTTGTGCTGACGCAGCAAGAGCTGCATGGGAGAGCCTGACTCATGGACCACTATCAGGCAGCCAGAGCACGGCCACTGTGCATCCCCCAGCTTCTCCTGGCCCGTGGTGCTCTGCCCGCTCTGTCTCTCCAGGCAAGGCCAAGAGAGGCCAGACTTGCTTACCAAGGCAAATGATTCACCACCTAGACTCCCCCACTCGACCTCAGCAGAGCTGTGGTGCTGCCTAGAGATGGAAGGCAGATGCCAACAGCAACGGTGGCCCCAGCAGCTTCCACATTGTCAGCAGAGCTGCACCGGGTTCCACTGGCACAACCAGCAAAGCTATGCTTCCCGACAAGGACTCAGGCACAGCGGCCAAGAGTCCTTGCCACAGTAACTACAGAAAGGTGGAGAGCATTGGGTCCTTGGGGACTTAAGAGTCACTCCCTTTTGGTATAAAAGAGGAAACCAAAGCAAATGAATGGGTACAAAACACCCCTGATAGAGAGAGAGAGAGCATTCAATACAGTGACCTTTTCCTGAGCTAGAGTAAAGCTGAACTACAGTGGTCTCCCCTTCTATGCTTGTAACCTGAAGAGGAATAGTAAGTGCTCAATAAACATTCATCTGGAATTAACAAATGAATGCAAATCATCCCAAAAGGTGTCTGCTTAAATCAGTTTAGGTACTGGTCCCCAGCTACCTGTTCCAGGGCTGGCTATACTGGAGTGCCCTGAGAAGCTACAGTAATGATTTCCAACCTTCCAAAATATGTCCTTTCAGCTGAAAAAAAAAGCCATTATGATGCTATTTGTACTTTAGTGTGTGTTAAGAAAATAATAACCACAGCTAATGTTTATGGAGTCCTTAGAACGTACAAGGCGCTAAGCTAAGTGATTTACACCTATAGTCTTATTTAATCCTCTCATCAATACTGGAAAATAGGTACTATAACTATGCCCACTTTCAGATATGGAGACTGAAATTCAGGCATGCTGTTCCACAAGTGGGAAGTGGCGGAGCCAGGACATTTCATTCAGCCCAGGCCTGAATGAAATCAGTCAGGACCCCAGACCACCATGCCATATTAAACACGAAGAAAATACTAAACACCCTAAGAAAATGCTTTTAAGTGAATTCATATTTTCTCAACACAACAGCACCCATGCACATTTGAAAAATAGAAATATTTACACTTTATACAAACACTGTCACAGATACCTTCCAGTAACCCCCTCCCAAGGGTACCACTGATCTCAATGCTGCAACTATAAGCATGTTATGCAGAAAGCAGTAGGTCATTGCCCCCAAGGAAGGAATTACCTGTCTGCTTCCATCGCACATCCAAGCAAGTGTCTCAATGCCTCCAACTCTGAAGGGGTGAATGGGAGAGAAATCTCCAAGTAAGGGTTAAAGCAGAAGGACAGAGTCAGCAGCAGAAACAGAAAACAAATTGAAAACACAGCAGAAAGGGATTGCTACATTAGCAATCCTGGCAGCATATCAGGGAAGGACTAACAAGGGATTAATGACAGGAAAAGAGCCTGAAATCTGTGACCCAGACTGCTAGTCGCCCTTCAGTGGTTATTCTCCCCTCCTCCCATAGTAATGGAACCCACAATTGCAAGATGGGCACGAGGCCACTCAGAACATTTACTACATTTTCCAGCCTCCTTGTTCTGAGATGTAGCCAGGTAACTAAAAAGTGTCATTGTAGGTGCTTTCTGTAACCTGTCTTAAAAGATTCCAGCTCTAGGCCTTTGGACTTTGTTCTTCATCCCTTTCTACACTGTGCTATCTGGAAAGTGAATGTGATAGCTGGAGGTCTAGCTACCATCTTGGACCATGAGGACATGATCATGCCCCAAGAGTTGGCAGAGCTGTGAACGAGAAGGAGGTAAGGCTCATGGAACAGAGATGTCTTGCCAATCACAGGCCATCTCCTGTCAAACTTTTACATATAAGAGAGACACTTATTTCAGCTACTGTTACTTTAAGTGTCTATTTCTCACAGCTAACCTAACTGAATTAATACAGAGTTCAATTCCTACAAAATATCTTGCTCATTACTACAGTAAAACAGACACAGACATATTAAAATTGCAAATCTAAACCAAAACCAAGATCCCAGTCAAAAGAGTCTCAGTATGATACAATGAAAGATTTGGATAGCCTCTCCATGCTGCCGTAAAATTAATCAACCTGAAATCTATGTTCTATACTAAGTATTGATTTAAACCTTTCAAAAATAATAAAATAACCCACATGTACTGAAAGCCTGTACGTATCAGGCACTGTGCTAGTAGGCACCAGGTGTTCAAACACTGTGTAAATTAAACCAATATCTCCCCTCAAGATCACCAGCCAGGAGGAAGAGTCAGTGAGTGAGAAAGGATAAAGCAGGAGACCTTTGTTATTTATTAAAAGGCTTGTAATATATGTCGGCTTTTTAAACTAGATTATGTACACGTCACTTCAAAAATTTTATATCAGGCCGGGTGCGGTGGCTCACGCCTGTAACCTCAGCACTTTGGGAGGCCGAGGCGGGTGGATCACCTGAGGTGAGTTCAAGACCAGCCTGGCCAACATGGTGAAACCCCATCTCTACTAAAAATACAAAAATTAGCCAGGCGTGGTGGTGGGCACCTGTAATCCCAGCTACTTGGGAAGCTGAGGCAGGAGAATTGCTTGAACCTGAGAGGCAGACGTTGCCTCTGCGGTGAGCCAAGATCGCACCACTGTACTCTAGCCTGCGTGACAGAGAGAGACTCCATCTCAAAAACAAACAACAACAACAAAATTTATGTCAAAAAGGCCAGGCGCGGTGGCTCACGCCTGTAATCCCAGCACTGTGGGAGGCCGAGGCAGGTGGATCATGAGGTCAAGAGAAACCCCATCTCTACTAAAAATATAAAAATTAGCTGGGCATGGTGGTGCACATCTGTAGTCCTAGCTACTCAGGAAGCTGAGGAAGAGAATCACTTGAATCTGGGAGGCAGGGGTTGCAGTGAGCCAAGATCGCGCCGCTGCACTCCAGCCTGGCGACAGAGTGAGACTCGGTCCCCAAAAAAAAAAAAAAAAAAAAAAAGATATAGTAGGCAGCTTAATACATGTAACTATATTATAATAAAACATTAGTATATAAGATGATAAGCAAAACGTTTTTCTTCACTTTCATCATTGTCAAAATCCAAAATCATCTAGGATAAACATGTATTTTTGTTACTTTCATAAATTATTTAATAATAATAGCAGCTACTATTTTTTTGCATACCTACTATGTCCCAGGTGCAATACTAGACACTTCACACCCACATTACCTCATGCAGTTTTCATGGCAATCCTGCAAGTTGGGTAGCATCCTCATTTTATAGTTGAGGAAGCTGGGACTCAAAGGGCAAGTAACTTTTCCACATCTAGGAAGCGAAAGAGTCCAGATTTGAATCTTGCTCTGGCTTCTAGGCCTATGCTCCTTCCACTATACCCTGCTGCCCCCTCCATTTGGGGGTCAAATGTTGAGAAGATACATCTCTACAATACCAGTCTCTCATAGGCCACAGTGTATGACCCACAACTTACTTTTATTTGCCTGGAGACAGTCTCATATTATAAATCCACTGAGCATAACCTTGCTGAATCCTACATCTGGAATGGACCAATGCCCGTAACACTACTGAACACAGAGCCCAGCACTAGAAGTGGGTTCTCTACATGGCACTATCAAGCTGATGGCTACTTCTCACTGGCAGGGACAAGGAGAGAAATCTGTGTTTAGAACAGAAGAGAACTGGAAGAGAAGCCACCAAAGCTAGCAGTCAAACCTAATTCTACCTCTAAGTCCACTGCCCTTTCCACTAGAACCCAGGAGGTCCTGGACTAAAACCAAACCACCTGAGTCTTATTTCATATCCTCCTAGGGAAGGGAACTAGGCTTTTATATTTAAATGAGAGTGCTTAAGAAGTTAAGACTAAATATTTGGGGCGGGGTGTGGTGGCTCAAGCCTGTAATCCCAGCACTTTGGGAGGCTGAGGCGGGTGGATCACCTGAGGTCAGGAGTTGGAGACCAGCCTGACCAAAATGGTGAAACCCTATCTCTACTAAAACTACAAAAATTAGCTGAGCATGATGGCAGGCACCTGTAATCCCAGCTTCTCGGGAGGCTGAGGCAGGAGAATCGCTTGAACCCGGGAGGTGGAGGTTGCAGTGAGCCAAGATCGCACCATTACACTCCAGCCTGGGCGACAGAGTGAGACTCTGTCTCAAAATAAATAAATAAATAAAATAAATATTGGGAAGCTCACAGACACTCAGGATCAAACTCTAATAGCTTGGCAAGGTGTGGTGGCAAAAGCGTACTGGCAGGCAGCATCTCCCCAGGCATAATTTAGGACAAATATGTGCTAAAAGCACCATGGCTGAGACAGTAGCTTGTGGCTTGCGGGGAGGGTGTTGATGGGCAGGAGAACAAACCCTCCTACACTAGGTCTGAAACCATTTCAGAAGTTTTGAGTTTTGCTTTGAGTAGTACAGGCTGGACCCTGCAAACTCAATACCACCCCTCATCCTCTACATGGTATATCCAGATAAACTATAAGGAAGGTCAGTGGGAGAGCTAGGAACCAAAAACTTAAATGTTCACAAGTGTGAGAAAAAAACTAATAAAGCAAAGGAATCCCTACGATCTTAAAGCTCTGCTCTCTCCGTTAGAGATTCACCCTCAAAATAGGTTTATATTTGGCGCTAGCAGTAGCAGGTAGGGTCCCATATAGCTGTTCACTCGGGCCCCAAATAAAGCATTCTCAACCTAGAACCTCCACTTTGATTTAAAAAAAATCCTCTCCCATCAACCCTTAAGACACTAGGCTACAAAAACTATGAAACACCCTGAACTAAAAGATCTCTCACTTTTTTTTTTTTTTTTTTTTGAGAGAAGTCTCGCTCTTGTCCCCCAGGTTTGAGTGTAATGGCTTGATGTCAGCTCATTGCAACCTCTGCCTCCCGGGTTCAAATGATTCTCCTGCCTCTGCCTCCCAAGTAGCTGGGATTAAAGCGCCTGCCACCACACCCGGCTAATTTTTCTATTTTCAGCAGAGACAGGGTTTCACCTTGTTGGCCAGGCTGGTCTTGAACTCCTCACCTCAGGTGATCTGCCTACCTTGGCCTCCCAAAGTGCTGGGATTACAGGTGTGAGCCACCACACCCGGCCAAAGATCTCTCACTTTCTACCCATTTCTAGGGTGCTGTTGCTTCGACCAATGCCCACCTCAAAGGGGTAGCCATTTCTCAGGGGAATCTCCAGTTCCTGCCCCCATCCATATCAAATCACCATCCACTTATCTTTTTTCTTTTCTAAAATGTGTGCCCTATCCAATGACTCATCCCCGGAGCAGCAGAAAGCACTCTTAGACAGTGGTGAGAAAGGCTGAGGCTCATATATCAGAAAGGCAAAGAATAAGTGTCCACTCCAAAACCTCTGGACCCCAGCTCCACTGTTCACCAGCAACCATAGTCAGCCAAGGGAGAAGCATTACTCACTGCTCATTCATCCCAGGAAAGACCCTCCTGACATACTCAAAAGCAGAGGGAATGGTTATTTTACAGAAGGAGGGTCTCCTTGCTCCATCACAGCCCAGGGTTCAGAAAGTCCTCCCTATCAGACCAGTTTGATGCTATTAAAAGTAGTCAGGGGATACTGGCTGGAGTCCCAAGCATAAGGACCACTGGTCACCAGAGGGTCACACGCCCTGGCAAGTCAACTCTTGAGACACTAGACCCTTGGCTGTGAAAAGTCAGGACCATGAGGCCCCACCCTGACTAATACAGTGTCCACCTAGTTCTCTGTGAAGAGACACCAGCACCATGGGTGGAAAGGGCTAAAGCCTCTAAGACATAACCAACATCCAAGACCAGAATTATAACCAGGAGAGAATCCAAGATTTTACTCCAAAAAATCAAGATTCCTCCCAGCCAACATGCATGCCTGAGAATCTACCTACTTTGTCAGAAATTGGTAAAAGATACCAACCGCTGTGGTTATTAGAAAAGGTCAGCAGTCACCTACACAGAAAAAAGGAGAGGAAAAGAGAGGGATAAATAGATGATCCTATAAAGGAAGCTAGGATGGAACTCTCTCTCTCCCTTTTGTTTTTTGTTGTTTGTTGTTGTTGTTTTGAGACAAGGTATCACTCTGTCACCCAGGCTGGAGTGGAGTGGTGTAATCTCAGCTCACTGCAACCTCTGCCCCCTGCTGCCTTGGGCTCAAGCAATCCTCCCACCTCAGCCTCCCAAGTAGCCTGAACCACAGGCACACACCACCACACCTAGCTTTTTTTTTTTTTTTTTTTTTTGAGATGGAGTCCCCCTTTGTCACCTAGGTTGGAGTGCAACGATGCAATCTCTGCTCACTGCAACTCTGCTTCTCAGGTTCAAGCAATTCTCATGCCTCAGCCTCCTGAGTAGCTGGTATTACAGGCATGCGCCACCACAACTGGCTAATTTTTGTGTTTTTAGCAGAGACAGGGTTTCGCCATGTTGGCCAGGCTGGTCTCGAACTCCTGGCCTCAGGTGATCCACAGTCCTCGGCCTCCCAAAGTGCAGGGGTTATAGGCACGAGCCACTGCACCAGGCCAAACTTCTTTCATTCCCACATCTCATTCTAGCCATATAAGTCTACACCTATAACACTGTCATCATCATTGCTAGCATTTACTGAGCACTTACCACATAGCAGGCACCGTGCTAAGCATTTTATATGCAGTATCTTATATAAAAACAGATGTACTGTTTTAATCTCTATTTACAGATACATACTGTTTTAATCTCTACTGACAGATGAAGAAGCTGTGGCTGAGAAGTGAGGATATTCCCTTGAGCTACCCAGCCAGAAAGTGGTAAAGTGGGGACCATTGGCTGCTCTCATGCTCTTGATGATGCCTTACTCTACCCCATCCACCCATCTTGTTTGAATACCTAACATGGAGGATGCCTGAAACTAGAACGTACAGAGGAAGGGGCTCCTTAGAAGGAGCTCACAGAATAAACAACTGCTCTCTGTGCTGTAACGATAGGACAGGGTTTGGTCCAGGGGGAGAATCAGAAGAAAGACCACTCCCAGCAGAGGGAATAACGTGAGTCCAGTTCCAAGAGGGCCGAGGGGCCTTGACATATCTAAGAAATAATCCCTTGTAGCTGGAGCAGAACTTTCATGAGGCAGAAAGGGAGAAGAAGGAGCTGCAGTGACGGGCTGGGGCAGGACTGGAAGACTACAGACCCTGCCAAGGAGCTTGGAAATGACTCTGGAGTCACAAGTAGTTTTTAAGCAGAAAAGCGTGACAAGATTTGAGTTTCAGCAAAACAACTACAGTTGCAGTGAGACAAATTCAACTGAAAAAGCAACAGACTGGCAGTGAGGCACAGTAAGTAACCTATTACAATTGTCCAAGGGACAATGGTGAACGATAAACTCAAGCACTAGGGATGGGAAGGATGGGACAGTCAGACAGAGTAATTAATTTCACATACACGGAGAAAGAGTGGTCCATGAGTCCTAGGAAATCTCTGTGGCATCACATCACTTATTTGCTCTGGCTAAGTCCCTGTATGTCACCAATCTCACAGGAATATACTAGCATTTAGTGAGTTCAGGGGGGTTTAGTGCTCCCACTCCTCCTACCTCTAGGCTAACATTCACCCACCCACTCTTCCCTTCCAACAGGAACTGAAGCTTCCCATTCTTCTGCAGCCACAAACACCTAGAAACAGGGTTCCTTCATTTTCAGTTGTAGTCACCAACTCACATATTACTGACTGCTACTAACTAGACCAGATGCAATTCCATAGTTCTGGCATGCTGAGAACAGCCACTCCTTGCCAACGCGGCTCAGTCCTGCATTCATCTGGGACATCTCTGGCAAGCCCCCAGACTTCAGTGCAATGCACTTTACAATGTCAGCCAAGGGCATGCAGCAAGGAACTCAGGGAATGGCACAAGCTAAGAATGACGTCAGAGGAGACAGAACGGATAGATGAGCTTCCTGGGGCTGGCTAGTGTCTTGATCCTTCAGACAGGCACCCAGGCCTTATGCAAAGTTTTCAGACAGGCTGGTTAGTTAATAAGATTGGGATACTAGGGTGATAGTTTGAACCTGGAGTGTCCAGGGTTCCAGGCCACTCCCAAACAACTCTGGCTGGCCATAATGTGAATGTGTCCTGGGGAACAAGGGAAAAAATCAGATGTATTCATGTGGACCAGCACTGGAGAAACAACCCAAAACACCAGCCTTCCTCATAATGTGCCCACATCCGTGCCTGCCGCATGACTTAACAGCATGAGGTGTGGATTTCTGCTGCCTTGTTGGGCTGGAGGATAGAAGGAGACATGATAGGGAACTAATATATTTATAGGCCTCCTGTAGGCACAGCACAATTCATCAGCCTTGAAAAATGACTCCTTTAACCAGCCCCAACTTTCTACGGGAACTTCACTTTCATCTCTTTCTTGGAGGCCGTACCCACTTCCCACATCTCCCATGCTGCTGAGTGAAAGGTTCTCATGATTAAAACAGAAGAATAAGCACCATCTCCCTGACCAAACCTCCCACATGTGTCTGCAGGACACCTAGCTCTCTCTAACATCCTAAAATATAACTGCTTCAAAAGGCGTCAAATTGGACACCTACAGCCCTTGCCATCTTGTGCAAATTAAGCCCAGAAAACACAGCTGGGACTCCACCCCTCACCTCATCCAGGCACAGATATCACCAGCAGGAAACAGAAAGCCAGAAGCTTTTGTGTAGCCACTTTCCTTACTAAAGAACATCTCCTTAAACACCTGCCTGCCCTGAATTTTCTCATCGTACCAGCTCAAACTGACTGAGAAGAGCTGCCAGATCTCCGTCATACCTCTGAAGTACCCAGCTACATATCAGATAAAAATAACCAAAAAAGAGGAAGCCTATCAGATGCTCAATGGTTTTGTCAACAGAAAGCAGTTCTTTCTTGGCATGTGGCCATTGGGTGCAGCTGCCGCACAGGCTCTCCAGGGCCTTGTATCCCCAAACTCTGCTAGCAGAGTTCCCTTAGCAGGCATGGAAGGTTGCATTTTCAAAGTGGTCCATCATCTCCCATCCTCTGTGCTTTTCCCCAGTGTGATCTTGACACTTTTCCCACTGAGAGGTGGGTCTATGTCCTCTCCACTTGAAGCTGAGTGGTCTTGAGACGCACTTTAACAGAATGCAGAAGAAATGACAATGCCTGACTTCTAAGCTAGATCAGAAAAGATGCTACAGCTTCCCCATGTTCACTGGAACACTTGGGCCTGCAGCCTTGAGCCACTACGTAAGGCCAAGAGCCCTAAGAGAGCCATGCTCATGGACAGATTGCACATGGACACCCCCATCAGCAGTCCTGGCCTCCAGCTTCTTCCAGCTGAGGCACTGAGCATGTGGGTGAACAACCTTCAGATGGTTCCTGCCTCCATCTGCAGCCTCACCTAGCCTTCGAGTCTTCCCAGGTGAGGCCCCAGACATTGACAAGCCATCCCTAATGAGCTCTTTCCAAATTCCTGACCCAAGTCTCCATGAGCTTAATAAAATGTTCTTGTTTGGGGTCGTTTGTTCTGAAGAAATAGTAATGGAAACAGTAGGTGACACACTGTGAGCCTAGTCTCATACCTGCGGCTGCTCTTGAATTTTTTAAAAAAGAAAACCTTTTACTGAGCATTTACTTTGTGCCAGGCATTATGCTAAGGGTTTACACACATAACTTCATTTAATCCTCATTACAATGCCATGAGTAAATACTAGAATTATCCCCATTTTACAGAAGAGGAAATGGGCTCAGGGTCGAGGACTTTGCCCAAAGCCAGGTCTGCCTGATTCAGAGCCCACAACTGTACCAGCCCATAACTGTACCAGCCCAGGTTCTCTGGCCACTTAGAAAGAGGAGCTGTTTCACATGGAAGACTCCACTTCTTGGGAGCATGGCTTTCCTAGTCAACATTCCAGGTCTGGGAATTGCCTAAAGAACCCAGGTGATGGGACGCGGCGTCAATGAACACTTGGCTCTGTCTGAGCTGGGGCAGGCCGCCTTCCCTGGGAGGTCATAGCTATGGCCTACCTGTCCTATTACCAACTCTTGAATCCTACCTGTTCTTTAAGGCCTAATTGCTCCATCAAGGCCTCCCAGGGAATTCTGCCTTCTCCAGACCCCATCTCATGTATCTTGACACACTGTCCCCTACTACATCACACTGTTCTGGTTGTTTGGGATGTGTTTACATAGTACAACTCCTAAGGATGGAAAGAATGCAGTGGAAGTGACCTCTATGTTATGTATATAATAAATTGATCATATTTCTTATAGTATGTATACAATAGCAGGCACGTCAATTTCTTATGCAGACATTTGGGTAATAAAATTACCCACACTGGTTGAGAATCATAATCTACACAAAAAGAAAACATTCCAGGCTCTGTGACCTGCACTTCACCCCAGGCATCGCAGAGGAGAAAGGATTTGAGGGCAGAGGAGGAAGCGGTACAACCCACCACAGATACCACCTTCATCCCATCACCTTGCAGGCCACAAAGGCGCAAAACACTGGGAGCTGCCATTTTGAACCACAAGTCCTTAACAGCCCTGGAAAGCTATGAAACACCAATTAAAGTTTCCTATGAATCACTTTTTAACCTCTCCATGTAAAAGCAGGGAGGATCCAACCTCAAGTACCTCCTCAGGCCAAGACTAGCTTTGCTCTGACTCACTGTCTTTCAGTCTATGATATGGATGCTTTCCTAATTCCTTCCTCCCACCTCATGTCCATTGGATGGGGAAGATGAGACTTCCTAACATCTTCCTAGTCTACCTCTGAAAGTTACTCTACAAATTCTGTTCCCCATGAGACAGAGTTGAGGATCTCACCATGGTAGGGAAAATTCAAAACCATACAAATTCTCAAGATGTTACACCTCAGTTTCCAGGTGAAAGCCAGTCCTTTCCTTCCTTCCCTGCTACCCGGAAGGTGGGCATAAGAGGCATACCCAGAAACTGCTGGGAAAATGCTCAAATGCCGTATTCCCTGCCTTCAGTGAATGCCCATGTAAGGAAAAGTCTTAGAATATCTTATTTTTCCTGAGTGGGGTCACTTTTACTCTTCCTGGAAGGTCATTATCCCAGTCTCTCCACCAATATACTACACATCAAATCAAGCATCAAAATGCTTGTAAGAAACCTAAAATTGGCCAGATTCATGGTCCATGCAACTAGAGTCAAGCATATAAAGCCACGGACTCACATGTTAGAAGCCCAGGACAGTACTGTGTCCAAACGAGGGTAAGGTGGGAAGGAAGACAGCATCCTAAAGTAAATTCAATTAGTCTGACTCTTATTTTTCTTGAGCATCCAACGGTTTCATATGATCCACAGCAACGCTTCCTCAAATACCCCTTTTTAATTCCATCCACTGTCATAGAAAGAAGCTCCCTCATTTCCTGCTCAAAATTCCTCCCAAAAGAGCTCCTGAAGGATTCTACTCTTTGTCCCCTCCCCTTTCCTCCCACCACAAAGCTCTAAAGTTCCAGGAGCAGCAAAGTCAAAATTCTCTTTGTGAGGTGGGAGAAGGAAATAGCCCGGAGGCTTCGCGCATTGATAGTCCAGGTGTTATTCCACCAGCAATTGATCCAGATTGGAGCATCAAGGAATGAACGGTGAAGTCAAATTTGTCTTTCATAATATTCATCTAAAAGTGTTAAGTGGGCACCACAAAGCATGCTCAGTGCTCCTCCAGGAGGAATGGAACTGCCCTCTTGCTCACGCATGGTCCTTCTGGCCATAAACTCAGCTGCAAAGAAACATCCCAGAAGGGCCCACTCACCTCCCAGACTACAGAGAGCTGAAAGACGTGGCATCTGAATAACCACACAGGGCTCTGCAATTAACAGATGTGTCCAAACCCTTTTTGAACATTTATATTACTTTTCTGGTTAAAATTTTTTAAATTCCATAAACAATCATCTGTGAATGTATCTGAAATCTATATATACTTCTTTTGTTTAAACAAAAACAAACCATGGCCAGGCCCAGTGGCTCATGCCTGTAATCCCAGCACTTTGGGAGGCCGAGGCAGGCAGATAACCTGAAGTCAGGAGTTCGAGCCCAGCTTGACCAACATGATGAAATTGCACCTCTACTAAAAATACAAAACTAGCCAGGCATGGTGGTGCATGCCTGTAATCCCAGCCACTTGGGAGGCTGAGGCAGGAGAATCGCTTGAACCCGGGAGGTGGAGGCTGCAGCGAGCTGAGATTGCGCCACTGCACTCCAGCCTGGGAAACAAGAGCAAAACTCCCTCTCAAAATAAAAAAAAATACTAAAATAAATAAAATAAAATAAAAAACAAAACCACAACACAAACACAAGTAAGTACAAGAGCCCAATAACATGGAAGCTTCTGCAATGGCCCAACTTCTGGGCAGCTGTACGCAAGCACAATTTTGGTTCAGGACAAACACTAACAAGAAGCAAAGCTGAAGCCGGGCACAGTGGCTCATGCCTGTAATCCCAGCACTTTAGGAGGCCGAGGTGGGCAGATCACTTGAAGTCAGGAGTTCAAGACCAGCCAGGCCAATATGTTGAAACCCCATCTCTACTGAAAATACAAATATTAGCCAGGTGTGGTGGCAGGCGCCAGTAATCCCAGCTACTCAGGAGGCTGAGGCAGGAGAACTGCTTGATCCTGGGAAGTGGAGGCCACTGTACTCCAGCGTGGGAGGTAGAGTGAGTGACATGGAAGAAGAAGCAAAGCTGAGGCTACAGAAGGATGGCTGAGGTTCAAATTGTGCTTTTGGAGGGGCCTTGGGGAAAAGAGAAATTAGAAACTAGCTCTCAGGTCTTGTGCATTTTAGGACCATCAGGTCTGGAGGTACCAGAGGTCCTGGGCTGGAGAAGTGATGGATCCCCTACCTGTAGCTCCATATGTGGGGATGATCTACCCCACAAAGTCCCCAAGACCAGGTTTAATGTCCAGGTCTAGTCCTATTGCACCCAGACTCTGGTGAGTCACAGGGTCTATCCCGCAGAACAAGGTGCTAGAGGAGGATCTCCTATTGCAGTCTGTTCCCAACAAGCAGAGCAGAAAGAAAACCATGCAAGCACTCAAGAGCCTGGTATTTGAGTCCAGGCCCTATCATTATCTAGCTATGTGTTCTTGGGCAAGGCATTGTTAAACCTCGCTGAGCCTCAGCTTCCTCTGTTATAAAATGGGGATACTACCACCTCTTCCTGGAGTACCTCAGGTAGATACTGTTTCAAATAAAATTCTAAAGCACCAAATACAAAGCATGATTACAGTAGTCCCTCCTTATCTTCAGGGGACACATTCCAGGACCCCCAGTGGATGCCCCAATCCATGGATAGAACCCTGTATATACTGTTTTTTCCTATACATTCATACCTATGATAAAGTTTAATTTATAAATTAGGCACAGTAAGAGATTAACACTAACAATAAAATAGAACAACTATACTACAAGAAAAGTTTTATTAACGTGGTTTCTCTCTCTCTCTCTCTCTCTGAAAAGATCTTGTTGTACTGTATTCGCCCTTCTTGTGATGTTATGAGATGAAAAAATGCGTACGTGATGAGATGAAATGCAGAAGATGACATAGGCAAGGTGACACAGTGACACAGTGTTTGGTACTCCCAACCTTCTGATGTGTAGTCAGAGGATCGTCTGCTTTGGATGACCCCGGATCATTGTGTTGTGACAATGTCAATGGTTGGATGTCAGGACAGACCATGTAGATGACTAATGGGCAGGTAGTACACCCAGCATGGACATGCTGGACAGGGTGTGATTCACATCCCACGCAGGAAGGGGTGAGACTTCATTGTGCTACTCAGAATGGTGTGCAATTTAAAACTTATGAATCGTTATTTCTAGAATGTTCCATGTAATATTTCTGGACCACAGTTGACTATGAGTAACTAAAAACAGGGAGAGTGAAATGGCAGATAAGGGAGGACTACCATACTCTTTCTACTACCTCTAGGACTATTTGGGGGATGAAGGAAATGAGGGCCATGTATTACTGTCACCATGAATAATAAACCAAGGAAAGTATCAGATAATGTCAGGTTACACTAATAATCTTAAATCATCTGAAGCTTATGTGGGAAAATTTTAAGTCCTTAGTCGATTTTCCATTGCCATCCATGGGATGTGATGTGGCATCTCTCCTTGTCACTAGCTGCTGTGCATTTGGGCAAAGCAAGCTATTTTATTATTAATTTAATCCAAATACTTAGTAAGGGTAGGTCTCCTAAGGCAGGGGAGAGGGGAAAACAATTCTCTATCACACAACTGTGCCAATAGCAGGGAGATTATTAACAATCCACTCCAGGATTCCCATCTATCTCTCAGCAGGGATTCCTATCTCTAAGCACAGGGAGCCAGGAGTCTACTGCTTAAGAAATAAAAAATGTTTTTATTATTCTTTTCTTCCTAAAAATTGTACCACCTAGAAGAAGACTGAACACTGTTATCCTTCTACATAACATACCAAAGACCGAGTTCATGTTAGCAACCAGGAAAAACACTGACTTCATCCCGAACTTTGACCTTGGGACCTTATAAGGAAATTGTCCCCCTGGTTCCTCGAATGGGGTACAGATCCTCTTTCCACTATTGTCTGAAATACTTTGGTCCTAGCTCGAAAGCCTGGCAGAGTAACAGAGTTCCACTGTCGGGCTAAAAGAAGGAACGCTATCATGAGTATCAGGATGACCTTAGGCAAGTCACTCAGCTTCTCTGGGTCACAACTGTAAGGTTCCGGTAAGCTCTAATCATATCAATAAGCAAAAAGGAAAGTCAAGAATGACCAGAATCCAAAAACTATTGCTATTTTCCCTAACCACAGTCCTTTCCTCCTTCCTCTTATTTACTGTTTTTATTTTTAGTTTTTTAGTTTTTCTTGGTACTCACTGATTAAGGCATCCTCCTTCCTCTCAGACCCTGAAGGTTAACAGAATGCAGAAACAAAAACAAATTTTAAGTGTCCAGATGGCATGTACACCATGAATAAAACGGCAGGAGGAGATGAGGTATATAAATAAGAATAGGAAAGCCAAATATAAAGATGAAAACAGTTGTACCTGCACACTGGAATCTAGCATAACTCTTTATTTTTTTTTCCTTTTTCAGTGATACTTTTTCCTGTTATATTGCCTCATAAGCCACATCAGCTTGCAGTCACAAGGATTTGCAGAGAAAGATCTTAACTATAAGATCAGTCATTGGCCGGGTGCAGTGGCTCAAACCTGTAATCCTAGCACTTTGGGAGGCCAAGACGGGCAGATCACAGGGTCAGGAGTTCGAGACCAGCCTGGCCAACACAGTGAAACCCCGTCTCTACTAAAAATACAAAAAACTAGCTGGGAGTGGTGGCGGGCACCTGTAATCCTAGCTACTCGGGAGGCTGAGGCAGGAGAATCACTTGAACCTCAGAGGCGGAGGTTGCAGCGAACCGAGATGGCACCACTGCACACCAGCTCGGGCAACAGTACAAGACTCTGTCTAAAAAAAAAAAAAAAAAAAGATCATTGCCAGCATCCTGATGCCCCGCTGCTGCAATAGGCCCCACTCCCAAACCTGCTCCAAGGGATGGATGGACAGTCAGTACCTTCACAGCTGGGCAATTCCAAAGACACACATTGGGCTTCTGACTTTACAAGCTATTCCAAGGAACACCTTCCTCTAGGGTCCCAAGCTCCTGAAAAGTTTATGAAATAGATACATAAAAGCAAAGGCTTGAAGAGAACAAACAAAGCTCATTCAGTAAAAGTGTTTGAGTCCATCCAGAAAGGAACAAGGGACAAAAAAAAACACAAACAAAACAAGATTTTTTGGTTGGCCACATTGGAATTGCCACCAAACACCTGGGCTGCTACATGCGAAGTCCTATACTAGGGATGATGTGAGGGGAGAGAGAGACGGGGGGAGCAAGGGAAGATGAAGGGAAGAAAAACAGCAACACCTTTGCTGTCAAGAATTCTATTGGGATTTCTATGTTTTCATAGAAAAAAGTTATCAGAGACAAAAAAATACTTAATTGCATTTGCCTCTAAGAAGTAAACTTAGGGTTTAGGGTGGGAAGGACAGAGACTTTTCTTTTTTCTCTCTCTCTTTTTCTGGAGACAGACTTTTCTTTGTATTTCAATTTTGTCCTATTTTTACCCATGTGTATCCATTACATTTGAATTTTTTAAATTCTACAGTACAACTGGAAAGAATATGACTAAAACAATGAAAATGCAAGTACAAGACAAAAGAAAGATACCAACCAAAAATATAATCACCAATTGTGATCTAAATACTAAGGGAATAAGTGTAGCAGATGGAATTATTATTAAAATGGTCAATATACTGGGTGCTTATTACGTGCCAGGCACTCCTAAGAACTTCACCTAGATGATCTTATTTAATCCTCACTTCTACCCCGTAAGATGAGATCGGTGGTATTATCATTATTCCTGCTTTACATCTGCAAAAGCTAAGCCACAGAGGGTATGTCATTTGCTCAAGGTCCTTAGCTAGCAAGTAACAGGGCCAAGTAAGACTCAAATCCAGTTTCACCCACAGTTCACAAGGGCTCATCTCCAAAAGAAGACAGGGTTCATATCCTAAATGAGGGCTCTAAAGGAGAAGAGGTGTGGTGTTTGGAGAATGTCTATGCAGGAAGGAGGTATGTATGGGAAAGACACAGTGCTAGAATCTGTGATTATCAAAACTATAAACATTTCTTAAGGACCTACTAAGTGCTGGACACAACCAGATTTAGAGAGTAGCTGTAGGAAACAAAGCTCTTATAGAGATGAAAAACGGCCAGACATGCTCCGTTTACCTTCCAAAACAAGACCACAAAACTCAAAATAAAATCTCTTCAAGCTACCCTGAATACTCCAGAGTCTTAAATGACACTGTGTAACAAGAAAGCTAAGTTGACACAGGGAGGCCAGGAGAAGATGTGAAAAAAGCAGACTAATGCAGCAGAGAAGGGAGGGAAAGAAATATATTGCCTTCCTCCTGGGGCAAAAGCATTTTAATTACCAACTGAGAGGCCAGCAGAGCCATAAAACTGGCCAGCTGTCCCATTCAATCAAGCCAAAGGCTGTAACAGACAGGACGAGGCTGCATTTTTCAGAGGACCGAGCACTTCGAGTTAAGGCTGAGTCCAGACGGTTCAAGACGCACGGGCCGTTTCCACAAGAGGCTTTTGCACAGTTAGAAGGGGCTGGTGGGGCTCAATCCCTTTCAGGGGCTTCGGCAGAATTAAATCTGCCTGTTTCAGTGGGAATAGTAAAACTATGCCTGGCTGGCTTAGGAGAGGGCTACTCAGGGCTGCCTAAAATCCTCTTGCACCACTTTAAAAAGGGAAATTCAGCCATATCCTGTGTGCAACTAAAATAACAAGGAATGGAAAGAAGTTTCTCCTACTCCTTAGAAAGGAAAAAAAGCACAGTGCCATTTACTGAATGCAGTGCCTGTATGATACTGACACATAAGAGCTCATATCATCTTAAAACAGTACTGCTCATTTCTGTGTTGTTCATATTTTACAGATGAGATTTCCTGTGACTCCGAGAGGCTGGCCACGTGCCCAATGTCAAGTGCTCAAGAAGTAGCTTAAATCCAAGTCTATCTAACTACCAAGACAGTGTTTCTTCCATTAGACCACAGTGGTTCCCAAAACCAATCTTAAGGGGAAAATGCTTTCTTCTCAGATCAAAACCTTCAAGTTTCCTACACAGAGCAAAAACTTTAGGGAAGTTAGGAGGGAAAGCGACATGCAACCCACAGCTTTTAATATGTCTAATGTATATGTCTCACTCTTACAGTATAGTGGATCACACAGGGGACATGTTCTTCCTGTTTTTCTGCTGGTGAGTGGGGATATACGAGGCACACAATTAAAGTCGCCTAAGTGACCTTGAGCCCCACCTGGAAAAGCCCTATGTTGTTTCAAAAAAGTGAGCAGGAAGCAAGTGTAAATCAAAGCAGCAGCAAAGCTCTGAGACACCAGGATGCCCCTTGCTTAGCTCCAAGGACAGAGTAGCAGGCGACTAACTGTGTCCTGCTTCTAGGAGGAAGGCTGTCCTTGGATTATTGTGAATCTCCAGGATGGTTCATGTGACCAGAGCATCTTCTCTCAGCAAGGCCATCTGTCATGCCCTGAGCAGCAGTGGGGGAAGGGGACCACTTGTGGGCTCCTGTCAACTGTTTTCTCCACTAAACCACTCGGCAAAGATTCCCTTTCAGGAGATTCAGCCCAAGCCAGAACAAGCCCCGAAGTGGGGAACCTGAGCGCACAGCAGCCTAACACGCAGAGGCAGACAAACCATGTAGTCACTAACATTCCCAAATACACAGACATTCACGCTTTAAGTCCTGGGCGGGACCTCAGAGACCACCTGTCCAAACCTCTCATTTTGCAGATGAAGAATCTGAGGTCCAGAGAGATCACAGATGTGCCCAAGGCCACCCGGCCAGTCAGTGTCAAGGACAGCCCTGGGGCCCATGTTCTTTCCACTGCACCAGAACACCTCTTACACAGATGCCCAATTTAAGTTCTCTGTAATGATAGTGATTTATAACCTTCTCTGAGTCTTATAATAATAAGAGCCCTGACCTTTTCCCTCCAAAATGAATGTATTCACATTTTGCATGGAACCATTTTGCGTGGTTCCCTGGCCCTATGCTAATCTTTACATTATAAGAGGAACAAAGTGTGGTTCTACAAGAGGCTGTCAGGGGTATTGAAAGGGACTCCACAGTAAAGACCTGGGCTCCCTGGACCTGGGATAGAAGCTACATTTTTCTCCTGACTCAACCAGACCACTGACATCACTGCTTTGTGTGCCATCCATAAGTGACCCTGAGCTACATCATCGAAACAAGGTGAAGAACCAGGTTAAGGAATGGAAAATTTTCCAAGAGATGCGGAGGAAAGGAGAAATAGGCAGGCTCTTCTCTCATCTCCTCAGAGATCCTGAAGGACAAATCTTGAACCTGAGCAATGACGGTGCCACAGACCACCCACAAACTGTGGTCAATACCTAGCTCTTACCAGGTTTGGTTGGGAGGGATGTGGGGAAGGGAAGACACAATTAAATGTATTATTTACTTTCAAGGCTTAGTGGCTCAAATCAGAGGAAACAGATCAAAGAGGAAGAGACTAAATATTCATCTGGAAATCAGACCCCACACGCCTTTCAAAGCCTTTCTTGCCCTGAACTCAACCCCTCACCAAGGCTGTTTTCTGCAACTAAAAGCTCATAGTCCAGAAACCCCAACCAAGGCCCTTCATACAGCACAAGCTTCTGCTCCAACTCCAGCACAGCATTATGAGAGCTTAAAAGTTGCCTGGTGTCCTGAGCTACTTGCTGCCCCACTGAGTAAGCTGCAGAGAACCTCCACGGTGATGAAACAGGAAGAAGAGGCAGGCAGGACTCTAGAGCAACCGCTGGGAAATGAAGGCACGTGGCCCACAAAGAGATCCATTCCCCTTATGAATCCTTCTCCACCAACAACAGGAAAGGACGGAGGCAAGAGGATCCAAGCACGCAATTTGCCTCCCAGGAGGCCACACTGTACGGGGCACTGCGCCTGCTGGCCTCACTGCCTGGAACCTCCTTGCCCCACCTTCCCTTTCCACTTTGTCTCCACTCTTGCCTCTCTCAGATCACGTCGGAAACAAAACTTCCTCAGAGAATTCTCCAGCACTCCTCTAGAGGCATGTCCCGTTATCAGCCATGCTCATGGTACTCACCACAGTCTTGACTTTACATTTTGTGCCACTTTATTTTGATCAAGGTCCTTCTCCCTGACCCCACAGGGAGCTCCTGGAGAGAAGAACCTGTGTCTGCTTTTGTTTGCTGCTGTATTCTTAACACCAGGCACTTAGACTGGCCCATAAAAGAAAACCAACTTTGTGTAGGAGATGGCCACAAAGGCACAGGACAAAAGGGAAAGGCAAGGTTCCCAAACCACGTTCAAGAACCGAGAGATGCAACAGGACTTGCAAGTCAGATCTCCGGCCTCAATGGTTTCTTCTGCTGAGTCCTGTTCACCCGGCTGGTTATTTGCTTCATTTCAGCTTTATTCACTTACGTATTTATTTTGGCTTGCAGAACATGTCTCTGTATTCATGGGAAATGCTACCCATCAACTGAACAGGATACTCTGAGACATGCCAGGTGGCTGCTAGCTAACCTCTGGCATAGCCTCCTGCAACCAAAAGATAAATCCAATTCTTTGAGCGCTTGTACACTTTTGCCTGGGAAAATCCTCAAAACACATCCATCATCCTCCAACTCTCTGTTAAGAAGGAACACGTGGCAAAAACCACCAAAGGACCTGACTAAGGAAAAAAACAGGGAGAGAAATTCAGAAGTATCTGAGCCAGGTAATGCCAGAAGTATTTCATCTGGAGAGGCCTCCATGAAGCATACAAAAAGTCATTTACTTACCTCTCAAAAAGGACCAAGACTTGGGTTTTCCAGATGATACTTCACTGCCTTTCAGGTCCACTCTGGGAATGTTTTATTGCCTATTTCATTCTCTTGTAGGAAAAAACTGCTTTTATGGCTACTCCTCATCCTTTTTCGAGGCAAGTCTAATGCCACATCATCCCTGACCAGGGTGCCTGAGCCTTAGCTGCTTCCTCCATCAGGCAGAATGGGCTCTACCACGCGTGCAGGATGACACTAGAGACTGGGATCCAGTGGGTCCCAGGGTGCCATGAGTCTGGCAGCCAGCAAACTCACCAGCCATGAGAAATCCTACACAGGAAAACCAGTCAGGAGCTTTGGCTAGTGTGTGGTCCAGGTATACTCCAGGGCTTAGAATGTCAGAGCCTGCTGAGCTGAGGCCAAAGGGAAGACAAACTCTCTATCATCCCCACACTGGTGAAAGCACGTCTTCAGCTTCCTGACCTTGTGAACTCCGAGAAGGTTGGAGATGAGGACAAGGTGCAAGTGAACAGAATTTGGAGGGGGAGATGCTACATGGACCTCCAGTTCCAACAGGAGCAGCCAATTCAACAATTCAACAAAACTGCAACAGGCACCATGAGGAGCATGACAGGCAGTTCCCAAGTTGGGGACAAAGGGAGTACTGAGATTGGACAGAACACACTGGGAGTAGACCCAACAGCACCGGCAGTGGTCTGCTCCAGCAGCTCCTAGCAGCCGGCAACTGGCTACAGTGGAGACGTGGGCCAGTGAGTTAGCCAGGGCTGGTGATCAGGAAAAGTGTGAAGCGGGAAGGAGGCAGGCGCGTTTGGGATTAATAGCGAATGTACTGTCACAACACCACACTCCAGCATCCAAAACAGGTGGTTGGGCTCAGACAATTCAGATGGATCAAGGGCCAGGGGATTCTAATGAGGACAAAAAGCAAATTCCATGTGGCCGAGCCTGGTGGCTCACGCCTGTAATCCCAACATTTTGGGAGACCAAAGCAGGTGGACTGCTTCAGCCCAGGAGTTCAAGACCAGCCTGGGCAACACGGCGAGACCCTGTCTCTACTAAATAAAAAATCAAATAAATAAATAAATAAATAATTCCACACAAGTGAGGTCTGAATGACATCCATGGGTAAGAGAAAGGGAACATTTACATTTTGGGATCCCGTAAGTAAACCAGTTCACGTGATATTTCACTCATTCATTCATTCATTCATTCCTTTTATCTATACATTTATTGAGGACCCTACTATGCACCTGGAGCTATGCTGGGAGCTAAAGACACAAAACCTATTTGGAGATGTAAGGGATGCTCCTGAAATCATAGCCAAAAAAAGAGGCCAGGTTGTGTAACTTGGCAGGTTGGCCTGCAGGCCAGCACGGTGTTTTGTTTTGTTATGGCCTGTGAATGCCTACCAGCGCTTTAAATTGACTCACCCTGGCTGGATGGCAGTTGAACTTGCAGCCATTAGACCAGGGGTTCTAGTCTCTTGTCACTCCAATATTCTTCTACGAACTACCAGGTAATACACATTCATCAAATGATGACTTAGCACTGACTACAGCAAGGATATGTGATGGGCTACCAGAAGCAGCCAGGTTTGAGCTGAGCACAGAAAACTGTGGAGGGGTTGGACAGGCAGAGAGATGAGGCAAGGGCACCCCTGCCAGCAAGGAGGAAAGGGGAGACCAGCTTGGCTAAAGAAGAAAGTGCCTCTAGAAGAAGATAAGGCAGCAAAGATCTCATGATCATTTAAGCTGACATCTGAAAAGAGGAAGACAGGTGTGCCTAGTCCCAAACCAAATACAGTTCACCACTCACCTCTGCTCTTTCAGCTATAAAGTTAAGAACGAGTTGGTTGAAACCCAAAGAAGGTACAGGCAGGGGATACATCAAACATTAATGCAATGTGGATGCTGTGGCCTTGTGAGCAGAATGTTATTCCCAATTATATGAAACTAAAGCACTAGGCCACACAGAACAACAATGAAATACCCAGCTGTCCAACAGGAGTGTGCAGGCAAGAGTGAAGTGATTAGGGCCACAAGCTGACAACACACTGACAGAGGGAGGAGAAACGCATGCTACAAGCAATATTTTTGTTAGGATATTATCTAGGGGTAAAAATAAACACACAAAAATGCACAGAAAAACTAGAAAAACACACAGTGTTTTTACCCGTGTTTTTCTGTTTTCTTTTTCTTTCCTTTTTTTTTTTTCCAAGATGTTGTCTCACTCTGTCACCTAGGCTGGAGTGCAATGATGCGATCTCGGCTCACTGCAACTTCTGCCTCCTGGGTTCAAACAATTCTCCTGCTTCAGCCTCCCGAGTAGCTGGAACTACAGGCACGTACCACCATGTCCGGCTAATTTTTTGTATTTTTAGTAGAGATGGGGTTTCACTGTGTTAGCCAGGATGGTCTCAATCTCCTGACCTCATGATCCACCTGTCTCGGCCTCCCAAAGTGCTGGGATTACAAGAATGAGCCACTGCAACCGGCCTCTTTTTCTTTTCCTTTTCCTTTTTTTTTTTTTTTTGAGATAGAAACTTGCTCTGTTGCCCAAGCTGGAGTGCAGTGGCTCGATCTTGGCTCACCACAACCTCCACCTCCCGGGTTCAAGCGATTCTCCTGCCTCAGCTTCCTGAGTAGCTGGGACTACAGGCACATGCCACCATGTTTGGCTATTTTGTTTGTTTGTTTTTAGTAGAGATGGGGTTTCACTATGATGGCCAGGCTGGTCTCGAACTCCTGACCTCGTGATCTGCCCACCTCAGCCTCCCAAAGTGCTGGGATTACAGGCGTGAGCCACCATGCCCAGCCTCTTTTTCTTTTATTTATTTATTTATTTTTGAGACAGAGTCTCACTCTGTCACCCAGGATGGAGTGCAATGTTACAATCACTGCTCACTACAGCCTCAACTTTCCAGGCTCAAGCAATCCTCCCACCTCAGCCTCCCAAGTAGTTGGGTCCACAGGCATGCACCACCACACCCAGCTAGATTTTATTGTATTTTTTGCAGAGATGGGATTTTGTTGTGTTGCCTAGGCTGGTCTCAAACTCCTAGGCTCAAGAGATCCGCCCACCTCAGCCTCCCAAAGTGCTGGGATTACAGGCTTAAGCCACTGTGCCCAGCCCTTTTCTGTATTTTCTAAGAGAAGGAAAGAGTTATTTAATATGAATATAAAAGTAATGAGACTACCTTCACTTTCAATGTTTTTACTTTCCAAAGCTTTTTCATATTACTTGAATATTGACATCTTTACTTATTTAACTTTTTTCTTTTTCTTTTTTTTTTTTAAACAGAGTCTGGCTCTGTCACCCAGGCTGGAGTGCAGTGGCGCAATCTTAGCTCACTGCAATCTCTGCCTCCCGTGTTCAAATGATTCTGCCTCAGCCTCCCAAGTAGCTGGGATTACAGGCGCCCACCACCATCCCCGGCTAATTTTTGTATTTTAGTAGAGACGGGGTTTCACCATGTTGGCCAGACTGGTCTTGAACTCCCGACCTCGGGTGATCCTCCTCCCTCAGCCTCCCAAAGTGCTGGGATTACAGGCATGAGCCACCATGCCTGGCCACTTATATAACTTTTAATGGCCACTATTAAACTGCTCTTCTGCCAAATGCCGTTATGCCAAGCCACCTACTATACAAAATCCTGAAGTCCATCTACCTGCCCCCAAAAGGACAACCTTTCCATTTAAGACCATCTTTCAACAGTGTGTTTGCTAACAATCACGTAACTGGTTTTGCCCAATTTGATGGAGAAGAGACACATAAATCCATTTTTATAGCCAGAGGCTTTTTACAAGTAGTTTTAGGGTGTGATGCTTAAGTTAATGATGTGATGTGGTAAAGTAGTATAAAACAGTAGTTAAGCCAGGGGTCTGAGCCACACGTCCCAGGGCCTGGCTAAACTTGTTTGGCTGTATAATGCTAGACATCTGAGGTAATAGTTCATACCAATGCATGTCCTGCATTAAGATTCCATGGTAAGACTGCTAGCTGCCAGTTCCTTAGTGGCAATGCTCTTCCTTGGTAACAGACCCTGATTCTCAGTTGGGCTCAATGACACCCAGCGTAAAAGCCTCCATCTCCCTGTCTCCTCTCCAGCTAGTGATGGCCAGGTGACCACACTCTGTCCAATTAACACAAGCACATACGCCATGCTGGACTTCTGGGAAATTAATGGGAGCCAACTCAGCCACATGGGGCACCTTTTCTGTGCTTCTGCTTCCCCTCCTCCTTCAGGCCTGTGACTTGGACCTCATAACTGGCACTCCAGCAGCCATCTGGACCACAGGGTGACAATGAGGATGGAAGCCAAGTACTGGGATGAGGGAGTAAAAAATAGGAGCCTGGGTCCCAGATGACAATATGGAGCTGCCCTAAAATCCTCCAGGCTTCTTTTCAAAGACAAGTCAATGTAGACCTTGTTGAGCCGCTGTTATTTTGTTTGGCTTTTCAGGCTACATACGGTCAATCTAAACTCAATGCGGATTCTATATCAACATGGGATACTATATGCCATACATGTTTCACTGCCAGTAAACTGCAAATGACTTTTTAAAGTAGATGACCAGGATAATAAAACATTTTAATAAGACACTTTTTACTGAACCTTTCTAACAGCTAGGCGTTTATCATCAACTACTTTCTCTTTCCCACAAAGACAGCTCCCGTGTATACATACTCTTTTCTTGAATGGTCAAAGTCAACTAACACATATAATTTCTAGTATTCTGCCCTCACATGACAACGACCAAAATCCAATTCTCTGGAACCCTTAACAAAGCAAGAGAAACAAGCCAGTGTTCCCAAGTCTGCAAAATACAAAGAAGTTATCGCTCCCAAGCTGGAGGCAATGGGCAAAGAAGTGGCATAACACTTCTAAGATAATTTTCAGCCTGGGCCACAAAGCAAGACTCCCGTCTCTAATAAAATAATAATAATAATAAAATTAAAAAAAAAAAAAGGCTGGGTGCACTGGCTCACGCCTGTAGTCCCAGAACTTTGAGAGACTGAGGTAGGTGGATCACCTGAGGTCAGGAGTTCGAGACCAGCCTGGCCAACATGGCGAAACCCCGTCTCTACTAAAAATACAAAAATTAGCCAGGTGCGGTGGCAGGCTCCTGCAACCCCAGCTACTCAGGAGGCCAAGGCAGGAGAATTACTTGAACCCGGGAGGCAGCGGTTGCGGTAAGCCAAGATCGCACCACTGCACTCCAGCCCGGGCGACAAAGTGAGACCCTGTCTCTAAAAAAAATAAATAAATAAAATTAAAATTAAATACAATCATTTTCAAGTCATGTACACATTGCAATGGAGTAAGAATGGTGGTATCATCGAGGCTCCTATCAGACGTATACAATCCTTGGCAAACATCAACCCGCAGACAAACGTCAAAGTGCTACCCTACCACACATGTAAGATTTACAACTAGCATCAACATCAGCGCCAACCATGCAGTCCAGTGGACCATAAACATTACTGGGCATCAACTGTATTGAGAAGGTCATTTAAAATACTGCCGGAGGTTTAAGTATTATACAACTTCTGCAATCCTGATGGCTCCCCTTGGCAATCCTAAAACCCACATAAGGAAAAAGAAAGGACCAGAGTTTTGTCTCCTGAATAACAGAATGACACTCAGGTCTCTTGCCCTCTCCTACAAATAGCAGAACCTTAACAGGATAACTTTTCCTGCATAAGAGCCTCCACTCCTAAATACAAATCTCATAAGAGGTAAAAACATGTATGAAGAGCTTAAAATTATACTCAAATTCAAAACTTCATCAAGTAAACTATTAACTTTTACAACTTTGTTATCCTAGCCCAACTTTCTAAATGGGTTCAATTATGTAACATTACAGTACTTCGCCTACTTCTCTCAACATGATAAAAATATTAGAAAAAGTAAAATAAAGAAAATTCAGCTTCTCCATCACATTTTCCAGCAATACATCTGCTTCCTTTTACCCCATCCTTACAGCAATCTCTAGGTAGAAATTACTTTGAAAAGAGGTCACCAAAAGTTTTAATTTATTTAAAGAATAGAATTTGAGTGGGGGGGGCAGGGATGAAAATCATCATGATAAAGAGACAGGAAAACGGCAAAGGGAAAAAGAGAAACCAGATTTTTTACGTAACTTAAATACTTCACATGCATCATATCTAAAATACATATCTAATGTTCCATACCCTTACAAGAGGAGTTTTTCTATTATTAAGGGGGAAAAGAACACAGGTAGAAAAGATAAATATATATTTGTATATGCATAAACCAGATACGCTTTAAAAATGTCGGGAAGGATATGCCAAATGTAATAGTTGTTCTCTCTAAAGGAAAACATTATAAGTTAACTTCCTCTTCTTTTTAGCTGCACTTTCTAATTTTCTACAATAGACACTTACTACTTACATAATTTTTTTTTAAGAGATGGGGTCTCGCTATGTTGCCCAGGCTGCCCTCAAACTCCTGGGCTCAAGCAATCCTCTTCCCCCTCAAGCCTCAGCTTCCCCAAAGTGCTGGGATTACAGACGTGAGCCACTGCACCCCGCCACTACTTACATAATTTTAAAATGTAGTGGGTTTTTTTTGGTTTTTTTTTTGAGATGGAGTCTCGCTCTGTCCCCCAGGCTGGAGTGCAGTGGTGCAATCTCGGCTCACTGCAAGCTCCACCTCCCGGGTTCATGCCATTCTCCTGCCTCAGCCTCCCGAGTAGCTGGGACTACAGGTGCCCGCCACCACGCCCGGCTAATTTTTTGTATTTTTAGTGGAGACGGGGTTTCACCGTGTTAGCCAGGATGGTCTCGATCTCCTGACCTCGTGATCCGCCCGCCTTGGCCTCCCAAAGTGCTGGGATTACAGGCGTGAGCCACCGCGCCTGGCCTTAAAATGTATTTTTAAAGTAAACAGATTCACCATAGCATCAACAGAAAAATAAACCACATCTGGAACAGCCTGGAGCAAAACAAAATCTGAAGGATTTCCAGGCTCAAAGCTGAAGGATGCAGAGATAGTGAAGTCCCTGGGGGCCCATGCTACCCCCAAAGTCCTTCAACTCAAATGCCCTCCTCTCTGGGACAGGATGCTCCAAGTGATTTTAAGTACATACTAGTATGCAATTGTGTCCTCTTTACCACCCAGTTTAGGCAAGAGAGAGCACAAACTACCACAGAAAAGAGGCGTATTCCTAGCCCTGCTGAGTTAGACAACGTAAAGGACTGGAGCTTCTACCAACTCACCATTTAATATTTAATACTTGCTTTAAATCCAGTTTATGGATTCTGGATGTTTAATAAACAGTTGTTTCTCAGTTCCCTGCTATTAAACACTAGGTAATTATGGCATTTAATTAATACCACCCTTGGGCTACCAGGAGGTGGGTGATATTACCAGGAAGTCATGCTCTCCAAATGGACATCGCCATCTGAATCAGCTCACAGTTTAAACAATAGGATTCTCTTCTTATAGTCCCTTCTGTGATGGGTATCTCAAGTTGAGGTGTTTAGGTAAACATTCAAACAGATAATAAAGGCTTGCTCTACCTCTTGTTCCACAAAGAGGAAAATCCCTTTTGTGATAATATTCACACTTCCCACAAGTTTTGTGCACAGCATATCAGAATTACACATTCTGATATATGGAAAAATAGTAGGCAAGGCCACTCTAGACTGCTAAAAAAAAAAAGCTCAAAATTATCCCAAACTCCTCAGGCACCTCATTCCTCTCTTCCTAAACCAATCTTTCTTGGCACTCATCTCACCTCCTACATCTCTATTCAAGGATGGAATGTGTTTAAGCAAGGAGTTTCACTGCCCTCTAAGGTTCCATTAGAAGTCCACTCCTACTGATGTCGTGGGATGCATCTGCAACTGCTCTGAGCCCCTCCAGCCCCATCTCTTCATACTCACTGTTGCTGGACTTAAGGTCACGGTGGATGATGGGAACAATTGCCTCATCATGTAAGTAGTTCATCCCTCTGGCAATCTGCACAGCCCAATTCACCAGGATGTCTGGGGGAATCCTTTTCCCAGATAACACTCTATTCAAAGGTCCTCCACGAGCAAACTCCATGACCAAGCAGAGGTTGGGCTCCTTCAGACATACCCCTCTTAGGGCAATGATGTTGGGGTGCTTCAGCATGGCGAAGAGCTTGGCCTCTTGGCGAACATTCTCTATGGTCTGGCTGATGTCCTCATCGGGGTCGTGGCGAGCTGCTTTCACAGCAACCTCATCCCCTATCCAGAAAGCACGATAGACCTTCCCAAAGCCCCCGATGCCAATAATCTCTTCCAAGGTTAGCTCCGCAAAATCAATTTCTAACACTGAGAAAGGGAAGAAAAAAAGAAGCAAGTCAAAAACATCTTGAAAACATCGTATTTAACCTTTCATTTACCTGAGTGGGTAAACACGGCAAGTTGTCTGTTTACTGGGCCTTTCTCTCTCCCCATTATAAAGCAAATTCCATAAGGGCAGGAACTGCAATTAATTTATTTTCCTTTGCATTTTCCTTAGTGACAGTCAGCACACGGTAGGCATTCTATAAACATTCATGAAAAAAAATCCCACCGGGAAAATCATGCAGAATCCTGTACCAAAACCAACTATTGTAACTAAAGGGAATACGGGAGAGGTCCTTTTTTTTTTTCTTTCTTCCTTTAAAATACATTTAAATATAGAGATGGGGTTTTGCCATGTTGCCCAGGCTGGTCTTGAATGCCTGAGCTCAAGCAATCCTCCCGCCTCAGCCTCCCAAAGTGCTAGGATTACAGGCATGAGCCACTGCACCTGGCCGAGATCCTTTCTTTGAGACTTACTCAGCTTTACTGTGTGCTCAGTGGTGAGAAGCACCCAACTCAGTGCCAAGGCAGCCACCCAACAACCAAACCATAGGATGAGAAGAGCTTCTGCAGAAGTATGATTAGAGGCTTAGGAAAATCACTAGCTCCCACAGCAGCACAGAGCACTAAGGGGGTGAGTGGGGAAAGGATTCTCAGGGAAGGCAACATTTGAAATGGGCCCTAAAGAGTGAGTGGGAGAGATCTCAGGCGATGAAGGAAATCAGGGCAGGGAAGGACAATCAGGCGGAGGGAAGGACAGGAGCCAAGAACATGGAGTAGGAAGTATATGGTATATTAGGAACTCCAGGGAGTCTGCTGTGGCCAGGTCATGTGCATCAGGATTGGAGACGAGGCTCAAAGCCTTGTTGAGGGTAAGCAGGCCAGGAAATGTCTTTAAAGCCATTCTGAGGGGCTTGAACATCACACTGTAAACAAGAGGAGTCAGGTATCTTTCAGAAAAGGAATGTTGTTAGACCTGTAATTTAGAAAGGAAATCAACTCTGGCAGCCACTGGAAACTAACCTGGAGGACACAGACCCAACAGCAAAAGGACCCTCTAAGGAGGCCTTGCAGCTCAGAGGTCCGAGCCTCAGCAGCAGTGAATATAGGGAGTACGCAGTCAATTTGGGAGACTTTCAGAACTTGGTTCTACCTGGACCTGGAAACTAAAACATGGGAAAGGAGCCTCATAAGAGATATCTTACTCCAGCAGTCATCTGTGCCTCAGTTCAAGCCCTGATGGTCCCAGTATCCTACCCAGTATCCCAACCAATCATTCTCCTTCCCAAATCCAGAGTTTGAACCTAAGGTACTTGATTATATATTTTGTTGTGTGTGGAAAGGCTTTCATTGGTAGATAATAATAGCTGCCAGTGATTATAAATCGAGCTACATATGGTGCTAAGTGCTATATGAGCAAAGTGTGTTTTGTTTCTCGCATGAAACCCTGTTCTCTATCTTCTTTTTTCTTTTGTCTTTACCTGGCTGATTCATACTCATGCCTCAGGTCTTAAATATCAGTTTCATAGTGAAACTGATTTGGTCTTCTCCATCCCCAAGACCAAACGAGGTCAGGCCCCTATCAAACACTTCCATGGCAGTTTCCATTCCACAAGAGGCATCAAGGTTATAATTACTTAATTACTTGTTCAATGCCTATTGTCCAGGCCAGACTATGAGACCCACAAGGGCAGAGATTCTGTATGCCCTATTCACCACTGCACTTGCCATGCCAAACATTTTGTAGGTGACCAAGAGATCCTTGAAATAAAATGGAAAAAAAATCTACTTGATATGGTTTGGATATTTGCCCCCTCTGATTTTCATGTTGAAATGTAAGCCCCAGTGCTGGTGGTGGGGCCTGGTAGGAGGTATTTGGGTCATGAGGGCCGATCCCCCATGAATGGCTTGGCACCCTCCTCACAGTAATGAGTGAGTTCTTGCTCGAATTCACACAAGATTTGGTTGTTTAAAAGAGTGTGACATCTATCTGGTTTTTCTCTCTTGCTCCTGGCTCCCACCACGTGACATGCTTGCTCCCACTTCACCTTCCGCCATGAATAAAAGCTCCCTGAGGCCTCACCAGAGCCAAGCAGATGCTGGTGCCATGCTTCCCGTACAGGCTGCAGAACCGTGACCCAATTAACCTTTTTTTCTTTATAAATTACCCAGCCTCAGGTATTCCTTCACAGCAATGCAACAATGGACTAACACACTATCTCAGTAGGAAATAAACCAAATTCAGATCTTAAAAAAAAAAAAAAAAAAACGGAACTGGAACTGGACCTTCTGAAACAAATACAGAAAATAATCACACTTTACTAAAAAAAAAAACTAAGAAAACAAAGATACATTTCTGAACTTTTGGCAAGACCAAAAGAGGAACTGCCACTGCTGACTATTCCCTTCCTTACTCAGCCAGCCCTGTAACGCCTCTGTTCTCCACTCAGATGCTGGTGGTGCTAAAAAATCTGTTCTTGCTTAATTATAGCACCTCTATCCCATCTGGGGCTAGCCCATCTGTATTTTGTAATGCAACTGGCAGTCTGTACAAAGGAAACTCTTAGGTGGATAAGTTAGGTGGATAGTCTTTAGATATACAAAAAGTATAGCCCATCCTGACCCCAAAATTCCAACTGTTTAAAGAAGTTATCACCTTATCCAGCAATCTCCCTGAAGAATGAATGTCATAGCAGAATATTGTAGACTAGCAATCGGCATCCATTCCAAAATCCTTCTAGCATAAATTTCAGTACTACAGAGGCTAGGAAGCTAAAAAGTACATTTCCCAGACTCCTTTACAGCTAAAGTTCTGAATGCAAATTAAGTTCTGCCAATTAGATGCACAATATTTGAAAGGCAGAAGTGAGATGAAGTCCATGTTCTTGCTGCGGGGATTTTTTGCAACAGCATGTTGGTGTCCAATCACTAAGTCTGTAGATGTGGAGAGGAATGTTTCATAGCCAAGTGGTTGCCTAATCTCTGGGCTGCAGACACAACAGGGTGTTTTTGAAGCCAACAGCTTCAATGGCAGCTCCTGATTCTGTATGTTCCCAATTAGAGAAGTAGCAGCTGACCTGGTGGGCCAGTTCTGCTATGTTCTGGGAGTTGTTCACATAGGTCCAGCTGAGAGCCTCTTCTCTCAGCCCTTTCAACAATTCTGCAAGCACAGAATTTCCTGTGCTAAATCTCTTTCTTGCTCAAAATAGCTTGAGAGTTTCTGAGCCCCAAAATGAATCCTGACTGATTACTAATTTGTGCCTGATGTCATCTATATGAATGAGAAAAATATGCCTATGTTATAAAGAAAGATTAGAAACTCTCTTGGAGAAATACATGTTAAGAGTCTTCCTGGTCATGGAGGGAAGGAACGTTCATGTTTTTCTAGCAGCTTTTACACATATGAAAAGATGATTACTTAACAAATTTGTATCTGTTTTCTTATTTCCTCAACTGAGTATCTGAATTCTCCTTAAGGGAATTTTAACTATTGTACTTTCTCTTGTACCCTCCCTTCTTTCCTCTAGTCTTAAGCATAGTTGTAAACACACAGTAGGTGTTAAATATTTATTTAAATGCAGTAGGGATTGAAAAAATAAATGCAGGGAGGTTTAAAAGATATGATTCAGTACTAGGGTGCTGAAAGGACAGCTCCTCTAAAAACCTCTGCAGGGAAGGGAAAGCAATAACCTCTCTTTGGGTAGAACATAAAAATCTCAGGTTCTTGCTATTTAGTTAGGAAAATATTATGACCTGACTCCAAGAAAAGTATAGAACACAACTTTCAAACAGATAAAAGACAGAACCCAGGAAGAAGGGAGGGAGGAAGGACCTTCTTTTTCCTTCCCTGCTCAGTCCCTTTGGATAGGAACGAAGGAACTAGACCTTCAGCTGCAGCAGAGTATGTGGGGCTCTCCTTCCCTTCCCTGCTCCAGTCAAGACCTGGTTTTAAGTAAGAATCAGGTCAAGCTGCATTCAGCACATTTTTCAGTTTCTGTGGAAGGATATTTCCAGGAATATCAGGAATAAATCCTTAGTTCTTCCATTTTTAAAGTCAAGATGTTATTCCCTCTCAATTGTATGCTTGGAAACTGAATGTTTAGGCACATTTTGGTGGGTTTTGAGTAAGTGAATGGTATATACTTCACTCACTTAAAAATCTTAGGTACATCTGAAAATATGTCCTTCTATTTCTAGTGGATGTAGATAATAAAAAGCATAAATTAATAACCTTAATGTATGCCCTGTTTGAAAACTGAAACAACTCTCTTGTAAGAGAAACTTTCACATAATACCTAGGATTGCATCTCCCAAGATGAGTTTGGAACTGTACATTTTTCATCTTTCACTAAAATAAAGACGATGGGTGAGCTCCTGGGTTATTTATATTTGTCATCCATAGACAGCTAAACTCTAACAAGTACCTACAATGGAGAGGATTAAAGCACTAAATAAATGTAAAATGATTTATAATATCATTTTTATATGTTTTCTTTGTCATAATATTTAGTAATTTCCCCTTCTGTTTTGAATAAAGTTTGAGGTCAGATACAGTGGCTTATGCCTATAATCCCAACACTTTGGGAGGCTGAGGTGGGAGGAATGATTGAAGACAAGAGTTTGAAACCAGCCTGGGCAACAAAGCAACACCTCACCTCTATTAAAAAAGTAAATAAAAATAATTGGCTGGGCATGGTGGCGTGCGCCTCTGGTCCCAGCTTCTTTGGGAGGCTGGGGTGGGAGGATCTCTTGAGCCCAGGAGTTCAAGGTTGCAGTGAGCTATGATTATGCCACTGCACTTCAGCCTGGGTGACAGACTGAAACCCTGTCTCTAAAAATTAAAAAAACAAAAAAAGCTTTTAAATAAAGTTTGAAGCTAAATTTTCACTTTAAGAAGCAATAATATGAAACTAAAGCTGTATTGCTTGACTTAATGTTTTCTATTCATGGTCCAGAACGCAATGTCACAACACATGCTCAGAGGGGAAGTTCAAAAGGGTAACTCTGGTGATGAAGTGTCAGTGGCTCAATTTCATTCCAAGTCTTCGGAGACAAGGTTTGTCAATCGTCTTCACTTTCTGAGCGACACGAACTGATCTGGTAGAGCACATAGATGTCAATGACAGCCCATGTTCACCCTCTGATGAACCAAGGCACTGCACTGAAGTTTTATATTTACATCGTTAATCTCCCTCATGTAACTTATAAGCACCTTCTGATCTTACCACTTCTTTATGCCCTGGTACTTAACACAGTGTACAGTATCTATCACTCACTAGGTACTCAATAATTAGTTTTTGACTGAAACTAAATTTTCTGAATTATCAAAAATTAATTCTAGTCAAGATCAGAACTCCTAGTGAGGCCAAATAAAAGAACGTGTCAGGTCTTTCAAATGCCATATTCTTCAAGTCAATTCTTTCCATTAGAACAAGTTACTTCCTATTTTCTCAACATCTGGATTCCAGATTTAGGAATCCACTCTATCCAAGATAACTTGTATGACAATGAAGGTAAGTCCTGGTCACCAAATGAAGAAGTAGCACACTGTTGCCATGCCTAGCTCTGTGGACAGTTTTTCAGCCTAAGTCATACTGACTCTTGACTGCTCTAGCAGCCAGAGCACAGGATATTAAAGAAACTGAGTTCCTGATCACGAACCTTACCTAGCTCTTCTACTTTGACATTAGCTGTCCCTGAAAACAAAATCACAAAACTTCACCCACAGAATCAAAATCTGACTAATGTTTAAAATGACACTATGTTTTCTAACATGCCAGGCTATTCATATTTCTTCCACTATATTTGAAGTGTTTTCAACACTTTCAAAACACTATGCCAGGATGCTTAGCCTTAAGGCTACCAAACCAGTCCCAAAAAGATGTAGTATCTGGAAACAATTTAAAGTAATTTGCTACCTCCAGGCATTTTAAAGATCAAAATGAAGAAAAACGAAGTTTTAAACTGAATGAGAGGGAGAGGGGGAACCTAAAGATTTGAACATCGATTTGATAGTCAGAACACCAACAGAAAAAGAAGAGCAGAAAAACAAGCGAAGAGGCTATGATTTTGATATTATGTGCTAGTTTTTAAAAAACATCTTAAGATAGGCCAGACACGGTGGCTCACACCTGTAATCCAACACTTTGGGAGGCTGAGGCGTGCGGATCACTTGAGGTCAGGAGTTCGAGACCAGTTTGGCCAATATGGTGAACCTCATCTCTACTAAAAATGCAAAAATTAGCCAGGCATGGTGGCAGGCGCCTGTAATCCCAGCTACTCAAGAGGCTGAGGCAGGAGAATTGCTTGAACCCGGGAGGCAGAGGTTGCAGTGAGCTGAGATTGCACCACTGAACTCCAACCTGGGAGACAACAAGATTCTGTCTCAAAAAAACAAAAAAACAAAAAAACTCAAGATTAAAGTAACACAATTGCTGGGGTAAAAAATAAGTTACAGAGCCAAAAACGTAACTGTTACAAAGGAAATCTTAAAACTAAATATTTAAAGTTGGTCCTTGCTAATGACGTTTTAAAAAGTCAACTAAGATGAAACTATACAAAATAAGGAATAAACAGTAATTAATACATATTAACAATACCTTTTTAACAGATAAGAGATTATGGAAACTCTCAAATACAAAATAGTGTAAACTGCACTAAAGAGATATTTACGTGTTTTTTCTGAAATAAACTAGTATGATTAAGGGACTGTGATGGCAATTTAACTCCCTTGGGAAAAAAAAGATTTCATTATAGGGTATGAAATATGGGGCTCCTGGAAAATTGACGGAAACCAGGACACTGGGAGAAAGGCCCTGGGAGGGACCCCTGAGCATGGTCCCCCTGAGATTTGACCAGTTCCAAATATAGGCAAGGATCTAGGATGAGAAGAAAGAAGAAAATGTATTTCCCAAACAGCCTCACTGTCAAAGGACTGGGATGCAGCCACTGTAGCTTGCAATCCTGATCTCCCATGGGGGAACGACATACTTTTTCCTCTCTAATCATCACTTGTCCCACCCCCATTCTCAACACACACATCCCTCTTAGCACATTAATCAGTGAGACTCCTAAAGGTACAACTTCTGAGATATAAGAAATAGGATCCAAGAAATCAACCCGACATTTTACAAGCACCTGAGCCTTGAGTTCACACATGCTTCCGGGACTTGTGAGCCAGCCCAGACCTGCGGAGACACCTCCATCTCTTTGAAAGCAAACGCCTTTAAGAGGCGGGGACAGGCATTAGAAGAGGTGGTGGCAAGGTCCCTGATTTGGGGACTAAGGCTAGGACACTAACCACCAGCTTGCCATAAACACTTCCAGATTGGGAATGGGGGGGGCGGCGGGGGGGGGTGGGTAAGAGAAGGGACTAGGAAACTGGCAAATTCTCAGGCTGGGACTTCAGGATGTGGAAATCGGGAGCCACTGCTGAGGCGGCCAAATGAAGGTGAAGAAGCCCAAGCGTCTGAAGTGCGGGCAGGGCCTGAGGCGTCTCGAGCTTATCCAGCGCACCAAGCGAAGCCCGGGCAGCCCAAGCGCGCGCCACCCACACCCAGGTCAATCGTCCTCCCCACCCCCCGCCCTCATCCCAGCCCTGGCGCAGGGCTCCCCCATTCCCCGACCGCCCCTCAGGCCTCCGACATTTCCCCTCCCCGCCCGGCTCCCGGGCCCCGCCTTCGCCTTACACTGAATGGGCGGGTAGCAACTGGGGTCCTCGCCGCCGGGCTGGCAGCGGCTGGAGAAGGCGCTGCGCGGGGTCACGTAGTTGCTGGGGAAGATGCCCACCCGCTGGTTCAGCTGCCCGGTCCACCAGCCCTCGTCGCCGGACACCTGCGAGTCCTTGGACAGCACCTCCACCACGTCGCCCAGCCGCAGGGTCAGCTCGTCCTCGCCCGCCGCCTCGTACTCGAACACGGCCGTCCAGTAGGGCAGCGGCGCGTCGCAGCCCAGCTCCCCGGGGCCTGCCGCCGCCGCCGCCTCCTCCTCCTCCTCCTCCTCCTCCTCGGCCCCGGCCCCTGCTCCATCCTCCCCCGGCGGGGCGGCAGCGGCGGCGCTCGCTAGGCAGCCGAGAAGCGCTCTGGAGGGCTCCATGGAGCGGCCGATCCATAGGGTGCGGGGCCGCCGCCGCCCGCAGGAGCCGCCGCCGCCTATTGTTCATGCGCCTCCGCAGAGCTGGGAGGAACCCCCCACCACGACGGCGGCCGCAGGTACGGCCCGGGCTGGCAGGGCTGGGAAAGCCGGCTCGCCGGCGCTGTTACCGCGGTACGAGAAGAGCGCCGAGCGCAAGCGCTCCGCGCAGCCTAGGGGCGCAGCGGGCCGAGTCCCCGCCTGCCCGCTCGCCCCCCCGGGGGCGGCCTTGGCACCTCTGCCGCCGGTACCTGCTCGCGCAGCCAGTGCCCGCCGCTGCCCGCCGGCCGCCGCTCTCCTCTCCGCGCCGTGCCGTGCCCCGCCCCCCGTACCGCCGGCTCGCCGGGACCACCTGACGCGGGCCTGGCTCCGCCCCAGCCCTGCGGACCCGAGGGGGCCCCGCCCCACGCCCGCCCCGCCCCGCCCCGCGCCCGCCGCCTTCCCATTGGCTGCGGCCGGCCAGTCCCCGGTTCCTCCGCCGTGGTTGGGGCAGCCTAGCTGGCCGCCTCGCAGGTCCCTCTCACCCCGTGCGCCGCCGACGCACCGTGGCCTCCCCCGTTGCGGGCTCTCTCATTCTCAAACCCAGGTCGACCCACTCTGCCCGCCCACTGGCCCGCCGCAGCTCCCACCATTGGCTCGCGGCACCTGTCCGTTTCCTGGGAGAGTTCAGCACCTCCTGGCAGGAAGAGGCTCCGGCCTCATTGGGTGCGTGAGGAGGGAAGGGTGGATCCTAAAAGGTAATACTGAGCCTTCATTCAAACTAAAAGGCTGGAAGGGAGGCCACTGCCTTTGTTTGCCATGGATGGGTAGGGGCTGCACTGAGCAGCACCGGTGTTCTTCATCCGGCTGCACCCCCAATAGAGCTCTTTCTTCCCCAGATCCCTTTCACAGTTGGATTCTCCCTCTTGGATCTGGCTCTGCCTTAGTCCAACCTAGAGGGATCAGCTTCGCCCACGCCCACTCTCACCCGGAACCTTTCATCTCTTACTGAAGCCTTTTAGGCCCATTGGGATGTTCATTAGAACTCTGAAAACTACAGTTCTCCCCTTTATGAGGACTGCACCACAGCTCGCCCTCTCCTGGGTTCCGGTAAGAAGAGATTCCGATACCACTCTTTTTTCAGAATTCAGAAAGGCAAGAGACCACCTAACTGAGCTTCAAACTGGGGCTGGGAACGCTGCCATGAATTGGGCTTGGTCTGTATGAAGGAAGCCAACTTTTCGACAATCCTTAGGCTTCTTTTGCCTGTTAGAACTACACCTTGGATCGTGGCGAAGTCTATAGAGGTCAGATTAAGAAGAACCAAAGCAGAATAAACGTAGAAGCCGATGCTGAGTTCATGAGTGAGGACGACCTCTTCCTATATGCTTTGCTATACCCTGCGTTTTGACCATTAAGAACGAGATAGCAGGCCCATAATGTTTCTTCTTGCTTTAATCCTATCATGGCAACGTTGACTTCCAGTAAGAAAGGTTCTCTGATCTTTTTCTCTTTTCTTTTCTTTTCCTTTCTTTTCTTTTCTTTCCTTCCAGGGTCTCAGTTTGTTGTCCAGGCCAGAGTCGGCTCACTGCAGCCTCAACATCCTAGGCTCAAGCCATCCTCCCACCTCACCCTCCCGAGTAGCTGGGAGTACAGGCTTGTCTTGAACTCTGAGCTCAAGTCATCCACCTGCCTTGGCCTCCCAGAGTGCTAGGATTACAGGCCTTAGCCACCTCACCTAGTCCTCTGAAATTTCTAAATAAGCCAGTGCTGAAGGATCTAGCCCAATCTCTACCAAACTTTGTTACCTTTTCCCCTTCAGTGGTAGGAATAGACATGATTTATTTAGCATGGGTGAGCGCTTTTGTTGAATTTTAGTTTGGGGTTTATTATTACACAAACTAAAGACATGGAGCAATTTGGAAAGATAACTAGGCAGCTGCATGACTTTGGGCAGGTGTCCTAACACTGTACGCTTAAAGCGAGGGGAGTGAACTGGAAGATATCCTGTGTCCTCATAGTTTGGACATCCTGTGGTTTGCTCATCAATATAACTACACTGTATAGTCATAGCACACATTTGAGGTCTTGAAGAAGAGAGATGAGGCTTGTTCTAAAAAGCATCCAGAGTAGGTGTTGAGAAAGGGTTTCTGTTTAAGTAAAGACCTAAAACAATGCTCAGATTCTTATTATACATAGGATCCATGAACTGGAAAAGATATGGATGAGTCTGAGTAAATTCTCTAGGTTTTGTTTTAGACAAAACCATTCCACCCTCAAGCAGAAGAGAGCAAGGGAGTGGGGATGGAGGTATATTGTGTTTTTCTAAAGGCCATAAGAAAATAATTGTCTTGATAAAATTTTAACTTAGGGCTGGGTATGGTGGCTCGCGCCTGAAATCTCAGCAGTTTGGGAGGCTGAGGCAGGAGGATCACTTGAGCCCAAGAAGGAGACCAGCCTGAGCAACATGGCGAGACCCCTATCTCTACAAAAAATTTTAAAATCTGCCAGGCATGGTGGTGCAAGCCTGTCGTCCCAGCTATTTGAGAGGCTGAGGCAGGAAGATTGCTTGAGCCTAGGAGGTCAAGGCTCTAGTGAACGGTGTTTGCTATACCACACTCCAATCTGGGTGACAAAGCAAGACCCTGTCTCAAAAAAAAATTTTTTTTAACTTGAGGGAAAAAGAGTTTTACAAACTGTAGACATACAGCAAAACAGAAACAGGAAAAAAAGTACTAAAAAGAGAAAAATGTCAGTGTGGGTCTCTAAGTAGTCGGATTATGAGTAATTGGGTAAATTTATTGTCATTTTGCTTCTCCATAATTTTGTATGTTCTACTATTTAGTTTCGTGGATTCCTTCCCACTCCCTGGGAAGAGGGGAAGAGAGGAGAAAAGTCATTGATGCTTCTCAACAGGAAAACGAATTCCCTGCACAACTTAAACCTTTAATACCACAGCGTGTGTTTAGAATCTCATAAAGAATCATTCATCAAACATTTCAACAAGTCATTCAGTTAATATTTGTTGAATGGATAAGTGCTAGGAATTCAAATGAGGGTAGATCTTTCAGACTAAACTTGTCTGGCAGGGTTGCATGGAGGAAGCAGAACCAGAACTGGTCCTGGAGGGGAATGGGGCGGAGCAGGGAAGAGTGTGTTCAGCAAAGGAGGGTGGGAATAGGCACAGCCACAGAGGTAGGAAAGCATGGAGAGGGGACCATTTGGATGGAATAGAAGGATGAGAAAGAGCTGAAAAGATAGGTTGAGACCAGATTGTAGAGGGCCCTGTAATTACTTGATTCACACTAGTAATTATGTAATTGATTATTTGTAATTATTTAATGTCTAGTGCATCCACCATAAGGGTAGGAACCAGTCTGTCTGGTTCTCCACAGCTCTCCCAGCACCTAGAGAGTGCTTAGCACATAATTGACTCTCAGTACTTCTTTGCAACTGGATGGCTGACTTGAATCCCAGGCGAAGAAGCCTTGGTTTTGTTCAGCATATAAAAGATTATCACTGAAAGGTTTTGAGTAGGGCTGTGGAGTGATCAAATACTGCCTTCCCTGAGGACTAGAATGGATGAGGAGATGCTTAAGTTGGGCATTGAAAGATATATACAACTTGATTAATAGAGAATAAAAGATGTGGAAATAGAAATTAATGTAGTGGGTAGCAATAATAGAAATTTCATCCAGAGAAGAGGAGAGAATGTGAAAAGGGAGTGATGGGAAATAACATTGATGAAATAAAAGAAGGGCAGATTGTAAAAGACTTTGAAAATCAGGTGGAATTACCAAGATTTTACCACTATGAAGTTTTTGAGGAGGGGATTGGCAGATGTCACCTCAAAAAAGAAACAATTTCTCTACCATGCTGAAAAGCATAGCATAAGGAAGGGAGAAAATAGCAATCAAGATGCAAGTTGGCATTAGACTTAAGTCAACAGATCCTGGTTTATCCTGGCTTTGTCCTTTAAAAATGCTGTGACTTTGGGCAAGACACCTGTTTGAACCTCAGTTTCCTCAATTTTAAGTAGGTGTAATAATAATACCTGGTTTTAATGGATGTTTATAGGATTAAATGAGACAGGACATGCAGAAGCTCTTAGCTTGCTGCTCACACCCAGCAAATAGTCAACATATTTTTTTCCTTCTTTCACCTGCTCATTACCCCCAAGAAACACTCTTTAATTACACCCAGGCCTCTTGACTGGAAGTTGAACCCAGGGTTTTCCCTAAAGGAAAGAGAGAGAAGGAAGGAAGGAAAAAAGGAACAGAGGCCTCTGGGAGGCCGAGATGGGTGGATCACTTGAGCTGAGGAGTTCAAGACCAGCTTAGGCAACATGGTGAAACCCCATCTCTACAAAATAGAAAAATTATCCAGGCATGGTGGTGCCTGTGGTCCTAGCTTTTGGGAGGCTGAGATGGGAGGATCGCTTGAGCAGAGATGTTGAGGCTGTAGTGAGCTGAGATTGCTCCACTGCACTCCAGCCTGGGTGACAAAACGAGACCCTCTCTCAAAAAAAAAAAAAAAAAGGAACAGAAAGGAGAGGAGAGGAAGGGGTGAAGGAAGGGGGGAAGGCAGAAGAGGGAGGGAAAGAAAGAAAGGACGAAAAAGAGACAAACAGGAAGGAAGCAGGGAGGGGAGAAAAGGAAGGAAGGAAAGGAGGGAAGGGAAGAAAGAGGGCAGGCGTCATAGACTAATGAAGAATTTGGGGTCTTGGCTTCTGACTGAATTTGAATCTATGCTTACTGTGTGCCACCATTAGGCAAGTTAACCCTGCTGTGCCCCAGATCCCTCACCTGGAAATTAGGGATAATTGTACCTGTCTTATATATGTTATATGCTTAACACATAATCTAGCATGTAGTTACTGTTATTATTTGAGCCTAAACTGTGACTTAGTTAATGAATGTCACCTTTTCCTTGATTCTTTTGGGAAATATTTAAAATTAGTACTTTGATGTAAAAAAAGAAAAAAAAAATCCCTCGAGCAGACTTTTACCTTTTTTTTTTTTTTAAGAAACAAGGTCTCACTGTGTCACCCAGGCTGGAGAGCAGTGGCACGATCATAGCTCACTGATCACATGGCAGCCTCAAACTCTTGGACTTAGTGGGTCCTCCTGCCTCAGCATCCTGAGTAGCTGGGACTACAGGTGCATGCCACCACACCTGGCTAATTTTGTTAATTTTTGGTAGAGATAAGGACTCACTGTGTTGCCCAGGCTGGCTTCAAACTCTTGGCTTCAAGTGATCCTCCTGCCTCCGTCTCTTCAAATGCTGGGATTACAGGTTTGAGCCACCGTATCTGGCCCCTTTGACCTTTTCTAACAGAGCCAGCCCACCACTTTCACCTCTAATGTGTACCATTTCAGGTAGGAAGCCCTAGTTCCTGATTCATAAACTCCATTTGCATTAAATATGATTTTAAGCAAATGGTTTGGGCAGATGTGTGGCAGGGCTGATGGAACAGACCTTTGGAGTCAGACCCAGGTTTGAAATCTTGATCAACTTGTCATGACTGTGGGAGGCCTTTCACCTCTCTGAGCCTCTGTTTCATTGTTGGTAACATGAGATTGTATAAAATGGGGTGGGGTTGCTGTGAAGGTTAGATGAAGTAAGAGGTCCTCCTGGCCGTGCCTAATACATAATAATAAGTGCTTAATAAATTGTAAATGTTATTACAATTGATAGTATTTAATTCCTCTATGAGGAATTATGAGTTAATGCAGCTTGAATCACCAAAAAGGTAAGAAATCTTTCCTCTTTTAGGAAAACCTCAGTTCAGAAAAGCAATAAACTATGGGGGGCTGTTTAGAATGTCGCATCTCTGGAGAGCAAGTTGCATTTTAACAATGATCAGAGCCTTTAATTAAGGAGTGACAATCAAATCATTTCTGCTTCATCCAGCCTGATTGCAGAGTGAGCCCATGGGACAGCCCTCTGAAATTATACTGCTTACGACCATGCTGAGTCTGCAAGGACTTCATCCAGGCCTTTCCGCCCAAGACCTCAAACAGATCCAATCACAAGAAGAGAGATTTCAGGAGAGAGAAAATTATTCCTATCATCGGGGTTTTTGAAGAACATGAAATGACTGGGAAAATAATCATGTTAAGTGGAAAAAAAAGAAATCTATCTGTTGTAATTTTCAAATAATTTTTAAATAAATTTGAAAAATTAAGAGAACTATATATGTAATATATTCCTAATCTTGTGAAAAATATATATGCATTAATATTATTGAAAGAAATATATCAAAAGGTGAACAGCAATTATCACCAATCTAGATTATGAGATTAGGAGTGATTTTTTTTCTTTGTCCTATACTATTTAGTATTTTCTACCATTAAAATATTCTGATTTTCTAATTAGAACAGTATGTTAGACAAAGAAGGACAAATATCACATGAACTCTCACTGTCTTATGGAACAGATCTTGTGGAATCTAAAAAAGTTGAACTCTTAGAAAAAGAGGAAAATGATGGTTACCAGTTAGAAAAAAGGAATAAGTTCAAGAGATCTATTGTACACCATGGTCAATATAGTTAATAACAATATATTTTATACTTTAAAATTGCTAAGATAGTAGATTTTAAGTGTTCTCACCACACAAAAAAATAAGTATGTGAAAAAGCTTATGGTAATTAGCTTGATTTAACCACTCCAAAGTGCATACATATGTCAAAACATCATGTTGTATACTATAAATATATACACTTTTTGTCAATTTTAAACAGGTTATTTAAAAAACAGTATGTTATTGTTGATAATTATGAAAAATTTTAATGATGTGGAAATGTGTACAGTATAATGATAAATGAAAGAGTAGTAAAAAATCCTTATAAAATATAATTACAAATATGTTGGGTGGATAATATAAAAATCTTAACAGCTATTTCTGAGCTAAGTGGTGGAGCATGGGTAATTTTTAGTGCCTTCTGTGTCAGACTGTTCTTGCATTGCTATGAAGAAATACCTGGCCAGGCGCGGTGGCTCATGCCTAAAATCCCTGCACTTTGGGAGGCCAAGGCGGGTGGATCACCTGAGTTCAGGAGTTCGAGACCAGCCTGGCCAACATGGTGAAACCCCGTCTCTACTAAAAATACAAAAATTAGCCAGGTGAGGTGGTGCGTGCCTGTAGTCCCAGCTGCTGGGGAGGCTGAGGCAGGAGAATCATTTGAACCCAGGAGGCGGAGGGTGCAGTGAGCCGAGATAGCCTGGGTAACAGACCAAGACTCTGTCTCAAAAAGAAAAAAAAAAAAGAAATACCTGAGAAAAAGTAATTTATAAAGGAAAGAGGTTTAACTGGCTCACGATTCTACAAGTTTTACAGGAAGCATAGCAGCATCTGATTTTAGGGAGGCCTCAGGAAGCTTCCAATCCTGGCATAAGGCAACGAGGAGCAGGCACGTCACATGGCGAAAGCAGGAATGAGAGAGAGTGACGGGGGAGGTGCCACACCGTTTTAAACAATCACATCTCAAGAGAACTCACTATCCTGAAGACAGCACCAAGGGGATGGTGCTAAACCATTCATGAAAAACCCGCCCCCATGATCCAATCGTCTCCCACCAGGCCCCACCTCCCGCATTGAGGATTACAATTCAACAAGAGATTGGGGCGGGGACAGATGGCCAAACTATGTCACCTTCATTTTACTTTTCTTTATTTTTCCTACAGCAAAAATAACCACGTGATATTTGTGTAATTGTAATAAAGAACTACAAAATCACTTTTATCTTTTTAAATACGAAATTCAAACTAAAAGCATTATTGTTAGTTGGAGAGATGGTGGAGGAAGGAAAACAGAAGCTGAGGATGACACTACTGATAAGTAACAATAATGACAATGACTCCGGTTACTTAAGGGCTTACTTAGGTTCACTGTCTTTTTTTATTTGCTAGAGGCTTTAACGGCTTCTTCCAAGCAAACAAAAGGTCTTGGAATCCAAACAGTCCCTTCATTCCTCACCCCTCCTACCTCATGGAGGGAAATTCTTGGTTAGGTGCAGACACATATGTGGACTAAGTTAGCACGGCTGTGGCACCCCTCACCTGACACGGATTTAGACTTTAGCTTGTCAAACGTTTTGGTCTGTATTTATTTATTTATTGAGACGGAGGCTCACACTGTCACCCAGGCTGGAGTGCAGTGGCGCCATCTCCGCTCACTGCAACCTCCGCCTCCCAAGTTCAAGCTATTCTCCTGCCTCAACCTCCCTAGTGGCTGGAATTACAGGCGCCCTCCCACCACGCCCAGCTAATTTTTCTATTTTTAGTAGAGACGGGCTTTCACCATGTGGTCTCGAACTCTTGACCTCAGGTGATCTACCCGCCTCGGCCTCCCAAAGTGCTGGGATTACAGGTGTGAGCCACAGCGCCCGGCAAACCTTGGTCTTTAAATCACGTTGGCAAGACTGAGCTCAAACGTAAGCTCTCTGTTTTGGTTTTGAGATTTGTGCCTTCTTATCTAAAACAGTAACAATTTAAATATTTTTGTTATTTAAACAAACCAATAAGATCTGAGGAATGAGCAACCGTCACAGTTGTCTGAATAATACATTGCACGGTAGTGGGGGGGCTGTTTCGTAATGGACTTGGCACAGCCGCGCCCTCTTAGAGACAAAGGTGGACCATTGCGCCGCCGTGTGGTATTGAAGGGTATGGCGCCTTCTTCCTTTTTTAATTACGCTTTTTCTAGTTTAAGAGCTAGAATAATCTTCGCGGTCGCTGGGTGGAGCCCTTTCAATTTGTTGTGTGGGCTAACTAAGTGGAAACTAAGACTCAGGCAAGTGATATTACTGGGGCTTGAACCCAAATCTTCAGACCCTTTGTGCTCCCAGCTTTTCAAGTTAACTCAGGGATGTCTGCACATAGCTGGAGGGAAACTGGGAGCTGTCTTATGCAAAACTCAATTTCACATTCAAATGAACTGAAGTGTAGAAAGGATAAGTGACTTGCTAAAAGGTCCGTGCTAATTTGGGGTCCTTCGTTTTTTATTCTACTCATTCGTTTATTCACCAAATATTTATACACGTGTCTACTACGTGTCAGGCACCATTCAAGGCACTAGAGATAAAATAGTGAACACAGCAAACAAAAATCCCTTCCTGCAAAAATCCCTTCATCTCTTCCCTTCATAAAGCTCATGTTCTAATAGGGGAAACAAAGTAAGCAACTAAAATACATAATACCAGATTAGAGAGGGGTAAATGCAAAGAAGAAATAAAAGGGAAGGGGGATGTGAAATGTTAGGAGGGGATACTTTTCTGAGTGGCCACTTTTCTGAGTGGCCAGAGAAAACCTCCTTGATAAGGTGACTGGTGACTTTTTTTTTTTTTTTTTTTTTTTTAATGAGATAGAGTCTCACTCTGTGGCCCAGGCTGCAGTGCAATGTCATGATCTCAGCTCACTGCAACCTCTGCCTGCCAGTTCAAGTGATTTTCCGTCCTCAGCCACCAAGTAGCTGAGACTACAGGCACATGCCACCATGCCCAGCTAATTTTTGTATTTTTAGTAGAGACGGGGTTTCACCTTATTGGCCAGGCTGGTCTTCAACTCCTGACCTCAGGTGATCCACCTGCCTCGGTCTCCCAAAGTACTGGGATTACAGGTGTGAGCCATGGCACCCGGCCAACAAGGTGACTTTTGAGTAAAGACAACTGAAAGAATTTAGGAAACCAGTCATACAGATACAGGGGAAGAGCATTCAGGCAAACTGCACGGTAGTGCAAAGGCCCTAAGACAGGAAAATGCCTGTGTATTCACGAAAAGGTAGCAAACTCAAGGGTAGTAAGAGCTATAAGAGGTAGGGTGGCCTGTTCACATGGGGTCCTTCAGGTCAAAGGAGGACTTTGGTTTTACTTGAAATGAGACAGGCTATTGAAGAGGTTTGTTTGTGTTTTCGTTTTTTTCTGACACAAGTTCTCATGCTGTTGCCCGGGCTGGAGTGCAATGGCGTGATCTCGGCCCATTACAGCTTCAACCTGCTGGGCTCAAGCGATTCTCCCACCTTAGCCTCCTGAGTAGCTGGGACTACAGGCATGCGCCATCACACCCAACTAATTTTTGTTGTTGTTGTTGTTTTGCTTTGTTTTGTTTTTTGTAGAGACAAGGTCTCACTATGTTGCCCAGACTGTCTCGAACTCCTGGGCTCAAGCAATTCTCCTGCAGTGGCCTCCCAAAGAACTGGGATAACAGACGTGAGCTACCATGCCCTGCCACACCGATGATTTTAATGAGCAGAGGAGTGGTGTGGTCTGCCTTTTCAACAAGATCACTCTGGCTACTGGGTTTGCAACAGGCTTCAGAAAGCAAGTGCGGGGACTGTGAGAGGAAGGGGCTATTCAATAAGCCTGTCAAGGGATAACAGCAAATTAGAAAAGAGAGGTGACAATGGGTATGGTGAAAAGTGGTCAGAATTTAGAAATACATTTTGAGGGTAGACCAACCAGGTTTGCTGATGAATCAGAAAGGGAATAAAAGAAAGAGAGGAGTCAAGGATGACATCAAGGTTTTTGGTTTGAGCAACTGGAAGGCTAGCATTGCCATTAATGGAGAATGTGGGAAAAGCTGGTTTGGGGGCAAATCTCAGCAGTTTAATGTTAGACATGATAAGTTTGAGATCACTGTTCTATACCCAAGTGGAGATGTCAAGTGGGCAGTTGATTACATCATCTGGAGTTCATTCAAGAACTGTTAAATGACAACAGTCTAGTCCCTAAGAACCTTAACTCTATAAAATGACTAAGGGCGCAATAATGATTAGAAAACATTCAGACTCAAATAATAAAATACTTTTTACTTTAACGTGGCTTTCCAGATTTCTACTCAAGGAGACCTTTTAAGTGGCTATGACTTTCCTAGTTGAAGGCTGTGAATCTTTTGCTCACAGACATGAGACATGAGTCTCCTGACACTGATGAGACCTTTAAGACAGTTGCCTGTTCTCTGGGTTACTGGATGGAGCCATTTGTGAAGTCAGTGGGAGTCCCAGAGAGCAGCCTGCTTGGCTGGTGGAACATCAGGGAAAGTCTCCGGTGCTTTGTGTTTTATGAAAAGTAGGGGAGATTCCAATCTGAAGCCTTCCCATCTTTACTTCCTTGGGTTTTGTTGATACCCAGGTCAGGTGCAATTGCTTGCAGCTTCATAATGTCTCTTCATTATCTTATAGTCTGCTCTCTTCCCCAGCTCTGTGCATGATGGAATTGCCATTCTTTTGCATGGGTACACTCCTTCCTGGGATGTGGGCAAGGGATGGCAGAGTGACTGGCAGCTTATTGAGTACTAGGCAGTAGGTTGGGCACTGATAGACATACCCACCATTAGTATACAAAGATGAAGCCACTGACCTACCAACTGTACCACTCACTGTAATCACAGCCAACATTTATATACTATTTTAGAGTTCAGAAAACACTTTTACAGACAGGTGCCAGTATACTGACTAAGAGCACATACAGACTCTGAGGCCAGGCACAGTGACTCATGCCTATAATCCCAATGCTTTGGGAGGCAAAACCGGAGGATCACTTGAGGACAGAAGTTCAAGACCAACCTGGGCCACAAAGTGAGTCCCTCCCTGTCTCTACAAAAAATTAAAAACTTTGCCAGATATAGTGGTGCACACCTGTGGTCCCAGCTACCAGGAATTCAAGGTTACAGTGAGCTATGGCACCACTGCGCCACTGCACTTCAGCCTGGGAGAGGGAGTAAGACCTTGTCTATTAAAAAAAAAAATACAGACTCTGGAACCAGGTTGCCTGAGTTGAATCTCAGTTCTGTCCAGTTCTGCCATGACTCACTGTATGGTCTAGGACAATTTACTTAGCCTCTCTGTTAAGTCTTGCTTTCTTCAAGTGCAAAATGGAGATTTTAAATAATCTTAACTACCTCCTAAACTAGCTTAGAGATTAACTGAGATAATACGGAGGCAGCCCTAAGAGCCGTGCCTAGAACATAGTGAGCCCTCAATAAAGACAGAAGGGATCGTACTACCTGGTTGGGACTTTTTAGCCAATTTTACTAATAAAGAAACGGAAGCCCAGGGAGGTTATTCAGTGTGGCTAAGTACTAAGGAACAGTACTAAGGAACAGAAGCCCAAGACCCAATCAGGGGTTCCTGCTTCTGACTCCAAAGCTTTTCCCACTCAGAATCCACTTCCTCAGGGAGTGTGGTTTTTATGTTAAAACAAGCCAGACTTTCGCACCGGGTCTTCTGGTGTCTACTAGCTTTGCTTCTGAGAAAGGACAGCTGAGGTTGGAGGGAATAACAGCAAAAATAATTGACATTCTTGGGTCCATCGGTCGGTGTGCCGGGCCTGTGCCAAGGACTTCACCTGCCCTTCCCGTTCAATATTCACCAAAAACCTATGTGCTAGGTACTTCGAATAACCACTTTATATAAAAAGTGGGGTGCAGAGCCACTAAGCAAGCAGGGGTGGCGTGTGTCGGAGCCAGAATCCATTATCGGCTCTCTGATCAGTTTACCCACAGGAGGACCTTCCCCCGACCTCCTACCCCGCCGGGAGCAGCCTATCTTCGTGCAAAATGCACTGAGCTACATACAGAGGCTGCCTTCCAAGACTCAGCGCGGAGGGTTAGGCTGCCTCGAACCCCTTTCTGGTAACTCCATCCCAGCTGGGACGCCGGGCCCTCTCCGCCCCTTGCGCCCCACCCCTCCCCTTCTGCCCCCCCAACACGGGGAACGGGCGGGCTCTTGGTCGGCGCCACCGCGCCCCCCATCAGGATCCCCGGCGCTGACGTTCTCTCCCCGCGGGGAGGAGGGGCCCAGGACGGGCTAGGTCCGCAGCCAGTGCGGAGAAAGAACCCTGGGCTCGGGCAGGCCTCCCGCCGGGGGGTCGGAGCTGCGGTCACTCGCGGCTTCGGGGCCGTGGCGTCCTGCGCTCAGTTTCCGCGCCTCTGCAAGGCGGTGAGTCGTTTCTTCCCGGCACAGGAGGGACAGTTTCCCCATGTGGACGCGAGGCTGGCAGCGGGAGGAGGAATAGCGCTGGCGGAGCTTAGGGTTTCGCAGGAGCAACCAGCAGGCGCGCCTCTCTCCCCTCCCCTCGCTCGCGCTCGCTCTCCCCCGCGCTCTCTAACCCCCGCCCTCGATCTCTCCCCTCTCTCTCTCTCGCTTTCCCCCCACTCTCTTGCTTTCCCCCCTTTCTCTGTCTCTCTCTTCCCCTCTCCCCTCCTCGGTCCCGGTCTCCCCTCGCTCTCTCTCGCTCTCTCCCCGTCTCCCCACGATCTGTCTCGCTCTCCCTCGTCTCTCTCTCCCTCCCCCCTCCTCCCGCTCTCTCTCGCTCTCCTCTCTCTTCTCCCCGACCCCCTCGCGTTCTCTCTTTATCTCTCTCCCCTCGCACTCCCCTCCCCTGCCCCGTCCTTCTCTCCCTTCTCTACCCACATCTCTCTCGTTCGCCCGCCTCCTCCCCTCCTCCCCTCCTCCCCTCCTCCCCTCCTTCCTTCCTCCCCTCCTCCCTTCCTCCCCTCCTCCCTTCCTCCCTTCCTCCCTTCCTCCCCTTTTCCCCTCCTCCCTTCCTCCCCTCCTCCCTTCCTCCCCTCCTTCCTTCCTCCCCTCCTCCCCTCCTCCCCTCCTCCCTTCCTCCCTTCCTCCCCTTTTCCCCTCCTCCCTTCCTCCCCTCTTCCCTTCCTCCCCTCCTCCCCTCCTCCCTTCCTCCCCTCCTCCCTTCCTCCCTTCCTCCCCTTTTCCCCTCCTCCCTTCCTCCCCTCTTCCCTTCCTCCCCTCCTCCCCTCCTCCCTTCCTCCCCTCCTCCCCTCCTCCCTTCCTCCGCCCCCTCCTCTTAAGGCGAAGGATGCCCTCGGTTTCGCTGCGCTCTCCCAGGAGCGAACTCCCGCAGCCGCTCAGGCCAGCGCCAGAGACCTTGTCCCTACGAAGGCGTGCCGCGCCCCTTGGTGGGCTGTGCTCAGGGAGCGCGCTTTGCACACTTCAGATGTCTTTGTGGGAAGCCTGGGAGTAGCTATGTGTGAATGTGCTGCCCTTAATTTAAGCCACCAGTTGTAAATATGTGTTCTAGTGCCTATTAATAACTCTCCCTCGGCCCACTCGCCTCCTGCCACTCCAGTTGCTCCAACAGGGGGCCCCTCTTCCCTTCCCTCGGGCCCGCAGCTCTTCCTGTACAGAAGCGATCTGGGTAGCTCAGGAGCTGCCCGTAGGTCTGCAGATGGCCTGTTTCTCTTTCTTCCCCTCTGTCCCACACTCCCCTCTCACTCCTGTCTCCCTGCTGTCACTCTGCAGCTGTGACACTAGATCGCTAATAAGGGTAGGTGAGAAGGAAAGGGAAGAGGAAAAGAAAATAACAGCCATTTATTCTGATAAACCCTCAACATGTGACACCTGGGTTCTCTCCAGGCATTTGCTGTGCAAATAGGTGGTCCTGGTTCTCCGTAGTCCCAAAGCCTCTAGTTTGGATGAGGGCAGAATTGCCGCACATGCGGAATCCACTAACAGTCGAGGAAGCTTATCTTCCTGGAAGCCTTCAGCCTCCCACTCCCACCTCTGCCCCATTCTGTTTGCTTCCTCCCTGTCTCAGCTTCTGCTTCTCTCCTTTTTATAACCTGCTGCTAAGAAAAGTCTGAAAACTTGAATTATAAATACATAATATATCAAGTATTGCCTGAAATAGAGATTTGAAACCTAAAAGGGAGGAAAGAAAAGAAGCATCTTGAATTCCAGGAGAAGCAGTCCTGGGTGCCGTGTCCCCAAGGACTGGCTGCAGCTTCTCTCCGCCACGGTTGCCTCATTTATAACATGGGGATACCCATCCATACCAACCGTGGTGCAGAGGATTGCACCAGATCATTCTCACATCTCTTCCAGCTCTGAAGAAATGGAGGTGAACAGAGGAACAGCCACTCCCAGCAAGCAAGGGAAGAAGAATCTTGAAAGCCTGTGACTTCACAGAGATTTCTTGGTTGATGCCCCTGAAATCAGCCTGCCAAGTGTGGCCTCTGCAGCATAAATACAAGGAGTCTGATGATACAAGATGGCGTCTGATGATAGTTCTGTCACCCTCAGCCATATTGTAATTCCATGTCCTCGTAGTCACCCTGTCATAATCCCACCATTTCCTGCAAGCTTCTCCTGCCTGATGAAGTCTTACCTATCCTTTAAGACCTAGCTCCGACCAGGCACAGTGGCTCATGCCTGTAATCCCTGCACTTTGGGAGGCCGAGGCAAGCGAATCACTTGAGCCCAAGGAGTTCTAAGACCAGCATAGGCAACATGGCAAAACCCCAGCTCTACAAAAAAAAAAAAAAAAAGTACAAAAAATTAGCTGGGCGTGGTGGTGCACGCCTGTAGTCCCAACTACTTGGGAGGCTGAGGTGGGAGGATTGCTTGAGCCCAGGAGGTCAAAACTGCAGTGACCTGAGATCATGCCACTGCACTCCAGCCTGGGAGACATAGTGAGACACCATCTCAAAAAAAAAAAAAAAAAAAAAGTTCCACACTCTGGGGAGCCTTTCCTGACTATCCTGAGGATACAGGGGATGCTTCCTCTGTGGGCTCCCACAGGACCGACCCACACTTAGATCCCTCACCAGTTTACTCTGCCATTTGCTCCTCTCCCTTGACCATCAGTCTTTGAGGAGAGGGACTTTGCCTTCTTCATCGTTGCCTGGCACAATTCTTGCTTTTCCTACCTTGAATGAAAAGAGATGAGAATCCTTATGTAATGACAAATGACTTAGATTTTCTCATTTAACCCTCACACAACTCTGGGAGAATGAACACAGCCGAAGTGGCTTGTCCAGGTCATTTTGTAAGTGGCGGAACTGTATGATCTTACCCACTTCAGAGACCATAAGCTCTAGCTTGCAGCTGTCCCTGACTGCCTTCTGCCAGGTGGTGGGAAGCTTCTCACAAAGGCAGTGTCTACCTCAGCTTCTTTCTCCTTTCTCTCCCATCAAACTCAAATGTGAGGCAGCTTAATAAAGTTGAGTCAACTCCTGAGAAAATTCAGGTTTTAATAACCTGCCTTCCTTAGGTGCTTGTCCAACTCCTCTGGCAAGGACCTTTCTTGGAGGGCTGAGATTGTTTTCCTGGAGGCCACCAGACTTCAGGCTTCTAACCTCAGAGCCTGGGCACTTTGTCTTACAGCATGGTCTTTCTGAGCTGCTGGAGACCTCTCAGGTGGGAACCTAGTCTAAGCCACCATATAACTGGGGTTCCAAAGGCTTATCTCTGTTGTTATGAATCATCCACTGGATACATAGAGGGATGATAACTGGTTGTGGATCATTAGGTTCCTGTCCCTAGAGTTGTGTGTCCCAAAGCAAGCCACTCAGCATTCTGGACCTCAGGTTTTTTTCTCTCTTCCTCTTTCTTTCTTTCTTCTCTTTTAGACAATTTCTCTCTGTCACCCAGGCTGGAGTGCAGTGGCATGATCACCGATCACTGCAGCCTCAATCTCCCAGGCCCAAGGTATCCTCTTGGCTTAGCCTCCCAAGTAGCTGGGACTACAGGCATTGACCACTGTGCTCAGCTTTTTTTTTTTTTTTTTAGTAGACTCAAGATCTCACAAATGTTGCCCAGGCTGGTCTCAAAGTCCTGAGTTCAAGTGATCCTCCCTCCTTGGCCTCCCAAAGTGTTGAGATTACAGGCGTGAGCCACCTCGCCCAGCCCGGACCTCAGTTTTCTCATCTGGAAAACAGAAATTCAATTTAAGAAATATCAACTAAGGGAGGCTGAGGCGGGAGAATGGCTTGAACCTGGGAGGCGGAGGTTGCAGTGAGCCAAGATCGTGCCTCTGCACTCCAGCCTGGGCAACAGAGTGAGACTCTGTCTCAAAAAAAAAAAAAAAAAAGAAAGAAAAAGAAAAGAAATATCAATTAAATGCCCATCATGTACAGAGCCCAGAGCTAGGTGCTAGAGATCTAAGTGCAAAGGTAAAAAGATATAATCTACGCCCTCAATAAATGTAAAGACAAATAGAAGAGATACAATTTTTTTTTTTTTTGAGATAGAGTCTTGCTCTGTCGCCAGGCTGAAGTGCAGTGGCACAATCTGGCTCACTGCAACCTCTGCCTCCCAGGTTCAAGCAATTCTCCTGCCTCAGCCTCCCGAGTAGCTGGGACTACAGACGCATGCCACCACACCCAGCTAATTTTTGTATTTTTAGTAGAGACAGGGTTTCACCATGTTGGCCAGGACGGTCTCGATCTCTTGACCTCGTGATCTGCCCGCCTTAGCCTCCCAAAGTGCTGGGATTACAGGCATGAGCCACTGTGCCCAGCCGAGATAGGAATTTTTAAAAACAGACCCACAGCAAAGTGAAATAAAGTAGATGTGAAGTAAGAATATTAATACCTGTTTTGCCTACCTCATAAGGTTGTGCCAAGAATCAAACAAGATCATGGATAGCAGGTATTCTTAAAGCACTATGCAAATGTAAGCAAGTAGTAAGTTATTATTTGGCTTTGTGGGAGATACCAATTGGGTTGTTTGCCTGAATCTCCCCTTTTTCCCAAGAACTGCTCCTATAGCCAAATCCACATGATAACAGTGGTGTACCCCTCCTCAGGTGCCATTTTGGTTGTTTGAGCCAGGTGCAGACCCCAGGAATGGGAATGAAGGTGGCTTAGTCTCAGTCACTCTGGGCTCTTGAGCAGAGGAAATACAAACACCAGAGGCTTAGAAAGCTATTTTCTGACTAGGTGGACTGAAAATTTAAAAATACCAAATTGGGCCAGGCGCAGTGGCCCACGCCTGTAATCCCAGCACTTTGGGAGGCTGAGGCGGATGGATCTCCTGAGGTCAGGAGTTCAAGACCAGCCTGGACAACATGGTGAAACCCCATCTGTACTGAAAACACAAAAAATTAGCCAGGCATGGTAGCGGGTGCCTGTGATCCCAGCTACTCGGGAGACTGAGGCAGGAGAATCTCTTGAACCCTGGGAGGTGGAGGTTTCAGTGAGCTGAGATCATGCCACTGCACTCCAGCCTAGGCAACAAGAGTAAAACTCTGTCTCAAAAAAAAAAAAAAACAAACCCAAACTGCAAACTGCATCCAGAGAAAGCATGTAGATGTTCAGAGAGGAATGAAAACGAGAGGCTCCCTGTCATTCAGGCCTTGGTTCCCATCTGTCCCTGCCTGCTGTAAACAATATCCCACCAAGGGCCAGCTTTTGCTAAAGATAGCTCTGGTGGGCTTCAATCATGATTAAACAGTTCCTAAACTAATTCTGCTCAGGCTAATGTAGAGCAGAAGACTCCCTTGGCCCATGTAACAGCTGTGTCATCATTCATTTACTCATTCCATCAGTCAATGAATATCATTGAATGCCAGCTGTTTACAAGCTTGTAAGAAGAGGAAGAAAAAACGTTGGCTGCAATCTTTAAAATATAAACCAGCCACTGGATGTCAGCCTTCTGGCCAACTGGCTCTCAATGCGCCTGAAATTACCCAGTTGTGCCCTGAGAGCATTTTGGGGGTATCTGACATAGCTGCCACTCACAGCTCTTTCTGAGAAGTTCTAGAGCCTTGGACACCATGGTATTTTCCCATCAGCCTTCCTCCTCTGGTAACAGCCGCTAAACCCACTCACACACACACTTTCGGGGAGCTGCCTCACCTGCTTCCATGTTCTTCTGGTGAGACTTTAATCACATGACCCCTCCCCTGAGCATAGACAGGGTGGACTTATTTCCTAAACTGGGCAACAGAATCACTTTCTGGGAACTTTGAACTTTGAGCTGAGACACAAATGCAGAGGGCAGTTGAAGCCGGGCCACGCCACGGCAGCACCACATAGAAAAGCTTCAGCCCTGCTGAGATCATAGTGCCTGGTCCCTAGGTTCAGTTGTTCCTTTAAATCTGTAGCCACCCCGGATTTTCATCTCTTACAAAATAAATATCTTTTGAACCAAATTAGCCAATCAAGTATTTGTAACCAAAGAGTTCGGGCACATCTGCTCTCTGCTTTTTCAGATAAAAGCTCATGGATGAGTGAAGAAAAAGAAGAAAAGGGTAAAATAGGGAAGTTGTGTTGTGTCCCCTGCCCAAGCCTACAGCACAGCCTAGCTCCTATTTTAAGACCCTTTAATGAATCTATATTTACCATCAGGTTTTTATTTATGGAAATCTACACAAGGCATTTGGATGAAGGCTGATGCTTATTTCAGGAAAGCAAGTCTGTGGTTTCAACAAAACCTCTGTTAGCTCCCTCCACACCTGTTCGCTCTTCTGCCAAGCTACCTATTGCTCATTTCCAAAGCAAAAAATAAAATAAAATCAGGAATTGGATTCCAAAGCAGGACAAAAGTGGTGACTAAAGAGACAGGCTAGAGCCAGGTGGGTTATGCCTATAATCCCAGCACTTCCGGAGACCGAGGGAGGAGGATTGCTTGAGGCCAGGAGTTTGAGACCAGCCTGGCAACATAGTAAGACCCCATCCCTAATTTTAAAAAATAAAAATAAAGAGGCCTATATTTTTTATTATAAATTTTCTTTTCTTTTTAGATAGAGTCTCACTTTGTTGCCCAGGCTGGAGTGCCGTGGCGCAATCTTGGCTCACTGCAACCTCTGCCTCCTGGGTTCAAGTGATTCTCCTGCCTCAGCCTCCCAAGTAGCTGGGATTACATTATAAATTTTCTTAATGAGCATTATGTATTTCTAGTCAACACAGGTCCCTTGTGAAAATATCTTCCTAATATCATAGAAGTTGCCCCCCAAAGTAATACTGATAGAATCATAAATAATAGGCCAGTAATACAGCTAACTAATAGCAGATCTAGGACCACAACTCAGGTCTTAGTACCAATAAATCAGAGTTCTTTCCACCGTTCCCTGCCTCCTTTCAAATTCCAGCATAGAATTTGCCTAAATATTATTTCAAAATGTCTTCATTATAAGAATTTTATTTATCTACATATATCAGTGTTTCTTTGAACAATAAATATTTGACAAAGAATCTAGATACAGAAACTTTAAGAATTCATTTCCACTACTAGTCAAGATCTAGAAATTATGCAGATTATATATCACTAGGGATGGAGAATCCAAATAACACAATTTAATGCACATCCAAATATTAACTAAATATTATTCATCAGAGAGAAAAGAGTCAGGGAGTGAGAGACAGAGAAAGAGTTTGTCTCACCCCCACTGTTCATTACGCCAGAGTTTTAGCCCCTGGGCATTATAATGGTCTTACCACACCTGTACGGGCCTCAGCTTCTAAAGTTTCATCAGGCCCAATGTCGTGGCTCACGCTTGTAATCCCAGCATTTTTGGGAGGCCGAGGTGGGTGGATCACCTGAGGCCAGGAGTTCAAGACCAGTCTGGCCAACATGGCAAAACCCTGTCTCTAAGAAAAATACAAAAATTAGCCAGGCATGGTGGTGCACACCTATCCCAGCTACTCGGGAGGCTGAGGCATGAGAATTGCTTGAACCTGGAAGGCAGAGGCTGCAGTGAGCTGAGATCTCACCACTGCACTCCAGCCTGGGTGGCAGAGCGAGACCCTGTCTCAAAAAATTTTTAAAAAAATTTCATCAGTGTGTCGCACTCATACACACAGGTATTGTTTCCAAAGCTCATTCAAAAAGTGTTAGGTAACTAGGCCAGGAAAGTTTTCCAGCCTAACATACTCTGCCCATTCCAGCCTTTCCAATATGATAACCTTAGTGCTGGCGTTCAGACAAATTGCCATTTCTGTTAACTCTTGTCATCAAGTTAAGTTGCCCCTTGGGGAGGCTTGATGTCCCTTTCTGCCTGCTGGACTTGGTTGGGATCATCTTAGGCATTGGAAGATCAAATAATGTTAAGCCTCGAGAGATGTAGCTTGGGTATTAGGTCCCTTTCATTTAAGTAGGGTCCTTGGCCCCCAAAACACGTTTCTCCAACCTCTTTGGAAGTCAGGTACATACCAGGGATTAGACCAAACCTTAGCCATAAAACTGGCCCTGTGTGCTTCATTCCTCTGGGAAGATAGACCACCACTTGCTTTAACTTTGCACAGCTAAAGAGCCAACTCAGACAATTCTTGCCAAACAAGATCTGTCCCCAAGGTCTTTTGCCGTACACATCCTAGACACTGCCTTCAGCAGTGTCAGAACCTTGAACCTCTTTTAAAGGGCAGCTTCTCTCTCTAATAAAATAATTAATTTTTTTACCTTGTTTGTTTGGGCCTTTCTACCCAAGAATCAGCAGTTTAATAGTTTCCTCGTTCATCATACCTGTAGAGCACTGCATTAGGAGAAAAAGAAATAAGATACAGGATTTCCCAAATAAAAAGGATAAAGGCCAAGGCAAGGCTGCAGGAGCAATCTCAGCTGTCCTGTGCCAAAGATGACGGGACCACTGGGAGAGAAGAAGGTGAACAGGGACGGACAAGAGAGAAGAGGCAGTAATCAGTAGTCTGAAGACTGCTGGAGAACAACCTGACATTGTGTATTTAAGAACACCCTCAACAGAGAAACCTTATTAGCCAGAGCTATCAAAATAGACCCGCTTACTAAATATGTTTCCAAACTCTTCACTCCCACTCAACTGCGTATAGAAACATCCTACAAAAATAATTTTTTTCAACACACCCCTTTGAAATACATGGTAACGTTCCCATTTGAAGAGCAAAATGATTGTGGTGCAGATGGTAAGTGATTTGCCTATTATTACAGGGCAAGGTGGTGAAAACGTCAGAAATGGGTTCTTAGGTGCTTACTGGGAACTGCCTTAGATTTCACACACTTAGGTGAGTGTTGCAGTGATCTATGGCTACCTAACAGCTCCTCCAGAACTCAGCCACTTAAAACAACAACCATTTATTTGTTAAGGATTCTGCAGTTGGGGTTGTGCTTACCTGGGCAGTTCTTCTGCTGGTCTCACCTGGAGTTACTCATGAGTTTGAAGTCATCTGGCGAATTGACTGGAGCAGGATGATCTAAGATGACCTCACTAACAGGATTTGGGCCTGAGTGCTAGCTGTCAGCTCTTCCTCTCAGCTGATGTCATTCAGTAGCCTGGTGCTGCAGGAGCATGCTATGAGGGCCCTGGTGGAAGCTACAAGGTTTCTCAGGCCTAGTTTCCCTTTCTCCTTCCACTCCCCCTCTCCTTCTTCCTCCTGCTCTCCTTTTATCCCTGGAGCACACTCAGAGGAAAGGCTGCATGAAGACAAAGTGGCCTTCTGCAAGCCAGGAAGAGGGCCCTCACCAGAGCCAGAACCTGATCAGAACCTTGATGTTGGACTTTCTGACTTCCAGAACTGTGAAAAAATACATTCCTGTTGTTTAAGCCAGAGACTCTGTGGCATTTTGTTGTGGTGCCTGAGCAAACTAATAGAGGTTGTTTACAGTTCTGGGGCTATTGCAAATTAAACTGCAATGAATATTTGCATACAAGTCTCTTGTGTGGAGATAATGCTTTCATTTATCTTGAGTAAATACCTAGAAATGGAATGGCTGGGTTACATAGTACATGTATGTTTCCCTTTTAAAGAAACTGTCAAAACTGTTTTCCAAAGCGGCTGTACCATTTTGCATTCCCATCAGCGTTGTATGTGACTTCCAGTTGCTTTACATCACAGGGTCTGGTAAATGTTTTTAATTTTAACCACTCTGGTGAATGCATAATGGTATCTCATTGTGGTTTTAATTTGCATTTCCCTAATGACTAATTTTTTGTTGTTATTGAGACAGGGTCTCACTCTGTTGCCCAGGCTTGAGTGAAATGGTGCCATCACAGCTCACTGCAGACTCAACCTCCTGGGCTCAGGTGATCCTGCCACCTCAGCCTCCTGAGTAGCTGGTACTGCAGGTGCATGCCACCACACCCAGCTAATTTTTTGTGTCTTTTGTAGAGACAGGGTTTCAACATGTTGCCCAGACTGGTTTCAAACTCCTGGGCTCAAACGATCCACTCACCTCAGCCTCCCAAAATGCTGGGATTACAGGTGTGAACCACTGCACCTATTGGCTAATGTTGTTGGTCATCTTTTCATGAACTTATTTGCCATCTGTATATCTTCTTTGGTGAAGGATTGTTTCAAATCATTTTGCCCTTTTATTATTGGCTGAGAGCTAATTAAATGTACATTCGAATAAGTGTAAGCATAGAGAGCTAGACACGGAATCTACTGGCTCTCCAGGTTGGGCAGCTCTGGGAAAGGAGACGAGAACATCCAGGAGGCATCTGTGGACATTGAAAACTTGGAGGAGGGCTCGTAAGGGCGGAAGGAAAAATGGTCAGCCTGAAAATAAATTCTGCCAGCTTCACAGTTTGTCTAAGTTTAGCCTGAGGCCCCCCTAACAGTTTTCTCACCATTAGCACTGAATTCCAACCCCCAGATGCTCTGAGAGCCCCAATTTCACCACGCTTTCTGTGGGAGTTTCCTGGTTCAGGAGTGCACCACCATATGTCACTCTGGCCTGAAGAAGTTTGCCAAGTTTGTAGACAAATACACAGACACCCACGAGAAGTGCTTAGATAAGATTTGGCCCAGAGTCTTGTCTGGGGGCAGAGCTGAGAAGAAAGCGATGTCTAAAACGCGCTTCACTAACAGGAGGACTTTGGAAAGGAGGGATGGAGACAAAGGACTGAGGAGAGATAGGAGAGAGGATGTGAGGGAACAGTCATGCTCTGATCAAGGACACTGTGTTCAGCCATGGATAACTCCACGCCGCAAAGAGATAAGTGGGAGAGAGTCCAGGAAAGAGCAGGATAAATGATTAAGGAACAGAGAAGCTGATTTATGAAGCTGATTTAATAGACCTCACCGAAGCTTGTTCATTTAACAAAATGTAACAGGAGCAAAATTTCCATCCGGGCCTGAAAGGCAAGGGAAGTGCACGTATAAAAGATAAGGAAAATAGCAAATATATGAGTCAGCTTGTCTAGCAAATCCATTAAGTAAAATGAGCATAATTTCTGCGTGAAGCAGGCCAGTTCTTGATCTAAACTTGTTTTTCTGTGTCGTGACGAGCCTGTTGTTGACATTTTCTCATTCTCTTCCATATTTCTCCTCATTCCCTCCCTCTTCCGCTTAGTGAATGTTAAAATCATAGGTAAAACTCCAAGCCAGGTGCGGTGGCTCACCTGTAATCCCAGCACTTTGGGAGGCTGAGGCAGGTGGATCACTTATCAGGAGTATGAGAACAGCCTGGCCGATATGGTAAAACCCTGTCTCTACTAAAAACATAAAAATTTGCCAGGTGTGGTGGCGCATGCCTGTAGTCCCAGCTACTCGGGAGGCTGAGACACAAGAATCACTTGAACCAGGGAGGTGGAGGTTGCAGTGAGCTGAGATCATACACTACACTCCAGCCTGGGCACCAGAGCAAGACTCTGTCTCTAAATAAATAAATAAATAAATAAATAAAATGAAACTCCAGCTCTTAGAGTTCTTCTTTCTTCACCTTTTTAGAGGAATCTTTCTGGTTGGGTCCTGTCCATGGGTTCCCCCATCCATGGTTATATCTATATTCCTCGGGCTACACCCAGTTGCCCTAGGCTGAGGTTTATCCTAATATGCCTAATTCCTCTTTGAACTAGGCCTTTCCTCAAGCCAGGAGCTCAGGAAAAAATAACAAATGATTCTACTTTGACTATCTTAACACAGTTGCACAAACTATTTTGGAGTACTTCATCTGATCATTTTTTTATATATGTTGGAAGCGCTCCTGTCACGTCATAACACCTCAGTGCATATATTAGAGATAATCATTCTGTGATGATTCGTTTTCTGTGTCAACTTGACTGCACCAGAGTGCCCAGATATTTGCCAAAAGTTATTCTGGATGTTTTTGTGGGAGTGTTTTTGGATGAGATTTGCTTTTTAAATCAATGGACTCTGAGTAAACCAGACTGCCCCCCATGGTGTGGTGGGCCACGCCGAATCAGTTGAAGGCCTGAATAGCACAAAAGGCTCACCTCCCCTGAGCAAGAGGGAATTCTGCCAGCAGATTGCCTTCAAACTTCCTCTGAAACATCAGCTCTTCCTGGTTCACTAGCGGACTGTCTTTGGACTTGAACTGAAACCCTTTCCTACATCTCTAGCCAGTTAGCCTCTCATGTCAGATTTTGGACGTACCGGACTTCCACAATTGGGTGAGGCAATTCCTTTAGAATAAATCTCTTTATACACACACACACACACACACACACACACACGTGTACCCACACACACGTGCATATGCACACACATACATGCACGCATCCATCCTATTTCTTCTGTTTCTCTGGAGAACCCTAATACAAATTTGCATGTCATTAAATATCACTAGTGATGTAGCTAAGCATTCAAAATACTAAGAATGTGGTCATGGGCTTCCTCAATTAAGAATTCAGAACTGGGAGCTCGTAGGTTCACTGAAATTACTGTATGTTAAAGTAGGAGCTTATGCCTATAATAAGGCAAATAGCGCAAACATTTTTGGAGTTATCTCCAATGGCACAAAAGGCCATTTGTATGAACATATATATTTCAACCCCCTTTGAACTCTGTGAGTTAAAAATAAAAAATTAAAATGTATCAGTATCAACATAATCATTAATAATGTTGGCGTCTTTCCATTTAATCCCTTCTGTCTCACAACTAAAAGATCTGCTAATGGATTTTTATTTTGAAAAGAGCACCTGGTACTAATTTCACATAGAAATAATATCCTTAGTAAAAAGAGATTTTATAATACAATAGAGTAATTCCTTCATCATCAAAATGCCTTATTAAGTGTCCTTTTACATGCAATACTCTACAGGTGTTATAAAAAGAAAAACCTTTCCTTAATAGTTTATAATATGAGCTATCACATATTAATAACACATAATTATCATTTATTGAGTACCTGCTATGTATCATACTGTTTTAAATGCATTATGGGTATACATTTTTATTATTGTGACAAATCTGCCAGATAGTGTTATGTAATAAAGAATTTGGTCTTTTTCCTGGTTCCTGGGAAAGAGACTAAATTCTTGGAATTTCCTGAGTAGTAAGAGTGCCTTGTTATTCATGGTGGGTCCCTTGAACCACACCTGAGTTAATGCTAATGAGGTGACACAGGATAGGGTTTGTTCACACCAGAAAGACCAACCATGTGATTACAGGGCTGGGGCTTTGAGCCATGGGATATCACATAACCTCCATGGAAGGAAGAGGAGAAGGGTGGGAGATTGAGCTTAATCATGGGGCCAGTGATTCTCTCAATCATGGCTATTCAATGAAACCCCAGTAAAAACCCTGGACACTGAAGTACCATCAAAGTTCCTGGTTGACTATAAACACTGCTATGGACAGAATGTATCTTCCCAAAATTCCTATGTTGAATCCCAGGTCTCCAATGTAACAGTATTTATAAGGGAGGCCTTTGGCGGGTAAAAGGCAATGCTGGCTCTGGCTCTACCTGCAGGGATGAGATTAGTGCCCTTATAAGAAGAGATGCAGAGAGATTATCTCTTTCTCTACCATATGAGGATACAGCAAGAAGGTGTGTGTCTGCAAACCAGGAAGAGGGCCCTCACCAGAACCTGGACTTGCCAGCCTCTAGAACTGTGAGAAATAAATTTCTGTTGTTTAAGCCACTCAGTCTATGGTATTTTTTTTATAGCAGCCAGAACTGACTAAGACACACACTGACATGCTGGGAAGGGTATGTGTCCAGAGGACATGAGAGCTCCTGCATTTGGGAACCCTCCTAGACCTTACACTACGTATCTCTTCATTTAGCTGGTCCTGATTTGTGTCCTTTATAATAAAGCTGCAATCATTAATATAGTGCTTTCCTGAGTTCTGTGAGTTTTTCTAGTGAATTATCAAAGCTGAGGCAGTAGTAAGAACCCCTAAATTGTAGCCAGTTGGTCAAAAGTGCAGGTGGCCTGGGGGTCCCAGAGCTTGTGGTGGGTGTCTGAAGTGAGGGAAGTATTATAGAGGACTGTCCCTTCAACCTGTGAAATTTGTCTTCACTCTGGGTAGCTAGCATCAGAATTGCACCAGAGGTAGTGATTCTTATCCCCGTTTAACAGATAAGGAAAATAATGCTTGAAGTGCTGACATACTATGCTCAGAGACACACAGCTCATGATGGGTAATATCAGGTTTCAAAGCATATTTGTCTAATTCCAAAACCTACACTCTTTGTACCACTCTGGGAAGAGATGGGATCTCTGGGTTAGTCTGATAGATTTGCTACCAGGTTCTCTGTCATTTGGAATAAAAAGCATTTATTCAATCTACTGTGAATCATTTGCCCTACAATGATTAGCTTGTTCACTTGAGAATGATAGTAACAAGCAGTGCTGGCTCTGGCTTCAGGTGAAGGAAATCCCTGCAATCACTGTCAGGAGGTTGTGCTGGAATGGAATGGAGGCTTTTGACACACAAAACTCCAGGCTCAAAAATCGAAAGTATTGGCTTACCTGACTTAAAAAGAGAGCAAGGGAGCTGAACATAACCTTCACCAAAGAAAATGTGCAGATGACAAATAAGCACATGAGAAGACACACGACATCGTTAGTCATTAGCAAAATGCAAATTAAAACTACAATGAGATGCCATTCCACACCAACTAAAATGGGTAATAACTGATAAATAAAATTACTGACAATATCAAGTGCTAACAGGGGTGTGGAGCAACTGGAGTGCTCATATTTTGCTGGTAGGCATGCCAAATAATACAGCTACTTTGGAAAACCACTTTGGCACTTTCTTATAAAGTTGAACATATCTGTACCATATGACCCAGCAATCCCACTCCTAGGTATTTATAAATGTAAACATTTATAAACACAAATGTTACAATGGCTTTATTCACAGTCGCCCAACACAGGAAACAACCCAATGTCCCTCAACAGGTCAGTAAATAAGCAAATTGTGGTACATCCATAAAATGTGATACAGTACTTCTCAGCAATGAAAAGGAACAAACATACCAGTATGTATAGCAGCATTATTTACAATAGCCCAAAGGCAGAAGCAATGCAAATGTCCATCAACAGATGAATGATTCACAAAATGTGGCATATGCATACAATGGAATATTATCCAGCCTTAAGAAAGAATGAAATTCTGATACATGCTACAGCATGGATCAACCTTAAAAACACTATGTTAAGTGAGATAAGCTAGAGACAATAGGACATATATTGCATAATTCCCTTATGTGAGGTAATTAAAATAGACAAATTGATGGAGACAGAAAGTAGAATCCAGTTTACCAGGGGCTGGGAGAGGGAAGAATGGGGGCAGGAGGTTTATTTAATGGATACAGAGTTTCATTTTAGGAAAAAGTTCTGGAGATGGATGGTGGTGTTGGTTGCCAACAGTGTGCATGTAGTTAATGTCACTGAGTTGTACACTTAAAATGGTTAAAATTGTAAATTTTATGTTATACATATTTTACACAATTTTTAAAAAGAACCATACTACTGATACACACAACATGGATGAAATCTCAAATACGTTAGCTAAGTGAAAGAAGACAGAGCCAAAAGGCTACATACAGTAGGATTCCGTTGGTGTGATATTCTTGCAAAGGCAAAACAATAGCAGCAGGAAACATCTGCAGTTGTTGGGGCTGCAGTCAGGGAAAGGGCCGACTACAAAGAGATACTGGAGAATTTGAGGGGAATGATGGAACTTGATTGTGGTGCTGGTTCCATGATTATATACTTTTGTTAAAATTCACAGAACTGCACACTGAATTCGATAAATTTTACTGTCAATAAATTATACTTTAATAAAAATAATGGAGGGAGTATTGGCTTTTGAAACTCTATACTTCTCTATCATAGCATTTGTCCTCTGCAGCAATAAATGCTAGTTAACATCAGAGATGGGTGAAGATATAAGGACTTACAGGAGGCAAATGCCTTGAATAATATGTCAAAATATGAAAAACTCAGTCTGTCACCACAGTCGTCATGAATTCTCCATCCTGATTCTCCTCTTCTGCTTTAGTTCCCACTCAATCATGTGTGTTGGTCTCAGAACCACTTAGGGCAGCCTTACCTGTGCCACCACCCATCACATGAAAGCCAAAGTCCATGCCACAGGTGCTATCTCTGGAGCTTCCTGAGGCTTTTTATCACGAGGATATCAGAGTAAACCTGAATTTCATGCAAAGGCTGAAAGAAGGGCCTCCTCCCTAACTCACTCTATGCCACACTTTGTTCCCAGGGCCGTAAGGCCTGGGCTGGCTTAACCATTAGCATGGTAGGCACAGCACCTAGGGCCCACAATACTATTAGGATCTCATGAAATAGTTTTAATTTCTTTTAAAATCAGAAGAAAAAATGAACTTTAGGGTCAAATAAAATGTTTTAATATATAATATTAATTTATTCACCTTTATACCAATGTAGTTGTAAAATACCATTTTAATTTTTTTTAATGAGAAAAGGGCCCAAGAAGGTAAAAGTACATAGGGCCTTTGAAAGTCATAATGCAGCCCTTTGTGAAGAAGTTCTGTGTGTTGCCAGAATCTCATCAAACCTCTCTTAAACAGTTGGGTCAGCTTTTTGCTGATGTTTCTTTAGCCATAGGGGTTCAAATCGGATCAGATGGTGATCACATGGCTCTTTCCTCTTCTTCCCTACTTTTCTAACTCCCTGCTTCACTAAAATTTCTCTACACTTCTCAAGTTACAAGACCAAAACTAGGTGGGCAAACAAATTCCAATCTTCTCTAGGAACTTGTTTCTTTCAGTTATTATGTTGGTAATTTATGTCCTTTTGGCCCAAAGTCTTGTACATAAATTGAACATTTTAGTGTGTGGTGTTTCCCCATAATTCTCAAAATCAGATAATGTGGCATAAAGGTTAATTCCTGAAACCTTTCTCTCCGGGTTCAAATCCAATTTCAGTAGGCCCTCCGTATCCATGGATTCCACATCCATGGATTCAACCAACTATAGATCAAACATATTAGAGAATTTATTTTTTTTAATTTATTTATCTTTTTTTTTTTTTTTGAAACAGTCTTGCTCTGTCACCAGGCTGGAGTGCAGTGGTGTGATCTTGGCTCACTGCAACCTCCACCTCCCAGGTTCAAGCAATTCTCCTACTCAGCCTCCCCAGTAGCTGGGACTACAGGCATGCGTCACCACACCCAGCTAATTTTTGTATTTTTAGTAGAGACGAGGTTTCACCATGTTGGCCAGAATGGTCTCAATCTCTTGACCTTGTGATCCGCCCGCCTTGGCCCCCCCAAAGTGCTGGGATTACAGGTGTGAGCCACTGCGCCTGGCCCCAGAGAATTTTTTAAATGGATGGTTGCATTCATATTGAACATGTGCAGACTTTTTCCTTTTCGTTATTCTCTAAACAATACAGTACAACAATTTACATAGCGTTTACATCGTATAAGCTATTACAAGTATTCTAGAGATGATTTAAGGTATGCAGGAGCAGCCGGGGGTGGTTGCTCACACCTGTAATCCCAGCATTTTGGGAGGCTGAGACGGGTGGATCACCTGAGGTCAGGAGTTTGAGACCAGCCTGGCCAACATGGCGAAACCCTATCTCTACTAAAAATACAAAAACATTAGCTGGGCATGGTGGCACATGCCTGTAGTCCCAGGTACTTGGGAGGCTGAGGCACAAGAATCACTTGAACCCGGGAGATGGAGGTTGCAGTGAGCCAAGATGGTGCCACTGCACTCCAACCTGGGTGACAGAGTAAGACTCCATCTCAAAGAAAAAAAAAAGGTATAAGGAGGATGTGCATAGGTTATATGCAAGTACTTGCCACTTTAGATCAGGGACTTGAGCATCTGTGAATTTTGATATTCACAGGGGGTCTTGGAACCAATCCCCCATGAATACTGAGGGCTGACTGTACTAACCACTCCTCCAGGTAGCATGGAGCAGCTACTTGGGAGCAGTGAGCAGAGAAGCCTGTAGGAAGTGTGTGTGACATGTGAGCTCTGCTAGCATCCAAAGAAAGAGAGGAAGCAAATGGACTGACTTCCTGGCCCTGCCTCCCCTGCCATGTCAGATGGAAGCTTGGAGACTGACCCTTGAAAGCTCCAACTAAGGACCAAAAGGGAGTCAGGTGTGGAGAGCTTAGTGGGCCCTAACATGCCCACCACACAGGAAGGGCAGTGCCAGGCAGTGTGCTGGGCCCCAGAAGAAACTGGAGAAAAATGAGGCAATATTTTAGTCTGTTTTGTGTTGCTATGACAGAATACCTGAGACTAGGTAATTTATAAAGAAGAGAAATTTATTTCTTGATAGTTTTAGAGGCTGAGAAGTCCATGATCAAGGCACCAGCAGGTCTGTTGTCTGGTGAAGACCCAGTCTCTGGTTCCAAGATGGCATCTTGAATACTGCATTCTCTGGGGAATGGGGTGGGGGACTTGCTGTTGGCAGAAGAGTCCAAGAACAAAAAGAGAGAGAACCCACTCCCAAAAGCCCTTTTAGAAAGGCATTAAACCCACCCATGGCCTTATTACCTCTTAAAGGCCCCACCTCCCAATATCATTACACTGGCAACTGAATTTCCACATGAGTTTTGGAGAGGACAAACATTCAAACCACAGCAGGCAGGCAGGCTAAGTTCTTTCCTTCTCTAAAGATGGCAACCAGTTATTTTATAGCTGTGAAGACAGAGGAGTAGAGAAGCTCTCTGTCACTAACAGCTTGCAAGTAGGACACACTCTGCACCTCTCACCTGTCACAACTTTGCCTGGCCCAGGGTGCTCCAATAGCTTCACCAGAACTTCAGATTTTTGTAAGAGAAGTGACCGGATGTAGATGAAATTGTCCTTGACTTTCCCAATAAGTGCCCCAGCTCTTTTTACATATAAGGTGTAACTTGGCTATGTAACCTAGCTAGCAATCTCTTCAAGCTTCTATGGCTTTTTAAAAGATGAGCCAGTGAGGCTGGGTGCAGTGGCTCCAGTCTGTAATCTCAGCACTTTGAGAGGCTGAAGTGGGTGGATCACCTTAGGTCAAGAGTTCAAGACCAGTCTGGCCAACATGGCAAAACCCTGTCTCTACTAAAAATACAAAAATTAGCCAGGCATGGTGGCATGCGCCTATAGTCCCAGCTACTCGGGAGGCTGAAACAGAGAATTGCTTGAACCCGGGAGGCGGAGGTTGCAGTGAGCCGAGATCGCGCCACTGCACTCCAGCCTGGGCGACACAGCTAGACTCTCTCTGAACAAACAAACAAACAAACAAAAAAGGATGAGCCGGTGAGCGTAAGCAAAGCCCATTAACACTGAAAATACAGGAGAAGCATACCCACTCAACGTTAATAATGCCAAAGTCTTGTCGTAAACTGTTAAAGTCTAGTAGTGTGTATATTACAAGATAGGAGCAACACTGCTCCATCCTCTGGATCCAATGGTAGAAGCCTGATGTTGTGATTTATCCAAATCACACCAGTTATAGCAGTGGATAGAGGAATGATCTGGGAATTTAGAGTCCTGTCCACCAACCATATCCACAACTGCGTAAGTCATTTTATTTGTTGAACTTCAGTTTCATCATTGGAGAAACAAGATTGTACCAGAAGATTTTTATCAAACTTAACTGTATACTGCCAAAACACAGTACCACAAACTGGTGGCTTAAACAGCAGAAATGTACTTCACAGTTCTGGAGGCTGAAAGTCTGAAATCAAAGTGTTGGTAGGGTTGGTCCCTTCTGAGGACTATGAGGGAGAATCTGTTCCTCGTCTCTCTCCTTGCTTCTGTAGCTTCAGGTATTCCTTGGTTTGTAAATGACTGTCTTTTCCCTATGTTTTCACATTGTACTCTCTCCATACATGTCTGTCTCTGTCTAAATTTCCTCTTCTTTTTTTTTTGAGACGGAGTCTCGCTCTGTCCCCCAGACTGGGGTGCAGTGGCGCAGTCTTGGCCCACTGCAACCTCCGCCTCCCGGGTTCAAGCAATTCTCCTGCCTCAGCCTCCTGAGTAGCCCACCACCACACCCGGCTAATTTTTTTGTATTTTTTTAGTAGAGATGGGGTTTCACCATGTTAGCCAGGGTGGTCTCGATCTCCTGACCTCGTGATCCGCCCACCTTGGCCTCCTAAAGTGCTGGGATTACAGGCATGAGCCACCGCGCCCGGCCAAATTTCCTCTTTTTAAAAGGACATCAGTCACACTGAGTTACAGCCTGCCCTAGTGACCTCATCTTAACGTGATCATCTGCAAAGACCCCGTTTTCAAATAAAGACCCCTTCTTAGGTACTGGGGGTTGGTATGTCAACATCTTTTGGTAGGGACAGCTTTCAATCCATACACTAACTTTCTTAAAAAAAAAAAAAAAAAGAAGAAGAAGAAGAATACATGTGAACCTAAAAGTAAACAGGAACATCTACCAAGAGGAGCTGGAATGAGTGTTGGTAAGTGGGTAGGAGATCACAGTTGCCCACCTAGCCTGATCTCTGCCTAACTGCAGGTGTTCTACAGACTCCTTCCATAGAGATGACAGGATGCATGGCAGGAAGAGCACCCTGGAAGGAAAACACACAGTTCCAGAGGCCTCTTCAAACAGTACCAGTAATGCATACATAGGAGTGCAAAGGTGTGTACAGATTTATTTGTTCCCTATGGATACAGAGCTAGCAGTACTTAAGCACATAAATCCAGCTTTTCATCAATGAGAAGCCAAATGAGTCTCTCATTCATTTATTACTGGATCCACCTGTCTATATAAAGCCCATCTTCATTTTGCCTGCTTGGTAAAAAAGGAAAATCTCATTGGCTCACCTAGCTCTTAGACTATAAGAAGTAAAGTTTGAATCTTTCATGAGCTGCATGTCTAGGCCAGAACCCAGGAAATGGACTGTGTCCTGACCAAAGGTCAGTTATTTTCTGCCTTTGCCTTTCACTAGCATTTTACCTTCACCTTTTTTTGCTCCCATCCTGTGTGAATTTCCCATGCCTCTCCTCAGACACACACTCTCTGTAGAGAGATGCAAAATCTTTATGGAGTAGCAACCTTTGTAACAATGAAAAAATTCCTCCCCTGATGACTTGGGACAGATTGGAGCCAAACCATTTCCTTCAGTCCCTGAGCACATTGTTTCCCTCCAGTGACTTCTGCAATCCAGAAACAGCTGCAAATTCCAGTAAAACAATGTTCTGATCCAATCCCTCAAGCCATCTTTACCCTTTTGTTTTTCTCTCTGGAGGGAGGAAAGAAAAAATATTTGAAAACCTGCCATGGTACATTATTTCCAAGCGTCTGTTGATGGAGGTGTGAGCCAAGAAGCCCTTTTTATTGGAGGAAAGAAGGAGAGAGTAAAAATGGAAGCAAGGGAGATATGAAAAAATGATGGAAACGGGCATGGGGAAACATCTCAGGGAGTGGAATAAAGTTATGCAATGGAAAAAAAATGAGCAAAAACATTGTTTATACAATGCAACTGAAATGTGCTCAATTCAGAAGGTTTTAGCTCACCTCACCTCTCACTTTGGGTAAGCCAGGAAGCCAGTCTATCTCAACATTTAATTTGGGCAATTTTTACGTGAAACTAACCCATGAGAGAACATCAGGATATATTAAAATGATGCTATGGCAAGGCATAGTGGCACATGCCTATAGTCCTAGCTACTTGGAAGACTGAGGCGGGAAGATTCCTTAGGCCCAGGAGTTTAAGGCTGCAGTGAACTGTAATTACACCTGTGAATAGACACTGTACTCTACTCTGAGCAACAAAGTGAGGCTCCATCTATTAAAAAAATAAATAAATAAAATAAAATAAAATAAAGGATACTGTGAATTGAAAATGCATGAAGGTATATTTCACAAAATGATTTACAGGAATACTCTTATAATTTGCAACCTTCACAATACACTTCAATGGTGTATCAATTTATAAAGCTACCTTTTAATTTATCTTATAAATTAAAGTTTATAAAATTGCCCTTTCAGATTCATTTTTACCTCTTCTCATTTCTTGCTGTAACTAGAGGACTGGTCTTTTCAGATGGAATCAATGCTTGCCCTCTAGCTTCTGGTTGGGGTTAGCTAACAGGAAGCATCACCAGGAGATTGAAGAGCGGAGAAGGTGAGATTGGGGTATTTATTACTATGGCTCCCTCCCTGATGGGTCACCATAGGTTGGTTGCTTCCCTTTACGGAAGATCACAGCTCCTGAAAGAGGGGTGTGTCTCTCCCTCTTCATGCAGCTATGCTCTGTTCCTTCCCCTTTCCCCTGCATGTTTTGGAGGCATGGGTAACCAAACCCTACTGTTGCTAGAACCCAGGGTACTGCATTTTTCTCTTCCAATTCCCTAAACCTCACCCACATTTGTGTGTGTGTGTGTGTGTGTGTGTGTGTGTGTGTGTGTGTGTGTGTGTGTGTGTGTGTGTGTGTGACGGAGTCTTGCTCTGTTGCCCAGGCTGGAGTACAGTGGTGTGATCTCAGCTCACTGCAACCTCCACCTCCCGGGTTCAAGTGATTCTCCTGCCTCAGTCTCCCAAGTAGCCGGCACCAGCCACCACACCTGGCTAATTTTTGTATTTTTAGTAGAGAGGGGGTTTCACCACATTGGCCAGGCTCGTCTCAAACTCCTGATCTTGTGATCCACCCACCTCGGCCTCCCAAAGTGCTGGGATTATAGGCGTGAGCCACTGTGCCTGGCCCACCCACATCTTTATAAATAAATTAGTCCCTTAAACTCACCTTAATTATCTAGTTTGCTTGTGCTCTATGCCTGACTTTTTCCTTCACCTAGACTATAAGTCCCTTGAGTACAGTCTTATAGGATGCTTTGTGTGTTCTTCAAAACATCTAGCATGGTCCCAAAACATCCAGCATGATACAGAGCAAAGCTTTGTCATTCACAGTGTTGATGATCTGAAGAAAGTTCCTTCATTTAGTCTGCCTTCTTTCCAAAGTCATACATGCAGACCTATTTAGTGAACTCTTCATGATTCCATCTATTCACACAAAGTCAGCCCATCATTGTTACCCAATAACTGCGTTTAATGGGATTTTGCTGCTATGGAAAGTAGTGTGATGTAATGGAAACAGCAGGGGGTTTGGAGCCTCACTGACCCAGGCTCAACTTCTAGGTCTGCTACCTTCTAGTTGGGTAACAGGAAAAGCTGCTTAAAGTTCCCAAGAACCACTGTCATTATATACGAATGTGAGATGCAGAATTATCACTTCTCTGCCTCCTTCTCCCTCTTGCTTCTTCTCATCTTTACCAGAGTGGCCAACTTGAGTCTTTGTCCTTAATTTAAGCACAATGGCCAGTGGTACAATGAAGCCAGGTTCCTGAGGAAGAGGTGATAGAAAAGAAAGGAAAGGAAAATGTTAGAAGGTTTAGACATTGGCAGCATGGACCAGGCTTATGATAAATATTTAAATATGATTTTTGGAGACATGAAAGAAATTATGATACTTAAAGAAGCTGATGAGGAAACACATGAGAAAGTGTAAAAAAATGAGCAAGAGACCAGCACAGTGACCTGTAATCCCAGCACTTTGAGAGGCTGAGGCAGGAGGATGGCTTGAGGCCAGGAGTTAGAGACCAGCCTGGGCAACATAGGGAGAACTTGTGCTACAAAAAAATGAAATACTAGCCAGACATGGTCAGGTGCACTTGTGGTTCCAGCTACTTGTGAAGCTGAGGAGGAGGATCACTAGAACCTAGGAGAGTGAGGCTGCAGTGAGCCATGATTACACCACTGCACTCCAACATGGGTAACAGAGTGAGACTCTGTCTCTTAAAGAAGAAATGAACAAGCTGGACTATTCCAGTGCTGCTTGTCTGAAGCAATGGTGCTGTAGTCATAATCTTTTCATTGAGAGCTGGCTGAAACAAAGAATTTATCCAATGTAGAAACTAGGACACTAAGTAGAGAACATGTTCAAGAGAAATGTAGTAGGCTGGGTGCAGTTGCTCACACCCGTAATCCCAGCACTTTAGGAGGCCAAGCCGGGCGGATCACTTGAGGCCAGAAGTTTGACACCAGCCTAGCCAACATGGTGAAACCCCGTCTCTACTAAAAATACAAAAATTAGCTAGGCATGGTGGCGTGCACCTGTAATCTCAGCTACTTGGGAGGCTGAGGTGGGAGAATTGGTTGAACCCGAGAGGCAGAGGTTGCAGTGGGCAGATATCATGCTGCCGCACTCTAGCCTAGGCAACAGAGTGAGACTCTGTCTCAAAAAAAAAAAAAGAAAGAAAAGAAATATAGTAAATGATCATGATTCCTTCCACCCTTTAAATGAGGTCATTTGTAAGTAATTCATAAATTCACACCAAAATGGAATTTAAAATTTTCCAACTCCACCAATAAAGTGAGTACCATTATGCAGAACTCATGGAACAAGGTGATTTACTCTTAACATTTTCTTTATGAAATACTCCAGTTACCTTTGTGGGGTGGGGAAAGCACCCCTGCAAGGCACCCGTGGTGTGGACTAAAAGACAACCTATGGGAAGAGGACAGGAATGTTTGCACCATGTGGCACTGGGTGCAAATGATGTCTCCATCATTGGCTATGGCTGAGTGTGTTCTTTCAGGCAATGGCCAAGCTGCACGCCTGCCTGACTGCTGTGGAGAATCACAGCCGGGTCACGGTTTAGGATTAGAGTACCTTCTTCAACGGGTTGCTATGAGGCCGCTCAGTGAGACAATATACACAAAGCAGCAAGTACTCAGCATATAGTGGGCACTCCATATATGCTTTTTATTCTTTTTTTTGTAGGGGTTTAGAGCCTGTATTCAATTTAGTTAAAAGGATTTTTTTTTTTTTTTTTGAGACAGGGTTTCTCTCTGTTGCCCAGGCTGAAGTGCAGTGGCATAATCTTGGCTAACTGCAACCTCAGCCTCCTGGGTTCAAGTGATTCTCATGCCTCTGCCTCCCTAGCAGTTTGGATTACAGGCACCTGCCACGACACCTGGCTAATTTTTGTATTTTTAGTAGAGATGGGGTTTCACCATGTTGGTCAGGCTGGTCTCTCTCAAACTCCTGGCCTCAAGTGATCTGCCCACCTCAGCCTCCCAAATTGTTGGGATTACAGGCATGAGCCACTGCACCCAGCTGAAAAGATTTTTTTCTAATTTGGAAAATCATCATGGTTGACATTCTTCTAATTGGTCATGCCAACTATGCAATGACCCCACAGGGTTATTTTTGACCTCCTTCCGCTTACCAGGCCTTGGATCCATAATAAGCAATGAAAAGGATTTGACAATGCTGAAGATCAAATGGTACAATGGAGTTCCAGTACACAAACATTTAAGTTGCTGGAATTCAACTATATGCTCAGCAAAAGGAAATAATACAGATGAATATATACATATATATGTAATTTCCCCCCCTACAATATGGCTCTTAAATTCAAGCCAACTACTTCATCTGGTACTCAACCAAAGAAACAGCCATGGCCATCTGTTCCAACTCTGGAGGGAAAACTGGCTATGTTGAGTTTACTGAGAGATGATGGCACTGAATACATAAAACTCTGTAATCTGTTGTATGTGGGTGATGAAAGGGACTTTTAATGGTAATTTTTTTCCATACATGAGTTTTGTCACACATGTTGACTTTAGAACTCAAACTCCAAGCACATGCAACACCACTGCTACACACTGTCTTGTGTCATTTCAAGTTGTCAGGCCCAAGCATATATGAAAAATGACTCCTAACAAAATCCATACTACTCTAAGACTAATTTGGGGACTGTTTAGGCAGCCTCCTAGCTGCAACAGCTGCATTACCATGTTCCCTTGAATGAATTCCTTCTGTCAATACTGGCATTGTTGACATCTTGAATTATTTATTTTAAAACATACTTACTTACTAAGCATCTACTAACCCACTAGGCCTTGTGCTCAGTTCTAGGGATACAGGAGTGAATAAAACAGGCTCGGTCTCTGGTCTCAAGGAGTTCACATTCTAGGAGAATTATCAGATACATTGATCAATTAATCACACAAATTTATGACGTTTATGAAGTTTTTCAACAAATATTTATTAAGAGCTAACTATGTGCCAGGCATTGTACTAAGCACTGGAGCTAATACTGTCAAAAAGACAAAACAAAAGAGATCAAAACCTCTCTTGTAGACCGCGCGGTGGCTCACGCCTGTAATCCCAGCACTTTGGGAGGCCGAGACGGGTGGATCACGAGGTCAGGAGATCGAGACCATTCTGGCTAACACGGTGAAACCTCGTCTCTACTAAAAATACAAAAAAATAGCCGGGCGTGGTGGCGGGCTCCTATAGTCCCAGCTACTTGGGAGGCTGAGGCAGGAGAATGGCGAGAACCCGGGAGGCGGAGCTTGCAGTGAGCCAAGATGGCGCCACTGCACTCCAGCCTGGGGGACAAAGCGACGCTCCGTCTCAAAAAAAAAAAAAAAAACTTCTCTTGTAGGAAGGTTACATTCTATTATAGAAGATAGAAAATAAACAAGATAAATACATAAACTCTATGGTATGGCAGATATTTATAAAACCTGAGGAGAAAAAAAAAACGACTAGAAAGGGGGATTTTAAACTGGGGAGGAGGCCGGGCCCAGTGGTTCACGCCTGTGATCCCAGCACTTTGGGAGGCCAAGGCAGGCAGATCACTTGAGGCCAGGAGTTCAAGACCAGCCTGGCCAACATGGTGAAACCCCATCTCTAGTAGTAATACAAAAAATTAGCCAGGCGTGGTGGTGGGCACCTGTAGCCCCAGCTACTCAGGAGGCTGAGGCAGGAGAATCACTTGAACCTGGGAGGCAGAGGTTGCAGGGAGCCAAGATTGCGCCACTGCACTCCAGCCAGCCTGGGCAATAAGAGTGAGACACCACCTAAAAAAAAAAAAAAAAAAAAAAGGAAAATGTAACAGACCAGGTGATGCAAGGCTTAGTAAATCAGAGTAAGGACTGGCTTCTCCTGGGTGTGTCAAAGGAGACTATTGAGGAATTTTGAGCAGAGGAGCAACATAATCTGTCATATATACTAACAGAAACATTCTGACCTGTGATGAAAATAGGCTGCAGACAGCCAAGGGCAGAAGTAAAGAATCTGATGAGGAGACCATTGCAATTATTTTTGGCAAAATATCATGGGGTCTTAGACAAATAGGGGTGGTAAAAAGTGGTTGAATTCTAGATATATTTTGAAGGTAGAGCAGACAGGATTTGCTAGCAAACTGAAAGTGGTTAGGGAGAGAAAGAAAAGAAGCAAGGATAGTACCCAGGTCTTTGCCCTGAGCAATTGGAAAGATATAATTGCCATTAGCTTAGATAGAGAAGGAGCTAGTTTCAGAGGGAGGGGTGAACTTGTCTGGGCCTTAATTGAGTGTGAGTTGCCTATTTTAGACATCCTAATAGAGATGTCCTATAGGGTATAAATGAGTCTGGAGTTCAGAGGAGATATACATTAGAAAGTTATGAGAATAAAGATGGTATTTAATGCCATGAATCTGGATGAGACCATCAAGGCATTGAGCATGGAGGGAAGAGATCAAATTCTGGGGACTCCAACATTTAGAGGTCAGGGATATGAGAAGAAACCAGCAAAAAGAACTGAGAAGGATCAGCCAGAATAGCAGAGAGATAACCAGTTAGTGTGGTTTCTTAAAGGCCAAGAGAAGAAAGTGTATCAAAAAAGAGTGGTAGATAAACTGTCAAATTTTGATTGGTATTATTTGACAAAGGTATAGGATTCCTCCCTGAAAGTGGATAAACAGACACAATTTAGATTGAGTGCTCAGGAAAGTGGCATTTATGTTGAAGATTATAAAGAAAGAAGGCCAGTGACAATCACCGATGCAGTTTTCTTCCTTCCTGAAGTCATCCTTGCTTCATCCCAATGATGTCTCTGCTCAGCTGCAGGTGCAATCCATATTTGGACCTATAAGGGACTTTATCTGTCACAGCCACCATCCTGATAGCTGAGCAAGGAGGAGACTCAGAGGATGGGAGTAAGGATGGAGGAAGAGAAGAGCTCAAAATGGCTTCCCCAAATGGGATGTATGAAACAGCCAACTCCCTTCTCAATATGGCAGTTGCTTGGATATGATTTCTGGCAGTGAGTGCCCATTTGGCCCCACAAGTAAGACATTGTCTCCTATGCTCATGCAGGGGTTCCTGGGGCTGGGAAGAGGAGAAAATGGAAAGTTGTTTAATGGGTACAGAGTTTCAGTTCTGCCAGATGGAAAAGTTCTGGAAATCTATTGCAAACAGTGTGCAGACACTTAACACTAATGAACTGTACATTTAAAAATTATAGATATGGTACATTTTATGTGCGCTTTTTTAACCACAGTTGAAAATTTTTTTTAAAGAGGCTGAAGTTTGCTGATTTTCTTTGAGACTTACTGCATCACTCAGTATCAGAAAATCTAAAAACAGGGGGACTGTGCAACTGATGAAACCAAATCCCTCATTATGGTGTGTTTCTGTGTTAGACACCATAATCCCAAATTGCACAGGTCTGCCTTTCCTTAAAGGATGTAACTGACTTGACTAAGATGTATAGGAATCCAATTAGAAAAATAAACCAGTACTATTAACTATCTGAAAATCAGGAAAAGAATGTGGCATATGTATTACAGGGTTTGGATTACTAAAGCACCCAGTAGATAAATCGAAGGGAGGTAAACTCCAAGGGAGAACCCAGAAGGATGAGCCTTGCTTTTTTTTTTTTTTTTAATCTGCTTTACATATTAAGCTAACACGATTTCTTTTTTTAAAAAAGTGTTCCTGGTCAGAAAACCACTGCTCTGGAGGTCATCTATAAGGAGTGAGATTCCTAGAGACTTTCCTTCTAGTTTATAAATGTGTTAAAAATTCTTCACTTTTACAAGTTGCTATTACTCTTGTAGTCAGATATAATAATAAATTGAAATGATTTTTTTTTTGAGATGGAATTTCACTCTTGTTGCCCAGGCTGGGGTGCAACGGCACGATCTTGGCTCACTGCAAACTCCACATCCCAGGTTCAAGTGATTCTCCTTCCTCAGCCTCCCGAGTAGCTGGGATTACAGGCATCTGCCACCATGCGCAGTCAATTTTTTTGTATTTTTACTAGAGACGGAGTTTCACCATGTTGGCCAGGCTGGTTTTGAACTCCTGACCTCAAGTGATTCGCCTGCCTCAGCCTCCCAAAGTGCTGGGATTACAGGCATGAGCCACCACATCCGACCTGAAATGATTTTTTTTTTTTAATTTCCACTTTTATTTTACATACAGGGGCTACATGTGCAGATCTGTGAGAGTGGAGCTAATTTCAGAGATCGGCGCTGGGGAATAAATAGAGAGGTAAATGGAACATGGGAATATTGCATGATTCTGACTTTTGTAGAATGGATCTTGTTACCCTGGTAGTGAGTATACCCAATAGGTAGTCGTTTAACCCAACCCCTCCATCTCCCCACTCTAGTAGTCCAGTGTCTATTATTCCCATATTTATGTGTGCTTAATGCTTAGCTCCCACTTATAAGTGAGAACAGATCTATTTGGTTTTCTGTTTTTGCATTAATTTGCTTAGGATTATGGCTTCCAGCTCCATCCATGTTGCTGCAAAGGACATAGTTTTATTCTTTTTTATGGCTGTGTAGGATTCCATAGCATATATGTACCACATTTTCTTTATCTAATCTACCATTGATGGGCACCTGGGTTGATTCCATGTCTTTGCAGTGATGAACATGTGTCTTTTTGTTAGGATGATTTATTTTCTTTAGGGTATGTAGCCAGTAATGGGACGGCTGGGTCAAATGGTCAAATGGTAACTAGATTTTAAGTTATTTGAGAAATCTCCAGTCTGCTTTCCACAGTGACTGGAGTAATTTACACTCCCACCAACAGTGTATAAGCGTTCCCTTTTCTCCACAGCCTTACCAGCATGTTGTTTTTTGGCTTTTTAATAATAGCTATTCTGACTGGTGTGAGCTGATATCTAACTGTGGTTTTGATTTGCATTTCTTTAATGACTAATAATGCTGAGCATTTCTTCATATGTTTGTTGGCCACTTGTACGTCTTCTTTTGAGACACATCCTTTGCCCATTTTTAATGGGGTTGTTTTTTACTTGTTGATTTGTTAGATTAGGCCTTTGTCAGACACATGGTTTGTGAATATCTTCTCCCATTCTATAGGTTGTCTGATTTGAAATGATTTTTAAGATAAGAAATCTACTTTCTAGGCACTGTAATGCTGAGGGCATATTGCTTCCTATATTTTTGTGTTTACAGTCCTTGGCCTGCATTCTTGCACATTGTAGACCACAATTCCTAAAAAGCCTTGCATTCAGCATGAATACATTTATTTTCTAAGAGGATGAAAAATTAGAATAACAATTTTAAATAACCATTATTAGAAGTCAGGTATAAAACACATGTGATTGTTAATTTTGAATTAGAAATTGAAGATCTCTCTTCTATATCCAGGATTATTCTCAAGGGGTGCCTTGCTGATCCAAGTGTGATGGGCTGAATAGGTCCCCAAGTCCCTAATTCACATGTTGAAGTCCTAATCCCCAGTACCTCAGAATGTGACTGTACTTGGAGATAGAGTCTTTAAAAAAGTAATGAGGCTAAAATGAAGTCATTACGGTGAGACCTAATCTAATATGACTGGGGTCATAAGAAGAGGTTAGGACACAGAGGAAAGTCCATGTGAAGACACAGGAAGAAGACAGCCATCTGCAAGCCAAGGAGAGAGACCTCAGAAAAAAACAATCCTGCCAGCATCTTGATCTAGGACTTCTAGCCTCCACAATTGCAAGAAATACATTTTTGCTGTTTAGGCCATCTAGTCTATGGTAGTTTATTATGATAGCCCTAGCAAACTAATATACCAAGTATTTTCAAGTTTTGTTTTGTTTTGTTTTGTTTTTTGAGATGGAGTCTCACTCTGTCACCCAGGCTGGAGTGCAGTGGCATGATCTCGGCTCACTGCAACCTCCACCTCCCAGGTTCAAGCGATTCTCTTGCCTCAGCCTCCCAAGTAGCTGGGATTACAGGTGCCCTCCACCACGCCTGGCTAATTTTCAGTAGAGACAGGGCTTCACCATGCTGGCCAGGCTGGTCTCGAGCTCCTGATCTCAAGTGATCCACTCACCTTGGCCTCCCAAAATGCTGGTATTACAGGCATGAGCCACCAAGCCTAGCCCCAAGTATTTTTTTAAACTGCATAGAATGGGCCTATTTTCATGTCATTTGTGTACAAAGAATTGCAAAATTAGTATTCAAAAGAAAGACTTGTAATATATTGTTGGGTGGCTCTAAAGCCTTAGATCAAAGTGAGGCTTAAAACAATACACCCCAAAGAGGCTCATCCATAATATCAGAGAAAACACCTGAACTGCCTTAGGCTTTGTCTCGGTATCCGCCCAAATTCTACCTCCACTGGTGGATGTTCAAAACCCATCCTATATTTTACAAGGCAGCAGAGAATAGTGTGCTAATGACTGGAGTGAGATAGACTTGGATTTGAATGCCAGCTCCATGCCTTTACTGGCTACATGATCTTGGGCAAGTTAATGTAATTGTATAAGCCTCCACTCCCTTATCTATAAAATCAGACTTGGTCAAAGTGTCAGAGGCATTTGAACCAGAGCAACTCCATCTTGAATAGGAGCTGGGTAAAATAAGGCTGAAACCTACTGGCCTGCATTCCCAGATGGTTAAGGCATTCTAAGTCACAGGATGAGATAGCAGGTCGGCACAAGATACGGGTCTTTCCCTTGCTGATAAAACAGGTTGCAGTACAGAAGCTGGCTGAAACCCACCAAAACCAAGATGGCCATGAGAGTGACCTCTGGTCTTCCTTACTGCTACACTCCCACCAGCACCATGACAGTTTACAAATGCCATGGCAACATCAGGAAGTTACCCTATATGGTCTAAAAAGGGGAGGCATGAATAATCTACCACTTGTTTAGCATATCATCAAGAAATAACCATAAAAACGGGCAACCAGCAGCCCTCAGGGCTGCTCTGCCTATGGAGTAACCATTCTTTTATTCTTTTACTTTCTTAATAAACTTACTTTCATTTTATTGACTCACCCTGAATTATTTCTTGAGTGAGATCCAAGAACCCTGTCTTGGAGTCGGAATCGGGATAACAAAAGGACACAAAATTTCATTTAGACAGAAGGAATAAGTTCACAAGATTTATCGTACAACATGGTGACTACAGTTAATAACAATGTACTGTATTCTCGAAAATCACTAAGAGAGTAGATTTTAAGTGTTCTCACCACAAAAAAGTATGAAGTATGTGAAGTAATGCATATGTTAATTAATTCCATTCAGCCAGTCTACATTGTGTAAATATTTCAAAATATCATGTTGAAAATAAATAAATAAATAAAACAAAATGGGAATCATGATAGGACCTAACTTTAGGGCCTTTATGAGGATTGAGAAGGATGACGGTGTAAAGCTTTTAGTACAGTATTTTGTTTGATTTTTTTATTTTTCTAGAATCTGGCTTATTGTTGATAGAACAGTATTTATCATTTAAGTTTTTTTGTATCTCTCACCTCTAGAGATGGAGGATAAATTGGTAAGGAGTACAAAAATTTAAACATTATTAAATTTAATTAATTCTTTTTAACTTAATGAGACTAAAGGGAAAAGACAGACATAAGCCAATTATAGGGCCAAGTCATTTTAGTGGCCTGATTTATGGGGCACAGAGTGTCATGTGCCTACATTACCCTCAATTTTCTTAAATTGAACACTTATTAATCTTTCAGATAGCATCTTTTGTCGAAACTTGGAGTTATGAATGGCCCTCACCATATTGATGCTTTCTTACTGAGCTCCTCTCTACCTTGCACAAAAGAGACCCTAATAGTTAGGCAGGAATATTACTGCACCTATTCAGCCTGAAGAAGTTACGAAAGATGGATCTTCATCCCTCCACAACCTTTAGGATTAAGGGTTCTCTTATAAAAGGGAGGGAGGAAATGTCAGAGGCATTTGAACCAGAGCAACTCTATCTTGAATAGGGGCTGGGTAAAATAAGGCTGAGACCTACTGGGCTGCATCCCCAGACAGCTAAGGCATTCCAAGTCACGGGATGAGATAAGAGGTCAGCACAAAATACAGGTCATAAAGACCTTGCTGATAAAACAGGTTGCAGTGAAGAAGCTGGCCGAAACCCGCCAAAACCAAGATGGTGATGAGAGTGACCTCTGGTGGTCCTCACTGCTACACTCCCACCAGCGCCATGATAGATTACAAATGCCATAGAAACATCAGGAAGTTACCCAATATGGTCTAAAAAAGAGAGGCACAAATAACTATGCTAAGGAAGAGGCATAATAACTATGCTAAATACCCCTTGTTTAGCACAGAATCAAGAAATAACTATCAAAATGGGCAACCAGCAACCCTCAGGGCTGCTCTGCCTATGGAGTAGCAATTTTTTTATTTCTTTATTTTCCTGATAAACTTGCTTTCACTTTACTCCCTGGACTTGACCCAAACTCTTTCTTGCACAAGATCCAAGAACCCTCTCTTGGGGTCTGGATCAGGACACCTTTCCATTAACAAAAGGAAGCCTAACATGACTAGCTCCATTTTGCTCCTAACCTCCCCACGCCCATAGTGATATCTTTTGGATTAACTACTTTTACTTATCTTTGTACATAGGCTGAGTTAACTATGGAGGGAATTTAATTTATAGCCTAACTTTTTAAAGGGAAGGATGATGATAGTCCCCTCTCAAAACTAATCTTCAAGAAGATAAAGAGGTGTACACACAAGTAACAATGTTATGTTAAAGATGTATAGGAGCATTTTGACCTGACCAAGGGCAAAGAAGCTTCACAACCCCCCAACTTGGACCCTCACTGCAACCCAGGTGTCTATGATCATCAGTCACCTCTTGATCTCAACTGAAGGCCCTCTAATTCTCCTTTCCTCTAACATAAAAAAAGCCTAAAATTCTATTAACTTAAGATGGTTATTTTGGACACTAGTCTGCCATCTTGGCTTGCTGGCTCTCTGAAATAAAGTTACTTTCCTTGCCCCAACACCATGTCTCTTGACTAATGGGCTTTGTCAAGCAAGTGGTATGAGCTTTGGATTCAACTGCAAGAATCCATGCACCTCTTTGGATCTTATATGTTTGGAAACTTTATGGTTAATTATCTTTAACTCCTGGTCTATACCATATATTAATAGCATAGATTGATTAAGAGCAGACCTGACAGCATGTGCTTGTTGACCCAGGAGGTTTTGTCATTCTTAAAACTACTGATTTTAGACCAAACTATATAGCAATTCCTTCCAGATATATTTAACAGATAATATTAACAAAGTGAAAATAAATTAAGAGAGGTTTACTACCATGGAAAATCACAGTCAATTAAAAGTAAATACCTGAACTTATTTCCATATTTAAAGAGTTAAATTCCAAGATTCCAGTCCTCTTCTTACTGCTGTGCTGGGGCCACTACACCAGCCCTAAACTCATCAGTGAGGAAGGGAATGTGGTGAAGAATGAGTCTGGGTAAGGATGTGGGTGCATGATCTACTTGTCTATGGTTTGTTCCTACAGGCAGTAGAGATGGGTGCATAGTGATGAGTCAGTGACCATTCATTCAACAGGCACATACAAAAGGCACTGATGATATTAGACCAATAAGGCACAACCCTTGTTCTCAAATTCACAGTCTATTCCAAGACTCTGCTGTTCAAATGTAGTCCTTAGATGAGCAGCATAACATTGATTGGAAGCTTTTTAGAGTGCACAATCTCAGGCCCCACCCCAGACCTACTGAATCAAAATCTACATTTTAGAAATAACTCCAGGTGATTCATATGAGTAGTAAAGTCTCAGACGTACTATTCCAGGACAGACACATAAACAAGTACAGGTTATTTCTGGTGTAACATCTTATATGCATTCCTACAAAACTCACATATTGCAAGATTGTGCACTAAAATAACAGAGTCTATGGTGGAAATTGGTTAAGGGCAGACTTCTGAAAACCTACAAAATTTTGAATCCAGAACACTAACAAAAACAATCACAATTCTAATAACAACAATAGTTAAATCTACTGGTATTTGTATCTAGTATCAGTCAATTCTTTGCTGTCTTCAACCTGGGGGATTCAGACTTCCTCCTTTGAGACATAATGTCAGAGACATTTGAACCAGAGAAACTCCATCTTGAGTAGGGACTGGGTAAAATGAAGCTAAAACCCTATGGGGCTGTATTCCCAGACTGTTAGGCATTCTAAGTCACAGGAAGAGACAGGAGGTCAGCACAAGATACAGGTCATAAAGACCTTGCTGATAAAACAGGTTGCAGTAAAGGATCAGGCCAAAACCCAACAAAACTAAGATGGCAATGACAGTGACCTCTGGTTGTCCTCACTGGTACATTCCCATCAATGCCATGACAGTGTACAAATGCCATCGCACTGTGAGGAAGTTACCCTATATGGTCTAAAAGGGGAGGCATGAATAATCCATCCCTTGTTTAGCATATAATCAAGAAATAACCATAAAAATGGGCAACCAGCAGCCCTCGGGGCTGCTCTGTCTAAGGAGTAGCCATTCTTTTATTCCTTTACTTTTTTTATTTGAGACGGAGTTTCGCTCTTTTTGCCCAGGCTGGAGTACAATGGCACGATCTCGGCTCACCACAACCTCCGCCTCCCAGGTTCAAGTGATTCTCCTGCCTCAGCCTTCTGAGTAGCTGGGATTACAGGCATGTTCCATGACGCCTGGCTAATTTTGTATTTTTAGTAGAGATGGGGTCTCTCCGTGTTGGTCAGGCTGGTCTCGAACGCCCGATCTCAGGTGATCCGCCCGCCTGGGCCTCCCAGATTGCTGGGATTACAGGCGTGAGCCACCGTGCCCAGCCTTATTCCTTTACTTTCTTAATAAACTTGCTTTCACTTTATGCTATGGGCTCACCCTGAATTATTTCTTATGCAAGATCCAAGAACCCTCTCTTAGGGTCTAAGTGAGGACACCTTTCCTGTAACAATAAGACCTAGATATTAGTATTTTATTTGTTAAAAGAAAATTTTTAGGGGGAGAACTTAAAGAGTTTAATTTTTTCCTAGAACAAGATCAACAGTTTTCACTGAGATAAAAGAATAAAGAACAACAAACTCAATAACACCAAATGGGTTTTTGATACAGAAAACAGGGCCGCTCCATTCAAATGCAAATTTTTACATTAAAATATGTTTATAAACCATAGTTGTTCTTCCTCCTGATTCAACACTTCTCCGTCCTCTAACGGGAGCCCCAGGAACCTGAAGAGCATGTGCACTACTAACCAGATACACAATCCAGCCTCCCCTTCCAAGCTGGAATCTGATTACTGCTGGACTAGACTCAGGGCTGCCCCCAAGGGATGGAAAGCAGTAACTATGGTCTCAGGGAGAATGGCTACTGAGGATCCCACCAAAGAGTTGAACGTTGTGCACTGGGTCCAGGATGACTGGCACACCCTGTGCAGTTTCCCACCACCATGAACAGAAGAACCTTGGAATACCAGTCTTGATGATGCTGCCTGTCCTTGCTCACACTGATAGTAAACAGGGTAAATATTATTCTCATGGCGATTGGAATAAAAATGAAATTGAGGATGGTGACCTGCAGTGGGCAGCAGTCCTGGTCTGGGTTGGTATGAACATGTTCATGCTGAAAAGGAGGCTGCAATCCCCCCATACACTTGCTCTGTAACCTAGGGGACAGTTTTTTGAACTTGAAGTTGAATTCTTACATTGGTTTCTGTCTGTTCCCAACTGGAAGTGTTTTCTGGAATGATTGGATTCTCAGAGACTCGAGCAGCAAATGGCTCATACATATGCCACAGAGATCAGATCACACAAGCTTGGAGACAGTGTAGTTTCTCCATTGACTCTGGTGGCAGGTGCAAAGGCAGGAAGCATCCAGAGTGGAATGCCTTCAGTACAACCTGGTCCAAAAACCAGCTGTGCAAGTGACAGGAGCTCAGTGCAAAACAATACATTTATTTAACAATTCCCTTCTTTTGCTCTGGTTCTCTCCTAGGTCAGAGTGTGACCAAAATCTAAGGCTTTAGAGCACCACTTTCAATTGCCATTATTTGGGTTTCTTGTCTCAGCATGTCATTCATAGGTTATGGTATCCTCATGATCATGCATTTCTTTGAGTTTTGTCATTCTAGCCAAAGAGTAACTATTTGACATTCTACAAATGGCTGCATGTTAGCAAACATTTAAAACTTTTGAGAGAATACAGCACACCAAGGAGACTACTGTCATCAGGAGGATAATACCAACAGTTTGCAGTATGCTCCTGAGCTAGGGTCCCCATGAACTAAACAAACAAAAATCAAATAAATCAAAGAATAAGCCAGATGAAGAGTGTACCTATTTTAACCAAGCAGCCTGTTCATTAATCCTCTGCAAATGAGTCTCTATGATACACAGCATATTCATCCATGTGCAAAACATGTCAGCAACTGCACGATTTCTCCCTATTCAGCCAGTAGGGAATCTAGAGCAATTCTATTATCTAGTACAACTTTAGCAAGAGAATTTAAAGTCTGTTATGCAACCAACCATAGCCTTTGCAATAGAATCTGCTATAGAGATGATTATAAGGAATTTCTTTCTTTCCTTCCTTCTTTCCTTCTTTCTTTCTTTCTTTCTTTCTTTCTTTCTTTCTTTCTTTCTTTCTTTCTTTCTTTCTTCTTTCTTTCTTCCTTCCTTTCTTTCTTTCCTTGAGACAGGGTCTTGCTCAACCTCCTAGGCTCAAGCAATCCTCCCTACCTCAGTCTCCCAAGTGGCTGGGAGTACAGACATGCACCACCATGCCCAGCTAAGATTTTAAAATATTTTTGTAGAGACAGGGTCTCGCTAGGCTGGTCTTGAACTCCTAGGCTCAAATGATCCTCCTACCTCAGCCTCCCAAAGTTTGGGATTACAGACGTGAGCCAACATGCCCAGTCAGGAATACATTTCAAATTATTGCCTGATTTATATTTATTCCAAGCCATGGAAAATAAATCTAACATTGGCCCTTCATGCTCAATCCATCAAAGGCATAATGTTGCCCATGTGTAAAGTTGGCTGAAAAATCCTCCACAAGTAAAAGTATACCACACAGATAGACATAAGGCCCCTTTTCCAGTTCTATTGTTCATGGATACCTTACCTGGAATGGTGAAACTAGCAATTTCAAACCAGGGGCCTGAGGCAGAATTATGGGTTGAAAGAGTGCTGTAATATCCTGACACATAAGTCAGTTTGCAAGAAACTCCATTTGGGCATTGGTGCAAACCTGTCTTGTGATACACTCATTGGTCATTGTCCTTGTATCCCATTATTGGATTAAATTAAAATAGGGAGTGAGAGCAAGTGGGTTTAGAAGTCTTACTACTAGTACAATTTGAACAACAGTTATGTTAGGAATGTTGCTAACATTACCCACCAGGTTAACTAAAGGATCCCTTAGGTCATGTAAAGACCTGGGTTTGGCATGACAGATTCAACACTCCATGAAGTTACCCATAAAAGCTACTCATTGTGAAATTCTAATTACAGCATTATCCTGCCAAGTTCAAGAGGTAGGCATACGTAAGGAAAGATTAAGAAAAGTAAGAGTTTCATGATAGCAGAGAAATTTTGATCTGTGATCTTGGGGAAGCTGCTTATGTCTAGGATACCATCTGCTTCTGGGGAGAAACTTCCCTGGTTAGCTTTACCTTAAACTTTCTAATGGGTATACAGTTCCAAGAGTCTGGAGGGGCCCTTTTTAAGTTGTGAGATATGGATTCAAGTATCAAAGTCCCAAAGTTTGGCTGCAGATTGAGTGGCAAAGGCAGTCTTTTTCTGATACCATTTCCAGAAAACCAAATCTCTGGGTTCTAGATCATGAAGGATTTGAGTGCTCTTGGTCAGTGCATTCTGCAAAGCTTCCTTTACCTGGTGAAAATACACTTTGACATAATGCATCAAAGCCTTGCATCATTTAGTCATATCCGAGTTTAGGATCCTTTTATAAGGGGGTCAACTTACATTCTGCACTGTAAGTGCATCTGGCTTTTATTAATCTGCAATACCTTTTATCAGTCCGCAATATCAAGGCAATCCAGTCAATTCAGTTAGCTTCACCTAAGGCTATTAAATCTGTAATACTTTATTTAACTGTTTTACAACTTGTCCAGTGAAACAAGTACCTTTATCCCTAGAGATCTCTTCAAGAATCCCCCATGAGGAAAACACATTTTCTAATAACCTTTTAGCTACTGTTATAGAATTGGCTTCCTGCATGGGAAAACTTCTAAACAACCAGAAAACATGCACTGAAAATGGCAACTGAGGGCAGGCGCAGTGGCTCACGACTGTAATCCCAGCACTTTGGGAGGCCGCGTTGGACAGATCACTTGAGAACAGGAGTTCAAGACCACCCTGGCCAACATCATGAAACCCCATCTCTACTAAAAATACCAAAATTATCCAGGTGTGGTGGTATCCGCCTATAGTTCCAGCTACCCAGAGGGCTGAGGCATGAAAATAATTTGAATCTGGAAGGCAGAGGTTTCAGTGAGCTGAGACCACTGCACTTCAACCTGGACGACAGAGCGAGACAGACGAAAGAAAGAGAGAAAGAGAGGGAAGAAGGGAGGAAGGGAGGAAGGGAGGGAGGGAGGAAGGAAGGAAGGAAGGAAGGAAGGAAGGAAGGAAGGAAGGAAGAGAAAAGAAAGAGAAAGAAGACCACTATAAATGTCCAAACGGCCCATATCTAAAGTTTTGATTGTCTTCCCAGGATTCTAAATTTGATAAACCAAACATTGGTCATAAACCATATTAGCAATTTTAGAACAGTCACCACACCAATGTATATATTTTTTCATTATTTGGATTATTTTGTCTCTTCCGTGATGAGCCGTGGAGTGCAGAGCTTTTAATAATGAAAGCATTAAGGACTCAGGAAGGACCAGGCAGCCACCCAGGCTCTCCATGAGTCCATGCTTAAAATTGGATTTATAGTCTTTTATTTTTATTTTATTTTTTGAGGCAGGGTCTCACTCTATCACCCAGGCTGGAGTGCAGTGGCATGATCTCGGCTCACTGCAACCTCTTCCTCCTGGGTTCAAGCAATTCTCCTGCCTCAGCCTCCCAAGTAACTGGGATTACAGGTATGTGCCACCACACCCAACTAATTTTTGTATTTTTTGGTAGAGACAGGGTTTCACCAAGTTAGCCGGTCTGGTCTCGAACTCCTGACCTCTGGTGATCAGCCTTCTCGGCCTCCCAAAGTGGCTGGGATTACAGGCGTGAACCACTACACCCAGCCATTTATAGCCTTTTAAATACCAATTTTATTTCTTTAATTCAGGTACATAGCACTGTTTACTATAGTATGATAGCAATGCACTATCATACGTAATTTGACTTGGATCATGGAGTTCCTTTAAATTGCATATCTTAACAATTTCAGTACTGGCTGACTTGTACTTTCTTGGTATTTAATTAATTCTTGTCCTGCTTAGCAGTTTTATAAACCAGTAAGTCTCTTCATTAGAGGTCTGGGGGATTCTTACACAGTCCAGTGATATGAATTTAAGGCTATCAGAAGCCTGTACTTATTAGAGTCTTTCCATCCTTCTCGGTCCATTTTGCATTGCTATGAAAGAATACCTGAGGCTGGGTAATTTAGGAAGAGGTTTATTTGGCTCAGGGTTCTGGAGGCTGTACAAGAAGCCTAGCACTGGCATTTGCCCCAGTAAGAACCCCAAGAAGCTTCCAATCATGGAAGAAGGAGAAGGGTAGCTGGCATGTCACATGGCAAGAGAGGAAGAAAGAGAGAGACAGGGGAAGGATGCCATGCTCTTTTAAACAATCAGCTGTCATGTGAACTAATAGAACAAGAACTCATTTGTTACCACAGAAATGGCACCAAGCCATTCACAAGGGGTTTGCCCCCTTTACCCAAATACCTCTTATTAGGCCCCATCCCCAAAATTGGTGATCAAATTTCAACATAAGATTTGGAGGGGACAAATATCCAAACTGTAAACACCATCTTTTCCACGAAACTCTTTGAAGATATAACACTTTAGGATTACAATTGCTTTTAAAGAACATTCAGGAAAGTATCAGAATTAAGCAATTAACTGTGGACAACAAGACTTAAAATGGTCATGTTTAAAGACACAATTGACAAGGAAATCTGGTTATTTCTGTCACCTACAATAATTTAACATAATAATCATAATTATGACTGATAACATACCAGGACATCAGAATTTTAGGAAGCTCATACAATTTTGGAAAACATATTAATAACATATCTATACAAATATAACTCCAAAAAAGATTAAACACCACGTCATACATGACAATACTTCTTACATAATTTAACATATCAAATAAGCCTGTTTATTATTTTCCTTTGGTATGCTTCAAGGGCCCTCTGGAACATCTCAAAGTTAGTTTGAGGTTAAAAAGACTTAATTTTGATTTTGAAATTTGGTTTTGAGAAGCCTGTCAAACATGTCAAAGGTTTAGAAGGCTTGATCAAAAAAGATCATAAGTCACTGTAAAATAACAGTCACTAATTTAGCCAAAGTAATAATAAAAAGATTTTGACTGGGTGCAATGACTCAAACGTGTAATCCCAGCACTTTGGGAGGCAGAGGCAGGTGGGATTGCCTGAGGTCAGGAGTTCGAGACCAGCTTGGCCAATATGGGGAAATTTCGTCTCTACTAAAAGTACAAAAATTAGCTGGGCATGGTGGCGGATGCCTGTAATCTAAGCTACTCAGCAGGCTGAGGCAGGAGAATCGCTTGAACCCGGGAGGCAGAGATTGCAGTGGGCTGAGATTGTGCCGTTGCACTCCAGCCTGGGAGACAGGAGCGAAATTTCGTCTCAAAAAAAAAAAAAAAAAAAGAAAAAGAGAAAGATTTTAATGAGCAAAAATCTTTTGATTTTGATCTTCGATAGAGAGGAGACTCATTTTACCAAAGACCTAACAAAGGCAGCATAAGGCACATAAAAAGAGAAAAATATTTTACTATATCTCAGTACTACATGAAAATCTTGTTTAAATGAGAAAACCAAATTATATTTTTATATTAGATGTACTTTTAATACTCAGTACCAAATTTCAATCCTTATAATAAATTCATTTAATCTAGTTTAATCACAAAAAATTCTTTTACTGTTGTTCTTTTTTAAAACTTTTAACATTCATTCCATTTTTCTATACTATTTCTTTCTTCCTTCATTTTGAAACAACCTTTAAATAACCTAACCAGACAAAATTACATTTTTTAACAAAAACCACATTTTCATGCCTTTCTTATAAACTTGCTCACCAAAAACATAACTTGCTTTTCTTATACACTTTGCATACAGAATTATTTCTCTTTTTAGTTACATATATGTAATATGTACAACATATTACATATATGTAGTGATGCAGGATTTTTGCTCCTTAGTTCAACTAAATCCGGGTTCTTGTCTCACAACCAGGAAAAATTAGGTATGCGAGCACATTGAAGGGTGAGGAGGGAGGAATTTATTAAGTGAAAGGAAAGCTCTCAGCAAAGAGAAGGGTTCTCCAAGCAGGTTTCTCCCTTACAATTGAATACTAGGACCACCACACATGAGCTTATGAGGCCAGGCTCCTCCCCTGAATAAGGCATGAGTTCCTGGTGGCCCCATCCCATCCCCCAATGTACATGTGGGCATGTCCAGGCAAGCCATAGGTAGTATTGGAAAAGGCAGCATTCGATTGGTTAAAAGGCATTATTCAGAAAGAATCAATTGGGAAAGGGTGGGCAAACAGGGGCAGAAGTTCTCCCTTTGGGTCACAGGGTTTCATCTCGGACTAGCACTCCAGTCTTTCAGCCTTTAGGCTGTTTTAGACTTGAAGGTGAGTTTTAGGCCAGGGGCCCTTCCCTGTCTGCCTAGTCATTTGTCTGCCTTCTGCTTCTATCAATCATTCCACCGTCTATAAGGTACGACTAACTGCCCTTAGAACAGGAACAAAGATCAATCTGTCTTTTTTTTTTTTTTGAGACGGAATCTTGCTCTGTTGCCCAGGCTGAAGTGCAGGCGCGATCTCGGCTCACTGCAAGCTCTGCCTCCCGGATTCACACCATTCTCCTGCCTCAGCCTCCGGAGTAGCTGGGACTACAGATGCTCACCACCACGCCTGGCTAATTTTTTGTATTTTTTTAGTAGAGACGGGTTTTCACCGTGTTAGCCAGGATGGTCTCAATCCCTTGGCCTCGTGATCCGCCCACCTCGGCCTCCCAAAGTGCTGGGATTACAGGCATGAGCCACCACACCCAGCCCGATGATCTATCTTAACTGCTTCCTGCTGACAGGGAGCGCTGTTTTGAGAAGACAGCAGTCAGATTTCCCTCAGAAGCTTGTCTAAGGATCTCCAGTAAAAAATGGGCCATCATCTGAGGCTCCGGTTGCATGAACTTTTGGAGTTTGATGGTGTGAACACGAGAAGAGACAAACTGGGTTATTAGAAGACTTGTATCAAAATGAGACAAAAGGTTGGGGGGTAAAGGCAGCTGAAAAATCCCGAGGCTCCCAGCACGTCTAGAAAACAGGTGGCTATAGTTACCTGCTAAGATTTGGGTGCATGGGGTTTGGCTTTTGTTAGCTCTCTTGGTCTTATTTTCCAAAAAAGAAACCTCCAGGTTATGGGCACCCTATTTACTCCTATCACCTGGCAGGATTTGCAGGATAATTGCCCAGAACTGGAATATTGATTCAGATTTTTACATCCATCCCTTTTTTTTCTTCTGAGCTGCAGGAGGAAATCACTAGTTGATTCACAGGAATAAACAGGGTTAGTCTAAAATGTAGGCAAAAAAACTTCAAAACAACTAATTGGTCTAGAATTTAATGACAGATGTATTATAAGTTTTGAGACATAATTTCTGTCTCTCCAGTCCTCATTTTTGTTAAAAACAAATCATGATAGGACTGAGTTGTTTGCAAAATAAACTTTAGTCTTATATTTGGCCTGCTTATTTGCATAAAATGCAACAAAAATAATTATTTTTACATAGGCTTTTCAAATTGGCTTTGAAGGAACTCTGTTCCACCAGGAGTCTCAGATAACACCTTTTACAGTTGAGCCTAGCCATGTGTTTGTACCCCAAATACCTATGAGTTGGGTAAATTCCTTTCTTCTTGAGGTCCCAAGGATATGGAGTTCCTGGGCCTGTTAGAAAGTGACATTCTTTACTCCCCATACAGGGTAGGAACCCTGTACAGGGACTGTGTAGAGGAGGTATGGGGCCAGTTTTCCCAAGGGGCTTTTATCAGCTCTGCAAGTTGAGCTTGATTCCTTAAAGGAAAGCATACCCTTCCAGTCAAAGCCTTGGTAAAACAACCAGCTTCTCCAATTGCATCCTGTAGCAAAAGAAAATGGATTCTTATTGCACTGATGCAAGTAACCATATTGCTATAAGTTAAGAATACTCACAAATAGTTTCCAAATTCTAGAGGAACCGGGCAGAGAGAAACAAACATGCTCCAAATTTTGTTGACAGGAGTATAACTTACTCAATTATTAAAGACTGTAAATAGATCAAAATAAAAGTTTCTTTAACTCTGAAAAACAAAACAAGGAGCAGCAATGTTTTAAGCAATAATTAATAAAAGATTACTTCAGCTTTCTATTAGTTCAATCCATTCCATTAACTCTTGTTCTGCTTGATATTCATGAACATTTTAACTCTTCATGAGTCCTATACATTTTTCCAGCATTCAAAAGTCACAATCTCCAAAGTTATCAGAAACCTGCATTTGAGAGCACCTGTCAAAGTTCCATAGCTGATTATAAACCATCTTTTGAAGAGGATCAAAACAAGACAACAATTGTCTGCGAATAACAAAATGTCCAGGGTAGTTACAGTTAAAAACACAATTGATAAAGAAATTTGGTTGTCTCTGTGGTTTGTAATAACTTACTGTAATAATCTTAATTATGATTGATAGCATATAATCAGACATTAGAATTTTAGAAATCCCATACAATTTTGGAACATACATTAATATTATTCACTGAAATATAACCTGACGAAGATGAAGCATCATTTTGGCAATCCCACATACTTAAATATGTCAAATAATCCTGTTTACCTCTCTTTTGGATGCAATAGGGGCCCTCTGTAGCATGCAAAAGGTAGGGGTCAGGAAATATAATTTTGAAACTGAAATTTGATTTTGGGAAACCTGTTCAATATGTTAGAGGTTCAAAGCACTTGATATTATGAAACAGAACTCTAGATTACCATAAATTATTTATTTTGCCAAAATGATGATTCAAAATTTCAAAACAAGGCAAAAACCTTTATTCATTAATAGGAAAGACTTAGCTTTCCAGTTTATCTCCTGTCTTCTCTTTCTTTTCCTTGGTAGTTTATTCACAAAACAAACAAAAATCTTTCATTTCCCTTTGTTATTACATGAAAATCTTGTACAAGGGAGAGAAAGCCAAATTTTACCCTACACTAGTTTACTCTTAATGTCAACCCCAATTTTCTAAGAAAATCTTATAGACAATTCTATCTAATCTTAACCAGTTTGACTATGAGGTGAGATTCTTATAAACCTTTATAACACTTTACAAATTTTGCTAAAGAGCAGATTAGCACCTTAAGTAAATCTTCTTGTTCTTTTATTTCAATGCTCACTTTACATAAAAAACATATAATACCGTTTTGAATGTATTCTATTCTATGTTCACACACAGCATTTCTTTTGCAAGGTTAGTTTTTAGAAACCTTCCACAACTTGTTTAAGCCTTTAGCTTTATCTTATCTAATTTAAAACAATCCTTTAACCTCAGGCAAAAATTTACATTCCATGCCTTCTTATGATCTTTTACTAAAAACACATTTTACTGTTCTTACACACCTTGCAGGTGAATCCATTTTCAGTGGTCTCAATTACATGTTATAATGATAACTCTTAGCAATTTTTAACTTTAATGTAAAATCTGGTAAGTAGTTTTAATTATGCACTAGGTGCCAATGAAGTGTGATTCCTTCCAGCATAGTTAAGGGTGTGGTTAATTCCATACAACCCCAGACCTTACCAATTGTGAAGCAGGCAAGTCGCAGAATAGTTCTCAAAAGCCAAAGAAGCAGTTTATAACCTTAAAACATTTAGCAAACTTACTATCTGACCTACATAACTTAGACCACCTATTTACATTTTAACAATATTTGCATTTTTGGCCAGGTGCAGTGGCTCATGCCTGTAATCCCAGCACTTTGGGAGGCCGAGGCAGGTGGATCATGAGGTCAGGAGATTGGGACCATCCTGGCTAACATGGTGAAACCTCATCTCTACTAAAATACAAAAAATTAGCTGGGCATGGTGGCGGTGTGCCTATAGTCCCAGCTACTTGGGAGGCTGAGGCAGGGAATCCCTTGAACTTGGGAGGTGGAGGTTTCAGTGAGCCAAGATTGTGCCACTGTATTCCATCCTGGAGACAAAGCGAGACTCCATCTTAAAAAAAACAAAAAACAAACAATATTTGCATTTTTTACCAATAATACTATTTTTATTTCTCAAAGATTAAAGTCACATGAACTAAAAAATATAGCTTTTAATTTTCCTTCAAAAATATTTGATCTAAGTGCTTATTTTTTCTTTAGTCCAATTAGAGCTTTTTTATATAAACATCACATGCATAATACATATATAACTACACAGACAGACAAAAGAAGATCCAGTATTTGTAAGATTTTCCGTTTTCCCGTTTCTTAATTGGATTATTGGTCTCAGGGTGGAGCCTTTTAAGAAACAGGGCCCAATACACAGATATAGCTGGAAGACAAAAAATAAATTTTGATACAGATTGATCCATTTCTAATTCCTGGGGTTCCATAAAGGAAAGAGATGTTTCTCCCAAAATGGAATCTGTGGCACTTTTTCTGTTTTTCTCAAGGAGTCCCAGGTCATCAGAACTTATCTTAGGGCCTCTCATGCATGCATTAAGAATTGCAAGACATGGGGAGAACAGTAATTCAGTTGACTGAGAAAAAAATCTTTTTCCAGCAAAACAAGATCTAAGAAGAGAGAACATAAAGGCCTTTTAAATATACCTATAACTTGGATATTCACTTTTAATTAAGTAGAGTGTTCCTTAAGAAAGTCCTTGGCCGGGCGCAGTGGCTCACTCCTGTAATCCCAGCACTTTGGGAGGCTAAGGCAGGTGGATCACGAGGTCAGGAGATCGAGACCATCCTGGCTAACACAGTGAAACCCCATTTCTATTAAAAATACAAAAAAAATTAGCTGGGTGCAGTGGCAGGCACCTGTAGTCCCAGCTACTTGGGAGGCTGAGGCAGGAGAATGGTGTGAACCTAGGAGGCAGAGCTTGCAGTGAGCGGAGATTGTACCACTGCACTTCAACCTGGGCTACAGAGCGAGACTCTGTCTCAAATAAATAAATAAACAAATAAATAAATAAAAATAAAAATAAAGTCCTTTTAAATTCCTTGCAAGCTGACTTTAGCCATGCCAAGCAGCCAATATTTTTGGCATTTGAACTTTACCAAAAGTAACTCACAGGTGAAACCAACAAGCTTCAATTAAGGTTATGACTTAACCACAAGTGTGTGAAGTATTTTCAAAGGGGTAGTAAGCAGTTTTACAAAATCTAGGACCTTTAAAGGTAACTCAGAGAAAGAAAGATTTAAGAAAGGAAGCTGAAAGTTGTTCATGGAGAGGAAGAGAATCAGCAAATGGCAAAAGTTACACACAGATATCAACCCAAAAGTACTCATTTCTCAAGCCAGGATTGAACCCAGGTAGCCATTGTAAAATGGCAGAGACTAAAAGAAAGTACTGCCACATGGTTACAGGTCACACTCCCAAGGATGTAAAACAAGATGGAGGCCTGCAGCAAAGTTTGTTACTGACCAGTTTGCCAAGCTGACTTGAACAGCAGGCTTATGGGGTCCTAGGCCTACATCCTATCATATGGTACCCCTCTTCCTGACGGAATCATGCAGAAAGACATGCAAATCACATCAGATTGGCTACAGCTTAAGACTAACCTCACAAATCCTTTTTCATTAATCAAAATTTACAGAGAATATAAACAGTGATCCTTATCATTCCTTTTACCAGTTTGTACAGGTAGAGAAAGGCCAAAATCTGAATGATGAAACTTTTGCCCTTTTTCCAGCATGTCATCCTTCTAGGTTCCCTTCCTCTGAGTTCAATTCTAAGGCAACCAGTTTAAGGTTTGGGATATTAATTTTTCCCAGTTTGGAGGATGCATCCACAGGGAGTGTGCTGTAGCACAGGGACCCAATTACCCATCTGTTAAGAGAGGACAGAGGTGGAAAAAGGAAATAAAGAAGGCATTTTTTTTTTCAAAGGAGTCCCAGGGGTTCAGGATGTGCTTTTGAAAGGGGTAAAGACTGAAGATGAATGGCTACTCATCTAGAAAGAGGGGAGCAAGGCATGCCTAGTTCCCTTCACTTCCCAGCAAATACCCAGGGTATGTGAGGGAGAGGCAAGAGAGGCATCCCTTTTCTTTCTTCTTTCCTTGTATCCCGGAGTCCTGAAGACAATGACAGGGTGCTTCCCATGGGTGTCAATGTGACTTTTCACCCATGTTAACAGGTGGGTTAGAGGGTGGGATTATCCACCCTTACACACACACTGCCTTTCCCCCTGCTGTCAGTAGCTTTCAAGTTCCCTAGACCTCATGCATGTCATAGATACTAGCAAGACCACTATCCATGAAATGAGAGGCTTGGCTTAATTGGCAGGAATTAGTCATGCTTACCTGTGCTATGTCTCTTAACTTCCGTTGTCATCTGCCTCAGTTCCAGTTTTCTTTCCTAGAGCTTCAATCCAAAGTTTGGAATTGAGTTTGGGACAAGAATGTGTCTCAGTGGGGTTCATGGACTCAGTAAGTCATGGGTGAAGCTGTGGAACTGGGTCCTCCTCCAACAAGGGATAGAAAAGAGTGTCTTGTGAATTGGGGTCCTGGCCTATTAAAACACCTTTCAAGGAAAAAAAAAAACCTCTGGCAAGGAGAAGCCCCCTCCATTTGCAAGGCTGTGTTATTAGGTTGTTGCAAAAGCAATTGTGGTTACCGCCATGCTAAGTAATGGCAAAAACTGCAAATACCTTCAAACCAACCCATTAACTCCTGACCTGATGGAGAAAAGGAAAAAGAACAGCTTAAGAGTAGAGCTGGAGAAGATTGTTGAGGAAGAAACCTCTTGTTCTGATGCAAATGAGTTTCTCCAATGGGAAAGAAACTTTTAATTCCTGTTTCTTCCCTCAGGCTCAGACCAAGCTGGACCCTTCAGCTGGGGGAGGGGAAGACTCCATGGGCACGTGGTGGGAAACACTGGCCAGCTAGCCATGAAGGGCCTTGGGCCCCCAAGACTGCCCTGGGGCCCGGGAAGCGGCTGTGGCTCAGTCCTGCACTGCATGGCCACTGAACACAGCATGTGTATGCAGCAGACATGGCCATGTGCCCCAGCTAGGAGGGAAAGGGGTGGTGGGGAGCTGCTGCTTGCCTGTCACAAGCACATGCCTGTGGCCATTGGATTGGGGGTGGAACACACCCAACATTATAAAAGAAAAGATAGGTGCTATTTTAATTCTGAAAAAAAGAAGGAAAATGACCTAGAAAAGACAGGATTGGACCAAGGCTGACATTCCCAACCCCTGAAAGTGACAGGGAGGGGGCAATTTTCCCTGCCTTCAGAAGAAGTCTGAAGATGAGAAAGCTCAGAAATGAAAGTGAAAGATATTTTTGGGGCAGCGTTTTACTCACCCTTCTGACAAACCCCCGTATAGGCCAAAATGATGCAGAATTTTTGCTCCCTAGTTCAGCTAAATCAGAGTTCTTGTCTCATGAGCAGGAAAAATTAGACACGTGGTCACATTGAAGGGTGAGGAGGGAAGAATTTATTAAGTGAAAGGAAAGCTCTTAGCAAAGAGAGGGGTTCTCCAAGCAGGTTTCTCCCTCACAATTGAAAACCAGGGCCACCGCACATGAGCTTATGAGGCCAGGCTCCTCCCCTGAATAAGGCATGAATTGCTGGTGGCCCCCCCATCCCCCAGTGCACATGTGGGCATGCCCAGGCAAGCCATACGTAGTATCAGAAAAGGCAGCATTCAATGGGTTAAAAAGCATTATTCAGAAAGAATCAATTGGGAAAGGGTGGGCAAACAGGGGCAGAAGTTCTCCCTCTGGGTCACAGGTTTCATCCCAGACCAGCACTCCAGTCTTTCAGCCTTCAGGCTATTTTAGGCTTGAAAGTGAGGTTTTAGCCCAGGGACTCTTCCCTATCTGCCTAGGAATTTGTCTCCTGCCTTTATCAGTAGTACATATTACATATATGTAACTAAAAACAAAAGAAATAATTCTGTATAGTACACACATGCAATACATATATATGTACTATACAGAATATATGTACTATACAGAATATATGTATAGTACATATATTCTGTATAGTTCATACTACACTACATACGTACTATATTATATGTATAGTATATTTCTGTCCATATATGTACTATAAACATACTATATATACTGTGTAGTACATACATATAGTACACATATGTACTATATGTATATATTATGTATGTTATATATAATATGTATTGTATATAGGCATATGATATGGGAAGGCGGGCAGGGAAGTGCTGGGTAGAGAAAGGGGGGTCCCTGATGAGGGCTCTATCCTCAAGCCTGTGCCCACGGACCTAAATGAGGACAGATGTTTCTGTTTTCACACCCAAAATGTTGCCTTTTGGCCCACCACACCCCCCCCATCCTGTGCCCATAAAAACCTGAGACCCCAGCGGGCACACACACAAGCAGCTGGACATTGAGAGAAGCAGAAGACAGACACCAGCAGACACCAGCAGGCCATTGACGGCAGAACAACATGACACCAAGGGGAATTCGGCCAGGGGCGGTTGGAGGAAAGTCTAGCTGCTGGATGGCCCAAGTCCAGGGGAAGACCACTTTCCCAATCCATCCTTTTTCTTGCTCCCCATCCATCTCACTGAGAGCTACTTCCACCACTCAATAAAACCTTGCACTCATTCTCCAAGTCCACATGTGATCTGATTTTTCCAGTACACTACGGCAAGAACCCAGGATACAGAAAGTCCTTTGTCCTTGCGATAGGGCAAAGGGTCTAATTGAGCTGATTAACACAAGCCACCAGCAGATGGCAAAGCTGAAAGAACATACTGTAACACACGCCCGCTGGGGCTTCGGGAGCTGCAAACCTTCAACCCTAGACTCTGCTGTGAGTTGGAGCCCAAAAATGCTCTCCATGACCCACCCGTCTGCATGCTCCCCTAGGGTTTGAGAAGTAGGGCCCTGAAGAGGCAAGCCACACACCCTGTGAAGGTGATAAGGGAACTCCTCCCGTTTCACATATACTAAACATATATGTATCATATTTTAATTATATACATTAATCATAATTTTAACTCTTAGTAACATTAATTTCCAGTGAACAATCAAGGAAGTAATCCATTTTAAACTGTTTTATATCAGTATTTGTAGATGAAAGCCATTTCCTATTTTTTAGAAAGAAATGTTTCCTCAATTTTTTATGTTTCTTCTTATTTATTTATCCATTTATTTATTTTGAGACAGAGTCTTGCTCTGTCATCCAGGCTGGAGTGCGGTGGCGTGATCTCAGCTCACTGCAACTTCTGCCTCCTGGGTTCAAGCGATTCTCCTGTCTCTGCCTCCCAAGTAGCTGGAATTACAGGTGCACACCACCATGCCCAGCTAATTTTTGTATTTTTAGTAGAGATGGGGTTTTGCCATGTTGGCCAGGTTGGTCTCAAACTCGTGGCCTCAGGTGATCTGCCCGCCTTGGCCTCCCAAAGTGCTGGGGTTACAGACATGAGCCACCATGTCCGGCCAGATTTTTATGTTTCTTAATAAATCCAAATATATTTAACTTCTAAGTACTGTATAAAAACAAGATGTTGAAGTATACAAACTAAAGCTATGCTTAATAATTAATGTTTCAGTATTTTGTCTTACTTAGAAGTGATTCAGACATTGAATGATTTTCAATTACTTAATTTAACATGATCTTAAGATTTGAAGTTGCTGAAAAAGATTTTTGAAACTATGATCAATTCATTTATAAATTTTTATGCCATTTACATTCACCTAATTTACTCATTCTTTACAATTATGCTTGAATTACTTATTAAACAAAGCTAGCCATTGAAGAAGTATAACTGCTGAACAGGTTCACGTTGCCAGCTGCCTAGACAGAGCTGATTTATCAAGACGGGAATGGCAATGGAGAAAGAGTAATTCATGTAGAGCCAGCTGTGCGGGAGATGGAGTTTTATTATTACTCAAATCAGTCTCCTCGAGCATTTGGGAATCAGAGTTTTTAAGAGTAATTTGGCGGGTAGGGGCTCGGGAAGTGGGGAGTGCTGACTGGTCAGGTTGGAGATGGAATCATAGAGGGGTCAAGTGAGTTTTCTTGCTTGTTGTCTTCTGTTCCTGGCTGGGATCATAGAATTGGTGGAACCAGATTACCAGTCTGGGCGGAGTCAGTTGATCCATGGAGTGCAGGGTCTGCAAAATATCTCAAGCACTGATCTTAGGTTTTCCAATAGTTATATTTTCCCCAGGAGCAATTTGGGGAGGTTAAGAATCTTGCAGCTGGAGGCTGTGTGGCCACTAAACCATAATTTCTAATCTTGTAGCTAATTTGTTAGTCCTATACAGGCAGACCGGTCCCCAGGCAAGAAGGGTTTTTTTTTTTTGGAAAAGGGCTATTATCAATTTTGTTTCAGAGTTAAACTATAAACTAAATTCCTTCTGAAGGTTAGTTCGACCTACGCCCAGGAGTGAACAAGGACAGCTTAAAGGTCAGAAGCAAGGTGGAGTCAGTTAGGTCTGATCTCTTTCACCGTCATAATTTTCTCAGGTATAATTTTTGCAAAGGCGGTTTCAGAAGTTCGGAAGATATGACCCCAAAATATGTTGCTTTTGTATACTATTGCTACTAACAGGTACTCAGAGCAAGGCTTTAAGAATTCTCCTTATTTGTCTAAAGACAGATTTTCCAAGGGAATCCAAATGCCATCAATCCTGTCGTTACAGGAAAGGGGTCCCAATCCAGACCCCAAGAGGGTTCTTGGATCTCGTGCAAGAAAGAATTCAGGGCAAGTCAATAAGGTGAAAGCAAGTTTATTAGGGAAACAAAGGAACAAAAGAATGGCTACTCCATAGAAATGCAAGTTTTTATGGTTATTTCTTGATGCTATGCTAAACAAGGGGTGGATTACTCATGCCTCCCCTTTTTAGACCATATAGGGTAACTTCCTGATGTTGCCATGGCATTTTTAAACTGTCATGGAGCTGGTGGGAGTGTAGCAGTGAGGACAACCAGAGGTCACTCTCATCACCATCTTGGTTTTGGTGGGTTTCGGCCGGCTTCTTTACTGCAACCTGTTTTATCAGCAAGATCTTTATGACCTGTATCTTGTGCCGACCTCCTATCTCATCCTGTGACTTAGAATGCCTTAACTGTCTGGGAATGCAGACCAGTAGGTTTCAGCCTCATTTTACCCAGCCCCTATTCAAGACCTCATTTTACCCAGCCCCTATTCAAGATGGAGTTGCTCTGGTTCAAATGCCTCTGACACTCTCCCCTAGGAAGTTCCAGAAACCAGGGAAGATTAACTATTATCACAGGAGAGGAGGTTTCATCACACCAAGACAGACCTTGTCACAAACCATGATTAATTTTTCTAAGGGCCCATTCATCTTTCCCCCAAACTATTTCCTACTTCAGGCCTAAATACCACCATTTGCCCAAACCAAGGAAGGAGGGTATAGTAAAAGTCCAGTTAAGACAAGATGACCAGGAAAAGCACCTTAAATGGTAAGGCTTGTTATATAAATTTAAGTCAATGCCTTTTCAATTTAAAGAGTTTCCAGGGGCTTAGCCCTCTGTCTCTTTGTGTTGCACAGAGGTAGACACCCTTACAAATATAGATTTCTTTCACAGATGTAATTTTCTTTAATAAAAGGATTTCAAAATAGCCAGCTAAATGCCAGAAAGGTATATTGCAAAGACTGATTTAGTTCAATAGGTAGTCTTTTTAACTTAGCTTCTGTTTCTTTTCTCTTTTTTTGAGACAGAGTCTTGCTCTGTTGCCAGGCTGGAGTGCAGTGGTGTGATCTCAGCTCACTGCAACCTCTGCCTCCTGGGTTCAAGCAATTTCCCTGCCTCAGCCTCCCAAGTAGCTGGGACTACAGGCACGTGCCACCATGCCGGGCAAATTTTTCTGTATTTTAGTAGAGACAGAGTTTCACCATGTTGGCCAGAATGGTCTCAATCTCCTGACCTCGTGATTTGCCCGCCTCAGCCTCCCAAAGTCCTGGGATTACAGGCATGAGCCACGGCGCCTCGCCTAGCTTCTGTTTCTTAGCTAAATTACTGAGTTTAAAGTGGAGTTCACACCAGTTAGAATGGCAGTCATTAAAAAGTCAGGAAATAACAGATGCTGGAAAGGATGCGGAGAAACAGGAACACTTTTACACTGTTGGTGGGAGTGTAAATTAGTTCAACCATTCTGGAAGACAGTGTGGCGATTCCTCAAGGATCTAGAACTAGAAATACCATTTGACCTAGCCATCCCATTACTGGGTATATTCCCAAAGGATTATAAATCATGCTGCTATAAAGACACATACACACGTATGTTTATTGTGGCACTATTCACAATAGCAAAGACTTAGAACCAACCCAAATGTCCATCAATGATAGACTGGATAAAGAAAATATGGCACATATACACCATGGAATACTATGCAGCCATAAAAAAGGATGAGTTCATGTCCTTTGTAGGGACATGGATGAAGCTGGAAACCATCATTCTCAGCCAACTATCTCAAGGACAAAAAAAACAAACACCACATGTTCTCACTCATAGGTGGGAATTGAACAATGAGAACACTTGGACACAGGAAGGGGAACAGCACACACCGGGGCCTATTGTGGGGTGGGGATAGGGGGGAGGGATAGCATTAGGAGATATACCTAATGTAAATGACGAGTTAATGGGTGCAGCACACCAACATGGCACATGTATACATATGTAACAAACCTGCACATTGTGCACATGTACCCTAGAACTTAAAGTATAATAATAATAAATAAAAATGAAAAATAAATAAATAATTAAAAAAATAAAAGTGGAGCTCATTAATGAAGAGGACAGAGAAAGTGTTCTCTATGCCTGGACTCAGCATGGATGGCTTTGAAAAAGAGAAACAAGCCTACTTTACCTGAAGGCCTACCGTTTACAAGCACTTTATTCGGCTTACTTTCCACCTTGGGGCAGGATAGTAACCAAGCCAAAATGTTAGCAGATTCTATTTCCCTTATCAATTAGTCATTTAAGATCTTTCTTTGTCTTTTGTAAAGAGCCTTTAAAAGAGGCAATAAGGCCAGGCGCGGTGGCTCATGCCTGTAATCCCAGCACTTTGAGAGGCCGAGGTGGGCGGATCACGAGGTCAGGAGATCGAGACCATTCTGTCTAACACTGTGAAGAAACCCCGTCTCTACCAAAAATACAAAAAATTAGCCGGGCGTGGTGGCGGGCACCTGTAGTCCCAGCTACTGGGGAGGCTGAGGCAGGAGAATGGCGTGAACCCGGGAGGCGGAGCTTGCAGTGAGCCGAGATCGTGCCACTGTACTCCGGCCTGGGCAACAGAGGGAGACTGTCTCAGAAAAAATAAAAAATAAAAATAAATTTAAAAAAAGAGGCAATAAAAATTTTGAAATTTTTTTAGAAGCTTCTGCACATCAATAGGCATCCCTGGTGAACCTAATTCAGGAGTCCCCATTTTTAAATGCACTTCTTAAAGTACAATGTTGTTCATTTGAATGTTCCACCATAGTTTTAAATCATCTTTAGTAAGATTTCTCCATTTTTGTAAGCATTTGCTGCTTCCGGTGCCTAATACTTATGTACTATACATAAAGGCAGGCATACCGGGAAAGTGGAGGACTGACTTCTTCAAAAATTAAGGATCTCGTTTTTATGTTGATTCCTGGCTTTGGCTCTAAGATCCTCTTGGCCAAGTCAGCCAATGATTTTTCCCTACCCAAGTGTGTAAGAAAAAGGAACAAAGAAGATAGAACACAAAATCTCTGCAAATTCCCAAAAGCTGGAGTTCACACCCCCTGCACTAATTGCCATTTACCGCTCGTTTCTGCCTGACCCAGTAAGACATCTGAGGCCTCTAACTTGATCCAATCCACTTAATTATGGAATCTGATTCAATCCTGGACCGAGTCCAGTTTTTGTTGTGACTTCTGAACCAAGTCCAGTTAAAAAATTTGCTCAAACTCAGATAGCTCAAAACACAAATTTGTGGCACTTCAGAATCTAAGAGAGAATTTGTCCAGGATCCCCAGCGGCTGCAAGAGAGCAGTGCACACAATGGGCCCAGCAGGCACCTTGCTTGGTTGCTCCATCCTCCTGGGGGTCATTAGAAGCGCTACTTTGTGGGCATTTTTTGTGTTTTTTGTTTGTTTGTTTATTTCTTGTTTTGAGACAGGGTCTCATTCTGTTGCCCAGGCTGGAGTGCAGTGGTGTAATCACGGCTCACTATAGCCTCGAACTCCTAGGCTCAGGTGATCCTCCCACCTCAGCCTCCCTAGTAGCTAGTACTACAGGCACATGCTACCACACGCAGCTAATTTTCTACTTTGGATCCCACTTCTGATGCCATTGGTTAAAAGAAAAGCTTTAGGCAAATTAAATTTAACCCAGTTTAACTGAGTAAAGAAAGATTCTTGAATCCAACAGTCCCCAAAACACAAGCAGACTCAGAGTGACTCCAGGGCTGCCACATTTATGCCACATTTATTAGGTAACATTTATGGACAGAAAAAGGAAAGTGACCTGTAGAAAGCATAAGTGAGGTACAGAAACGGCTGGATTGGCTACAGCTGGGCCTTTGCCTTATTTGAACCTGGTTTGAACATTTGGCTGCCTGTGGTTAACCGAAATTTGGCTGCTGTGATTGGCTGAGACTCAGTTACCAGTCGGTTTATGCATCAAATTAGGTTACAGTTCACTGTGTATGGAGAAACCTTTAGGCCAGACTTAAAATATATACAGAGGCAGCTTTAGGCCAAACTTCAGTTAACAGCATCTAGATAACTTTCTTCAAAATTTTTGAATGATCCATGGCGTAGCCTCTTTCTTTTGTTCAATGTGTCTATAGAGGGAAATGTTTTCACAACTGCATCATTATACTCTTAGTTTCCCCGAATAGTTTAACTGGTGGAAAGGGCAGCAATACTCAAAGCCATTAAACCAAGCAGAACTTGCACTATCAATTTCAGTCTGTTCTGAAGGTATTCATATATGGCTAAGGCTTTTCCTGCAAATGTAGAAAAGCTTACCCTGATATTAAGTTGCCAGGAAAATCATGTATGAATCAGTGTGACTTCCATGTTACATGGATATCATTCATATCAAAGTAACATGCATTGCTGCAAAAAGAATTGTAACTGTTATGTACTGAATTGTGTCCCCCCAAATTCATACATTGAAACCCAAGCCCACAATGTGATAGTATTTGGAGATGGGGCCTCTGGGAAGGAATTAGGTTTAGATGAGGTTATGAGGTAGGTTCTTGTACGAGGCCATTCTTGTGTGGCCATAAAGAAATACATGAAGTTGTGGATAATTTATAAAGAAAAGAAAAGAGGGGTATTTGGCTTATTTGGCTTACCATTCAGCAGGCTGCATAGGAAGCATGGAGCTGGCATTTGCTTCTGCTGAGGGCCTCAGGAAGTTAAAATCATGGCAGAAAGGAAGAGGAGCCTGCACATCACATGGTGTGAGTGGGAGCAAGAGAGAGGAGGACAGTGCCATACACTTTCACTTATTATTATTATTATTATTATTATTATTATTATTTTGAGATGGAGTCTCACTCTGTCACCCAGGCTGGAGTACAATGGCACGATCTCAGCTCACTGCAAGCTCTGCCTCCTGGGTTCAAGCGATTCTCCTGTCTCAGCCTCCTGAGTAGCTGGGACTACAGGCACCATGCCTGGCTAATTTTTGTATTTTTAGTAGAGACGGGGTTTCACCATATTGGCCAGGCTGGTATTGAACTCCTGACCTTGTGATCTTCCTGCCTCGGCCTCCCAAAGTGCTGGGATTATAGGTGTGAGCCACCGCACCTAGCCTCCATCCACTTTTAAATGACCAGATATCACATGAACTCAGAGCAAGAGCTTACTTATCGTCAAGGGGATTGTGCTAAGCCATTCATGAGGGATCCACCCCCATGATCCAATCACCTCCCACCAGGCCCCACATCTAACCCTGAGAATCACATTTCAACAAGAGATTGGGATGGGACAAACATCCAAACCATATTAGTCCTCATAATGGGATTAGTACCCTTATGAGAGGAGATAGCAGACAGCTTACAGTCTCTCTCTCTCCCTCTCTCTCCACCATGTGAGGACACAGAGGGAAGGCAGCCATCTACAAACCAAGGGGAGAGTCCTTACAGGAACCTGACCATGCTGGGACCTTGATCTCATACTTCCAGCCTCCAGACATGTCAGAAAATAAATTTTTGTTGTTGAAGCCACCCAATCCATAACATAGACAGGGTATATGGCACCCAGTGCCATAACATGTTATGCTATGGCAGCCTAAGCTGACTTCGATGGTAACCATCATAATGTGACATAAAAGGAGCATAGTCAAGAGAGCACATAATTCTAGAAGGGGTGGAGGTTGCAGAGAAATTAAGTTGAGAAGAGGAGAACAAGATGTCAGGAAAGTCTTCCCATACTAAATACTTCCAGCAATTGAGTCTAGTCTAGAGAAACAGGCAGTTATTCTCTAAATGGTCTCTAAGAAGAGCTGGGGGCCTTAAAAACAAGGGACGTAGCAGTAATCTTTTTTATAGGCTGTCAATTGCTGTGGAACCTATAGCTTCAAACCTATTTGTTTTCCATGAACTCTATAATGATGTCATGGTCTATGCCTTCTTCATGTACAAACATCACACAGTTAACCCACCACCATGATAACATGTACTTTCTGTTGTTGTGTTGTTTGCTAGTAAGGTGATTGATTTGCATTGCTTCAACCGGGCTCCTCTGATTGATCATTTTCTGAACAATGGATGCATTTACAGATGGCTGCCAGGTTCAGCAGAGCAGGCTGTAGCCATCAAATAGATGAAGTAGGCTCACCACATTCTGGAATTGAAACCGTGATCTTGGCTACTTCAGAAGGTGCTCTAACAAATTGAACAAACCAGGCCTCGATGAAGGTGGAACTGAGAGCTGGGGGATTCTTATGCAGAACAGAACATTCATACTTCCGCTTCCATATGTACCACATATGTGTTCCTCTCAACTGGTTTGTACATTTCCATCTTTGCCTTAAATGTATTCACATAGCACTCTTTAAATACTCGAAGTATAATGAAGAAAAGAGAAGGAACTGAAATGGTTCCATTCCATTTCCCACTAGGAAGTTGATTCTGTGCACTCTATTTCTGACTATTTTCTATCAGCCTATCACTGTGGGATGTAGGAGGGAGGAACAGGACACAAAATGTGGCACAATTAAAAAAGGATGAAGAAGAAAATTAAAATCATTAACCATTAGTAATCATTTTTAATGTGCATCATTTTTAAAATTCGAGAATAACCCAAGGAGGTAGGCATAATGTTTAGACATGATTTACCAGTGAAAAGAAGCTTAGAGAAATGAAGTAACGGCTGGAAAGTCACAGCTAGAACTCAAAGTGAGAATTCCCACCCGAGAAATCTAACTCCAGATTCTACACTCCTAATCTCTGCTATGTTGCTTTCCTGAAATGAGGAAAGAATAAGAAAGGAGAAAATTAGTGACAGGAAAGAGAGAGCTGAATAAGAGGGGACAAAGAAAGGAGGAAGGAAATCAAGCAGTTTCTACACTCTGGAAAATAACGGAGCAGAATTAACAGAAGAGAACTACTTTCCTCAATGCTGATTCTACTGTTAAAAAAAAATTAACCAGGCAGTGCAGCACACACCTATAATCCCAGTGACTAAGGAGGCTGATGTAGGAGGATTGCTTGAGCCCAGGAGTTTGAAGCTAACCCGGGCAACATAGCAAGACCTTGTCTCTAAAAAAAATTTTTTTTAAAGTAGCTGCATTGTCTTGTTTTTCTAACTTTGTACAGTGCTTAGAATAACACTATCTAAACCGCATGTGTTCCATAAACCCTGTTGACTAACCACTGGATTTGCACAAGAAACACTGAAAGACTCTTAGGCAAGAGATATATTGTAAGATCCGTGACAATGAGATCTCTTGGATGACATGTTTTTCATTGTTTACTGCGTGTCTAAAATGAGAAGGTCATAAGAGCCAACCTTTCATTGGAGTGGCCCCCATAAAACTGTCTGCTGTGTAAGGGGTGTTGGAGTGACTCTCCATCACAGGTTCTACTGCAGCTCTAGGGTGGGTCCTGAGTGATGTGAACCCCATCCCCATCCCCGTTGCTAGTGAATGGGTCTGGGGTAGGCAGGCCAAGGCCAGTTGGGACCAATGAGTCATAAAGAGTTTTCTAAACACTTCTGGAAAATATGCTTTCTTACACTTAAGAAAGACTCACAGGAAGTTAGTAGGAGGTGAAAAGGGAAGCAATTAACCCAGCAACTACTGGAAGCCTTCCAAAACCCAGGGATCTTTCCCCAGAATGAAGTCAGCATTGGGGATAGCACAGCAGAGAGCTGGAAAGAGCCACTGGATCCACCAGTCCTGAATCCTACCCAGCCTTTGACATCCTGTATTGGAGCCAATACATTTCTTTATGATAAAAGCTAGTTTGAGGTTGAGTTGGGACTTCTGTCCCGTATTTTAAAGTATCCTACTGATGCAGCCTGGTAAACATAAAACATGGTAAACACATGTGGCCTAATTTTATCAGCAGCATGGTTAACTGGTTCAAGCTATGGTTCAAGCTATTCTTTCCCTTCTGTGATTATGACCATACGCTCACCTGAAAGGTGAAGCCTTTCTCCTGTCATGGCTATCTGGCTGAAAAAGCTCAGCCAGAGTCTCAATTCCTATAACCTCCTTCCCATCCATCCATTCATCCATCCATCCATCCATCCATCCATCCAGCTGATGGATTAATAAATTTATATCAAGCACTTACTGTGAGCAAGGCATTTTGCTAGGCACTGTAAGGCCATCAGAAAGAAAAAAAATAGGCCGGGCATGGTGGCTCACGCCTGTAGTCCCACCACTTTGGGAGGCCGAGGTGGGTGGATCACCTGAGGTCAGGAGTTCAAGACAAGCCTGACCAATATGGTGAAACCCTGTTTCTACTAAAAATACAAAAATTAGCCGGGCTTGGTGCCGTGCACCTGTAGTCCCAGCTGTTCGGGAGGCTGGGGCAGGAGAATTGTTTGAACCCAGGAGGCAGAGGTTGCAGTGAGCCGAGATTGTGGCACTGCACTCCAGCCTGGCGACAGAGTGACACTCTGTCTCAAAAAATAAAAAAGAAAAAAATATCAGATGCTCTTTGTTCTCAGAGGCCTTATAGTGTAAAAGGGTAGAAAAATACGTATACAATTAACTATGGCAAAATGTAGAAAATTGTTAGGTGTCACTAGATACAGTGCCACTGTAGATCAATGAAAGGAAGAGACCATTTCTAGCTGGGAAGGTTAGGGCCATTTTTTGTAAAGAAGATGGATTTTATGCTAGATCTTGGATGATCCTGAACTAGCACAGAGAAAATGAGCATTCCTGGCAGAGAAGAGCAGGAGAAAAGGCCTAGCAGAAAATCACAGAGAAAGGATGGGAAACAATTGGCTGGAAAATAAGGTTAGAACTTGAAAGGGTCAGTGAGGCCAGATAGTAATAGGATATAATTCCAGGTCGAGCTCTTAGTCTGTTGGCAGTAGGTTGGGTTTTGAGTCAGGTATGAGCTGGGCAATAGAATGTGGTTTTGAAAGAAAGGAAGAGTATTCAAGACAGAGCACAGCAGGAGCAGATAGAAGAACCCAGGTGGCTGGTTTCTCTGACACAGGCAGGAAACATTCTTCTGCAATGGTGAGCCAGGCTGGATGATAGGGGAGCCTCTACTCATGAGGCAGGAGGGTCTAGAATGAGAGACAGTTACCCAGAGTCTGGGAGCATCAAGCCACTCCTTCCTGAGTCAGGCCCAGCAAGCTTGCTTATGAGCAGTGAAATTAGAAAACCCATGGGAAGAACCATGTGGACCTACAAGAAATAGGTGAGCGCCATATGTTTCCAGGGGCCAGACAGGTGAGCATCTGAGCAAAGACAGAAGCCAAAGTGGTGCAAACCTGGAAGGACAGGAGCAAGGCAGCTCAGAAGCTGACTGGGCAGTAGTATCGAAGGCCCAGATACAGTGTCCAGGCAAAGGGCCAAGAGCCCAGTCAAGGATGACAGCTGTGTTGCAGAGATAAAGTGAAGAAAGCACAGGTTTCAGAGTCAAACAGACTCAGGTTTGAATCCGAGACTATCTTATCTGCTGTGTAAACTTGGGCAAGCCACTTAACCTCTCTGAGGCTTCTGTTTCCTTGGCTAAAAAGGAACATAATAATATCTACCTCAAAGAGTTGTTATAAGGAGTATAAATAATATATGAAGAGTGCCTGGCACTTGGAGCACTCAATAAATGAGAGCTATTGTTATTATCAATATCACCCTCATTATTTATATTGAACTATAGAGATTGCTTTGGCTCAGGCTGAGAAATAAAGCAAGTGAGGGGAGTCTTTGCCAAGAACAGAAAAACCACCAGGAGGGGGAATGGGCCTCTGCAGAATTGTTCACAAATGCTCTCTCGCTTATGTATTAGTCATTTGTCACTGTTGATTTATGCATTCGTTCTTATACTCAGTAATGCCAACACCATTGTCACCATTGCCATCATTCCCTCCAATAAAAAAAAGAAGAACCTTAGATTTCTGTTAAAGCAGCTCAACGGGCTGTGTTTTGCCCCTGGCACATCTCTTCATCTTTTCTGTGGATTGAGCTGCCATTGGTATTCAGGGATACCACCTGCCCCGAGTTGCTGACAACCATCTCCATGGTTTCTGGCCAGATCTCATTAGCTAAGTGAGGTCAAGCCCAGTGAGGTTAAATGCTGACAAGGGAGAGGGTGGGGGGATACACAGATGGTTACAGGCATTGGGATGGGAGGGGATGTCATGGCTGACCCAGCCTGGTGTTAGGTAGAAAACCAAGGTCACAACCTTTTGCAGTCTCTGAGGAGCTGCGTGACAACATATTTAATCAGAGAATGCCGGCCACAGTGATCCTGCATGTTTCCAACTGATACAGTTTACCTGCTCCCTCTACATTCAATTGATGCTATTACTGCCCAATCCAATAATAAGCAACAATTTATTAAGCCCTTACTGTTTGCCAGGCTAATGACAGGCCAAAATGCAGGGCTAAAGCACTTTACATACTGTCCCATTTAATCCTCACCACAACTCTATAAAGTCAGTATTATTATCTGCTCCATTTTACCGATTAATAGAAGTTCAGAGAGGTTAAGCAACTTGTCTAAGTCCACATAGCTAGTAAAACTGTAGAGCCAGGTTGGGAACACGGGTTTTGCTGATTCCAGATCTCCAGCTCTGAATTAAAATGCTAACTGGTGCTTCTCACACTTTAATGTGTATACAAGTCACCAGGCAATTTGTTAAAATGAAGGTTTTGATTCAGTAGATCCAGATGGGACCTGAGATGCTGTATTTCTTAGGCCACATGTATGCTGTCGGGCCGTGGGTTATACTTTGAATCACAAGAGGCTTGTCTGATAGATTTGGTTCACAGTGGTTGGCAGGTTTCTCTTTGAAGGAAGTTGGGTTTTGGTCTTAGGGTTAGGCTAAGAGGCTTTAAAACCATTCAGGAAGTGTGGATTTTAGTTCTATGCTGCATACTAAATCATCATAAATTTATCCCCTTGAAACAACTCCCCATTCATTACTTTACAGGTTTTCCCCCAAAACTGGGAAGGTCGTGACTCCACTCATCTCCTCACAGGGCTAAATCAAGATGTCAGCCCGGCAGTGTTCTTATCTGGAGCTCAAGGGCCTTGTTGAAGCTCATTCTGGTTGTCACAGATTCAGTTTCTTGCGGTTGGGGGACTGAGGCCCCCGTTTCCTGGCTGGCTGTCAGCCGGGGGCCACTCTCAGTTCCTAGAAACTGCCGCATTTCTTACCACCTGGTCCTTTTATCTTCATAGCCAGCAATAGAGAATCTCCCTTTTGTTGAATTCTTCTCACGCTTCAAACCTCTTAGACTTTTTCTGTCTTTGACCTCCAGACTCAGAGTTAAAGGGCTCGTGCTATTAGATCAAGCCCACCCAGACCATCTCCCTATCTTGGGACCTTAATTACATCTGCAAAATCCCTTCACAGCAGAACCTAGGTTGGTGTTTGATTGAGTAAGTGGGAGAAGGCTCACGGATTCCAGGGGCAGGAAAGCTTAGGGGCTTAGAATTCTGCCTACCACAGAGTGTTTTGGTTTTCCTGGATGAGCTGCACTGTTGATTGATCGATGTTTTTAGAGTCATGGAAATTGAGACTATATAAGCTTTCTCATTTCTGCTTTCATTTCTACTCTCTTGCTGTAAGCCTCTCCTTTGGTACGAAATTACCAACAATGATTTCAAAATAAAAATGGACTGCCAACTTCCAGCAAATTGAGCTTAGCCCTTTTTCTCATTTATTGTATAAACTGAAAGTGTAAAACAGAAATTGATACATAGATCGTTTGGGGTTTTTCACTGACTCATTAGCAATGTCCAGGAATAAGTCTCCAGATGCAGAGATGTTTATAGAAGGCAGTACTTCTTACTCAAGGAACTCTAAGTGCTCACGGATGACGTGAGCCAACAGACAGTTGAAGAAGGAGGGTTTGTGATATCTTGACTTCAAAGATCTGACTGAAATCTTAGGAATCAAGCCCATCTTTTCTGGTTTCTAGCCCATTTTCCTTCCAATGGCACTGTCCTAAGGTTGTACAGCTTAGAAAATGTTAACCCAGTATTGTTTTCTTTACTTGCATGTGAGAGAAGAGAAGTCAAAGTCAAAAGCAGGCAGCTGGAAACCTCCAGGGGAGGGGATTCCCAGGGGTCCTTTATATTCCTTTCTCCCCAAGCAAAGCAGAGAGAGAAGCAGTACACATACCCTGTGGATTCTGGGTTTGGAAAGCATGACTGTGTTGTTCATTTGGGCTGTATAACAAAATACTGTACACTGAATGGCTCATAAACCATAGAAATGTATTTCTCGCAGCTCTGGTGGCTTGGAAGTCCAAAATCAAGGTGCCAGCAGATTTTGTGTCTGGTGAGAGCCTGCTACCTGGTTCATAGATGGCTGTCTTCACGTGGCAGAAGGTACAAAGGACCTCTCTGGGATCTCTTTTCAAAGGGTGCTAATCCCATACATGAGGGCTACATCTCATAGCCTCCCAAAAGTCCCACCTCCAAATACCATCATGTGGAGAATTAGGTCTCAACATATAAATTTGCGAAGGACAGACATTCAGTCTATTGCAGGGGCCAACAACAGCCCCTCATCAAGAGGTGGAGCTACGGAGGACAATATAGCTGGCCCTCCATATCCACAGGTTCTGTATCCACAGACTCAACCAACTGAGGATGAAAAACACTAAAAAAAAACAATAATAATACACAATAAAAAATAAAAATAGTACAGTATAACATATTTACATAGCATTTACATTGTATTAGATATTATAAGTAATCTAAAGATGATTTAAAGTATGGGAGGATGTGCATAGGTTATATACAAGTACTACATCATTTTATATCAGGGACTTAAGCATCCCCCAGATTTTGGTATCCTGGAGTCCTGGAAGCAATCTCTCCCCACCCCCCCACAACCAGGGATGAAGGATGACTGTACTAATGATTCTGTTTCTTTGCAATTCTCCTTAGTACCTCCAAAGCTCTAGCAAGATCATCACACAGGAAACAACATCATTTTCTTAGCCCACTCACAGCATAGAGAACAATGAAGTAATGGCTGTAGACAAATCCAAGTGTCTATTGCAACCTCAGGGTGAGGAGGCAAAATTGGTAGTGGTGTCGCTTCCTTTAGAGCTTAAAAGGCACAGCTGAGGTGACTACCCTTCACTCGATTTTTGCTAGCATATAATAAGCTCTGCTTTGCATTTTTGGTCCCATGGCATCATTTTTGAAATATGAATCATAAAAGCAGTGCATTTCTGCTATGCCTGTTGAGACTTGCTTTATCACCCTCCTATTTCAGCGTTAATAAAATGATGCTGTCATTCCAGCTGGGAGGTATTTTGATTGTTCCAGACAGAGAGCTGGCTGATCACATTGTGAATGTGTGTGTGTGTGTGTGTGTGCATACATGTGTGCATGTGTCTCTCTTCTGGGGCTGAGAAGGAAATTGTCTTACCTTAATAATAGATAAATGTATTTTGATGGTAGCTGATTACTAAGTTGAGACTTTCTATAAAATCTTCTAGCATCATGGTAATTTACTAACAGACGAAGAAAATCCCTCAATAAAGGCATCATTAGCAAAAATCCTGTGCCACTAGCTTCTAAATAGATGTGTAAAGGTAGGGTACTAGAGACCAGGAGTAAAATAAGAAGGTTGGAGTAAATGACCTCTAAGGGCCACTTTTATTTAAAGAAAATTCCAAGCATAACATTGGAAGACCTAGAGATGATGCTAAATGCCTGAAAAGAGAGCATATAAATTTAGGAAGGTAGTAAAAATTTTCTCAATGATAAAGGAACTTATGACTATGGGTATTTGCACGTGTGTGTGTCTGATGTGCCTTTAATATTGAGGGGAATTTTTTTCTTAAATCTGAGAATGATGGCTCAGTTGATGGCAAAATGGAAAGGATGCAGAGACCAGCCAGGAGCCAAGGAGCAAGGCAGGCGTTTCCAGAAGATCTTGGCAGAAAGTCAGACCAAAGAAGCAGACTGGCCAACCAGTGCCAGGTAGGGTATGAGATTAACTACAGGTAGGTGGAGCACAGCCCATACACTACAGAGGTCTGGGCAGTCGTGAAATCCAAATGGGCTGCTCAGGATAGTGGGTAGCAGGGACTGCACCTTCGAGGGTGAGGTTCAGAGGCAGGATTTGGGTTTCTTTTTTTTAAAGGATTAGCAAGAGAAAGCGCACAATCTAGAACAAAGGAGATATCAACAAGAGTCACTGAAAAGGGACCTACGGACAGGCTGTTAGGGACTTGATCTTCAGGAATAAGACTGGCTACTAGAATCAAAGAAAAGATTTGTGTAGGTCCAGTAGCAAGGCTGATTTGATGCTATCATGTTGAGAAACTCATACTCTGCTTTGCATTTTTGCATTTTTAGTTTTACATTCTCCCCAACTATAGAGATACTCTAGGGCCTAAGTTGCTCCTAGCTGGGCTAATCACCAAATCACAGAATTTGGCAGGTGATTTCAAGAAGTTTAAAATGAGTCCCATCCTCAAAGTGTTTATAATCTATTTGAGAAGAAAAGGTCAGCACACATGAGACAGAAATATGTCTACTGTGTCCATTTACTGTGTTATGTACAAGTCGTAGGTATTAAGAAAAATAAAAATTAGTATGTGCTGGAGAGGTCAAGGAAGGCTTCACAGAAGAGGGATGATTTGAGGGTTTAAATTTTTTTTGAGACAGGGTTTCACTCCATCGCCCAAGCTGTAATGCAGTGGTGTGATCACAGTTCACTGCAGCCTTGACCTCTCAAGATCAGTTGATCCTCCCACTTCAGCCTCCTGAGTAGCCCCAGCTGGGATTGCAGATGCACACCACCAGGCCCAGTTCATTTTTTATATTTTTTGTAGAGACAGGGTTTTGCCATGTTGCCCAGGCTGGTCTCGAACTCCTGGGCCCAAGGGATCTGCCCACCTGAACCTCTCAAAGTGTTGGGATTACAGGCATTAGCCACTGCACCTGGCCTGGCTTGAAGTTTTTTTAAGTGAAGAAAAGCAGAATTGGGGCCCTGGGGGTGGGAGATGTTCATGGGGGTGGAGAGAAGAGAGTCAGAAATATCCTGAGATATTTTTCTCATCATTTTTACCCCAACAGGAATAGTTGAGCCTCTCATTTCTGCAAGGGAAGCTGGTAGTGGAGCCACTAGTGAGCACTTAGAAAGTAGATGATAAAGAAAGGAAGTGGAGTTTGCTTGATAAGAGAAAAACATGATTAGAATGGTTGTGTTGGTAGCTCCCGGACTCTTTCTCTGCAGCTGTTTCAGTCCCCTAGCTAGTCTGGCCCTGACTTATAATAGTGCCAACTTCAAGCCTTCAGGGCATTTTATACAGCTTCCTGTCTATGCTTCCCACCCTTATCACTCCCTCCCCTTGTTTTCCTTCCGTTTTTTTAAATGACTATTATTGAATCAAATTTTCCTATTAATTAAAACCCTTGGGATCTTGGAACCTTAGTCAACTTTCCCCTCGTATATGACATAATGATGTACATTGTGTTTCAATGGCTCTGGATGCCATCGCTGATAGAATAGGTCACCTGTTTAGCATAGTCAGGATGAATGTCACCACCAAGATGACTACTCTATATTGAAGAGTATGAGTCAACTCAGCATATCCATCTATCTTTGTGAATTTTTTTTTAAGAGTTTTAACGTATTCCTTTAGTACTGGCAGTTGCTTTTCCCAGTCTGCTGCTGCTGCTGAAGAAATTCCTAATGGTTAATGTCAGATCCCAGGATACTGTCCTATAATGCTGAGACAGGAAATAGTGTCAGAGAATCTTGGTTTTTAGCTGCTGTTTTACTCTGCAGGAGCAGAGAGAAATAGGAGCAGGGGTAATTTCTTTCCTTTAGCAGCTGCTGAAGTAGACCTGATATTTGGGTTGGAAAAGTATATCAACTCACCTCAATTTAGAGAAATTATTTTTTAACCTTAAGAAATTAACATATATATTGCATCACTGAGGAGGCTCTTCTGTGGGCTTGTAGCAGGAAAAATCTAGACACTCTATGGGGCTATGCTACAGACATGGTGGCCCATGCAAGGAACTGGCAGTTGTGGGAGACAATGACAATGACTGACACTTGCCTGGTAATTTACAGCATACTATTTCAAACCTGATTTAATTCTCTCAGTAAGCCTGAGATAAAGGGGTCATTTTATGCATTTCACAGATGAGGAAATAGACTTGCTTCCTTAAGCAACAGGGAGTGAGTTACAATCCAGAAATGAACACAGTCTCTCCGAATCCCAATCCTACACCCTTCCCAGTAAACAGGTTCTATTCCACTGTATGGCATTCAGTTGTGAGACATTTCACACAAGAATTTATCATTAACAAAAGAATTATATTTGATGGTGATAATTTAGAATCATAAGTCAAGAGTCTCTCATTTTCTTGTATTGAAGTGCATTTTTTTTTTTTTTTTGAGATGGAGTCTTGCTCTGTTGCCCAGGCTGGAGTGCAGTGGCACGATCTTAGCTCACTGCAACCTCCACCTCCCAGGTTCAAGCGATCCTCCTGCCTCAGCTCCCCCTTAGAACTGGTAGCTGGGATTACAGGCATGCACCACCAAGCCTGGCTGATTTTTGTATTTTTAGTAGAGATGGGGATTTGCCATGTTGGCCAGGCTGGTCTTGAACTCCTGATCTCAGGGGATCCACCTGCCTCAGCCTCCGAAAGTGCTTAGATTACAGGTGAGAGCCACCACGCCTGGCCTGAAGTGCATTTTTTGAGCAGAAAGAATGGGTCAAATTGCAGCAAGCTATCTGGGGCATCACACACATCAGTTATATCTGTGCAGTAGCACTAAAAGACCATGGCTGGTGGAGATAATAATAGTTTTTGTGATTATAAGTTATTGCCTTGCTTTCCTCCCTGGAAAATACTGGGTTTCACCAAAATTTGAATCTGAGTTCTCCTATGACAGCATGCCTGCTTGTGTGACTATCATCCATTTTGGGTATCTCCAAAAGACATCAGTGGAGAATGTGGCTCATCATGCAGCCTTCCTGATAGATCTGACTATGGTAGTGCACATACTACCTTTAAGCCCTGCTGTGTATCAAAGCTGGGTACTCATCCCTAACACATACCCTTCACTTATAATGAAACTTCTAATGGACTCTTGCTTATAGGGAAAGCTTCTATAACCAACTCTCAATTTTTATTTGTATGTAAGGTCAAAACTACAGTGTTCTGTTAATGGTGATACCACTACAATGTCTGTAAATATAGGCAATAGAAAACTGAAGCACTCTTATGGCACAAATACAGTGTAAACATTCTTGAAAAACTGGGAATTTGCTGCAGCATCACTCCTGGCCACTCCCCAGAAATTTGGAGGTTGGACAACCTAGTGTGATAGTAGAAACACTTGAAATGTTTGGGAGTCATTTTTACACAAACTTGTGCTGTTGATTCTTTTTAAGGTTAAAAAAGGCATGTTTTGATGCAAGAACACAGGATATGAGTTCGCACTAAATAAAGATCTACATCTACACAACAGGTTTCAATGGTAGGGAGAAGAGATTTTTATCTTCCACGAGATGCTCAGCAATATCCGGAGACCTTCTTGATTTTCCCAACTTAGGGCTAGAGTGTTAAAGCTATTGGCATCTAGTGGGTAGAGGCTAGAGATGCTGTTGCTGTTAAACATCCTACAATGCCCAGCCTTTATCCCTGCAGTAAAGAATTATTCACCCCAAAACGTTAACAGGGCTGAGGTTAACGAAGCCCTAATCTACACTGACACTAAAATGCTAAGCACGCTGGTAGAAATTGTTATCTGATGCAGCTGAGCAAACTGCAATGGGGTTCATTTACAGAAGAGAAAAAAAGAGGGTTACTATAACCAGATATCCCCATGTCCTCAGATTTTGGGAGACAGTTTTGTTGTTGTTGTGGTTGTGGTGGTGGTTTTTGAGACGGAGTCTTACTCTGTTGCTCAGGCTGGAGTGCAGAGGTGCGATCTCGGCTCACTGCAACCTCTGCCTCCCGCGTTCAAGCAATTCTCCTGTCTCCGCCTCCCGAGTAGCTGGAATTACAGGCATGTGCCACTACGCCCAGCTAATTTTTGTATTTTTAGTAGAGATGGGGTTTCACCATGTTGGCTAGGCTGATCTCAAACTCCTGACCTCAGGCGATCCCGCCCACCTCGGCCTCCCAAAGTGCTGAGATTACAGGCATGAGCCACCACACCCGACCTGGGAGACAGTTTTGTTCAAGTCCCCCAGCCCGTGGTAGAAAGTTACTTACAATATTTCCTGTAGGTTTATGGGTGACTTTGTTTTAGTTGTGGGCTGAGAGACTCTGCTTGATTCACTGCTACTGCCTGTTCCAAACTGTTGCTTTTAGCCCCTGCCTCTGCCGCCCTCCCCCTGACTCCCTGGACCATTCTGTTTCACTTTGGATATGATTTTTCTTTCTTCCTCCCTGAAAAGTCCCTCTTACATATGCTCATTGTGGGTTGCAAACCATTGCTGATAGGTCAGGGTTGTTCTTTAATTTCTCAAGTCTTCCTCACCAAAGGAAATTTCCTGCTGCCCTTGAACTTGTGTAGGATTTAGCTGGCCCATGGAGTGGCTAGAGTTCTCTACCCTCTCATATCTCAATCTTCTTTTTTAGATCCTTAGGCTATCTCTCTGAGCAGCCAGCTAAAACCCCACAAATTCCTATTTCTTTCTCACACAAACTAATTTAGCCTTCTTTGTTTCACTTTCTTCTTGCTCTGCCCTGGGTGGAGTGGGAGTGGGATTACTGAAATAGGAACATCAAAGCATTTTTCTAACAAACAACAGCAATCAGAAAAACAACTCATATCCCAGGAGATAAATTATGCCACTCTTCTAGAAGGCAAAATGTAAGTACTTGTTTTACATATAATTTATTTTCTTCCCAACACATTGGGGAGAAACAATGTAGTGTAGCTGTTGTGAGCAGTGGGCACTGGAGTTAGACCACTTGGGGTTTGAGTCTTGGTTCCATCACCTGTTATCCCCATGACCTTGGGCAAGTTACTTGACCTATCTGTTGTCCCTTAATTCCCTCACTATTACAATGGGGAAAATAGAAGTACCTACCTTAGAGAACTATTGTGAGAATTTTTAAAAGGCAGTGATGTGAAGTGCCTTCATTCAGTGGCTGACACACGGTGGCTGCTCGACAGTGAGTACTAAAGAGTGGGATGTGTAAGCAGACTGCCCACATAGAGAAAGAGCATGCAATGAGCACATTCCAACACACAGGGGTGAGTGTATTAAGCTATAGGGTTCAAAGAAGACAAAGAGCTTCTGCTCTTAAAAAAATCCCAGGCTCCTGGGAAAGACAGAAAAGTAAACAAATAACTATAATGCAGTGTGACAGTGCTACAGCAGAGGTCTGTTTGTACTTGTCAAAAGATTTCTACTCAGCAGTGACCATGACATCCTGTTGTTGTGGCGTTAGTTTCTATCCCACTAGAGAATCACAATGCATACTGCATTCTCCTTGCAGTGAAAGGTAGTTAAGTAGAGTGTTTCGGAGTGTTTGGATTTGGCCAGTCCCACTGCCAAAATCCACAGCTTAAGGAACAGAGATGTGTCTCTGTTTGTCTTTGCTGGTGGGCTCCCCTATCCTGTATAGTCTTAAAGGGGGCTTCATTCCCCATGGTGGGCTTCTTCTTGATTAAGACTTTGGGGCTTGCCGGGTAAGGTGGCTCATGCCTATAATCCCAGCACTTTGGGAGGCTGACACGGGCAGATCGCTTGAGGCCAGGAGTCCAAGACCAGCCTGGCTAACGTGGCAAAACCCTGCCTCTACTAAAAATACAAAAATTAGCCAGGCATGGTGATGCCGGCCTGTAATTCTAGCTACTCGGGAGGCTGAGCCAGGAGAATCTCTTGAACCTGGGAGGTGGAGGTTGCAGTGAGCTGAGACTGCGCCACTGCACTCCAGCCTGGGTGAAAGAGCAAGACTGCCTCCAACAACAACAAAAGACTTGGGGGCTCAGCAGAGTCTTAGAATGCAACCAAGGACAAACTACCTCCCTCAATCCTATAGGACCTGAGTAAGCACATTTCCAAAAAGCAATGATTATTAAAATGCAACAAGCATTATTCTTTGTGTGATTTCAAGACCTTTTTACCCTATCCTCTCTGCAACCTCTAAAACGTATCATGGCCTACGGTAACTTACAGAAACTCTGCGAGTTACTGTTTTGCTAATTAAAGTCGATGAATACTTCGATTTTTAAAACAACCGTAGAGAATGTTGGCAAAACCTTGAGTGTCACAAAAGCAAGAAGCAGCCATCATCATGGAACAGTAGAAAATGAAAGTCAATCAAATGAGAAAAATATCAAAGTTGAATTTATTCCTTACACCTGACCTGGATAAATTCCAAGTGGATATTAATATTTAAATTCATAAAATGATATCATCATGGTATTAGAAGAAACTAAAAGAGAGTTATTCACCTTAAAGTGGAGAAGGCATTTCTAATGATGACATTAAATCCAGAATCATAAAAGATTGATACATTCAGTCTTTCAACATCAAAATTTTCTGCATAGAAAAAACCATAAACATAGTCAAAAAATGACAAATTGCAAAAATATGCCTAGCTCTGTTACAGACCAAAGACTAATTTCCTTAACATATAATGAGCTTCTACAAATAAGAAAGCAAAGACCTACAATGCAATAGAAAAATGGACAAAGACACCAACAGTGACTACATAAAGAAAATGTGCTATGTATACACCATGAAATACTAAACAGCCACAAAAAAAGAATGAAATCATGTCCTTTTTAGCAACATGGATACAGCTGCCAACTAATGCAGAAACAGAACACCAAATACCACATATTCTCACTTATAAGTGGGAGCTAAACATTAAGTACACATGGACATAAAGACAAGAATGATAGACACTGGGGAGTACAAGGGGGGAAGGAAGGAAGAGGGGCAAGGGTTGAAAAACTATTGGGTACTATGCTCACTACCTGGGTGACAGGCTCAATCATATACCAAACTGCAGTAACAGGAAATATATTCTTGTAACAAACCTGCACATGTACCCCCTGAATCTGAAATAAGAGTTAAAATTTAAAAAAAGAAAAAAATGGGCAAAGAATATGAACAGGCAGGACCTGAGGAAAAAAAGTACACATGACTCCTAGGCACATGCAAGTGGCTCAGCCTCACTCACAATAGAGAAATTCAAATTAAAGCTACATGGAGACATCATTTTTCAATTATCAAATTACCAAAGATCCAAAAATCTGACAACATGCTTTGTTGATGACGGTGTTCTGAAACAGGCATTCAACATCTATTCCTCCTCTCTGATTCCTAACACAATCCAGTTTTATGCAGGAATTTATCCCTCCAAGCATATCCCCTAGGCCTCAGTTCACAATTGGGACTGACTGGTCTAAGGGTAATTCCATTCCCCTGGGCAGTAATTGGTTCAGGAACCCAGGCCAGAATGAGTCAGTGTATGGCAGTGCCCTGAGGTCAGGGATTAACTCAAGAATAGAGATGTAACGAAAAGTATGTTGGAAGTTCCTGGGAGAGAAATTTCCTTACTCTTAGGTGAACTGCTAATTGATGAGATCGCTATGTGAAACCTGTAATGGCTATAGCCATTTTGCCTCCATCAGAGAAGCCACCCAAGGCCAAAGCCAACACACATAGGTCATCACAAGGCATTGCAGAGAGAAAGATCCAGAGCCACGAAATTCAACTGCTCCTGAAGCCTGCTTGCCTCCTGGACTTCCAGTTGTATGAAGCAATCATTTTCCTTATTGTCGATGTGAGTTCGTATAGAATTCTCTGTTACTTGAAGCTGCAGGCTAGTAGCCATGTAGCACAGAAAATGTTTCCAAGAATCTAAGTGAAACACATGGGTAAGTCAGAAGGAAAAAATGTCTCTGAAGTTTCTCAGACTTAGCAAACTGCCAAAGCACATGGCATGTGTTGATATAAAAACTTTCCAAATCAGGCTCTGAACTCCAATTAGAATATAGTACAGAAGCAGAGGGAGGAAGGGCTGGAGACACCAGGACAAAAGTTATCACACATTTACACTGGTTGTGATTGGGTAGTGGACCTATTAACTAAGCTTTCTCTCTCTTTCCTATATTTTCTCAGATAAAAATACCATGAATGTGTTACTTTTAGGATGAAAAACTAAATACAAAAGACCAGTTGGATGTAAAATGGTAGAGAGGCTGGCCCGTGCAAACTCTCAATAAGTTGTCAGATTTTCAAAATACAAGTCCAAAGGAAGAATGGATAGATAAACAAATAAATGCTCATAAAACCTCTGCATAAATTCGAGATTAGGAAATTTAAGAATTCCTAGTAAACTCGAGGCTATTAGGACTGAGGGATTTAAAACAAAACACAAAAAGCAAATTTAGAATACAGCTGTCATGTTTAAAGCAGAGCTCATTTTTCTGTTCTTCAGACAACGATTTTTCACAATATTTTTGAGATGTCATATTTCTAATCACCCCTCATAAGGAATTTGTTTTCATTTCCTAGTCATTCCACAGGCTGAGGGTCACTACATAATTTAGGTTGGGAGGCTGTCTCATCATCTTCTGGATCAAAAAGAATCCTGAAGTGGATGATGGGATTTTTCCCCCTTATTTATTTTCTGACAATCCTGAGAAGTAGAGGGAAGATGAGGATTCCATAAAGGAGACTCAAGTCTAGGGTAATTAGAGAGGAGGAAACCAGGAAGAAGGAGCAGTGACCTGGAAGCAAAGAGATTAAATAAGCCGGGGACTGAAAAATGCCTGCTGGATGTGGCAACTAGGAAATCATTGATGACGTGGGCACAAGCAGGGATGACAGTGAAGGTCAAGGCAGGTGAAAGACACTGTTTCACTCTTAAGAAAGTTGGCTGCGAGGGAGAGGAGGAAGTAGCCCTGAGGATAAGAGTGCCTGTTTCTGGGCTGGAGGAAAGTGCTAGCAGAAAGGAAAAGCTGGTAGTACCTGAGGGACCAAAGTTAACAAACCCAGTAGGGTTTAGGTGGTGGGGTGGAGAGCACAGATGAAGCCATTTTCTTAGGCAGAACAACACCTCAAAAAGAAAAAAGAAAACGAAGGATGACTGTATATATGAATAAATTTATAAGTTGGGGGGCAGGAAACTGAGGAATTACAGTCTGATACCCTCTATGTTTTCTGTGGGAGCGAGGGTGGTGTGGGTTGTGTGAAAGACGTTGGTGAGATTTTAAAAGTCATTAATAAAGACACAAGAAGTGCTGAGTGAGAACCAGAGAACTGCCAGGGGGACTCCAGGTAACAGTTAGGGTCACAATCTGGAAAGTGCTAGCCTGCATGCTGGTGGCAGAGAAAGCAAATCCATCCAGTGCCATGGTTTTGGCCGATGGCAAGGTTGGGGAGAAAGGAGTGAAAAATCACTAGCCGTGGAATGATTGAATTGCAAAACTATGAGATCCACCATGGATGAGGAAATGAGGGAGGAGAAGAGGTGGTGGTGGTGATGGTAGGAAGCGCAGAGGAAAAAAAAGAGGAAAGAAGTGTTTAAAAAGGAAAGGCCAAGGACAGTGCTTCTCAATACCAGTTTGCAGAAGAATAAAGAAGCTTGTTAAAAATGCATGTCTCCAGGCTCCGTGTGAGAGATTTCAATTTAGCAAGTCTTGGGTACAAGGTAGGAATCGGCTTTCTCCACCAGGTTATTACTTTTTAAAAATGGGTAACACGGGCCATGAGCAGTGGCTCAGGCCTGTAATCCCAGTACTTTGGGAGGCCACGGTGGGCAGATCATTTGAGGTCAGGAGTTTGAGACCAGGCTGGCCAACATGGTGAAACCCTGATTCTACTAAAATTAGCTGGGTGTGGTGCTGCCTGCCTGTAACCCCAGCTACTGGAGAGGCTGAGGCACAAGAATGGCTTGAACCCAGGAGGCGGAGATTGAGGGGGCTGACACTGCACTCTAGCCTGGGTGACAGGGTGAGACTGTGTCTCAGAAAAAAAAAAAGAAAAGAAAAGAAAAAAAAAGGATAACATGTGCATAATGTAAAATTCATTAAGAAAAAAGATATACAATCAAAAGTAAGGTCTCTCACCCCTGTGGCAATTCCTGCTGCCATTTTCTCACATGTTCTGCTAGGGACATTCAGTACACAGATAATCAATCACATAAAATATATTCTTTTCTCTTATGACACATGCTGTTATATACTTTTTTTCACACATATATATATATTTATATTTTTTTTGAGACAGGATCTCACTTTGTCACCCAGGCTTGGGTGCAGTGGCATGATCTCAGCTCACTGCAGCCTGGACCTCTTGGGCTCACATGATCCTTGCACCTCAGCCACCCAGGTAGCTGGGACTGCAGGCATGCACCACGACACCCAGCTAATTTTTTGTATTTTTTTTTTTTTTGGTAGGGATGTGGTTTCACCATGTTGTCCAGGCTGGTCTTGAACTCCTGAGCTCAAGCGATCTGCCTGCCTCAGCCTCCCCAAGTGCTAGGATTACAGGCGTGAGCCACAGCACCCAGCCACTTAACCATATATTTTAAAGATCAATCCTTATTAGTTCATTAAAAGATACTTCAGTATTCTATTGGCTGCTTGGAATTCTATCTTTTAATATCAAAAGATAGAAAACAATAGGTGTTTATACTAATTCTTTATTTCAGAGATACCCAACACGGAGGGAGTTTTTCAATACCCTATGTATAAAGCACCATAACTTAGATTATATGTTTGTTTGTTTGTTTTTGGAGATATGGTCTCACTATGTTGCCTCGGCTGGTCTCAACTTCCTGGGCGCTCAAGTGATCACGCCATCTCAACCTCCCAAGTAGCTGGGATTATCAGCGTGTGCACCATGGCACCTGGCTCTAGGATTCTGTGTTTTTTTTTTTCTTTTTGAGATGGAGTCTCGCTCTGTCACCCAAGCTGGAGTGCAGTGGCGCGATCTCGGCTCACTGCAAGCTCCGCCTTCTGGGTTCACGCCATTTTCCTGCCTCAGCCTCCCAAGTAGCTGGGACTACAGGCACCCGCCACCACACCCGGCTAATTTTTTGTATTTTTAGTAGAGATGGGGTTTCACTGTGTTAGCCTGGATGGTCTCCATCTCCTGACCTCGTGATCCGCCCATCTTGGCCTCCCAAAGTGCTGGGATTATAGGCGTGAGCCACCGCACCTGGCCAGGGTTCTGTGTTTAATAGAAGATTTTGACTTGGGGTCATTCATGGACTATATACACATTGAGAAACACTTGTCATAGGACCTAAGAATATAATGAATTTACAGGAAGGAAATGTTGAGAGAAACGGAGCAAGAAAACTGGAAGAACAGGGACGTTTTACTTTGCGTCCTGATCTTTACTGATTTGAGAGATTTTATACTGATATGTATCGCCCTCCTATGATGTATATACAAAACATATTATTTGTACATAATTAGAAGATACTTATGTATATTAACAGCTACTGAATCCTGGTGACAGTAGGTGAGGCAAAACAAAACAAAAACCCAGCTAAAAATCAAAAACCCCAAACAAACGGACCAAAAAAAAAAAAAAAAACTAATAAGAAATATGTTCCCATGTACTGTCAAGGTTTCCATAAAGAAAGCAGTGAAAAATCTCCAAGGGAAAGATCTTTTTATGACATCATTTGAATGTTATTTTTGTCATTAGAAAAAAGCTCCAGCCATCAAAATGAAATGCAATGAGTCTGCAACCTTGAATTCCCCAGGACTCTTCAATTCTGCTTGGATTCCTTGACTAGGGGCTAGGACTAATTTAGAAAGTAGCAGAAGGTGGATTAAAACACAGTCATCTGATTCCAGCCCCCAGGCCCTTTCCATTATGAACACCACCTTCTCACCAAGGAATGTTCCTGGTGTTCCTTGCCAGAGAAGCCAGACATCTGGCCTCCAAAGGTGACAACTCTCGCTTCTACTTAACTACGGGGAAGTGCTCTGGATGACACTGGTAGCCACTAATACAGGGGGTGAACTCTTCAGAGAATCATCCAGCCACATCAGTTGGCCTAGTAGGTCCTGTTGGAATTATGCTCCCCAGCTGAAATAGAAAGATAAACAAGGCCGGGCGCGCTGGCTCATGCCTATAATCCCACCACTTTGAGAGGCTGAGGCAGGCAGATCACTTGAGGTCAGGAGTTTGAGGCCAGCCTGGCCAACATGGTGAAACCCTGTCTCCACCAAAAAATACGAAAATTAGCTGGGCGTAGTGGCGCTCTCCTGTGGTCCCAGCTACTCAGGAGGCTGAGACATGAGAATCATTTGAACCCAGGAGGTGGAGGTTGCAGAGTTGAGATCGCACCACTGCACTCCAGCCTGGGTGACGGAGTGAGAATCTGTCTCAAAAAAAAAAAAAAAAAAAAGATAAGCTCTTTCATATGATATAGTGAAGCACATTAGACATCAGACTGACATAGAAGAATCTTTTAATGTCAAAAGATGAAAAACAATTCATGTGTATATTATTTTTAATTTAGGGATTCACAATATTTGGGGAGTTTCGCAATATCTTGTATGCTTTCCCTTTCCTTTCATTGTCCTGCTCCCAAAATGTGGTAAGTTTAAGAAAAGTGAATTGGTTTTTTGAGACATGACAGAAGACACTCTCAGGATGACACAAAACCATAACAAGAATTACTAAAGTAGTTGGTGTCACTAAAAACATATTTTAAATTACTCATATGGAGTTGACATTTAAAAAAAAAGGAGATTGGGTTGAGATTTCCAAGAAGAATCATCTCCTAGTTAGTAAGAAAGTCTTTTATTTTCACTTGTTTAGCTTCATATCCAGATGATGGTATTTTATAATTACATTATGTCAGATTTGGGAAGTTTCCATTTGATATTTATTTTCCTGATGTGATCTAAAGCAGTACACAGCAAATGGCTAAAAGAGATCCACAGAAGAATTCTAGGGCACTTCTTTTTTTTCCTTTCTTTCCTTTTTTTTTTTTGTGACAGGGTCTAAGTCTGTCACTGAAGCTGGAGTGTGCAATCACAGCTTACTGCATCCTTGACCTCCCAGGCTCAGGTGATCCTCCTGCTTTAGCATCCTGCGTAGCTTAGACCACAGGCACCTGCCACCATGCCCAGCTAATTTTTTTATTTTTTGTAGAGATGGGGTTTCGCCATGTTGCCCAGGCTGGTCTCGTACTCCTGGGCTCAAGTGATCCTCCCAGCTAGGCTTTCCAAAGTGTTGGGATTATAGGTGTGAGCCACCACACCCAGCCTTCTCTTCCAAATTCTCTTCACCTTCATTTCATATTATTTTTTCCTTCCTTGAACTGCTATTCTAAGCTGGTGAAATGCTTTGAAATGTTGAAGATTTACCAAATGAATGATGAAACAGATTAGGCCGGGCACGGTGGCTCACGCCTGTAATCCCAGCACTTTGGGAGGTCGAGACGGGTGGATCACCTGAGGTCAGAAGTTCAAGACCAGCCTAGTCAACATGGTGAAACCCTGTCTCTACTAAAAATACAAAAATTACCTGGGCGTGGTGGCGGTCACCTGTAATCCCAGCTACTCGGGAGGCTGAGGCAGGAGAATCGCTTGAACCCGGGAGATGGAGGTTGCAGTGAGTCGAGATCACGCCATTGCACTCCAGCTTGGGCAACAAGAGCAAGACTCTGTCTCAAAAAAAAAAAAAAAAAAGAAAAAAGAAAAAACAGATTAAAATCTCTAATTGGAAAGCCATTGGTTTCTGTGCTTTGTTTAATCAATGTATATGAATTGAGTGTTAATTGATGCTAACAGCTTTCTCTGCTAGGCCCTGTGGAACATGCTGAGAAGTGCCTTGCCCTCAAGAAATGTACAGTTTAGATGGAGGGATTTGAAGTAGCACATAATTAAGTGCTAAATGAGTGGAACATGTGAGTGCTCTAGGCTGTTCAAAAAATAGAAGAATGGGTTTGGAGTAGTCGTAGTGGATTTTAGCAGGCAGGTGGAGGGGTAATGTTTTCTAAGTAAGGCAAATGGTGTCAGTAAAAGCACAGAGGCAGAAATTAATAAATGAGTGAGCTGATAAACATAAATAGTTATACTGATATTCACCAATAAAAAGGGTTCATGCTGTGGAGTAGCGACAGTTAAGTTGGAGAAAATAGTGATTCAGGTTGCCAGGGACTTTGCCCGGCTAAGGAGTATCCCTTTAGTCCTGAAGGGAATTAAAGGCTTTTAAGAAAAGTGGATGAGGGAGATTAATTTGTTAGTGGAAGGTAGAATGGTTTAGAAGAGGAGAAATTGGTGGTAATAGGAGACTGCTGGGTATGACTTGAGGAGGAGATTCACCAGAACGGTTGATCTGGCAACATAAGGGAAGGGTTGAGCAGGAGAAAGACGGTGGAGACTAGACATTGGGGAAGGATATATGAGGTTTCAAGTCTGAGTGAGCTGGCAAATGTTGGTTTCACAAAGACAAAGGAAAGGGGGAGGCCTGGGGGAAGACATGGATACTTACTGCATCTGGATCACTGGCAGGACATGTGGGCCATAATGTCTAAAGTAGATAATTGCCACACAAAAATGGATCAGAGCTGCAGTTTGCATGACTCTGCTCCAAGGTGGGCTTGGGTGGGGTTATTAGATTTTGTACATTCAGCTTTGTCCTTTTCAGGCAGGAGAGAGCATCTGCTGTGGAGTACTCTCAGTCCCCAGGAGGCCTATGAGCTAGTCAGAAAATATAATTTTAATAGGATTAGCCGAGAGATGAGCAAATGTCAAATGGTGATTTGGTAGTATGTCATGGCTGCTAACTTTGACATGCTAAGTGTAACATTATTAATGGCTTCTATGTATGGCTAAAAGGGTTAACACTTAGCAAAATTAGTTCCCTGGATTTTTGTCCTGCTCTTATGTTTTATGGGCATGATAGAGTGTGCTACCTTGGGCAAAGCATTTAACCTCTCTGTGCCTTAGCTTCTAGTTTATAAAATAGGAAGCTTGTTGTGGCAGCATTCATAAACATTTTGAGAGCTACAGAGAGCACTGTAGGATTGTCTTTCTCCTCTCCCCGCCCACCCCCCAGCTCCAATGACTGAGTCAGTCATTTGGAAAGGTCAGCTTTTTCACTGGATACTTTCAATTGCTACTCCCTAAGTCAGTTAATTAGTATTTTTCTAAAATGCTCCTACCAGTCCAGAGCTGAAAGATGTAGTCTCTAACTGCCGTTTCTACTCTCTGGGCCTGCCAATCCTGCTAACCCCTTTTCACCCAATGGCTGTTGCCATGTGACTCCCGCCTCTAGGTTCTGGGGTCAATCCCAGTCATTTTGGAGGCAACTAGAGCTTTATATTAACACTCTGGGACTTCAACATAAGGCAATCATGCTCAGTGTGAAATTTGGTCCTAGTTCTAGGTATTAGGTTCCTGCTTTGTTTGTAAGTCTCACTCTGTCCCCCCAGATTCAGCCTTTGAATATTTGTTTTGTCCTGTTGGGTCCTCAAACTTGGGCCTCCAGTGAGTATCTCAGTAGCTCAAGGATCTGAATTCTATTTGTTTTCATCAATTCCCTGTAGAAACTAAAGGGCAGACCTAGAAAACCCCGGCACTGAAGCTGGGGCCTTGCTATAAGCAACACACTTTCTCAAGGCTTGCCATGATTTCCCAATTTTTGCCCACTCCTGGATTTTCCAAGGCTATGTGTTCCAGCTGTCCATTGGCTTACAACACCCACATTCTCTGTTTAACAGGCCTGATGCCGGCTGCCTTCCTGGCCTGCTGCCGGTTCCATATCCTCCAGATACCGCATTCTGGCTGAACGTTTATCACGCCAGCTGGGTTGGCCTCCGATTCCACGGATGTATCTGGTTCTAGTTTCCATTTCTCCCCATCCACCTCACCCTCATTACAGTTAATCCTTTTATATTAAACCATAGCAGATCTTTGCTGTTGTGGAAACTGATGTGGTATTGGAATTTTATCCTTGTTTACATCTTTCTTTGTGTTGGAAAGGTTGGGATTACTTCCAAAACCTTCCCAGAGAGCTTTCCTGTCTCCTTCAGGGGAAACAAATGAAAACTTGACAATAGCTGGTATCTATGACACCAGCTTCAAGGCCACTATTTTAATTGTAAAATTGCATTATTTAATCATAATTTTGCTTTTAGATACAAATATATTTTAAAGAATATTTTGTCCAGTGTTTACTCACAGCTCTCAATTTCAAGGTATCTTACTGGAACTCAGTGGCTTTGTGGTCATAAGGACATAAACAAATCAAGGCTAGGGATGGTGTGGTGTTCTACAGTGGTGAGGTACATTAGAATCCTCCGGAGGACTTGTTAAAACAGATTGCTGGGTCCCGCCCCACAGAGTTTCTATAGAGTGGTGCCCTAAGAATTTGCACTTTGACGAAAACTGGTCATGTATTTAAGCTGGTCACAGATAACCAGAAGGTGCTGAGCTGTTCTTAATTAGTTCAAACTTTTACCTGAAATGGATAATAAGATGGAGAGCCTTGAGAAATGAACTTCCAAAGTTCAGTGCATGCAGTTAGCATGACTGCCGGTTTTAGAGTTCTCAACCACTTATTGCTTATGAGCAATAAGTGGCCATAAGCATTTGGCCAATCACTTACTTGAGTTTACAGGTTTTCTCATCCATAAAGTAACAATAGCTGCTATGCTGCCCTCAAAGGGTTGTCCTGAGGTCTGAATGAAATGGGTGTGATAGTGTTTGAGCAACTATAAAGTGGTATGGCACTGGGAGGTATTGTAACGGTTTTTCATTACTCTTCTTAAAATATCACCAGTTTCCTTTGGCTCTTGTTTCCCTCATTAATTATAGCAACTTTAATCTGGGAATACACAGTACTTTTATTGCCATAAAAACCAAACTTCGATAAACTCAAATTTCAAACTTTTTAATAAAATTTTATTCAGTGAGATCAGACACGCCTTATAAACATTACACAGAGCCAAGAATGATTCCGTTTTTACAGCTATAAAAAGAGACCTACAAGACCCTATTGTAATTTGGGGTGGAGTCACGGTTAATCTTTTTCAACCCTGTTTAGATTGGTCCATTAATAAAAACGGCTGCTAGTTACAGCACATTTAAAAATACAATCACCGCGTACAAATGGTAACCTGTCCACTCCATACTTCCACGTCCTGTGCCGCTTCTATTAACTTGTCTTTGGAAGTAGTAAATTCTCCCAATCTGGACGTGGCTATTTTTTCTCACACACGGGCCAATACAGTTCTTGCTCAACTTGGGTGCGTTTATGACTTTTCAACAGTGTCATCAGCCGTACCTAATTCTTCCAGGCCTTCAGTATCTCAGGTGTTAGCTTCAGTTGTTCCTAGGTCTTTCACAAATATCATAAATGACAGGCAGGACGCTTTTCTGGAGTCACGATCTGTTAGTTTCGGAGTCAGAAAGACCTCGTTTACAGACTCGTAGGTGAACTTGCCAGGGGGTCTACCAGGGGCAGAATGGGGTCCCCTGGACCCGCCAGCCGCGTCTCAGCCACCCCCGCAGCCCCCGGGGTCCTGAACCCGGGCCGCGTTGGCGCGCGCTTCTCCCGGACGTCGGCAGGAGGCGCCCGGTGCGCACCCGCGGGTAGCCGGCCCAGGGGGCGGAGGGAGCGGAGAGGAGGAGCTGGAGGGGGCGCGGCTTCCTTTCCGTCGCTCCCGGGCGCCGGGCCTCCTTCTCTGCCGGGCCCAGGGCTGGCGGCCGGTGGGGGTCGCGGCGGCGGCAGCGGGGGCGCTGGCGGGCCGCGGGTGGCGGGGGCCGGGCCGCGGCTCCGGGTGTTAGGAGACAAGATGGCGGCGGCGCTCAGGAGGCCGGTCTCCTCCTCTCCGCCGTCCTCCGCCCCGCCGCTCGCCGCCTCCTCCTCCCGGGTCTCCTCCTCCTCGTTCGCTGCCTCCTCCTCCTCCTGCAGCAGCACCAGCGACCGCCGAGGCGCCGGCTCGCTCACCCGGAGCTCCGGAGGGGGATAGACGGGGCAGCTGCAGGCTCCGGCGACCGAGGCCGAGCTGGGGCCGGGGCGGGGACGGCGGCGGCGGCGGCGGCGACGGCGGCGGCGCCGGGTGGGGATGGGGTCGCAGACGCTGCAGATCCTCCGACAGGGGGTGTGGGCCGCGCTCAGCGGGGGCTGGTACTACGACCCGCACCAGGCCACCTTCGTAAACGCGCTGCACCTCTACCTGTGGCTCTTTCTGCTGGGCCTGCCCTTCACCCTCTACATGGTGAGTGTGGGGGCGGGGAGCGGGTGGCTCCTTCCCCGCGAGCCGGTGGGGCGGTGCTGGGGTCGCGCCCTCTTCCTCTTCCACCGGGTCTCGTCCCCCGGGGGCCGCCACCCTCTCGGTGTGAGGCTCCCCGCCCCCACTGCGTGCTCCCACTCCTCTCTTCGGGGCTTTCCCGGTTTCGGCGGTGACACGAGCAACGAGCCCACGGCAGCCCGCGCCGGCCGCCCCCGCCCGCTCACTGGGAAGCGGCAGCGTCCTAGGCCCCTTCTCGGGGTTCCCTCCCGCGGCCACCCGGCTAGGCCGTCCCCGCCGGGGCCCCCCGCCCGTGGGGCTGTGTGGCAGGCGCCGAGCGCTCTGCGCCTTTAGGGGACGCGGCATCCATCCTTGGCACGCTGGGTTCCTCGGGCGCCCGGCACCCGGCACTGCCCGCCCCCGCCGCGGCCCTCTCCTGGGGCTCCCGGGAGAGGCCTCCCGCCGCCTCGCCGCTAATTCGCGTGCGGAGCCCCGGGAGCGCGGGGGACCGTGCGGCTCAGCTCCGAGTGTGTGTGGGTCGTCCGGGCTTGTCCTCCGGGGGTCCTGGGTGGTGGCTGAAAACCCGGCTCGGAACCTTCCTGGCTCTAAAAAACCGTTGTTGTGCTTCGCAGCGGTTCTTCTCTGTTCGGCCCCGTGGCCGGTGGCCGTGGTGCTTCCTGTCCTCCCTGGGGGAGGGAGCGGGGAGATACGGGGAATCTGGCTGGCTTTTCAGCGGATTTGTTTGGGTTGGTTCAAGGCCTTTGGCGGATAGGAGTAGGGAGAGTACTGCCTGTTGCTGAATTCGGTGCGATCAGCTTCTCTGAATCATCTGTGTTTTTAAAGCGACATTGAAAGTTGTTAAGCGCAGTTTTTAAAGCACTTTAGGTTAGGATGGGGCGTTAGGGAAACTCGTGTGGACAGAGATGATACTTAAAGCTTCATATAAATTTTTAAAGTAGTCAGAGGGGAGGAAAGGAGCTGAACTTTTTATTTTAGGAGAATTCCTTTGAATATATTTCTGCCAACTTTGAGGTTCTTCGTGGAGCTAGAGACATGGTGCTGAGTTAGAAAATCCCGGAGTACCACTAAGAGAAGTGCAAAAGGTGAGGACACCCAATTCTTCCCTAAGTGAAGTTCAGTTTCACTAATTGGCAGGAAAAGTGTCTGCTTGGGGGAAGATGTGCTAAATTTCACATTCTCAAGCAGATTCACATTTTTCGTTGAAATTGTTTTGAAGGGACTTATTGTTTGAGGTTAAAAAAATAAGCCATTAAGAAATGCTGATGGCTCGTGGCTTATTTTATTAGGGGGACTTGTTCAGTCTTGTTGCATTCTGAAAATTTATCGTGAAGTGTTATAATTTTCAATTAATTCTGGCCTATGGAGTTCTATTTGCACTATACCTTCCAGGAATATGACATCATTAATGAACGGGTTAATTACTTTGGGTTTAAGAATCCTCAGGCTGTCACCAAATTTTCAAAGCAAATTTCTTTTATGTCCAGAAGAATTGTAGATTTAAAACTGAAAATGATTTTTGAGAGGTAAGAATTAGTTGCTGGGTCCAGTGTAAGATTTCTTTTTTAACACTTGTAGTAAACTGTGTGGTCATGGTTAAGTCTCTTTGTGTAATTAGCAAATGTTACTGAAAGAATATTAGAGCAAATGGAAACCAGTACATTGAGTTTACTTCCTTCATTTTGGGAGTTCAGTTAAACTGAATTCTCACATATTTGAGTGTCTGCCTTGTACTAGACACTTTCTGAGACTGCTTCTGACTTCCTTATCTCAATTAATGGCAGTCCCACTCTTCCCAAACCAGAAGGTGCTGAGCTGTTCTTAATCAGTTCAAACTTTTACCTGAAATGAATAATAAGGTGGAGAGCCTTGAGAAATGAACTTCCAAAGTTCAGTACATGCAGTTAGCATGACTGCTGGTTTTAGAGTTCTCAGCCACTTATTGCTTATGAGCAATAAGGGCTGTATCTTCAAAACCTAACTAGACGACGACTCCTCCCTCCTCCTCCTCCTCCTCTCACCACCACCATCATCATCATCACAGCCATCATCATTCCCTTGGTTCGTCACCATTCTCTGTCCTGGATTATTGCAGTACTTTAATGAGGTTCAATGCTTTTGTTCTTTATTCTCCACACAGACGCCTCTGTGATTCTTTCAGATCATGTCATTCTTCTGCTCTCAGAGCCTGCCCTCTCGTGTGTCTCTGTTCTCTCAACCACACATACATTTGCCGCCTTACTCTTCTTGCCAAGAAGTATGATTCCGCTTCAGCGCCTTTGCGCTTGCTTTTTCCCTCTGTCTGGATGACTCCTCTTTTCCAGATACCTGTGTGGCTGCTCCACTTTTTGCAGGTTCTCGTATACGTGAGGCTTTCTCTGATAGCCTATGTAAAATAGCAACTTCCCCAGCTCTCACAACACTCCGTAGTCCACCTTTTAAAATAGTATGGTATTTATTCCTAACTGATATCTATTTATTTGTTTTTATATCTTTCTTATCTTATTAGAATATAAGCTCTGAGAGGGCAGGAACTTAGTTTCGTTCACTGCTGTATTTTTAGGACCTAGATTAGTGTAAAGCACATGGTAGTACTCCCATGAATGATTGAGAAGTGCACAAGACACAGCTTCTACTTTCAAGGAACTTAAAATCTAGCCAGGGGGTAATGAGTTGTTACTGTTAGAACTGCTAGGAAAGGGTAAGTAAAGAGGGACCCTGATCTTATAGTCAGGGGATGAATCCTAGACCAGGGGTGGTCAGGACAGAGGATTTGTAAACATTTTAGGAAACATACTAGTAAAAGGTAGATAGTTTGAAGTATACACCAAAAATAAAGCAAAATCCTGCATTTTGTGTTAAAATCTCAGACAGCCATAGGTTATTTTTTGCATGCTTTTACAATAATAACTGTAAGTGATAATGACTATTTTAAAAGTACATGTATAGGTTCTTTAACCCCGTGACCTCATGAGGTTTTGCTGTTAGTAGGCAAGTTGTGAGCTGGGATTTACACAGAGCTTTCTGAAGGCAAAGTCACTGTACAGGCTGCCTTTTATTTATTCCCCCCAAAAAGTGCCTAAATCTGTGGAGAGATCGTACATTAAGTTAGGAAACAGTCTTAGGACTTTATAGGATTCAAACACTTTTGGTGTCTATTTAGGAGCGTTTGTGGATACTTTGAAAGGTGGACTATATATATATCAACTAGTTAAAAATCTTTTAAGTAGTGAAAATGAAGAAAAAATTTTTGCTTCTTAATTCTGATTGTCCTGTCTGTTTCCCTTAAGGTACTCATTCTTTTTTATCTAGTTACAGTGATTTTTGTACATGTCACAGATGGTGAGATTTTTGGGGGTGGGTGGCATTTTTGTATGGTGGAAAGCAGATTGGAATTAGTGTCTTGATTTTTGAATCTTGGCTTTGTTATTGATTGTGTGTCCTGTGGGCAAGACTCCGCCTTTCTGAACCTTGATTTACTCATTTGTGAGATATTTCATGGGTGTTTTTCAAGAAAATATTTATGAAATAGAAGAAATTATTTACCTTCAGAGTGGCCTTCAGTAAATGTCATTTGAAAAAATGGCTAATTGGAAGTGTTTCCTCTATAATGCTGTATGACTGTAGGATACTAAATAGCTCTGGATTATTAAGTCAAATCATTTTCATAACATATTGCTCAATATATTGTTTTCCTCTATAAAGCAGTATATCCCTAGGTGATGAAATAGAACATTAAAATTTATGGCCGGGTGCAGTGGCTCACGCACTTTGGGAGGCCGAGGCGGCCAGATCGCGAGGTCAGGAGATCGAGACCATCCTGGCTAACATGGTGAAACCCCGTCTCTACTAAAAAAAAAAAACAAAAAATTAGCCGGGCATGGTGGCAGGCGCCTGTAGTCCCAGCTACTTGGGAGGCTGAGGCAGGAGACTGGTGTGAACCTGGGAGGCAGAGCTTGCAGTGAGCCAAGATTGTGCCACTGCACTCCAGCCTGGGCAGCAGAGTGAGACTCCGTCTCAAAAAAAAAGAAAAAAAAGAACATTAAAATTTATTACGTAAGTGGTTCCCAGACTCCAGTTGACATCAGAATCACTTGACAATGTTAATGATGTGCAAACCCTTTCTTATTCAGTAGATCTGGAGTGTGGCCTATTGATTTGTATTTTATAAACATTCTACGTAAGTTTAAATAACTTGATCAATATTCCTAACTCCTAGCCCCTGACTGACATCCAGCTGCTACTCAACATACCTCTTGGCTGTCTCACAGGCATCCCAAAAGTATCATGCCCAAAAGCTTCTGAATTCCCCCCTAAACAACACTGCCACAAAACGTTTTTCCTCACTCTGTCATGTTAGTTAATGGCACTGTCTTGTATCTAGTTGCTTATTCCCCATCCCTTGCTTTTAAGCAAATCTTACCACTTTCTGCTCAGAGGAAAATACATAAATCTGTGTCATTCTTTTAAATATTCTTTAAAGATTTTCTTTGGCACTTAGGAAAAAAATCCAGAATCTTTATCAAGCCACCAGAGCTTATTCTGCCTTTGTTTACAGTTTGTGCAGTTTTCCCACTGTGCTGTAGTCACACTGGCCTTCTTTCTGTTAGTTTAGCCCACTGAACCTTTTCCTCCTGTGAGACCTTGCACGTGTTGTGCCTTCTGAAAGGGTACTCTTCCCTCTTGCTCTTTGCAAGGCTGGCTGCTACTTAATCTTTACGGCTGGACTTCAGTATTATCCCCTCACAGAGGCTGAGCCTGATAACCAGAAATAGGTTCCCTCTCTTTTTTTTCATCATTTCATCCCATAACTTTCTTCCGTAGCACTTACCACAAGCATGTATTTTTTGTTTGTTTACTTGTTTGCCCTCTCGAACATCCTCCACTTCCATACTTTGTAAGTTCCATGAGGGAAGGGGCCAGGTCTGATTTACTCATCAGTGTTTATCAAGTGTCTGCATGACTGCTTGGCTCATATTAGGATCTGAAGAAGTACTTGTTGAATGAATTTTTTATTATACATGTGAAGCTTTTTTAGACTTGTTAACTGATGTAGAATAGTTGGAGGTGGAAGGAGGATTGTGGTAGGCTGTATCATATGGTGGAGCTGCTTACTTAGGGTTTAGGTTCGGTGTCAGTCTCTAAGACAAAAATCAAATATAAAATTACTGAAAAATCAAATACAAAATGACCCTTGAAAAACACTTAAATCATTGAAAGTGCAGCACGTACGGCTTTTTGTGCATACAGCTGTGTAGTTATACATACATACATGATATATACAGTAATATATACCACATAAATCTGTGGAGAGATTATATTCAGACTGAATCATTAACAAAATTTATAAAGGTTTCAACATTTTCTTCCTAGTTGTCTTCATTGTTTTCTGTAACTGATCTTTGTCATCTTTAGAATGATACATCTTTTATTAGTGAGGATTACTCTAAAGCTCTCAGGTCATTTTCTTTCCCCCAATTTAAAAGTATTTAAAGATCATTTTAAACAAGATTTAGTTAAGGTGACTAAAACAGGGATTTTCATATTTTAAAATTTATATTTCTCTAAACGTTTAGATCAAGCTAGAAAAGTTACTGTGCTATAAATTAGCAATTTATATTGCTATTGCCTGTTGTACATATGATTTTTAAGTATTATTTTCTGCATCCTTTAGGGAAAGGTTAATGACTAGTGGATGGCCTGTTTAGATCTATAGCCTGTGCCTTTTACCAGTATTTTCAATATTTAGGATCAAAGTGAATCTAATTATTTCCATAACTGGTCATGGCACAGATATAACTCTTATCTATTATATTACCTATAATAAATTAAAGGTACACTGTCCAAAGATGGTTTACACAGAAAACCATCTACCACATGTTCTCACTTATAAGTGGGAGTTAAACATTTGGATACCCACAGATACAAAGAAGGGAACAATAAATACTGGGGATTCCAAAAGCGGGTAGGGGGCGAGGTTTGAAAAACTATACATTGGCTACTGTGTTCACTACTTGGGTGACAGGATCATTAGAAGCCAAACCTCAGCATCACTTAATATGCCTATGTGACAAACCTGCACATGTACCTTACTGAATCTAAAGGAAAAAAGAAAATTAGGTCTCCAAGAAAGCAGCCATATTTGTCAATTTGTAGAAAAGTGTATTAATTTACAAAAAAAGCAGTTGATTTATAAAATGTTCTGTCTTTTGTTACATAAAGGTGGAGTGTTTTCTCCCACTTGAAATTACTCCAAATCATAAAATCATTTGGTAATTGGAAAACTAGGAAAGTTTCTATTTTTTTTCTAGCCTTTGAATACACAGATTCAGTCAGGTAATTTGCTTTCTCTAGCTGTCTTTACTGAGAGATAAATTTTTCAACATTTTATTAAAGAATTTTCAAACATATAGGAAAGTTGAGAAAATTGTACCCACCACCTGGATTCTGTGTTTTTAAATATTGTGTTTCTATCTGTTTTATTCCTCTATCTGTCCACCCTTTTTTAGGGAGATGCATGTAAAGTAAGTTACATTTCTATACAAATCACCCCTAAACTCTTCAGCAGGTGCATTGTCAGGTAGGGTTCTAAAGGCACAATCTTCAGCGAACCATTCGATGAGTTTTGATAAATGCACACGTTTGCGTAGTGTAGACTTGGCATGTTGTAGAATATCAGCATCACTCCAGATAGTTTCTGCTTGACCTTCTGAGTCAGTCCTCTCATCCTTGTTCTGACTTTTTTCATTATAAATTAGTTTATCTTGCTCTAGAGTTTCATATAAATGGAATCATGTAGCACATGCTTTGTGTAAGCCACCTTCACTCAGCATAACGTGGTTGAGATTAATCCATGGTGTTGTATCAGTAGCTTTTTTCCTTTTTATTGCTGAGTAATATTCCTTTGTATGACTGTGCTACAGTTTGCTCACCTTTATCCATTCCCGTGTAGATGAGCAGCTAGGCTCTTCCCAGTTTTTGGCTACTATATGTAAAGATGCCAACATGAGGATAGATTTTATCAGAACTCAAAGACATTGGAAAACTTTACGGAATCTCAAAACCCTTTTCTCTTTCCGAATAAGACCATGTTTTAATTTGAAAATCTTTTTGTTCAACTGTTCTGATTTATTTGTCTAAATCAGAAATTATAGATAAGTAAAAAGAAAATACAGCCATTGGTAATTCCATCACTACTGTCTTTAGAACATTTTAGTAACCAAAATATATTTGGAGTTTTAAATACTTCTTTGCTTACAAAAATGGGCTCATAGAATTCATACTGTTTTCAAGTCTCCTATTTTCACTTTAAATTATGAGTGTTTCCATGGGTAGGGGTAAGTGGCTTTTTAATAGCTCTGTAGTAGATCATATGTGTTACAGTTTAATCATTTCCCTCTTACTGGTTATGTAAGTCGTTTCCAGGTTTTAGCTATTTAGAAAACAGTAGGGTGAATACTCTTGTAGTTAAATATTTGTACTAGTATTTTGTATAAATTCCTAAAAATAGACTTGTTGGATTATATTCTTTGATAAATACTCATTTTACAAATATTGAGTGAATCTTTATATTGAGAGAGAATATAAATATGAGAATGAGAAATGGGTAGATAATGCAGGGTTCCTGGAATACAAAATAGGATTGTGGTACAGAAAGCACATGTGTTAAAGGATTATCCTCAGAGCAGGAAGGAAGGAGGCAAGGATGAATGCTCATGGAGGAAGGGATAAACAGTTCATGGGAAAAGTTGAGGTTCATCTTTTATGATTTATCTAATCTCCTTAAAGGACAAAGTGAGTGTGTTCTGTTGAGAGTGAAAGAGGAGGTGAGGAGGATATTTAAGGTTTGAGGAAGATCCCCCAAATGTGACATGCTATTCTTACTTTTGGTGAGTGGAAAAGTGAACTATCAAGGGATGATAGGATTGTTGAACAATTTTGAAGGTATCTTTGAGATTGGAGAACATGAATTCAGAGTGTCGAAGAGGAATGTTCAGGAGAGAAATTTGGGGTAAAATTTACTTGCAAGTTATCAGCATATAGATCTTCTGAGAAGAAAGTTTATCTCATTAAAAAGAAAATAGCCTTGGACAGAATTCCAAGGCCTAAACAGCATTTAGAAATCAGCAAAGGAAGACAGGGTCGTAAAATGAAGATGAAAAAAGGGCCAGGGAAAGATAGTACAGGTGTACCTTGGAGATATTGCAAGTTTGGTTCCAGATCACTGCGATAAAGCGAATATTGCAATAAAATGAGTCACAAATTTTGTGGTTTTACAGTGCATATAAAAGTTATATTTACATTATGCTGTAGTCTATTAAGTGTGCGGTACCATTGTGTCTAAAAATACAATGTATATACCTTAATTAAAAAATACATTATTGCTTAAAAACATGCCAAGGATTATCTGAACCTTCGGCGAGTTGTCATTTTTTTGTCGGTGAAGGGTCTTGCCTAAGTGTTGCTGACAGACCAGGGGGTGACTGTTGAAGGTTGAGGTGGCTGTGGCAATTTCTTAAAACAAGACAACAATGACGTTTGCAACATCAATTGACTCTTCTTTTCATGGAAGATTTATCTGTACATGTAATGCTGCTTGATAGCGTTTTACCCACAGTAAAACTTCTTTCAAAATTGGAGTCAGCTGTCTCAAATCCTGTTACTGCTTTATCAGCTAAGTTGATGTAATATTCTAGATGTTTTATTGTCATTTCAACAGTGTTCACAGCATCTTCACCAGGAGCAAATTGGATCTCAGGAAATCACTCTCTCTGCTCACCCCTAAGAAGCAACTCCTCATCTTTTCAAGTTGTATCATGAGATTACAGCAATCCAGTCACATCTTCAGGCTCTACTTCCAATTCTAGTTCTCTTTCTATTTTCACCACATCTGTGGGACTTCCTCCACTGAAGTTTTAAACCCCTCAAAGTCATCCACGAGGGTTGGAATAAACTTCTTCCAAACACCTTGTCAATGTTAATATTTCTACCTCCCGTGAATCATGAATGTTCTTAATGGCATCTAGAATAGTGAGACCTTTCCAGAAGGTTCTCAGTTTACTTCATCCAGCTCCATCAGAGGAATCACTGTCTGAGAGCCTTATGAAATGTATTTCTTAAATACTAAGACTTGATAGTCAAAATTACTCCTTGATCCATGGGGCTGGAGAATAGATGTTGTGTTAGCAGGCATGAAAACAACATTAATTTTCTTCTATGTCTCCATCAGAGCTCTTGGATAACTAGGTACCTTGTCAAGGAGCAGTAGTATTTTGAAAGGAATCTTTTTTTCAGACCAGTAGGTCTCAAAGGTGGGGTTAAAATATTTAGTAAACCATGTTGTAAACAGATGTGATGTCTTCTGGGCTTTATTGTTCAATTTATAGAACACAGGCAGAGTACATTTGGAATAATTCTTAAGGGCTCTTGGATTTTTGGAATGGCCAATGAGCATTAACTTACAGTCACCAGTTGCATTAGACACTAACAAAAGAGTCAGCCTGTCTTTTGAAGCTTTAAAGCCAGATATTGACTTACCTTCTCCGTCTATGAAAGTCCTAGATGGCATATTCTTCCAGAAGGTTGTTTTATCTACACCAAAAATCTGTTGGTTGGTGTAGGCACCATCAGTGATCTTAGATTTTCTGGATAACTTGCTGCAGCTTCTACATCGGCACGTAGTGCCTCGTGTAAATTTTTATGTTATGGCAACAGCTTTAACCCCATGAACCAACTTCTGCTATAGTCAAACTTTTCTTCTTCAGCTTCCTCACCTCTTAGCCTTCATAGAATTGAAGAGAGTTGGGGCCTTGCTGTGGATTAGGCTTTTGGCTTAATTAAGGGAATGTCGTGGCTGGTTTGATCTTCTATTCAGACCACTCAAACTTTCTCCATATCAGCAATAAGGCTGTTTTACTTTGTTACTTATTTGTGTGTTCACTGGAGTAGCACTCGTAATATTCTTAAAGAACGTTTCCTTTGCATTCAGAACTTGACTTTTGGTGCATAAGGATTAGTTTTCTACCTGTCTTGGCTTTTGATATGCCTTTCTCACTAAATTTAATCATTTCCAGCTTTTTGTTTAAAGTGAGAGACATGTGACTCTTCCTTTCACTTGAACACTCTTTACCATCGTCTATGGGCAAGGTTGATGGTACTGCCATCAACAAATCTTTGATTTTACTATTTTATTTTAGAATTTACACTATTTTAATTCTAAAATAGTAAAATCAAAGATTACTGATTACAGATCACTGTAACAGATATAATAATGAAAAAGTATGAAATATTGAGAGAGTTACCAAAATGTGACACAGAGACAAAGTGAGCACATGCTGTTGGAAAAATGGTGCTGATAGAGACGTGCTCCACAGAGGTGTCACAGCTTTTCAGTTTGTACAAAATGCAGTATCTGTGAAGCACCATAAAGCTAAGCACAACATGAGATCTGCCTGCATTTTGCAGAGGAGAATGGTTAAAAATGCCAAATTTTCTTCTAGGACTAGGTAGTGCTAATTTAAATCTCTGTCAACAGTATTGAGAGTACTTGTTTTCCCACTCTCACACAACACTTTTCCAAAACAGGGTGTTATTGTTATCAATTTCTTATTCAATGGAGTGTTCGTTTGTTGGTGTTTTTTTTTTTTTTTTTTAAGGACAAAGTCTTGTTCATCGCCCAGGCTGGAGTACAGTGGTGTGATAATAACTCCCTTCAAACTCATAGGCTCAGTGGATCCTCCTGTCTCAGCTTTCTGAGTAGCTGAGACTGCAGGCCTGTGCCACCACAACTAGCTACTTTTTAAAATTTTTTTGTTGAGGCAGGGGTCTTGGTATGTTGCCCAGGCTGATCTCAAACTCCTGGCCTCAAATGATCATTCTGCCTCAGCCTCCAGAGTCACTGGGATTACGGGCATGAGCCACTGCACCTGACTCAATGGACTATTTGATGAAACATTCAGTAATAAGTATCAGTAATATTTTGTCCTTGACAGTAGACAGAATTTTTCTTAAAGTATTTTTTAAATTTCAACTTTTTTAGTCCAAATTAAGGATGTGTACTGCACTAACATATTGCATAAGAAATTTGATCTGATTTTTCCTATTCTTTGTAATTTTCACAGCAAGCAACTGACAAGCAGAAATGTTTCTTTGAGAGAGACTGAGTGCCTCCTTCTGTTAGTTATCTGAGTTAAATCAAATGATTTTCTTGTGTCTCTTAGGAAAGCTGGAGGGGGTAAGAATTTTTTGGCAGGTGAGTTGAGACACCTCGGAGTAATAGCACTAGAATAGCACAGACTAATAATGTGGAGAAGAGAAGATTACAACAAACATTCTATAGAGTTGATTGCTGTTGACTTCTTTAGCATATAGATGAACTTTACTAAATCCATGTAGATGAACTTTACTAAATACTATAGATGAAATAAGTAGCTACTGATTCTGGTCCCTCTGGTTTCTCTGCTTGTCCCCCCCGCAAAAGGAGATGCTTTATTTGGTAGAATTGTAAAACAGTTCAGAGTTCTTTTATCCCTGGAACCTGAGCAGTTGCATCTTTTATAACTTGCACTGTCAGTGCTAGTTGCTTTGTGTTACAAGAAAGAGAAGAAAACCTAGGGAAAAGGAAGTCATTTCCTTTGAGGTTTTAAGGGGGAAAAAAAAGTTGCATTCTGTAGAGCTTTGAACGAGCCAAATAGAACCCTGAGCGCCAACTGCCCTGAGAACAGGCAGGAAGATTAGTCACAACTTTGAGAAGCTTGAATCACGTGTCTGGCTGTTTTCCTTTTCCTACCCCTCCTCAAACGCCTACTCCTTGTTTGAGTGTTGTCTAGACATATACTCAACAGATCTAATTATTGCAGTTGTCATCTTTAAAACTTTACATTTTGTTATAATTTTAGATTTACAGACAAGTTGCAAAGATAGAGTTCCTGTATACAGTTCACCCAGTGTCCTCTAATACTAAAATGTTACATAACCATGGTTTCAAAAAATAAGAAATTAACATTAGTGCAATATTATTAGTGGACTATAGACTTTATTTGGATTTCATCAGTTGTACTTTTTCTGTTTCAAGATCCTTCAGTCCAGGACACTGTGTTGCATTTAGTATCATGTTTAGTATGGTTTTCTTCTTTTCCCCTAACAGGCTAGAATTCTGTTCTTTGAGGATGTATACAATGTATAACAATTTGTCAAATGTATCTTATGAGAAAAATTAGCAAAAGGTTTTACATCTATGATAGATACATTTTAGATAGACAAAAGAGAGGGAGAGTATTCTGAATATTTTTGAAGAACCTAATACAGGCTAACCATTAACCTATATTAGGCTATTTTAAAACTGAGGTATTTTACATATGACGAATTTCGTAAAATGAAATAATTCTAAGATGAAAAAGACTAGACCTCATTTATGACAGTATGGACACCTGTCTCTTTGTTCCCTGTATAATGCTGTTTTTACTAATTTATAAATTGAGGCTATGAGACAAGTACACAGCCATATTATAAGGTAGAATATGACTAATGCCTTATGTGTCATAAAGTGCTCAGGAATTGGAAGGAGGATGTAATTATTTCCTAGAATGCTTTATGCAGAGGATATTCATACGTTCAGAATCTTTACTGTGTGCTGGGCACTGTGGTAGGCCTTATGGTGGGGCCTTTATGAGGTTATTTGTGCTGGAATAGCGTTTCCATAATCTTCCCACTGGGCAAATGAATCTTTGTTCTGGGGAAAAGATAGTTAGAATGTATGTTCTTGGATGTAGTGTTTTGCTCTGCTTAAGTATTCTAATTTATCTAACACAATAAGGGTTTCTCAGTGAGTTATTTTTTAGCTTCTGAGAATATTATTTATAACATTCCTGGTATGTATCTGGAATGGTTAAAAGAAATGATATAAAAACAAACAATTCAGAAAACCTAAATAAACCAATTTCATTTTCACTCAGCAGTATTTATGCCACAAATATACATTACACATAATTTCCACAAGCCTCACAGACCCTCATGACAAAACTGAAATGAACTTGGATGGGGAATAAAGAGGAATTTTGGGTTGTTTTTGGCATTTTACTAATGAAATCCTCAATTTCATATATATTTGACATATATATCAAGCAGTCCTCCCATCTGAGCCTCCTGAGTAGCTAGGACTACAGGTGTGAACCAACATGCCTGGCTAATTTTTGAATTTTTGTAGAGATAAGATCTCCCTATGTTGCCCAGGCTGGTAAAGATATTTTCAAAGTGAGAATAAAGATAGCTAATCTTAACAAAAATGTGCTTTGTTATCAAAAATCTTACTTTACTCCCTTAATGTCACAGTATTGAATATTGAAGAATACCAGGATGTGTTATTGAAAAATACACTTAAAATACTTTAAATATACTTGAAGTGATCTTTTTTCAATTTCTGAATATGAAGATTTTCAAATGTACAAGAAAATTGAAAGAATGCTTCATCTAGATTCCACTATTATGAACCTTTTTGAAAAATCACATTTGTTTCAACTATATAAAGATGCATGGTATTTATCTGTACATACTCTGTCTCTCTCACACACATATCTGACTCAATTGACAGTATGTTGCAAACATTATGACACATCACCCCCTAAATGCTTCAGGCAATATTTTAAATTTGTCTATTGGTACATTTGGAGGGGGAGTTGTTTTTCAAAGTATACGTCGGGATAGGTGATTCTGATGGCCATTCCAAGTTAATAGTCACTGTGCTGGGAGGTCTGTTATTTGTGAATGGCTGAAAACACCTTATTATTTCCTACTTAGGTTCTAGTTTAACTCGTCTCCCTTTTTCAGCCCTGAAGAAATTGCCGAGTAACTGATTCTGGCAATAATGTATACTTTTATGGTATGGATAATAGTACAACTTATATAGTGCTTTTTACCCAGTATGGTGTATTTCTGGAGCATTTCACCCTTAAATTAAAAATCTTTTGTTAAGTTTTTGTCATGAAAATAATACTAGTTGTAGAAATTAGTCCAGACAGTAGTTAAGTATATATAGAAAACATGAATTTTTTTAAAAAGATCTTTAATAGGTATTAGACAAAAACATGAATTTTTTTCTTACAAGCCTTTAATAGGTATTAGATGAAAACATGAATTTTTTTACAAACCTTTAATAGGGGAGAATCTTATAGCATGGAGAAAACTGGTAAATGTGAATACTATATATTTTAAGGTTATATAATAAAAATAGGGGAAATCTTATAAATAAAATAAAAAGTCTTCTGTTCTCTATCATCCACCCTACCAGTTCACATGCCTCAGAGATAATGGTTGTTACCTCTTGGTAGTGTATATATACAAACATATATTCATATATGTATGTACTCGAAATAGCCAATGGGATTATATTGTGTTGCAGGATCCACTGAAGTACATGTAACTCTTCTTCATTTTTTGAACCATTTGTAGAGTAATCCATTGTATAAATTATTAGCTCCCTAGTGGGGGACATTTAGGTCATTACCTTTTTTTTTTTTTTTTTGCTAGTGCAAACAATGCTGGGCAATACATTAGTGAACACTTACGTATATAAGACTTGTGGGATTTGTAGCATTAGTTTATAAAAATTACTGGGTCAAATGGTATGCACATTTAAAATCAAACTAGATGTTGTCAAATAATACCTCAAACAAATCTACCAATTTATATTTTCTCCAGGATGTGAAAGGATCTGTTTCCTTTTGTTTGTACCAACATTGGTTATTATGAATCTTTCTCAGTGTGATAGTGTAAAATAGCATCTTGTTTTAATCTGTGTTTCCTTAATCATGAATTCTTTGAGTATCTTTTCATATGCTTAGTAGACACACACACGTATGTCTTTTTTCTTTTAACTGCCTTTTGTATATTTTGTCCTTTTCTGAAACGTTGTTTTTCTAAGTGATTTGTGAGAGTTCTTTGTATATGTAAAAATTAGTTATTGTGGTTTATTAAAGATTTCCCCTATTTTTATTATATAACCTTAAAATATATAGTATTCACATTTACCAGTTTTCTCCATGCTGTAAAATTCTCCTCTATCAAAGGTTTGTAAAAAAATTCATGTTTTAATCTAATACCTATTAAAGGCTTGTAAGAAAAAAATTCATGTTTTTGTCTAATATCTATTAAAGATTTTTTAAAAATTCATGTTTTCTTCCAATACTTTTAAAATATGGCAATAAATTTGCATGATTAAAAACCAGCAAAACTCCAAAAGATGATGAAAGGTTGCCGTTCTCTACCTGCACATGATCCTCCTGTTGTCCACTCGTGTACCACCTTCCACAAGAAACCACTATGAACAGTTTCTTGTGAATCCCACTGTAGCATAAAGATGAAAATTCAAATGTATGTCTGCCTGTCCCCTACCATACTAGTGTATATACTGGCTTCCCCACCCCCTACTTAATATATCTTAAACATCTGTCTATCGGTAGCTAAGGGCTTCTTGAGTTGTTTTAATAGTGAATAGTATTCCATTGCCTGGATGTATTATTTAACCTGTTACCAGCTGACAGATTTTTTTTTTTTAACAGCCTTTGCTAACACAAAACATGCTGCAGTAAATAATTTGCACAGTCATTTCACATGTGTCCAGGTACATTATTAAGATAAATTCCTATAAATAGGATTGCTTTGTCAAAGGGCTAATAGTTCTGCAGTTTTGAAAGGTACTGCCTAGGCTGGGCACTGTGGCTCACACCTGTAATCCCAGCACTTTGGGAGGCCGAGGCAGGCAGATTGCTTGAGTCCAGGAGTTTGAGACTAGCCTGGGCACTGTGGGGAAACCCTGTCTCTACAAAAAGTACAAAAAATTACCTGGGCATGTTAGTATGTGCCTGTAGTCCCAGCTACTTGGGAGGCTGAGGTGGGAGGATTGACTGAGCCTGGGAGATCAAGACTACAGTGAGCCGAGATTGTGCCACTGCACTCCAGCCTGGGTGACACAGAGTGAGACTGTCTCAAAAAAAAAAAAAAAAAAAGAAAAAGAAAAAAACCTACCAAATTGCCCTCTAGATATTTTAAAAGAAACCTGGTTTTAGAATGCATAGAAAAGTCTCAAAGATAGTGCAGAGAGATCCCATATACACTGCATCCGGTTTCTCCTCTTGTTAACATCTTAGATTACTGTGGTGCATTTGTCACAACCAGTGAGCCACTATTGATACATCATTATTAACTTAAAGTTCATACTTTATTCAGATTTCTTTAGTTTGCACTTAATGTCCTTTTTCTGTTAGGTTCCATCCAAAACTTCTGATTTTAGTTTATTAATTTTGAACTAGTCACCTTATATAACTAGCTTATTCCTTTATTTTATTTTATTTTTGACACTGGGTCTAATTCTGTCACCCAGGCTGGAGTGCATGGCATGATCATGGTTCACCACACCCTCCACTTCTCCGGGCTCAGGTGACCCTCCCACCTCAGCATCCTGAGTAGCTGGGCTGTAAGCACACACCCCACCACGCCTGGGTAATTTTTGTATTTTTTGTAAAGACACGGTTTTGCTATGTTGCCCAGGCTGGTCTTGAGCTCCTGGGCTCAAGCAATCCACCCACGTCAGCCTCCCAAACTGCTTGTTGGGATTACAGGCATGAGCCACTGCACCTGGCCTGAACTAGTTTATTCTTACATTGTTCTGTTGATTTTAAAGACATTTTCAGGTATGCAATTATATTTGTAAATAACAGTTTTCACTTCTGTTTTTTTTTTTAATTTTTTTATTGAGACAGAATCTCACTCTGTTGCCCAGACAGGAGTGCAGTGGTGCGATCTCGGCTCACTGCAACCTCTGCCTCCTGGCTTCAGGTGATTCTTCTGCCTCAGACTCCCGAGTAGCTGGGATTACAGGCGTGTGCCACAACGTCCAGCTAATTTTTGTATTTTTAGTAGAGATGAGGTTTTGCCATGTTGGCCAGGCTGGTCTTGGACTCCTGACCTCAAGTGATCTGCCTGCTTCAGCCTCCCAAAGTGCTGGAATTACAAGCATGAGCCACGAAGCCCGGCTTGCATTTTTACCTTATGTAATTGTTTTGCATGGTACTTTTACATCTTTATGTCTGTGTTAAGTAATGTTGAAAATGAAGACAGCCTTGTCTAGTTCCTTACTTTAATGGGAATTCTAGTGTTTTACTGTCAAGCATACTGTTTTTGTTTGAAAAATAGATTTTTCCCCCCCATTTTACAGAAATATTTCTCTATTCATTTTCCAGTGACTTCTGGTCATTCACTATCAGACTAATATTTACCTCTGTATTCTGAGGGCTCACAAATCTCACTTACCTCATCTTTTTTTTTTTTTTTTTTTTTTTTTAATGTAGCTCATCTTTGGTTGCCCTGAACTGTATCTACTCAGGTCTTTTTATTTGCTTGTCTTAATTTTGTCACTGTACTGCTTAAACATTATTAAAAATATCAGATATTTATTGTGCTGTTATATACCCGTGCACCATATGCTTTCAAATGTTCTCATTTAATCCTCTTCATAGCTTTGTGAGATGAAGATACTGTAAATCCCCTTTTACAGATGAGGAAACAGAGGCTCCTACGGGTTAAATCACTGGCTTATGTTTACATAGATTGCCCCTGCCGTTTTTTCCTTTTGACTTCAGGACCACTGCCATAGCCACCTTCCATCACCCTCCACCATCATACAAGATGCTTCTTTCTGATTAGTCTGGGTTTGAAAGCCTACCTGTGATTGATTTGACATGAACTGAGCATCTCCTGATCTTTTTCAGTGTGTTCCGGATCCAAAACTCAGAGCTGTCCTTCCCATCTCCATCTAGTTATATCCTTAATCTTGGCTCTCCTCCTTGACCAACATATTATGTGAATACAGTGGAAGCCCATTTAGTACAGTGTTCTCCCAGGGATTTAGTTATGGTTCTTGCATGTACTTAAAGTGAGATAATTTGTCTCACTGGTCATTTGGGGCCAGGGTTAGCCTTGTTCTGTGGCACACATTATAAATGGATTTCATTAAACTTTTATGTGCTTTCACTTACTGGTCTAATGTGGGGTTCTTTCCTTGCTGTGCTTATATCAGATACTCTCTTGCCATTGCCCCTGCCATCACACCTGCTCCTTCACTCTCGCTACAGAGATGCAGCATTTACAGTCTGTGTATATCCTGCCCATTCCAGTTCATTATGAACAAAATTTGTACTATAGTCCTTATGAATATGTAAGTAGCAGCAAGAGAAGCACTTGCTGCCACTTAGCTGCATGTTTCAAGGAATGTAAATCTCTTTTGGGAGATTTTAACCTAACTTTGAAACAGCAGTGCCGTAGGCCTCTAGTGGATAGAAACCAAGGGGATTTTAAACCACCTATAATGCACACGACAGCTCCCCACACCAAAGGATTGTCTGGCTTTAAGTGTCAACCGTGCCCACAGCGAGGAACATTGCCCCAGAGTTTATGTTCTCAGTGGGTGTGGTGTTACCCTCAAGGGGGCAGAAATTAGCTCTTGAGGGATGCATGTGTGAAAAAAAAATCTTATTCTTTTTACATATAAAGTACAGATGTACATGCAGCACAAACAAGTGTGCAGTGTATCTGGTATTAAAATTTCACAGGGAGCATGATGAGGAAAAGAATGTCTGAAAAGGCTACTTAGGAGGACAATAATGAAGAAAATGGGTGAGAAACACTGCATTGGAGGGAGACAGTATAGTTTAGTGCTTAAAAACGCAGGCTGTGGAGTCAGACTGGGTATCACTTCACTTTCTGCTGCTTACCAGCTGTGGGCATATGACTTCATGGCCTCAGTTTTCTCCTTTAAAATGAAGATAATAACAGTACTTTCTTCAAAGGATTGTGACAATATAATCCAGTGTATGTAGTGCTCAGTAAAACACTAAATTTGTCATTCTAAGAAGCTCAAAGAGAGAAAGGATCATGTTTATTTCTGTATTATCATTGCTTAGTAGAATATCTGAGACTTAATAGGTGTTCAGTAAATTGTTGCATGAATGGATCAAGCTCCTGTTCTTTACGTGTGTCTTAGTTGCCTTTATGGTGGTAGTAGGATATGCTTTTCTACAGTTTTTAATTTTTTTCTGTTAGGCATCTTTCACATTTACTTCACCTTAAATATAGTATGTTAAATATGTGTAATTGTAGTACTTTTGTTTAAAGGTAGAAATGGATTATACAGCATGCAATACTATCATTCTGTTTCAAGCAAATTGAGCTCAGGGCAAGTGTGATGGAAATGATATTTGGGTTCTAGTAATGCTCTTATGAGAGCTAATATACTCTTTACAGTTTATATATATTATTGATTTTCATTCTCTCTCTTTTTTTTTTTTTTTCTTTTTCTGGGAGACAGTGTCTCACTCTGTTGCCCAGGCTGGAGTGCAGTGGTGCGATCTTGGCTCACTGCAACCTCTGCCTCCCAGGTTCAAGCGGTTCTCCTGCCTCAGCCTCCCGAGTAATTGAGATTACAGGCGTGCACCACCAAGTCGCTAATTTTTGTATTTTTAGTAGAGACGGTTTCACCATGTTGGCCAGACTGGTCTCAAATTCATGACCTCAAGTGATCCTCCCACCTTGGCCTCCCAAAGTGCTGGCATTACAGGCGTGAGCCACTGCGCCTGGCCTGATTTTCATTCTTGTGTTAGGAATTCAGCTTGCGGTTTCTTCTACTAAATGTTAGTGAAACAGAAAAGAGTATAAGCAAAATAATTTTTGATCTAACTTTTGTATATATTAATATTTCATTTTAAAATATTTATTTTTACTTAATTCTCATAGTTTGACTCTTCCTTTGACCTAATACTTTCGTTATTGAATTATTTTGATTCTTAAAAGCTTTAAATTTGAGCTATTGTGTTATTACTTATTTTGTGCTTGCTTATTATACTACGTCTATAAGAGTATAGTTATACTTTTATATAGGAGCAAGGAGAATCTCATTGTTTTTAATGTATTTGCTCAAAAGGTAATCCCATTAAATGTATCCTGAACTGGCATTTTGTGAGGTATGTTAAAACAATAACCTACCTGCTATTCTTCAGAATTGCAGTGTCATGTTGACAGAATTTGTTAATGAATGCTTACTTTTACTTGTGAATCCTGAAAAAATGTTGCAATAGAATATATCAGGAACAAGTGGGAGAAACAGGATAGGTAAAGCTGTTTAAGTTGGACTTGCTATGAGACAGGTTTGGTCCTCATATTTACCATTTAGAAATTCAGTGTTTATCAATTTACTGAGGGATTTACTTAGACTGATAAATAAAAGAGTGATTTATACAGTAAAATATTGTTACTAATTTACAAAAGGAAATATTAATTAAGATAATTCTTAGTGTGGGGCACCTTTTCCTTTTTCCAGAATGGTTAGGTTTACTAAGAAAATCACATATAAATCAGAACATTGTTAGTGCCTCTCAAGTTATATTCTTATATAGCCATTCTTTCAGTTTTTACTTTGGGAATATTGGGGTAAAGAATGGCATGCAGTCTCCAGATGATACCATCTGGATAATACTGGGAGACAAACCTGTACCAGACTATTTCTTTAATATGCATACATACCTCTACCTTTCTGCTTTATTTTAATAACCAGTTATAATTCTCAGACATAGCAGTTTTTAAAAACATTACACTTTTGGCTTGCTGCTACTTGATGGTTTGGGAATAGGTACCTTAATCTCATCAGAAAACCATTTCAACACATAGGATAGGATGAGTTAGTTTTGTAAAAGGTTTTTGTGAATCACCATTTCTATCTATAAAGTTTAGATTGTTGGGTATGTTGTATTCTGGGGCCTATCTCTTTGTTACCTTCATTTTTGAAAAATTTCAAAGTGTGCTATCTTTAATAAATTCTTCTAGATAGTAATCGTTTGGATACCCTTTGGGATTACATGAAAATTATTACTTCTTTTGTTCTCTACAGTAATCTAAAGATGCTTTTGGAAACTGGGGGAACGCTCCGCTGTACATTCAGTGTTTTTTTTTTTTTTCCCCTCTTACCATCTTGCTCTTGTTTTGAAGCATTCTATCTCTAGTCTACCATATGACTATATATATTTGATTATTAGGCTAGGTGCCCCCTGACCCGAAAGTATCCCTCAGCCAAGAAAGAATTATATTATCTGACTTATTACAAGGTCTTTTGTATTACTTGCCACTTGTCCAGTTACTGTTTTTCATCCAGTTGTTTTTTTGTGTGTGTGTTTGTAGCAACATGACTTGATTTTTAAACAGTTTTTTAAAATTTAGCATAGCTAATCGTAACTGTTACTAGGGTTATAACTTAATAATTTGCAAGTGTTGGATGTCATTAACACTTGTTGGATTAAGTTAAAAAGTAGCTTATGGAGATAAGAATATGTACTTCTGTGATGAGTGAAAAAAAGAAAAGTCCTGATTAAGTACAAATGGACATTTGGATACACAGAATTCCTAGGAACAGCATCATACATACATTCAGAAAGTGTTAGAACTCAAACTTATACTGAAGTGATGATGTAGATGTGCTGTGTAAACCTGTTAGATAACTCATAATGACTTCTGTGATGAAGAAACTTCTGTTGCTAAAAATATGTGAATAAATTGGACAAAATCATTTCATGAAATAGAGTAGAAAAGATATACGTAACATTTTAATTATGAGGACATTGACTTTCACCAGAATTTATAGATTGTATAAATTTGTAAATTGTATAAATGATTTTCTTTCTTTAAATAAAAGTATAGGAAAAATTCTATAATGTACATATGATTATTTTAGTCCATCAGTATACATCCTCACATTTATTTGTTGGGTTTTTTTCTTCATCCCTTATTTTTCGTGTCTGTGCCCTTCTCATGCATGTGTGTGTGTGTATGTGTGTATGTGTTTGTGTGTTTTTAAGGGACAGGGTCTTCCTATGTTGCCTAGGCTGGAGTGCAGTGGCTGCTCACAGGTACAGTCATAGGACACTGCAGCCTTGAACTTTTGGGCTCAAGCAGTCCTCCCACCTCAGCCTTCCAAAGAGCTGGGGCTACAGGCGAATGTCACTGTACCTGGCTTCATATGGATCAAGCTGCTCATCTCTAGCTCCTGGCATAGTGACTTCTGTCCCGAGTAATAGACTCAATACCTGTTGCCGATGAGTTGCGTGTGCTATATTATTTTAGTCTCTTTTCAGCTGGGTGATGTGGCATAAATTTTGACTGTTACCTCCCTAAGAAGAGCATTCTATTGTAGCTAAAAATATAAATATTAATTCAAATGTAGGTTATGGAGTGACATAAACAGATTTTTAAAAGATATATACAGATTTTTAAAAAAGATAATATCTATTATTTTTAATTATTCTATTATATTAAAATATTTATATAGCAGACATTTGCAGAAATACAGGTAGGCTCAAGTTCCAATAGCTCACTTGTAAACCAGTTGCCTTTGGGGAAAATGCACTGTGAGTTTGTTACACAGGTTCCCAGCTGGCCCTCTGAAATTAGTTTGGACCTGTGTAGTTAGCTCAGTAGAATATTATGTTTTTTGTTTTTTGTTTTTTGTTTTCCTGTGGGAAAGTATGCCTGAATCTCAACATTGAGAGTACTTTTCTCCTTTTCCTCTGCAGCTCCATCCTCTGAAAGGAGACTTCTAACTGGAATGCTTTACCTCAATCCCCAAAGGAGACTGGCAAGAGGGCTAAATCCCTGGAGCCATGGCCATTGATATCAGGGCCTTTTCTGAGTCCTTTGGGGGCAGCTTGTATATGGAAAACTGTAAGCCTCATTAAAAACATTCATATTCTTTCTGATCCTTCTTAATTAACATTTTCTAAATTTATAGGCAATGTTTGAATACTAAGCCCTTCTTTCTCCCTTCTCGCCAACATTCTCTCCATCCACCAAAAATGAAAGGTGGGAGAGCTATGGAACTGAATTGCAAACACTGCAGGAATTAACTTGCCCATTTTCTCTGGGAAAAAGCCAAAGGGGGTTTTTCTGTCATTGTGAGTAAGTAGAGGTGTTCCCAACTCCCCATCCCTTCAGGCATACCAGTAGAAAAGCTAAAACTTGAGGCCAATTGGCCATCTTAGAGCTTTACAAAAAAATGGTTAATTCTTTTTCCCATTAGTAATTTGCCCACAATGTAAACAGCCATAGGACGGACTGATTTTTAGGCAGACAGTAGAAAGAAGGCAGCACTCCTATTGTTATAAATGTTTAGTTTTCATCTCCTGAAAGAGTGTTAAGAAAAGTTAGTCCAGATATATTGATGGATGGAACTTACAATTTACGATAGGATTAGTGTGCGTGTCTGCATGCACACGTGTGTGTGTTTGTGTGTTTTCCCCATGTCTAGGGCATAAGGCATACTGCTTTCAAATTCTGCTAATTTTTGTTTTCATCTGCCAGATTTTTTTGGTATTATTTAATTTTTAGTTCTTTTTCTACAAGATACTATTAGCAGAACAGACAGAACTTTAAAGCCAAAAAAATTAAGTTCAGTTTTTCTCAATAAATATGCCAGTGATTGTTTCTGCCATAGCTCACTAGGAGCACCGTTTTCTTAACTTGGTAGTTGGGAACATTCAGAGATCTCAGACCACACAAAGAGAAACAGGGATTTAAGAATGATCTAGGGCCAGGCACAGTGGCTCACGCCTGTAATCCCAGCACTTTGGGAGGCCAAGGCGGGCGGATCACCTGAGGTCGGGAGTTCCAGACCAGCCTGACCAACGTGGATAAACCCTGTCTCTACTAAAAACAAAATTAGCTGGGCGTGGTGGCGCATGCCCATTATCTATTGCAGCTACTCGGGAGGCTGAGGCGGGAGAATCGCTTGAACCTGGGAGGCAGAGGTTGCAGTGAGCCGAGATCGTGTCATTGCACTCCAGCCTGGGCAACAAGAGCAAAACTCCATCTCAAAAACAAAAACAAAAACAAAAACGAATAATCGAATAATCTAAATAAATTTAGTGTTTTAAATTTGGAAACGAAACTTTTTCAACTTTTTCTAATAGCTGGATATGAAACTATAGCATATTATAAGGCAGCAAAGTACAGCTTCCGGGGAGAGACAATTGTATTTATTTGTTATACATTTATAGCTAAACATTTTAAGGAAAAACATCTAGTACAAGGAGATGTGAAGAAATGTAAACTTTGGGGTATCTTTGTGTTTTGAAAGGGTGATCTAGATTGTTTTATTTTTACTTTCTATGATTTTTCTTACAATTAATCTACCTTTTTAGAGAGACAGTAAGACACAGGCTTCATGTTTGTATCTATTTTTAAATTTTTCCTTTATTGTACTAACAGACTCTGTTCCTAGTCCCTAGTCAGTTATCTTTTATGTCAAATAGTGACATGTCTATTGAAGTTTTTATTTTTATTTATCTAATTTTATTTATTTATTTGTTTTTATTTTTATTTTTTTTGAGATGGAATTTCGCTCTTGTTGCCCAGGCTGGAATGCAATGGCGCAATCTCGGCTCACTGCAACCTCCGTCTCCTGGGTTCAAGCGATTCTCCTGCCTCAGCCTTCTGAGTAGCTGGGGTTACAGTCATGCGCCACCATGCCTGGCTAATTTTGTATTTTTAGTAGAGACAGGGTTTCACCATGTTGGTCAGGCTGGTCTGGAACTCCCGACCTCAGGTGATCCTCCTGCCTCGGCCTCCCAAAGTGCTGGGATTACAGGCTTGAGCTACCACGCCAGGCCAAGAAGTTTTTATATTTTTCTAGGAATTTTTATGGAACCAATTGCATTTTTTACAATAATCCTAAACCATTGTTTTCTAGTGTAAATGGATACATTTTCTCACTGAGGGGGAAGACACCAAAAAACATGAAGGTATAATCCAAAATTGTAAAACTACTTTAAAAAATTAATTATAATTATTTTGCTTGGAGAGCAAGCTAGAGAAGCTGTTTTCAGAATTTTGTTACTAAATGCCACTGTTGAATGTGCCTTGATTTCATACATTGTGAAAGAGCAATTACTGGCCTATGTTTACTAGCAGCTACTTTGCTTTACTGTTGAAAGAAACTGGTGGTGTTGGCGGTGATAGATTTGTAGTTGGCAAGTATGAATGAGAAGAGCTTGATGACCTTTTGTTTGGGTTATTGGTTAGAGAAGAAAATAATTTTTCATTTAGAGTAGAGATCAGCAAACTATGGCCCATGGAGGTTTTTGTATGCCCCACGAGCTAAGAATTATTTTTACATTTTTAATGCTTGAAAAGAAATTCAAAAGAAGTAATATTTTGTGATGTGTGAGAATTATATGAAATTTGGATTTGTGTCTATAAATAAGGTTTTATTGGAACATAGCATGTTTATTTGTTTATATATCTATGGCTTCTTTTATGCTATAACAGTAGAGTTGAGTAGTTACAACAGATCATCTACAAACTGAAGTATATGTTGTTTTGGCCCTAAGAAAAAAGTTTGCTGATCCTGACTGTGTAGCCAAACTGCTCTCTAATGTCTAGTTTTGTGCCTTAGTTTCCCTATCTTGAAAATGAGAAGAATAATAGAGCCATGAGGTGATTGTGAGGGCTAAATGAGTTAGTATACTTAACGCACTTAAAAATGTACCTTGCACATCATAATCACTAAGTATTAGAAGTTAGTTGACATTAAGTGTTAGATTTAATTGATAATCACTTCGTAACATAGACTGGAAAAGATGTATTGAAATCCATTCTGATGGAGAACAGCTACAAGTATATTAAGAAAGCAGTCTTTGGCTACAATGTACTTCCAGATCTTGAGCCAGTGGTGAAGGAGATAGTGAGAGTTATCAATCCAAAACAAAACCTTTACATTGCTGCACAAGGAAAGGAGTATTGTATAAAAGATTGCATTTTTACCTTGCAAAGTGCTAGCCAAATTATTCACTTGAGTTTTTAAGTGAAATAATAAGGTTACCTCATGACTGTGATAATTCTGGTATGACCATTTCTGTGATGCCAAGCGGCGTTTTCAAGAGTCCTATTAGAAATGTATTTGGCATCTTGAATAGCTTGAACCTATCGCTCCTGGATGAAATTGTGCAATTTTTAGTGTTAAGGATAAGCTGTCAGAATTTAAGAAGACTAAACTGTGGGGTAAATGGCTCGGTTTCCCAGCTTGTTTCTCAACATTTGGTTGTCTTCCCTTACTGGAGAGAAAACAAAGTGAAATATTTATCCATCTAGCTTAAAAAAAATTGTGGTAAAAAACACATAATATAAAATTTATTATCTTAACCATTAAAAAATTTTTTTGTTTCAGAGACAGGGTCTTACTATGTTGCCTAGGCTGGACTTGAACTCCTGGGCTCAACTGACCCTCACCCCTCAGCCTCCTGTGAGTAGCTGGGATTACAGTCATAACCACTGGGTATAGACATTTTAACCATTTTTAAGTATACTCTTCAGTAGTGTCAGTGTTAAAATATTCACATTGAAATTACACAAGTCTCTAGGAAATTCCAAACTTTCCCAGATCTTCTTGCTCACCTTGGACTTGAAAAAATAAAACATTAAAGTAGTCAGATTTGTAGAAACACAAAGTAGGTGGTGGTTGCCAGGGGATAGGGGAAAGGAAGTTGTTGTTTAGTAGATAGAGGGTTTCAATTTTGTAAAACGAAAAAGTTCTGCAGATAAGTTGCATGACGATGTGAATCACAATTACAGGAAGGGTTTATGATCTATTATGATCTGCTGGTAATATTGTCAGCTGCTCTGGAATCAGCTGAGAGTCCAGTGAAGTAATCCAAGTAGAATAGAGAATAAGTTTAAACTAAGTCACCAGACGGAACGGTGTGTGTCTATGCACTTTTACCCACTTTGGGAAAAGTTAAACTGTTACAGCACAGCTGTCCTTTGTCACCCAGAAACCTCAAGAGTAATCACTGGCAGGGCTTATGCATTTAAATCAGATAGTGGAAAATAAGTGGGTAACTTTTGTAATTTGAATAGAAAATACAAGTATTGTTCATCAGGTACTGGTTTCCAGTATGTAATGGTCACCTAAATTTTTATTTTGTTCTAAGTCTTTTCACTGTTCAGTGCTCTTAAAAAAGAAATTCTGAGCTGGGCACAGTGTCTCATGCCTGTAATCCCAGCACTTTGCAAGGCTGAGGTGGGAGAATCACTTGAGGCCAAGAGTTTGAGAGCAGCCTGGGCAACATAGCGAGACACTGTCACTATTTTTAAAAGGAAGTTCTACACTTAATTTGTACATCTTGCACATTTCAGTGTGTTTTTGGCACCCAGTTGGCCACTGCTCTTAGCAATATAATAGTAGGGGGAGAGAGTATATTTAGGTGTGTTTTAAGCATTCATAATCTTTGACTCTTTTTGTAGAGGCAGATCCTGTAGACCATTCAGTATTAAGTACTCTGTTTTATCTTCTCCCATTTGGCAGAGCCATTAATATTTTGAATGAATTTGTCTAACACTGAGTAATAATGTTGGGGTTGTTGCCTTTCTGTCCACTTAATTAATGTCAATCATTTTTATCTTAATGTGGACTACAGTGAATTACAGTGGAACTCTTATTTTTCGACATTTTACATTGGAAAATGGAATTGGCAATGTGATATATAGCAAAATAGGCACTGAAATAGGCATAAGAAACCTTGCTTAATATTGGTATTAAGATGGGTGATCTTGGCTAAGTCATTAAAATTCCTGTCTGGAAATGAAGGTATTGAACTAAATAATTTCCAGGAATTCTGGTTTTTATGACCAATATTTCAGAGGGGAACCAGTGTCACACAATTTTTGTGAATTCTGTGAGATGTATATGTGTTTATATGTATCAAAGCAGTTTGTGTTGTGTGTTTGAGAGTGGCCATTTTGCTCAGAAAAGGCTATTCAGAGTACTTTTGTTTCTCATGATGAATATTAGATTTATTAAAGCTATAAATTAAACAACTAGGAATTTTATTTTTATTTTTTATTTTTTATTATACTTTAAGTTCTAGAGTACATGTGCACAACGTGCAGGTTTGTCACATATGTATACATGTGCCATGTTGGTGTGCTGCACCCATTAACTCATCATTTACATTAGGTATATCTCCTATTGCTATCGCTCCTCCCTCCCCCCACCCCACGACAGGCCCTGGTGTGTGATGTTCCCCACCCTGTGTCCACGTGCTCTCATTGTTCAATTCCCACCTATGAGTGAGAACATGTGGTGTTTGGTTTTCTGTCCTTGCGACAGTTTGCTCCAAATGATGGTTTCCATTTTCATCCATGTCCCTAAAAAGGACATGAACTCATCCTTTTTTATGGCTGCATAGTATTCCATGATGTATATGTGCCACATTTTCTTAATCCAGTCTATCATTTATGGACATTTGGGTTGGTTCCAAGTCTTTGCTATTGTGAATAGTGCCGCATTAAACATACGTGTGCATGTGTCTTCATAGAAGCATGATTTATGATCATTTGGGTATGTACCCCGTAATGGGATGGCTGGGTCAAATGGTATCTCTAGTTCTAGATCCTTGAGGAATAGCCGTACTGTCTTCCACAGTGGTTGAACTAGTTTACACTCCCACCAACAGTGTAAAAGTGTTCCTATTTCTCCACATCCTCTCCGGCACCTGTTGTTTCCTGACTTTTTAATGATCACCATTCTAACTGGTGTGAGATGGTATCTCATTGTGGTTTTGATTTGCATTTCTCTGATGGCCAGTGATGATGAGCATTTTTTCATGTGTCTGTTGGCTGCATAAATGTCTTCTTTTGAGAAGTGTCTGTTTATATCCTTCGCCCACTTTTGTATGGGGTTGTTTGATTTTTTTCTCGTAAATTTGTTTAAGTTCTTTGTAGATTCTGGATATTAGCCCTTTGTCAGATGGATAGATTGTAAAAATTTTCTCCCATTCTGTAGGTTGCCTGTTCACTCTGATGGTAGTTTCTTTTGCTGTGCAGAAGCTCTTTAGTTTAATTAGATCCCATTTGTCAATTTTGGCTTTTGTTGCCATTGCTTTTGGTGTTTTAGTCATGAAGTCCTTACCCATGCCTATGTTCTGAATGGTATTGCCTAGGTTTTCTTCTAGGGTTTTTATGGTTTTAGGTCTAACATTTAAATCTTTAATCCATCTTGAATTAATTTTTGTATAAGGTATAAGAAAGGGATCCAGTTTCAGCTTTCTACATATGGCTAGCCAGTTTTCCCAGCACCATTTATTAAATAGGGAATCCTTTCCCCATTTCTTGTTTTTGTCAGGTTTGTCAAAGATCAGATAGCTGTAGATGTGTGGTATTATTTCTGAGGGCTCTGTTCTGTTCCATTGGTCTATATCTCTGTTTTGGTACCAGTACCATGCTGTTTTGGTTACTGTAAGCTTGTAGTATAGTTTGAAGTCAGGTAGTGTGATGCCTCCAGCTTTGTTCTTTTTGCTTAGGATTGTCTTGGCAGTGCGGGCTCTTTTTTGGTTCCATATGAACTTTAAAGTAGTTTTTTCCCAATCTGTGAAGAAAGTCATTGGGAGCTTGATGGGAATGGCATTGAATCTATAAATTACCTTGGGCAGTATGGCCATTTTCACGATATTGATTCTTCCTATCCATGAGCATGGAATGTTCTTCCATTTGTTTGTATCCTTTTTTATTTCGTTGAGCAGTGGTTTGTAGTTCTCCTTGAAGAGGTCCTTCACATCCCTTGTAAGTTGGATTCCAAGGTGTTTTATTCTCTTTGAAGCAATTGTGAATGGGAGTTCATTCATGATTTGGCTCTCTGTCTGTTATTGGTATATAGGAATGCTTGTGATTTTTGCACATTGATTTTGTATTCTGAGACTTTGCTGAAGTTGCTTATCAGCTTAAGGAGATTTTGGGCTCAGAAGATGGGGTTTTCTAAATATACAATCATGTCATCTGCAAACAGGGACAATTTGACTTCCTCTCTTGCTAATTGAATACCCTTTATTTCCTTCTCCTGCCTGATTGCCCTGGCCAGAACTTCCAACTCTATGTTGAATAGGAGTGGTGAGAGAGGGCATCCCTGTCTTGTGCCAGTTTTCAAAGGGAATGCTTCCAGTTTTTGCCCATTTAGTATGATATTGGTTGTGGGTTTGTCATATATAGCTCTTATTGTTTTGAGATACATCCCATCAATACCTAGTTTGTTGAGAGTTTTTAGCATGAAGGGCTGTTGAATTTTGTCAAAGGCCTTTTCTGCATCTGTTGAGATAATCATGTGGTTTTTGTCTTTGGTTCTGTTTATATGATGGATTACATTTATTGATTTGTGTATGTTGAACCAGCCTTGCATCTCAGGGATGAAGCCAACTTGATCGTGGTGAATAAGCTTTTTGATGTGCTGCTGGATTCGGTTTGCCTGTATTTTATTGGAGATTTTTGCATCAATGTTCCTCAGGGATATTGGTCTAAAATTCTGTTTTTTTGTTGTGTCTGCCAGGCTTTGGTATTAGGATGATGCTGGCCTCATAAAATGAGTTAGGGAGGATTCCCTCTTTTTCTGTTGATTGGAATAGTTTCAGAAGGAGTGGTACCAGCTCCTCTTTGTACTTCTGGTAGAATTTGGCTGTGAATCCCTTTAGTCCTGGACTTTTTTTGGTTGGTAGGCTATTAATTATTGCCTCAATTTCAGAGCCTGCTATTGGTGTATTCAGGGATTCATCTTCTTCCTGGTTTAGTCTTGGGAGGGTGTATGTGTCCAGGAATTTATCCATTTCTTCTAGATTTTCTAGCTTATTTGCGTAGAGGTGTTTATGGTATTCTCTGATGGTAGTTTGTATTTCTGTGGGATCGGTGGTGACATCCCCTTTATGATTTTTTATTGCGTCTATTTGACTCTTCTCTCTTTTCTTCTTTATTAGTCTTGCTAGCAGTCTATCAATTTTGTTGATCTTTTCAAAAAACCAGCTCCTGGATTCATTGATTTTTTTTGAAGGGTTTTTTGTGTCTCTGTTTCCTTCAGTTCTGCTCTGATCTTAGTTATTTCTTGCCTTCTGCTAGCTTTTGAATGTGTTTGCTCTTGCTTCTCTAGTTCTTTTAATTGTGATTTTAGAGTGTCAATTTTAGATCTTTCCTGCTTTCTCTTGTGGGCATTTAGTGCTATAAATTTCCCTCTACACACTGCTTTGAATGTGTCCCAGAGATTCTGGTATATTGTGTCTTTGTTCTCATTGGTTTCAAAGAACATCTTTATTTCTGCTTTCATTTCGTTATGTACCCAATAGTCATTCAGGAGCAGGTTGTTCAGTTTCCATGTAGTTGAGCGGTTTTGAGTGAGTTTCTTAATCCTGAGTTCTAGTTTGATTGCACTGTGGTCTGAGAGACAGTTTGTTATAACTTCCATTCTTTTACATTTGCTGAGGAGTGCTTTACTTCCAACTGTGTGGTCAATTTTGGAATAAGTGCAGCGTGTTATTGAGAAGAATGTATATTCTGTTGCTTTGGGGTGGAGAGTTCTGTAGATGTCTATTAGGTCACTTGGTGGAGAGCTGAGGTCAATTCCTGGATATCCTTGATAACTTTCTCGTTGATCTGTCTAATGTTGACAGTGAGGTGTTAAAGTCTCCCATTGTTGTGTGGGAGTCTAAGTCTCTTTGTAGGTCTCTAAGAACTTGCTTTATGAATCTGGGTGCTCCTGTATTGGGTGCATATGTATTTAGGATAGTTAGCTCTTCTTGTTGAATTGATACCTTTACCATTAGGTAATGGCGTTCTTTGTCTCTTTTGATCTTTGTTGGTTTAAAGTCTGTCTTATCAGAGACCAGGATTGCAACCCTGCTTTTTTTTGTTTTCCATTTGCTTGGTAGATCTTCCTTCATCCCTTTATTTTGAGCCTATGTGTGTCCCTGCACATGAGGTGGGTCTCCTGAATGCAGCGCACACTGATGGGTCTTGACTCTTTATCCAATTTGCCAGTCTGTGTCTTTTAATTGGAGCATTTAGCCCAATTACATTTAAGGTTAATATTGTTATGTGTGATTTTGATCCTGTCATTATGATGCTAGCTGGTTATTTTGCCCGTTAGTTGATGCAGTTTCTTGCTAGCGTTGATGGTCTTTACAATTTGGCATGTTTTTGCAGTGGTTGCTACTGATTGTTCCTTTCCATGTTTAGTGCTTCCTTCAGGAGCTCTTGTAAGGCAGGCCTGGTGACAAAATCTCTCAGCATTTGCTTGTCTGTAAAGGATTTTATTTCTCCTTCACATATGAAGCTTAGTTATGGCCGGATATGAATCTGGGTTGAAAATTCTTTTCTTTAAGAGTGTTGAATATTGGCCCCCCACTCTGTTCTGGATTGTAGAGTTTCTGCCGAGAGATCAGCTGTTAGTCTGATGGGCTTCCCTTTGTGGGTAACCTGACCTTTCTCTCTGACTGCCCTTAATATTTTTTCTTCATTTCAACTTTGGTGAATCTGACAATTATGTGTCTTGGAGTTGCTCTTCTCGAGGAGTATCTTTGTGGCATTCTCTGTATTTCCTGAATTTGAATGTTGGCCTCCTTTGCTAGATTGGGGAAGTTCTCCTGGATAATATCCGGAAGAGTGTCTTCCAACTTGGTTCCATTCTCCCTGTCACTTTCAGGTACACCAATCAGACATAGATTTGGTCTTCTCACATAGTCCCATATTTCTTGGAGGCTTTGTTCATTTCTTTTTACTCTTTTTTCTCTAAACTTCTCTTCTCACTTCATTTCATTCATTTGATCAATCACTGATACCCTTTCTTCCACTTGATCGAATCGGCTACTGAAGGTTGTGCATGTGTCACGTAGTTCTCATGCCATGGTTTTCAGCTCCATCAGGTCATTTAAGGTCTTCTCTACATTGTTTATTCTAGTTAGCCATTTGTCTCCTCTTTTTTCAAGGTTTTTAGCTTCTTTGTGATGGGTTCGAACATCTTCCTTTAGCTCAGAGAAGTTTGTTATTACTGATCTTTTGAAGCCTACTTCTGTCAACTCATCAAAGTCATTCTCTGTCCCTTTGTTCCATTGCTGGCGAGGAGCTGCATTCCTTTGGAGGAGAAGAGACACTCTGATTTTTAGAATTTTCAGCTTTTCTGCTCTGGTTTCTCCCCATCTTTGTGGTTTTATCTACCTTTGGTCTTTGATGATCGTGACGTACAGATGGGGTTTTGGTGTGGATGTCCTTTCTATTTGTTAGTTTTCCTTCTAACAGTCAGGACTCTCAGCTGCAGGTCTATTGGAGTTTGCTGGAGGTTCACTCCAGACCCTGTTTGCCTGGGTATCACCAGTGGAGGCTGCAGAACAGCAAATATTGCAGAATGGCAATTGTTGCTGCTTGATCCTTCCTCTGGAAGCTTCGTCTCAGAGGGGCACCCAGCTGTATGAGGTGTCAGTCTGCCCGTACTGGGAGGTGTCTCCCAGTTAGGCTACTTGGGGGTCAGGGACCCACTTGAGGAGGCAGTTTGTCCATTCTCAGATCTCAAACTCCATGCTGCGAGAACCACTGCTCTCTTCAAAGCTGTCAGACAGGGATGTTTAAGTCTGCAGAAGTTTCTGCTGCCTTTTGTTCAGCTATGCCCTGACCCCAGAGGTGGAGTCTACAGAGGCAGGCAGGCCTCCTTGAGCTGCGGTGAGCTCCACCCAGTTCGAGCTTCCCGGGGGCTTTGTTTACCTACTCAAACCTCAGCAATGGCGGATGCCCCTCTCCCAGTCTCGCTGCTGCCTTGCAGTTTGATCTGAGACTGCTGTGCTAGGAGTGAGCAAGGCTCTGTGGGCGTGGGACCCTCCGAACAAGGCGTGGGATATAATCTCCTGGTGTGCTGTTTGCTAAGACCATTGGAAAAGCACCGTATTAGGGTGGGAGTGTTCCGATTTTCCAGGTACCATCTGTCACGGCTTCCCTTGGCTAGGAAAGGGAATTCTCTGACCCCTTGCACTTCCCGGGTGGGGTGATGCCCCGCCCTGTTTCGGCTCACACTCTGTGGGCTGTACCCATTGTCCGACAGGCCCCAGTGAGGTGAACCTGGTACCTCAGTTGGAAATGCAGAAGTCACCTGTCTTCTGCATCATTCATGCTGGGAGCTGTAGACTGGAGCTGTTCCTATTCGGCCGTCTTACAACTAAGAATTTTAAACTCAACTCTTTACAGGTCTAACATATTTTAACAATAATTTAAAAAGGTGTTTTAAAATAACTTAAGACCTTATCAAATTGCATTTGTAAATTTAGTATTCATTTTTAAGGATTTAAATTATCTGACAAATGTTTGCAAGTTGAGAGGCTATAGAAAAAACAAACTCTATTCTCCTACTATGCTATCACAGCACAGAACACTTCTGACAGCAGATTTGTGGGGGTGTCCCCACACACCAAGCAGTCAACCAATTTCTGCAGCAGGTGCTTCAGCAGACACCAGCTGGGTATCCTCCAATTCAATTCAATTCTGACACTGTCTACCTGGAGATATTATTAATACAAAGGATACAAATGAAAAGTTGCATGAGGCAAGGCATGTGGGAAGGGCCCTGGAGCTTCCATGCTGTCTCTGGGCATGCTACCCTCCAGAAACCTCCATGTGTTAGGTATCATGAAGCTCCTGAATCCAAGCCTTTTGGGCTTTTATAGAAGCTTCATTATGTAGTCATGATTGATTACATCATTTGGTGATTGATATGGTTTGGTTTTGTGTCCCCACCCAAATCTCACCTTGAATTGTGATAATCCCCACATATCAACTGCAGGACCACATGGAGATAACTGAATCATGGGGGTGGTTCCCCCATGCTGTTCTTGAGATAGTGAGTTCTCACCAGATTTGATGGTTTTATAAGGGGCTTCCATCTTTGCTGGGTACTCACTTCTTTCTCCTGCTGCCCTGTGAAGAGGTGCCTTTTGCCATGATTGTAAGTTTCCTGAGGCCTCCCCAGCCATGCAGAACTGTGAGTCAATTAAACCTCTTTTCCTTATAAATTACCCAGTCTTGGGTATTTCTTCATAGCAGCCTGAGAATGGACTAATACAGTAAATTGGTACCAGGTAGTGGGGCACTGCTGAAAAGATACCCAAAAATGTGGAAGTGACTTTGGAACTGGGTAACAGGCAGAGGTTGGAACAGTTTGGAGGGCTCAGAAGAAGACAGGAAGATGTGGGAAAGTTTGGAACTTCCTAGAGACTTGTTGAATGGCTTTGACCAAAATGCTGACAGTGATATGGACAATGAAGTCTAGGCTGAGATGGTCTTAGATGGACATGAGGGACTTATTAGGGACTGGAATAAAGGTGACTCTTGCTATGCTTTATTAGCAAAGAGACTGGTGGCATTTTGCTCCTGCCCTAGAGATCTGTGGAACTTTGAACTTGAGAGAAATGATGTAGGGTATCTGGTGGAAGAAATTTCTAAGCAGCAAAGTGTTCAAGAGGTGACAGAGCATAAACGTTTGGAAAATTTACAGCCTGATGATGCAATAGAAAGCACCATTTTCTGGGGAGGAATTCAAGAAAGCTGCATAAATTTGCATAAGTAACAAGGAGCCAAATGTTAATCACCAAGACAATGGTGAAAATGTCTCCAGTGCATGTCGGAGGTCTTCACGGCAGCCCCTCCCATCATGAGCCCAGAGGCCTAGGAGGAAAAAATGGTTTCTTGGGCAAGGCCCAGGGCCTTGCTGCTTTGCACAGTCTCTGGACTTGGTACCCTGCATCCCAGCTGTGGTTAAAAGGGGCCAATGTGCAGCTCAGCCTGTTGCTTCAGAGGGTGCAAGCATCAGGCATTGGTGCCATACATGTGGTGTTGGTCCTGTGGATGCACAGAAGCCAAGAATTGAGGTTTGGGAACCCTTGCCTAGATTTCAGAGGATGTATGGAAGTGCCTGGATGCAGCAGAAGTCTGCTGCAGTGGTGGAGCCCTTATGGAAAACCTCTGCTAGGGCACTGTGGAAGGGAAATGTAGGGTTGGACCCCCCGCATACAGAGTCCCCACTGGGCATGGCCCAAAAAGAGCTGTAAGAAGAGGGCTGCTCTCCTCCAGTCCACAGAATGGTAGATCCAACAGCTTGCACCATGTGCCTAGAAAAGCCACAGACACTCAGTGCAAGCCCATGAGCCAGCCAGGAGGGGAGCTGTACCCTGCAAAGCCATAGGGATGGAGCTGTCCGAGGCCAAGGGAGCCCACGTCTTGCATCGGTGACCTGGATGTGAGACATGGAGTCAAAGGAGATCATTTCAGAGCTTTAAAATTTGACTGCCCTGCTGGATTTTGGACTTGCATGGGGCCTGTAGTCCCTTCGTTTTGGCCAATTTCTCCCATTTGGAATAAGTGTATTTACCCAATGCCTGTATCCTCGTTGTATCTAGAGTAGGACCAGATGGAGATAATTGAATCATGGGGGCATTTCTGCCCTTCAGTTCTTGTGATAGTCAGTGAGTTTTCATGAGAACTGATGGTTTTATAAGGGGCTTCCCCCTTCACTTGGGATTCATTTCTCTCTCCTGCTGCCCTGTGAGGAGGTGCCTCCTGCCATGATTGTAAGTTTCCTGAGGCCTCCTCAGCCATGTGGAACTGTGAGTCAATTAAACCTCTTTTCTTTATAAATTACCCAGTCTTGGGTATTTCTTTATAGCAGCATGAGAGTGGACTAATACAGTGATCAACTCATTCTACAGCCCCTCTTCCCTCCCTGGAGGTTGAGAGTTGGGACTTCAGTCCAACCCTCTAATCAGGAGGTTGGTTCCCCTGGAAACCAGCCCTGGCCCCTGAGGCTATCCAGGAGCCCCCAGGCACCAGTCAAGCTAATAGTGAACAAAAAGACACCAGTTTGGAGATTCCAAGGATTTTAAGAGTTTATGCCAGAAAATGGGGATGAAGACCAAATATGTATTTCACAATATCATACAAGTACTCAACTCTTCCAAATCTGATATTTATGCATTTTGTAAACTTCTAAATATATTTCCCAACTTAAAATTATAAGCCCAAACCAGTTATTCAGTAACGTTTTAAGTTGGAATCACAAGTTTAATTGTTTAGATACATTAATATGCAGGACTTCTTAATCCAAGTATTTAAAAATAACAAATATTTAATATATACCTATTATGCCCACACTCAACACAAAAGTATTAATTTGTGGACTTTATGTTTTTCCATCCTAATTTCAACCCACACTCTTTCCCTCTCAAAAAAAAATTTTTTTTTTTAAAGAAACTTTGATCATATCTGTATTCTAAACCTGCCTGGCTCATCAAGACATTTTTATTTTTGTCTCAAGTGATTTGAGGTTAACTTTTTTTTTTTCTTTTTGAAATGGAGTCTCACTGTGTTACCCAGGCTGGAGTGCGGTGGCATGATCTTGGCTCACTAGAACCTCCACCTCCCAGGTTCAAGTGATTCTCCTGCCTCGGCCTCCCAAGTAGCTGGGATTACAAATGCCCACCACTACGCCTGGCTAGAGGTTACTCTTTTAAAGCCAATTTGGGGTCATGTTCTCAGATAACTGAGATTGAATCTTGTGAAAACCTGGGGTCTAGAGCTATAGATGTCTGGGTGATTTTTCTCATGAAATTGGGATAAGTTGAGCCTAGTTGTATTACCTCTGCCAGTAGTGACTCTAGGCCTTGCCTTCCCAGTGAGCTGGTCTCCAAGCCTGCCACCTGTGGACTCAAGTTCCCCATCACTGAGTCCTCCTGTGTGATGGGCCTTCAGCCCCACACCCAGGATGTTTGGCTGACTTATTTTATTTAATCTGTTACTTGATTCTGTTCTGTGTTCTTTTATTCTATTTGTTTGGCAGGCCACAATTTTTAAGTATTTTAAATGTTTAACTATTTTAAAATAAAACCCACCTGGATTTTGCATGTCTTCCATATCTTACCTAGTTTTACAGTCACAGTTCTAAGGTCATTCTCATGACAGTTTTAACTTCCAATTTTCAGGAATACAAAGAATGCATCCTAAAAAATGGTTGCACAGAGCCCATAAACAGGCATTATATTTGGATCACAACCTTGATTTCTTCACATATACTGTAATGTGATACCTTTGTTCTCCAATTGTACAATAAGGCTTTTGGCATGGACAGTATACCTGTGCTGTCCAGTGGGAATGTAATGCAGGCAAGCCATATATATCATTTAACATTTTCTAGTAGCCACATTAAGTAAAAAGAAACACATGAAATTAATTTTAATAATGTTTTATTTGACCAGTATAATCTAAGTATTATTTCAACATGTAATCAACATAAAAATTGCGATATTTTACATTTTTTTATATTGAATCTTTGAAATGCAGTGTTTATTCTTACTTTACATCTCAGTTCAAACTAGCCATATTTCAGTTACTCAGTAGCCACATGTAGTTAGTGTCTTTTGCATTGGGCATTGAAGCTGCTAAGTTTTGCAGCTTAGCGCTAGTAACATAGTTGTTGCTTTGTGTGTAAATGTGTTTATTATTTTAGATACAGATTTATCTAATTGAATACAATATAAAATATTTTAAAATGTATTTCCTTATTTTCTTTCTCTTAAAGGCCCTTCCTTCTACCATGATTATAGTAGCAGTTTATTGTCCTGTGATAGCTGCTGTTTTCATTGTTCTGAAGATGGTCAACTATCGACTACACAGAGCACTTGATGCTGGAGAAGTTGTAGATAGGACTGCAAATGAGTTCACGAATCAGCGAACCAAAGCTGAACAAGGCAACTGTTCAACCAGGAGAAAAGACAGCAATGGACCGAGGTAAGGAAACCTATATCATTGATTGATTGTAATGATTTAGATTGTGTTATCTGTATGATGATGTGATTATTATATTGTACTTGTTTTCGTTATATGGTTTTAAGGCAGTGTTAGATCTTACCACTGTAGATACAATGGTGGGTACATATTTTAATATTAGAACAGAGCTAAGCTAACTGGCGTGTTTGGGGGATTAAATCAATATTCTTGGCCTCAATACTAGACAGGTTAGAACAGTACTGTTGCGGGAAGACAGGGACCCCGAACAGAGGAACTGGCTGAAGCTGTGGCAGAAGAACATAAATTGTGAAGATTTCATGGACATTTGTTAGTTCCCCAAATTAATACTTTTATAATTTCTTACGCCTGTCTTTACTGTAATCTCTGAACATAAATTGTGAAGATTTCATAGACATTTATCACTTCCTCAGTCAATACTCTTATAATTTCCTATGCCTGTCCTTTAATCTCTTAATCCCGTATTCTTCGTAAGCTGAGGATATATCTCACCTCAGGATCCTGTGATGATTGCGTTATCTGTACAAATTGTTTGTAGAGCACGTGTGTTTGAGCAATATGAAATCTGGGCACCTAGAAAGGGAATAGGATAACAGCGATTTTCAGGGAACAAGGGAGATAACCATAAAGTCTGACTGCCTGCGGGCTGGGTGGAACAGAGTCATATTTCTCTTCTTGCAAAAGCAAATAAGAGAAATATCGCTGAATTCTTTTTCTTAGCAAGGAACAGCCCTGGGAAAAGAATGCATTCCCAGGGGGAGGACTCTAAAATGGCCACTCTGGGAGTGTCTGTCTTAAGCAGTTGTAGATAAGGGATGAAATATGCCCTGGTCTCCAGCACTGCCCCCAGGCTTGTTAGGATTGGGAAATAACAGCCTGGCGAAATTCTAGTCAGACTGGTTCTCTGCTCTTGAACCCTGTTTCCTGTTAAGATGTTTATCAATGACAATGCGTGCACAGCGGGACAGTGAACCTCATCAGTAATTCTAATTTCGCCCTGGACTTGTGACCTTGCCCTGCCCATTTGCCTTGTGATATTTTATTGCCCTTGAAGCATGTGATCTCTGTGACCCACACCCTATTCATACACCCCTCCCCTTTTGAAATCCATAATAAAAACTTGCTGGTTTTGTGGCTCAGGGGGCATCACGGAACCTGCCGACATGTGATGTCTCCCCTGGACAGCCAGCTTTAAAATTTCTCTCTTTTGTACTCTTTCCCTTTATTTCTCAGACCAGCCGACACTTAGGGAAATAGAAAAGAACCTTCGTTGAAATATTGGGGGCTGGTTCCCCTGATAAATACACTACTGTATGATAGTTACTTACGCTAGAGACCAAAACCAGCAGCCTAAAGAAATTATTGAGCATGGCTTATACATCTCAGCATTTATTTTTATTTACTCATATAAATAAAATGTATGTGTTTGTATATACACATGTATATATAGATATATGTATATGTGTATATATACACGTGTGTGTATCTGTGTAGATACACACACATACACATGTATATACACGTATATGTGTGTATATGTATATACACATATACGTGTATATACATATACACACACGTGTATATATGTGTATATATGTACATATATACACACGTGTGTATATATGTGTATATATGTACATATAGACATATATACACACGTACATACATACATGTATATACACATATATCTACACACACCTTAAGCAAATTGTGATATTTTACTTGACATTTATAAGTAATATACTTTACTTAACCTGTTGTAAATATCTTTCAATTGTATATTCTTACCTTAGAAACTTACCTTAGAAACTTAGCTGTTTCTTTCCTAGATCTTTGTAAGACGGACTTCTTAGGATTCAACTGTGATTGGATGTCAACTCCTCCTGGAGGCTTTCCTTTCCCATCCCGGCTGAAGTGATCCCCCTGTTGCTCAGTCACATTCTGTAGCATGACCTTGGCCTTGCCCACTTTCCACTTTACCTATTTGACAGAAGTGTGTACTTTATTCATAGTCAAAAGTTTGTGACCTTACACAAAATAATAGGTACCCCTAATATAACTCTTGGAAAAGTATTTTTGTGAACACTTGACATACTTCAAAACAATTTTAGCAGGCACATCCTGTTATTATCCCTGATTTACAGATGTGGAAACCAAGTTGAGAAAGATCAAATAATCTAAGCAGTTGTTTCCACTGAGCATAATATGAAATATTTCAGACATCAAGACATAAATAATGTAACAAAAAGTGGGCACTCCTCTGTTAAGACAGGTGATATTTCCATATATTTTCCAGGGCATTGAAAGCCTTTGTTTATTCCTTATTCTTAACATGAGTACCCTGTTTGTTAATTAAACATATATTTTACCCTCATAATTTTTGTTTATTGCCTTAATCACTATCTGAAATTATCTTAACATTTATTTGCATTGATGAACTTCTTGAAGGTAATGACCTTATTTTTCTTATAAACTGTTATATTCCCAGTTCCAAAATCAGTGTCTGGCAATGATAGGTAGGTACTCAGCAAATATTTGAAGTAGTGAAAACAATTATTCTGTGATATTATGTTTAATGATGCACAGTATCTCATTATGTTGATGTATTTTATCCTATTTTAAATTATATCAATTATTTTGAAATTTAAATATTAGATAACTGCGATGTTTAAATTTTCAATGATTAAATGTTTTACCATAGTTTTTCAGAGGTGGAATTACTAGAAATGCTATGCACATTTTTAAGTTTTCCAATATGTATTGCCAAATTCCCAAGATTTTACCATTTAATGACTATGACCAGAAATTCAGCTGCCTCTTTTTTTTGCACGTTTGACAGCTCTTGAGTATTTAGTATTTTGAAAAACTGTGATATCTTATTGTTTAATATGTAAATAAATTATTGTTTAATATTCCCGTTTTTGAATTACTAGTGAAATGGAGGTATTTTTCTTATTGCCATTTATATGTGTTATTCTGTGAACTGTATATTTTTCTATTGGTGGATTTTTTTTTTTGCTATTGATTTTGGGACTTTTTTAAACAAAAGATATTAGCTCTTCTGTGTCAAATAGTCTTCCTCAGTTTATAGCATTTTATTTGTCAGTGTCTTTATATCCTGTAATTTATTTTTCTGTGGTCCAATTTTGTGTGTTTGTTATTTCTGTTTTTGATAACGTTTTCTAAGATTTTCCTTCCCTCAAATTATATAAATATACAATAAATTAAGATCTTTGTATCTACTTTCAGTATTTTTATCATTTTACTTTTTACTCTTAAATTGTTGTCAGTTTGAAAACATTTTAACTTAATTTGTTTAGGTTTGTTTATTGCAACACTGTTCATTAAGTAACAAATTTTTTCCCTGTAAATTTAGATGCTTTCTTTTTCATGTAGTGTACTGTATATACTTATGTTAGTTTCTGAACTTAGTTTTCTGCTTTATCTTTCTGCCTTTTTTCATTTATACCATACTGTTTTTATCATAGTGGCTTTATAATATGTTTAATACTTAGCATTGTGAGTGACTCCAGTATTTTTCTTTTTTGATATTATTTTTTTTTTGGGGGGGGGGTTTGTTTGTTTGTTTGTTTTGAGATGGAGCCTTGCTCTGTCGCCCAGACTGGAGTGCAGTGGTGCGATCTCAGCTCACTGCAACCTCCACCTCCCAGGTTCAAACGGTTCTCCTGCCTCAGCCTCCCAAGTAGCTGGGATTACAGGCGTGCACCACCATGCCCAGCTAATTTTTGTATTTTTAGTAGAGACGGGGTTTCATCATGTTGGCCAGGCTGGTGCTGGACTCCTGACCTCAGGTAATCTGCCTGCCTCGGTCTCCCGAAGTGCTAGGATTACAGGTATGAGCCACCACACCTGACCTTTTTTGATATTATTTTGATTATTCTCGTGCATATACTTACTTTTGTGAGATATCTTCATGTGTGCTTATCCTCCAAAAAATTTCATTAGAATTTTGATGACAATTCTATTAAATTTGTAGAAACTCAACTTTTAAAATAGGGATATAGATGAGAGATTTCCATTTATTTTCTTATGTTTTTATTTATCATCTCTTTATTCACTTATCTTTTATGTCTTATAACCTTTCACATTTTTTAAATGGTTTCTGTACATTTCCTAGGCCTATTCTATTTCTGTTAAGAAGTGCATACTCGTACATTGTGGATAAGCAAACAGAATGTAGACTTCACACTCAGTCAGCCAAGGCTTCTTCATTGTATGACATTGGAGAAGCTACTCAAGCTTTTATGAGCTGGCTTTCTTGTCAGAATGATGAGGAAAATAATGGAACTCTCTCATAGGATTATTACAATGAATAAATGAAATAATATATAGAGCGTTCTTAGAATAATTCCTGACACATGGTAACACTTGATAATTGTTCTAATTATTTCTGGATATTATATATATTTGTCATTGCTTCTGAATTGTTTTTTCCATTTTCTTTTACTTTAAAAATTTTTTATTGTGAAAAATGTATTCCAAACACTATGTTAGCAATAATCAAGTGACTACTTCATTACCTACCACACAGCTTAAGAAATAAAACATTATAAAAATACTATATAAGCTTCATGACATTCCTTTCCCATTTCATTCCACTTTTCCCTTCAGGAGTAACCATAATCTTGAATTTTTTGTGAATAACTCCCTTGCTTTTCTTTATTGTTACACACTCTTTGTAGATATTCCTGAATATATTTATTTATTTTTGTCTGCTTTAGGACATCCTAAGAGAATCATACTGTATGCATTTCTGTATGAGAGATTTTTTTTTGCACAGTATATTATACTTTATTGACTCACACATGGTGATGTTTGTAGCTAGAGTTTATTCATATTGACCTACATGTAGTCTGCCACTGTAAGAATAGACCATAGTCTATTTATTCATTCTTCTATTTATAGCCATTCAGATTATTTCTAGTGTTTTTTGTCTTGTGGTACATGTGTATATCTAGTTTATGTAAGCTGGTTTATAGGGCATTTTCATGTTCAATTTTATCAGGCAATTCCAAGCTGTGTACCAAAATGATTTTACCAGTTTATACTCTCACCGGTAGTGTATGAAGGTCCTTATTGTTCACATCTTCATCAACATTTGATATTGGTAAACCTTAAAAATTTGCCATTCACATAGCTATTGATTTGGGATTTAAAAAAAGAAAATTGGCTGGGCAGTATGGCTCCTGCCTGTAATCCAGCACTTTGGGAGGGAGAGATGGGAGGACAGCTTGAAGCCAGGAGTTCCAGATCAGTTTGGGCAACATAGTGAGACCTTGTCTTTACAAAAAATAAAAAATAAAAAAAATTTTAGCTAGGTATGGTGGTGCGCACCTGTAGTGCCAGATACCTGGGAAGCTGAGGCAGGAGGATCACTTGAGACCAGGAGTTCAAGAGTTCAGTGGGCTTTGATCACACCACTGCACTCCAGCCTGGGTGGCAGAGCAAGACCCTGTCTTGGAAAAATTTGCCATTCATGAAGTGTAAAAGGTGTCTCATTGTGACTTTCAGTTAACTTTTCTGATTACTACTGAGGTTAAGCATTTTTTTTTTTTATATATGGTCCATTTAGGTTTTTTCTTTTTTCCAGTGCTCATTTATGTTTTGTTTCATTTTTCTTTGGAGCTGTCTTTTTCTTAATGATTAATAGGAATTTTTTTTTTTATATATTCATGCTATTCCTTTATTATGTATATATTACAGTCATCTCCCACTTGTGGCTTGTCATTTTGCTTTCCTTAAAGTTTCTTATGATTATCATATACTCTTAAATTTAGAACGATGAAATTTGCCACTTTTTAGTAATCAGGTTTTTTGTTCTTTGTGTTTTTTTCTTTTCTTTTCTTTTTTTTTTTTTTTAATGAAATGGAGTTTCACTTTTGTCGCCCAAGCTGCAGTGCAGTGGCACAATCTCAGCTCACTGCAACCTCTGCCTCCTGGATTCAAGCGAGTCTTTTGCCTTGCCTCCTGAGTAGCTGGGATTACAGGCATGTGCCACCACACCTGGTTAATTTTGTATTTTTAGTAGAGTTGGGGTCTCACCATGTTCGCCAGGCTGGTCTCAAACTCCTGACCTCAGGTGATCCACCCGCCTCAGCCTCCCAAAGTGCTGGGATTACAGGCGTGATCCACGCGCCCAGCTAGCATTTTTGTGTCTGAATTATTTTCTACACGGAGACCAGAAAGGTATTCTGTAGTGTCTTTTTGAAGTTTCATGTTTCTTTTGTTTTCACATTTCAATTCTACCCAAAGTTATTTAAGTCTGTAGTATCAGGTAGGTTCTTAAGGCTTATTTTTTTCTTTATGAATCTCTGATTTACCCAGTATTTGTTAAGTGGACTATCTTTTCCTTAGTAATTTGCAGCACTATCTATGGCATAAGCTAAATTTTCATTTCTGGTGGCTTGTTTCTGGGCTCTCTTTTCTGTTCTGTTGATCTGCTTGCCTGTGCCATTACCATACCATCCTTATCAGCTTTAAAACATGACTCTTGATAGCCAGTGGGGTAAACCTCCCACCATATTCTTTTTTAGGTGAGACTTCGCTATTCTTGGCTCTTTGATTTTTGATGTAAACTTTAGAGTCTGCTAGAGAAAGTCTACAGGAACTTGGTATTTTTATTGGAGCTACACTAAATTTGTAGATCCCTCTGCTGAGAATTTGCATCTTTACAATATTGAATCTCTCCATTTATTTAGTCTTTTTAAATACCTTTCAGTAATGGTTTTTCATTTTCTCCATTAAAAGGAAATTTATGATTTTATAGTATTTATGCTAGTATAAAATGTAATTTTGTTTTTCCCCCTGAAATGTCACAATTTATTTTGTGTCTAGCAATCTTGTTAAACCCCCTTATTAATGATGTTCCCTTGTCTATATGATCACAATTATTTCTTACTTTCTAGTCCTTATACTTCTTGTTTAATTTTTTTCACTGGCTAGGATATCTAGCACATGGTTAAATTGAAATATTATTGGTGTACATCCTTGTCTTTTTTCTAATCTTTAATATTTTTAAGTTTCACTATTAAGTAAGAGCTTTGTTGTAGGTTTTTGTTTTTGACATCTCCTTTCCTCACCCTCGCACTTGTGAATCTCATGTTCTGTTCTGAGGAAAAGAAATGAATAGGAAAATAAATACTTGTATATCTAGAGCCTATCACTGTGCGTGGTACATTGTGGCTCTCAGTTTGTTGTGTGAATGAATAAATATAGCAGAACTACTTGAGCTTTATGGTTTTCATTGGTCTCTCTTTTATGTGGTACAGCAGGTAAAAAATGGTTCAATCTTTTAGAGAAAGAATCAGTCACTAATTTTTTTTACATTTCTAATGCTTCAGGAAGTAACATTGAATTTTAGGATTTGAATACAAACATTTGAAGAAAGATCATGGTTTCTGTATGTTTCTCATGGCAGTAATGCTTATGATATTGTAAACTACAAATCAGTTTAAACTGTATGAAGCTGGATTTTAGGTTGTTTTCTGAGAGAGATTATTTTGTTTAGGAACTTTGTTCCTGTGAATATAGGAACTTTGTTTTTATCTATTCTTATTTTTATGAGCATCATTTTACTCCACATTTACAAACTTGGTATTGTAATGGTGTTGCAAAGTTTCTGATCAAAGCCTGAGCATGAGCAATAAATATGATACTAATAATCAACAAATTAGTTTGTGAAGACTTCTCGGTAATTCAGATTAGATCTCTTCTGCTTTTCTGCCTTTCCCTGTACCTGGTTTGTTTTTTTTCTTAACAGATGGGGAAGTTAAGGCATAAAGGTAGATATTGCCTGAATTTGGTGTATTGCTTACTGCAGTAGACCACTTTGCTACTGTGAGAATTATAAACTACTATGCTTTCCAGGTATGTGCTGAAATCTCCATTGCTGCAAACCTGCAAGTCTTGCCAATAAAGAAAACTCTTACTCAGCTATTTTATATGTTTAGCTATATTTAGAACATCTACAGCTTGGCTAAGAGTTTTACTTCTGAATTTATAGAGAAGAAAGAAGTGCAGAAATTTTACTAGAGGGTTTTTTTTTTTTAAATAAAAACACCTGTTCATTTTTTCTCTTCATCATTTTTATTCCTTTGATATTTCCTTTCTTTCCACACATTGTTGTTTGTTGACCATTAGTTCTAAATCATTATTTCTCAACTGGGGGTTATTTTGTCCCCCAGGGCACATTTAGCAATGTCTGGAGATTTTTTTGGTTGTCACATTGAGGGGCTGCTGCTGGCATCTAGTGGGTAAAGGCCAGAGATGCTGCTAGCCATCCTACAATGCAGTCAAACATTATTTGCCCCCAAAATGTCAGTAGTACTGAGTTTAAAAATCCCTGCTCTAAATAATGGTGTTTACTTTCGGTTTTGACCTGGAAAGAGACTAGTGCCTATTTGGTATAAGGCAGTATGTTTTCTTAGAAAGAATGAGGGCCAAGCGCAGTGGCTCACACTTGTATTCCCAGCACTTTGGGAGGCCAAGGTGGGAGGATCCCTTGAGGCCAGGATTTTGAGACCAGCCTGGATAATACAGTGAGACTCTGTCTCTACAGAAAATTAGAAAAAAAAAAAAAAAAAAAAAAAAATAGCCAGATACGGTGGCATGGACATGTAGCCCCAGCTACTCAGGAGGCGGAGGTGGGAGGATCACTTGAGCCCAGGAGTTTGAGGCTGCAGTGAGCTATGATTGCACCACTGCACCCCAGCCTGGGTGACAGGGCAAGACCCTGTCTCTTAAAAAAACAAAAAAAGCAAGAATGTGGGCTTTAGAGTTTCACAGACCTGGTTTTTGAGCCTTATCTTAGGCCATGCTGGCTATGAGTACCTGTATTCAAGTGTGTGGGAAATAAAGAAAGAACAGATATGGTAACTTATTTGCAGAGTGCTGAGGAGGTATTATTTCTGTCCTCCCCTCCCACGTGAACTCCAGGTACAGTGACTCAGTTTATGTTTCATTCCTCCTCTGAGACCTTAGGCAAGTTTTTTTGCCTTTTGGTTTTCAGGTTTTTCAACTGTAAGAGGAGAATAATAACTGTAAGAGGAGAATCATATCATAAATGTTAGGGAAGGTTTCATCAGAAAATGCAAATAAAGCACATACTGCTATGACTGGATATAATAAGTACTTAGTAAATATTTGTTTTTATTATATTATTATTATTATTATTTTGAGACAGGGTCTTGCTCTGTTGCCCAGGCTGGAGTGCAGTGGTGCAATCATAGCTCACTGCAGCCTTTACCTCCCGGGCTAAATCTCTCTGCTCACCTCAGCCTCTTGAGTTGCTGGGAGTACAGGCACGTGCCACCATGCTTGGGTAATGTTTCTGTAGAGATGGGGTTTTGTCATGTTGCCCAGTCTGGTCTCGAACTCTTGGGCTCAAGTGATCTGCCCGTCTTGGCCTCCCAAGTGCTAGGATTACAGGCATGAACCACACACCCAGCCTGTTTTTATGTATTAGTAATAATAACTGTATGTTCAGATTGTAATAATTTGGACTTGCTATCAGAAATGATGTATAAAACTAGGCAAGATTATCCATCAGTTGATGACTGGATAAACAAATGTGGTTTATCCATAGTGTGGAATATTACTTGGCTATAAAAAGGAATGAAATACTGATGCATGCTATGACATGGATGAACCTTGAAAACATTATGCTAAGTGAAAGAAGCCAGACACAAAACATCACATATAATTCCATTTATATAGAATGTCCAGGACAGGGAAATCTGTAAAGACAGAATGTAAATTAATGGTTGTCTAGGGCTAAGGAGGATGGAAAGGGACGGGTAGTAATGGTTAAAGGGGTTTGTTTTTGAGGTGATAAAAGTGGTCTAAAATTGGCTTTGGTGGTGGTTTCATAATTTAATGAATATGCTAAAAACCACTGAATTATACAGCTTAAAAGGGTGAACTGTACGATATGCGAATCATATTTCAATAAAGTTGACATATATGTATGTATATGTGTGTGTGTGTGTGTGTATGTATGTGTGTGTATATATATATAGAGAGAGAGACTAGGCAAGATGACGGCTGTCCTCTCCTTTCTGTGTTATTTCTTAATCTGTACCTTGCTCTCCATCTTCTGATTTCTTTGGATCTCACTTAGAGGATGCATTCTAGTGGAGAAACTGTAATATTGCTGAATATTTGAATATTCATTACTAATTTAGTGTGGTGATAGTGCCTCTATATACACACTTAAAGTTTTTCCAATTTAGAAAAATTTCTCCTCTGGCCTACATAGCTTGTACGAGTTAACACCAGACAGCTCATAAACGTGAACATGTTCTACATTTCTCACACATGAGTATTTGTATACTGAATTGGCCATATGTTTACCTGAGTTCCAATATATTTTATTTTTATGAATGGATAGTAAGTTAGAAAGCTAGTTTTCTTTGTTGAACCTTAGTTAGCTGACTGTAGTCAATGGCTTAGAGTTAGGAACCTATTAAGCAAACAGGGACATTATAATTATGAGATCATTGGTAATAAAAACACACTAGAGTTCAAACTGCTATAATGTTAAATACTTAAATGGAAAATTATATATTGCTTATATCTTTTGATTGCAGCTGTCAGAATACCCAAAAAAGTTTAAGGGAATTTACTACTCACATTACTGAAAGTCTGCATGTGAGGGATGTCTTCAGATGTATCAGGATGCAATGTTTCAAACTGTCACTTCATGTCCCTGCTTCTCTTCTTCTAGCCAGGCTCTGTTCTTTTCTATTATTTTGGCTTCTTAGAACAAGCTCCCCCTTAATGGTTATAAGATGGCTGCTGCACCTCCAGGCCTTAAGTCTCAACATTAAGAGTAGCAGATATAGAGAAATTTCCTCTCACCTAAGACATTCCTGGCCTGATTCATACTAGCCTGGGTTGGGTCCTGTGCTTATTCTAGAGCTAATCTGAATAACCAGAACAATGGCATATGCTGATGACTTTGGACAGTAGAGCCCACCCCTAAACCTGAGGGTGGGGTCAACATTACCCAAAAACCTATGAGAGTTTGGGATGAGGTGGTTCACCTGAAGAATTTGGGGTTGCTTTTTTTTTTTTTTTTTTTTAATAATCAGGAGGTTGAATTGGATGCCAGATAGCAAGATATATCCTCTGTAATGTCCAACACATATATTGTAACTTTTATCCAGATAATAGCAAATATATATATATATATATAGACTATTGACTACTTACTCTGTTTATAGCAGGTAGAATTAGTAAAAAACTCTGGGCAAAAAGTAGGATTATGACTTATTCTAAGAGTTGTCTTCCTGAGGAACCTTATGTAGCATTTTCTAAGTTTTGTGAAATTTGGTGTGTGGTTTTTTCCCCGTAAATCTGGGTTCCTGTTATCTTTAAGTACCGTGCTTGGGCTTCTCCAGTGCTTTGAACCTAGTACTTTTCTCTCTTTTGTCTTTCTGTATCGTTACTGCATAGCATCACTTTCTTTTTTTTTTACCTTGGCTTTCTAAACATGTACAGATCTAAAATCTTAGATTTCCAGTTCTGTAAAACAAGTTAGTATTCTAGTTAAATTCTGTTTACTTAAAGAATACAGATACAAATGGCTTGACCAGGGTGATTGTTCTCTTGTGTATTCATCACTGTATCATGCGGCTCATTCGGACTGATCTCGCGGGGATTCATTAATGTAATATCTGATTACATTCTGTGTTTACAATTGAACAATTTCTCTTTGCTCTAGGGAAGCAAAAGGCAATCATTTCTTTGTGAGAGTGGTTTGATGGCACATATCATAACATATTTAGTATGCTATAATTGTAATTAATGCCAGTTTCTAATGTTGGATTGGATGTAGAGAGTTTGGAATAAGAGAGTTTTACCTATTTTCAAGTAGTGATGTGGTTATAAAATAGTTCCAAGTATCAGACTTATAAATGAAGAATGATCATGGTTTACCTTTTTTGCTATTTGCTTGATTAAAAATCAGAACCTCTTAGTTTTGTAGAAAAAAGTATAACTTAAAAAATTAACAAAGGAAAAGCATTGGAGTCAGAATAATGACAGTTATTCTTTTTCTCATTTTTTTCTCCGCAGTGATCCTGGTGGAGGGATTGAAATGTCTGAGTTCATCCGAGAGGCCACACCCCCAGTTGGTTGCAGTTCCAGAAATTCTTATGCCGGTCTAGATCCAAGCAACCAGGTAGGAACCTGCACTGTTTTATTTTGCCTTTTTCCCTCCTCCTGATGGTGGTCTCCGTTATTCTCATGTCTTTAAGTCGGCTGATGTTTTGTCATATCTTTCTGATTGTTATTTTTAATTGCTTATTAATAACATCTTTTATTAATATTCTTTTTAAGTTACTTTTCACATTGATTAATTACATATTTGTTGAGCATTACCACAGACTCATCTTTGGGTGTATAGTTTTGATTATGACAGTTGTGAATACCCTTAGGAAATTTAGCTTCTAGCTTGCACTATCTTATTTACCTTCACATCATCTGTATTGGAGAGGTGTAGATGTCTGTGGTTACCCCCGGTTTAAACGTGGCCAAAAAATAAAAATAAAAATAAATGCTGAAAATCTATCAGTGTTCAAGATGTTTTTTAATGGTAAGGCTAAAAGTAAAATACAAATTTACTTTTACCAATTTTAATGTCTTTCTACTATGTAACTTTTAACTTAAAATGGTAACTCTTGAAGTATTATTTCAAAACTTGGCTGGACCTTTGCTGCTCTAGTTCTCTTATTCATCCTAAATACCTGTACACTAATCAAAGTCCCAGTTACTCCTGCTGTCCTTCTCAGCAGATGATTTCATTGGGTAGAGTAAAATTCTATGAACTTTGTTGGAAATGTTCACGGTCTTCTCTTAGCAGACCTTTACATAACTATAGGTTTTAGGAGTTGCTATGTCAGTCTTTTCATTATATAGAAGAAGAAATAGCTGATTTATATCAGGGTCTGGACTAGACCTCACTTCTCACTCCAGTCTTCTTGTTATCATATGACACAGCTTGTGGATTGAAACCATTCTTCTCTTTTCTCCCTGCTTTCTGTTATAGAGACAGACTTAGTCATCTTTATTTTCTGGTCTAACTAACTCTTCTTGTAACTATCCTACATTTCTCAAGATTTTCAAACACCTTATGGTGTTGACCCTTTCTTTTGCAGACGAGTACTTATTTATATGGCACTTTACAAGGCTCTACAGAGTAGATTTTCCTCTTTTTTTCTTCTGTCTTATATACTGCCTTGTGTACAGTTGACTTTAAATTAATGATTGCTAATTATCCTTATGTGTCTTGGTAATAAAACATGAGCGGTAGATCAGACCTAGCTTCTCATTTAACAAATGAGTAAATAGCAGATATAATTCTGCCAACTCTGTCCTGTAGTACTCTACTCTTCGCATTGGTAGCCTTGAGAACAATGTTATGAAAAACACTATATGAATCAAAATCTTGAACAGGGTCTTGTTTTCTAATATATTTTGATAGAAGATTTGACTCTATTTGATTAGCATGTTCATGATTTAAAGTTACAGTGAATGACTAAACTATTAAAGGTAACCGTTTTGGTTGTGATCGATTATAGTACAGAACATGTAGATTCTTAAATTTGTCTTCCTTCCATAACAAGCTCATGGAATGGGAGATGTCAGAGTTTTTGTTGTTGTTGTTGTTGGTTTGTTTGTTTAAAGAATGTGAAAAGAGCTATGACATATTAATTAGATTGATACTTTTTTTTTCTGAGATAGAATCTTGCTCTGTCATCCAGGCTGGAGTGCAGTGGCACAATCTTGGCTCACTGCAACCTCCATCTCCCAGGTTCAAGCCGTTCTCATGCCTCAGCCTCCCAAGTAGCTGGGATTACAGGTGTCTGCCACCACACCTGGCTAATTTTTTTGCATTTTTAGTAGAGACAGGGTTCACCATGTTGTCCAGACTGCCTCGAACTCCTGACTTCAGGTGATCTGCCCACCTCACCCTCCCAAAGTGCTGGGATTACAGATGTGAGCCACCATGCCCAGCGTTAGATTGATACTTTTTGTTTCAAATTTTACAGTGCCTGTTTGAAAACAAGGGTTACTATCCTTGATCCTGTTTTTTTGTTGGCCTTGTGTTTCTCTGTCTCTTTTTATAAAATGAAATAACTCAATTCTTGAATATGGCTGCATGTCTTGTATTCTTAATTAACCCTGGGCTTTCTTCTTATTGACAGATGTAGGTAGTATCAGACCCCCGGAGAGTAAGCCTACATTTCTCCAATCATCTTTTGGAGAGCTTTTTTCCTTTTCACAAAAAGGAAAGATGAAAGGGCCAGTAGTGGCCAGGCACTTTTGGATCCTGTGACCTTGGCATCATGTCTGTTGGAACTTGCCTGTTTGTTTTAGGGAGGGAGTCCGTTTTTGACTGTGATTAAAGCATGTGTGCATGTTGTTAAACACACAGCATAACTTTTACTTAAAATAATAACTTTTTAATAAAAATGGGCAAATATTGGAGGCTATTGTGCTACTTGGATTTTAGTGTTTTCATTTTATACTGTTTATGACAAAATAAATGGTTGACATAATTATTCTTACCCTTTAGAGAAGCTGAAGTGAGGAGGAAGAGTCTGGCTTTTTGCACATTGCTGGAGATGTTACCATTATAGACATACTGTTGTTTCTTGTATGTATTTTATTATATAATGTGTAAGATACTGCTACACATTATCATATTTTATATAAATTTCTTGGGTGCTAAACAGTGAACCCGCTGACCATAGTAGCTACATCGTGGTCATTGTTACTATTCTTTCCTTCACTTCTGCTTTTCTCCCTTTCATCTTCTACCCACCATTTCCATTCTTTCTTTTCCCTACCTTTATTCCTCTCCTTACCTCCTTCTCTTTCCTTTTGTCACTTTTCTACCTTCAAATATTTTAGTGCCCAATAGTATTGAAGGCATTCTACTTAGTGTGGGTTGGGGAGTGGGTCTTATACTGAAAGAGATTGTGATCTCATAGTAGATGTGATATAAGTAACCAAAGATAAAGATGTGATATATGTTACCAAGGGGCCAGGCACAGTGGCTCACGCCTGTAATTCCAGCACTTTGGGAGGCCGAGGTAGGCTTATCACGAGGTCGGGAGATCGAGACCAGCCTGGCTAGTATGGTGAAACTCCGTCTCTACTAAAAATACAAAAAATTAGCTGGGTGTGGTGGCATGCACCTGTAGTCCCAGCTACCCGGGAGGCTGAGGCAGGAGAATTGCTTGAACCTGGAAGGTGGAGGTTGCAGTGAGCCGAGATGGCACCACTGCACTCCAGCCTGGGCAACAGAGTGAGACTCCATCTAAAAAAAAAAAAAAAAAAAAGATAACGAAGTAAAAATTGCCGTAGGAATGGTACAGAAGAAGAGCTAATGATTTCATAGGATAAAATAATTGTTTCCAGCTGGAGAGACAGGCATGGCTTCTTGGGGGAGGTGGCCTTGCCTGATATGCTCTCTAGTTAGAAGTAACCTTTCTTCCCTGGTATCCATAATCCTTCCTATGGCACTTGTCATAGAGAAGAAACAGTGGAATATTTTAGTTTATGCAAAGCACTTTAATAAAAAACTTCACCCTCAAGTGTAAAAAGATACTATTTTTTCTTAATTTTTACATTTTCATTTTTAGGAAATTTAATGAGTGAGGGTAAACAGGAAAATTAAAATAACCCATAATGTCATAATTGATTGTATCATGAGCATTAATATCATTAAGTGTTTTTCTACAGTGACACTTTGGGGAATGCATTGCATTTGGATGTACTATAGTTTATATTCTGGATGCCCTGTTGTTTCACATGTAAATAGTCATGATTCTTAGATAATTTGAGGGGAAGCATAATGCAGAAAAGTATGAAGAATAAAATATAACCACTCTATTATACCTGTTAAGAATGTCTTTGTCAGCAAGTAATAGAATACTCAACTAATAGTGACTTAAAGAAATAGTTGTTTTTCACCTAAATCTGGAGGTGATTGTGTGGCATTTGTGTTCAGCAGCCTAATGTTAGGCCTCTGAATTGGCATCTCTGCAGTTCTCTAGGCTTTTTTCTCAGGGTTGCAGGATGAGCACAGCAGCTTCAATCAAGACCCTGTTTGAAAAGTTAGGAAGCAGGCAGTAGTGTGGGACAGAGATTTTCCTTGATCACTTTCTTCTCAGACACACAAAGACGTTTTCCTGAAGCCCTCCAGCAGATTCTCCCACACGTTCATTCACCAGAACTAGTTCATACACCTATCTCTAGACCAGCGACTGGGCGTACTTCTCATATATCAGAAGGTGTATGACCAATTTTGAAACAAAATAGGAAGATTGTTAAAGAAGGAGAAAGGGAATACTTTGAGCTTCTGAGCAAATGACTACCATATCCATATTTAAAAATTGTTTAAATTCCTAGATGGGTATGCATAAAATGGTGTTTTTGTTTTCTTGTTTGTTTTTAAATTTCTGTCTAGGAAGTTATGTTTAATTCTAGCAGAAAAATAGCATATGTTAATTCTATAACTTACGTAGCAGGTGTCGTAAGAATGAAACTTTCTTTTGTGATAAAATGCTTTTTGGTTTTTTTCTTGCTGGCAAATTGCAATGTCTTTTATGGCTAATTGAAAGCAGAAATTAGGAAAAACTAGAAGAACCAAGCTTAATAAAATAGTTCAAAATTATTACAAAGCCTTTTTTTATTGGCTACCTCAAGAGTTTATTTGTAGTTTCAACCTATATATGTATGCATATTTTTATTTACCTTTTCACTGGCATGTAACTTACACAGCGTAGTACACACCTTCAGTGTACAGCTAAGTGAATTTTTACATCTGTGTGCACCCATTCAGTTGCCATCCAGATAAAGAAAGGCCCTCATGTCCCTTCAGAGTCAACATTAACTTATATTTTGAGTGTATTTCTTGTGATGTACACCTACTAAATCAAACCAATGAAGAGGAAGACGTGGTAAAGTATAAAGTACTACATGAATGTTCTTAATTTTATTTTACAGTGCTAACTTTGCTTGACTTTTCTTCTTTGAATCCATGAAAACGAGTTATAGGAAGAGTTGCTAAGACTTGTTGATTTAGTAACTGTTATGTTATCTTCAGTTTCCTTAATGTGTTTGTGGAATTTATGGTATTTATTTATATGATTTTCATGGTAGTATAATAAGTAATGGCTGTGAAATTTTAGGGAAGTGTTAAACTATCTTGAATATAAGCACTAAAAGCTCAACAGTCAGGTTTTAATTTTCTCCTTATAGTTTGTGCTAAAAATTCATTTTTCACGGATGCCTTAGACTTTTATTGATTTATATTTTAATGTTCTGTCTATAAAGAAGTACTTACTTTTGTCTCCAACTAAAGAAGGTACATAATGATACACTTACAATTAGGTGGTTAGACTTACGTTGCACTTTGTAGCATATGTTAATGTTTGTCTGCCAAACCTTCCTTTTATACCCTAAGAAGTCTAAATTTATTTCAGGTAGACATAAAGCCTGGCTTTGCTCTTGTTTATAACATGAACATGTCATGATGTAGTGTAAAGATGATAATTGTATGACGTGAGTTGCTTGAGATTGGAGGATCTGGCTCTGGGGGGGCTCCATCAGTCCTGAGCATGCAGAGGGGTTGGGTAGCTTGGCACATCAGTAAGACACACGCAGCCTGTGCCACAGCCAACAGGTTGCGTGGCTCCAATAGAGCTTGTCCAACAAGTATCTTTTAATATTGATAAAAGTCATCGATAACATGTTTTGATCATATAATTTTGTTTGATAATCTTGCTAGTCTGTATTGATAATGACATAGCTAGCATTTTAATTAGTTTTATTTACTTCATGTCATGTTTTCAGATTGGATCTGGTTCCTCGCGTCTTGGAACAGCAGCAACTATTAAAGGTAGGTGTGATCTAACTTAAAAGTTGCCCTTGCCTTTCCCTTTCATTTTGGTTGTAATGAAGATAACAGTACTGTACATTCAAATGTGATGAAAAAAATCATTCTTGAAATTATTTTATAGATGAAATTATTTATCTTATTAAAGGTTGCTTGACTTAAATTGTGTTCTCTTTCATCATCTAAATTTCACAAAAGTGTTTGACCACTTACATTACATTGCGTGAATTACATAAGTTTTGATCTATAAGAAACTTTCTTGCCTTTGAGGGAAAACACTTTTGTGGGTTTTAAAGTGGGGTTCATGGAAAACTAAGTAATTTGATGTGAAACCTTTTAATGTGGGCACAAATGAAACAACAAAAAAGAGCAAGTTATTTTCTGCTATTTGATCTATTCAGATAAATTCATATTGTTTCTACCCTACAGTTTTTTAGGTTAATAATTTTCCCTGGGAAGGAGATTCATGTTGGGTCAAGTTATGTAATTTGCATTCCTTTTTAAAATCCACTTGTTTTTAAAGAAATAGTTTTATTAGTTTACATTTTGAAGCTTTCCACATTGTTTGGTTTGTAGTTCTGTGAGAATAATTAAGTGCTGTGATAATCCATGATACTTCCTGCTAGTTCAGTGTACCTTCCGTTATTGTAAACTTTGATACACAAAAATTACTTTAGTTGATAGACATCAGTACTCCTTGATGTATTAATACTTCCTTGGTTATGCCACCCTACAGCCTTACTGTTAATATAAGGTCCTCACATGTTTCTCTTAACTTTGTAGGAGATACAGACACTGCTAAGACTTCTGATGATATCAGTTTAAGTCTGGGCCAAAGTTCTAGTCTTTGTAAGGAAGGAAGTGAAGAACAAGGTAAGAACATTATACTTTACCATGATGTCATATACTGTGGTGACCAGAGTTAATTTGTAGAATATGCTGCATACAATTTGGCAGAAGTTTATAACAATTTAATATGGTATTTAAGGAAACATTAACATAAAATGTTACGGGGATAGTAGTAATACAGAGTTATACATGCTTTTAGCTTACTTGAACTCAGTTATACATGTTCTGCCAGATAAACATGGAGAGAGAAATTCTATGAGCATATGCCCCAGGGTTAATATGAGATGGGAGATAAGAATCTGCTATTCTTTTAGTTGGTCAGACCAACTAGCCCAGCTTAGGGATAACCTAGTATGTAAAACTGTTACTTTCCATTCAGTACGATCTCTAAATGCCAGCTGCTTCGTCTCTTGCCAACTGCAAAAACAGCAATAAGTTTTGACATAGTGTCTTAGTCCATGTGCATTGCTATAAAGAAATACCTGAGATTGGGTGACTTGTAAAGAAAAGAGGTATATTTGGCTCACGGTTCTGCAGGCTGTGCAAGAAGCATGGTGCCAGCATCTGCTTCTGGTGAGAACCTCAGGAAGCTTCCAATCATGGTGGAAGGGGAAGGGGAGCTGGCGTGTCACATGATGAGAGAGGGGAGGGGTGCCATGCATGCTCTCTTAAACAATCAGCTCTTGTGTGAACTAATAAACGGAGAATTCACTCATTACTGCAGAGGTGGCAACAAGCCATTCATGAAGGATCCACCCTCATGACTCAAAGACCTCCCACCAGGCCCCATGTCTAACATTGGGGATCAACATGAAATTTGGAGGGGGACAAATAGTCAAAACCATATCACAGAGAAATAACTTGCTGTTGGACCTACTGGGAAACCGTGCGTCTATTACCAACATGGTAGCTTCCTGTAGCAGATTGTTAATAGAAATTTTGGCTATTTGTGATTTTTTTCCTTCAACTCAATTGTAAATGAATATTTTGAATTTTATTGAGTCTTTTTTAACTACCACATTTTCATGTTTGATTTCTAATTTTCAAACATAAAACAACAGATATGTCATCCCCATTTTCTAATGGAGATTGTCCAAGGTTCTATAATCAATGAGCCAGAACTAGGTTAGAAACCTTTCTCACTATTGCCACCCTATTATAACCCTGTTATTTTTATTAACCTATGGGTGTTGTTTGGTGGGCAGACAGGCTGACAAATTTTTTATTTTTGATTATGAAACTTGTTTATGAAGCTACAAACAGATAACTAAATTATGACATTTGCTCATTAATTTAATATTTTACCCAGGTTCATTTCTTACAAGCATATTTTGTTAGTTGGAATTTTATTATTGTAACTTTCTGCTTTTTTGGAATTATAGTACCCTATCATTGTTTCTTTGCTTCTGTGGACTGCCCTATCTAACCCTATACCCCATTGCTAAAACTGAAAAGACCTTTACATGTGCTGTGTGGGCCAGGCGCAGTGGCTCATGCCTGTAATCCCAGCACTTTGGGAGGCTGAGGTGGGTGGAGTTTGAGACCAGCCTGGGCAACATGGCGAAACCCTGTCTCTACTAAAAATACAAAAATTATCCAGGGTAGTGGTACACGCCTGTAATCCTAGCTACTCAGGAGGCTGAGGCACGAGAATCGCTTGAACCTGGGAGGCGGAGGTTGTAGTGAGCCGAGATCGTGCGACTGCACTCCATCCTGGGTGAAAGAGCAACACTCTGTCTCAAATAAATAAACACACACACACATACAGGTAATGTACGTATGTATGTATGTACTGCGTGGTATGGAAACTTTTTAAAAAAAATTAAAGGTGAATCACCTGGCTGTGGTGGCTGATGCCTGTAACCCCAGCATTTTGGGAGGCCAAGGCAGGAGGATCACTTGAGTCCAGGAGTTTAAATCCAGCCTGGGTAACATAGTGAGATGCCTGTCTCTACAAAAAATAATAAAAAAAAAATTTACCTAGGTCTGATGGTGTGTGCCTATAGTCTCAGCTACTTGGGAGGCTGAGGTGGGAGGATCGCTTGATCCCAGGAGGTTGAGGCCAGCAGTAAGTTGTGACAGTGCTACCGCACTCCAGCCTGGGCAACAGAGGGAGACCCTTTCTCTCTCTTTCAGTCAATCAACCAATCAATCAGTCAATATCAATTTCTTTGAGAATTATAATATCCTTTTCTATAATATGAGACCATCACAGTGTCTCAACAACTAGATAATAATCTTAGAGGGGTTGGTGCCCTTGTGTTTAGGGATTATATATCTTATTTTATATCTGGAAAGTACCATATACAAACAACATTTTTATAGTCTGGCAGGTTGGGAATTATATACACACAAATCTACCCTTGCAACTATACATTAACATAGACAGTGATGTCTAACATGCACTGGGTGCGTACTATTGGCCAAGTTTGGAGTCAACATACTTTTCTCTAAAGGACCAAATAGCTTTGTAGGCCATGTGGTCTCTCTTGCTACTCAGCTACTCAACTCTGCCATTGTAGAGTGAAAGGAGTCATAAATGATACATAAATAGTGGGCATGGCTGTGCCATCCTAAAATTTGGTTTATGAAAACAAGTTTGAGGGCTGGATTTGGCTTCATGGGACTTAGTTTGTCAACCCCTGGTTTAAGTCCTCTTCTAAGCATTTTATATGCATTTACCCAGTTAATCTTCACTATAAACGTTTGAAGTTGGCACTGTTATTCTCACTTTACAGATGAGCATATTATTGCTTAGAGAGAAATTATAAGAAACTTGCTCAAAGTCCCACAGCTACAAAGTGACAGTCCTATAATTCAAATCTAGTTTTGAATTATGCTTTTTAAAATCTATGCTATACTACTTTCATATAGTTTTAAAACTTGCTTTTATCGTGCAACATTTTTCCATATGTTTAACATTTAACAAATATTGTCAAGTACTGTTAGCACTGTTTTAAGTACTGGAAATAAATCAGTGAACAAAAAGACAAAAAGTTCCACCCTCATGTGGCTTCCATACTATTAATATGGAATCATACTGGTAGCAATCAACATATACTGTAGTAAGTAGAGACAGAAGATAGGGATTGGTGGGGACTAGGGAAATTTTAATTTTAAATAGAGTAGTTGAGGGCAAGCTTCTCTGAGAGCAAAGACCTGAAGAAGGAGGAGTGAGCTCTCAGGATATCTGAGGGGAGGGGCCCCCTCCACGCAGAGGGAACAGCAAGGGCAAAGCCCTAAATCAAGAGCATGCCTGTCAGGTTTGAGAAATATTGTGGCTGGCTCAGAGTAAGTGAAGGGCCAAACAGTATGGAGTTTTGCAAGTCATTTTAAAGGTGCTAATTTTGATTCTGAGTGAGATAAGGAACTGCTAAAGGGTTGTATTTCATTTCAGTGGAATCACTCCGGCTCCTATTTTGAGGAATATATTAAAAGGGGCAAAAGTTGAAGCAGGGAGCTCACTCAGCAGATTATTGCAACAATCCAGAGCACAGATCAGAGTAGTGAGAAGTATCCTGACTGTGTGTGTTGAAGATACTAAGAAGATAGGTTATGGATTTGGATATACTGTGTGAGAGAAGTAGTGGTCATAGATGACTCGAAGGCTTTTGAGTTATGCATCAGGGAGGATGGGGGCCCGCCAACTGAAAGGGGGAAGACTGAGGAGGAGCAGATTCAGGGTGGGGAGAGCAAGGGGGGTAAGTTAGGGGGTTCAGTTCAGGGCCTATCAGGTGCTGTTAGACCTGTAAGCAGCAATGAGTAGATAAGAGAGGTCCAGATTTCAGGTAAGAAGTCTAGGTTGGGGGTTTTAGACTCAGGAGTTGTCAGTGGATAAATAAAAACAACAACAAAAATCAGTCATGTCAGTTAAGGGGTTGGGTATTACGAAGTTGATGAAGTATCAGGGCAAGCATACTTGTTAGCTGCCTGGGGTTTATGTGGCCTTCTTGATCCAAATCTCTTTTCCTGGCTATGGTTTGGCGCCACCTAGTGGCAAATATTCATGCTGGCTTAAATATCATTTGGTACTCTTAAGTCCTCTGGTTTGGATTTACAGGACAATAGCCTTTAGTTGGTTAACAGTTAGTTGATTAGTTGTCACTCATTTTGTCAAATGATTCAGGATGACTGGGGGAAAACAGGATATTGGGGTGTATCTTCAACTTTTTCACTTCTAAGATAATCTGCAGTTTCCCTACCTCTCGCTCATACTTCCCTATCCAAGATCAGAACTTCAGACTGTCCCCATGTGAATATGAGGGCTGGGTAGAAGATAGAGGAACTAGTTACAGGTATTTCTGAATTTTAGTTTGTCATGGGGATAGAAAACTGGATGAGATTTACAAAGAGGGAGTATAGGTAGAAAAGTGAAAAGTTCTAGCTGGGTACAGCTTACACCTGTAATCCCAGCACTTTGAGAGGCCAAGGTGGGAGGATCACTGGAGGCCAGGAGTTCAGTACCAGCCTGGGCAACATGGTGAAACCCTGCCTCTAAGAAAAAATACAAAAAATTACCTTGGTATGGTGCTGTGCACCTGTAGCCCAGCTACCCGAGAGGCTGAGGCAGGAGGATTGCTTGAGCCTAGGAGATCAAGACTGCAGTGAGCCATGATTGCAGCACTACACTCTAGCCTGAGTGACAGAGCAAGACTCTGTCTCAAAAACAAAAAAAGAAAAAGTGAAAAGTTTTAAGATCTGAACCCTGAGCCTCTTTAGTTTAAGAAGTCCAGGAGACTGAGTAGGAACAACTAGTGAGATCAAAGGAAAACCAAGACTGTTATTCCCCTGTGTTCAAGGAGAATGGATTGACCAGTTTTGTCAAGTGCTGCCGATAGGTCAAGTGACATGAAGACTGAGACTTGACCATTGGATTGAACAATTTAGGGGGTGTTGGTGACCTTGATAAGCACAGTCTTAGGGGAGTTGAATTGGAATACAAAGAGAGAATTGGAGGAGAAGAATCAGACAGTGAATACAGACAACTCTTTCAGTGAATTTTTGTAAAGGTGATAGCAAGCAGGAGAAGTAAAGATAAGGGAGGGATTTTGATTTTGTAAGATGTTGTAAGAGATATAACATGTTTGTATAATTGATTATTATCCATAATCAATTGATAGGGATGATCAGAGAAAGAAGGTATGATTTTTGTTTATAAAAGTAATATATATGTTAACTTTAGAAAATATAGTTAAGTATGAAGAAAAAATTTATACCTCTGCCACTGATAAACTTTTTTTTGCATATCACTTTTTTCATATTTTTTTGCTTTGAATATAATTCAGTGGTTTTTAGAATATTATGTATCCATCACCACTATCTAAATCCAGAACATTTTCATTACCCCAGTAAGAAACCTGCACCCATTACACTCCCCATTTCCCCTTCAAGCAGCCCCTGACAACCTCTAGTTTACTTTCTGTTTCTTTGAATTTGCCTGTTCTGGACATTTCATATAAACGCAATTATATGTGTTGTTGTTTTTTTTTTAATGTGTCTGGTTCTTTTGCTTACCTTATTCTGGCATGTATCAGGATGTTATTTGTTTTTATGGCTAACTGTGGTATATCACTTTTCGCATTTATAAAAATATACGCACATAACATATACCATTAGCATTCATTTAAACTTACAGAACTGGAATTTTTTTTTTTTTTTTTTTTTTTTTTGAGACGGAGTCTCGCTCTGTTGCCCAGGATGGAGTGTGCAGTGGTGTATTTTTAGTAGAGATGGGGTTTCACCATGTTGGCCAGGCTGATCTCGAACTCCTGACCTCGTGATCCGCCTGCCTCGGCCTCCCAGAGTGCTGGGATTACAGGCATGAGCCACTGCACCCAGCCAGTGCCACCTTTTTCACTTAATTATTTTCTCATGTTATTACATAATCTTTGAAAATGTTTTTAGTGCCTGTATGAAATTATTAGTGGACCACATATTCAATCATTATTTATAGGACATTGTTACACTTTTTGTGCTTTAAGAACTTTTATAATAACGTGACATGAACAACTTTGTGCTAAAAACCTTGTACGCATATTTGACTCTGTCCTTTAGCAACAATTTCTTACCTTCAAGGTAAGAATACCTTTCAAGTTTCTTGGCCATATTGCCAGATTGCTTTAAGAAAGTTACACCAGTTGGTACCACCATGAGCAGTATACCTTTCTTATTCTAAACGCCACTAATAACAATTATTAAAAAAAAGGTTTGAGTTGATGAAAAATGTATCTTTTTCGATTTGAGCCTCTTAACTTTGAAATAATCTTTTTCGTATGGGTAACAGTAAGAAAAAATGTATTTACTTGAAAATTTCCTGAAACCACCTAAATTCTTTCTGACAAAATTAAACCTTTTGTGGTATATTTGTTTAGCAGTATCGAAAAAAGTGCATGTATTAAAGTAAGTTTGGCTGTGTCTTTTAAAATGAAGTACTTACATTTCTGTTTTATTAATTTATCAGAAGGAAGTTGGTTTTGATCATTAGCATTAAAAAAAACTTTTGTTATCTTAGATTTAGTGATTTTCAACTACTTGCTCAGAGTGGATAAGTTTTCTGTAAAGTTCATATCCTTGAAATGTGAATATCACACCAACCGATAATTGCTTATTAGAGATAAAGAGTTTTTAGAAATAACATTATAATTTAATACTACAAAACGTACAATGCTAGCTTTTAAATTTTGATATTTAGAAGATATAAGAATGCAACTACAGTAGCAGCTGTGTTGGGAAAATAATAAAGAACAGGGGTTTTACTTATCTTGAAAACTTTAAAATGTAAGATAAAGTGTAATTAGACATTTATAAACTATAATTTTTATGGTACACTCCAGAGGCTATCCGTGAATTTTTAATTAATTAATCATAGCTAAATCTACATTTAGATTTTTAAAAAGTACATAAACATTTTTAATAACTCATTCCTTTCTTTTAATCTTAGGGGGAAATGTCTGCTTTGGTCATTGAGATTCTACTGGGAAGACTCAGATTTACTATAGAATCTGTTATTTTACTTTGTCTATCCAGCTATGACAAGACAATAATTTTTCTTTTTATTGAACTAACAGCAGGTTCAGATGTCCTTGTCTGTCAAACATATATTTAAAAATCAGCTATTTTGCAGTTTGGTTGTCAAGCTATATTCCAAGATAAATTACAATGTAGGTAGGTAGGTAGATACATTGATTTATATCTATATTTACATTTATATATATAGTATGTATGATAAGTCACTAATCACTGGTCTGGATGGAGGGTTAAATCAGTGGTCTTACAGATACAAGAAGATAAGTATTTTTTTCATGAAGTATTTTTTAATTGCTATACCAATAATGAAAGATGAAATGCAGTATTTTGCTCTGTAATTATTGCTGTTTTTACCATTCTGAACAGCAAGAGGATGTCTTACATCATTATATCTTGTTTGGGCATTGGTCAGCCTATTTTTGTTTGTTTGTTTCTGATTCCTGTAGGTTTTCTGGATGTGTAAAATAATCGTATTAGCTTTTTGAAAGGATTTTAATATTGTGTTAGTAAGGTAGAATAATGATCGCCACCTTTAGTTGTGATGGCACCGTGTCAAGCAATAGATGTCATTAACTCAGTTGTTCCTTGCCTATGACTCAGTGAAGTTGATGTCCCGTTTTACAGATGAGGAAACAGATTTAAAGGGGGGCAACCCAAAGTTACCAAGTTAGTAAGTTGGAGATAGAGCTTGCATAGAAATCCAGGCCTATTTGAAGTATAATCCTTTGTTGCCTCTTTTTTTTTTTAGACAGAGTCCTGGTCTTTTGCCCAGGCTGGAGCGCAGTGATGCGATCTCGGCTCACTGCAAGCTCCGCCTCCCGGGTTCACACCGTTCTCCTGCCTCAGCCTCCCGAGAAGCTGGGACTACAGGCGCCTGCCACCACGCCTGGCTAATTTTTTTGTATTTTTAGTAGAGACGGAGTTTCACAGTGTTAGCCAGGATGGTCTTGATCTCCTGACCTCGTGATCCACCCACCTTGGCCTCCCAAAGTGCTGGGATTACAAGCGTGAGCCACTGCGCCTGGCCCCTTTGTTTCCTTTTATTTTATTGTTGGTAGTCTATAGAACTCTTTCTGAGGCCAGTTGAAGAACTCAAAGATGTGGAAGTTCAGTTCATTTCATGAGTAGAATGCTTTCTTTGTGCGGCTGTGAAACAGAAAGCAGCTCTTTGGAGAACTACTTGAGAAATTGTTTATACTTGATTTACTGTATGCAGTGAATTCTTTCCATTGTTAAACAGTAGAAGAGCAGATCATACATTTATTTTAACATTTCAAAATATGTGTTTGAAACAGATTTGGCAGCTGATCGGAAGCTCTTTCGTCTTGTCTCCAATGACTCCTTCATCTCTATTCAGCCTTCCTTATCCTCTTGTGGACAGGACTTGCCAAGGGACTTCAGTGACAAAGTGAACCTGCCAAGTCATAACCACCACCACCATGTTGATCAGTCTCTGTCCAGCACCTGTGACACAGAAGTAGCTTCTCTTGTACCTTTACACTCACACTCTTATAGAAAAGACCACCGGCCGCGAGGTGTACCACGGACTTCTAGCTCTGCTGTGGCTTTTCCAGACACTTCACTGAATGATTTTCCCCTTTATCAGCAAAGACGTGGTTTAGATCCAGTTAGTGAGTTAGAATCTTCCAAGCCTCTTTCTGGATCCAAAGAATCCTTGGTGGAAAATTCTGGTTTATCTGGGGAATTTCAGCTTGCTGGTGACTTGAAAATCAATACTTCTCAGCCACCCACAAAAAGTGGGAAGAGCAAACCTTTGAAAGCAGACAAAAGCATGGACAGCTTGAGGAGCCTGAGCACACGGAGTAGTGGGTCAACAGAAAGCTACTGCAGTGGAACAGACCGGGACACTAACAGTACCGTCAGCAGCTATAAAAGTGAGCAGACCAGCTCAACCCACATAGAGAGCATCCTGTCAGAGCATGAGGAGTCTCCTAAAGCAGGAACAAAAAGTGGGAGGAAAAAAGAGTGCTGTGCAGGCCCAGAGGAGAAGAATAGCTGTGCCAGTGACAAAAGGACTAGCAGTGAAAAGATTGCTGTGGAAGCGAGTACCAACAGTGGGGTTCATGAGGCCAAGGACCCCACCGCCTCCGATGAGATGCACAATCAGAGAGGTCTCAGCACCTCTGCATCTGAAGAAGCCAATAAAAATCCCCATGCAAATGAATTTAGTTCCCAAGGGGACAGACCACCTGGGAACACTGCAGAAAACAAAGAAGAGAAGAGTGATAAGTCAGCTGTTTCTGTGGATTCCAAAGTGCATAAAGATGTTGGTGGAAAGCAAAAGGAAGGGGATGTTCGACCTAAATCTTCTAGCGTAATCCATCGGACAGCTTCTGCCCACAAGTCAGGCAGGAGACGGACAGGAAAAAAACGGGCTAGCAGTTTTGATTCAAGCCGGCATAGGGACTATGTTTGCTTTCGAGGTGTTTCTGGTACCAAGCCACACAGTGCTATATTTTGTCATGATGAAGACTCTAGTGATCAAAGTGACCTGAGTAGAGCATCAAGTGTTCAGTCTGCTCACCAGTTCAGCAGTGATAGCTCTTCTAGCACCGCTTCTCATTCCTGTCAGTCTCCTGAGGGCAGATACAGTGCTCTAAAGACCAAACACACTCATAAAGAAAGGAGCACAGACTCTGAACACACACACAAAGTTCATGTGGTTCCTGAAGGAACCAGCAAAAAGCGTGCAACACGACGGACTTCTAGCACAAATAGTGCCAAGACTCGTGCCCGAGTGTTGAGCCTGGACAGTGGCACAGTAGCATGTTTGAATGACTCAAACAGGTTAATGGCACCTGAAAGTATAAAGCCCTTAACCACTTCAAAATCAGATCTTGAGGCCAAAGAGGGAGAGGTGCTAGATGAGCTATCTTTATTAGGACGGGCTTCCCAGTTAGAGACAGTCACTCGATCTAGGAATAGCTTGCCAAACCAGGTTGCATTTCCTGAAGGGGAAGAGCAAGATGCAGTCAGTGGAGGTAAGTAAACTGTAAGAAGAGATTTCTCTAAGACTAACTGCTTTTTCGTACTGTTAATTAGAGTAGTACTTACTAAAATATGCTTCTGTTAATATTCCCCCTTCCACTGTGTTATTAAAATAAGCTTTCTTGAATGAAGAAGTAGGTGGTTATCTTAGAAGAGGTTTTGGTATGAACACCAAGAACATATTTTTTGGTTGCAATACTTGAATACATCAATTTGTTCTTGATGGTGTCAAGAACACCAGTTTCTAAGCCAGTTGCCACCTGTTAATGTTTTGCTGGGAATAACAAAAATTAGCCCCCTTCCTTTTTATAGCAATAGCAACAATAAAATATATAATTATTTAAGGGCACCAAACCAGTTTTAATCAACTCTTATACAGTATATGACACTGAACTTTCAAAATTAGATCACTCAGCCTATTATATAAGAGTTTTACAAATACTACTTTAGATCTGATTATGTACCTTGAGAATTGTGGCTCTTTTTTTTTAAGTCTGTATCTTTGGTTTTATTTCTTGCTTACTCAAGTTTTAGGCGTTGCGAAAATACTATTTTTTTCTATAATTTCACACGTTATTCTTAAAGTTTATTAAATTCAGATTTGTAGTTTATATTGACACTTGGTATCCATTAATTGATGTAAGATGCCCCCATAATAACAGTGATGGTGTTCTGGTTAAAGTAATAGCTTATTTATTTCAGGTTTTTGGAGAATTGTGCAAATTTGGATAGGTGATTTTATATTCTGTCAGTGTGTGTTGGCCTCTTTATTTCAGAGTTGTTATTTCTTGCTGTTTTCTTCTGCCCAAGATAGTTTGTTTATTTGGTTCTGGTTTTTATGGAATCTGCTTCTTGAATAGAATCAGAAAAATCAGGTCTTTTGTTGTTAGTACCTTAGCATTTTTAGCTTCTACCCCTATTCCCTTTATTTATGCTTGTATCATTAGTTTTATAGTCTGTTTGATATAGTAATGTTCAGTCATTTATTAAAAGTTAAGCTGGATTTTGTTTGTACAAACATTATGAAACATATGAATATGTGCTTTTTCTCAAAGATGTTAATTTCACCCGAAGTATTTTAAAAGTCCACATTGTGGTAAACATTTTCTTAGATTTTTTTTTGGGTGAAGTTTCTAGCCAGATTAATTTCTAATGGGAACATAAAGAAATTGTCTAGTACCTAAAGAAGAATATAGTTTATCAAACCTAAATATTGAGAATTAATTATATCTGAAGTGGTTATAACCATTTGGTGACAGTAGAGTAATTAAATTCCCTCGAGTCTTTGACCTGAATATAGTTCTCTTTTTTTTTTTGTAAACAACCTGAAATGTTTGTAGTGACTTCTCACACAAATCATATCAGGTATGTTCACAGTATGCAAGAAACCATTGGATTTTAAAATATAGTTTAATTTTTAAAGTTATCAAAATGAATTTTAAGTCAACATGCTATGATAGAAAAATATTGCTATTCTGAATATTGTTGAAATGTAAATACTGAAAAAATACGTACAAAAGTATGTAGTAAACTCATGCCTTTATATTTAAAATGTCATTTCCTTTTCATGGGGACTGTGAGGTGTTCTCTTTTTTAGGAAAAGTTACCTGAAAGGTGTTATTTGCTTCTCAGTGCTGTTCTTTAAGCTGTATTAGCCCTCGTTTTTCCAGGCTCTAGCTTTTATTTTCTTTTGTTTGTACTCCTTTTTTTTTTATTTAAATAACTCAATTAAATGTTAGTAAGAAATAATGAAATAAAAATACCTGCTTTGGTGGAAGAAATGTAATAGTCTGTGGGCTGTTTAAAAACATTTTTTTGCCTAGGGCAGGCATTGCACAGGCTTTTTTTATTTGAGCTTCATTGGGTTTAGAATACAAATAAGAGCAAAACTAAAGCACTTAAATGTGTTGGGGGTTTTTAAATTGGTTTTTATCATAACTAAATATAGGGGTTTTGTTGGGAGTTTACTTGGGCTTTTTGAAAGGTTGGAGGTGGTAGAAGGGGATTTGTTTTGGTTCTTATTATTTAAAAATTACAGAGACTCTCAAATACTGTTTGAAGATACTTGTTTATGTTAACATTACCTGTTACAGTCCTGTCTGACAATTTAGAAGAAATGTTTCTGGGCTGTCCTCCCTTACATACTGTACTATTGAAACCTGTCAACCATCATGTTACTGCTTGGCCATTCATATACCTATGCATAAACCATAGGTAGATTTTATCCTAAAGAATATGAAGGTGTTGATAAGTTCTCCAACGATTTCTTTTCGTTTTATTTTAAGGTAGGTGGTGGTGGTAGTGTGGAGAGATGGAATTTAGGAAATAGACTTTAAAGTACTAAAATAAAGTACTCTAAAATAGGAGGTAATCTAGTTTAGTGACATGGAGTCAGATACCTTTGTTAGTATGTGGGCTCCACTGTTGTGTCTCTAGGAAAGCTACTTATAAACCTCAGCTTCCTCATCTTAAAACGAGATGATTATAGTATCTGTCTCATAGGGTTGTTGTGAGGACTAAGGAGTTAAGTTCCTGGCACACAGTAAATGCTTACTAGTGCTGCTGTGACTATTCAAGGCCAGTTACTTATGCTGCACAATGTAGCCTGTCCTTTAACCTTATTAATTTAGTGGTATAAAATTAAAGTAGAAGAAAGTGATTAAATGTAGAAATAAACTAGAGATAGTCTAAGTGTGCCATTGTGAAACTCAATAGTAAAAATAAAAAATTCTGATTCCCTAGTTTCTTACGTAATGCCAATAGGAAAAACATTTTTTATTAACATCAATTTAGTGACATGGACCTTATTTTGGCAGTAACATGTCGTATAACTTACCTTTTTTAGTCACGTAACAAGTGATTGTTTTCATACACCCTGTTGTCATTAATCAAGTTCTTTGGTTAAAACTGAATTTCATCAATAATGGTTTGTGATTACTGAGACAGGAAATATGTTTTAAGTTCAAACTGAGTCATTTTCTGTTGATCTCTTGTTTTGTACTTAATTTTTCTTTTTAAATTATAAGGCATATCTTTATGACTAATATTTTAAGAAATGAAAACTACGTAGAAGCTATATGGTAGAAAAATGTCCTGTGTTTTCTAGCCTGTATTACTTTTAAGGAAGTCCTTTTCTTTTGACCATTTAAACTTATTTCCTGTGTGATTCAATACTGTTATTATAGCATATTTTCTGTGTCACTTAATGGATTACAAAGAATAGCCTGAGTGGAGAGGTTTGTGTTTACTTATTATTCTTTGTGCTTTTTTCTGAATTGTTTAACTTCTATTTCTCTGTGAAATTTTAAATATAATGTTTGAGTCACTATTCTGTAAGCATGAAATAGGATCCTAATATAATATTGTGTTGGGAACCAAAAGTAATCTTTAAAGATACAGTTATTTAAAGAAAAGTCAGATCTTTTCAATAAACAATTTATGAGGGTTTGTGCTATACACATGAATTGAAGGTATGTTATTTTGTACCCAAATATCATTGAGCATTATACAGAAGATAAAGACCAGTAAACAGACAAGAAAATGCAAATTATAGCTTTTGTACTTTACTAAATAGAAGGACTCTCAAGTCTAATAAACTTAATTTCCTGATTTCCCAGTCCACATGGAAAGTTAGAAGCAGCAAATTAGTAGAAGGGATGGGTACTTATAGAAGCCGAAGTAATGACAGCAGAAGAAATACACAGCTAACCCTAAAAGAGAAGCTGTAATAACTGTACAAGCCAAAGCAGGAAACCCAGCGGTGTGTGGTCATTAAATGCAGGGGCAGACTATCGTTTTAATTTTAATAGTGTTCAAAGACATCATAATAGCGTAACTTCATACTGTATTAAAGTATAATGCTATACTCATTGTATATGTGGCTGACCTTGATTTCATTAAGGAAAGATGTTCTTTTCTGTGAAAAAAGCTTAGACATATATAAAACTGCACAGAAGAATGCTCATTAAATACAGCAAAATAGATTTGGCAAAATTATCTTCCTTTACAACAGTATCAAGAAAAGAGGTGTTTATTGGTGAAGCAAATAAATGTTTGTATATAGAATTCCCAAAACCAGCCCATGCCTGATTTTGTCAAGTAGGAACAAACATTACAGTGTTTTTCTTTCTCTCAGCAGTGAAGTTCTGGGAATCAAACGGTTACATTTTTATACCACCTCTAATTGCTGTCTTAATATTCTGGCAGGCCATTAAATCTTTGCCTCAATTTCCTCAACTGTAAAACAGGAATAATAACTGTCTAGACCTGTCTCACAGTTAACTGTCAGACTCCAATGAGCTTAAACCTAATGACTGTAGAAATGTGAAAATGCTTTATGTATTGTAGGTTCATTATATAAACAAAGACAGTGATGTATTTCATTTGTAAGGATGTGTCCCCTTTCAAAAATGTCACTTCAAATACATGTGTTCATCACTACTGACCCTTTATTAAGGGACTCTCCTGAAAGTGGATGCAAAATTGTATCTAACGGGTTGATATCTTTCATCCCATTCACAAAGGACTAAAAAGGATTAGAAATCACCTATAAAAGTAATACTTAAGCTATATTTGTTTGGCTGGTGGACTTGTGGAAAATATCAGTAAGGATATGCAAATTATCTTTAACGCAAAGCTCAGCTAATAATTTTTTTTTTTTTCTTGAGATGGAGTCTCGCTCTGTTGTCCAGGCTGGAGTGCAGTGGTGCGATCTTGGCTCACTGCAACCTCCGCCTCCCGGGTTCAAGCGATTCTCCTGCCTCAGCTTCCCGAGTAGCTGGGACTGCAGGTGCCCACCACCACACCCGGTTAATTTTTGTAGTTTTAGTAGAGACGGGGTTTCACCATATTGGCCAGGCTGGTCTCCAACTCCTGACCTTGTGATCCGCCCACCTCGGCCTCCCAAAGTGCTGGGATTACAGGCGTGAGCCACCGCACCCAGCCATAGCTAATAATTTTGTTACTGTTTGCTCTGATTCCTTGGCTTGTCGAAAAGTAGGCCAGTCCTTTAAAATGTTTTCACAGATGGAAATTATTTTAATTCAGAATTGATGCTTAGAAATTGGGCAGTGTTCTTTGGCTTCCCGGAAAATGACACTTAAAAACATTTATTTATTTACTTATTTATTTTTTGTTATTTCCAACAAGAATGAGCTTGAAAAGCATTTGTTTTTTCGTTGGAACAAAATCTTTGCATGTTGATGGTAGTAGCATCATTCTTGGCTGACAAAGAAACTAAGAAAGGGAAAAACTGTTTAGATAAAGTGAATTTCATGCCTAGACTAAAACATTCCTTTTAGAATGTTTTTGCAAAATTACTTGAATGTTTATGTCTTTATATAGTAATTTTGTTGTTAGGTAAAATCCTTTTTATCCTGAACGTTACAATATATTTCAGAATGTTTGCAGATGCCTTTTATTTTTCTGAGAGAGATATATATATACTTATTTGTTTCATACTTTTGTCATCTTTCTTAAGAATTTAATTTCCTAATAGCATTTTTTCTGATCTTTTTGAAGTACTAAATGCCTATTTTTATTTTCATGATCTTTCCAGATTTACACCTTTTCCCCCCACAATAAACATTTCTCACTGAAAAGAACACTTGAGCAATTTCCTCTGTCTAAAGTTTTATTAGTTTAATTGAAATTGAGCTATTGCAAGATGCCAACCATAGCAGTACATGAGAACTAGAAAGTAACTTATAACATATTATTTCTTTCATAAATTAATCAGGTATATGATTGACATCATTTTTTTTTTGAGACAGAGTCTCACTCTGTTGCCCAGGCTGGAGTGCAGTGGCACGATCTTGGCTCACTTAAGCTCCACCTTCTGGGTTCACGCCATTCTCCTGCCTCAGCCTCCCAAGTAGCTGGGATTACAGGCGCCCACCACCACGCCCGGCTAATTTTTTGTATTTTCAGTAGAGACGGGGTTTCACCGTGTTAGCCAGGATGGTCTTGGTCTCCTGACCTCATGATCCGCCTGCCTCGGCCTCCCAAAGTGCTGGGATTATAGGCGTGAGCCACCACGCCCTGCCGACATCATTTTTAAATAGCATCTTTATCTGTGTATATTTATACTCACGGCTTCCAATTTTTGAGATAGAATTTAGATAGCCTTTACCTCCTACCTCATTAAATTTTGCTCTTTGGGCATCCCAGCTATTCTAGAAGTATATTAGTGCCTTGAATGCTTTCTATGCTTTCATTCACAGAGTAGAACCAACTGATAGTCTGTAATTGTAATACTACCATAAAAAATAAATAGTTGCACTAAAATAATTCATTTTAGAACGTGTAGAATTTTCCTTATCTCATTGAGATAAATGTGAAGTAACTCCTGAGGTGGGAGATATGTATTATGGATTAAACTTTCTCTGTTATCTTCAGGAATGGACCAGATCACAGCTGTCTAAAATGTCAGAGGATATTTCTGGTTTGTCCATGAATTGAACGTAGGCATTTAGTAAATGCTTAAACTTAATTGAGTGATTGCGTCAGTATAACAAAAGGAAAAAGCGAAATTATCTGAAGGGTCCTCTTATTTTTATTTTATTTATTTTGTTTTTAATTTAATTTAATTTTATTTTGTTTTAGATGGAGTTTCACTCTTGTCGCCCAGGCTGGAGTGCAGTGGCACGATCTTGGCTCACTGCAACCTCTGCCTCTTGGGTTCAAGTGAATCTCCTGCCTCAGCCTCTCGAGTAGCTGGGATTACAGGCGCCTGCCACCGCACCTGCTAATTTTTGTGTTTTTAGTAGATACAGGGTTTCATCACGTTGGTCAGGTTGATCTCGAACTCCTGACCTCAGGTGATCCACCCGCCTCGGCCTCCCAAAGTGCTGGGATTACAGGCGTGAGCCACTGCACCCGGCCTGAAGGTTCCTCTTAAACTTATTATGATTGTGAAGTCTGTCTTTTTTAACACAAATAAATGATTAGAAAGTCGAGACTTGTACGTTTGAAAAAATACATTTAAAAATATACAACTCTCTGGATATATACCCTTGGAAGTATTTTATACTTCTTGTCATTCACGGTTTTTGAATTGCTTGCATGTTTTTTCTTTTTTACCTACACATGCATAAAGTTTAATTGTACTAGAGTGCTAATTTTTCACTATCTGCATTTTATGCTACTATTGAATTAGTTAATTTCATTCTTCTTTGCCAGAGATACTGGGTTTTAAGCAGTGTCAAAATGTCAACTCCAAAAACAGTTTTTAAAGTATTTTCTCCCTTCTCTCTGATTCCCTAGTTAAAAGATTAGATTTTTTTTTCTTCTATAAAGTTAAATGATTCAAAAAGAGTTTATTACAATTAGATTCTGGAAGTGAATTTTTATCAAGTATGGCTATAACATATGTGACTGTATGTGCTTACAGCAAATTATTTTAAGCTTTAAAGACACATTTTCCTTCTTTGGCTGGAATAGAACTGGACCCCTACTCGCTATTCCAAATAGAGATGTTCTGTAAGCAGCACATTCCCAGGGGCATGGCTTAATCTTACATACTGTGACCATAAATTGTAGTATAGCATTTTCACTTGAATGTGTGATACTGTTAAAGCAGTTGCCATAGTCAACATTTTGAAAATTCTTGTAACAGTAGGTGTTTACTTCCTGAATATTATAAGAGACAGCATAGACAGTAATCATAATTCCACTTAAACATTGTTCACTGGATGCCTAAACTTTCATCTTGATGTGTTTCCAAGACTGTTAAGAAAGTAAGTGATATAATATGCAGCTATTTTGCAGATAACAAAATATAAATGGTGTATTACTAGCAAAAAAAATTGTTTTCTGAAGAAACCAAGAAACATTTTGACTAAAAGTGGACACTGTAGTTTGTCTTTTCACCCCGGTACTATGGAATAATTAGCTTTTACTAAAGATTAATACCATTAAGTCTTCAGTAGAAGGAAGATAGTAAAGAAAACCGTCTCATATTTCTCTTCTTCCTATTCTGTATGATTACGTACTGCTTTTTTCCCAAATCCTTCTGAATAATTTTGGTGCATTTTATGCATTAAATTATCTTCTATAAATTATGTCTGGGTAAATTTTACTCGGCTATTTTGGTTGAAACAGTATCTACAACTAGAAAAAATGTTTGAAAGTTTCTTGATGTAGTTGGATTGACTTGTAAATTGAGCATAGTAGTTTGTTACAAATAATGCTTTATAAATAATAGCATAATAGTTTGTAACAACTGTAGAATAGAAATCTTTAATATAATATTTCACAAAATAATTCTTGAATTGAGTTTTTAAATAGTGATTTAAATTCCATAACCTGAGTTAAACTTTATTGGTGTCTAAGAACTGTTAGCAGGTATACCAGTTGTTCATCTAATTTTTCATTTCTTCCCTCAATTGGCTTGTTTTCTTCTCTGCTTTGTTTCGTCTTTCATCCATTGATTGCCCTGCCCTAATACATGTTTTCTCCTTTGTGGCAATGCTGATTGCATTTTCATTTCATTGAAGTCATGGTTGTCAGGAATTGGCAAAGTATGTAACGTGCCTTGTAGCTGTGGTCACAAAAAGGCAACCTTATCTTTCTAGATAAGCACTGTTCAATACAACTTTGTGTGATGATGGAAATGTTCTATATCTGCACTGTCCAGTAATGGTAACCACTAGCTACATGTAGCAACTGAGCACTTGAAGTATGATTCATGAATCTCAGGAACTGAATTTTTATTTTTATTTAATTTTAATTTAAGTTTAAATAGCCACATATGGCTAATGGCTAATGGCTACTGCATTGGACAACAGTTGTAGATGACCGGATTTAATCAGCATCTTTTGCTGTCATAGGCCATATATAATTTTTGTATACATGGACTTTTACCCCACAAGTAAAGGAATTTAAAGGAAATTTCATGTTTGGAAAGAATGTTTCTGTGCTAACTTGTGTTTTTATTCATATTTAGCATCAAAATGCCCTTTCTCAAAAGCAAAATGATTCCCAAATTATTTAGATCACACAGTTGTTTTGTTTTATATTTAAATGGATGAAAATCATTTTACATTTTGCTTTAGAAACCCAAATCGGTCAATTTTTGTGGTTTTGTAAGATCTGTATAGTTCTACTAAGCCATTGTTGTGATGTTCTCGTGTTGTATGCTTGGCTTTAGTACAAACTAAAAAAAGTACAAACAATAAAGTACAAACTTCATTGCTTGTTTGTTTGTACTTTATTGTTTGTAGATTAAGCTATGAGTTCCTATGCTTCCCAATTTGCCAATATTTGCTTCCTAAAGTTGAGAGGACCAGAGCCAGAGGCATGGAGTTGAATAAAGTTTGATGGTAATGAAGTACCTTTACAGTAAAATATATTCATGCTATATTGAATTAACACACTGGTTTTGCAGCTTCACAACCAGAGGTTTCATTTAATGCTGCCAAAATTATGGCACAGGGTACTGTGAGATAAACTTACAGCCTTACTCCTTGTCATCAACAGTGAAATGTACTGTCTTTGCTGCTTTTACAATACTCAAGAATGTAAGAAACTAATGTCCTATTCCCATTAGTGGAAACTAATCAATACTGTGCTTTTAAGGTTGACTTAATTAACGGGGCAATAGAGGAATATGGGACCAAAATAAATGAAACTTTCAGGAAAAGATTTAAAACAACGGAGATCTTAAAAATAGGAAATTGAGGTTGAAGAGAAGATGGCAAGGCTAGATAATAAGTCAAAAACATTATTTTTAAAGAAACAACTATCTTTAAATAAATGACAGATACTTTTGTGTATTGCCTGATATGATAGATTGACAGTATACATGTGAAAACAGTTTGGATTAATAAGTTCACTTTACCCGTGAGGGTGGGAAGTCAAGGGAAAGCCAGGCTCAGCTGCTATTTACATCTCTGACCTAGGCTCTTGTTTGACCTAAGTCTGTCTTGATGCAGCAGCACAAGCCAGCGAGGAGGCAGTGTCATTTCGCCGTGAACGCAGCACATTTAGGCGCCAGGCAGTACGGCGCCGGCACAATGCAGGGAGTAACCCTACCCCTCCTACATTGCTCATCGGATCACCCCTAAGGTATGGTATTTTCAATTCCACCAAGTTTAGCATGCATGTAACAGCCCTTCTAATCTGTTCTGCCAGTTCCAAGAAAGCATTTGAAGTGCTTTGTTTTTCTTTTCCTTTCTGTTTCTTTCCCATACATTTAAGCCCTTTTTGGCTTTTTCTGCATGTGACCATGAGCCTGTTGCATTATGCATGCTTTATGTTGCACTGTTGAAGCAAAATGATCAGATTGGTTTAGTCAATTTTAAGTTGCAAAATCACTTGAGGGCAGTTATAGGATGTATATAGTAGGCCTTAGTCAGCTTTCCTTTTTTTTTTTTTTTTCTCCCACTCCAAATTAATAATCATGAAATATTTTCCCCAATATTTTGACAGTATTTAATATAATATGAACAAATACAAACTGAGTGGTGAGCTTGTTGAGGAATAACAATTCACTTAAACTTGATAAGCCAGTTTGATTGTTTTATTTCACTAAAATATATGATTTATTTTATATTGCCTAAAACTTGGTGCCTTTTATAATCACCAGGATCTGGTAAATGACAGAACTAACATATGTAATTTATGTAAAGTGTGGTCAGTTGGAGAGAGATATATATGTATATCTTTATTAAATTTTTCAAGCTCTGTATTGTAGTAAACAAAAACATCATTACTTTTTCCAGTAGTCCTAAGTAAGAAAGCATCCATTCATAACATTGTGGATAATTTTTCATTAAAATTCCAGTAGCTACTTTATTCTTAATTACATCAAATCTGATGAATCTATGCCCTGAATTAGAAATATAAAAATCTATCCAAAAGACTTGGGCTTTATTTTAAGAATACAAAAATGGATATAAATACTTTTTTTTTTTTTTTTTTGAGACACCTCTATTGCCGAGGCAGGAGTGCAGTCGTGTGATCTTGGCTCCCTGCAACCTCTGCCTCCCAAGTTCAAGTGATTCTCCTGGCTCAGCCTCCCGAGGAGCTGGGATTACAGGTGCATACCACCCTGCCTGGCTAATTTTTGTATTATTGTAGAGACAGAGTTTCGCCATGTTGGCCAGGCTGGTCTTGAACTCCTGACCTCAAGTAATCTGCCTGCCTTGGCCTCGCAAAGTGCTGGAATTACAGGCGTGAGCCACTGTGTTCTGCCCCAAAAATGGATATAAATACTTTACATATGCTTGCTTAAGCAGTGCATATATTACACAAAATACTTGTATTAGCCTCTGTGTCCCAAAAGTACCATTTTACAAATTATTTTCTAGCTACATTTTAATTTCAAATTTAGAAGGAAGAACATCTGATGAAATAACTGCTGTTAAGTGCATGGTAGGTTGGAACAGATAAACTCCTTCTCTTGTTAAAACCTTGTTCTCAAAACAAGCAAAATCCTGTTTCTCTAAAATATTTTATTTCATACTCCCCTGAGATTTAAGACTTGCTTGTTTTCCTAGATTTTACATTACAGTCAAGAACTTTGTCTTTAATGAGGCACCCCTGGAATATCTCTGAATGTGCTGTGATTCTGGGGGCTGCCCAGTTCACGAATTGTTCATTGCTCAATTAAAACTCCTTTAAATTAAAAAAAAAATAATAAAAAGGCTGGGCGCTGCGGCTTATGCCTGTAATCCCAGCACTTTGGGAGGCTGAGGTGGGCAGATCACCTGAAGTGAAGAGTTTGAGACCAGCCAACATGGTGAAACCTCGTCTCTACTAAAAATAAAAAAAAAAAATTAGCTGGGCGTGGTGGTACGCGCCTGTAGTCCCAGCTACTCAGGGTGGCTGAGGCAGGAGAATTGCCTGAACCCAGGAGGTGGAGGTTGCAGTGAGCCAAGATCGTGTCACTGTACTCCAGCCTAGGTGACAGAGGGAGACTCCAACTCAAAAAAAAAAAAAAAAAAAAACAAAAAGCAAAAAACAAGAACTTCATCTTTCATAGATCATGTTCCTAATTAATTCTTCAGTAAGTCAAAATTCTATAAAAAGTAATATGGATTAATTAAACCAATATTTAAAATATAAAAATGAGAAGACAATCAATTTAACAGAAACACTTGTTCTAGAAACCGTTTCTGAGCCCTTTGCTTTTTGTGAGCCTTCCTGTTCTTTTTCCTTTCTACCTTGCCTTTTCCTGCCTGAAGTAACTTTTCTTTCTGCTGATGGATTTGGGGCGTAGTCTCAACATGTAGAAAGAGCTCAGCGTTTTATTTTACTTTTTCTATTTTGTTTCTAACCTCTTCTTTTTGCCCCTTGAATAATACTTGCCAAAGGCAGCTTTTTTGCTTTCTTACTCCGTGTTTATATAAAACTTTTTTTTTAACTTTCGCTTTTCAGTTTTTAAAAATTATTTCATTCTTTGCCACTAATGAGCCTGCTGGATACCACTTAGCAAACATATGCAGACAAATTAGTTTTTTATCCTCTACTAGGTGGAATATTAAAGAGCTGTGTTCTAACTCCAGCCAATCACATACAATTTTCCCATGTTTTTCTAGGGCTTGAAATACATTACCATTCAAATGAGGATGTTGTGTACTACTTTTTTTTTTTTTTTTTTTGAGACAGAGTCTCCCTCTGTCACCCAGGCTGGAGTGCAGTGGCGCGATCTCGGCTCACTGCAACCTCCGCCTCCTGGGTTCAAACCATTCTCCTGGCTCAGCCGCCTGAGTAGCTGGGATTACAGGCACCTGCCACCATGCCCAGCTAATTTTTTGGATTTTTAGCAGAGATGGGGTTTCACTATGCTGGCCAGGCTAGTCTTAAACTCCTGACCTCATGATCCACCCACCTTGGCCTTTCAAAGTGCTGGGATTACAGGCATGAGCCACTGCGCCCAGCCCCTATTACTTATTTTTAAAGGGTTCACATTATAGTTTTGAAAAGTAGTCTTCTAATAATCAGCTTGTAGTTTTTGTTGAGGTTCCAGGATATTCCTAGTACAAAGGTTGCATATATCTTAAATAAGCTGACTTCATCATGGGTAAAGTAAAATAAAATTTATCTGTGGGGAATTAGAGAGAAACACCAATTTATTCATCTTTTGTAACTGTAAAAAAATTCAGGTAAAGTATATTGGTGTTATTCCACAGTGTGAGTTACAGAATAGTAATCTCGTCTTTAAATGAATATAGGATGATATGGTCATTTAAAATTTGGAAAAATTATCAAAAAGAAATGGTAGATGTGGCAACATTTTCATTACAAGTGCTATATAAATATTAGTAAATATACTAATTTATTTTAAACTTTAATGAATATATAAGTGACCATCCAAAAGGCAACTTGGTAAAATATACGTCCCCAAGGATTGGGAGTGAATTATCAATTTTCTTACAAAGAGAATTTGCATTTATTTTATAATGCTTATAAGAATATACTGTTTCAGAATTATTTTTTAAAGTTTTATTTAAAAAATTTTTCGCTTTATAGGTAGGTTTTGTTGGCCTTTGCTAATTCTTCCCAGTTAGTAGACCTAAAAAAGTCAAATATTTAAAATATTTATAATACAAATATTAAGAGTTCTGCATTTATCATCCTAAATGTGATATCTGTTTAATTCTAGTTAATTGCCTGGAATGGAATGAAATCATCAGTGCATTTCAGGGAAGGGGAAAAATGCTTTAGTGTATTCTTAAAATTTATTTTTTAAAATACAAGATTAAAAAATCTGTAATACAATAAGGTCATAGTAATAACTGAGAATTCATGATTAGGAATTCATAGGGGTCCCTTTGTGGTGCTCAGAAATGAATCCACCAACTATTTTTTTTGGTACTTTATTCAAAACACTCTTCTGGGTTTTTCTAGAATATAGAGACATAGAATAATGTAATGATACTCTTAGACTTTACATTTTAGTTGGAGAGACACATAGAAAGGTAACTAGCAGTATAAGCAGAATGTATCAAGTGCCAATTAAGTGATACAGAAGAAGGAAAGACGAAGACCAACTATTTTTCAGTCATTCATAGTAGAAATGTTAACAATTAAGATTGCGTGTCAGTGGTGCTAGTGATAGCTGATAGTTTTAGACCTAAATTTCTACCTTTTCTTTTGCAGTGTTATAAAATAGTTGCTACCCTTACTCAAACTGGTAGTTTTGACATAGAAGTGTAAAAAAAGATTTATTTGTACCGTTATTAGTTTAGGATAAAGTGCAGCCCTCCAGGAATATGTTTTCTAACAAGTTATGTGAAAATAATGGACTTTTTAATTTCTGTTAAAGGATTGTGGCAATAGGAATTCAAGAGACATAACACTTATTTGTTATTTCCTCTTCCGAGCCATATTCCAGTCTCATTTACATGGATCCATCATTTTAGAAAATCTTTAAAATAATTGGGAAACTAGTAATTTCTCAAAGGATATTAGGCTTAAGTTTGATAAAATTTTTAAATACTTGGTATTTTGAGGTTAAAATTTATTTATTTATTAGAAATTTTAATAAAAATTACCTAAATTAATTTTTTTTTTTTGAGACAGAGTCTTGCTCTGTTGCCCAGGCTGGAGTGCAGTGGCATGATCTCGGCTCACTGCAAGCTCCACCTCCCGGGTTCACGCCATTCTCCTGCCTCAGCCTCCCTAGTAGCTGGGACCATAGGCGCCCGCCACCATGCCCGGCTAATTTTTTTTTTTGGTATGTTTAGTAGAGACAGGGTTTCACCGTGTTAGCCAGGATGGTCTCGATCTCCTGACCTTGTGATCCACCCGCCTCGGCCTCCCAAAGTGCTGGAATCACAGGTGTGAGCCACCGTGCCCGGCCAAATTATCTAAATTAATTTAATAAAAATTAAATTGATAGTCAAAACCCTGATGTTTATAATCACATGGATTCTGGCTAATTTTATTTATTTATTTTTAATTCTGGTGTTGATTTTTATGCATTGTCTAATATCTTAAAAACCTTTTTGTATATTGGATATACATTGTGCATCTCCGTGTTGAAGATGAGCATATACTCAAATGCGTTCATGCCAAAATACGTCTAGCTGCCATATGGCAACTTGGCTTATGATGTCAAGTGAAAAAATCGATAGAAAAATTTGTTGAGTACATATTTTGTAAAATTCTGTGTCTTCTGAACCTGAAGGGACACAGGGACACGGTACCTGAACTACTACTTAAACATTTTTTTCTCAGTATTTTCTTCCTTGTGAAATTTGTCCTTTTTGGTAAGGTTTGTGGATAAGTTTAGATAGATTCTGAGGAAGAGTAACAAATGATGTATGTATGGAAGATAAAAACCTTATCTGATTATATTAGTTCCCAAGATTATCTGTTGATTTATATATATTCTACAAATATTCCAGTCTGAAGAAATTATTAAATAAATACTTTTATCATTATGGCTTAAAAAATAATGCCAGTAAGGACTGACAAGTCCACATTTGTAGACTTAGTTTTTTCATATGTTGTGTGCATTCCTATCCTCTGCCTAGAATGTATACTTTTCATTGGTGAAATGAAATAGTGCAGGTTAATAGGACTTCCTAGGATGATGGAAATATTCTATAATCTGCCCTGTTCTATATGGTAGACACTAACTACTCACTACTGCCTGCTTTGGTAGCTGTTAGCTCTGGTGGCACTAGGTATGTTATGTAGTTACTGAGCATTTGAAATATTAGCAGGACCAAGGAACTAAAGTTTTAATTAATTTGGATAATCATAGGCTACTGTATCAGACAGCATAGTTCCAGAATATATTCTATTGTCATAACCACAGGCTTAAGATATACATATATATAAGTTTCAACATAGCCTTTTATTTCATGGTCATTCTGCAATACATGAGTTTGTTTTATGTGTACCAGAGAAACAATTACATTGAATTCAAAGGATTAGAGAAATGTTGATACTCATGAAAAATGATAAAGTAACTGAATAAGGCCATTCTAAGTAGGATTCTTTTATTCATTCTAGAGGTCTAATAATTTTAGTTGCAGACTCTGGGATTGTTAAAGGTAAACTTCAATCGACAGATTGCAGAGTTGCATTGAACATCATGTAGAGAATAATAATTATACTCAAAACTTTTTTTATGAGTTTTGTCAGTTTAAATTTGACTAAATATTATACTAAGAACATTAAAATTCACAGTATCATAAAAATATGAAAGTATAAAATAAGTTAATATAGTCTCTTAATTTGGATAATTTTTATTAAAATTTGTAATAAATAAATTTTAATCTCAAAATACCAAGTATTTAAAAATTTTATCAAACTTAGGCCTAATATCCTTTGAGAAATTACTAGTTTCCCAATTATTTTAAAGATTTTCTAAAATAATGGATCCACGTAAATGAGACTGGAATATGGTTTGGAAGAACAAATAACAAAATTTGTTATGGGAACATAACTAATACTTGTATATAAAGTACATGGCCTTATTTCAGAAAGATGTAAGCTTTTTATAGATAACACTTTATATTAATTCTACCTCTGACTGTATTCCATGGCAATTTGTATTTCATTGGTTGAGTCAGTTATTCTGGTTTTCTTGAGCCAGTTTGTGATTTTTTTTGATTCAAGATTGTTATTTCGGTTGCATTTGATAAAGACTATTTGGTTTTCAAGTGCTTATAAACTTGTTTTGTTTTGAGTTTGAGATCTCAGAATATTTGAAAGAACAATTCTAGAGTTATTACAAGGCTATAAATGAAAGTGCATATTTAACTGAAACATAGGGCTTATCTGTTGGGGACCAGCTGCAGCACACATATATTGAATGTATTTATGATTCTTTTTTGCTGCTTTCTTTTTCCTTACACTAGAATTTAGTTGGCTTGAGGTGGAAAAAAGTCGCAGATTGACGAGTTTACATGTACATTTAATGTTGACTGCATTTGTCTCTTCAAATCAAATTTGTAAGGACCAGAAGATTTAAGTTGGCAATGCAATCTGTATATTTTACAAAGTTTGTTGGCTCTTTCTTAGGTTATGTTGAAAAAAAGTGCCTTTTTGAAATCAGTTTTCTATATTGACTTCATTCTAGGTATTGTTTTCTCTTTTCTTCCCTGTAATGTCTCCCCAATCCATGTTTTTTCCTAGCCTTCAAGATGGTCAGCAAGGCCAGCAGTCCACAGCCCAGGTCAAAGTCCAGTCCCGCCCCCCTTCCCAGGCTGCAGTGCTCAGTGCTAGTGCCTCCTTGCTGGTGAGAAATGGGAGTGTCCACTTAGAAGCATCACATGACAATGCATCTGCTGTAGGCGGTAGCAGTTTGCACGATGAACTTGGTATGCAGGCCTTATGTAATCTTGATGATACAAAAACTTTAATGCAGCAGATGATGGGTAACGATTGCAGTTCTTTTTTGAGATAGCTTCATTTTGAAACTATGCATAGGAGCACTTTTTATATAGGATTTACCCTATGTGTTAGGAAAATGTGACTTTTTGCTTTTTCCTTTTCTGTTTCTCTCTACTCTTATTCTGCATTTTCTTTTGGTCGTGTCCATTTTTAATAGGTAGTTAAAGTGTTAATATATGTTCACACTCAATTCTGTTTTTCCCAGGCATTTGTACCATATAGGAGAAAACGTTGACGTTTTTAAAAAAAGTTTCTTACTAAACTTTAATTTCTTTGAATATTTTGAATGTGCTTTAGGAAAGGGAAAAGTGCTTTCTAATTGTCTGCCACTATAGAATCTTTCTTTAAGATATTCTATATTTCACACTATATTCGTCATCTGTAGTAGGATTTATTTTAATTCAAAATACAGTACTCTAAGGACATCATGGCTCCGTACTAATGTCACATAATAACTTTATAACATTTATTTCTTGTTCCTGTCAATATATCTGTAAACATATAAATTATTGAATAATTAATTCTCAGAAGTGTGGTATCATTAAACATTAATGATACATACCTACTCAGATACCTGTCTTATGCATTATTTAAGGATGATACTTTATGTTACTTTGGTTTCTGTGTCTCTGTATAATCTAGCTGTCTTGTTCTCAGAATACAGGTTAGTAATGGTTTAAGTAAATATAATGAAGAAAATCTAGTTATTCAGAAATAATTCACTTGAAAGCATTTACTCATTGTGATTTTGTTTATTCATGTTATCATTGCTTTTTACTTATAAAGATGATAATCCAGTTACTGTTTTAACTGGAAGGATATGAGGTATAAGTTGCCCAAATTAGGATTTAATAAAATTTTATATGCTACCTATTCATTGACTCTTTTTTCTATTTTGTAAAAATGCTGAGTTGTAGAGAGGTATGCATATCAATGAAAAGTGTCATCTTCAGATCTCACAGACACTTGAAAATGGTAATCTAAGATATTTATAACGTTAGAATGTATGGTGATTTCTAAATAAAATGAGAAAGCAATAAAACATTTTAAATTTGGAATGCTTTTGCTTTTGAGTTTGTAATTTGTAGAGGCAAGAAAATTTATAAGGAGGCTGCTTGAGGGAGAATGAGGTAGACTCCAATTTAGCTACTTGTTTTAGTTGTAAGCAATACTTCTTCAGTTGCAAATATATTCATTTATGTAATAACTTTATATTGCTATTTCTCTTTGCTTAACCCAAAGGATTTTTGTGAATCTGCGAATATAAAATTACAGTTACCATCTCATTGTTCATTGGCTTTATAGTAGTAGATCAGCTAAAATAAAAGGCTTCATTTTAATCCCTTTCAGAGTTTTAGACTTTTATCAGATCAAGCATAAAATGAAACAGTAGATGATTTTCCTCCATAAGAATTCTTAGTTTGCTAAAAAAATTTGCTAAGCAAGCTTTAATGATAGTCACATTCTAAATCCACATGCCAATTATTGAAAATACTTACATATGAACTGCCTTTCCAGTTCTGAAGATTGAAAAAACCTCTTCTGATTGGAGACGACTTTAGCATCTGTTGGTGGATATTCAGGATATTCTCTTATAATTTGGATTTTATCTTTCTGTTAACTGCCACGTTAAACTAGGTCTTGCTCTATCATATTTGAATGGTGCCAAATTGAATACTTAGTAATAATTAGCACAAAACAATCAATGGAGTGTATACCTGTTCTAAAGCCTATAAAGTTGGCCAAAAAAGATTCTGAAAATGAACTGCAACTGAACTTAAAGGAATTGGTAGAGAATCTAGAATATTTTTGTTGTATGGTTTAATTTTCTACTTGATTTTAATTAACAGTGAATTATGTGAATGAAAATACGTGAATGAATATGGGTACTTTATACTCAAATATGTTAAAGTTAGCTATGATATTCCCTAAAAGTGGAGTATTTACACAGGATTGCTTCCTTCCAAATTTAGCTTCTTCTATTAAAAAATTTTAACCAGTTTTTACATTTGAAAGTATATGCATATGCATAATTTGTTTATATAAAGCATACATATATGCGCACTCATACGTGTTTGAGTGCATATGTTTGTGTATGTACATGTACATATGCTGTTTTGCATTAAAAAAAACTCTGAATCAGACATTGTTTAATTCTAAGCCTAGATAGTTTTCCTAAACTGTGTTTTCTACATCTTTATTTTGTGGTGTCACAATAGGTAACCATATCCATTTCCTGTACTAAACCCTGAGAATCTTTATTTCTCTGGCATTTTAAGGTTACCAGAGAACATTAGACATCATGGAAAAATTCACTAAAAATAGTATTACGAGGATTTTATTAGTAGCTTATTAAGCAGAGGAAAAAGTACTTGTATCATCTGTATTCAGCAAGCAAAATTGTTAATCATGATTAATTTTAGAATATGAATTATAAGTGGCATAATTTAAAAGGAAAAACTTAGGCTGGGCTTGGTGGCTCACGCCTGTACTCCCAGTACTTTGGGAGGCTGAGACGGGCAGATCACTTGAGGTCAGTAGTTCTAGAGCAGCCTGGCCAACATGGTGAATCCCCATCTCTACTAAAAATACAAAAAATAGCCTGGCATGGTGGTGCGTGCCTGTAATCCCAGTTACTCAAAAGGCTAAGTCACGAGAATTGCTTGAATCTGGGAGGCGGAGGTTGCAGTGAACCAAGATTGCGCCACTGCACTCTAGCCTGGGTGACAGAGTGAGACCCTATCTCAAAAAAAAAAAAAAAAAAGGAAAAACTTACATAATTTTCTTTCTTACTTATAGCTTTCATTTCCATGTGTACCTAATTAAAAAGAAATTGGGTTCAAATGACTTAAGTGTTGGATGAGTTTTGGAAGTTAACATCTTTGGAAATGATATTTCTATCAGAATTTCTCAAATTCTTCAATGTAATATGTTGCTCTTTATTTTAAAGACCACATATTAAGGGTTAATTTTCTTCTGATTGGTCTTTTATTGGAATTGCTATTTGTTGTTGATTTTATACTGTTTTCTCAATTAAACTACAAAAATTCTAAATAAAACAAACTGTGACTTAGTAATGCCCAGATTAAGTGACACAAGAGACTCTGAATCAGGTAGCCTTGAAGTTCCGTTTTATATCTGCTAATCTTTTCTATAGAATTTGGCAATTACTTCTTAGTTACTAATCCTAGTTTTCTCTTATAAATTAAGACTAATAAGTTGATGCAATGATGAAACTTGCCATTATAGCTGGTAGTTACACTCTTAATTTGTAACACAGCATCTCAAACAAAATGTTCTAGATGAGATCAGATAGAACAAGAAACATTGCCTGTGGTTTTTTCTGTGTATGAAATTAGTGGTTGGGGTGAGGAAATGCTTTGAAAGTGTATATGAAGCTATTACTTTGTCTTTATGTGAAAAATTTAAAAATTACTTAATGTTGACAAGAAATGAGGACAAGAGTTCTATATTTATCAAGACGTAATTACAAAGCACGTATATATCATGAGTAGTATTTCTCTGATTAAGACTTTCTTAATGTACCTGATTTTTAAAAAGTGATGCTTGAATTGATTTTCCGTAGGTTTTCTTTTGTTTTATTACTGTGTAAGGATTGACAAAGGAGGTATTCTTTGAGGTAATCTGCTTTATTCTAGAGCTTGTTAACTTGAAAATGTAGTTGGCTGTAGAATTATTGAAGGAAACCTGGCAACATTGCTGTTCCTATTAAGCAGTTCATAGCAGAAATATAATTTGGAAGCTTTTAAATTTTCTACTTTAAAAAGCAGAGACTCAGGTGATCTACAGTACTTTTAATGACTTTTATTAGAGTTAGTCTTGGTGTTTTAAAAAATATTGTATATACTACTCTGTAGCATTTTGGGCTATTAGTACTTTTCCTTGTTACTATTAATACAGAGTCAGAGGACTGTAAGGGATCTTAGAGTTAATACGTCAGTTCCTTATGTTATGGTAGATTATTTTCATTCATCTGAACAAAAAAGTTACATCTTTTTGCAGCAACCTTGATTTTGTCCTTTATTATTGTTTTGAGTACAAAAAAATAAATTCTATTCTTTGATCCTTTTTGGGGGGTGAGGGGCAACAAAGTGTATATAAATGAAAGTAAAATGTTTATTTTTATCAAAACAATAAAAATACTTCATTATATTTCAAAGGAAGAAGTATTAAGAGGTTTAAGGGCTATATTCTACTTCGTTTTGGTAAAATTAGAATGTGCTATTCCCATCCTTACCACAGGAATACAAGTTGACAAATACTGGAAAATACCATGAAGAAAATTAAGTCATCTACAATGTCATCACTAAGAGATATCCACTATTAGTATTTTGTAATTTATTCCTTCCAGTCTTTTAAAATGCACATGTGTATATGCACTTAAAAAAATAGAATTAGGATCATGTTATGTGACTTTTGTGCTACTGTTTGAGTTTTGTATCTTGCTTTTTTCACTTAGCATTCTGAACATTTACTCATGTTATTAGCTGTTCCTTGATTTTTTTTTTTTTTTTTTTGACGGAGTCTCACTTTGTCGCCCAGGCTAGAGTGCAGTGGTGCAATCTTGGCTCACTGCAACCTCCGCCTCCTGGGTTCAAGCGATTTTGCTGCCTTAGCCTCCCGAGTAGCTGGGATTATAGGCATGCGCCACCATGCCTGGCTAATTTTGTATTTTTAGTAGAGATGGGATTTTGCCATGTTGGCCAGGCTGGTCTCGACCTCGTGACCTCAGGTGATCCAGCCACCTCGGCCTCCCAAAGTGCTGGGATTACAGGCATGAGCCACCACGCCCGGCCTCTTTGATTTGTTTTTAAGTGACTGCGTAATGTTTTGTCACTTAGATGTACGTGAAAGGCAGTACAATATAGTGGACTCTGGAGCCAGACTTCTTGGCTTCAAATCTTTGCTCTACCAGTTATTAACTATGTGATCTTGGGAAAGTTATTGTCTTGTCTTATGCCTCAGTTTCCTCATTTATCAAAGGATGGCAAAAATAATGGCTACTTCATAGGTTTATCGTCAGGATTATATTTATTAAGCATACAATTAGAACAGTGCTTGACAATTGTAAACTTGTTATATAATCATCTTTGTCATTATTGATAAAATATTATATCATTATTTAATCAGTTAACCCCATTGTTAGTCTTCACACTGTTTCCTGATATTTCCTATTGTAATGAACACTGTGCTGAATGTCCATTACATAAGCTTTTGTGTACAGCAGCTGTGATTATTTTCTTAGGATAAATAATGTTGAAATGGAATTATCAGTCAAGGGGAATATACATTTTTGGGGCTTTGATATATACTGTTATTGGCTTTATGGAAAGCTCTAGTTTATACTTTATCTGGTAGAGTTTGGGAGGATCACCACAAATATTACAAGTTAAAAGTAAATCTAGATGAATTTTATCTACTCCTATCTTCATCCCCTGGATAATGCTCAGAAGTTTATCATTGTTATTGTGGGAACACTACTAGAATATTATTTCAGATAGTTTTGGATACCTGAACAGCTCTAGGAATTTTACAGAAACTTACAGGGACAGGTTGAGATATTTAATTTGTATCTTGCTAGTATGTTGTAAAGAATTCATTGAATCACCAAACTAGATTATCTGCTTTCTAACATTAATCATTCTTAAGATTCTAAATTAAAGCTGGTTAGTATATGCATTAGTTGGAATATATGCTAGCTTCTTTCAAGGAGAGACCCTCCCAAAATCATTGAAATGAAAGAGAAGTTTCTATTTCTCTCATGACAACCATTGGGAGTCTAATGGTATCTATTTCTGTCATGATGGATGAATGATGTTATCTTTCACATGTGGCTTTCTTGGCTTGTCCAAAGTGCCTGCTGTAGTTGTTGACATTTTCTAGCAAACAGGAATGAGGAGAAAAGGTCAAGGACATCTAGCCTTTATCTTCGTGATTCAGATTTGGAAAACATGCCTTTCATTTTCTCCCACCTTTCATTGGCCATACATAATTATGTGACAGCTTCTCGCCGTGGGAGAGGCTGAGAAATGTCTCTAACTGTGTGGACAAAAGCCCAGCAGAAACAGTGAGGGGAAGATTCTGTTCAGAGGAGCACAGAAAATATTCTTGGCAGAGGCTATCTTTGGGTAGTGAGGAACTTTCTTTTTATATACTACTTTTTAATTTTCCGATGAGTAATAATTTTTAAATGAAACCATGAAACAGAACGGCAAATACCAGTGTAATTCCCCCAAATCTTAGTATCTGGTAGGAATTTCGCTGACTGTTTGCTGTTACATGCTCATCAGACTCTAACCTGGTGAGTCTTTATTTTCTTGTTTCTTCATCAATTTTATGGATATATAATTTAGGTACAATAAATGGCATCTGTTAAATGTATACAATTCAAGGAGTTTTAACAGATGTGTATACCTGTCAGATACCTTAATCAAGATGCGAGTGTTTCTGTCACTTTCAAAAAATTCTCTGTGCCTTGTTGCAGTCCATCTCACTGCTGCCTCTGGTCATAGACAACCACTAATCTGCTTTCTATCATCATGATTTCCCTCTTCTAGCAGTTGATATAAATGGAGTCATATAGTATACAGCCTTTTGTATATACTTTTCCCGTAGTGTAATGCTTTTTGAGATTCATCATACTGCTTGCATGTGTGAGTAGTTTGTTCTTTCTTACTGCTGAGAATTCCATTGTATGAGCAGGCTGTGTATTGCTTATCTGTTCACCTGGCGATGGTTGTATTGTTTCCTGTTTTTGGCTGTCGTGAATAAAATTTCTAAACTGTCTTTTTGAAAAGAGTTCTACATCCCCACCACCAAGTTCCAGTAGTTCCCTTTCTTGCCAACATTTGCTTTCGTTGGCCTTTGGAATTGCAGACATAATGGGTATAGAATGGTAACTCATTGTGATTTAAATTTAAATTTCTCTTATGACTAAAGATAGTAAGCATCTTTTGATGTGCTTATTGGCCACATACATATATATCTTCTTTTGTGAAGTGTGTCCAGAAATTTACTCATTTTAAAAATTGGGTTGTTGGTCTTCTTCTTCTTCTTCTTTTTTTTTTTTTTTTTTTGAGACAGAGTCTCACTCTTGTTGTCCAACCTGGAGTGCAGTGGTGCAATCTCGGCTCACTGCAACCTCTGCCTCCTGGGTTCAAGCGATTCTCCTACCTCAGCCTCCCAAGTAGCTGGGATTATAGGCGCGTGCCACCGTGCCCAGCTATTTTTTTATTTTTGTATTTTTAGTAGAGACGGAGTTTTGCCATGTTGGTCAGTCTGGTCTCGAACTCCTGACCTCAGGTGATCTGCCCACCTCGGCCCCCCAAAGTGCTGGGATTACGGGCATGAGCCACTGCGCCCAGCCTGGGTTGTTGGTCTTCTAACTGTTGAGGTATGAGTTCTTTTGATATTTTAAATACAACTTATTTGTCAGATACAAATTACAAATACTTTCTCCCATTCTGTGGCTTGTCTGTTTGTTTACCTGACCAGTCTTAATGTCACCAATATCGTTATTATAGATTATTTTACCCAAGTAAGAAGAACTTGTCTTTGAAATAAAATGTGAGTGGATAATGAAATCACAGCAAAATATGAACTTGTACATTCACTTTTGGAAAGTTCAGCTGATTTGGGGATTAGCAAGCAGGAGTGGAGGTTTTAACAATTAATTAAGGCATGTTTTATTAACTCAGATCTAGATAATCAGATAGCCATGTCAGTAAAATATATCAGTATGTAAATCTCTCTTATAGTTGCCAAGCAATAGAGATATCTGTCTTTCCTTACCAGTCCCCAAAGCTGTCTTCTAAACCAGACTTTCTTCTTATACCTACTCTTTTCCTTATGCTTCTGATTTAAAAAGCTAGAACAGCATTGCACATACTAAGAAAAAAGACTTGTTCTAAATATTGAAACTTGAAGTTACAAGGACATAGTGACCTGATTTCCATTGTATCATGAGGATTAAAGTTGTTTTTGGAGCCTAAGATTCTTGGTCTAGGACAGGTGTTGGTAAACCACCGCCTGTGGGCTAAGTCCAGCTCTATACCTACCTGTTTTTGTAAATAAATAAAATTTGTGTTTATGTTCTGTGTTGTCTGTGCCTGCTTTCATGTTACAGTTGTAGACTTGAATTGTTGCAACAGAGATTATCTGGCCCATGAAGCCTAAAGTATGTATTATCTGGCCCTTCATAGGAAAAGTTTTCTGACCCCTTTATTTCTCCCTTAATCTAGGGAGAAACAAGTCCATTAACCCAGGGGTCCCCAACCCCCAGGCCATGGACTGGCATGGATCTGTGGCCTGTTAGGAACCAGGCTGCACAGCAGGAGGTGAGCAGGGTGTGGGGAGCGAGCATTTCTGCCTGAGCTCCGCTTCCTGTCAGGTCAGTGGCAGCATTCAATTTTCATAGGAGCATGAACCCTATTGTAAACTGCACATGCGAGGGATCCAGGTTGCCCACTCCTTATGAGAATCCAATGCCTGATGATCTGAGGTGGAACAGTTTCATCCTGAAACCGTCCTCCAATCCCCTGGATCCATAGGAAAATTATCTTCCATGAAACTGGTCCCTTATGCCAGAAAGGTTGGGGACCGCTGCATTAACCAGTAAGCAGCAATATAGTGAGTAATTTCTGTGTGGGTAAAAACTGAGTCACCACTTATGATTATAAGGGGGGTGCTATCCAAGAAATTAGAATTGATCTTAAAGGCTTTCTCTTTAAAAGTATAATATATTCATTGAGATTGCATTATGAACACAATGCTGTCTCCATCAGATTATTTCTTGAATAACATTTCTATTATTGAGTACTTCAGTCATATAGAATGTATATGGTCCCCCAAATGTCTTTTAAAAACTCACTTTATACATTTACTGCCCATACATCTCTCTTTGTTCTTATAGCCCCTCTCTGCCCTATGAGTAATACTAAAAAAAAGAGAAGTCAGTGTAGACAGTGCATCAGGCTTGGAGGACACAGAATGAAGGGAAGGTTGGGGAGGTAGGTGGTTAAAGAAAATTATCCAAGAAATTTAAGAGACCTCTTTTGTTGTTGATACTTGGAAGATTAGAAAAACCCTATGGATGATTTGTTGTTCTAGTAACCACCTCCTCTTCCAAGATACATATAGGTATCTTTAGAAAAATGAGTGATGTCAAGAATGCAACAGGCTGGGCGCGGTGGCTAACACCTGTAATTCCAGCACGTTGGGAAGCTGAGGCAGGAGGTATCACTAAAGCCCAGGAATTCGAGACCAGCCTGGGCAGCATAGCGAGACCCCCATCTCTACAAAAAAGTTTTAAAAAGTAAGCCAGGCACTGTGGCATGTGCCTGCAGCCCCAGCTACTCAGGAAGCTGAGGCGGGAGGATCGCTGGAACCTAGGAGTTTGAGATTGCAGTGAGCTATGATTGTGCCATTGCACTCCAGCCTGGGTGACAGAGTGAGTCTCTGTCTCAAAAAAAAAAAAAAAAAAAAAAAAGGAATGCGATTGGAGTTTCTTAGGTGAGTACTATTCTTAAAATTCTTGATGTACTGAACTTTGTTTTGTATGGTGAGGATTTTTACTGATAGGATAAGTTAGAGAATCCCATTAATTTCCCATGTCTTTTATCAGTGAATGTTTATCAGAATTTGCCTGTTGCACCATTCATGGCTCTAGGCAAATGCTTCAGGTATCCTTGGTGTTAAGTCAGTATCCAGTTTTACTCATCTTCCTGTTGCTCATCACTTATTTATTGACCTATAGTTGTTACTTTGAAATATTACTTCAAAAGAATGGTTGTGTGTAATTAACAGATTTTATGAACAATAACAGTGGCTATTGAGTATTCAATAAGACTGCTAAGAAATACTATGTATCTTAACTTTTTTTTTTTTTTTTTGAGACAGGGTCTCACTCTCTTGCCCAGGCTGGAGGGCGGTGGCATGAACACAGTTCACTGCAGCCTCAACCTCCTAGGTTTAAGTGATCCTCCCACCTCAACCTCCCAAGTAGCTGGCCCATGGGCACATGCCACCACACCCAGCTAGTACGTGTGTGTGTCTGTGTGTGTCTGTGTGTGTGTGTGTGTGTGTGTGTGTGTGTGTGTGTGTAGAGATGAGGTCTCACTATGTTGCCTGGGCTTGTCTTGAACTCCTGGGCTCAAGCAATCCTCCCACTTTGCCTCCCAAAATGCTGGGATTACTGGCATGAGCCACTGCGCCTGGCATATCAGCTTTTTGTGTATGTGTCTTTAGAGATGCAGTCCCTTGGCCAGTATAATTTTTACAAGTCTGAAATTCCAGTTTCTAATCTTGTTTATTTTGTTAGAAACTGATTTTTTTTCTCCTTAAGTCATGACAGAGGCATTCTGTCAGGTATAATTAATTGGTCACAGTTGAATCATGATGAGATGGCTTAGTTTATAATCCAAATTCATGTGAGAAGGACACATTTCTTTCTCTGCTTTCTACTCTGTGTATTAGAAAAAAATAGTATTGAAGTATTTTTCTTAATGCAGAATAATATTAAAATAGGGGTATTGTAACGGCATGTTTTACTTCAGATCTAAAGTTTAAATATGATGGTTTTAATCTCAAAAGAAATAGTAAAATTGCTGTGTATGCCAAGAAAACTTGTACAAATTTAACATAATCTTTATAAACCAATAGTAATATATATGTATTTCTGGTTGGTTATTTTTTAAGCTGCCTTCAGTAGGTTACATTAGCACATTAAATTACATTTAGTAATTTTTTTTCTGATGTGTTTATCTTCAGAGTAAAATTTGGTACTTCTAAAGTACGTAGACTTGTTCTTTTGGAGTGAAGTTGGGACTACACCATGAGGCCTTATTACAATGTTAGTTTGTTCTGACAAGTGCTGTGTGTATTTTTAAGAACCTAAACATGCTTCTGAAATTTAATAGAGAAAAGCCTCTTAAGGAAAAAAAGAAAAGCATTGTTGAAGTCATGTACTTCTGTTAAAATCATAGCCTTCCTTTTAGACATATTTATGCTTCTGCTTACATTTTTAGATTTTATTACTTGTTAGTAATTTGAATAGAATCATTCAGAATTGTAAATTTAGGTAGTAATAGAACTACTCAATTTTTCCAACTGTCTGTCTAGGAAAGCTTTTTTTTTTTGCATTCTTTATGTTTATTTAAAATGCAACTATTTCTATATAAATTTAATATTAGATATTTATACGTAAAAGACAACATGGTAGTATAATGACATCATATTCTTTTACTGTTTCATTTGAAAATTACAAAGATAATATCTTTAGTTGATTTTGTTACAGATACATATTATTTTTAATATACCAAGAACAGAACTTATATATTAATAAAAATCCTTTGGAAAGCTTAAATGCTGAGAAATACTGCAACAATTTAAGTTCTATTGAATACAGAATTAACTTATTTCTAAAATATGTATAAATTATGTTATGACAATACATTTATGCATTCTGTTCTTACTGAGTTTCACGTGCAGTAACCAAGCCCTCTTTGCTCTTTGTTAATCTATGATTTAGTCATTTAATGTAGTTAATAATAATTCTGCATTTATGTAATCCATGATTTTGGGCAGATATTTCTTTTTTCTCTTAATGTAAGTTTAATTATTATAGCACCACTAATCATTGATTATCCAATAAATGAATACAGAACAGAGCATTAAAAACTACCATTAAAATTTTTTTAAGTGAGCCAGTATTTTTAATTTTTTTTTCAGTAGCAACTTATGTAATTCACCCTACCGCTTTAAAAAAACTTTCAGTGATACATCTATGAAGTAGCCAAGTTGATGGCTTGTATCATTTCATTTTAGCTCATTAATCCCGTTTCTGTTAGAGGTGCTAAGGATGAATGACTTATGACTAAAAGATGGGGGTGGGGAGTGTCTTAAATAATTTACATGCTGAATAACCTTGAAAAAAGACAGCAAATGAACTGAGCATTTCACAGAAAACCTTTTTTTCCCTGACTTATGTCAGGAGTATATTATTCTACAGAAAAAAAAATGTGGCTACAGAAAACACCACAACTTTTATGATCCATAGAATGTACTCAAATAATTCAAATTGTTATTTTTTTCCTGGTTCTAGTCGTTTTAAAGAATGAAGTAATGCTTGAGATGTTCTGTAAACTCTTAGTCGTATTAGTACATTATGGAGTCCTTTTATTAGCATTTTTTCAAGTATTTCACTTAAATAAAAAACCCTTATTGCACACTCTGCATTGTAGGCATGGGAAAATCTGACGTTTAGCCTTACCATCAAGTCAACATTGACCTTTAAGATTCCTATTTTGGCCGGGCACGGTGGCTCACGCCTGTAATCCTAGTACTTTGGGAGGCTGAGGCAGGTGGATCACGAGGTCAAGAGATCAAGACCATCCTGGCTAACACGGTGAAAACCTGTCTCTACTAAAAATATGAAAAATTAGCCGGGCGTGGTGGCGGGCGCCTGTAGTCCCAGCTACTCTGGAGGCTGAGGCAGGAGAATGGTGTGAACCTGGGAGGCGGAGCTTGCAGTGAGCCGAGATTGCGCCACTGCACTCCAGCCTGGGTGACAGAGTGAGACTCCGTCTCAAAAAAAAAGAAGATTCCTGTTTTTAACCTCTTTAATTTCAGCTAATAAAATAAAAACCTCATAAATGCTCAAAAAGCACCCTGGACTAGACCAAATGGTTACAGAGTTGTATACCTTGTTTCATTGCCTTCGTGGAAATTTATATTAATTAATTTATGCTCCCTTTTCATCACTGATATGGCTACCATAGATCCTCAAAGGGGAAGAATACATCTCAGGCAGTATGTAGAGTTTTAAAATTTCATTATCAGAAATCATTTTATATTATAAAGTTCATCTTAAGAGAATTTAAAAAATCTATATTCATTTGCAACATTTGCAACCAATATGATTTCTAAACCTTTTATCAGTTTCATAGTGATATTTGGCTGTAGCAATTGCTGTTTCTAAATTTTTCATAGCGCTTTTGTGGTAGAAACATACAACAAATAGTGTTCATTAAATAATATAATTTAATTATCACCAACAATACTAGCTCTTTCAATTCACTGACCTTTCTTAGATACACTTGGACACTTTTCTTCTTAAGAAACACAGCTCAGAATGCAGTCACATGATTTTGTGGGCTTGTAGTTTGAGCTATCTCAAACTTAAGAAGCTTTGCAATTGGCTACTCACCCCCTGCAAGTAATTGTCAGGTGATTATTAAACATTAAATTCATTCATATGATCACCTGAATAGAGAATGTGCTGTGGGAAAAAGAAAAAAGAGATTGGTATTGCAAAGCTGACTGAAGTCCCTTCCTTTTAATACCTGATTATGTATGTTGATGTTTTACCCTACTGTCCAATGTTCCTTTTCAGCTCACATCATGCTGAATTACATGCAGATCATTGTTTTAAAAATATTTTTAAAAAAGTTTATGGTGTATTTTCTTAATATGTAAAAACTTATGAAATTTAGTATATCATGAAGGAAAAATTCTGAGTATTCTAATGGCTTTTTAAAATAATCATTTATTTGCTAGGTAAGTTCTCTTCTACGCTGTATGAGACTGGTGGCTGTGATATGTCACTTGTGAATTTTGAACCAGCAGCAAGAAGAGCATCCAATATCTGGTATGTGTGAAGTCATATTAGGAGTGTGTGTACTTTCATATGTTTGCCATGTTTAATGTTTTTAAGCCTAGAACTATAAAAGTTAATTTTTTTGTTTTTTATAATTTGTTTAATGTTGTTAATTGACAAATAAAAATTATAAATATTTATGGCATACAACCTGATGTTTTGAAATATCGTATACATTGGCTACATTGAGCTAAAATTAACGTGTATTACCTCACATACTTATAATCTTGTTTGTGGTGAGGACACTTAAATCTACTCTCTTAGTGATTTTCAAGTATACAGTACATTGTTAACTGTAGTCACCAGGTCAGATATAAAAGTTATTTTGAAAACATCTTTATATTTACTCTAATAATTTGTCATAGTGCATTTGTTTCTAAAAACTTAAGGTAGAATTTTTTTTGCTATGGAAAAAAGAAAGTATTGTTTTTAAAACAAAAGCTATTCTGTGTTTTAAAAACTAAATCAAGATATCCCGAAGATCTTACAGTGGCACAGTGTTTTCCCACAGTGTCAAATTCAATTGTAAATTTCATGTTCTCTATATATTGTATAATGTATAAAAGCTAATCAGGACTTACTCTTCATGTAAGTTCTTACATAACTAAGTTCAAACCTTTCAGTTCTCTTTCTTTATGTAATTTTAAAATTTTATTTCCTTCTAAGTGTTTGGTCAAGTACCTTTTTAAATAATAAACTTTCATTTTGTTTAAAATTTCTTTTACTGGCTTTAAGGAAGAATTTCTTAAAATATGTCTCATATGTTACTTTTAGCTTCTTTTTTTCCCCCCATCTGAAGGAATTTGTAAGATAATGAAGTCAGGAGAAGAGCAAATAAATTAGAAATCTTGATCACATAACATCAATTATATTTTTAGAAGGTGTTAACATTTTTGTTTTCTAAAATTTTGATCTTATTGCTTATTTATTCAAATTGTACTTTGAAGCCTTTTGTTGATTAATTAGCTTTCTTTCCCCTCAAGAGTTACTGATTCTTATTTTAGGACTTCTGTTTAATGATAGATCACATCTATTTAAATGTTAGACATCTGTGGGCTGTTTACTTATTTTTTTGTTTTGAGGGACCACTTAAAGCAATAAAATCTTGCAGTCATTTAGCTCTTACATGCTGAAAAAGTAGAACATATAGATAACTATGCTCTTTAAGCTCCTTTGGTCTAGTTTCAGAATTCACCCTATCAAAAAATTATTAAATTGGACTTTTACCCTGATTCTGTAACAACGGAAACAGTAGGAGGAGGGAGGGATAGAAATGCTGTTACCATGTTTAATGTAGTTCAAGAGAACAGTTCCTTACACCATAAATGTGGTAAAGCCTCAACTTTTGAAATCCAAACATGACTGAACTGTGGAAACTGAATTACGTTGTAGGTTATTACATTATAGCTTAAGTTTATTGTGTCTTTACTGGTCCCTGGCAATATGTTTATTGCTTTCTTTGCATTATCTCATTTAAACACTTTCACAAGAACCTTGTGATACAGATACTATTGTCATATGTTACTGAAGAGGAAACGAAAGTATGAAGAGGGTAGGTAACTTGTCCAAGATCTCATTCAGTGGAAGAGATTTGAATGTAGTCACTGACCCAGAGTCTATGCTCTTATCACAACTCTAGGAAAATGCTATTTTGCATTTTGAAGTTAACATGGAAAAGTGAAGATGCGTGAATCTCATCTGAATGTTAAAGGATATATTTTTCTTTCTGTTTGACGAACTGTTTGTTCCATATTTTTTTATTTTATTTTAGTGACACAGATTCTCATGTATCCAGTTCTACCTCAGTTCGATTTTATCCACATGATGTGGTAGGTTTTTCTTTATTTTTACAACATGATAAATTTTCAGATTAAATCTGAAATACGTATTTATATAGATAGCGATAAAAGCCATAAAAATCGATGAAGTTACACAAAAATTTTTTGAAAACTATGGCAAAATCACTTTGCTGTCCTCCAGTGGCTCTCTTTTTCTAAGTCCTTTGATAAGAAGCAAAAGTACAAGGTTAAGAAACCCTGGGATAGAGTATTTTTAAAAGTATTTTGGAAAGTGTTCGTCAATGCTTAGAGATAGAAATGGCTGTGTTATATATAGGAAGTAAATTTTCTCAACTATACCCAGATATGTGTTTGAAAAGTAAAAACCCTCCCTACTTTTTGGCTATAGTGTATTCCTGGAAACTGCATAGGAAAGCAAACATGGGAAGATGATTGTTTTATTGTTTTCTACTTTTAAATGGTATGGGAACCTTGAGATAGCAAAATGCTGCCTAGTACTGTGCCAAATACAGTCAACTTTTGATGCTTTCTGAGGAAAAGAAAACTGGTAAACTGATGGATGGATGAGTTGAAGTTAAATGTAGTATAGTAATTTGTATAGCCACAGGTGAGCAGCTTGCCAAAACAAACAAACAAACAGGGGTGAGGGATTTGGAAATATAGTAACAACAATGATAAGAGACTATGGGAAGAAATGAGAGTTGCTGCCATCAGATCCAATGCAGTGGAGCTCAGATTTAACACTGATAATGAGGTTCAAAGCTTAAGGAGAAAAGACTATAAATGTGACAGGGAGAAGAGAAGCCACTAATGATTCACAGTAAGTGGTTTTAATAGATTCGCTAGCTGTACAGTTATAAAATCTTAAGATTTTTTCTTAAGCATTCCCTGAGAAAAATCTTAAGATTTTAAACACTTTTCTAGTCAATTATTTACAAAAGGTTTATTGATTAATTAACTTTGTTTTAGTTCACTTCCTATTGTCACCTTCTATAGTTTCTGGTAATCATAACATATTCATAAAGAGTAGGCTGGGCGCGGTGGCTCATGCCTGTAATCCCAGCACTTTGAGAGGCCGAGGTGTGGATCACGAGGTCAGAAGTTCAAGACCAGCCTGGCCAAGATGGTAAAATCCCGTCTCTACAGAAAATAGAAAAAAAATTAGCCGGGCATGGTGGCAGGTGCCTGTAATCCCAGCTGCTTGGGAGGCTGAGGCAGAGAATTGCTTGAACCGGGGAGGCGGAGGTTGCAGTGAGCCGAGATTGCGCCACTATACTTCAGACAAGACTCTGTCTCAAAAAAAAAAAAGAGTGTATTAGAGAAGAAAATTAAAGGGCTTAGATAACTGATAAGCTAATTGAGTAACTGTTGAATTATGAAGATATTTTATTTTGAATAAACATATTAAATAAATATTGAAGATATTTTAAGCCTTTCAATGCTAACTTTCTTTTAGCTCTCTCTCCCACAGATTCGATTGAATAGACTATTGACCATTGATACAGATTTGTTGGAGCAACAGGACATTGATCTAAGCCCTGACTTGGCAGCTACTTACGGCCCAACAGAAGAAGCTGCCCAAAAGGTTAAACACTATTATCGCTTTTGGATCCTACCCCAGCTGTGGATTGGCATTAACTTTGACAGACTCACACTTTTGGCCCTGTTTGATAGGTGAGATTATAGTGTGATATTAATGATACATGCAGATTTTATTTTTAAGATGAAGTGTCTTTAATAACCCACTGAGGTTTTTACCTGGTTATCATGTTGGGAAATGTTTTCTGGTTTTGTCCTCTTGAGATAAAACTTCAGGTAATGGGTTTCTAAACATTGACTATCTTAAATCCATTAAAAATGTTTTGGTTACAATTTCAATATCTTTTACAAAGAAATTATTTTTGTTAATCAATGAGACTCATACAACTGCTACTCAAAAGCCAAAGAATATGAGTTGTTGATGATCTTTAAGTTATAGGTAATATGATGCAAAGTTCTATATAACAGTTATAAGAGGAAACTTCTGTTTCCCTGTTTCTTAACACTACTATCTTAATGGCAAACATGAACTTGGTGACCAACAGCTGCTTCCAGTCAACACGGAGTAACAGGATTGGATTTATCATCCCATGTAAAACAACCAAAAATAGACAAAGTACATGAAACAGTGGTTTTCAAGACATTGGAGATGAGAAAAAAAGGACAGTGATTCCTGAGAGATGACAACAAATAACATGAGCCCTACAATTGCCCCAGCTTAATGCTTTGAGAGAGTTCCTAGGCTGCAAGACAGGGAAGGAGAACTGAAGTAGAGTCCAGCCAACTTCCTGAGTTAAGGAGATAGAACTGAGAGTCCAGGGAGGCTATGGCAGTTAGAGCCCATAGGACAGACTGTCAGAGAGGAGAGAGCTGCTTAGAGAGAGAACCTTAGAGATCTGCATTGAGTCACCTTGACTGTTTGGCAGACTATGGGTATGTTCCTGTATGTGAGGAAACTATTTGAGGCCAGGGAAAGAACCATGTGAAAAGGAACAGAGGAACAATTCCTGGCAATCACACAGCACTGGGAATAGTACATGTCCCTACCAGCCAGATTGGAGACGTTTATGGTTCATATTTTATGGTGCCTTGTGTAGAATACTCAGAAAGATCTTTAAAAGTGGGGAATAATTACCCCTAGCAGGAGCACTACTTCACACCCACCTAACAAGTCATAAAACCAAGACCCGAAGAGATCAAACTGTTGCCAAGTAACATAAAGTCTAAGAAGATTTATGGAAATCCAGAAATACCCAGCACCCAACAAGTTAATATTCACAATGTGTAGCATTCAGTCAAAGATGACCAAGTGTGCAAAGAAGTGAGAAAACAACCTATAACAAGAATAATCAGTTGAGACCAAACTGTAGCTTGCATAGATATTAGAATTAGCAGACAAGGACATTAAAAGTTATAACTGCTTTCCCTATGTTTAAAAAGTTAACTACGGACATAGAAGATACTTTTAAAAGTCCCAAATCAAACTTACAGAGTTGAAAACTATAATCCCTGAGATGAAAAATATACTGGATGGGATTAATGGTAGATTGCACCTTGTAGAAGAAAAGATTATTGAACTCACTTGAAGGCATAATAATGGAAACTATCCAGAATGAAACAGAAGAGTCCACTGTCCCCAGTGAAAAGAGTATAAAAACAAAATGAGAGAAAGCTGTGGGACAACTACAAGAGGAAACAAGGAGACAAAAGATTTTGAAGAAATAAGGGTGGAGAACTTTCCAAATTTGATGAAAACTATGAATATACATTCAGAAAGCCCAGTGAACCTCAAGCATGAAATGCTTGAATAAAACTACACAAAGGCACACAACTGCTCAAAACCAGTGATAAAATTGTTAAAATTGCAAAAGAAAAAAAGAGGAGCAAGGATAAGGAAGACATCCTTTTTATTGTTGGAAATAACGAAGTGAAAAGACAGTAGAGGAGCATCTTTAAAGTACTGAAAAGAAAAAAACCCTGTCAACCTACAATTCTATACATAGCAAAAATACCTTTTAAAAACCAAAGTGAAATAAAGACATATTCAGATCAGAAAAAAATGGGAAGAATTCTTTATGAGCAGACCCACACTACAAAAAATGTTGGAGGATGTCTTTCGGGCAGAAGGAAAGTGATCTCAGATGGAAATATAAGTCTACCCAAAGGAACAAAGATAAATGGAAATGGTAAGTCACTATATGGATAAATGTAAAATGTTTTTTCTTATTAATTAAATCTCTTTAAGAGATAACTGTTTAAATGAAAATAACAATGCTTTGTGTAGTTTATAACATGTAAAAGTAAAATTTATGATAATAGCATGAAGGCAGAGAGGGGAGAAATAAAAGCATACTATTGTAAGTTTCTTGTATGTGAAGTGATATATCATCACTTGAAGGTAGACTGTCATAAATGTATATTGTAAACCCTAGGCTGGACGCAGTGGCTTATACCTGTAATCCCAGCACTTTGGGAGGCAGAGGCAGGAGGATCACTTGAGCCCAGGAATTTGAGGCCAGCCTTGGCAATCTAGTGAGACTCTGTCTCTACAAACATATTTTTTAAAATTCTTACCAAAACCTACTGTAAGGTAATCACTAAGATAACAAAAGAGTTGTAGCTAATATGTCAAGGAGATAAAATGGATTATAAAAATTACTGTTAATCGATAAGGTGGAAAAAGATCAAAGAATAGATGAGACAAATAGGAAACACATGACAAGATGATAGAGTCAGAAAAAGTCAGAAATTGGCAGATTAGATAAAAAAGAACAACACTCAACTCCAAGCTGCCTGCAAGGAAGGTACTTTAAATATGAAAACAGAGGACAGTGTGGTGGCTCATGCCTATGTTCCCAGCACTTTGGGAGTCTGAGTCTGAGGTGGGAGGATCTCTTGAGGCCCAGTTTTCAAAAGCAGCCTGGGCAATGTAGACTCAGTTTCTACCAAAATAAAATAAAAACAAATAGGTTAAAAGATGGAAAAAGATATACCATGCTAACATTAACAAAAGGCTTATTGTACTGGCTGTATTAAAGTCAGATAAAGTAGACTTCAGAACAAAGAATATTACCAAGGATAAAGAAGCCCATTTCATAGTGATAAGGAGTCAGTTAATCCACAGGATTTAACAGTCCTAAATGTTTGTACACCTGAAACAGAGCTTCAGAATTCATAAAGCAAAAGCTAATAGAAGTGGAGAAATAGACAAATCACAGTTATAGGTGATTTCAGCACTTCTTTTTAAATAATTGATAGAATAATTATTTAGAAAATCAGTGAGGATGTAGTGAACTTGAACAGTATTATCAACCAACCTAAATTGGTTGCATTTATGGAATACTGCATCCATAACAAGCGAATATACATTTTTCTAAGTGCTCACAGAACATTTACTAAGATAAATCACATTTTGAGCCATAATACAAGAGTTATTAAATTTTAAAAGGTCCACTATCCAATCATACATAGTGAATTAAGTGGTAAATTAATAACAAATAGAACCTTGGAAAATCCCCAGATATTTGGAAACTAAACACTTCTAAATAACCCATGGATTAGAAAAGATGTCAAGAGAGAAATTAGTATTTTGGGCTAAATGAAGGTGAAAACACACCATATCTGAATTTTGGGAATGCCACTAACTTGCAGTACTTAGGAAAATTTATAGCACTAAACACCTAGATTAGAAAAGAAAGGTCTCAAATCAGTGACTTCACCTTCCACTTACTAGAAGAACAAGAGCACATACGCCCAAGTAAACAAAAGAAAGGTAGTAGTAAGGAACAAAACAATTCAGTGAGGAAACAGAGAAATAATAAAGAAAATCAAGGAAATGAAAAATTTGAGAACATCAGTTGTATCAATTGATACAAATAGCTAAAGGCTAAACCTTTAGCCAGCCTGATCAGAAAAAAACAAAAGAAGAGGAAAGACGTAGATTACCAATATCAAGAATGTGAGTTATCATTATCACTACAGACTCTCCAGGTATTAAAAGGATAATTAGAGAATGATATGAGCAGCTATATGCAAATAAGTTCAACATTGGACAAATGGACAAATTTCTTGAAAGACAAATTATGAAATTTCATTCTGAAAGAAGTACATGACCTTAATTGTCTTACATCTATTAAATAAGTGGAAATTGTAGTTTAGAAACTTTCCCACAAAGAAAACTCTGGGCCCAGATGGCATCAAAATAATATTCAACTGAATGAAATGGAGGAAGGATAGCCTTTTCAACAAATGGTGGTGGAACTGTTGGATTTCCATATGCAAAAAAATAGAGATGGATGCAGAGGTGTGTGCTCAGGAGGCTGAGGTGAGAGGATTGTTTGAGGCCAGCCTGGGCAACATAGCAAGACCCCATTTCAAAAACAAAAATAAAGAACTTGTAGCCTTACCTTGTGCCATATTATGAAAATGTATCATAGGCTTAAATGTGAAACCTGAAACAAAACTTCTAGAAAAAAAAAAAGAAAACAGGAGAAAACTTTTATGAACTTGGATTAGGCAAAATTACTTAGCTCTGACACCAAAAACAAGATCATTAAAAAAAAATTTGATACATTGGACTCATCAAAATTGAAAATCCTTAAAAATCCAAAGACAAGACATGTTCAATGACAAGGGAGGCACTATTCAGGCAGGCCCGGGATTGAAAAGAGGTCTTTGGATTTAGCAAATCTGAAATTGCATAACTACCACCTAAAATCAAATGGAAATGCCAGTAATTTATTGATTTGGAAATACTATTGAACATTTTATCTGGTAGAACCATTAAATGAAATAGTACAAAGATGTTTATGAATTTTATTTTTAGGCCCAGTTGATTGTGATAAATATGGAATTGGGTTAATATATTTGTTAAGTTTTTTTATGATTATAAAAGTAATTCCTTACCTATTGTAGAAAATTTAAATATGTGCAAAGTTTTGAAGACAGAGGCAAACTGTAATTCTTCCATGGAGAGAAGCATTGTTAGTAATATCATTTTTGGTATATTGTGTTTTTTAACCTATATGTTTAATTTTTTAATAGCAGAACTTATATCCTCCTATGCCCATGGTTTTGTGTCCTGCTTTCTGTATGTATGAGATGTGCTGAGCATTTTTTCATTTTTAATAGTCTTTAAAAATATGATTTAAAAGTATTTTAGGGAACTACTAAAGGATGTATTTTTATAAGATTTTGTGAATAAAATTTTCCCAAGAAGTAATGAGATAGATTCTTGTGTATGTATGCCATAAAAATAATCTTCACTGATATATATATTTATCTATCTCGAGCATCATACTGTTTCTCTTACAATGTCAGTTTAATAAATATAGAATTGTCTTAACAACTTTGATAGAAGCAGATAGAGGTCTTTGTCACTACCTTCATTTTTAAGATATGTAAGAGCCCATATTTAAGAAATCCTAGTAAGTGAGTTTTCTGATTCTTTCAGATAACTGAGAGATGGGGGAAGCGAAATCACTTAGTGCCAGAATTTTGTTACAATTTTGCCATATAACAAATGTTTTACATTTAATTTTCTAGAAACTATTTTGAGATTTTGTTTTTTAAACATAATGTGATTCTTTGTATATGTATTTTATTTGCCATCCAAGTTGGTTAACTATTTTGCAACAAATAGAACAGAAAAGCAGATATTAAGGAGAGTAACATTTTTAAAATAGAAATTTAAAACTATATTATGTTATTGGAACTCCACAATTCACTGTAGCATGTTTTATTTGTATATAAGAATTCATGTTGTGTCCACATGAAACTAGTTTGTTTTCAGTGTGATTTAAAACCTTGTTCAAACTCAGTACCAAAAAGACATCTTGGCATACTATGAACTTCATATTTATGTCTTCCTTTCCCTTTTTTCCATTTGGTTAATTTCTTATACTTATGATATACTTACTCATAAGTTTTTCTATCCGTAGAAATCGTGAGATCCTGGAAAATGTGTTAGCTGTCATCCTGGCTATTCTCGTGGCCTTTTTGGGATCTATTCTTCTCATACAAGGATTCTTCAGAGATATCTGGGTCTTCCAGTTCTGCCTCGTCATAGCCAGCTGTCAATACTCACTGCTTAAGGTACCAGCATCTCTTCTTTTCATGCTACGGAATTATATTTGTGTTAAAAGGCAGAGGATTTTGTAGCAATTACTGAATTATAATAAGATAATTATTTTTAGGCTTACTTTTCTTAGATGTTTACATAAGATTGTGTAGAGAGCAAAAGGGGGATATAAACCTTAAAAATAATTGTATGTAAATTAGCACTTCCTAAAAACAAGTATTTTTTGTTTTGTTTTGTTTTTAATTTAAGTTTTAGGGTACATGTGCACAATGTGCAGGTTAGTTACATACGTATACATGTGCCATGCTGGTGTGCTGCACCCATTAACTCGTCATTTAGCATTAGGTATATCTCCTAATGCTATCCCTCCCCCCTCCCCCCACCCCACAACAGTCCCCAGAGTGTGATGTTCCCCTTCCTGTGTCCATGTGTTCTCATTGTTCAATTCCCATCTATGAGTGAGAACATGCGGTGTTTGGTTTTTTGTCCTTGCGATAGTTTGCTGAGAATGATGATTTCCAATTTCATCCATGTCCCTACAAAGGACATGAACTCATCATTTTTTATGGCTGCATAGTATTCCATGGTGTATATGTGCCACATTTTCTTAATCCAGACTGTATTTGTTTTGTTTTGTTTTTTGGAGATGGAGTCTTGCTCTGTTACCCAGGCTGCAGTGCAATGATGCTATCTGGCTCACTGCAACCTTTGCCTCCCAGGTTCAAGTGATTCTCCTGCCTCAGCCTCCTGAGTAGCTGGGATTACAGGCGCATGCCACCATGCCTGGCTAATTTTTGTATTTTTAGTAGAGACAGGGTTTCACCATGTTGGTCAGGCTGGTCTCAAACTCCTGACCTCGTGATCCGCCTGCCTTGGCTTCCCAAAGTACTGGGATTACAGGCATGAGCCACTGTGCCTGGCCTAAAAGAAAACTGTGTTTGTTAAAATAAGAACTTGCATTCTTTTTTTTTTAATAGTAGTAGATTTTTTTTTATTATTATTGTACTTTAAGTTCTGGGATACATGTGCAGAATGTGCAGATTTATTACATAGGTATACACATGCCATGGTGGTTAGCTGTACCCATCAACCCGTCATCTACATTAGGTATTTCTCCTAATGCTAGCCCTCCCCTACCCCCCTCCGCCTGACAGGCCCCAGTGTGTGATGTTCCCCTCCCTGTGTCCATGTGTTCTCATTGTTCACCTCCCACTTGTGAGTGAGAACATGCGGTGTTTGGTTTTCTGTTCTTGTGTTAGTTTTCTGAGAATGATGGTTTCCAGCTTCATCCATGTCCCTGCAAAGGACATGAACTCATCCTTTTTTATGGCTGCATAGTATTCCATGTTGTGTATATGCCACATTTTCTTCATCCAGTCTATCATCGATGGGCATTTGTGTTGGCTCCAAGTCTTTGCTATTGTGAACAGTGCCACAGTAAACATACGTGTGCATGTGTCTTTATAGTAGAATGATTTATAATCCTTTGGGTATATACCCAGTAATGGAATTGCTAGGTCAAATGGTATTTCTGGTTCTAGATCCTTGAGGAATTGCCACACTGTCTTCCACAATGGTTGAACTAGTTTACACTCCCACCAACAGTGTAAAAGCATTCCTATTTCTCCACATCCTCTCCAGCATCTGTTGTTTCCTGACTTTAATGGTTGCCATTCTAACTGGTGTGAGATGGTATCTCATTGTGGTTTTGATTTGCATTTCTCTAATGACCATTGATGATGAGCTTTTCTTCATATGTTTGTCGGCCACATAAATGTCTTTTGAGAAGTGTCTGTTCATATCCTTTGCCCACTTTTGGATGGGGTTGTTTGTTTTTTTCTTGTAAATTTAAGTTCCTTGTAGATTCTGGATATGAGCCATATGTCAGATGGATAGATTGCAAAAATTTTCTGTCATTCTGTAGGTTGCCTGTTCACTCTGAAAATAGTTTCTTTTGCTGTACAGAAGCTCTTTAGTTTAATTAGATCCCATTTGTCAATTTTGGCTTTTGTTGCCATTGCTTTTGGTGTTTTAGTCATGAAGTCTTTGCCCATGCCTGTATCCTGAATGGTATTGCCTAGGTTTTCTTCTTGGGTTTTTATGGTTTTAGGTCTTACATTTAAGTCTTTAATCTGTCTTGAGTTAATTTTTGCATAAGGTGTAAGGAAGGGGTCCAGTTTCAGTTTTCTGCATATGGCTAGCCGGTTTTCCAACACCATTCATTAAATAGGGAATCCTTTCCCCATTGCTTATTTTTGTCAGGTTTGTCAAAGATCAGATGGTTGTAGATGTGTGGTGTTATTTCGGAAGCCTCTGTTCTGTTCCATTGGTCTGTATATCTGTTTTGGTACCAGTACCATGCTGTTTTGGTTACTGTAGCGTTGTAGTAGAGTTTGAAGTCAGGTAGCGTGATGCCTCTAGCTTTGCTCTTTTTGCTTAGGATTGTCTTGGCTATGTGGGCCCTTTTTTGGTTCCATATGAAATTTAAAGTAGTTTTTTCTAATTCTGTAAGAAAGTCATTGGTAGCTTGATGGGGATTACATTGAATCTGTGAATTACTTTGGGCAGTATGGCCATTTTCATGATATTGATTCTTCCTATCCATGAACATGGAATGTTTTTCCGTTTGTTTGTGTCCTCTCTTATTTCCTTGAGCAGTGGTTTGTAGTTCTCCTTGAAGAGAAGCTCTCCCACAGCTGGAAAACCATTCACATAGTTCTGTTTTTACTAACAGCTGTCCATCCTTTTTTTCTCTCTCCATTTATAGCTAGACATGTGGAGTAAGCCACCTAGGTCATCTGCTTTATTTCTTTAAGACCCATCCATACTTTCCTCATTGCAGTACTGAAATTACAGTCTTCGTGGTTGCTAATGATCATTCTGATTGCTAAATTGCTTTTCTTAAGTCTCCATGCCTTATGAATGCTACATCATTTAATACCTATGTATACTCTTCCATTTTGATATTCTCCTCATTTTTGATCTGTGACTTTGTACCACCCTCATGTTTCTTTCACTTTTCAGATGACTCTCTTTTCCTTTGTTGATCCCTCTTTGTTCTTTCAACTGCTTAATTTATGAGAATTCTCTAGGATTTTATGTGGTTATCTTCTCGGTTTACGGTTCCTTTCCAGTGAAGTCATCCTTTTTTATTACTTTATTTGTTGCCTTTGTATATGAGTTAAGTCCAGATTTATATCTCAAACCTCTTTTGCAAGCTTTAGTCCTATATATCTAACAGACATTTTAAAAATAGCAAATTAATCATCTCTTGGTTAATTTTTCTTTCCCAATATCTTTGCTTTTGGCAGTGATATACCTGCTAAAAATCTTTGAGTCTCTGCTCCTTCCTCCTTGATCCCTAATAACAAGTAACTCAGTCCCTTTGATGACATTTAATGATTCTATATTAAAATTACTGGTTGTCATTCTTGCACTATACCTTTAGTGCCTTAAATCATTTAAATTCATTTTCTGGCTCTAGTGTCTCCATAGTCCAATTAATTTTGTCCACTGCTTTCAGGTTAATGTGGTTAAATATGGAAAAGGTAAAAGGTGACAGATTTTTGCAACTAGTTGACTAGAAGAATAATAATGTCATAAACAGGGATAAGAAAGACAAGAACAGAAGCATTTAGAAGATAGGTGTTGTGGTTAAAAGAGTTTAAAGATTATCTGCAGTCAAATCTAGCCGAGGGCCAAATGCCAAACTCAGTGAGCTCGGCCCAGTGTCGAATGGTAGGGTGGTGATAGACAATCCTAGTGAAATTGTATGGTATGCCATTGGAAATGAACTGAAACTTGGGAGAAAAGTCGTGAGTAGGGAAGTAGCTGCATAATACCTTCTGAACATTTTTATGGGAAGTTAATAAAGTCTCTTAAAAGTATACAGCTAAACTTATTTGATTATTTTGATATGAAAATACAGATAATATCTTTATTACAAATACCATTGAATTATTTAGTAAGCTTGGAATTTATGGGCAGAACTAGAATTGTTGTTATAAGTGAACCCCTATTATTGTATATTTCCTGAATGAATGATGTCCTGTGAGAAATACTATACTTGTATTTAGTATACCTTAACTGCACTTGTATATAGCAATAAGCCAAACAGTAAGATGGCTCTGTCTATCATATGCTATTGCAGAAACTTTAAGATAGATACAAATAAATACATAATAATCTTATTTTGTGACTCTTATCAGGAAAGATTTGATATGTTTTTAATATCACAGTGACACTGGTATCTGGAGCTGATGTTTCATCTCTGGAACAGAATTATTAATATAGGTCATTTTGTGGTTGTGGAATATTTACTTAAAATCATTTCAGGCATTTTGAAAGTTGGTTGTAAAATTAGCAAGACTTCAGGAGTGTAATTTGTCTTTCTGTTTCATTTTTAGAGTGTTCAACCAGATTCTTCTTCTCCCAGACATGTAAGTCACTCTTAATATGGCTGTACATTATAGGTCCTTAACATTTATCATAACATTTGTGGTTTGTTTTTTGTTTTTTTGTTTTGTTTGGAATGCATCAGACTGAACTAAAATGTATGTTATTGTTTTCCTCGTCTATGTTTTGACACACTACTAGAAATATAGGTGTTTTGTTAGCTTGAAATAAAATGACATTGTACTTGTGGACGCTAAATCTTGGTTGAAAATGAGCATAATAATTCACTGTTTGATAGTCTGTGTCAGGGAGTAGACATGGTTCTTATAAACTCATGATTATTTGTGTTTAATACATTTTGAATAATAGCTTATGAATAGGTATTGAAAATAGAATTTTGAAGTAGGAAAAACTTTATATTATTTCACTTGAGTAACCATTTAGGAACAAGAATAAAGAAGTAATACACGAGTCTGGTGTTAAGACCATTGAATAAAAACTTTGTTATTCACTTTTTGTGACTTTAGACAAAAGTATTATCTGCCTAGCACTATTTATTGTGAAGTGGGATCCAATTTTAGATGTAAATTGAGGTTTTAATAGAACAGAGGATATTCTATTTAAAGTAGTTCAAAAATAGACTTCAAGAATAGTTTATGATTTTTTTCTTTGAATGTAATTTTTTTAATCCTTTCACTGGAATAATGAATAATGGGAATGGATGAGCAAAATAAAACAAAGAGGCAAGTGTGGTTTTTTTTTGACTGATTATGTTTACTGTTTGGTAAGAATATTTTTGAAGTGTAATGATATATGGAAACATTGCTTTTTAACTTTTTATTTTGATATAATTTCAAACTTAAAGTTGCAAGGGTAGTACAAAGAATTTCAGATACCATTCATCCAGATCCCCATGTTAACATTTACGATATTTGCTTAATCCCTTTCTAGCACATGATCATTTTTCCTTCTGTCTGCTAGCTGACATGATGCCCCTTTACCTCTAAATATCTCAGTGTGTGTTTCTTAGAAACAAATATATTCCTTTATGTTAGTTAATTCAAGATAATTATCAAAATTAGAACATTAACATTGATACAATGCTGTCTTCTGATATATAGATCTTATTCAAATAGGTTTTGCCCATTGTCTTCATTGGCAAAAGAAAGTCCCTGATTATGTTTGGTCTCTTAAATCTCCTTTAATCTGGAGCAATTCTTCAGAAGCTATCTTTCATGATATTGAAATTTTTGATAGATATAGGCCAGTTATTTTATAGACCATCCCTCAATTTGAGTTTGTCTGATGTTTTTTTCTTTTAAAAAATTTTTTTTTAATTTTTTCACCCTGTCTTATGGTGCTGATGATGTTTCTAATTTGATAAGGCCATGCTTTTTAAAGTAGGAATACTGCAGAAGTGCATCATATTAGGAAGCACATACTGATTTATCCTGTTACTAGTGATGTTAATTTTGATCTTCTAGTTAAGGGTATTGTCTGCAGGGTGTCTGAAGTTTCTGCAGTATTAACATTTTGGCCAGCTAATTCTTTGTTTGAGGGTGCGGAATGCTGTCCAATGCATTGTAGGACGTTTGGCATCCTCTACGTACAAGATGCTGGTAGCACCACTTCCCCAATTGTGACAACAGAAATGTGTCCAGATATTCACATATGTGCACTGGGGAGCAAAACCCCCTCCCACTTCCTTAAGAACCATTACTCTACTGTAATGTTACTGTTTTTCTCTTACAGATAATAAATACTTAAATAAATAAAATAAATACCTCATAGAGAGATACCTTGAGACTGTATATGTATCCTTCTCCATAAATTTCTATCCAATTGTTTTAGTATCTACTGATGTTTCTTGCCTGATTCAGTTATCATTTATTGGTTGCCAAATGGTGATTTTCTCATCCTGTCATTCCTTCTATATTTATTAGTTGGCCATTTATTAATACTATAAGGAAGAGCTTTCCCTTCTGTCTTATATATGTAGGTATGTATTGGTGTGAATAAATGGATGATTTTATTCAATGGACTATAATGTTATTAGTAGTATTTATTTTGATGCTCAAATTGTCCCTGATTTAGCCATTGGGAGTCCATCACGCAGCTTTCTGTGTCCTTTTGACATATCTCTGTCATTCTTTAAGTACTTTCTACCTTTTTGTCACAACAATGTGTTCCAGGGTCATCTTATACTTTCCCTGTTGTAGCCAGAAGCCAGTCTTTTCTCTATGGAGCCCCCTACCTTTTTTGTTAGGTAATGGTATTTGTAAAGTAAGATCTGGTTGCTAGTAATCATTATTGCTAGAATCTCATTCCATCTAGGTCCTCTTAGTGGATAAAGCTAGGAAGTGTATGTATGTATGTACGTGTATATACATATATATTACCTATTCCTATATCTGTTTATATGCATATTAAAAATAATGAGACTGTGGGAGCCCAATGTGGGCAGATCACTTGAGCCCAGGAGTTTGAGACCAGCCTGGGCAACATGGCGAAACTCCATCTCTAAAAAAATTAAACAGGCACAGTGATGTGCGTCTGTAGCCCCAGCTACTTGGAAGGCTGAGGTGGGAGGATCACTTGAGCTCAGGAGGCTGAGGCTGCAGTGAGCTGTGAGTGCTCTACTGCATTCCAGTCTGGGGGACAGAGTGAGACCCTGTCTCAAAAGAACAAACAAACAATAAAAAACACAAAACTTCACACTGATACTTCTGTTTCAGTCCAGTATCTCAGAGTTCATTCTGTTATTCTTCCTCCTTTCTATATTTATTAATCCTTTCTGTGATTGTCAGAAATCTGGCTTCCATGTGGAAAAATTTTGAATCCTTAGAATAAAGCCATCCGTGATCTCAGTAGTTATTTGTGACTCTTAAAATTAACTAAACTGACTTTTAAAAAATATCATTTTCAGGGTCATAATCGTATCATTGCCTACAGTAGACCAGTTTATTTCTGCATATGTTGCGGTCTTATTTGGCTCTTGGATTATGGTAGCAGAAACCTGACTGCAACCAAGTTCAAATTATATGGAATAACTTTCACCAATCCACTGGTGTTTATATCAGCCAGGGATTTAGTTATAGGTGAGTCATCTTAAAGTATCTCTAATCTTAAAATTAATTTATTTGTATATCAATATTTTACTGATAAATATGTTAATTATACAGCTTTAAATAGTTTTTAATAAGCTTATTTTACTGTTATCTGCTCTGAGGAACAAAGTGATAGGACTATTATGAGTGAATAAAGCTAATGATGAACAAATATTATAGTAATTCTTTTGTTCTTGGAGTAGATATAATGGAGAAGATTTTTTTGGTTTTGTTATCTTAGGTTTCTATTATGTGAAAGTGGTTGAAATAACTTTAAAAGTATTGTTTATGAGTGAAAAGATGTTATTTACTGCCCAAGCAATTATGTTGAGATGTATCATTTAAAATACTGTCTTTAAAAAATTTCTTAGTAGTTTATGTTAATTTGGGATTTTTAAAAATTATGACCTCTCAGTGGACACAAGAATGGATACAGTATAATATTTTAAAGTATACTTTTCTTTCTTTTTATAGTGTTTACACTCTGTTTCCCAATAGTGTTTTTCATTGGTCTCCTGCCTCAGGTGAATACATTTGTAATGTACCTTTGTGAACAATTGGATATTCATATTTTTGGTGGTAATGGTGAGTACTTCTTTGTAAAAATTATAGATTACAGTATTACCTTTATAGATCATGAAGTAATAAACTGACCATTAAAATGCTTTTCCAGTTTTCACTTCAGGCTTGAAATTAGAAAAAAAAAAAAAAAAAAAAGACATTAAGTAGTTGAAGACTGAGAAGCAATTAATTTGTGGATAGGAAAAAATAGTCAAGTCTGCTACTTTAGAGAAAGAGCCAGGTATAATGAAGCAGATGTGTAAGAAGTTATAAAATAATGTCTGCAACTAAAAGTTATAGTGAATTTACATGGAACCTATATATACTTAAGAGGTATTTATAAAAGATCATCTATCCTGAATAGATTGAGGTTTGATACATAGCATTATATTTGGATTTTAAACCAGTATGTGCATTTAGTAGGTCTTCATATTTGGTTTCAGAGCCTTGTTTTATCCTTAGAATGGTAACACCAAAACCAGAATCTAAAAGCATTTTACCAATAAATAAGTTTTTAAGAACTATCTCTGTTCATTGAGTAGAATATGTGGCTATGAATTGATATACTTAGAAAATCTATTTCCATATTACCCTGGAATAGATAATGGTTTGTAGAACTTGAAAATAATCATATCAGCATACACCATGGTTAAAATATACCATTATTTAGTTTAACCATTTAAAATTTTACTGAAAGATGAGTTTGCAACTAGAGAAAATGAAAGGGTAAGAAATTACTGTAACTTTATAGTTAATTTCTCTACACGTTTCACATTTTCAGGCCTCATTTATTTTCCAAGCATATGCATTGAAATCCTCTCTGCTGATAAAATGTCAATATTATGGCTTTAATTTTAAATAGAAACTGAGTTTTTTCTATGTTTGCTGTATATCATACTAGAGAATTTTTAATGTTTTGAAAATTTTTTGAAGGGGTATGAATTAAGACAGAACTGGTTTCATCAATCAGCATGACTTAATGGGTAGAAGACAGTTTGAATATTTAGGGACTATTTCTGGTGTTATATTACCCTAAATACTATGGGGCGGGCTTAGTATAGGTGATTTATGATAGTGGGCTTTTGTCATACTATAATTTACAAACTTGTGCAAGGTATTAGGTTTCTGATATCTCATAAGGAATTATTTCTGTAGATTTCTTTTATGATTATTATTATTAAATTACTATTAAAATCTGTTACCCATGTTTTACAAATAAAGTCTAGATATCTTAGTCATCCCCTATTCCTTATTACTAATAACTCCCATTGGAGTATTAGTAATTATCTATTTCATTGTTGTTGCTATTGTTAGCAATTAGATCTACAGTGTCTAAAGTATCTATTATTAGATCTAAAGTATCTATTTTGTTGTTATTGTTAGCAATTAGATCTACACTTTTTTCTGAAAATTAACACATGGGAATACAGATTTACTTCTGTGGGTAACACGGGTTCTGTTTACATAGATAAATATTTTTCAGTGAACACTTAATATGTCTCCAGTTCCTGTTCAGGCCTCTGAAAACTTCATTTTTCCACATTTTTTGTTAATATAAGATATATTTTTGAAGCATAATATAGGTAAAATTTTTTCTTGCTACATATAAATGTTTATTACTTCCAAGATGAATATATTTTATCTCGTAACAAAGATTCAGGATAGCAAACCTCTGTCATGTCAAAATCTTTTTGAAAGAAATAATGAAGTAACTGAATTTTTGAAATTCAGATTAGTAGGTATTTAATGATAGTTGACATGATAATATTTTAAATGCTTTTCAGTGACCTTTTAATTTTTTTCATATATTTTTATAAAATATTTCTTACCTTTTTCTTTTCCTGTCTAGCCACTACAAGCCTGCTTGCAGCACTTTACAGTTTTATCTGTAGCATTGTTGCAGTAGCCTTATTGTATGGATTATGTTATGGAGCTTTAAAGGTGAGCAATAAATTAT